>NC_082641.1:59231753-60530086 GCF_028023285.1 Balaenoptera ricei
GTAAACTACATCTGACCTGGGAAGAATTAATAATGAATTATAAATACCTGATGAAGATACATAGCTTTAGGCTTCCCTGAGTGGGGTATGGCATGCCCCTTGTGGGAAGCCAGGAAGATGACCCATGGAGCTGTAACAAGAGATGCTCATTCCTACGGGGCATGAGTCTTCTAAGCTAGGGTGGCTCCTGTGAATCTTGTTACCTTGCAACTAAGCTATCACTTTTGGGTGGCCAAAGAAGACAGTTCCCACATAGCTATGTGGACTGCTATAAGAACTTCTGTAGAAACACCTATTGCTGGTCTGCTGGTAAGCTATGTTTCCTGTCTCACAGCCTTCTGAATAGACCAGTGCCAACTATAGCCCAAGATAGTCTTGTGAGTCTGATTGTTTAATTGAACCTAAAAAGACCCTTTGGTGAGTACTGTAACTACCTTAACTTTATGTTGTGGTTTAGACAGCAGTGCCTCCATGCCATATGCAAGATCTCTAGGTTGACTTCTTAATCAAAATATTTTCCATTGATGTTTTTTCTAATGGGGGGGCAGGGTGAGAGGAGGAATCCATTCTAACCTCCCAGTGATCTTGTGTATCCAGAATAATATAATATTCTTTCTGTGGTGGTAGTTTTTCCTGCATCAATATGAGCCATAATTCCAATATTACGGATTCTGTTTAAAAGGGGAAAAATTAAAAAAAAATTAAAAAAAAAAACAAAAAAAGGGGAAAAATTTTTAAAAAGATGTGTATTATAAGGTGGACATTACTAAAATTGTAAAACCAAAATATCTATGTTGCACAAATTTCAAAGCTGGTTGGTATTTCAACAATTTATATAATGGTGTAAAAACTAGAAAAATGGAAAACATCACTATCACATTACTCTGACAAAACAGCTAAGTAACAAAAGAGCTAACTACAATTTTGTGACTATCTTATATTTATTTCTATGAAAAGTGTGCTGTTGCTACATTAAAAATTTTTAGCATTGAATTGAGACAAGAAAATAGCTTTTAAGATATATACCAACATCTATTTATAGTTAATTAGCTAGGGCAGGAAGTTACAGAAATTAGAGCATTCACTAAATGCTGAATTAAGCCTGTGTGAAAAACCTGTAACTTTTCATGGCAGCCTATGGAAAAGACAATATCAATGACAGTACTTACTTAGCAATAGGAGGATTGATGATGGAATGAAGGGACTTGATATCATTTCCTATTAAACCTAATGGAAAGAGTGTTAAAATTGAACTGTTAAATTTAAAGAAAATTTCCTTTAATTTATAAATGAAAGAAATTAAAAGAATTTTAAGCAAATAGTAAAATTACTATTGAAGAAAATCCAATTAAAGTAAAATTCAAGCTAAATATAACACTCATTTACCTAAAATTTATTTTCTAGCAATCTCTAAAAAAACCTGTGGATGACAATAAAACAAGATAAAGCTTTTAAACATCAATTTCTAGATTATATCCTTAGAAAAATATAGATTTACCCCAATCTCTGCCACCTGCTACAATTCTATAATAGAATTCTATAATAAATAGAATTGCAAAAGTAGAATTAATGTTCATAACAATAATCTTCAGGCACTAGTAGATCTTGAACCAAAAAGCACAGTCCTGTAAACCTACATTGTCAAGGTTTGAAGAGCAAAGAGTGATACTCATATCAGCTGATAATGAGTTTTTGTACAACTTGAAACCTACCTTCCCTCAGCAATTCCAAGGACACGATACCTATAAAGACAGCCTGGGAGGTATCACTGAATAGAAGCTATAATAATCTAATACTTGTAAAAGGCCAACTTGTAAAAACTAACAGTATTTCTGGAAAAAAAAAGTCCATAATGACTTACTCCATGCTTACCCTTTATTCTATTAATACTAAAGAAACAATGCAGTTACATTTATAAATTTAATCTATACCTTCCTGCTATTTAAACCAGTTCTCCTAAATTTCTGTAATAAATTATGATGACTTCTATTACATTTTGAAAACCTGATGGCAGTTTGAAGACTGAAAGATAATCCGTACTGCTATAGATAAATTTGTACGGGCAAAATATAGAAACCCAGATATAGACCAATAATGCAGAACATTAAATTCACATGCCTTTACAAGTCACACAGCCAACTGGCATTTTTACTCCATTATTCTCACATGACAAAGATGGTAATGAGAACAGCTACAGAATGAAGCTACAGGTGACCCTTGAACAACACAGGTTTGAAGTGTGTGGGCCCACTTATCCAAGGATCTTTTTCAATACATGCATGCTACAGTACACAATTTGCAGCTGGCTGAATCTGTGCACATGGAACTGCAGATGCGGTGGGCTAACTGCAAAGTTATATGTGATTTTCAACTGTTTTAGGGGTCAGCACCTGTAACCCTCTCATTGTTCAAGGGTCAACTGTAGTTTCACTAAGTCTCCCACATGCTTGCTTACTTCACACACAAGAAGGACATTCAGAATTACAGTACAATTGACCTTTGAACAACTTGAAGATGAGGACTGCCAACCCCTGTGCAGTCAAAAATTCGAGTATAACTTCACAGCCTGTCCTGTGCATAAATCGTTCCTCTGTATCCTCAGTTCCGCATGGGTATCCAACCAACCGTGGATCACGTAGTACTGCAGTACCCATTTAGTGAAAAAATTCTGCATATAAGTGGACTCTTACATGGTCAAACTTATATTGAAGTTCAAATCTGTGCTGTTCAAGGGGCAACTGCAGCCAGTTCCTCAGCCTTCAGGCTTTTAATAGCCATATTACCTAACCTAATCTATCCCAGATAAATATTACACCAAACTAGTCTTAAGAACCCTCAAAATAAATTATCCTGTTAAACCTCTATTAACAGAAAATACTTTTGAATAAAAACCAGAAATGAACTAGGAAAATCAACATTTTACAGCAAGAGCACTCTACAAGTAGACTCACCTGCTAAACCTTTGAGCCGACCCTTCCCTTTGCTCAGCTCATGAGGATGGACAGCAGATGAGGAACTTAAGTGTACTGGTACTACCTCCTAGCATCTATCAGAATACGCCAACTCCTAATAATCTCAAGGAAATAGCCAAGAAGTAAAAGGGAGCCACTGTTTTCAAAATGGTTGGAGACCCCTAATAAGGGAGATGCTTGCAAATGAGAGACAGAGAGAAAGAGAAAGAGAGAGAGAGAGACAGAGAGAGAGAGAGAGAGACAGAGAGAGAGAGAGAGAGACAGAGAGAGAGAGACAGAGAGAAAAGGGAGAAAGCAAGCAAGCAGTTTAAGTAAAATGAGAAGAATCTAACATTTGTACCTGGTAGGGAACTGTAATTTCTTCCAAGAAGCACATGTAGCCTTAATCTTTTTAGACTTGCTCTTATTTTAGAGGAACACATATTCTAGTGAGGAGAAAAACAAACAACGTTAATTTTATTTTAGCATAACTTACTACTGTAGTTTTAACATCATAATTATGCTTTGAATCTCCATATAGTAGTCTCAATTTACTAACTCCAATTCTTTTAAAAGGTGACAACACAAAATTACACTACAATAAAAAATAAGGATAAAATTAATACTGCTTGCTCTTTTGAGCTGACCTTAGATGATGGCTCTCCTAGACATGCAGCATTAGCATCACAGGGATCTTATTTGAAAGACAAATTCTCAGGACCCATTCCAGAGAAGAGAATCAGAAACTCTAGGGATAGCGTCCAACAATGTGTTTTAACAAGCCCTCCAGGTGATTCTGATAGCTGCAGTTTGAGAATGACCCTAAAGTTTCCAGAGAGCCAGAAAGGTTAAATAAGGTTGCTAACCCTGGATACCCCTTGGTTCTCCTTTAAGCCTATTAAGAGCTGGTGGGGGTCATGAACTCTGAAACCATTAGGTGTTTTCACCTAGATTTATAACAGCGGCTACATATTAGAATCACCTGGAGAGCTTTTAAAAAACATTCGGGGGATGAGGAAGCAAGGGAAGTTGGAGGAACTACAGCATTTTTAAAAGCTCCCCAGGTATTTTCTCCTAATGTTCCCACATAGAGGTTGAATGTTCTCCATCGATTTATCCCTGGACCACTAAATACACATTTAATGGCTGTCAATATATTTGGAATTGTAGTTAGTGTATGTAGTGATTTTGGGCTGCCACAATCTGCCTTTCATGATGTCACAGAATGCATACCTGTGCCTTCTGTATTATTTCTACATTAGTTACCAAGTTTCTGGCAATAAAACACTATTATTCTAAGCAAATATATTAAGAGTAGAGAAGAGACTCAAACTATTTAAATTTCTACTTCATAGTGGCCAGGGTAAGACAGCATCACCTGTCACAGGGTGTACAGTCTGAAAGCATCAGAAATGAAAACACTAAAGAAAAACTGCAACTCCTTGGGCTGCTAATGACCTCAAAAATGGAATACAGATAGTCTCAAAATGATAAGGCATACTTCTTGTTGATTACAGGTTCTCCCATACCCCCTGTTAAGAAACTGCTGATATACTAGTATATGAAATACACTAGACCTTTGGGGAAGTTAAGTAACTGAAGTTGTTGAAGTACATTTAATTGTACAAGAAAAACTTACGTTAATGTGCAAGCTGGATATTTTCTTATGATTCATTGCAAATATCCTCAGATTGGACATCTTGGACCTCTAAACTGTTATTCTCTGAAAAAGAAATATACAAAATTACAAAACTAAATTTATGTATTACATGTAAGACATATGTAAGTAAGGCAAATGTAATATATTAGGTAAAAATGTATTACTTTTAAAAAGTAGGAATAATATTTGTAGCTATCAAAAAGAAAATGCATAATTCAGAAAATGAAAGCTCACACTAAACATGAGAAATATGGTCCCTTATTTTTTCAACATCCTTTGACTCTTCAAGAAAGATATGAAGAGGGACTTCCCTGGCAGTCCAGTGGTTAAGACTTAACCTTCCAATGCAGGAGGTGCAGGTTCGATCCCTGGTTGGGGAGCTAAGATCCCACATGCCTCGAGGCCAAAAAACCAAAACAAAAAACAGAAGCAACATCTTAACAAATTCAATAAAGACTTTAAAAATGGTCCACATCAAAAAAATCTTTTAAAAAAAAAAGAAAAAAGAAAGATATGAAGATACTGTAGAAAAAGATACATTGAAATTACAAAAATATATCATACCAACCAAAAAGCACTTTTATGTAAAAATGAAAAACAGAATTAAGTATAGAAAGGTAAGCATCTACATGTTAACTTGGTAATTTCTCACTGATAGTATAACTTTTGGGTTTATTTGTATATTGATTTTCCTACCATAAATATGTAAATATGTATTTCTACCATGTAAAAAATATACAGAAGTAAATCCTCTTCTTCTATGATCACAGAAACTAAGCATCTTTAGTTTAAAAACGTTTACTAAATATTCACAATGCATCAACTAAATATTCACAATGCATCACAACTCTCAAAGCTATGAGAAATGCATGGAAGTATATGAGACTGAAGGGGGTGGGCAACAGGTAAACAGAAAAGGTTAAACCACTGTGCACCATGTTATGTAAGAAGGCATGTCAAAACTTATTATTATTCCTCCTAAATCTGCTCCTTTCTGTATCTTAAGACAGAAACATTCACTACCCTTATTTAGGAAGCCACCAAGTCCTTTTGATTTTATTTCCTAAATATATCTTGAATCCATTCCCCCTTCTTCATTTCCAATGCCAAAGTTCAGAATGTTTGCAAAATCATGCATGTTAGATCCATTCTAAAATAGAACAATGGATTCTACCATAACAGGATACAAAAAGCTCACTAATATGGTTTGATCCCACATTGCAACTAACCTTTAAAAAACCATCACTTGTCAAAACCTGGTATAACATCTAAGACGGTCCACAATTTTCTGAAAAGACTATTAAAATACTCCTCCTTTTCCCAACCACATATATGTATGCTGCTAGATTTTCTTCAGACACTTCAACCAAACATTTTACAAATATATATACAGTAACATAATAAATACAGAAGCAGATGTAAACTGTTTTCTGTTAAGCCAGGCATTAAAAAGACTTGCAAAATTGTAAAGCAATATAAAACACTCTTCAAACAAAATCATTTTTGTTTTTGAAAATACAGATATTTTTCATAAAAGTATATTAATTACATTAATATTTAATGGTTTATTATTTTTAATGAATTATTAAAACATTTTAAAGTTTTGTTTTCATTTCTAGTATTTGGATATCAATTACAACCCATACAAACAAAACTGTTCATTCTGACTCATTTTTAAGAGTGTGAAGGGTTCCTATAGACCAAAAATTTTAAAAACTTATTCCAGCACTGTGTTTCCTAAAGTGACTGCCCATGATTATTTTACGTTATAAGTAAAAAAAAAAACAAAAACAAAAACTAATGTTAGAAACAATAGCCAACAAAATCTGTGATCTTCTAGTGTTGCTTATGATGAAATTATTTACATAAAAATATGAATTTAAGGAAAAATATTAAGTAATTAATAGCGCAGGTAATTCAGTTGTCAGTCTTAAAAAAGTAGTACTCAGATCACTTAAGTGGGAAACACTGCTTGAATCCATTCTTGACACATACCTTTCAAGTAAACAACCTCATCTTGTCAATTCCCTACTTAAAAACCTGTAAAGGTTCTTAATACAACAAATCCTGTCCCTAACTACCTTCACAGCCTTGTACTCTCCTACTCCCTACTCTATTCCAGGAGCTCTAGCCAAAATTCCTCTAAAACACTGTGCTGCAGTTTCCTTCACCACAACCCGGTGTCAGTAGACTGGCTTTATTGCGCTCAGGCAAGTGGACCCAAGCCTGGTTTGGTAACATAAGTACTCACTAAAAACTGTGACACCTGATGGTATAAAAACGGCAAGTAATGAGGAAAAAACAGGTAAATACCCATTCTACATTATCAACAAGTTACACGACCAATAAACAAAAGAATCCATGGACTATTTTTTTTTTTTTTAAATCAGTGGACTATCAGGCCTGTAAGGCTTAATACACAAAAACAGGAATCACGGGACACTAAAGTACAATCACAACATACATTAGCATAAAAGCACAAATGAAGATGATGTTGCTGAGGATAAAGTAATGTAGGAACAGAGATTCTAAAGCATCAAATTAAAATAGTCTGTGTTTGCATACATGGTATTTGTTACTGTACTTAGTAATTTTTCCTAAATTAGAAACTTCAATTTAGATTTGTGTCATATTCACTGTTTCTTAAAAAAGTATCAAATATGAATTAGGTCAATATGTTCATTATTGATTAATGTCAATCCCTAATGTCATCTTTGCTCTTTTTCTCTTTATATTGAATAGATCATCTCAAGCTATCTATCTAAGCATTCATTTTCACTACAGAATTTATGTCACAAGTTCTAAAACAAGCTATTTATCTAAATTTTAGAAATTAGTTCTAGCCTTTAACTTCATTCAAGAAAAAAGCTTGGCAAATCAACTTTTACTTGCTAAAAAAAAATGCTCAGTAGTTAGATACTCTTAAATTTAGGTCACCTGGACTGAAAAAGCCCCTTCCAATTCCCTGTTCATCTAACATTCACTGGAGCAGCACAAGGAGTTGATTATCGGAAACATGAAAATGAGTAACACATGATTCCCATCCTCAAGAAAAATATTAGGTTTAACAATCCTGCATATCACAATAACAAACATTTCATTTATACTTTCTGCATGGCTCTTACTACTGTACCTGTTCTTCCTCTTTAACACAAATAAGCTTCATTTTTTAACACCATCCAATTTATAAAGCAGCTCTCACATCTCCTGGCTTATTCTTCTAAACTGTACCAATAAATACTGGCAAAGTTTCATGCAGATCAAAGGAATACATTTTTATGCTTCTGACTGCCAAAATGCAAAGACTGGGTATCTAGTATATACTTGTAGATGTACCAAAGTAGTGATGATACCCAACTTGGCTACTGCCAGTTACATAGGAAGAAATTTTTTAAGAGACCCTTCTGTTGACATTGATCAGTTTAGGCCATTTTTATCCCACAATCACAGCTGAAATAACAAATGATAACCAACATAGCGATAACTTTGCCTCGTCTATTTCACACAAATCAAAATGTGACTATTGCTTAACCTCTAAAACATTTATTTTCTATTTCTGATTCAGAAGGGAAAAGGGCATTATGGCTTTAAGGGTTGTAAATGAAAAAACATGAGTTCACAATTTAAACAAACCTATTAAAAATTTCTATAAACTGACAGGAAACAGGGTAAATCTCACAATGTTAAGCAAAAGAAACCAACACAAAAAAGTTCATACTATATGATTCCAATTATGTCAAGTTTAAAACAGGCAAAACTAATCCATTCTGTTAGAAGTCAGGATAGTGTGTACCCTTGGGAATGACAGTTACTAGAAAAAGGCACGAGGAGGGCTTCTCAGGTGCAGGTAATTTCTTGATTTGGGTGCTGCTTATACAGGTATATTCAGGTTTTGAAGAATCCACTAAGAACGTTCATCTACAATATGCATTTGTCTGCCTGTCATAATTATAACACATCAATAAAGTCTTTTAAAAACTCTCCATAAACTTTTAATTATACCAGAAATGTCAAGTGGGCCCTTTACTTGTGGTGGGAAACGCCAGACTAGGCTTTACAGTCAGAGGACTTGCTGGAGTCCCAAGTCTTCTGTGATCTCTGACAAATCACTTCAAATCTGAGCCTGTCTTTTCATCTATCACATCACAGGATCCACATGAGAAGGAAATTCAATTATCAACAAGAATTTATTGTGTGTCTACCACTGCCTTCTAAGTAATGGGGTTAAAAGTAGTGAACAAAAAACAATCCAACAATCCCTTCCCTCATCCTGTCCCTATCCTAATCAGTGGATACAGACAATAAACAAAATAAATAAACAAAATACATAGCATCTCCTATGGTGATAGGTGCTACAGAGAAGAATTAAGCAGGAAAGGGGAACTGGGGCAGTAGTAACTATAAAAAAGGAGCTCATGGAAGGTCTCAATAAAACAGTGACCTGAATCAGGTGAGGAAGGCAATACCAGGGGGAAGTGTATCCCAGGAAGAGAGATTACGTAATTTACTGTACTTGAAAATATACAAATGCTAGTTAGAATTAGTTCGGGTTTTAAAGGAAATAAGTCACATTAGAAGATGAAGCCTTTAAAAAAAACTGCCTCAAATCCAAGCTCTTAAGACTTAGGGCGACAATAACAATGACGTTCCAGACCGTGAGGGTAATTAAGGCAACTTCAACGACCGTACAGTAAAACGTAAAACCGACAGCTTTCCTCGGTACCACTAGAGGACCACTAGATGCAAATCCACTCGGCACCGTCCTGGGCACCAAAAGGCCTCAGAAATTTCGGAAATTAGTCCGGAAAAACAGGACGCTGTCTTTCTCTTCTGACGGCTGTTAAGGCCCAGTAATTTACTTTCCTCTACAGTAAGTTTTCATTCCTCTGCACCCTTCTCAATCGTGTACACAACATTACACACGGTGACAGGAACCAAGACCCGTCGCTCTCGCCAAAGGCGAGAGAGAAAGGCCCACACGTGGGCGGACACCGAGGTGAGGGGCCGGGACGCCCTGCAGTCCTCGTGCTTGCCTGGCTGTAGCATCCTGGAAGGTCGCCAGTGGCCATCTTGGGCCTAGGCACGCGGGAGTCACACGGCGCGGCCCCGTACCCACCTGGCACTTGGTCGCATTCCGGGGGCCGGCTTTTTCCCGCCGGGCTGGTGAGAGCCGATGTGCGGGCTGCACCCTACAGTGCAAAGGCCTCACGTCGCGACGCCCTACCTCCGAGAACGCCCTACCCGTGAGCGTAACTTACATCTTCTTCTCTCCGCCTCCGGCGACGCCTCTTTTCACCACTTCCGGCGGTGCCCCACTCAAAAGCAGCCGGCCAGCAACTTCTGTCCTTCGAGCTGAAAGTGGAGAACGGAGGCTCGGAACGGCTGTGTGGCGCTTTCTCTGGAGTCGGTCGAGTTACAAGCGTCCCTTTCCTGTCGCGGGCGGCGCGGAGTCGGCTCGTGGGTCTCTAAGACCAGAAAATTGAGAGCTTCTTTGCGCCCCGGCGGCTGCACCCGGTGGCTCGGCGGCAGTCACCATGGTGAGGAGGTCGCCTCGGGAGCTCGCGACTTAGGGCGTCAGAGGTGGCGGGGCCTGGGGGCCCAGGAGCGCTGGGGCTAGCGGTGAGGGGTGGTAGGCGGAAGTGAGATGCAGTTGAGGGAATGAGAGTGGACTTCGTGGGGTGCGCTCCGAGGAGGGAAAACAACTTCAGTCTCGGGCCATAGAGTTGGGTATTTGCCCGAGCACAGGCTTTTGGAGCCAGACAGGTTTCACTCTGTTAAATTCCTGGCTTCGTCCAAAGTTGTGTGACCATCAGTGCCAGAGCCTAGTGATAACTCTATACCGTAGGCTTTAATCCCGCATCAGTCCTCATCTCTGCCGAGGAAACCGAAGGTATGCCCTGCCACCGGCCAAGCAGCTAATGAATTGCAGAGCCGGGCTTATAGGCCAGATCTGGCTGCCAGACCCTTTGTCTTTCTGCTACATGTTTAATCTCTGTTTCTCTGCAAAGTGGCATTCCACATACCTTTTTCATGGTTGCTGCCAGGTGTATGTGATAGCAGTTGAAAACACCACACGATACCTAGTACCTTGTTGATTGTTACATAGCGTTATTCTCCGTGCTGGAGTTGGCTTTACACCGTTGTTTTATTTTTGTAGTCTTAAAGTACAAATAGACTGGGGCCGCGTGTTTAAAATAAAACAATATTGGCGTATAAAACAGGCACTTAAAAAGCAAAAGGGGATCCCATACATTGCTCATGAAACGCAAAATAGTACAGCCACCTTGAAAACAGTTTGGCATGTGTCCACACAAAGACTTATATGCAAATGTTTATTCACTAAGAGCTGGAAACAACCCAAATATCCATCAACTGGTAAATGAATAAACGGTGGTATACCCATAAAATGACTACTTGTCAAAAGAAATGAAGTATGGATACGTGCAGCAACATAAGAGAATCTCAAAAGCCTTATGCTAAGTGAAAGAAGCTAGATGCAAAAGGCTACATACTGTAGATTCCATTTACATTTCATTCTGGGAAAGGCAAAACTAGAACAATAGATATCAGATTGGAGATGGAAAAAGAGGATTGACTTCAAAGGGGAACTTTCTGGGGTGTTGGAAATATTCTCAATTTTGATTGTGGTGGTTACAGAGCTGTGTAGCTTGTCAAAACTTACAACTCTATATCTACACTTAAGAAGGGCACATTTCATTGTATGTATGTAAATTATACTTCAATAAAACTGAGTAAAATGTTAAATTTTAAAAAAGTATGATGATGATATTGAAAAACCAGATTATCGATGTTCAGAAGAGAGAGATCCTAGAATCAGATCGTCCCTTTTGTGGTCCAGTGGATTTTGGACAGTTCTCTTCAATGAACAGTAACTTTCACTGAGTTTATTACAGATGTAAATCCGGATGCCTCATATCATTCAGGATCAAAATTTATTTAACTTACATCATGTGACTAGGCTTAATAGTGCAAGAGTTATTTAATCAAGTGAGCAGTGGATGACCTAGGACCTTCTATACTTTATATGCTATTCAAAAGAAAGTATTTTAGAATAATTCTGTCAGTGATTTTTTTTAAATTAAAGTAACACTTTTTGCAACGTTATAGCCACAAAATGAATATATCGAGTTACACCGTAAGCGCTATGGATATCGTTTGGATTACCATGAGAAAAAGAGAAAGAAGGAAGGTCGAGAGGCTCATGAACGTTCAAAGAAGGCAAAAAAAATGATTGGTCTGAAAGCTAAGCTCTACCATAAACAGCGCCATGCTGAGAAAATACAAATGAAAAAGACGTAAGTGATCATTTATTTGTTGTATCAAGTTAGTCTTTTGAGTAATAATTATTAAAACCAATAATCCTGAATCTTTTTCGTTCTTGGTAGTATTAAGATGCATGAAAAAAGAAACACCAAACAGAAGAATGATGAAAAGACTCCACAAGGAGCAGTACCTGCATATCTACTGGACAGAGAGGGACAGTCTCGAGCTAAAGTACTTTCCAATATGATCAAACAAAAACGAAAAGAGAAAGCGGTAAGCAATAAAAATTCAAGTCTTTATTTTTGTTGCCGTTCTTCAGGAGAATTACTTAAATACATATTTGAGGTTCTTAGTTTTGTTTCTTCAGTTAAATGGAAAAATGAAGTCCAACTATTTCCATTATTTAGATGTTGAAGTCTTTGTAAATTTCATTTTATATAAAATGTTTAAGTAATAAAAAAATGTGCTTTCTCACCATGAGAACATTCAACAGGATTTAAAATTTTTTTTAGAATGCCATGTGTCTTTAGTTTTAAAACACACACAGCTTCTTATACTTGACAACTCCTAATGTTGTGCTGTTGTGGAGAAGGATACAACTGCTTCTTGTTTTTGCTGCCCTGCAGTGCCAAAACTGGTTAAAAAGTAGAATAGTGGAAAGCATCCTAAGTGATTTGACTTAGATAAAAATTGAGCAACTAAAAAAAATAAATACTTCTGGGTGGCACTTGGTGTCAAGTTAGGTTAAATTCTGCTAAAAGCAGAGAAAAAGACATAGATACTATTTTTAAACACCTGTGGATAGACTGACAGAAATCTAGGCATCAGCAGAATATGCAGTATCTGCATTTAAAGAACTTAGTCTCCAGATTGGATTTTTAAAATCTTATTGCTTATTTTTTGATATGTAAGGATCAAAATTAGAATGGTAGAACTTTAGCACCAAAAGAAACTTCAGATTATCTACTTAACCCCTCTTCATTTTACAGATGAAGAGACTGGAATCTAGGAGGTTGTAAATCACTCTTCACAGGCGCTTATCTGTGAAATGGTAGAGTTTCTTCTAGAACCTATGCCCTTAGTGATAGGTCCAGAATTCTTTCTACTGCCTTGCACTGCTTCCATTTTTTCATAGAATTTGCATTCTAGGGAGGTACAAAATATGGGGTGATGATTTTGTCTTACTAGTAAATGTAATCTAAAAATCCATTCAAGGTAGAAATATAAAGATATGTTAAGAGGTGGAGACAGTTTATAGTAGCCAGGGCACGGAAGCAACCTAAGTGTCCATCGACCGATGAATGGATAAAGTAGATGTGGCATATATATACAATGGAATATTACTCAGCCATAAAAAGAAACGAAATTGAGTTATTTGTAGTGAGGTGGATGGACATAGAGACAGTCATAGAGTGAAGTAAGTCAGAAAGAGAAAAACAAATACCGTATGCTAACACATATATATGGAATCTAAAAAAAAAAATGGTTCTGAAGAACCTAGGGGCAGGACAGGAATAAAGATGCAGACATGGAGAGTGGACTTGAGGACACAGGATGGGGGAGTGGTGGGCTGGGACGAGGTGAGAGAGTGGCATGGACATACATACGCTACCAAATGTAGAATGGATGGCTGGTGGGAAGCAGCTGCATAGCACAGGGAGATCAGCTCGGTGCTTTGTGACCACCTAGAGGGGTGGGGTAGGGAGGGAGACGCAAGAGGGAGGGGATATGGGGATATGTGTATACGTATGGCTGATTCACTTTGTTATACAGCAGAAGCTAATGCACCACTGTAGAGCAATTATACTCCAATAAAGATGTTAAAAACAAAAAAAGGTGGAGACAGTCTTCCAGTTTTACCCTATTAACTATTTAGTAGTAAACTTAACTAGTTCCAATTAACTTCAGGCTTGTGAGGAGACAGTGCAGATCTCTAGAAAACAATTGAGCCAAAATGTTGTTGGTTAAACAAAAAAGTGAATCTACTACTTTGTACAACTAAAAAATATTTGACGTTTTATTCTCATTGTCTTTTACTAACAATATAAATTTTAACTGTGGTCTGTTTTAGGGAAAATGGGAAGTCCCTCTGCCCAAAGTTCGTGCCCAAGGAGAAACAGAAGTATTAAAAGTTATTCGAACGGGAAAGAGAAAGAAGAAAGCCTGGAAGAGGATGGTTACTAAAGTTTGCTTTGTTGGAGATGGCTTTACTCGAAAACCACCTAAATATGAAAGATTCATTAGGCCAATGGTAAGACCCTGTTAGAGTGCAGTGGCTTAAATATCAGTTCCTATGTTAAACTGGATAAAGTACTTGACAGTTTCCTGAAATTCCTAAAACTGATAGAAAAGAACAGGTTGAAAGATGTTTTTAGGCTATTTTTGTTATTTTAAGTTATTGATGGAATGGGTTAGCACTCTTCCACTACTGTCAAGAATCTTGTCTTCAGCTTCATAGCAGATGTGAGATGATAAAGAATTTTCATTACAGAGACTGTCAGTGAATCTTGACTTTTAAATATGACATATTAGAATCTTCATTTTCCAGTCATTTTACTCATTGAACAAGTGATCTACTATGTGCCTGACACTTGTCTTTGAGAACAGTTAGAAAATAAGTACAATTGTTTTTTCAAGAGTTAATTCTGGTTTAGTAAGGGAAGTATCTTAATGCTTTTGAAAATACTTAGGATGCAGTCGTTGACAAAAGAAAATATTAAAATGGGACTTCAATTTCTGTTGACAGCAGTGGTGGTCAAAACCAATCTCCTCTCCACCTCCCCAAATATAATTGAAGATATATTTCTGCAGAACCCCTTTAAACAGAATGAATTAATCTGCCCACTGGATACCAGCCTGCTTACAAAAACAAAGAATCAGAGGGGAAAGTTGGCAGTGTTACTCTAGCTCTCAACCTGAATAATTTTCAATGAATTAAAATGTTGTCAAACAGCCTGCTTCTATTAAAAAAAAAAAGTTCTATTGGAACACAGCCATGCCTGTTCATTTACATATTGTCTATGGCTATTTTTTTCTACAGAGTTTGAGTACAGTATTTGTAACAGAGACCATGTGGCCGGCAAAGCCTAAAATAAGAGCTTCATTATATGGTTATTTACAGAAAATGTTCACCCATCCCTGGATTCCATCATGGACTCCCCTTATTTTGATTGTATATTCATAATTTTCTAAATATATTTTGGTAATCTTAACAAGTTCTACAGGGAGAGAATATACTAGTCAAGCTGTTCTAGGCTTTCTGTAGTTTGGCAGATACGTTTCTTATTGTGAATTAATCATGTGGCATTCTGAATGTTATGTAGGCTTGACTAATGAGTCTGTTACTAAGAATTTGATTTACTGTCATTTGCCCCCTTCCCCCCATACAGGGAAAAATCAAACTTAAGAGATTGCAAAGTGTTGTGGCTTCTAAAGTGCCTTCACCCCAGAAGACCGTATCTAGGTGACTGGGTGAATCTGGTCTCTGTAACAGAGATCTCTCTGGGCTCTCTCCAGTTTTTGACCAGTATTAACCATCAACGCAAAGAAAGCTGACAATCTTTCATCATGGAAGGTGGCTGAAGTATATAGACTTGGAATCAAGATACTTAAGTTTGATTCCATCCTCACACTGTTTAGCCTGGGAACAAGTTATTTAACCTGCTGATCCTTGTTTTTATCGTTTAAAAAAAAATAGGGAGAGTTGTAAGGCTATCATGTTTAAATGGTGCTGTTTGTGAGCTCTAGCATAGTGCCTGGCATGCAGCAAGTCCTCAGTAAGTATAGATAACTGGACAGAAGAAAATCTGAATATGACGCTTGGTAGCTATTCCATGGTGAAAACTTTTCAGAACTATGTGTTTGGGTTTTTCCCCCACATACTTTTCCTGTAACTATCAGGTTTTTAGTCTGTAGAATTAATTCTAAGTATTTTCTTCGATGCCTTAAGATGAGACATTCAATCCTTTTGCGGGGGGGGGGGTGGGGGGGTGGGGAGACGATTGGAAAAGATAAGCAAAAAGGATCAATATTCATCATTAACATTTTTGACTCAAAACATTCTTGTGTTCGACTTACTAGGGATTACGTTTTAAGAAGGCCCACGTAACACATCCTGAACTGAAAGCCACCTTCTGCCTGCCAATACTTGGTGTGAAGAAGAATCCCTCATCCCCACTGTATACAACTTTGGGTGTTATTACCAAAGGTACTGTCATTGAGGTGAACGTGAGTGAGTTGGGCCTAGTGACACAAGGAGGCAAGGTCATTTGGGGTAAGTACAATTTTGAATATGGGTTTGCTGATGTTGTAATCCTAAGATAGAAGTTTTTAAGTTGACATAAAGTACAGAGCAAATTTTAATGCAGTTAAACTTGATGTAAATCAGATTTAAATCTTTAGGAAGAACACTGTAGAGTTATGAATGCAGTTCTTCTTTAGTTTACTGGTTTCAGTTACATAAGGTTTACTACATTGCTAGATATTTTTTTGATGCTTTTTATTTAAAAAGATGAGACAAGCAGATGGGAAGTTGTAATTGTAACTGAAAAATACTGGAAGAAAATAAATTGACCACAAATGGGGGAAGGGAGGCAGACAGCAAACATTGTAGCCACACTATTTCAGTAATAATTAAAACCTGAAATATGCAATGCAACAATTTTAAATTCTTTTTTCTTCATTTTCTTTGTTTTCTGCTTTCAGTACCCAGATATTTCTAAACTTTAATGTTCTTTGAAACATTAATGTTCTTTGAAACTGTATAGCTTCTTGATTGACTCTTCAATATGAGTCATTGGCACATACTTCATGTTAGTTGACCTTGGTTGTTTGTTTTTTAAAAAATAAATTTACTTATTTATTTATTTTGGGGCTGCGTTGGGTCTTTTGTTGCTGTGGGCGGGCTTTCTCTAGTTGTGGTTAGCCGGGGCTACTCACTGCGGTGGCTTCTCCTGTTGCGGAGCACGGGCTCCAGGCGCGTGGGCTTCGGTAGTTGGGGCACGCGGGCTCAGCAGTTGTGACGCACAGGCTTAGTTGCTCCGCGGCATGTGGGATCTTCCCGGACCAGGGCTCAAACCCGTGTCCCTTGCATTGGTAGGCGACTCTCAACCACTGCACCACCAGGGAATTCCCTTGACCTCGGTTTTAAAATAGGTTAAATTGATTTGAAACTTAGTTAATACTTGATGCTTTTTCCAGTAAGAATTGTGTGGAAAAGGAGCAATGCTCAGGTCAATCCATAAGGGCTTGTTAATATAACATAGTAACAGAATGGAGCTAGCCACCATTTATAAAAACAATATTTATGTAAAAATTGTATGGAGAACTCAAGCTTGGTCTTGCGTGATTTCATTTATTTTATAAAATCTCATTTACACTACTGTCGTCCATTTTTTCTTTCTTAAAAGTGGTAATTGTAAATAATTTGGGCAAAGATTATATGTATTCTTTAAAGGTAATTTTTATTAGCTAACATCCCTCCTTTTTGTTTTGTTTTCCTTAGGAAAATATGCCCAGGTTACCAACAATCCTGAAAATGACGGATGCATAAATGCAGTCTTACTGGTTTGACAGCAGATACATACAAATAACTCCTTATAATTACTGAAGACTACACACCAATCAGGAAACCATTACTCTGCTATTTCTGAATACTACCAAGCAGCCTTACATGTCTGCAGTCATCAAGAAAACTATTTATTCTATTGTTTAAAAAAAAAAAATTAAAATGGCCTAGTTTTACAAATTGGTCTTTTCCGTCTGTTTTTAGCGTTTAGATGTTCATAAAATTGCATGATTAAAAAATCAATTATAGAAATATCCTACTTCATCAGTATCTGGATTAATAAGTGGTACTAAGCAGTGTAGATCAGTCATTATTGGAAAAGCCAGTGCAGTCGAAAACACATTTTATCAAAGGTTAGTGCACACTTAACTGTGAGGAATAGGCCAAGAAACTTTGTCACATCTAAGACCTTACCTGAGGTCTCCTCCTCCTCACTGTAGATTATTAATCCTAAGAAATGTAGCATTAACATAGCATTTTAATGAAAATACTTCATAAAGTATATGAGAAGGAATACTACACTATAAAGTTCAAAAGAACTTAGGTAAAACTTTTTACCTCTAATTAATCCTTAACTTATTCCTATAGTAAGTCAGGAAATTAGTATTTTAAACATTTTTCCCCTCTCATTCATCATATATAATGCCATATACTTGGAACTGTATTTTCTACTCAAGATGATATAGATACATGAAAAAAATACCAACCAAAATGTTTATACTTTTAGCATTTCTTGTATTCTAAACTTAGGGTAGTGTATTTATATTTTTAGAGTGGTAAAAATTAAGTAATTCCAGGTAAAATAGTTTTAAAAAGAAAAAGGCTGCACTGATGCCCTTAAAGAGAAATTTATTTGCAGTTACTTAGATAATATTAAAAAGGTCATGTTTTAGTCAAAAGCACATTTGTGATTTGAGTTATGTTTGTGACTTTGAGCTTTAGGGTGTCTATTATATTAATTTATAATCACATTAATTGTTTTCAATTCTGTTTATTTTTTTAAGTCTGTCTTGAAAGTACAACCAATGTGATTAATTGTGCCTTAAACGAAATCAGTGTCTAAACAAATTCAATATCTAAACACATCTTCACCAATGAACTTAGGGAAAAGGGAAGGAATTTCAAAACACAGACCAGGAAACAATCACAAAATATAGGTTTAATTACTACTGTTAAAAATTAAAAAAAAAAAAATTAGAAAAAAGAAACTACCAAGAAAACAAACGTAAGTACTTGAGTAAGTCTTGCTATTCTGAATAATGTAACATCTTTTCTAAATTGTATAAACACAGTAGAAGTTTTAGAACACACAGACACTAAGGAAAAGAAAGGCTAGTTCCTTGGGAATTACTATCCAGTATGATACAATTACTTCAGGATAACAGAAGCAGAACCTTCCTTACAATTAGATTTTAACAAATGATTTTGCTGCTAATAGAAATGGGGAATGTGTGAATGACAAGTTTTGGAGGGTGAAAGAAAAAAAATCGACTGAAGGTAAGCACTGGATACAGAACTGAGGTTTGCTTATTTTTCACAACCAAAAATAGCAAGTTAAACTATCTGTACAAATAAAGCTTGATACTAAGTATGCAAACAGAAGCATAAACATTTGTAACTAATCACCCCCATGAAAGACTGGGTTAACACTTCCAACACGGTATTGCTACTAGTGGACATACAAGGCAGAAATTTCTAAAATACTGTTACACAGATGAGTAATGTTAATATAAACTCTTTATTTACATTAAAATCTGTTTCAGTTTGCTGGTGTGACCACACCTTAGAAGGTAATCCCTAAGGGTAAATCAGAATGTAAGAGCAGATATTTAGATACCAGGTAAAGGCTCAATTCGATGCAATCATAAACCTTCAAGATATTTTTCTAAAGTCACTGAAACCATTTTAGGTGGTGTTCTGGTGGTCAGCTAAAAGTGAACCATAAACCACTAGTAGTTTTTATCCTTGCCATGATAATTTTCTGCACTGAATGGAAACACCGTGAGTAGAGACACATTTTAAGTAGTAGAAGATTGACATTCTGTCATGCTATATGATTTTATAAAAAATCATAATAGACCCTCTCACTGTTAAAAGTTGTAGAGGAACTTTATAATAAATTCTTAAATATATTTCTGTGATGTCTAGCAATTGAATAAACTTGAAAGAACTAAAATTTTGCTAGTAACTGTCTGCTTTATTTTACACAAGGAAATATATATGTATTTACACAAACTGAACTGAACTCCCTTCTCCACAAATAAGACTTCTAAACAGAAAAAAGTTCACAAAGGACTATAGAATGTGACTGGACACTTAACAACTAGACTACCTGGTTGAAATCAGATTTCAGTCCTCTGTCATTCTCAGAGTTTTTCTAATGCCTTTTGCAAAAAGTACAAGTAATGTGATTAAGTTTTATTTAGATTCCTTATTGAGGATAAATTTTGTTATAAATTCTACACTCACTCACTGAGCATAGAACTCATTGTTACTGAACATGAAAGTTAGGTTTTTTTCATGTGACCTAACTTTTTTTCCTCTACCAACTATAAACTCCAAAATAACATTTTCTGTCAGAGATAATATGGACAAAAATTGTGTGCTGAACAGAAAGTTTTGAAATTGCTTAAAATGCACCTACTGTTTAAACCAAACAAGTTTAACAAGTATAAATTTATACTGAGAGTCCTTAGTGGTCATATATGAATAACTAAACATTTCTTTTTTGTAAACCTCAGCAACTATATTCACACATCAAGAGTTGTCAGTGAGCTCAGTCTTAAACTACACCTTTTTAAAGAAAGTATTTTAAAGAGAACAATGAAGAATCCAAGTAAAAAAGTGTTAGGTTTTTAAATCTACTTTAAGAAATTAAAAATGGAAAGGTTAAGAATTTACTAAATCCTTATTTCCCTAATTGTGGTATTAACAAAAATTTCTCACAAAATGTATAAAACAGCATAAACATTCGATAGATACACTAATATTAGTCATTCTTTCACGTGATTAGCATTTGTTGGGAAAACAAATGGCCACAGTGCTTAATTTTCATTTAGAATGGAATAATCTGGCCTAACTGACCAATAATTAAAGAAAATAGTAGAGGATACAAGTATTCAAAATTTTACACGAATAAGGAGGGTTTGTTATTTTGTCTGCTAAAGATTTTTACCTCAACTTTAAATCTTCCTAAAATGCCAACATCCCAAAATAAAATTTAGTATCACCTGACTGTAGACTGAATAAACCTTCAACATCAATCCTTAGCACCTCAAATAATGACACAAAGTCATAACATTTTTTTTCATGTAAGGACCAAGCAGTTTTAAAAACAATCTAAATGGCCTCAAAGCATTCTCAAACTTACATGAAAATTTGAGTACACATAATACTTCCAAAGAGTAGGACTGTTTTAAGATTCTCTTTGGATTCTAAGAATAACCATTTTGTTCATTTTTAAATAAATTATTATACAAAAATAAACAATTGAGGATGTTTTTTGTTTTCAGTTTACCCAGGCAAAGGCCTTTGTGTTGCGCAGGCAAAGGCAACCACAATGTACACACAGGCTAGATTGTAACCTGTCCGCACAGAACAAATCAAGAGCGAGCAAGCCAAAAGGGACAAACGAAGCCTCCAATCTGATTTAAGCTCCTGTAACTATGGCTCCTAGGGCAGCTTATTCCTGCCATCTAGGTCTAAGATTGTGGGGCACAGTTCCAAACCTACCAAAAATGGAAGCCAAGGGCATAAGCTGGCAGGCAGGCAAAAAGATCTTTTGACAGGAATCACTCCATGAGTTAGGGAAGTGGATGAAAGTGAGGGGAATATAATGAAGATTCTAGAATAAAGGCAGTGGCAGGATTAAGGAGAAGCCTTAGGAAGGGTTCTCACACTTCTAAAGTATACATGTTAACTGGGTGAGGACAAAAGTACAGTCCCCAGATTCAAATGAAATTTTAAATAATTATACGAGTGCCTACAGGCCAGAGTTAAATCCCTAGCAGTACTGTTAATATCAGATGTTATCAAGAGTGAACTGGAAACAGATTTTGTTTGTGCCTTTCCACAGACATTGAAGTCAAAGGAAGAAATTGCACCTACAACTAAGAACTAAGAGGCCAAAATACCACCTTCATAAACCTTTGACCATAAATTTCCAAATTTGTGCTCTCATTTAGTTGAAGTTGCATTTATCCTAATTTACTGACATTTTTGTTTAAGCATGCCTACATTTTAAAAAATGGTGATTAGTTTTGAAATTTAAGATAAAACTTCTAGAACCGTCACCAAGATTACTATTAAAACCCTTAGTATAAAAGATTTCTGTGATCCTTACAATTGATGGAAACCCTACTACTTTCACATTTTTAAATTTATATTTTCTGAAATATTAATGGTCAGATATCCCCAACTGCTAAAGAAAATACAGTATGATCTGGTTTCCCAAAATCGAAACATGGTTAATAAAAATTAAAAAAATTGTATTTACACAAAATAGCCTGAAAAATTAAAAAGAACGGTGAATCCTAGGTCCTACAGGAGAGGGAAAAGCGGCATCATAAATAAGTTCAAATTGAAAATTTGGAGTTTTTGTCCTGTGCCCCATGCTATTTATTAACTGCCATATTTTAAAAACAACAATTACGTTACAAAGAAGAGGATCTATCATCCGCATTTCTTCCTCATTCAGGTCAGCTTGGCTTTCTTCTTCGCAGGTCCTTTGTGTCCTTTGGCCTTTCTTCTTAAATTCCGCCTGTCGACCACAGGCACTTCCACTTCTATCTCCTCTGAGCTGCTATCCACAGTCTTCTCTGTTGATTGTGTCAACTGATCCAGTTGCTCAGAAGATGCTTCAGACTGCTCCTCTGACTGGTTCTTCTGTCCTGCATTCTGTGAAAATGGCACATCTTCAAGTTCAACCTCTATTAAAGAGCTCTGAGGAAGAGCTGGAGATGTCTCCTGGGGCTCGGCTACCCCCTCCTCACCCTGGTCTTCCAATGAGGCAGTAGTGTTGGGTGATACATTTTCAGGAATTGATTCTTCAGCAAATTCAGTTATCACGGAGTTTGGAAAACCACTGTCGGACCGTTCTTCATTTGGGATAGTAGCCACATTGTCTGAACTCCCAAAATGTGCTTTCTTTCTTGAAACTAGAGGCAGCCTCTCTTCAGTGTGCCCCTTGTCATCAGATGGGCCTTCATCTAGCAACATTTCTGAGTCAGTTACATGTGAAGTCTAAAAACAAAAAACCGGTGAACAACTTTTGCAATATAGTTCTTACATAAATTATTCTCAGACACTAATATGCAATGACCCTGAACCACATTTTAAAGAATTCAGTACTCACTACTTTTGTTAATCATGTGCACATGTTCTGAATACAGCTCAATTTCTTCGAAACTGTCTTACATGATAATTTGGATTCATTAAGTTCTTGCTTTAAAGATGCAATAAAAGTAATGATTTTACCTCAAAACGTACTTAAGGCACAAACTTTATGTCAAGATTCTTCAAAACCATGAATCAACTCAGTTTTTAGTTTCCTGGTGTTACTGGAGCCAGACCGAGAATCCTGGGACTTGACACTGTGCTACCCCACTGAGTTTGACTATTAGGTGAAAGGTGAGGGCAGCGAAAATTTTATTCATGTAATTATGTGAGACACTAATAAAATAATGCTATACAAGAGTTCTTTACCCTTAAATTGGAATATTCAAAAGTAGAAATTAAATTTCCTTTTTGACGTGGCACCTATATATATACAATGGAATATTACTCAGCCATAAAAAAAAGAACGAAATCTTGCCATTTGCAACAACATGGATGAACTTAGAGGGGATTATGCTTAGTGAAATAAGTCAGACAGAGAAAGACAAAAACCATATGATCTCATTTATATGTGGAATCTAAAAAACAAAACAAAATGAAAACAGACTCAGATAAAAAGAATAAATGGGTGGTTGCCAGAAGGGAGGGAGTGAGGGGACTGAAAGAGGTAGGGGATTAAGAGGTACAAACTTCCAGTTACAAAATAAACCACGGGGATGTAATATATAGCATAAGGAATATGGTCAACAATATTGTAATAACTTTATATGGGGAACAGATGGTTACTGGACTTACAGTGGTGATCATTTCATAATGTATGCAAAATCAAATCACTATGTAGTACACATGAAACTAATATAATATTGTACATCAACTATATTTCAATAAAAATAAATAATTAAATTTCTTTTAAAATATTCCATCAAGTTTTCCCCACTAATCTAATCTGTCTCCCTAATTAAAACAAATTAAAATGACAGTACTGGTCACAGACTATGTAAGCAATAGGTATTCAAATATTTGGTAAATAATGCTTTACCCATTTTTCTAAGCATTTCCTAAATCTACAAAGTGAAACTCATTTTGTTACCGTAAGTCAGACGAATGAAGTTACAAAGATTTGAATTTAAAAAACATTACTGATTGCATCTTCTTAAAACACCCAATGTAGTAAAATTTATTTTTCCTGAAGGACGGTACATGTTAAAGTAGAGGAAAATATATATCCTGCACTGCCCTAGCCAAGTCACCAACACTGGACACTATAACTATAAAAAATTAGGATATTTTTCCATTACCTTATCCTGTGCAACAGCCTCAGGAGATTTTGAAGATTCTACCACCAGTGGAACAAGATTCGTAGAGTCTTCACTGGAATTAAAAGACTGCAATTTTAATTCTTCACCTAAAACTTCACCAGTGGAGTCCTCCTCTTCTGTTATAAGTGAAGTCTTAAGAGTATCATCCATTATCTCACCATTCATAGGCTCTGATTCAGATTCCTACACCATCGAGGGCAAAAAAAGTCAGGACAAAATTACAGATTAACTTACTTATCATACAAGGTGGGTCCATTCTCAGTCGCCCTGTCATGCACCAGGACTCAAGATACATTCTACCACATTACAGGACACAGGTTAAGGAACAGCAGAGTCAGTAAGAGCAAAGAATCCGTAAGCACCCCAATTTCCCTCTGTTCTCAAGGAGAAAAGACAGGACCAGGATGCTCTATGGACCCAGTGTGGGTCTGAGATTCAGTGAAGAGACCCTGCCTCCTTCTTCTTCTTCCTCCATATAGGCAGTGACAGGAAGAACCTTTTCAGTAAAAAGCCACCAGAGAAAGTCTAGATTTGGTGCCAGCTCTTTACAGAACATCAGCTGTTCAGCACTCGGAACCCTTGGGGTCCCTGGGAAGTCACAGTTTAGCATGCCAGGGGGAGGAAGCACTAGCAGTCCTGTGGGAAGTGGAGTTTGGGTATAGCTTCTTGCTGGGAGCAGAGAGCCCTCAATCTCAGCGAGCTCATTCTCCAGTCAAAAAAGGGTCATCTTTGAACAATCCTGCTCCTTAAATCACATTAAAATATGGAAAAGCGATTTGATAACACTAAGTCTCCAATTTCTGAAACTCTTCCTCCAAGGTTTATCAATTTACATGACTTTCATTAACATCTAATATTTCTAACTAATCCTAATGACATTCTAATAATTAGAGATCATTTTATTTAATTATCATTTAAAAAATTCGAACACTGGGCTTCCCTGGTGGCGTAGTGGTGAAGAATCTGCCTGCCAATGCAAGGGACACGGGTTCGAGCCCTGGTCCAGGAGGATCCCACATGCTGCTGAGCGGCTAGGCCTGTGCACCACAACTCTGAGCCTGCGCTCTAGAGCCCGCAAGCCACAACTACTGAGCCTGTGTGCCACAACTACTGAGCCCCCATGCTTAGAGCCCATGCTCCGCAGCAAGAGAAGCCGCTGTAATGAGAAGCCCACGCACCGCAGTGAAGAGTAGCCCCCGCTCACCGCAACTAGAGAAAGTCCACTAACAGCAACAAAGACCCAATGCAGCCAAAAATAAAATAAAATAAATTTAAAATAAATTAATTAACTAAAAATAAAATAAAAATTAGAACACTGATGCACTCACATTTTAAGAAATAGACCTGGCTGGATTATATAGAACCCCTGAAATCATAAAATGAATGTTTTCCTAAGGGATACTGAAATCAGAGACTTTGAAAAATTAATCTGGCCAGAGAGTATAAAGAATAAACTGCACACAGAAGGTAATTATAATAAAACTCACAAAAGGACCAACTACGGTATGACAAGTGTTCAAAGGAAGAAAATGAGAAAGATATAGCAAAAGTTTTTATAAAAAAACAGAATTTTGGTGAGTAACTACAAGTGAGAAGCAACAGAAGAGAAAAACTCAGTCCTTCAAGTTCTAGGTTTGGGAACAGAATGAAAAATAAGAAATAGGAAAAAAGGCTCAATAGAGAAGTGATAGGAAAGAGCAGAGATGTTAAAATTTAAGATGATAAAAGACATCTGTCTAAACCGAAATATTCAGAAGGCAAGTAATACTGAAGTCTGGATCAATATTGAAAGTCTGAAGTTACTGGTCATCCCCACAGAGATGACCATTCAGCCATTAGACTAGATGCATTTTCAAAAGAGAAGCATGAACAAAAGAGCAGAAAGTCAAGAACTGAGTCTTCTAGAATGTCCACAAATACAGGGAAAAAAAAGAGGAAGCAAAAGAGTCAAAAAGCAAATAAATAAAACCAAAACAAAAACTTCAGAGAGAGGAAAACCAAGAAACCAGAACACAACAGTGTTATAAAGCCAGGGGACTAGAGAATCCAGAGGAAGAGAGAATAGTCAACCTAGGTAAGGAAAGCCACCAGAATTGAGTGAAAGTGTCACTGGTGACCTACAAGAGTAGGTACTCACATGTATTGTTGGACAAAAGAAACAGGTTACATGAAGTATGTACAGTATAATCTTAAGTTTTTTTTAAAAAAACCCACACAAATATACATTCCCATAGACATCTAGAAGCATATAAATCCCTTTTTTAAAATATGTGTTTGTTTTCCTAATTTTTACAAGAAGAGAAAAAATGCCATTTAAAAATACAATTTCATGAAGTAGAGGAAACAGGAGCTAAACTGGAGCAAGTTAAGGAAATAAAATCAGTAATGCAGTTTCACTTGCTTAGCTCCTGGCTGGACTTGACAAACAGGTAAAAGATTTTTAAAGAAACTTAAGTATGTTTAAAAGAAGAAATAAGGAATCTGTAAGAGAGGAAAAGATTGAAGATATTAAAGAAAAAGGATAGGAAATAGAGAAGATGAAAAAAGAAATGAAGCCAGATAAAGAGTTTTTTACTCAGTCACAAAGGATTTTCCTCCTTGTTTTCTAGTGGTAAAAAAAAATGAATTTAGTTATTTTTCTAGGAATTTGTAAATCAACTGTAGTCAAATAACATATATATTTTCTGGACAACTAATTCTATCCTTCTAACCAAAATAGGGGTGCAATTTAGGGCTTGTTGGACATTAAGGCATTCTAACTGGTTTTATAAGGTAGACCTCTTATAGTCACATCATTGTGTCACTTCTTAAGTATGTTTAATTCTACAAATTAATTTGTATTTTAAATACAATGAGGGACATTACTAACTAAACATCCTCTATTTTATCTTTGCAATACGTCAAACTTTATAAACTCAGTTTGAAATATAAAATACTTGTAACTTTATCCTCTACTACCTGACCTTGCTTTAGACATATATGCTTTTTTTTTTTTAATTTATTTTGGGGGCCTTCGTTGCTGCGCATGGGCTTTCTCTAGTTGCAGCAAGCAGGGGCTACTCTTCATTGTGATGCACAGGCTTCTCATTGCGATGGCTTCTCTTGTTGCAGAGAAGAAGAAGGGCTCTAGGCTCGTGGGCTTCAGTAGTTGCGGCACATGGGCTCAGTAGTTGTGGCTCGCGGGCTCTAGAGCGCGGGCTCAGTAGTGTGGCACGCGGGCTTAGCTGCTCTGTGGCATGTGGGATATTCCCAGACCAGGGCTCGAACCCGTGTCCCCTGCATTGGCAGGCGGATTCTTAACCACTGAGCCACCAGGGAAGTCCCAACATATATGCTTTTTAACATTAAATACAATTTCTACTAAGAGTCTAAAATACATCGTTATGCTTTTCTAACAATATATGACTAAGAAAGTTAAATTTTACTTCCATTCATTTTATTTAGTAAGTGAATCTCCTACCTTTTCACCTTCTTGCTTTTCCAGGCCTGGCTGGGTTTCCGGTGCTGGTCGAACATTTTTATCACTACTTTCATCCTCAAATTCAATCACACTCTGTTCAGGTTCTTCTTCCAAGAATTCTTCTGAGCTCTCTGATGTTCGTGCAGTAGACTCCAATCTACAAAACCAAAGAAAAACATTCTTACTTGTTTTATTAAAGATGAATATAAAATTTCAGGAATCCGTTAATAAAGTTAACACTTTAGAGAATCAACTAAGTGTTGTTCAGACAACAACTTCAAATTTTACAGGTCCAAAACCAACCTCTTCATCTTCTTACAAGTTTGCTCTCTTTCCTACCTTGTTCTCCAGTTCGATCACCACCTTTTCAATTATGTAAACTAGATCTTTCTTTTACTCTATCTATATTGATTGGATCTTATTCTCCTAGAATGAGCATACATCTCAGCTTACCTGGGACAGTCCAGTTTACAACTTTTGTCCCAGCACTGGCATAATTATGGGCATCCCTCATTTTACTGCACTTTGTTTTACTGCATTTTGAAGATACTATGTTTTTACTAATTGGAGGTTTGTGGCAATCCTGTGCTAAGCAAGTCCATTGAAGCCATTTCTCCAGCAGTATTTGCTCACTTCATGTCTGTGTCACGTTTTGGTAATTCCCACAATACTTTGAACTTTTATTATTATTATTATATTTGTTACAGTGATCTGTGATTAGTGGTGGTTGATGTTACAATTTTAATTGTTTCCAGGTGCCACAGGCTACACTCAAATAAGATGACAAACTTTTTTTTAATGAATTTTTTAAATTGGAGTATAGTTTACTTACAATGTAGCGTTAGTTTCTGCTGTACAGAAAAGTGAGTTGGTTATACATATACCCATGTCCACTCTTAAGATAGCAAACTTAACTGATAAATGTTGTGTGTGTTCTGACTATTGCAACTGATTGGCCATTCCCCATCTCTCTCCCTCTCTTTGGGCCTCCCTATTCCCTGAGACACAACAATATTGAAATTAGGCCAATTAATAACCCTGCAATGGCTCTAAGTGTTCAAATGAAAGGAAGAGTCACACGTCTCTCACTTTAAATCAAAAGCTAGAGACGATTAAACTTAGTGAGAAAGGCACGTTGAAAGCTGAGATACGTAGAAAGCTATGTCTCTTGTGCCAAATAGTTAGCCAAGCTGTGAATACAAAGCAAAAGTTCTTGAAAAAAATTAATGGTGCTACTCTAAGTGAACACACCAGCAAAACAGCCTTATTGCCGATACGGAGAAAAAGTTTTAGTGGTCTGGATAGAAGATCAAACGAGCCACAACATTCCCTTAAGCCAAAGCCTAATCCAGAACAAGGCCCTAACTCTCTTCAATTCTATGAAGGCTGAAAGAGGTGAGGCTGCTACAGAAAAAGAGTCTGAAGCTAGCAGAGGTTGGTTCATGAGGTTTAAGGAAAGAAGCTCTCTCCATAACAGTGCCAGGTGAAGTAGCTAGTGCTGATGTAGAAGCTGTATCAAGTTATCCAGAAGATCTAGCTAAGATAATGAATGAAGGTGGCTACACTAAACAACAGATTTTCAATGCAGACAAAAAACCCTACTGGAACAAGATGTCATCTAGGACTTTCAGAGCTAGAGAAGAGAAGCCAGTTCCTGGCTTAAAGTTTCAAAGGACATCCAAAATATATAAACAGCTCATGCAGCTCAATATTAAAAAAAACAAACAACCCAATCAAAAAATGGGCAGAAGACCTAAATAGACATTTCTTCAAAGAAGACATACAGATGGCCAAGAGGCACATGAAAAGCTGCTCATGTGCTCACTAATTATTAGAGAAATGCAAATCAAAACTACAATGAGGTAGCACCTCACACCGGTTAGAATGGGCATCATCAGAAAATCTACAAACAACAAATGCTGGAGGGGGTGTGGAGAAAAGGGAACCCTCTTGCACTGTTGGTGGGAATGTAAATTGATACAGCCACTATGGAGAACAGTATGGAGCTTCCTTAAAAAACTAAAAATTGAATTACCATATGACCCAGCAATCCCACTAGTGGGCATATACCCTGAGAAAACCATAATTCAAAAAGACACATGCACCCCAGTGTTCACTGCAGCCCTATTTACAATAGCCAGGTCATGGAAGCAACCTAAATGCCCATTGACAGATGAATGGATAAAGAAGATGTGGTATATATACACAATGGCATATTACTCAGCCATAAAAAGGAACAAAAGTGGGTCATTTATAGAGACGTGGATGGATCTGGAGACTGTCATACAGAGTGCAGTAAGTCAGAAAGAGAAAAACAAATATCGTATATTAATGCATATATGTGGAATCTAGAAAAATGGTACAGAGGAACTGGTTTGCAAGGCAGAAATAGAGACACAGATGTAGAGAACAAACATATGGACACCAAGGGGGGGAAGTGGGGGGTGGGGGGCGGCAGGGGGGGATGAATTGGGCAATTGGGATTGACATGTATACACTGATGTGTATAAAATGGATGACTAATAAGAACCTGCTGTATATAAATAAATAAATAAATGTAGCACAGCCACAGATGTATCCACCCACTTTTAAAAAAAAAAAGTTTCAAAGGACAAGCTGACTCTCTCGCTAGGCGCTAATGCAGCTGGTGACTTGAAGTTGAAGCCAGTGCTCATTTACCATTCTGAAAATCCTAGGGCCCTTAAGAATTATGCTAAATCTACTCCCTTGTCCTCCATAAATGGAACAACAAAGCCTGGATGACAGCACACCTGTTGACAACATGGTTTACTGAATATTTTAAGCCCACTGTTAAGACCTATTGCTCAGGAAAAAAAAATTCCTTTCAAAATGTGACTGCTCATTGACAATGTATCTGGTCACCCAAGAGCTCTCTGATGGAGATGTACAATGAAATTCATGTTGTTTTCACACCTGCTAACACACCATCCATTCTGCAGCCCATGGATCAAGGAAGCATTTCGACTTTGAAGTCTTATTATTTAAGAATTACAGTTCATAAGGCTATAGTTGCCACAGATAGAGATTCCTCTGATGGCTGTGGGCAAAGTCAATTGAAAACCTTCTGAAAAAGATTCACCATTCTAGATGCCACTATGAACATTCATGATTCATGGGAAGAGGTCTAATATCAACATTACCAGGAGTTTGGAAGAAGTTGATTCAAACCCTCATGGATGACTTTGAGGGGTTCAAGACTTCAGTGGAGGAGGTCACTGCCGATGTGGTAGAAATAGCAAGAAAATCAGAATTAGAAGTGGAGCCTGAAGATGTGACTGAATTGCTGCAATCTCAAGATAAAACTTTAATGGATGAGGAGTTGCTTATTGTGTATGAGCAAAGAGAGTGATTTCTTGAGATGGAATCCACTCCTGCTAAAAATGCTGTGAAGACTGTTGAAATGACAAAGGATTTAGACTATGACATAAACTTAGTAGACGAAGCCACATCAGGGTTTCAGAGGACTGACTCCAATTTTGAAAGAATTTCTACTGTGGGTAAAATGCTATCAAATGGCATCGCATGCTACAGAGAAATTGTTAGTGAAAGGAAGAAGTCAGCCAATCTATGTGGCAAAGTTCATGGCTGTCTTATTTAAGAAATGGCCACAGTCACCCCAACCTTCAGCAATCACCACCCTGATCAGTCATCAGCCACCAACATTGAGGCGAGACCCTCCACTAGCAAAAACATTACAACTCATTGAAGGCTCAGATGACAGCATTTTTTTTAACCAATAAAGTATTTTTAAATTAAGGTATGTACTTTTTTTTTTAAACATAATGCTATCGCACACTTAACAGACTACAGGATAGTGTAAAAAACTTTTATGTGCACTAGCAAACAAAAATGTTTGATTTATTGTGATGGTCACTTTATTGCGGTAGTCTGGAACTGAACCTACAACATCTCTGAGGTATGCGTGTATTAATAATGCCCCTTTCATTCTCAAAAATTTCAGTTTGGACAATAAACGATATAGTTTAGTTCTACCTGTGAAATGCCTTTCAAACAAATCCGTAACTTTATTCCTATTCTCATCTTCCTACTTCAGGCCCAATTCTCTCTGGACACTGTAACTTCTTCCCAACTCATGTTCAGACTTGCAATATATACATTCTTTAGTAAGGTTTTCAGAGCTATGTTTCTTTTTTTTTTTTGCCTGCATCCCATGGCACGCAAGATCTTAGTTCCCTGAAGAGAGATCGAACCCATGACCCCTGAAGTGGAAGCTCAGGGTCTTAACCACTGGACCGCTCGGTAAGTCACCAGAGTTATGTTTCTAATACACATATCTGTACCAGTGACAGTCCAGCTCAGAAAATTCTGATGGTTCTCTATGGCTTGGAGAATAAAGCATACCTCCTTTCAAAGCCTAACATGACCAGACCCTTATATTTTTACCTCCTACTCGATGCTACCACTTACCTATACATCAGTTTTCCTTACCAACACTCCTCCCAGCTTTGTGCCTTTGCTCACGTGACTCCTGCTGTCTAGAACTGCACAGTGCAATACAGTAGCCATGAGACACTTGTCATTATTTACAGTAATTAAAACTGAGTGAAGGGCTTCCCTGGTGGCGCAGTGGTTGAGAATCTGCCTGCCAATGCAGGGGACACGGGTTCGAGCCCTGGTCTGGGAAGATCCCACATGCCGCGGAGCAACTAGGCCCGTGAGCCACAACTACTGAGCCTGCGCGTCTGGAGCCTGTGCTCTGCAACAAGAGAGGCCACGATAGTGAGAGGCCCGCGCACCGCGATGAAGAGTGGCCCCCGCTCGCCACAACTAGAGAAAGCCCTCGCACAGAAACGAAGACCCAACACAGCCAAAAAATAAATAGTAAAAAAAAAAAAAAAAAAAAGGAAACAGAAAAATATTATTTAAAAGAAAAACCAAAAAACTGAGTGAAATTAAAAACTCAGCTCCTCAGTTGCACTAGCCACACTTCAAGTGCTCGGTGATGAGCAAACTGAGTGGTGGCTGCCATGCTGGACAGGGAAGGGCAGACAAAGAACATGTCCACCATGCCAGAAGGTTCTCTGAACAGCCCTGGTGTAGACCAGGGGTCAGCAAACTTTTCCTTTAGGTTTTCTGAGTCACATGGTCTCTGAACAACTACTCAACTCCACCAGCGTAAAGCAAAAGCAACCATAATAAACATGTGAACTAATAAGCACAGATGTGTTACAATAAAATTTTATTTACAACAATAGGTGGTGGGCCAGATCTGGCCTATAGATCATAGTTTGTAGACTCTCGAACTAGAAAAGAAAGTCTTCTTTCCCAACTCTGCTTGTTGAGTTTCTACTTATCTTTGAAGCCCTGGCACAAATGTCAAATTTCTCTATCCCCTCAATTAGAATCAATCACACCCTCCTTTGCATCCAGAGCACTTTGCACTTCTATTATTATATCACAATCCACCTTGCAGTGCTCTGAACCTGTGTCACAGGTACAGATATGTGTATCAGAAACTAATAGACAGTCGATTCTTCAAGGGCAAAGATGAAGTTTTGTTCTTCATAGTGTCTGAGCACTTAAGCATTTAGTCTCACTGTTAATATCTTATGAAAAGCAAAAAAAATTCCACAATAATTCTGAGATGTTCAATTTAAAATGTACTGTTACATTCCCTTCTAAAAAGGGTATTACAACAAAATGTTGCTCAGTGAAAAAAACTATAATTATCTAACCTCATTACTCTTTTCACAAGTTAAATATTTACTTAAATTTGACTTTAAAGTGATGAATTTTTCATTAAAATATAACATTTACATAATTATCCAAATTTAAAGTTACATACATAATGAAATTAGCAGAGCTACAGAATTCTCTACCTGAGTAGAATATTTTCACAACTAAAATGACAACACTATGAATGGTTGACTCAGGCACAGTTAGCAGGACTATCAGAGCAAAAGCCTAATTTAACTATAATATTGAAAATCTTGCTTTCTTTAAGAGTCAAAGGAAGATGGAGAATAAGGTTTTGATCCAAGTGTTCTGTTGATTCAGCTGGCTATTAAGTTTCTGGAGGAGCTGACAATACCATCTATGGCTATCACTAATTTGTTATATTCTATAATCCAGTAAAATGAATTAGTTATAAAGTAAAATTGAGGGTTTTTTTTTTTTATAAAGTACAGAAAAAGTTTATTGGAAATCTCTTGAATACATTTTAAAGTATAGCTCAATATTTCCAAGTAAAGTAGGCTGGAGGAGCGGGAGGGGCTCTCCCACCTGGAGACACGACTGGTCCCAGCCCTGTCCCGGGGGTGCTGTGCGGGTCCGTCTAGGGCTCATACCTTTCATGAGGGTTTTTTAAATTGACTAAACCTCAGCATTGCTAAAAACCATAGCTACTGTCAAATTCAAAGTTGACAATAATGACTCATTTGGGATAATATAATCACTAGACTATTCTCCTGGATTTTCACACAAGAGACTAAATCGTGAGTTTATTCCACTCTCTTACTAGCAACTTCTCCCTATACCACTGTCAAAGTGACACTTACCAAGTGTAATCAATGATCTTGTGGAAGAACTCAAATACAAAGTTCTACACCAAGGTCATTTATTACACAAACAATATAATAAACTTCACCTTAAAAACTAAAATACTAATAATATGAAAATAAGAATAAACAAAATAACGAGAGTAAAATAAACAATACTTCACTTGTTCACTGAAGCTGTAGGTGAAGTCTGGGGAGTCTTTTCATCTTCCCCTTGAGAACTACTAAATTCAGAATCCTGAAACCGTTTTCCAATCTTTGGCCGCTTTAAATGACTACTTCGAGTACGAGTGGAAACAGATGTTTTATCGTGACCTGAGAAAAAAACGGCAAAACTATAATTGATTGATTATGTATTCAAAGGATTACCTATTAAAATACATAGAAATGCAAGAACTACGCTAGTTTACCTAAATCCCCAACATTACACACTTCCTCTCTGTCACTTCAGGTTAAGAAAGCATGTCAGTGTCTTTTTCTAAATTATGAAATAACCTTGTCAGTATTCATTCCTCAAATTTCTGTTACCTTGAGCTTTTTGCAAAGTGTTTCTGCATTTTCACTTAGACCCTCTTCCAATAATCTTGGGAAATAAACAAGGTAGACATTATTGTCCCTATTTTACAGGTAAGGAAATGAAAACAAGAGAGGCAAAATAGCTTACCTAACTGTTCACACAGCAAAATCAGTGGTAAAAGAACCCAGATCTAGATTTTAGGGCTGGAGAAGTCTTCACTTTACTCTAAGGGACACACACACAAAGACACAGACACACGCACTTAATTCTAACTGTCTCAAACACTTACTAATAGACGAGCTGAATTTCTTACCTTCAGAAGTACTTGCAAAGGCATCTTTTAGAGAATCAATCTAAAACAGAGATACAGATTAAAACCACCAGTTTTAGATCCTTTCTTCTCCCTATGGATCTACTTCATACAATTACAAAGAAAATCTTTTTAAAAGTTTTTCAAATAGCACCTTTTGTACTCACTATTCATCAACTAAGAAACTCACTAAGAAAGTAAAAAGGCTATATTATAGCCTCAGTTTATTTTGAGCTTAGGAACTTATGAAGCCATCTAATATGCTATAGTGATATACACGGGCTTTCTGAATGTTCTGTTCTTGGCTCCCTTCTCTTCTCAGTCCACGTCCTCCTTCTATGTAACTGTATCTACCACCTTTACTTCAACAGCTATTTGCTGATGAATCCAAATATACAATTTAATCTCCCCAACTTTTTTCCTGATTTCCAAATGATGAATCCAAATATACAATTTAATCTCCCCAACTTTTTTCCCGATTTTCAAAGCTCTATTTCCAGTGAAATCTCTCTCAGCGGATACTCCACCAATTTCACATCCAACCTGTCCCAAACTGAAATCTTAAATTTCCCCAATATTATCCTCTATCTTGGTTAATGGCAATAACAATTCAGTATGCCATTCCAACCAAAATCCTGTGAGGCAGTAATGCCTTCTTCTTGTCCCTCATTCAATCAATCACAAAGCCTGTCAATTTTGACTCTGAAGAATCTCTCAAAACTGCCCCCTCTTTTGTACTACCAATGCTTTAATTCAAGCATTTATCATCTTTATCATGAAGGTGTACACCTTATATATGTACAATTTTTGTCAATTATACCTCAATAAAGCTAAAAAAATTATGTAGTTAAAATAAACAAACAAAACCACTTCCCCATGTGGTTACTGATAAAAAAAATAGTTGAATATGAGAAATATTTTCCTTGAATTAATTAAAATATTAAAGTAATATAAGGAGTATGAATTTCTAAAATGAAAAAAAGTCTAATTTATATTGCCAACCTTATAATATGGTGAAATTTTTATGTTCTCATTAAAATGACACGTTTTAAATTATATGGCTTAATATAAAAGTAGATCATTGCTCTCACATGTATGAGAAGAGTAGATTTTTCTACTTTCCCTGGTTTTATGATATCTGACCAGGACTAAAATGAATTTGAATATATCTGAGGAATTTGGAATGCAGTATAATAGAACTGGGGCTTATTCTGAAGTCTGAAATTCCAAAGGTAGAAATAAAACACAAAAAAACTGAACTCCTTATATATAGTTACTGTATCAATATTATTTATATTATCCTTAAAAATGTTTTAAAAAACTTTTACTCAAATAGTCAACACTCATGCTAACTAAGACAGGAGAAAAGAGGCACAAATAATTCCCCAAAGCACTTGTGTCTCTGAAATGTACATGCATTTACATAGACATATTCAACACTCACTAAAAATATATTCAGATACCCGTGTACAAAACAAATATGACTGTATTAAATGCCACCACAACAAAACACTGCATAAAAATAGACCTCTAGGATCCCATCAATGAACCTGTATTTTAAGTAATATCAAGTAGTTTCTAGAAAAGTACCTGGTAAGTCCTCTGGAATTCAGTAATGGGACCTGCCCTTCTACTTGCAGGTTACCTAGTATTTGCAAAGTATATTACATTCTACAAAGACCTAACATATATAGCCTCAGACTTCCCAAAATAACTTCATAACCTTTGACCTACTACTAATTCCACTTCCACAAATTTATCTGTGCAAGGAAATAATTACATTTGCACAAAGATTCATGTATAAATGTATTCATGGCTGGGTCACTTATAAATATAAAAAACTTAAGTATAAATGTTAAGGAAACAAATGCTGATATTTATATATAATAGAATAGTGTACTATTTAACAATGATTTAAAACAGTAATGACATAGAAAATGCTTACAATATTATGTTAATGGAGAAAAGCAGTTAGAAGCAGCATAAAAGAATAAAAACAAAAATGAAACATATGCAGATACATGTTTTGTAATATATATTAAGTACATATACAAAAATGTTAGTTGCTACATCTAAGGTAATAGAATTACCGCTTTTTATTTTCTTCTATATTATTTTGTGTATTCCAAATTATTTTTCAAAGAAAATTAAATCTTAGAAACCAAGTAACAGAAAATGCCAAGTAACTAACACAACAGAAGTTACATAAGTCTGTTGAATGAACAATAACATTAAAAAAGTTAAATATTAGCTGAACCTCTTTTTTAAAAACAGCAAAATTATTATTTCCTATAGTAAACAACAGTGTACCTACAGTTAGCTGCATCTCACTAGACAGACTGTCTTCAGCTCCTGCTTCATAGTCTGGAACAGATGCAAGACCATATTCTCCAGACACAGGTCTTTTAGCTTCATTTTGAGAAACTGCTGTGTGTAAAAGAATTTTTAAAATTGTAAACCAGTTAGTATCTGCTTTTAATTGTAACACTCTTTGTACTCATTTTTACAAAGCCCTAAAGAAGGGTGTTGAAAATCCAAGTGTGGGATATCCCCTTCACCAATATCTTATAATGAAGCCTTGCAATTGTAAAGAGTCTTAAACAGTTATCTGTATAAGGGGAGACGCATGAAACTGCATACTACCTTTGATCCACTGATGCCTATTCTATGCTGTTTGAGTAAACTGTGTTTATTTCTTATCCACCAATTCCTACTGGACTACTGGGCTACATTCTACTGGACTACTCTAGGTCCTCTGACTATTAGCGACTCAAATGTTTACATATAACAAAAATTCAAGTTTAGAAAAGGAGGTCTGTTACTAGAGAGATCACATTACAATACACCACTACTCTGGACTATAAGACACAACCATCATTAGGCACTGCTTTTTTAAGCTGGACTTGTGTTCAAATTGAAAACATTCTTACCCGTAATTTTAAATGTTTCTCTTTGTAATGCTCTGGTGATTGGTATCCTCTGGTACCAGTGTCCAACACCTTCAACTTCCCAAAGCAGTTCATGGTCTCCTGGATATTTTTCAAAGTACTGGTTGCAAGCTGAAAAACACATTGAAAGTTTTCTAGAAATCCCCAAAATCAAATGTTTGGGCAAACAGAAGATGGAGAGTAAGCTGCCCAAGTCACTTAATGGGGCTAGCATAACTTTGATACCAAAAACAGCAAGGAAACTCAAGAAAATTATATAGCAGTCTCATTTATGAATAAACAAAGATAAAGATGATAAACCTCAATAGTTGCCAAGGAAATATAAGATGAAACAGCAAGATTCCATTTTCACACCCATCAGATAATAACAAGCATCAGAAAAATAAGGGAAATGGAAACTCCCACACTGCTGGTGTGAGAACAATTTTAAAGTGCTTAGGCAAGTTGAAGAAAAATATTTTATGATCCAATTCTACTTCTAGGTATATAATGTAATGACTTATACATATGCGGAAGAAGGCATCTATAATGATCATTACAGGACTGTTTTAGGGGGTACAACTTTGGTGCCCATCATTAGGGGATATATGAATAAATTATACTGTGTATACAATAAAATACTATACAGCAACTACAACTAATAAACTACAGCTACATATAATCAACGTTGATAAATCTAAAAAAAAAGTCAGTGAAAAAACAAGTCAATATTACCTACAAAAGGATATCATTTTATAAGTTTAAAAACACGTTAAACAAAATGATGCAGCATCTAAAAAAAACAAAATAATGCCATTTGCAGTGACATGGATGGAGAGGTTGTTATACTGAGTGAAGTAAGACAGAGAAAGACATCATATGATACTGCTTATATGTGGAGTCTAAAAAAAGGTACAAATGAACTTATTTACAGAACAGAAATAGAGTCACAGATGTAGATAACAAACTTATGGTTACCAAGGGGGAAAGGGGTGGGGGGACGGATAAACTGGGAGACTGGGTAGTGTACACTACCAGTAGTGTAGTAGTGTACACTACTATATATAAAATAGATAATAAGAACATACTGTATAGCACAGGGAACTCTACTCAGTACTCTGTAATGACCTAAATGGGGAAAACAATCTAAAAAAGTGTGGGTATATGTATAACTGACTCACTTTGCTGTACAGCAGAAACGAACACAACATTGTAAATCAACTATACTCCAATAAAAACTAATTAAAAAAATAAAAAATAATAATTTAAAAATAATTTTAAAAATGATGCAGCCTCTGTGGAAAATGGTTTGACAATTCTTCAAAAAGTTAAACATAGAATTATAACCCAGCAATTCCACTCTTAGGTTTATATCCAAAAGAACTGGAAGCAGGGACTCAGATATCTGCACACCCATGTCCACAGCACCATTATTCATAGAAACACAGAAAGGTAGAAACAACCCAAGCATCTATCAATAGATAAATGGATAAACAAAATGTCACATATTCACACAATAAAAATCTACTCAGCCATAAGAAGGAATGAAATTTTGATATATGCTACAAAAAGGATGGAACTTAAACATTATGCTATGTGAAATAAGGCACAGAAGGGCAAATATTTTATGAATCCACTTATGCGAGGTACCTAGAATATGCAAATTCATGACAGACAGCAGAAAAGAAGTTAGAGAATGAGGGGAGAGGAGAAGGGGGATTATTGTTTGAAGGGTACGGAGTTTAGATTGGGGATGATGAAAAAGTTTTGGGTATAGACAGTGATGATGGGGACACAGTATTTGGAATGTGGTTAATGCCACTGAATTGTACCCCTACAAATGGTTAAAATGATAAATATTATGTTATGTATATTTTATGACCAAAAACTGTTGAGGAGACACTGCTCTGGGAAAGATCCCCGGTGTTCTCCTTACTTACTGCAAGTGGTAAATTGTCCCACTCTTTGGCTTGGTGTGTCTTCTGGCTCAACAACCACCAAGAGGAGAACCCAGTTTCCGGGCAACACCTCTAATAGGGCAAATGAGGGGAACTTCAGTGCTATTTAAATTATATTTTGGGAAGCGTGAAAATCTAAAGTAACTGTTTAAATATGAATATATACAAAATAAATCTAAAATTATTTTTTAAAACTGTTTAAATTTTTTAAAATAAAAAAGCACACGAAATAATGCTTTATAGTGTTTATAGACATAGACTTATGTGTGAAAACATGGGCAGGAAGGATATACACCAACTTGAGGAACACAATTATCTCTGGGGAGGAAAGAAGAAAGGGGAATGGGATTAGGGAGGGGTCCAAAGAAAACATCAACTGTATCTACGTTTTGTTTAGGTCTCCCAAAAAATAAATGAAAACAAATATGGCAAAATCTTAACATTTGTTAATCTGGACACTGGATATGTGGACACAAGGATACCATTTGCTCACTTTTTCCCCACATATTTGACAATATTTCTCATGTTTTCTGGTTGTAGTTCCTATACCTATTAGGAAGGGAAAAGCTGGAGAAAACCAACAGGCCACACTGAGTCCTTTGCCTGAATTAAAATAACTAAAATAGCAGAGGATACCTTACATAATACATAAGCACCTATAATTCATTTGGTATTCAATTTATTTAACATGAGAATCCTAAAAAAGGGTAATAAGAGAGTCTGCCTGCAGTAGATATGTTTGCATTCCTCCCCAAATTTAGTAAAGCAATAATTAGACTTTAAGAGGAAAATCCATTTTCATATTATCCAAGGATATACAGGGTTCATTCCATTCTCATGTATGGGTCTAGAGAGAAGCTGTGATTCAAGATGGACATGCAACACTTGGCTCTTGTTTTATGGATTTTTGGTATTAAAAGGGGGGAAAGAAACTTAGAACAAAAATATTTTTTCAGTGGAAATAAATATCTGATGTTAGGTGAAAATCAATGGTAAATTATATTTTATGAACGTTTTCTAATAAATTACTTTCCAGGTTAAATATTACTTCATTAAGAAAAGAGTAGTGCTATGGACTTTACAAAAATGCAAATATAAATCCACTAATTGCTTTTAAAACACCACAACACAATATATCCACACAATGAAATACTAAACAGCATTAAAAAAGAATAAATAGAGCTACATGAATCCACAGGAATGAATCTCATAATCATAAAGATGAATAGAAAAAGCAAACTACAGAAGAATTCATACAGTACATATTATTTATATAAAGTTTTTTATTTTTATTTTTTTATTTTTTGCTGCACTGCACAGCTTGTGTGATCTTAGTTCCCCAACCAGGGATTGAACCCCGGGCCCTCGGCAGTGAAAGCACAAAGTCCTAACTACTGGACTGCCAGGGAATCCCCTAAACTTTTTAAATACGTAAAACAATATGACATTGTTGGAAGATGTATACATATATATTAAAAGTCTAAGAAATGCATGGGGAAAATAAATGCCAAATTGAGGATAGTGCTTATTTCAGGGAAGCGGTAAGCTAATTGGATAGGACAGAAGTTCAACTTATATTGGCAATGATCCACTTCTCATGGATGGTACATGCTGGATGATACATGAGTATTTGTTACCTTATTCTTTATATATTTTTTTGTATATCTGAAATTTCTTTTTTTTTTTTAATTTAAAAAGCTACCACAAATAATCCAAAGAAAGAATGGTTAAAGGATCTAAATAGACATTTTTCCAAAGGAGATACATAAATGACCAATAAGCACAAGAAAAGATGCTCAACATCAAATGCAAATCAAAACTACAATGAGATGCCACTCCACATCCACTGAGATGGCTCTAATAAAAAAGACAAATAATAATGAGTGTTGGTGAGGATATGGAGAAATTGCAACTCTCACACAACGTTTATGAGAATGTAAAATGGTGCGGTTGCTTTGGGAAACAGTTTGGCAGTTCCTCAAAAGGTTATGACCAAGCAATTTCATCCACGCCTAGGTATATACACCAGAGTAATGTCCACACAAAAACTACACAAATGTTCAAAGTAGCACTATTTGTAATATCTAAAAAGTGGAAACAATCCTAAAGTCCATCAACTGATGATGGATAAACAAAACGTGGCATATCCACACAAGGGAATATTCTTCAGCCATTAAAAAAAAAAAATGAAGCACTGATTCATGCTACAACATGGATGAACCTTGAAAACATTTATGCAAAATGAAAGAAGCTAGACACAAAGGGCGTACAATATAATTATATCATATAATTCTATTCATATGAAATGTCCAGAACAGGTAAATCCATAAACACAGAAAATAGATTAGTGGTTGATTGCTAGGGGATAAAGGAATGGGGGAATAGAAGAGTGACTGCTAATTGGTACAGGTTTTCTTTTTGGCGTGATGAGAATGTCCTGGAATTAGACAGTGGTTATGGTTGCATAGCTGTGAATATAATAAAAAACCACTGAATTGTACACTTTAAGAGGGTGAATTTTATGGTATGTGAATTATATTTCAACTTTTTAAAAAAGTTACCACACCCCCAAAATGCCATTTATGTGCAGGTAAGGGCACATTTGCAAAATTAAGCCCTAGAGAGCCAAGGAATATAATTTACTTAATATTGATATATGCACAAAATATCCCACAGAAACAAGTCGGAAGTGACACTGAGACAAGTTTAACTTTCTAAAAACTTAATCCAATTACCTATGTACATGAGAGAGGTCAGTGGATACCGCAAGCCAAGTGCATCTTCTGTAAAGGAATCAACAAAGTCCTCCAGCATATGAAGCCCAAAGTCTTTGCCTCTATATTTCTTTCTTACGAACATTGTATCAAGAACTGGCAGTTGGTAGCTTTGGGTAAGAAACGAGGCACATATGCTTCCTGCAGTCATAAAACAGAAATCCAACAATTTTTCACATTTAAAAGGCCACATATGTATATACATTTAGAGAACATGAGTTAAATCTAAAATTGGTTAGTTATTCTTACATCAAGAAGAATGTTAAAGACACGCATAAGTTTTATAATATAAAATGCTTTCCAGCTATTACATATCATAGTGTATACGAGATGATGAGAAGAGCTATTTATTTTACATTTGCCAACAGTATCTCATACAAGAAAAACAACTATTACCATTTGATGAACTATATACTAGAATACATATCACTGTCCATAGACTTGCACAGCTTTAAAACTCATAACTATTAAATTTTCAAATTTAAAGAGTATTTGGTGATTGTATATAGTTTATATTATAATACACAAAGTATCTAATTCCAACCTTAGTACATGAATATTCATCTTTTCCCTTTACTTTTTGCCTAGTGATTACAGTCTCATTTGTATCTATTTAATGATGGCAAAGAAGTGAATTAGTTCTCCAAATTTTTAAGGACTATGGATTAGGACTAAATGGAAACATCTGTTTTAGAAATAGCTAAGTCAGCAATCTTTCTGTTGCGAATATACGTTTTAAAATATCTTGCACGTTTAAGGTTTAACAGGAGAAATGTTTGTAGTAGTAATTAAATATGCCTCTCCTTGTTACATTACAGAGCTATACTGATTTGTCTTTTAAGAACCCTGATTTGGGTTTTGACCCTCCAAACAGATGTGTAAGCTCCTGTAATGTATCTTAAGATAGTTTATAAGTTGAGGGCATCATGGTGGGGTGGCCCACTTTCTATTAATTTTAGTATTAATTCATAGTTAGCTATCAGTCAACATTCTACTTTTTTGTGCCTCAAGTAAAACAATCTATTATTCTCAGTTACATTATTCATATGATTTTGGATAATTATAATAACGTAGTTCAAGAAAGAAACAAAATTTCAGAAACAAACACCTCACAAATTAACTTTTACCAATCATATCATTTGATGAGTTGGTCAATATAACAAGGCTTTTTTTAGTTCAACCAAATAATGAATTACTTATGATTAAATTGGAGAACTTCAATAACTTCTTGCAATAGACTCTAAGACTATCAACTAATTTAAATTCAGAATAGTTAACACACATTGCTACGTACTTAGATCTTAACTGCTGACATTCAGTTCGGATACTGCTAAGGGTCAAAATGTCTTACATAGTGATTTAGGTAACAATATTGTATTATGTACTTTAAATTTACTAAAAAGGTAGATCTTAAGCGTTAGCACCTCAAGAAAAAAAAAAGAAAGAAAATGGTAACCATATGAGGCAATAAATATATTAATTATCTTGATTTTGGTGAATATTTCACAACGTACATCAGATCATCAAGTTGTATACATTAAACATATACAACTTCAAATTATCAATTATATTCAATAAAGCCAAAATAAATAAATAAATTTTTAAAGAATCTAACAGGTAGTCTCACCAACAAGCTACTGTGACCATTATCAGTTTTTAATGCCTTAAAATCAGGGTTTTCTCATAGTAACTGCTAGAAGTGATAATGAAATCAAAGGAGACATTATAAGTAGCAGTAATTCAAAGGACAAAGCAAAAATGAGAAGAGAAAGCACTACCTAGTTCTCAATACCATCTGAGGATCTGTTGCTATTTACTATTGTGCATGCCTCAGAATACCAACTATATGAAATAAATTTCCCACAAATTAATTTTTTTTTCTGTTTTCACACAAACATTCCTTTAAGTAGAGAAAAAGTAAAGTCCAGCATCTAACAGTGTTCAAATGGTCAATTTATGGAACTAATAGTGTTCACAAAGTTTAAAGTTCTACCATTTACTCACCATGTACATATTCATTTCAAACAATCATGCTAATTCTCTTTGCCTACACCTTCAATACTTATTTTTGTATTTGTATCAGGTTCTACCCTGATACAAAAGCAATCAAATAAAGGGCAGAAAACCTCTGCCCTGTTACCAGAGGTTCTTCAGACACATCAACAGTTGCAGATAATAGCACAATTACTTAGTAAAGTAAAAACCACAACCTCCTAACTTAGATGAAGTTTTCATTAAAATAAATCTACTAATTGAAATAAAATTAAATTTAGCATTGCACATGGCAGCTTGAATATTTATATTCCTCAGAGTACCATCTTTGGCCACCTTCTTTTTCTACATGTTCTCTCTGGGTAATCTCACCTACTCTAAAGCCTTCTACCATTTATCCAAATGCTCATGACCACTAATCTTTTATTTCTGTAATACATGAGACTTACTACAAGATGAATGGAAGAGCTCATATAAATGTAAATACAACAAAAAACACATGATCATCTCCAAAGACAAAGAAAAAGCAAAGTTCAGTATATTCATGATAAAAATACTCAACATCCTCAACCTGATAAGGGATCTATGAAAAACCCACAGCTAACAAACATCACACTTAATGGTGAAACACTGGATGTTTCTCCCTAAGATCAGGAACAAGATAAAAATGTTTATCCTCACCACTTCTACTCAACATGGTAAGGAGGTTCTAGCCAGGGCAATTAGGCAAGAAAGGGAAATTATAGGCACCCAGATTGGAAAGAAAGAAGTAAAACCACATTCACAGATGACATGATCTTGTATATAGACCTTAAGATTTTCATCTTAAGAAATCCACTAAAAAATTATTATTATTTTTTTAGTATTTATTTATTTATTTGGCTGCACAGGGTCTTAGTTGTGGCACGTGGGATCTTTGTTGCCACGTGCAGGATCTTTTAGTTGAGGCATACAGGATCTAGTTCCCTGACCAGAGATCAAACCTGGGCCCCCTGCACTGGGAGCACGAAGTCTTAACCACTGGACCACCAGCAAAGTACCAGAAATCCACTAAAAAATTATCAAAACTGATTTTTTTAAAAGTTCGGCAAGGTTACAGGATATAATAACAATATACAAAAATCAATTGGGGACCTCCCTGGCAGTCCAGTGGTTAAGACCCCAGGCTTCCACTGCAGGGGGCACAGGTTTGATCCCTGGTCAGGGAACTAGGAACCCACATGCCACGCAGGACAGCCAAAAAAGAAAAATCAATTGTATTTCTATACACCAGCAATGAACAATCTGAAAATGAAATTAAGAAAACAATTCCACTTACAATAGCATCAACAAATAATAAAATTCTTAGGAATAAATTTAACAAAAGTACAAAACTTGTATACTGAAAACTACAAACATTTAAAAGAAATTAAAGAACACTTAAATAGGGCTTCCCTGGTGGCACAGTGGTTAAGAATCCGCCTGCCAATTCAAGGGACACAGGTTCGAGCCCTGGTCCAGGAAGATCCCACATGCCACAGAGCAACTAAGCCCATGTGCCGCAACTACTGAAGCCCATGCACCTAGAGCCCGTGCTCCGACAACAAGAGAAGCCACCACAACAAGAAGCCCACGCACCGCAACAAAGAGTAGCCCCCGCTCGCCGCAACTAGAGAAACCCCAGGCACATCAACAAAGACCCAACGCAGCCAAAAACAAATAAAATTAAAAAAAAAAAAAAAAGAACACTTAAATAAATGGAAAGACATCCCATATTCATGGTTCAGAAGACAACACTGTTAAGATGTCAATACTCCCCAAACAGACCTACAGGTTCAAAATCCCAGCTGGATTTTTTGCAGAAATTGACAAAGAAATCCTAAAAATCATATGGAAATGCAAAAAAACACAAACAGCCAAAACAATCTTAACAAAGAAGAACAAAGTTGGAAGACTCACACTTCCCATTTTAAAACTTACAAAGCTACATACAGTAATCAAGCCAGTGTGATATTGGCACAAGAATAAACAGAGATCAACAGAACAGAGGTTCCAGAAACAAAACCTTATTTACGGTCAACTGATTTTCAACAGGAGTCCCAAGGCATTTCTATGGGAACAGAATAGTCTTTTTAAATGAACGGTGCTGGGACAACTGGATATCCCTATATGCAAAAAAATGATGTTGGACCCCTCCCCCTTTCCTCAGACCATATACAAAAATTAACTGCAAATGGATCATAAACATAACTTTAAGTGCTAAAACTATAAAATCTTAGAAGAAAACATAGCAGTTAATCTTCATCACCTTGGGGTAGGAAAAGCTTTCTTAGCTACAACACCAAAAGCGCTACACCACCAAAAGCAAAAGTGACACATAAAAAGAAGATAATTGGATTTTATCAAAACTAGTGCTTCAAAGGATACCATCAAGAAAGTAAAAAGACAACCCAAAAAACGAGAGAAAATACTTTCAAATTATATATCTGATGAGGGACTTGTATCTAGAATGTATGAAAAATGCTTACAACTCAATGATAAAAACACAAATAAAACCCAATTTAAAAATGGGTTAAGGATTTAATAGACATTTCTCCAAAGACATACAAATGGCCAACAGGTATGTAAAAAATGTTCAATGTCACTAATCATCAGGGAAATGGCAAATCAAATGAGGTATCACCTCATACCATCAGGATTGGTATTATCAAAAAAACAAGAAAAACAACAAAGACAACAAGTGCTGGCAAAGATATGGAAAACTGGAACCCTTGTATACTGTTAATGGGAATGCAAAATGGTGCAGCCACTATGAAAAACAGTATAGAGGTTCCTCAAAATATTAAAAATAGAACTACCACATGATCCAGCAATCCCACTTCTGGGTATATATCCAAAATAATTGAAATCAGGATCTCAAAGAGATATTAACAATCCAGTGTTCATTGCAGCACTATTCACAATAGCCAAGATGTGGTAACAACCTAAATGTCCACTGATGGATGATGGATAAAAAAAATATGGTATATATATGTACAACAGAATAATATTCAGCCTCAAAAAAAAAAGTAAATCCTGCAATATACAACATGGATCAACCTTGAGGACATTATGCTAAGTGAAATAAGCCAGTCACAGGACAAATACTGCATGATTCCAATTATATGAGGCATTTAAAATAGTCAAACTCACAGAAGCAGAGAGCAGAACAACGGTTGCCAAGGGCAGGGTGAGGGGGAATTGGGGAGCTGTTAATAAATGGGTTTAAAGCTTCAGTAATGCAAGTTCTAGAGACCTGCTGTATAACATTACACCTATAGTCAACAGTGTTGTAATCTACAGTTAAAAATCTGTTGAGAGTAGATCTTATGTTAAGTGTTCTTACCACAATAAAGATTACAAAACATTTTTTAAGATAAATAATCTAGACAGAAAGGAGATTAGTGGTTTCCAGGAATTTCAAGGTAAAGGAAATGAGGAGTGATAGCTAATGGGTACAGAAATTCTTGAGGTGATGAAAATGTTCTCAAATTAGACAGTAGTGATGGTTGTACAACTCTGTGAATATACTAAGAATCACTTCAGGGTGAATTTGATGATATATGAATTATAGTAGGATGGATCTCAAAATAACTATTCTGAAAGAACCCAGACTAAAAAAAAATGTATATACTGTATGATTCCATTTTATAAAATTCCAGAAAAAGCAGGCTAATATATAATCATAGACAGCAGGTAACTGTTTGCTTGGCGTCAAACGGGGAAGGAAGGATGGTTACAAATAGGCACAAAGAAACTTTTGGGGATAACAGATACGTTCATTATCTTGATTGTGGTGATAGTATCACAGCTGTATAAATAAGTAAAAATACAACAAACTGTAAACTTTAAATATGGTCAAGTTTTTGTATGTCACTTATACCACAATAAAGCTGGGGGGGAAAAAGATTTTTTAAAAAAAGGCCAACTCGATTTAAAAATGGGCAAAGGATTTGAATAGACATCCCAAAGAAGACATATCAACAGCAAATACGCACATGAAAAGATGCTCAACCTTAGCCATTTAGGAAATGCAAATCAAAATGGCAATGTCATGCCACTTCACACCTACCAGGTTGGATATAGTCAAAAACATAGATAAAAATAAGTGTTGGCTCACAATGCAACTCTTAAATGAAATGCTTATTTTTTCACTATTTTCTGTGCATCTATATACTTTTGCTGAACAAAAAGAATCATTGCTTTATATCATGTTTACTTTTTCTTAAATAGCCTATTTTCCCATGTCATTAAATATTCTCTGAAAACATTTAAAAAAGTATCGGCAAGGATGTGGAGAAATTGCAGTCCTGGTACATCGCTGCTGGGAATGTAAAACGGTGCAGTTGCTTTAGAAAACAGTCTGACAGTTCCTCAAAAGGCTAAATTTAGAGTTACCATATGAACCTGGAATTCCACTCTTAGGTATATAACCACAAGAAATAAAAACCTGTACACAAATCTTCATAGCAGCATTATTCATAATGGCAAAAATCACAAAAACAACTCAAAAGTCCATCAAATGATAAAAGACAATATTAGAATATCCATACAAGGGAATACTATTTGGTCATAAAAAGGAATGAAGTGCTGATTCAAGAATGGATGAAACCTGAAAACAGTATGCTAAACAAAAGAAGTCAGATGCAAAAAACTATTCTGATTGTATGATTTCATTTACATGAAATGTCCAGAATAGGCAAATCTACAGGGACAGAAATCTATAAGCAGATTAGTGGTCACCTAGGGCCAGGTACCGAGGGCGGGGAGGGAATGGAGAGTGACTGTTAACGAGTACAGGGCAGGGGTTTTTTTGTGGTGACGAAAGTGATCGAAAATTGGTTATGGTGAAAGTTGTACAATTCTGTGAATATACTAAAAAAAATTGAATTGTACACTTTACATGTGTGAATTGTATGGTATATAAATAAACCTTAATAAAGCTGTAAAAATGTAAATTAAACAACATAATTTATACATGTGACTCCAATAAACCATTTATAATTAGATTTTTCATATACTCCCCAAACCTGCTCCTCTTCCTGTTTACTAATTTTTCAGTAAATCTCATCACCATTCTACCAGCGGCTCAGAGCAAAACATGAGATCTCATCCTTGACTCTTCCTTCATAGACCATGTACAATCCATCAGAAACACTGCAGCAATAACTTCATAATTTATCTCAATTATGATGACTTCTACCCCCTTCTTCCTTGCCCAAGCCACCATCACCTCTCACCAGGGTTTTCTGCAATAATAGACTCTTAACTAACATAGCTCCTAACCCTGTCACCTCTCTTTCTGGTTTTCTACACAACAGAGCTACCTTTTTTAAAAGGCCAATCAGATTGTGTCTCACCTGTGCTTAAAATCCTCCACTGGATTCCTATCACCCACAGAGTGAAATTCAGACTCTTTCCTTGGCCTACTGGACGTGTCAGGATATGTGCCAGTCTCTCTCCATCCCCGTATCACTCACTTCCTCTACTCTGGCCGCACTGGCCTTCTTGTTCTTTCTGAAACACCCTGAACTTTCTTCTGCCTCATGGCCTTTGCCTTTCAGTTCTTTGCCTGAATACCTCTTCTCCTGAAACTTCACATATCTCATCATTCCCTCACTTCCTTCAGAGGTGCTTCCCCGACCGCTCTATTTAAGATAGCACCGCCCAACACACACTCTCTATTCTTTTAATCTACATTTCTTCACAGACCTGAGAGCATGTCATCTATTTGTCTATTCATTGCTATCTCCTCCTCTTAAATGTAGGTTCTGTGATGACAGTTTATTTACAAAAATTGTATTACTATCTCTCAATTTCTCCCTCTTGCTCTTTCTCCTATTCACCCTCCTCCCCTTTCCCTCTCCTTCCCTATCAATATGGCACAAAAAATAACTTTTGAATAAATGAATAAATTTCGACAGTACCATTCAGGATCTATGCATCACATTCAAGAACAGCTATTCTGCTGCAACTGAATGACTCTCTCTTTTCATAGAATTACCATTTCTTCTTTGTCCAACCAGGAATGTGTCTTTCCTGACCTTCATAAAACCTTCATAAAGCCATCAATGTGTGACTGTCTCCAGAGAACACAACATAAAGTGAATTCTAAACAAATAATGTGATTATCTTTACAGGAGAGATCTTGTCATACACCACTAGGCAAGTACTCTCATTACAGTCTTCATGCTTTATAAATTGGTTAACGTAACGTTAGCTGTTATAACAAACCAAATCTGGAAAGCTTAACATTAAAAAGTTTCATTTTTGTTTAAGTAACAGTCCCACATAGTTGTTGCTGGGTAGTGGACGGCTTTCTGACTCACAATCATCCAAGAACGTTTTCAGTTACCTATTGTTGCCTAACAAACCAGCCCAAAATGTACTGGCTTAAAACAAAATTTATTATTTCATTATTTATCACAACTCTCATATGGTATCAGGTGGGCCACTGGAACAGCTAAAGGTCCAAATGGCTTCACTCCCACAGCAGTAGCTAGCCGGCTGCTGACTGGAATCGCAGCTGGCCTTGCCAGCTGGGCACCTCAGTTCAATGTAGTTGCTTGAGCTTCCTCACCACATGGCGGTCTTGAGGTAGGTGTGTTTCTTACATGGTGACTAGTCTCTAAGAGTACCAAAGTGGAAACTACCAGGCTTCTTAAGGTTTAGGACAGTGTCACTTGTGCTGCAGTCTACTAGTTAAAGCAAGTCACAGGGCCAACACAGATTCAAGCAGGCTACACAAAGACATAAATACTGGAAGCACGGTTCACTGGGGGCCCTCACAGTAACACAGGAACTCACGTTCCTTCTATCTTGTGCTTCTCCATCCCCTAGCTCTTCAGAATCTTTTGCATTTAGCAGACAGATGAGGAAAAGGAATGCATCTTAACCACTCTGCTCTGATGTCATACATATCATTTCTCTCATTACCATGGGGAGAATTAGTCACACAGCCCCACCTACTTGTGAAAGCAACTGAAAAACATAATCCCTGACTGGACAGTTGCTGGCCAATGACAAGAATACAGAAGAGGAAGCACAAATATTTGGTAGACAGCTAGCAGCCTCAGCTAACTTTCTGCTTTCTCTTATCTCCCAGTAGATTAACATTTCCTTTTCAACTTTCAGGAACTCAACTTTGCACCTCAGCAGATAGTACCTTTTGCTGGCAGACTCCTTTCACAGTTATGTTTGCTTATCTCAGGCTATTTTCAGTAACTTATAGCCTAACATCAATATTCACAAATACACATACTCATGTTATACAAGAGTTTTGACTGATCTCATTCACATTTTAAGATTACGCTAACTTCTGTGGCCCACACAAATATCCACATCTCCCCCATGTGATCCACCTTACATTTCTAACTATGTATCTCTACTTATATGTCCCATAGGAACACTGAACTTCACATATCAAAACTGAACTCAAGTATTACCAAATCCACTTCTCGTATATTCCCAATTTTAGTTAACAGCGTCCCACCTAGGCACCCGAGTCAAAACCCTCAAGATTCATCACTGGTTCCTCCCCTCCCCTTCCCACACACACACACTGCAGTCACCTCAATCTGTCCATCCAGAAATCTCCCTCAAATCTGTTTCCTTCTTTATCCCTATTGCCTCTTTCCTAGCATTGGTCCTTCCTTCACCTGGATGACTGAAATAGCTCTTTTAATCGAAGTCCCTGACTTCAGAACACAATTTCTTTATCCATCACCAAGTGCTACAAATATTATCTCCCTAAAATATTTAACCATGATGCCCCTAAATAAAATTCTTTGATCACTTCGTGCCAATAAGATGAAGTTCCAGTGTTTAGTATGGCATTTAAGAACCTTCACAAGGGGACCTCCATCTTCACCTCTCCCCACCCTACAATCCTTTTAGTCCCACCAGCTTGCTCAAGGTGGTGTTATAAATACACTTTGAACTTTCACGATTCTGTTCCTTCTTTCACATTTATATTCCATTCATCTGTTTACTAAGAATTTTCCTTTTCTTTCCCCTTCTCTGCCTACTGACATCCTACTTATCCTTCAAAGCCACTTTTAAATGTCTCTTTCTCAGTGACACCTTCCTCCAGGCAAAATTAACTGCTCCATTCTTCCATGACTACTACTGTTGATACTTCAAATATAGTATTTATCAAACTGAATTTTGATTAGGTAACTAGTTTTCTGTCTCATCCACTAGATTTTTGGTGCTTTGAAGGCTGACCCCATGACCAGTCATCTTTGTGTCTCTACTGAGAATGGAATCAGCCCTACCTCCCCAATAAACAGAAACCTTATTGGGAAGTATATGCTTTTTAAGATGGCTAAAACTTGACCTGAAAACCAAGTACCCACCTCATTTCCCAATGATACATTTCAGGCAGCCACAGAGTACAGTGGGACTCCCCCATGCCTTTGCTCACCACCTTAAGAAAAGGATTAAGCCTAGACAGTCTCAAGGCCCTAAAATATAACCTCAACCCTTCTCAAACACAAACTTCCACTATGTTTTGCCTTTAGCTATATGTATTATCAATACTTATCATTTTATATCACAGTTTTGTTATTCCTTAAATAATCTTAAAACAGAAGGGCCAGATATCTGAATTTCAGTGAACAGAAAGTGAGTGATCTGCCCAAAAGAGGAGGTAAGATCATAGCTATAGCTCTCAGTAAAAAGGTTGGAAAGTCATAAGGAAAGCTAACTAGCAAATGAAGAGAGGAAAGAATGCTTCCACTATAAATTATTTCACATGGAAATTACAAAAACCAAAACTATGTCTCCTGGTATTGATCATAATTCCCTTTAGAAGTGAGTCAACAAACTGATTTTAAAGTAGTTGTTGATTAGATTCTGCTTCTCCCATATGGTTCTTGCACTTTTCCAAAACATGAGTCTTCAAACTGGATCAAGGTGATTCACAGTTGAGGCCAAACAATATTTCCAAAATAGCACCTAATGATAGTGTCCTCCATTTTGTTTTTTTCTCAGTTTGTCTACACTAAAATGTGATATCTGATTTATACACATTTATATCTTTTGTATTTCTTGACATGGGACAAACAGTTAACAGAACTTCCACTGAATTAACAAGTGGTTTTGTCTTATTTTTCATACCTGTACGAGATGTTTTTCCTTAGCAGTTTTCTAGTTAGCACAGCCCTTTTAACAGGGGAACCTGACCATCATAGGCCCTGTGAGGATTTATAAACTTCGTCTAGTTTTGTGTAGACACTGATCAGACTCTGGGAATAGTTCCTTCTCTGATCATGTTCACTTTTTACTTTTAATCAAAGTTTTACATGTACATTGTTAACGTACAACAGTCCCCTAAGATTTGTTGGGAAAAAAACCGTCCTGTGACTGCTTCCCTGACCCACACATACAAACACACTTTCCACCCCCCAGAAACACACACTTTGGTCTTTCTCGGTATTTACCCCCATATCTCTAAGTAACTTACTACTTCTTGCTTTTTCCATTTTAGGCATGATCAAATGGCTTCCCAGTATGGAAGATGAGAATTCAGCTTTTATATACATGCACATACCCTACTCCCAATACACCATCACCATACTTCCTATACATGCCCTGCCCTATTACCCCAATACAGTAATTTATAATTTTGGCTAGGTCAATTTTCAGCATTTACATTATACACACACACACACACTTTTGATAACTGAGCCGTGTAGTATATCATGATTGTTTTCCTTTTCCTGCACTGCTTTTTTTTTTTTCCTGCACTGCTTTTTGATTTGCCTTAATAATGGTTTATCACTCATTATTTAGTATTTACCTCTAACTTACCCCCCAAAGTCTCCCACAACTGTAACACTTATCTTGATAAGTGCAAACACATCAGGTATTCCATATTCTTGAATCAATGACCCAGAGCTTTCTGACTTACTACAATCTAGATTAGTCAATCTCTAGAAAACTGCTGTCCAAAAGAACTTTCTGCAATGATGGAAATGTTCTATATCTCTTCTGTTCAATGTGGTAGCCACTAGCCACATGCGGCTACTGAACACTTACATAGTGGCTAGTATGACTGAGAAACTGAATTTTAAATTTTATTTCATTTTAATTAATTTTCATTTAAATAGTCACATAAAGCTAGTAGCTACCAATCTGGACAGAGCAGCCTCAGAACTATCAAATAGCTGTGATGTGGGGATATTTCTCTCCTTAGTTTCCTGATCTGGTATCATTCTTTCCTGATTTACTTCCTTATTTTAGTAGAGCATAAATTCTGTTAGCTTCCTGAAAAATGATACATGAGAGGTTAAAAAAAAAATTTTTTTTTTTAATTAACCATGTAGAAATTTCCTTCTGTTACTCTCATACTTCATTCATAATTTGGGTATAGAATTATATTGGAAATCACTTTCTCCCAGTATCTTAAAGGCATTGTTCCACTTCTAGTGTTCAGTGCTGCTTTTGAGAAATCTAATCATTATGATTCTTGATCCTTTGTATAAGTTCCCCCTCTCACTCTGTAGAGGCTTACAAAATCTTTTCTCTATCCCAGATGTTCCGAAATTTTGCAATAATCTACCTCAGCACGGGCCTATTTTAATTCATTCATTGCGATGGATGTTCAATGGGCCTTTTTAACCTGGAAATACATGTTCTATAATTCTGAGACTTTTCTTGAACTACTTCATTGGTGATTTCTTCCCCTCCAGTTTCTCTGTTCTCTCCTTCTGAAACATCTATTATGCAGACTGTTCCTCTAATTTTATCTTTTCTTTCCTATTTTCCATCATTTAGGGTTTGTTGTTGTTGTTGTTATGGTTGCTCTCCTTTCTAATCAACATCAACTTTATCTCCCTTATACTGAGTTTTTAATTTCCAAGAGCTCTATGGACATTCCTTTAATATATCTTGTTCCCATTTATGAATGTACTAACTACTCTCACATTCCACAAATATTGAGTTGTTTTGTTTGTTTTTGCATTGTCTGTCTCTTCCAAATTGCTTTTATTCTTTTTTGGTTTTGATCTCTATCTTTCATATCAGTGACTTTTCCTAACTAAGCTATTTGTTCGTAGTTAAGAATGAGACATTAGAGACTTCCCTGATGGTCCAGTGGTTAAGAATCCGCCTTCCAATGCAGGTGATACGGGTTCGATCCCCAGTTGGGGAACTAAGATCCCACATACAACAGGGCGACTAAGTCCGCACACCACAACTACTGAGCCCACGCACCACAACTAGAGAGCCCATGTGCTCCAACTACTGAGCCTGCGGACCACACTAGACAGCCCAAGTGCAACTACTGAGCCCGTGCACCACAACTACTGGGCCTGCACACCACAACTAGAGAGCCCACGTGCCACAACTGCTGAGCCCGTGCACCGCCACTACTGAGCCCACAAGCTGCAACTACTGAGCCCGCGAGCCACAACTACTGAGCCCACGCACCACAAGTAGAGGGCCTGTGTGCTGCAACTAGAGAAGCCCGTGCACCGCAACAAAAGATCCCACGTGCTGCAACAAAGATCCCATGTGCTGCAACTAAGACCTGACTCAGCCAAATAAATAAATGAATATTTAAAAAAAAAAAAAAGAACGAGACATTAAAAAGTTGATCAGTGTGCAAGGTGGGGATTGCTGACAATGACTGGGACCTTTCCCAGGGGAACCATTTATACTGGTATTTTTAAGAATATTTTTTCTCTTGGCCCAGTCAAATTCCTCAAAGGGAACTTTTTTGCTCATGTAACCATTAAATAATATTGAAATAGATGGCATGTATTCACACATTTTGGTAACATCTAAAATTTCCATCTTAAGTTTCAATAATTACAAAGAATGTAATTTCTAACATCTTATAACATTAACTTTTTAACAACTATTTATCATAAAAATAACTTTAGACTTACAGAAAAGTTGCAAAAATATACAAAGAGTTCCCACATACCCTTCACCCAGATTCCCCTAATGTTAACATCTTACATAGCCAGAGTACTATTATCAAAACCAGAAAATCAACATTGATAAAATACTATTAGCTAAACTATAGGACTTATTCAAATTCTGCCAGTTTTTCTACTAATTTTTGTTTCAGAATCCAATCAAAGATTCCATATGGTATTTAGTTTAAGTCCCAACTCTGATCTTTGATAATTCCTCCACCTTTCCCTGTCTTTCATGATCTTGATACTTTTGGAGGTTACTAATCAGTTATTTTGTAAAATAACCTTCAATCTGGCTTTGTCTAATGTTTTCTCATGATAAAATTGAGGTTATGCATTTTGGGCAAAAATACCTCAGAAATGACGTTATGTCCTTCTCACTACATCATAAATTGGGGTCTCTGATGGTGATGTATCTCATTGCTGGTGATGTTAACCATGATCTATTAGTTAACATGGTGTCTGCCAGGATTTGCTATGTAAATTTACTATGTTTCCCTTTTCAATTAAACAATATTGATTAAAGAAAAACTATATCACTACTCTTTTAAATGTATCAAATGGACCCTAAAAACTATTATCAATTTGATTTGATAACTGTCATCATCCATTGAACAAACTGTCCCTTTACTATTGAACTAACCACTCTTAACACTCAAAAAACTTACATTGTTCCCTCCCCACCCCTGACCTTCTATTTCTATTATATTTATACTACAGACTATTACCCTAATGTAATATATTTTTATACTTGGATTATATATTGATTATCTAATCATTCTTCTCTGCAAAAACATATCTGTATATAAAAATATAAAATTTTTAAGTTTCTTGTGACCATAAGATTCTAAGTATCAATTCAAAAGAAATTCTGAGTTATCATTATAATTAATATTAGTATATGATGGATCAAAACGCAAGTATAGTATACATTTGGAAAACTATTATACATTGGGAAAACTAATTATTCAGCAAAAAATAAAGTTTTATTGAAAATACATCTCAATGAAATACATGGAGCTTACCTTTTTTTTCTTCAGTTTATGAGTCCATGAACAAATATTACTTACTACCAGAATGTGACAAGGTTCAGCATTATCCTGTTCCTATTTTTTATTTTTATAGATTAAAATGCTTAATAACCATAGAAGGGACCAGAAAATCTTATTATAGTGATTTTACTCAATTCTGCAAGTGCCCTTTAGAGTTATGTACCAGATATTACACAATGACCTACCGTTAAAAACTATTTTTAATGATCTGACATCTACCTAACCCAAAAAACAAACAAACTATACATCCCTCATAGTAATCTCTTTATTTCAGGCAAAAAAAAAAATTTATATACTTTCTTCAATTTCATTATACTATAATAGGATTTGACCTCATAAACAAAGTCCCCTCATATATCAAGGCTATTTTTATGTTCCAACTAATATCCCTATATACTGATTTGCTATTTTATTTTTAAAAATCATAAATAATAAGTGATATCATAGGCTTTTATTCAACTACAAATGTATTTAATAAAGATTTTATCTTTTTGCTACTGGTACAGTTTTTTCCTGATATGTACATTAGGAATACTTCTATCACAAAGTGTTTCAGTATTTGTTTTGGACAATTTTTTTCAAATTATTTTATGTTTGGGTTTCCTTTGTAGAAAAAACACTTCCAGACTGAGTTAGATGGTTACTGATCCAAAGGCTAGCATAAGCATGTCTAATTCCACTGTTCTCTGGCAGATGAGAGCCAGAGCTTAGAGCAGGAAAACACTGAAATAAATAGTAAGGAAGTAAGGCAATTAGTAGAGAAGTATGGAAGGTGCTAAAAGGGGTAGACAAGTAGTACTTGGAAGCTCCAGCATATAAAACTGAGTTAACTACCAGAAAAAGTAAAAATAGAAGCCAGGTCCCAAAGGAGTGGAGGAGCCCCCGAAACACAGAAAACAAAGAGGAGACAATGCCTGGAATCAAGTACTGATCAGAAATACTGAGGGGGGAATGCTATGCCCTTTCTTAACTGTATGTCTTTCATCGACAGATGCTCTAAATGAGAAAGCATAAACTCTTATGTACTTCAAATGTCTATGAGCTAGTTTCAAGTAGGAAACCCCGCTGCAGCCACCGTGAGCAGCAAAAAGCCTCCAATTCCCATAGGAATTACTTGTATAAAATAAAGCATAAAGTAATTAAACCATATTCCAGCCCCAAACTTATGAAAACATTTTAAAAACAATAAAGTGATGCCTTTTATGCAATGCAGCACTAAGCTTCCATTTAACAAACATTATTATTCTGCCTCTGTATGATGATATCTTTCTGGAGTTATATAAATTATTGGTTCTACTTCAAATTTATACAAGAATAAAATAGCATATTAAGGGAGAGTTAAAGTATTTACTAAACAGCAAAACCATTTAAAACTATAGATCCCAGTTTTTTTATTGAGAAAAAGTGACCTTCCTTTTACTGACTATATGTATTCATCATACTCATCATGACGGATGTTCTCATCATAAATGTGTACTAATTATACAATTAAGGTATTAGTCACAACTGTCCTTCAAATTAGCAGGAAATTTGGTATTATCTTTAGACTGCATCTGACCACAAGAGCTAAATTTTGCAAGTGTGAAATATAAAAAAGACAGGTACTCTCTGTGAAAGGTCTTTTGCCAAGATACATAACAAGGCTGCCTTTGTTGTGTAGTGGTTGTAAGGTGTGGGGTATATGTGTACATGGAGTAAGCAGGTTTGATTTTTCTGGCTCCAGTAGCTCTAGGGAACTGAATGAACAGGAAAACAGGTAAAGCAAGATGAAGCTGCACTAGTCTTTCAGGAAAAGGGTATAGTTGGGTCTTAGGATCAGAAATCCAAACTTTACAAGACTGACTATTTCAAAGCTGTTTGGATTCTCTAAATATATTAAAGTACTTTGCTTTAGCTGCTTTACTATATCAGGCTGAATCAGCTACACTAGAAGAAAAAGGCTACGCATTTGGTCCACAGGTAGACAGGGGATTTAAAACGAGCCAGTAATAGTGATAGCAGCAGGAATCAAAGTAAAACAAGGACCTTTAAATAAAGGGAAGGAAATGAGAGGGAAAGAAGACAAATCTGAGGCTCAACATACAACTCTCTGTCCACATAAATGGAGAAATTTTCCACTCTGTCAAATGTTTAATTTTTTTTCAAGACTTTCCTAACAATCCTCACTTATATAGAATCAAAGTACTCCCAAGAAATAGAGTAAAATCATCTCAATTTGTACTCTAGATACTAATTTAAAAGGGACATTGATACAGTTGGGGTCCAAAAAGTGGGTTTACATAATATATATTTTAAATAACTTTTAAAGACTCACCTGTAGGCTTAACTGAATAAAACCCAATGGCCTCTCCTTTCTTCCACAGAATCTTAGCATAATCAGTACTGCTATGACACAGGAATGGGATCTCATTTCTCTCCATTTCCTGCTTTCTATAAATAATTCGATTCAGAACATACAGAACCACTCTCTCCCCAAGAGTTCTCACCTACAAAGAGATGAGACACCAGGCACAACAGTTAGCATCAACTCAGAGATGCAGTTTACTTTGCTCCCTGCTTCCATACCTTGTACTGACATTCAAAGCACTTTGAATACATTCAGAATGATTTGTAAACCATTTTATTATCACAAAGATGAGACCAGTCATTCATACCAAGAACAATCCATTTCTGTGGACACAAATTATGCATGAAATAATGCCTCTCAGCAAAATTCTAAAACAGGCAAAACAGGTTTCCAATATACCAATCCCCAGCGTCTCCACGTTAGCAGTCAGTGCTCTCTTTCTGCTTCCAGCTGCCCAGATCCCAGGTCTCCCCAACTCTAATTGCTGCCCCCCACCATTTCTAGTGCTTCTTTTCACCCCATTCCAGCCTACACGTTTAAAAAAAAGAAAGAAAGAAGGAAAAGAAAGTGAAAAAAGCTTAGCGTTACGCCCTGAAGACTTTAAAAACAATGATTATCTCATTTGATGAGCAAAGTCATAATTATGCTCTTGGGAAAGGGATCTCTCTCATCTTTTCTAGGTAAAATGGTCATATAACAGTCATGTCTTTGTTGTCTAACTATAAGGACTACCTGTCTCCCCCTACGCACATACACACATACCCCTCTGCCAGACCAGGTGGGCAATGACGGGGGCACCAGGGCAGTCTGATGAAAACAAAACTTGGGGCAATCACAGAATGGAAAGAGAACCTCACTTCCTACAGGCAGGGCTGCACGGTCACAGGGACACCCTCACCAATTGCCTGACATTGAACAGTGGGGTCTTCCCCATAGACATCTGTCACTGCTAAAAACAAGAGTCTATCCGTGAAATCTATCCCCCCCACCCCACCCCAAGTCTCCTTAAAGAAAAACAAGAATGTCTTCTAATTAGGCGAGAGGAGAGAAACAGCATTAGGCATACACACACTACTCTCAAAAACCTCCCCAATAAGGGATTTCCAATACCAAACATCACATGAAATGACAAAGCTCTCCAGCTTACAGGGTATCCCATGCCTTCCTTGAACAGCTCTGACCAGAATGAAATTCTTTCTGATACTGAGCTGAAATCTCTTTCCCAAAGACTATACTTTGATATTCTGGATCACATAGTCTACAAATATTTGAAGACAGCCATGATATTCTCTTAAATTTCCTATCAAAGCTAAACAGAGGAAAAGACTAATCTAATATGATTTGGGGTACTCTTGCCATTTCAGTCTTCTCCCTTCAAATTGCTTCAGATCCCTAACATTTTTTTTTTCTCTTCATGTTGGGCATGCAGATATTACAGGTATAAACATCGAAGATATTGATAAGATAATGGGGCTTTTCTGTATAAACTTAAGGTTTTTATTAGCTTTTTTGCTTTCCTTGATTTTACTTATAATTAACTAAAGCCCAATCTTTTTCATATGTGCTGCTGTTTTAGTATGGTCTTCATGGTATACAGTACAGTTAAATTTTTGAACCCATAGATACTACTTTACCTTTCTCACTAATTTATTTTCATCATGTTAGATCTTTCTCTTTGTTTCTTAGTTCCGCCTTTATGGATTAGTTCTCCCATTCAGCACTGTGGCATGCAGAATTGGTAAGTATGTCAACTATGTCTTCTTTTAACTAACTGATAAAATGGTGACTAAGACAGAATAAAGGACCCAGTTTTACAGCATGCTACTGAGGACCTCCCTTCCACTACACTGTTTGGAACACTGAATAGACCACCCAAAATGGCCCTACTGATAAGCAAGTTTACTGGTCAGTCTCTCCTAGAGACAGAGAACTTAAGCAACCACACAGAGATAATAAGCTTTTTCCCACCCAAAAAGAAAAATCAGAAGCTAAAGTTGATATGGGTAACTACAGCTTAACTAAACCACAGGTACTCATTTTTCCTCCCCCAATTCTCAGACACTTTCACATAAAATCAAGGAAGCCCAATCTAAGTGCCAGTTTCACCGTTGACAATGGAACTCTAAGGGTTTAATATAACGTGGTATACTAAAATGGAGAAAAGCTCAATAACTTCAAAAAACTATCACTGTTTATGGGAAACATATTGTGAAATGGCCTCCTAAACACTTTTAAAATTACAGGATCTTGTTACCTGCTTAAGTCCCTCTCTAGAAGGGACAGATGTTTTCACAATATCATCAATAGCCCACCACTGATCAGCAAGGTAAAGTGCCACAGCTAAAAGAAAATAAATGATTGTTAACATTTAAGTCTTAAAGTACACGATATTACTATTTGGTAAGGTTTTCAAGGATACCCTTAAATATATCCATAGTTTACAATACAATGTGGCAGCCCCATTTTACCATTTTTATTGTATTTCACTCACTAAACATTTAATTATAAGCAACTGAGAATTTTATTTTCCTGAATTTACATTTTGAAATAAGTATTCTTTTTAAAAATTCCTTCATGTAGCTATCTTTCAATAAATTTCTAATTGTTTGAAAAAAGAATTCCTCAATTTACAAATATTAAACAAAACAGAGACCTGTGAGTGAGTCCTCGGGTGCAAAAAGAGCAAGAACTTTCTGGGTCTGATCTCCACCATAGAGAGGTACAAAGCCTACATTTGACAGGCTAATAGGAATCTGAAATGACAATTGATTAAAGATTAGTGAAGAGTCAGTAAGAAAACATCAGACAAAAACACCACGCTTCTACCAAAATTTCAAACGTACGTTAACGCTAATTATATAATTTCATTTCATAGGAGATATTTCTAGTCTTAAAAAAAAAGGGGGGAAATCAGATAGACTTCGCTTTTGCAGGAATTTTATTAACTTGGGGGAAAAAATGAAAGTCTATTTCAATAAATATTATTGTGCTCTAGCTACGCATATGAATAAAAACAAAAGCATGATATGATCCATAAAGTTGTTAAACTTTATCATCTGTTATTTAGATCACTTGAGGGGGAAAAAATTCCATTTTCTAGTAAAAACCACTAGGGTAAATTCATATTTCCAGTGAGATATATGCAATATTTTACATTTTTTATGCTTTCATTAATCCAACACTAATTCCCTACTTACACACAATATTGCCATTCAGAGAATTACAAAATATTGATGTTGGAAGAAACTTTAAAGAATTCTTTAAATAAACATCATCTTCCAGAAGAAAAACCTGAGGCCTAAAGAGGTTAGAGAATTTGCCTATCATCAAATTCACACTAGAATTCTAATAATTTCATGTCTAATGATCTATCAAAATATATCTCAGTTTACTAATTAGAACTTTTAATATTTTGGGAAAAGGAAGATTTGTGACACAAAAATGTGTAATGTAGTGTTTTGCTGATTTTTTTTTATTAAAAAAATTTCTAAAACAACAATTTCCAAATCTAAAGTAGACTTAATTGAGTTAGCTCAAATATGGTAATCAGTCTTAGCAAAACTAGCAAACTACTTACATATAATTTTAAAGGCACAATATAAATAATAAGCAACTGCCTATAAAGTTAGTCTTTTTAAAACTTGATCATGCTGCTGTACTAACTAATCAATATTTATCCATTTTACTCAAAAGTCTTCTGATACAATTTTCAAAAGTGATTAGTTAACATTTCAAAAGATAATAAAAGGATACTGATTTCATGTATAAACTCAACTGAAAAGATTGATAAATCACTGCAGGATGCCTTACCGTAATATTGAGAAGAGAAAAATATTCAGGATTTTCAGGGTCCCCACACCTGAGATCTGACATGTAATCTTCAGCAGAATTTTCCATTTCCTCATGACTGCAATTATCCAGCATATCCACAGGGAATGCCATCCTCTTTAACAAACAACATGGGACAAAATGTTTCAGAATATGAAAGGCTATCTTCCTGTACTGAGAAAAAACTTCTTATTGTAATAGCACAGCATTTTATTGTAAGGAGACTTCTTTTTCACTATGCCAAGACAGACTACAACTTAAGCCTGCTAATCTGAATGTATGTCAGAAAGAAAACTTAAACACTCACTTGTATTAAAAACAAGCAATGAAATAAGAATTAATGCCCATGCACCTATTGTCAATTAATCTATGACAAAGGAGACAAGAATATACAATGGACAAAAGACAGTCTCTTCAATAAGTAGTGCTGGGAAAACCAAACAACTATATGTAAAAGAATGAAATTAGAACATTTTTCTCACACCATTTATAAAAATAAACTCCAAATGGATTAAAGACCTAAATGTAAGACTGCAAACCATAAAAGTCCTAGGAGAAAACATAGACAGAATACTCTTTGACATAAACCGCAGAAATATTTTCTTGGATCTGTCTACTAGGGCAAAGGAAACAAAAGCAAAAATAAACAAATGGGATCTAATTAAACTGAAAAGTTTTTTCACTGCAAAGAAAACCATCAACAAAATTCAAAGACAACCTACTGAATGGGAGAAAATATTTGCAAATGATATGACTAATAAGGGGTTAATATCCAAAATATATAAACAGCTCATACAACTCAATATCAAAAAAAACAACCAATTAAAACATGGGCGGAAGACCTGAATAGTCATTTTTCCAAAGAAGACATACAGACGGCCAACAGGCACATGAAAAGATGCTCCACATCGTTAATCATCAGAGAAATGCAAGCCAAAACCACAATGAGATATTAGCTCACACCTGTCAGAATGGTTATCATCAAAAAAGAACACAAATAACAAATGTTGGAGAGGGTGTAGAAAAAAGGGAACCCTTGAACACTGTTGGTGGGAATGTAAATTGCTGCAGCCAATGTGGAAGAAAGTATGGAAGTTTCTCAAAAAACAAAAAATAGGAAATTCCCTAGTGGTCCACTGGTTAGGACTTGGCACTTTCACTGCCGTAGGCCTGGGTTCAATCCCTGGTTGGGGAACTAGGATCCCACATGCCTCGCGGCACGGCCAAAAAAAAAAAATTTTTAAAAACTTAAAAAATAAAAATAGGAGTAACATATGATCCAGCAATTCCACTCTTGGGTGTATATACAAAGAAAACAAAAACAGTAATTCAAAAAGATCCATGCACCCCACTGTTCATAGCAGCACTACTTACAATAGCTAAGATACAGAAGTAAACTAAGTGTCCATCAACAGATGAATGGATAAAGAAGATGTGTTAATATATACACAATGGAATACTGCTCAGCCATTAAAAAAAGAATGAAATTTTTTCTTTTAAAGAATAAAAGAAAAAGAACAACATGGATAGACCTAGAAGGTATTATGCTTAGTGAAAGAAGTCAGACAAACACTGTATGTTATTACTTTTATGTGGAATCTAAAAAATAAAACAAATAAATGAATATAACAAAACAAACTCACAGATATAGAGAGCAAACTGTTTGTTACCAGTGGGGAGAGAGAAACAGAGAGGGGCAAGACAAGGGTAGGGGATTAAGAAGTACAAACTACTATGTATAAAATAAGCTACAAGGATATATTGTTCAGTACAGGGAAATATAACCATTATTTTATAACTTTAAATGGTGTATAATCTCTAAAAACATTGTATCACTGTGTTGTACACCTGAAGCTAATATTGTAAATCCACTATACTTCAATTTTAAAAAATGAATAATCCCTTAAATTGTAAAAATAAATATTTATAAGGTATAGGATATAAACACACATACATACAAATATATCCTCATATACCTCCCAACATAAAAGTCACTGTAAAAGGACACAATGGAACTTTTCAGAATGATAGAAATGTTTACAACTACATCATAGTGATGGCTGCACAACCCTATAAATTTACTAAAAAAAACAAGGAATTGTACAGCTGTAATCGGTAAATGTTACAGTAAGTAAACTGTATCTCTCATGTATACAGCTGTCAAAAAAAAAAAAAAAAAAAAAGCCAGCACCTTAATGGGGAAAACTCTAAAGACTTTTTCACTAAAGTCAAGAAAAATAAGGACTTAACTAATAAATAACGTTAGATAGGTACTTGCTAATGCAATTAGAAAAGAGAAAGCAATTAGAGGTATAACAATTGGGGATGTGCATGGCTTGGGGCGAGGGGAGCCTATCTCAACTTCAATTCGCAAATAATACATTTAATTGAAAAACCCAAACGAATCAATGGAAAAATTATTCCAAACAATAAGAAAACGTAGTAAAATGGTAGGACATAAAATTACATACAGAAATCAAGCCCTCATATATATAATAATAATCAGTCAGGAGAAATAATAAATGGAAAAAAAATGAAGTAAAAATAGAAAAGACAACCCCATTTACAATGGCAAAGATAAAAATAGACTTAAATTTAACAATAAACAAAATAAAACTTATATAAGGAAAACTATAAAACAGCATGCCTGAAGGAAACAAAGTGAACAACAGGGAAGACAAACCACGTTCTTGGAAAGGAAGATTCTGCATCATTAAGGTAGCAGTTTCCTCTAAAATAATCTGTTAATTTAATGCAATCCTAATGAAAACATCTTCAGGATTATTGTTTCCTGAAGCAAGACAAGTTGATTATAAAGTGAATTTGAAAGAATGAATAAGAATAGCTAGAAAAATCCTAAAAAGGCAGAGCAATGATTGGAGAAAAGTTCAAACCCTCTAAGATATTAAAGCATGTTATAAAACTTCTATGATACAAGCACATATAAAACTTCTATGCTATACAGGCATATAAATAGACAGACCAATGGAGCAAGATAAAGAAATATACCCTAATGCCTATAGAAATTGAGTATATGATTATGGAGCTATTTCAATCAATGGGAGAAAGAAGCACTTTTTAATAGGCAGCATGTTTCACTGGTCTTACAATATGTTTAAATGAGAAATTAATTTTGCGTATTTTTTAACTTCTGATATCTGAAATCATACAGTATGCTCTCTACTGCGTCAACTCTTTTCACTCAACATTATTTCTGTGAGAAACATAAGCGGTGCTGCATCTATCATTTAATTTGTTCCCTTTTATTGCTATGTAGTATTCCACAATACACATATACAGTTTATTTACCAATCTACTGCTGATGGGCATTTGGGCTGCCATGAGCATTGCTGCAGGAATATTTCGGTAGATATATGCACTCACTTCTGTTTTTTTCCAAGGTATACAATATTTAATAATGCTTCATTGATTTATGTTTTTTTAAAAATGCACTCCTCTGTGATAGGCCTGCATACCCAGACTTATCAATCTTACTAAAAGTAAGACAAGCAGATATTGTACGTAGTTTGATGTAATGCAACAGGAAAATTGGATCCAAATCTACCTAAGCCATTAGACAAACATGTGAAATGATGTTTAAAGTATGCGGCCGGCCAAATTTAGAATAACTCAGTTTCTTCAATATATATACAGAATAGAGTTTAAAGAAAAGAGTGGAAACTAATGTAAATTAAAAGAAACTTAAGAGGCATATTGATCAAATGCATTGTGGAGAGCATCCTGATTTGTGTATTCTTGAAAATTTCCATGAGAAAAAGTTTAAAAAAAAAAACTTATGATCTATGTCAACTACTGATCTACTAGTTCTTAAAGGAGGTACAAATAAAGCTGGTAAAGATTATCTTGTCTTAAAAGTTACCTGCTTTGTATTTACCCACAATAAAAATTACAGAGCCGAACAGCTCTATCTGTCAAAAACCTCAATTTTAATTTTTTTAAAAATTTATAAATGGAAAGGCAGGAGAAAATAAATTGAAAAAATAAAAGTTAGTTTTCTCGAAGGTGACCTTCATCAATCTATTTTAACACAACAAAAGTATTAGTAGACAAGAAACTGAAAATCTAATGGAAATATGAGATAAACACAAAAAAGACAGGACAGACATATATTGTAATGGTTATACACAGTTAAACATATTTTTATGAATTTCTAAGATATGATAATGAGAGGAAGTTACTTTTTTACCGTAATCTGAAATCTTGGTGCTAAGAACTTTAAAATTTGATATACATATGACTGGGGCCCTGATTTGTATATATAAATTTACATACATACAAATATATATATTTTAATTACACTGATTTTTAATTTTTAAAAATCAAAACCTAGAAATAGAACACATAAATTCAGCCCATCTGTTAGTAAATGTAAATGTCTAAATAAAAGGAGAAAGCAAGAAAAATTTGTGAACGATTTATGAAAGCAATACCACAGAACTTCCAGCCAACTTACAAAAAGGAGGAAAAAAAAGACTGAATTTCAAGAGAGAACCATCAGGAGCTTATCTAAAAAAGATGTTATAGTTAGAAAAGGATCATAAAATAAAAAAGCTCTGCATTGAAGGACGCTTATTTGTTAGTGTGGCAAATCTTTATATCTCTATCAAAGTCAATATGGAAAAGCAAACTAAGGAAATACAACATTATGTTCTATAGTCAGATCTAACAATTGTAGTGAAGATTAAAATTTAGACAAAACTAAAAACATGAAACAAATGGTCAATAGTGGGTGAAAGAAGCATTATGAGGACACTAGTTAAAAGAATGTTAGTAACTGTTTTTGCTCTTTTGTAGACAAGCTCCCAGCTTTGTATCCAAGTAAAACATTCAAAAACATTTAATATACTATAGAAGCTCAAAAAGGATTAATATAAAAGTATTCCTAGGACTTCCCTGGCGGTCCAGTGGGCTACCACTGCAGGAGGCGCAGGTTCAATCCCTGAGGGGGGGGAGGGACTAAGATCCCGCATGCCGCGGCCCCCCAAAAAAACTATTCCTCTTAAACCAACTCAAAAGACTCTAGAATATTAGCTACCAAACAAGGTATGAATGAAACATTTAAAATTTTCATTTGCTAAGAGTAATCATGTTTTAAAGGATAAAATGTAAATTAATATTTGAAGATTGCTGCCAAAAACTTGGTCTACAAAAGCATAGTTGATTACAATCACATAAAAATAATACAGTATTCTAGACAAAGAATACAAAATGGACCCACAAGGAAGAGACTGACAGGATAGCAAGTTTATGGGGGATTGGTTTCTTTAATCTATTACTAAATTAACTTTCTTAGGGACTTCCCTGGTGGCGCAGTGGTTAAGAATCCGCCTGCCAATGCAGGGGACATGGGTTTGAGTCCTGGTCCAGGAAGAACCCACATGCCGCAGAGCAACTAAGCTGGTGCGCCACAACTGAGCCTGCGCTCTAGAGCCTGCGAGCCACAACTACTGAGCCCAAGTGCCACAACTACTGAAGCCTGCACACCTAGAGCCCGTGCTCCGCAACAAGAGAATCCACCGCAATGAGAAGCCTGCGCACCGCAAGGAAGAGTAGCCCCCACTCACCACAAGAGAAAGCCCGCACGCAGCAACAAAGACCCATCACAGCCGAAAATAAAAATAAATAAATAAAAATTTAAAAAGAAGACACTGCTACAGATCAAAGGCAAGTATAACATGACTAAACTCATGTGTAAAAAGAGAAAGTCATTAGCCTTCATTCTTAAACCTTTTTAGATTGTGGTTTTTAAATAGAAAAATAATCTCTTCTGGGCTAATTTTTATTATTAAAGATTATATATACAAACACAAAATGAAACAATCCTATTTTCCTGAAATCCAATCATTTAAATGCTCTGAAATTTACATAAAGAGCGTTACTGGAGGGAAAAAACTTCACTTAGTTAGAGGTTGTGATTTTTAACAACTAACTTTTACTCAGTGCCAGAATGTGTCAGAACTGTGCTAAATGAATGCCATTCACCCTCATTCAAGGCTTGTAGCAGATATGTGGTGGACCCGACTAATATTCTTATTTTATAGAAAAGTAAACCACCTTGGAGAGGTTAATCATTTCCCCAAAGTCACATGGACAGCGGGTGGCAAACCTGAGATTCAGACATGGATCTGACACCCAAGCCCATCCTACAGACAGAGTAAAATACTGGGTACTGCGTCACATTCAAGGCCCTTTAAGAGCACATTTTATAGTGAAAAACTTTAGACTTGGAGCACTAGAAATCTGGCAATTTCCAGATACATCTGACTTGATTTTAATATTGTTGATCTAAAGGACTTTTTTTGAATCTTTTTTTTTGAGATTTGGAAGCATAACTAAACAAATCCTTAAATCCATCATTTTTGTGGCAGCAAAGCTAGTTTAAAAGGAATGTATTTCTTCTTCACTATAGAAGGAATTATTTCACTGTCTTCTCTCTCATCTCACCTCCAGGGCATCTCCCAACAAACTTAAAAGTTGTGATTTCTGGGGTTTCCCTGGTGGTGCAGTGGTTAAGAATTTGCCTGCCAATGCAGGGGACACAGGTTCGAGCCCTGGTCCGGGAAGATCCCACGTGCCGCGGAGCAACTAAGCCTGTGTGCCACTACTACTGAGCCTGCGCTCTAGAGCCCGCGAGCCACAACTACTGAGCCCGCGCACCTAGAGCCCATGCTCTGCAACAAGAAAAGCCACCTCAATGAGAAGCCCGCGCACAGCAAAGAAGAGTAGCCCCTGCTCACCACAACTGAGAGAGCCCGTGTGCAGCAGCAAAGACCCAATGCAGCCAAAAATAAGTAAATAAAATAAATTTATTTTTTTTAAAGTTGTGATTTCTGAATATAGTTTAAAAACAACTACAGCATCAGTTTTTAATATGAAAAAAATTAAAAAATGTTTCCCCAATTCCAAAAGCCCAGACACACACACCTCTTCTAAAATATTTTTGTGTTTTCAAATCTGTCCTTAAATCTGTTACGTTTATTACTGGTCATTCTCAGTGCTAAATTTTATTGGCTAAACAATCACCAATTAGTATTTAAAGAAGATGAAAGAACTAGAAATTATTATAAATCGGTAATAGCAGGTAACATTTACTGAGAAATGACCACACGCCAGACTTTAAAGGGACTGCGGCATGTAATACGTAATGAGGCACTTCTATCAGCCCCATTCTATAGATAAGGAAATGGAGCTTTAGAGATTAAGATTTGATCAATGTCATACCACTAGTGGAGCTAGAAGAATATGAATCCAGACAATCAAATATACATTCCAATATAATTATTTTTACTCAATATGCAAAATCAAATATCATAGTCTTTGTCATGGTTATAAGAAACTTCCTTTTGCAAAATATCACAATAATTACCTTGTTATTAAATATTCTATTCACATATTACACCAGAAAAAGTACTCGCATTGAAATGCTGTGACCTTGATTCCCGGGTCAGCTGTGCTAACCAGCTCTGTGACCCTAGGCGAGTTACTTACCCTCTTTAGGCTTCTGTATTCTCATTGGTAATGTGATGCAACTGGACAGGATAATCCTAAGGACCTTTCACCTCTAAATGTTTATAACTGTTTATTTAAAAAAATAGCGGTTACTTAAGACTGTGTAAATTACTAACCTTAAGCTGGTTCCACTAGTTCAGGGAGGCAAGAGAAGGGTAGTAAGGTTCTGGAGAGAAATATAGGTTGCTGTGAAAAAAATCAGTCACTTCTCTCTCTTTTTTGTTGTTTTTAAGCTTCTGTTCTATGTTACATAACTGTAAAGCTGTCAGATCAAATTCTGTCAAGTACTTTATGCTCTGCCCATGAGATGAACCAAAAGGCCTAACTAGATTCTACATGAATGAGAAAGCTTAATGTCGCCTTAAGTGAACTAACTCATCAAAAAATTTACGCAGAATGGACAATGAAGTGTAAAAAGTGTCCAAATTAATTTATAAATTAAGCAAATGGCATGCTGATTAATCCTGGATAACCTGTATAAAAACATTAATGCTCACACCTCTTACATAAGAACTCTAAGATGCCCACCAGCTATTTTACACCCATCTTTTAATAATTTCATCCCTTTTTCCTGAAAAATTATCTATTTGCAAGAATGAATGCTCTTAACAAGAAAGAAAATGTAAGAGTTAAAAACCATATTCCTATTATTGTGATTTTTTTCCCTATTTAAGGTTAATTACTGGATATCAACTATACTCTTAAAACAGGGAAATATATTTTTTTAACTTTAGTTCCTAAATAATTTCAAGATTCTTATAGATTATTGCTATTATTTGGGGGCTTTAGGAGGAGGAGAAGAAGCAAAAAATTACGGAAATTTTAGAGCTGAAAGAGTTCTTAGAGAAAAAACAATTATCTCAACCAATCCAAGGCATGATCCTACCTCTCCTCATTGTTCCCCCAACACCGAAAATAGCTTAGGTGTCCCAGCAACATAATCCGCAAAGCTCTCAACCTTTAACACAAAAGGCCTGTTTCTGGACCTTATTATGATTCTCCTCTTGATTCTTCCCTTGTCTCTTTCTAACATCATAACCTTCCCTAACGAACCTAGCCCATGTACTACATCAGCTCAACTGAACTCTCTCCCCTACTCACCTTTTATCCTTCTATCCCTCCTACCCACACAAGGCCCTAATTCCTAGATTAATCCTTCTCTGCTCTTAGAGCTGAGTTTTTAAGTATGACAAAAATGAAACCACTGAACAGACCACTACAACTATCAACTCTCAGGTGGGCTCAACACTGCTCAGAAATCCTTTTCTATCTTCTGAGAGAGGAAAAAGATTTGATTACATATAGGTAAAGATTACCTACAAGTTTATGGGTAATGGGGCAGAAAGTTAAATGTGGTTCACACCTGTTACCTCTTTTTATTTCAAGTAGAAAACAAAATCATCTTTTGAAGTAATAATCACTGAGCCAACAGTGGACTACACACCTGGTTCTATTTGAAACATTTCACATGTATCCCTGATAGAGTTTTTATCCCAAACCCATGAAGCGGATAATTTAATTATCTCATTTGTCAGATGAGGAAATTAAAACACATAGCAGCAGAGTAACTTGTTCAAGGCACACTATAGTAAGTGGCAAAGCTAGAATTTGAACCCAGGCAGTCTAGCTGTGAGGCCTATCCTTTTAGTTACCACGCTATGTCTGAAAGCACAGAGCCTTAGGACCCTAAGATGGTATAAGATTGCTTATACATATCAAGAGAAATCTTAACAGTTTTCTTTCTAAAGGTTTAACTCCTCTCCATATCCAGAAAAATGGTCCTAGATCTAAGAAATCATTTAAAGATGAAGGTATTGGGTATCTGGTATGTTTTAGGGCTTACAAAAGCAAAATCCAGTCATATGTCATAGAATTTTGTACACGTCAAAGGTGGAATATGTAGAATACTAGTTAAGGGAGTGTGCTCTTGAGCCAAACTGCCAGGATTACTAGCTGTGTGACCATAGGCAAATTACTTGAACAGATAGAGAAAAAGGAACTCTGAGGAAGGACTAAATTGCAAGGGTAAAACTAATAACTTTGAATACATATTAAAATTTTCACATCTAAAAACAAAAAATTCAGAGGCAAACGTTATGTAACCAATATGACCCGCAAGAGTTAGGCTGCTTAATACAAATACAATGGTTTTTAAACTAAGATGCAAATAAGCAAGTGGCATGGACAATTCATAAAACAGGACAAACACCAAAAATGCTCAACTCTTAATTTTTTTTTAAAAGCCTATTGCATGTACTTTTAAAACTAATTTATGAAAAATACTGGTATATACTTACATGTTTATACAGAAGATGATGTGGAAGGGCATACATTATATTGTTATTGTTAACAGTAGTTATTCTTGATGAAGGAGGAAGGAGGGACCCAAGGGAAGAGACATGCCGGGAAGAAAGGAGATTCCATATAGAGCCCCTTCCTCAATCGCTTTTGTAGTGCAGTCTCTCTTGGATGCATCTGATTGACAAAATTTAGGTTACGTGCCTGCATCCAACCTCCAAGGGAGACAGAATTTGATATGGGGGTTCTACCTTGGGGAGGCAAAACAGGGCTCATAGGGCTGAAATGAGACTCCTAGGCAAAATGAGTCAGAACACAAATACTAAATGACCACACCCAGGAATGGATGCTAAACCCTTTTCTAACTACATATACACTTGCAGCAAGATATAGAGAGCTATTTACACTCCTCAGATACATATGCAAAAGCCTAACAATAAATTAATAGGTGATATTTCCACTACTGGGCATATACCCTGAGAAAACCGTAATTCAAAAAGGGTCATGTACCACAATGTTCATTGCGGCTCTACAATAACCAGGACATGGAAGCAACCTAAGTGTCCATCGACATATGAATGGATAAAAAGATGTGGCACATATATACAATGGAATATTACTCAGCCATAAAAAGGAACGAAATTGAGTCATTTGTAGAGTCGTGGCTGGACCTAGAGACTGTCATACAGAGTGAAGTAAGTCAGAAAGAGAAAAATAAATACCGTATGCTAACACATATATATGGAATTAAAAAAAAAAATGTTTCTGAAGAACCTAGGGGCAGGACAGGAATAAAGACACAGACGTAGAGAATGGACTTGAGGACACAGGGAGGGGGAAGGGTAAGCTGGGACGAAGTGTGGGACGAAGTGAGAGAGTGGCATGGACATATATACACTACCAAATGTAAAATAGATAGCTAGTGGGAAGCAGCCGCATGGCACAGGGAGATCAGCTTGGTGCTTTGTGACCACCTAGAGGGGTGGGATAGGGAGGGTGGGAGGGAGACGCAAGAGGGAGGAGATATGGGGATATATGTATAGCTGATTCACTCTGTTATAAAGCAGAAACTAACACACCATTGTAAAGCAATTGTACTCCAATAAAGATGTTAAAAAAAAATTTTTTTAAGTTACACAAAATAAAAAAAAAAAAGCCCTTATAACTGAAGCTTCCACTTGACTGACTACATATAGTACTACAGAATACATGTGCCTCTAGAACATGTCAGCTACTCTAGCCCTTCATGACCCAGCTTACTGAACACTGTTTATCTCACAGGAGCAGTCTACAAACATCAGGAAGGGCAAAATAAGAACTACTTAAATGAATACACCATAAAGTTTTGTCCTTCATTTCAACATTAGACAATCTAAATTTATTTTTTTTTAACCTGGTTTCTTTACCATGTAATAGGTCTGATGTTATAGTGCTTAAAGTTAACAGGAGTTTGGTAGGAAACCTCAAGGACACAGGCAATTTTTAAAAACAGAAGTCCAAACAACATGCACATTGTTGCAGATATCTTTAACATAAAATATCACAGCTTTGTCTCATTTAGAACCACGAAGATGGATATTTTCATTTTAAAGGAAATAGAACAAAAAGCAAAAACAAAACAAAACTTGGTGCTTAATTTTGGCATATGGTTTATGAAATATTCTGCTGAGTCACAATCACCACCACCAAAACCACCCCACCCCATTCCCTAATATTTTCACTGCACAACAAATAAGTGTAACCAAGGGTTGCTGCTATCTGCAGAGTATCACCCCAACTTGGAAAAACAGCAGCCTCCAACCCACAGGCTAACCATTCCGCTCTCCCTTCCAGGCTTCTCCAACTCTGCACGTAAGACTCATGGCCCCATACACCTGCTCTTGCAATCCTCGTGCAAACTCAGGTGTGTATGCTTACCCAGGTCAAGTGAAATTGTTTTCTTACCTTTCACCGGCAGCAGTCCCAGGGGAAAAAAAAGAGATAGTAGTAGCCTTCCTCTCTGGCTTCAATACATATTCACTACATAAATGAATGACTGAACAAAGGTTTGTATAAATAAACCACACACTGGTGCTAGGAGCAAGAGCTGCCACAGATGAAACACGTGAAGTTCTGCTGCTAAAGGAAAAGCAATAGATAGTCTCTCAACAGGCAGAGACAGAAGACCCTCTAGTAAAGCAACTATACTCCAGTAAAAATTAATTTAAAAAAAAAAAAGAAAATAAGAAAGGAAGACCCTCTAAGAAGATGGGAATGCTAAATGGAAGCCAGAAAGCATACTGAGAATGGCAAGTAGTTGGATTCACCAACAGAGTTAAGGTATATAAAAAGAAGTAGTGGTAGATACACTAGGAAAATAAGTTGAGTATAGAACATAACAGGCCAAGAATACCAGACTAAAGAGTTCGGACTTTATTTGACACACAGAAGGAGGCAATTTAAAGATCCTGAGCAGAAAAGAGACATCCAAGGCTATGCTTTAAGACAATTTATCTAGCAGCTGTGTGTAGGAGGGATTAATAGGTAGAAATGAAGGCAGACAAGTTGAGAAACTCATGAGTTTCTCGTAAGTTCCTTGTGCATACTTCCTTTAACATAGTTATCACGTGAGAGTGTGATTTACTTTTCTTCGTCTATTCTACCAGGCTCAGAACTCCAAAGAAGCATAATCCATTTTTCCAAACATATAAAAAGTAGGGATGAATCAAATGATCTCTGATGTCCTTTCTAACTAGTAACTTAGGTGTCTATGTTTGATTACTTAGAGAACGAAGATAGGAAATAATTTACAAAGGGGTGGTATCATCAAATTCATTTATAACCATTTTTTATAATTCAAAATGTTTTCTGATGATGAAAGATCATTCATTGCTTGCTTACCTCGCACGAGGCATTATGTTCAACACTCTACACATACTATATCACTTATTCCTCAAAATGACCCTATGAGGCAGGTATTCATACATTCTTCCAACGAGGAGCCTCAGGTGTGAAAAGGTTAAGTAAGTTGCCCAAGTTCACACAGCTAGTAAGCGGCAGAGTCAGTCTCTAAACCTAGGCAATCTCTCTCCAGAACCTGGATTTAACCAGGTTCCCAGGTCAAGACAAAAGGTCACTATAACCCATAATGTATCTAATCATACAGTTATCATAGAATATATCAAGCATATTGTTCAGGCACTCTTTAAGTGTTAGATTTTTTTAAAATCTTGCAGTATCCTCTCTTCAGACTTTAGATACTTGTTCTAATCACTATGATCCATCTTCGTCAGAATTTTTAAATGTTTACTACACAATAAATACAAAGCCAACTGTTCTAAAATAAAAGGGAAACTTAAAAGCTGACAAAGTAAAATGCTTACCAAATATTTCTTTAACAAATTACTACAAAATAGAGCTAAGGGAAAAAACCGAAATTACAGTTTTTTATTATCCATTGCTTGAGATTCAGTTGGTACTAGACTCAATATGAATTATGAGCAAGTTTTTTTTTTTTTTTAAGCTAAAGCAAAATGACCCCATCATAGGGCATCATTATTAGGGTTCTGACTGTCCAGATGCAGAGATGGAAAATAATCCCTGCCCTCTTCATGCATCAGACAATGAACATCCACATTTTAAGAAAACTACACTGAAAAACTGGAATGCCTCCAGTGGAAAACAACCAGGATGGCAAAGGATCTGGAATCCACGGTACAGTAGATGAGGAACAGGAATTGGGAGAAATCAGTGAGGGCATGTCTTGGTGGAGAAGTCTTGGAAGGGAGGCAAGAAAGTTCCCTTCAAATATTTGAAGAGTCAATACGCAGGTGAAAACTTAGACTTTTTCAACATATCTCTAAAGAGTAAAAGAAATGTGCCTTCCCAACAATAAATTCTACCCACAAATGTATCACGCCGCATGAAAACACAGACCAACCAATTAGCTGATCAAAGAGTACTGTTAGTGACAGCTGATACAGTCCAACTCTGGTTGGAGTAACATCTCTCTGCCCCGTTGTAAATAAAGGCACAAGAACATCCGTGAGCCAGTTCTAGAAAGGAGAGCCAAGAGCTTCTAGACTTCAGTTGACTGGTTATTTGTGTATGAAATTGTAAAATCATATGAATCATTTTATAAAATAAAACTATGCTTTTTGTTGTTGTTGTCGCCATTCTGAGAAGCTACTCAGATACAAAAAGTTAGTATTCTCCAAACAAAATTTACTCAGAATCACTTCAATTTCTTTTTTCACGGTTTAGAAAATTTTATCAAGAAATCTCCTCAGCCTTGAAATTAATTTCAAGGACTTTTAGATATGCATTAACTTACAAAGCTAAATATCAAGGCTTCTAACATGTGGTTGTTTTTTGCTAAATATAGCTCTATTTTCCACTCATATGAGTAAGTAATTAATAGAAAACAGATTCTTAGTCTGGGATCCACAAAAGCTATAAAGGGGACTACATGAATTACTTTGAATTTTTCAAAAAACACATATTTCCCCTACATAATACACAAAATAATGAAAACCAAAGATTTTCTTGGTTTTAACTAGAATTCTACCAACTCAACTCATTTTGGTTATACTTTATCTCAGTTAAAGCAAAAGCTCTGACAAGTGGTAGAGAAATCACAATTTTAAAAATGAAAAAGTAAAGCAGTGCTTTGAAATGTACCTCAAAAAAGTGCTGTACATGGCACGAGGTGGGGAGAAGATAATAAAACGGAGAAAAAGATTAGAAACACTGAACTAGATACCAAAAAAAACAAAAACAAAAACTATCCTAATCTCATTGATGATAACATTAGTTGTAGCTCACCTTTAGGAACATTATCACATTTACCTCTGCCAACATTTTGAGATAAGCTCTGTTATAACTAGTCTTTTATAAAGCCAGGGTTCAAACTTACGTCTATTTGGTTTAAATTGTGGAATTATACTGCCTCTGAATAATAACTACTGTTAACTTAAGAATCAGAATAACTTCATCTGATATATCAGGGGCTGGCAGATCTAAACCTGAAAGCATTGTTAATATGTATAAGACTTTAGAGGGACTTCCCCGGTGGTCCAGCGGTTAAGACTCCGCGCTTCCACTGCAGGGGGCTCGGGATTGATCCCTGGTGGGAACTAAGATTCCACATGCCTTGCCATGTGGCCAAAAAGTAAAAAAAAAAAAAAAAAAAAGGACTTCAGACTAAAAAGTTCCTTATCAGTACAGTTTATTACTTTATCAATCATTGTACAACAAAGAGTCAAGCTCACTGACTTTTTCTCCACGGCTATTCACTCTCAAATTGGCTTCTCCCCTTATCGCTATACTTATATTACTTCTCTTAAGGCCTCCAATAACCTCTCAATTCCCAAATTCAAGGGATTATTTTCATTCTCACCCCTCTTGTCCTTATGACAGACCAGACCCAACTGACTATTTTCTGCCACTTAAAAGTTTCCCTCCTTCGTTGGACAACACTCTCTCTCAATTTTGTTTTTTAGCTTCTTTCCCTCAGTTTCTTTCAGCAACTGAACCCTCTCTCTCCTCTGCACAATCCATAAATGCAGGGGTCCCCCAACATGCAGTCTGGCGCATTCTTAAAGATACAATTTATTAAGTTGATTTGTTCCCTATACATATTTCCAAAAATCTTTGTGCATTTAGATTTTAAGGAATTTTAATACACAATACTTCACTAAACTATAAACACCATGAGGGTGGGGTCTATTTGGTTTTGTGGTCCATAACATAAAGACACTCAGTGTTTGCTGAATACATGAAAGCTACCTTTGGTGTAACCTAAAACTAACATCTCATTGGAGCAGCTGGTAACTAAAATCATGCTTTTTTTTTTTAAAAGTATGTGCTAAGTCACAAACTTTCTGGCCCAAAAAATAGGTTGGACTAGATGAGTAGATCCCTCCTACAGAGCAGATAAACCTTAAGGTTTCATATACCAGCTCTAAAATTCAATGAGTCTAATAATTATCAGCTGTTCCCAGATTATCTTTAAATCATCACACCTCCTCCTTAATAAATACAACCTTGAGTAATTTTGTTGTTGCTGTACTAAAGAACTGTGAAATACCCCTACTACCGATGAAGCATGCCAAATTTAGTACTTTAATTTCAGGGTTAAACATACAAAGGATCAGAAGCCTAATGGTGTGTGAAAAGAAAATCACTGTAAACACAATAATCGTGCGATTCTTTTTTTCAATTTAGAATAATAAAATCTTAGAAATGGGAATAAACATGAAAGTCTTGTTTAACTTCCTACCCAACCAACGATCCTTTCTACAGAATCCTTGATATTTTTTGAAAACCTGCCCGAATACTCAATCCTTTTGTATTCTAATTAACTCTAAAAAGTAAATCTTAGGCATATGACTGAACCTAACACACACAGATGGCTTAAAAAGGGTTAGTTAGGTAGGAGATAAGTAGAAAAATGTTAGAGGTTTTTTTTCTCTTTTCAATTTCTCAACCATTGGTATAGTAATGCTCAAAATCTCAAGCCACATTAAAGATAAAGAAGCACACCAAGATCACTTCCAAACTCAGGTTAATTAAATACAATAGTACCAATTCAGTGAACCTCTCTGACAGGTATATTAAGAGAATCAGTGTAAAGATATAGGGATTGTGTTTGACTACGTGTTGAACTTGCCAGCAGGAACAATCTCAATCCCTCGGGACCTAGCACAGGTCCAGTCAGGGCACAGGCAATCCTTAGCAGGCAATCTTTACTTCATTAAGTTCTCTGAAACAAGACATCTCTCAGTTCATCTCCTAATGTCCAAGGTCCCTTTCACCTCCATAATTCTTCCCACAGAACATGTCATTAAGGAGTGGCATGATACTTCTGCTAGGGATGGTACATGATATGGAATCATGTGTTTGCAGAGATACTAAGTGAAAGAGTCTTCAACTAATCCGAAAAAAAGTTTAGAGCAATTTAATAAAGAGGATGACTCTCAAAAGCATCTAACTATAAAATATTTTGTTTTCTCCAAATCAAAGTTAAGCCTTTTGTTTGACATATATTGTATCTTTGATTAGAGAAACGATACCAGTTGTAATGATTCGAATACTATTTCAAAGGTCAGTCTCATTTGGAACTTGTTAGAACCTAAAATCCACAGGTATAGCATCTTAGGTTATAATCACTCAAGCAGCAGACCAATGTTGCTACTCATATAAGATAAATTCCCTAAGCCAATCCTCATCATAAATTCAAAGAGAGGAGTTCACTGTGACAGCTACAAGCTTTCCGTGAAAGGCTGTGATAGTTTACCTTTATTTGTACTGGAAGTCTTATCACAAATGGACTTTTCCCAGGTTCCTCTCACCACCACATTCCCTGGGCTCCCCCCACCAGAAAAACCAAACAACAAACAAGCAAACGTTTTCAAAAACCAAAAACTTAGTCTCATCCACATACCAAAAACTTAATCTTGTCCATGTTAGTCACTAAAAATCGTTCCTCTTGAAGGAGAAAAGCAAAATACAGTTTGCAAAAATAACCTGTACATCTTTTGTACATACATACATAAATGCAAGCAGACGATACAAGGCACATCAAACCCAGATCCATTTTAGTGAATTCCCTCCAGGGCCCAAATGTGTGTATTATGCAACTGCCACCATTCCAGACTTTAATCCCTGTCTGTGATGCAGTGATAAAATACAGATGACGGAAGTATAATCTACTAGGTACGTACGTATATTTGCGAGGAGACAAGTTAAAACAAGAACTACCAAATTCTCTGGAACCGTGAAAATGACGGAAGGTGTAACAGTTCTAAATCACAACTTTTCCTTTGGGTAGTCTTTTAGCAACCTGTCCCTACCCCCCTCAAAATCCTCACACGAGAGCGTTTTCATTGAGGTTTCGAAACGATATCCCAAAGGAGGAAGGGGTAGTGGTTATTTTAGAATCTACTCCAGGTAAGACACTCATACACCTTCCAGAAGCTGAAAAGCCAGTGAGATACTTCACCCCGTCTCCCAAAGGGCGATAATGGGAGTAAATGTAATCCAGATCCCTGAGCCACAAACAATCCAAAGCTTCACCCACTGATTTCCTAGGGCACAGGCCTCGAAAAATTGGCAGCATAATGGGCAGCTAAGAATTAGAACAAAATTGTAATGACCTACATTCTAGAACGGAATCCATACAATACCTATTTCAAAAGCGGTTAAAGGTAAGAGAGGCGGTCAGAGCATCCGTGGCTGAACCCGAGTCCAAACGCTTCCGCCCCACCAGCCACCAGGTCCGCTTCCCCCACGCCGAGGCGACCGATCCGGGCGGACAGGCTCCAGGTGGGAGAGGTGGGAGGGGAGGGGAGTAGAGGGGGCACAGCAAGCAGCAGCCGGGGAGCGGGCGGCGGCGGGCGGAGGAAGGAGGAGGCATTCCCTCACACAAAATGGTGGCGCTGGCGCGGAGGCCGGCGCACCTGGGGCGCGCCACACGCCCCTCGGGGGAGCAGGCTAGTCGCCCGCAGCTGGACGCGCGCCCCGGGCCCGGGTGGCCGGCGTGGGCCTGCGCCGCGCCCGAGTCCTCGGGGCGGCCCGCAGCTCGTGGTGCGCGTCACCGCCCGCGCGCGGGGGTGCGGGGCCGCGGGTGCGGGGCCGGCGGGGCGCGAGGCCCGACCGGGCAGCCTCGGCCTGGGCCCGCGGCCCCCGCCCGGGACGGGCCGCGCACTCACCTCGGACTCGCCGCCGGAGCTCGGGAAAGGAGGCGGAGCCGCGGGAATGAATGAAGCCGGCGGCGGCTCTCTGGCGACCCCAGGCCGGGCCCGGGCCGCGCCGCTCGCGGCTGCCGGGGCCGGTACAGCCGCCCGCCCCTCGCCCGGGACGCCCGGCTCCTGGTCGGCGGGTCGGCCGCAGCCCACCGTGCCCTCCGCCAGCGTGACGCACTCGCGCCGCAGCGCCTCCAGCCTTTGCAGACGCGCGGCGCCCGCGCCCACCGCGAACCCCCCCGCCCGCCCGCGCCGCGCGGCCCCTCCTCGGCGCCCGGGACGCCGCCCTGCCTCCCGCCGGGCTCGCTGGTTAGGCGGGCGCCGGGCAGGTGCGGGCTCGGCCGGCCGGAGGGCGCCACGCGGCCGCCGCCCCGCCACCCGCGCCCCCTCTCCCCGCTCCCGCCGCCGTCGCTAGCCCCAGCTAGCCCCAGCTCAGGCAATGGCCGGGTATTAAAGAGTGACCTTGGCTTAGGTACAAAAATAGGTGCGGGTAAGCTGCGGGGACCACGACGCTGAATTTGCGTATTCCTTTAATGTCAACATTCGCAGGATCCCGTTTGCACGCCCCAAGGAGTTCTCCTCTAGCGAGGGGCGGGACCTCCAGGAATTTACCCAGGGTGGGCGAGGCCTGCCGGCCTCGGACAGGGATGCGGAGGGTGCGGACAAGGACCACAGGCCCCCGCCAGCCACCTCCCTCCGAAACCCACTGCCACACTGGAGGATGGAAGGCGAAAGGAAGTCGAGAGGCCCCTTCACAATCTGGACAAGCCCAAGTGCCCAGACTTCCATCTTGAGATTACAAGGAACCACCAGATTCCTGCGTTGAGCCTTTCTCTTTAAGAAACTAGCACACGCAAAACTATCCCTAACCCAGAAGAACCGAGGTCCACCCTCCTTTCCTCCCCTTCCTCTTCCAATTCATTTCCCTTGCCTTAGCGCCCAGGGCCCTTTTGCTAATTACACTCCCACGGAAGAAAGATAAACTCTCAAGTATTTAAAGCATGGTAGATTTCTTTAAAGTAATGCATGCCATGGTTTAAATATGTTTAATAAATGTACTGAGGAATAGTATTTATTTGAGTAATTTTAATACTTCGTATTATCCATAAACTCTGGAAAATAAACTCATCATTCAAGAGCCGTGGCACTGTTTTTAGCTCATCCAGTACCTTTGAAATTGCTTCTTTGATTCCTCAGAAATATTTAGCAATCATAGTACCGACCTTTCATGAAGTTACTAACAATCAATGAGATCAATAAATATTTCAAAGAATACTTGTTGATACAGAGATATTTGGCTCAGATTCTTTGAATCAGATAGACTTTTCAACCTTCAGTTGCTCATAAGAATCAACCTCACATCTGTAATGTTTTTTTATTTGTAATATTTAATTAGCAGAAATCTTAAATGTTATACATAAAGTAATTACTGTTTTTGTGGACCTTAACGATGAACTAGATTTAATTGAGCAGGAATTTTGAATAGTTGGGGGGTTTTTTTGAATTTTTGAATTTTATTTTATTTTTTTATACAGCAAGTTCTTATTAGTCATCCATTTTATACACATCAGTGTATACATGTCAATCCCAATCGCCCAATTCAGCACACCACCACCCCCGACCCCCGGCAGCTTTCCCCGCTTGGTGTCCATATGTTTGTTCTCTACATCTTTGTCTCAATTTCTGCTCTGCAAACCGGTTCATCTGTACCATTTTTCTAGCTTCCACATGTATGTGTTAATATGCGATATTTGTTTTTCTCTTTCTGACTTACTTCACTCTGTATGACAGTCTCTAGATTCATCCACATCTCTACAAATGACCCAATTTCGTTCCTTTTTATGGCTGAGTAATATTCCATTGTATATATGTACCACATCTTCTTTATCCATTCATCTGTTGATGGACATTTAGGTTGCTTCCATGTCCTTGCTATTGTAAATAGTGCTGCAATGAACATTGGGGTGCATGTGTTTTATCCACAGCAAATCTTGAATGAATGAAGTTATATAACTCTGGAATTTATATTTCTAGGACTGTATGTAAGTCAGAGTCCCCAGGTCAATTCCAAACAACTGCCACTTGGGAAGATGTTCTTTTGGCTACCACACTACAGGTGTTGAAGCCTTGGGCCATAGAGTAAAGCTAGCCAATGCAACTTTTTATGTTTGAAATGCATGAGTATGATTGGCTTTTAGCTATTATTGTAGTCAGTGGCTACTTGTGCCTGGGAACCCTGTCTTTCAAATGTCTGGCCACTCTGTTAGGAATCAAAGCCACACTCACCTAGCCCCATAAAAGAGAGGGTCCAGTGGCCCCCTCATTCAAGCAGCTAAACCCAGCTCTCTTCCTGCAGTAAGGATCTTTCCTGCAGAGACCTGCTAAAGAAGTGCTGTCTCCTACCTATGAGGAGTGTCCTGTGAGGAAGCTCTGGCTTCGTTCTCTTTACTTGCAACGTGATAAGGCTTTGAGTGTTTTAAGAAAAAAAAAAAATCACCATTTACGTCCCTCTTTGGCTGAGATACATGATATCTTGCTTCTGTGTTTACCCATATTCTGAAGATCCATGTGCTCTTAGTGCGCAAAGAATTAAGAAAAAAAAGTCTTTATCAGATTAATGCATACTGTAAATCACTACCAAATATTTTGAAATATGCTTTGACGCTTTTGTCTAAAAAGTTTTGTAGCAAGTAAAAGGATTATTGCTGTGATTTTTGTTGTTGCATATGCTTGCTTTAATTATTATTTTGTTAAAAGCAGAAAGAAACATGTTAAGAGTTCTTACTGCGTTGTTAGTATATGACAAAAGTGGAATGAAACCATGTTAAGAGAGACTGGTTACAACACTGGACTTTGGAGATTGCTGATACAAATGACCCAGAAAAGAGCCCTTAAACTGTACTGGAAAAGAGAAATTCCTAATGGCTAAAATAATGGCTAATGTTTTTGATTGTTAACAAATTGCAAGGCACTCTACTAACTTCTTTGTGGAAATTAACTCATTTAATTCTCATACCCGTCCTTCGAGGTACATACCCGGTTTACCTGCAAGGAAATTGAGGCACACAGAGAAGCTAAGTAATTTGCTCAGGGGCACACAGCTAATAATCCTGGCAGTTTGGCTCAAGAGCACACTCCCTTAACCAGTGTTCTATACCACCTTTCATGGACACAAAATCTTATGCCATATAATTGAATTTCACTTTTGAAGCCCTAAAACATACCAAATACCAGTGCCTTCATGTTTAAATAATTTCTTAGATCCAGTAGTATTTTCCTGGACATGAAGAGGGAATTAAACCCTTAGTTAGAAAGAAAACTTGTAAGACTTCCTCACATATATATTAAGCAAAATTATATAATCTGTTAGTTTTTGAAAAGCAAAAAAAACCAAAACAAAAAAAAAAACACAAACTTTTAAGGTTAATTGCTCTCCAAGTTTTTTTCTTTTTCAGGTTCCAGAGAGCAGTTATAAGTTTTATTTATACATTTATTTAGTGAATGGAAGAAACACATTTCCTGAGAAAAGATTCATCACCGTCTTTGACCCTCCATTAGACTTAGATGGGTAGAATTAGGGTCCAATGTATACAATACACGTTTTGAATTCATAAAATTACAATGAGAAGGTTTTCATGACTGAGGTAGCCCAGGGACTTTTAGATCTAAAATATTAGCCAGTTAGTTAACTAGTTAGCTAATAGTGTCAGCCATGGAAAATGGGAAGCGAGAAGGTAATCTTTCCTACTCACCCTAGAAGAATGTTTTATTTTTTTCCTCAGGTATGTAAAGTATGTCACAGGAATGCTTTAATTATTAAAAGCAGTATTTTGTTGGGGTTTTCTTTGTCAAACACTACTACTATCTGAGGATTTCAAATTCCTGAATGGTACTATGCACTGAGAAAAAGAAGAAAAAAGAACCTGAAGAACAAGAGAAATAACAGGTTTGAGAAGACCAGTTACATTTGTTCTTCTGGTTTGCTTTGATCTAATATGAGATACAAATTTAAGCACAGAGTATTTGGTAAGTTTAGGCTCAGTTTAGGAGAAAGAAGATGTGGTATTTTTCATAACACTGAAGAAAAATTACATATTTATATCCATATATAGCAAGATGCCTAGTTAATATCCATTTTCCCCTTCTCTCTGCCAGACCCAATTTTGTTCAGGGTGGCAATGTGTCCAACCAAAACTATTTTCCTTCCCAGACTCCTCTTGCCGCTTATGATCATTTTGGTCAATGAAATGTGAGCAGATTATTTGGTATGGCTTTCCAAGAAAGCTTTTTTTTTTTTCCTGATAAAAGACACGCTGAGCTATCCCTTTGCCTTTTGCCATTTGTACATTTTTCTCCTTCCTGCCTGAAAGAAGACCTTACCTCTAGGATCAGAGCAGCCGTCTTGCAACCGTGAGCTGACCATGAGAATGAAACCCATGTATTAAGTACGCCAGAGTCAAGATATAGTAACATGGGACAATCATGACATAATGGAGCTACCACACCAGTTCCAGACTGCCTACCCCCAGTCTTCTTGGTCACTTGCCAACAAATGCAGTCCTCACTAAAATTCAAAATTAAACATTGTCTCCTTGCTATGGCTAGAAAAAAAGAACGCTCTTCTATAATATGTATACTATACTTTATAGATGCTCTTCTTTGATTTTGCTGCGGTCTTAATGAACTGCATTTTGCAGAAATCAGTGCTCTCTGTGACTCACCTACCTAGTATTTGATGAAGAAAACACACTACTCCCTGACCATGAAAAGAATATCTTATACTTGATCATTTAGTGCATTTGATTTTAAACATTTCACACGTGACCTCAGTAAGTCTTGAATATCACTGTGAGGAAGGATAAGAAGTGGCTGTAGTTAGTAGTCTAGAAACAAGTTACTGGCCAAAGTAATCGCCATGCCAAGTGTATAAGGAATATACAGAAAAGTATAATTATGTTTTTCATTTTTAATTAAAAACAAGTAGAAGAATCAAGGCATCAAGAGGGATCCTAAAATGAGAATAAGTAGTCTATACTTCATAGAAAGCCACCTGGCAATACATATCAAAAGTGATGAAAGTGTGAATGTTCCCCTTAATACTTAAGGAAACTTTTAAAAAGAAGAAAAAATTAACTACAATCTAATGTTTTTTATTGAGTGTATTTCCTAAAGTGGGTATTGAGTAAATGACAAGACAATAAGTAAAAATTTCAAAACAGTGGAAAAAAAAAAAGTTATGTGCATGAAGATGTCACTAAAGAATTTTTTTAAAAGCCAAAATGTATAAATAATACCATGAATGTCTAAAGAGGTATATTACTATTAATCAAAGAAATACAAAAAAGTTTGCCTATCTTACTGCAGGCAATAAGAGGTATTATTTTTAATCACTAATAGCAACCACAAAGCTTATTGAAACAGCTACTCACTCTGTAATAGGTTGGCATGCAAATGGACCGCCCATCTGGAGGCAAAGTATCATGGTCACCATTGTCACTGTTGCCGGGTTACGTTTATTAAACACTTATGTACCAAACATTGTACTAAATGTTTTACTTAAATTGTCTTGTTTAATCCTCACACTATCGATTTCAGGTAGATACTATATCCTTATTTCAAAGATGAGGAAACTGAGGTTTAAGGAGGTGAAGAAATTGACCCAAGGTGGAAGAGCAGGAATTTGACCATTGTCCTGAATTATACTAGACTTTAAATGCTAGACTTTAGACTTAACTATACTGCTTCTCAATTAGTATATATCCAAGCTTCTAGAAAATATTTATATTAACACCCTCTCACCCAATATTATATATTTATTAACTGAACATGTGTCTTTCGAAAAGTCTCTTATGCCAGGCACTGTGCTGTATAGACCCTGTGATGTGACAAAGTGACAAATGGGACAGGCAGAGGCAACAAGAAATGTGGATGTGCCTGTAGAACAATGGTTTGCTGGGAGAACTGAGAAGACAACTAGTGCTTTTAGCAGAGTGTAGGGTGTCAAGAAATGAGACCAGAGAAACAGGCAAGACCAGTTATTCCTCTAAAAAGCCCTGGTCAGCCATGGTCAGTATGGACTCCCTCCCAAAGGCAAGGGAGAGCTGTTTAAAAAGTTTAAGTTTCAGAGTGACACATGTTAGCAAATTTTCTCAGGCTGCAATGGGGAAAATGAATTGAAGAAAATATGACTGAGGCAGGGAACCAGTTATGGAGCTGATTAATTAATCTGGGTGAGAGATGGCAGTCTGGTCTAGAGGTCACAGTGAGGATGAAGAGAAGTAAATGAATTCTAAAGCTCAAAGGTGGGAAGTGGAATCAACAGGACTTGGCAAAATGTGCAAAGTAATAGAGAAGAGAAGCAAGACCACCAGGCTTCTGGCTTCAACCAGGGTAGATGCTGGTGCTGCTTACTAAAATAGGCATCACTAGAGAAGGAGAATTTAGGAAGTAAAATCATGAATTTCATTTTGGCTATGTTGAGTTTTCTGTGCTGTGAGACGTTAAAGTGGGAACATCTGAAACAGATCTTTAGGAACTGGAGCTCAGGGTTGTCGGGGACAGGAGGGCAATTTCCCTCTCTACCCTTCTTATGTTCTTGTGGTGTAACCAAGCAGCATCCTATGGGGTCTTCCCGGAACAGACCGCGCCCTCCCATGCCCTCTGCTTTAGTTCCTCCCTGAAGTACCTAGATAACAGTATCTGATTCACATTTCCTCAGTTGTTTTACTGAGATGCTAAAACCCCCACCAAATGGAAGAAGTTGACTATTTGATGACCCGACCTACTGGAGCCTGAGGATTGATAATGTTAACCCCTGTGACATCAGCCGGTTAACTCATCATCCACCAATCAGAGAATTGTGCATGAGCTGATCACATACCCTGCAACTCCCCTCCCTATCTTGCCTTTAAAAATGCCTCCCTGGACTTCCCTGGTGGTACGGTGGTTAAGAATCCGCCTGCCAATGGAGGGGACACGGGTTCATAGCCCTGGTGCGGGAAGATCCCACATGCCGCGGAGCAACTAAGCACGTGCGCCACAACTACTGAGCCTGCGCTCTAGAGCCTGTGAGCCACAACTACTGAAGCCCACGTGCCTAAAGCCCGTGCTTCACAAGAGAAGCCACCGCAATGAGAAGACCACTCACCGCAACAAAGAGTAGACCCCGCTCTCGACAACTAGAGAAAAGCCCACGCACAGGGACGAAGACCCAATGCAGCCAAAAATAAATAAATAATTGATTTTTTAAAAAAAAGAAAAAAAAAAATAAAAATGCCTCCCTGAAACCCATCAGGGAGGTTGGGTATTTTGAGCACTAGCTGCCCTGGACTTTTTGCTTGGCACCCTGCAATAAATGCTGCACTTTCCTTCACCACAACCCAGTGTTGTTACTGGACACAAGTTCATGTGCCCCATGCACAGTGAGGCCAAATAACCCAAAATGTGGGAGTTTGGAGCAGAGAAAGGTTAATTGCAGGACAAAGAAAGGAGAATGAGTGGCTTGTGCTCAAAAACCCGAACTCCTAGATAATTTTTGGGAAAAGTTTTTATAGGCAAAATTTGGGGTGAGGAGGGTATGGGACTTTCTTCTAATTGGTTGGTGGTTGAGGTAAAGGGGTGGTGCCCCAGGAATCTTGTGCTCAGCCTGAAGTTACCATCCTCCACCTGGGTGGGGACCTTAGTTCCTGCAGAAAACTCAAAGATATTGTTACGTATATTCCTTGAGGAGGCACCAGGATCCTGCACTATAGTTTCTTGATTGTTACTCCTTTGTTTCTTCATTTCCTTACTTCCCTGATTAGCAACTGTTTGAATCTGCTCTTTGGAGCTCAGGGAGGTCTAGGAGGCTGAAGCCTTTATCCTGCAAATAAGAAGCTGGACGCGGGACAAGGAAAGTCTTTTGTACCTGGGAGGGCCCCGCAGGGTTTCAGTGTCAGTAGATTGGCTTTACTGGGCACAGGCAAGCGGACCCGCGTTTGGATCAGTAACAGTGGCTGGACTAATATACAAGACAGATTAACAAGAGAAAAACCAATTAAATTTCACGCACATAGGAGATCATAAAATGATGCTCAGAGAGTGACCAAAGGCGGGTAGCTCTTATATTTTTTCACACAAAGAAACAATAAATTTGTGAGGATTTGACAGGACAAAGAACCTTAGGTGTGGATGCTTAATTACTAAGGAATTTAAGCAAAGTTTGGGCTTGGGTAGTAAATTAGTAAAGGAGGAACAAGGCTTATTTATACAGGCTTCTCAGCCCTGAATTCCCTACCTCTGATGATAAGGATATCTTTCTACCTCCTGGCACAGGGAAGGCATCTTTCACATGGGAGATTTATTTCCCGCTTTCAGGGAGACAGAGAAGAGGGTCAAAGTGTCTCTACTGCATTGGCTGTTTTTTAAGTTTCTTTTTTTTGGCTGTGCCTCGCAGCTTGCTCCCCAGCCAGGGAGGGATTGAACCCGGGCCCTTGGCAGTGAAAGCGTGGAGTCCCAACCACTAGACTGCCAGGGAATTCCCTTAGGTAACTTTCATTCAAAATAATCAATATGACACTGAGGCTTGTTGATTATTGAGGTGGCCTGCCCTGGGCCCCAACAGGGGAGACATCTAGACTGAAGGTATAGATGGGGAGTCATTGCATGGGGATAGAAGTTGGAGGAGCCATGGGATGAGTGAGCTTACTGTGGGAGACTGGGAGGAAAAAGCACAGGCACAGGCAAAACCTAACAGAGACCAGAAGAAGGTCCTATATGGGAAGCAGAGACGTAGCCAGAGAGGAAGGGGCGAATGTGGGGTATTGAGGCCCAAAGAAAGGAGTTGAGTCATCAGTGGAGTTAAAGGTTCCCTTCAGAATTTATCCAAAGGAACTAGTTAAGGGTGAACACAAAGAGTTGCAAACAAGATGATTTCGATATTGTTTGTAACAGGAAAATACTGGTGGTGGGGAAGCCCACCAAAGAGTTGTTACTGAAAGTGTTGGTACCTCCATACAGTGGAATGTGCTGTAGTCTTTACATCGCCTTTCTGAACAATATTTATGGACATAGGAAAATGTTGAGTAGCAAAGACATCTGTCTAAAGAGTATGATACCACTTTTGCTTTTAAAATTATGCTCGATTATACAGATATATTCAGAGAATGTATAAACCATAAGGATATATATTGAAATGTTAACACCAAAAGTTGGAAAATGAATTCAAAAGGGGAAAAACTGGGTAGTGGCATTACTGAATAGGTAATTTATATTTTTTTATATTATTTTTTCATGATAAACATATAGTCCTTTTATAATAAGAACAAATTTAGTGAGGTTTTGGTTAAGAAATGTGTGGTACATAACCCATAACATGCAGTGATTAAATATTATATTTATAGAAACTAGATATCAACATGGAAAAATATGTGTGCTAGAACATTAAGGGATGGCAAGTTATATTACTTTTATAGAAAGGAGCAGGATAAGAATTGGTAGAACCATCAAAGACAAACAAAGCCACGCACTAGTTAAAGGGGATAAAGACAGATTTTATTCAGTAACTACTGCCGCAGGGGAAAGAGCCGAATTCAATTCTGATTTGCGCAGAAGTGTGCTCATTTTAAAAGGAGAATTAGGGATTAGGGAGGGGGAGCAAAGCAGGGAGGGAGGGGCGAGCAAAACTAGAAAAGGGAAAAGTTACAAAAAGCGGGTAAGGGAGTTGGTTAACGTGAATGTGAATGTGCTTAGGCCTTCTGTGTCTGCTAAGTGGAATTCATCCAAGTTAGGTATCTGGTGTCCCCCAGAGACTGGGAGGCAGAGGCCCTATCATCCTGATGATTACGCTTCAAAGAAATGGCTTTCAGGGCTTTGAAAAAGACATTCTTGGGTTGTAGGAGACTCACATATATCTCAAAGGGACAGAAGAAGAATTTACAACTGTAAGTTTTTTCAATAACTGCTCTGAGAATGGGAGGTCAAGGGCCTATGGTCCGGTGTTGGCGGGAACAAACAGTAATTCTTTTGTCAGCTGAGAGCTTTTCCAGACAGGAACTTAAGCGGGGGGTGGACGGTGGGTCATGCCAGGGCCTTAGGCTGCTAGAAGCCGGCTAGAGTTTGGTCAAGTCTCTTAGGACGAGGGTTTGGATGGAATTATTTGTACCCAGAGTTTTTGCAGTTTTCAGGACCAGCGTGTCCAAGATCAAAAAGAGGGGACAAAAAAAAAATAGAAGAGGTGACAGATCAAGGAGAGGCTGTGTAGGTCCTCTTCCTACACAACTGGGTAAAGGCCTCTGCCCCATCAGTCTCGTAATAAATGAGTCCCATACTTTAATCCTTGCCCGCTCCCCAGCAGAGTCGATTCCTAGCTGAAGAGGGACCCTGAGAATACACACTATAATGTCCTTGCTCCATGGTCTTTATACATGCTGGGCCTGGCACAAGGCCACACACCAGAGGGCACGAGAAAAGGCTGAAATCCTACCTGGGCTCTGTGTGCCATACCAAGTGCCCTAACTCCATCAGCCAGAAGATGGGGTGCCTTTTTCTTTTCTCTCTTTTTTTTTTTTTAAATTAATTTTTATTGGAGTATAGTTGCTTTACAATATTGTATTAGCTTCTACTTCACAGCAAAGTGAATCAGCCATACATGTACATATATCCCCTCCATTTAGGATACTACAGTGCATTAAGCCGATTTCCCTGTGCTATGCAGTGTGTTCCCATTGAGGCAGGAGATAGATGGGCTCCAGGCTAGGCATTTACAACTGGCCTCCTGTTCACACCTTCTGGGGTGAGAAGAAGATGAGCTCCAGGCTCATTACCAGCCCCTTGTTTGCATTTCCTGAAGCAGGAGACAAATGGGCTCCAGGACTACATATTTATGGCCGGACTCCTGTCTATATTTCAAGATCTGTACCTTGATATAAAAACCAGCAACAGGAATAGGGTAAATAACCGGACATTGGGCATTTTTATGGCAGGGACAGAGTGGGACTAAACCCTGTTAAAAGATCAAGAGGTCACACATTTCCCATCCTTGGAGCAAGGGAGGCACTACACATGCGCAAAAACCTTCACGGGGTCAAAAAGGCAGGAGATGCCAGAACACAGTAAGTCCTACTATCTCCTCCCAGAGGCCTTTGCAGTGGGATTCATCTTAACGGAGTGGTGTGTGCGCACCCAGGGGAGGGTCCAGAGGCAAATTAGCCATGGGGTCAAAACAATACGATTGGTCAAAGAGAAGACAAAGACCCAGAAGACTGCCCCCTTATAAAGGATTTAAACTCCCCAGAAGGGCGACTCTGGGGACTCTCTCTCCCTGAGTTCACCCGTGCGTCTTTCCACAGGTACTTTGCTTTCCCAATAAACTTTTCTACTTTTCTCTTTACCTTCTGCCTCCTTGCCTGAATTCATTTTTGGCAAGGTGGGCAAGAACTAGGGATCCAGGCCCTAGCTGCTGGCCCCTGTGGTCCAGTGGTTACAACTCCTGTCCCGGGAACTAAGATCTTGCTTGCAGCTACTTCTCCCTGCTGCTGGCTGCAAGCTGACACTTACTGCTACCTGCAGCCGAAATCACTGTCAGTTGTCTGTTTTATACATAGTATCAATAGTGTATATGTGTCAATCCCAATCTCCCAATTCCTCCCACCCCACCCCTTTCCTCCTTGGTTTCCATACCTTTGTTCTCTACTTCTGTGTCTCTATTTCTGCTTGGCAATTAAGGTCATCTATACCATTTTTCTAGATTCCACATATATGCGTTAATATACTATATTTGTTTTTCTCTTTCTGACTTACTTCACTCTGTATGACAGACTCTAGGTCCATCCACGTCTCTACAAATGGCCCAATTTCATTCCTTTTTATGGCTGATTAATATTCCATTGTATATATGTACCATAACTTCTTTATCCATTCCTCTGGTGATGGGCATTTAGGTTGCTTCCATGTCCTGGCTATTGTAAATAGTGCTGCTATGAACATTGGGGTGTACATATCTTTTCAAATCAAGAGTTTTCTCTGGGTATGTGCCCAGTAGTGGGATTGCTGGGTCATATGGTAATTCTATTTTTAGTTTTTTAAGGAACCTCCATACTGTTCTCCATAATGGCTGTATCAATTTACATTCCCACCAACAGTGCAAGAGGGTTCCCTTTTCTCCACACCCTCTCCAGCATTTATTGCTTGTAGATTTTTTGATGATGGCCATTCTGACCAGTGTGAGGTGATAACTCATTGTAGTTTTGATTTGCACTTCTCTAATAATTAGTGATGTTGAGCATCCTTTCATGTGTTTGTTGGCAATCTGTATGTCTACTTTGGAGAAATGTCTCTTTAGGTCTTCTGCCCATTTTTGGATTGGGTTGTTTGTTTTTTTGATATTGAGCTGCATGAGCTGCTTGTAAATTTTGGAGATTAATCCTTTGTTAGTTGCTTCATTTGCAAATATTTTCTCCCATTCTGAGGGCTGTCTTTTCGTCTTGTTTATGGTTTGCTTTGCTGTGCAAAAGCTTTTAAGTTTCATTAGGTCCCATTTGTTTATTTTTGTTTTTATTTCCATTTCTCTAGGAGGTGGGTCAAAAAGGATCTTGCTGTGATTTATGTCATAGAGTGTTCTGCCTATGTTTTCCTCTAAGAGTTTGATAGTGTCTGGCCTTACATTTAGGTCTTTAATCCGTTTTGAGAAAGACATAACTCATTTTAAATGAAAATGAATTACAGCACATTATTTTGGGTTTTGGTGGCCCATTCCACACTCTGAGTACACTGTTGTGCAAACACTCTACTAACCAAAATGTATAAAGTACCTACACCTGTGTTTACTAAAGATGGAGAGGCATTGCAATCCCACCCTGCCATTCACCCTCCTCCCCACCCCTCCAATACCCCCCAGCCCCACTGTAACCAAGCAAGATCCTATCGGGCCTTCCCAGGACAGACCCCCTCCCCCATGTCCTCTGCTTTAGCTGCTCTCTGAAGTACCTAGATAATAGTATCTTATGCACATTTCCCAAGATGTTTTACAGGTGCTGAAACCCCCACCAGTTGGAAGAGATTAACACATCCCCTCTGGAACCAGGAAGTGTTTGCAACAACTTATCGCCTTTTACTTTACCTCACCATCAACCAATCAGAGGATTGTGCAGAAGCTGACCACACACTTGGGACCGACCTCCCTCCCCTTGCCTTTAAAAACGCTTTGCTGAAACCCACTGGGGAGTTCAGGCTTCTTGAGTATTAGCTGTCCGAACTCCTTGTATGGTGCCTTAAAATAAACGCTGCACATTCCCTCACCACAACCCAGTGTCAGTGGATTGGCTTTACTACACGGGGGCAAGCGGACCCAAGTTTTTTTTCGCTAACACCACTGCCAGCTTCATTTACTGATTTTTAAAAATATTGCAGAGCAGAGGGCAGCAATATTACCAATTGGCTTTTTTCATGTCAGCTTAGTTACCAGAACGAGGAATTTGCTCAACAGCTAAATTGTGTCCTACAGGTAATGCTGGAACTAAAAATGCTTTCAAAGTAAAAATTTGCATGTGGAAGCAATAGATGTTGTAATCAAGAAAACATAAAGCAAGGACTCCTTTACCCCAACTTCAAAACCAAAAATCAATCAATAAAACAAACAAACAAAACCTCATGAAACTCTGAACTAGGATGACTAGGGAAAAAAAAGAAGATCAGGCAAAACTCTTGATTTCTTTTATATGTTGGAAAGGAGCAAAAAGAAATGAACTTTCAATCCAAACAAAGGCACATCCGGCTATGAAAGGCATGTCCTGCCAAGGATTAGAAGAGGGACAGTCTTCTGCTTCCCCCACATCAAGGCTAAAACAATGCACAGTGTCTCTCAATTTTTCGGCTTGGCCTTAGTTTGAAAATGCTACAGTGGAACTGATCAGCACCAGGGTGTGGGCTGGGCTGGAACTAGGTCTTCAGTGCACGGGCTCCCTGTGCTCTCCAGCTTCAGTGTTAAAATGCAGAATCCTGAGTCTCTTCTCTCTAAAGGTTCCAATCCAGGACGTCTAGAACGGGACCGAAGAATCTGCATTTTGAATAAGTATCATGGGTATCACCTTTATTAAAACTCTGCAGAGGGTGAGATTATTCACGCAACAGAGAAACTGAGATGAGACAAAGTGAAGGGATTTAAACTTCTGATGTTTAAGTTTGAACTAAGGCTTCACATTTATAGGAAAGGGCATAAATTCTCTAACGTTAATCGTAAAGTTCAATGAATTTTTAATATGTGGACACCTAGATAGCTACCACCCAAATCAAGACAGGGAACATTTCCAACATGTCAGCAGGCTCCCCCATTCCCCCTCCCAGTCAATACCTCTCCCCAGAGGTAACCATCATTCTGACACCTGACGTCACAGATGCCTGTTTTTGAAATTCATGTAAATGGAATAATGTAGTATGAACTTTTTTTGTCTGACTTTTTTTTTTTTTTAATTAATTAATTTATTTTTGGCTGTGTTGGGTCTTCGTTTCTGTGCGAGGGCTTTCTCTAGTTGTGGCAAGCGGGGGCCACTCTTCATCGCGGTGCGCGGGCCTCTCACTATCGCGGCCTCTCTTGTTGTGGAGCACAGGCTCCAGACACGCAGGCTCAGTAGTTGTGGCTCACGGGCTTAGTTGCTCTGTGGCATGTGGGCTCCTCCCAGACCAGGGCTCGAACCTGTGTCCTCTGCATTAGCAGGCAGATTCTCAACCACTGCGCCACCAGGGAAGCCCTGTCTGACTTTTTTGCTCAGCATTATGTGTGTGACACTCACCCATGTTGTTGAGTGTAGAAGTAGCTTCTTCTTTTTGATTTCTGTGTACTATTCCACTGGATAAAAATGCCATGATGTATTTGCCCCTTCTCCTGTTGATGGACATCAGTCATTTCAAGTTTGGTATTTCCATCTTATTGTGTAGTGGTTTGATATGATTTCAGATCCACTTGTTTATGACAAAAATGAAATTGTCGTTAAGAGGGAAGTTGTTATTTTGATATCAAAGTGAAATCATACGTCAGGATGTCATCATCCACATCTGGGGCTACTGATAAGCACTCAGTAACTCAGCTGCTGAAGGGACCCACTGGAGGCTGATTAATAAAAACATATGAAGAAGCAACTGTTATGAGGGGACATTTAGGCTAAAAATACCTACAGTTTGTGAGGACTATCCAAGAGTGTTAGGTATGGGTAAGGCCACCCTTTGCTGATCTAAATAGCCTTTGAAGATCTTAGGGCATTAGCTCCTGCCATGGTAAAGGTAACTGTTTTATCCACAGTGGCAAAAGCCATGCAGTGGCCCAAAGAAGAAGATCATCTTGCCTGCCAACACCAGCGCCATGGTTCCCTAGCAATGTGTTCTAGCAACAGGGGACTTTTCACTTTTGTTTTGCTGGCAGCTGGATGTCAGCTCACTGTTGGCTAAGCTGCCTCTCCCGAGAACCAACTTGTATAAAGGTATACCTTGAACTAAATTTGGGCTTTATTTCTTTTATCTCCCTTGTCTGGAACAATAGTGTCTTTGATCTATCGTTTGTTTGGAGTATGTTATTTCTTATCTTTTTTCTTTCTTTCTTTTTTTTCTTTTTTTTTTTTGATGTGGACCATTTTTAAAGTCTTTATTGAATTTATTACAATATTGCTTCTGTTTCATGTTTTGGTTTTTTGGCCACAAGGCATGTGGGATCTTAGCTCCCCAACCAGGCATCGAACCCACACCCCCTGCATTGGAAGGCGATGTCTTACCCCCTGGACCACCAGGGGAGTCCCTGGAGTATGTTATTACTTTACTGACTTATTAAGAGACGTTATCCTGTATGCTATTGGCTTGCAAAATTATTATAATTCCTACAGTACACGTGTGTCAAATAGATACAAAAATATCGGCAAAGACAATCTCAGTCTCTGAGCATAGTTTGCCACCACCCCCAAACAAAACACATATGAATTTTAGAATCATTTTGTCCATTTCTGTAAAAGAGGCAATTGAATTCTTGATACAGATTGCATTGAATCTGTAGGTCAATTTGAGGAGTACTGTCATCTTAATATTATGTGTTTCAGTATGTATACACTGCGTATCTTTTCATTTCTTTAGATCTTAACTTTTTTTTTTAACATTGTTATAGTTTTCAGGGTACAAGCCCTATACTTCCTTAGAGAAATTTATTTTATTCTTTCGGATGAAATTGTTTTCTTAATTCAGTTTTCAGATTGTTCACTGCTAGTGTATAGAAATAAAACTGATTTTTGGGGCTTCCCTGGTGGCGCAGTGGTTGAGAATCTGCCTGCCAATGCAGGGGACACGGGTTCGAGCCCTGGTCTGGGAAGATCCCACATGCCGCGGAGCAACTAGGCCCGTGAGCCACAATTACTGAGCCTGCGCGTCTGGAGCCTGTGCTCCGCAACAAGAGAGGCCGCGATAGTGAGAGGCCCGCGCACCGCGATGAAGAGTGGCCCCCGCTTGCCGCAACTAGAGAAAGCCCTTGCACAGAAACGAAGACCCAACACAGCCATAAATAAATAAGTAAATAAATAAATAAATAAAATTTAAAAAAAACAAAAAAAACCCTGATTTTTGTGTACTGATCTTATACACTACAACTTTTTTTTTTTTTTGCTACGTGGCTTGCAGAATCTTAGTTCCCAGGGATTGAACCCGGGCCGTGGCCTTGAAAGCACCAAGTCCTAACCACTGGACCACCAGGGAATTCCCTTCTGCAACTTTAATTTGTTTATCAGCTCTATTATTTTTCTGGATTTTTTTTTAGGGTTTTCTGTGTACAAGATCATGTCATCTCAAATAAACATAATTTTACTTCCTCCCTTCCAATCTTGATTCCCTTTTTTTTCTTTTTCTCACCTAGTTGCCCTAGCTAGAACCTCCAGGACAACACTGAAAGAAGTGATGACACCAGATATCTCTGTCTTGTTGCTGATCTTAGGGGGAAAGTTTTCAGTCTTTTATCATTGAGTATGATGTTAGCTGTGGGTTTTTCATGGGTGCCCTTTATCAGGCTGAGGAAGTTCCCTTCTATTTTGCTGAGTGTTTTTATCATGAAAGGGTGTTGGATATTGTCAAACATTTTTTCTTTGTCTGTTGAGATAGTTCTGTGGTTTTCCTTTATTTTATTAATATCATGTATTATGTTGATTGACTTTCATATGTTGAATCAACCTTGCGTTCTTGGGATAAATCCCATTTTTGCACCTATGATCATAGGTGATATTGGTCTGCAGTTTTCTTTTCTTGTGATATCTTTGTTTGGCTTTGTTATCAGAGTAATACTGAACTCATAGAATGAGTTATGAAGTATTCTCTCTTCTATTTTTTGGCAGTGTATGAAAAGAATTATTGTTAATTCTTAAAATGTTTCATAGAAGTCAGCAGTGAAGATGGTGCTTAGGCTTTTTGTGTGTGTGAGTAGTTTTCGATTACTAATTCAATCTCTTTACTTGTTATTGGTCGATTCAAAGTCTCTATTTTTTTCTTGAGTTGGTTTTGATAGTATGCTTTTAGGTATTTGTTGATTTCATCTAGGTTACCTAATTTGTTGGCATACACTTGTTCATAGTATTCCTTTATAATCCTTTTTATTTCTGAAAGGTCAGTAGTAATGATCCCCTTTCATTCATGATTTTAGTAATTTGAGTCTTCTCTTTTTATGGTCAGTCTATCCAAAAGCTTTGAAAGGATTTCATTCTAAAATGGACCAGTGGGGACTTTCCTGGTGGTCCAGTGGATAAGACTTCATGCTTCCAAGGCAGGGTGCACAGGTTCAATCCCTGGTCAGGGAACTAAGATCCCACATGCTGTGAGGTGTGGCAAAAAAACCAAAAACAAACAAACAAACAATAAAATGGACCGGAGGTATGAAATGGAGACTCTCACTCATACACCCTCAGAAGAATGAAACATAAGAACTGAGTGACTACAAAATATTGGCTATATTCCCCCCTGTTGTACAATATATCCTTGGAGCTTATTTTATAAATAATAGTTTGTATCTTTTTTTTTTTTTTTTTTTTAGTTGTTTTGTTTGTTTTTTTATACTGCAGGTTCTTATTAGGCATCAGTTTTATACACATCAGTGTATACATGTCAATCCCAATCGCCCAATTCAGCACACCACCATCCCCACCCCACCGCAGTTTTCCCCCCTTGGTGTCCATATGTCCATTCTCTACATCTGTGTCTCAACTTCTGCCCTGCAAACTGGCTCATCTGTACCATTTTTCTAGGTTCCGCATACATGCATTAATATACGATATTTGTTTTTCTCTTTCTGACTTACTTCACTCTGTATGACAGTCTCTAGATCCATCCACGTCTCAACAAATGACTCAATTTCGTTCCTTTTTATGGCTGAGTAATATTCCATTGTATATATGTACCACATCTTCTTTATCCATTCGTCTGTTGATGGGCATTTAGGTTGCTTCCATGACCTGGCTATTGTAAATAGTGCTGCTATGAACATTCGGGTGCATGTGTCTTTTTGAATTACGGTTTTCTCTGGGTATATGCCCAGTAGTGGGATTGCTGGGTCATATGGTAATTCTATTTTTAGTTTTTTAAGGAACCTCCATATTGTTCTCCATAGTGGCTGTATCAATTTACATTCCCACCAACAGTGCAAGAGGGTTCCCTTTTCACCACACCCTCTCCAGCATTTGTTGTTTGTAGATTTTCTGATGATGCCCATTCTAACAGGAGTGAGGTGATACCTCATTGTAGTTTTGATTTGCATTTCTCTAATAATTAGTGATGTTGAGCATCTTTTCATGTGCTTCGTGGCCATCTGTATGTCTTCTTTGGAGAAATGTCTATTTAGGTCTTCTGCCCATTTTTGGATTGGGGTGTTTGTTTCTTTGATATTGAGCTGAATGAGCTGTTTATATATTTTGGAGATTAATCCTTTGTCCGTTGATTCATTTGCAAATATTTTCTCCCATTCTGAGGGTTGTCTTTTCGTCTTGTTTATGGTTTCCTTTGCTGTGCAAAAGCTTTGAAGTTTCATTAGGTCCCACTTGTTTATTTTTGTTTTTATTTCCATTACTCTAGGAGGTGGATCAAAAAAGATCTTGCTGTGATTTATGTCAAAGAGTGTTCTTCCTATGTTTTCCTCTAAGAGTTTTATAGTGTCCAGTCTTATATTTAGGTCTCTAATCCATTTTGAGTTTATTTTTGTGTATGGTGTTAGGGAGTATTCTAATTTCATTCTTTTACATGTAGCTGTCCAGTTTTCCCAGCACCACTTATTGAAGAGACTGTCTTTTCTCCATTGTATATCTTTGCCTCCTTTGTCATAGATTAGTTGACCATAGGTGCGTGGGTTAATGTCTGGGCTTTCTATCTTGTTCCATTGATCTATGTTTCTGTTTTTGTGCCAGTACCATATTGTCTTGATTACTGTAGCTTTGTAGTATAGTCTGAAGTCAGGGAGTCTGATTCCTCCAGCTCCATTTTTTTGCCTCAAGACTGCTTTGCCTATTCGGGGTCTTTTGTGTCTCCATACAAATTTTAAGATGATTTGTTCTAGCTCAGTAAAAAATGCTATTGGTAATTTGATAGGGATTGCATTGAATCTGTAGATTGCTTTGGGTAGTATACTCATTTTCACAATGTTGATTCTTCCAATCCAAGAACATGGTATATCTCTCCATCTGTTGGTATCATCTTTAATTTCTTTCATCAGTGTCTTATAGTTTTCTGCATACAGGTCTTTTGTCTCCCTAGGTAGGTTTATTCCTAGGTATTTTATTCTTTTTGTTGCAATGGTAAATGGGAGTGTTTCCATAATTTCTCTTTCAGATTTTTCATCATTAGTGTATAGGAATGCAAGAGATTTCTGTGCATTAATTTTGTATCCTGCAACTTTACCATATTCATTAATTAGCTCTAGCAGTTTTCTGGTGGCAGTTTTAGGATTCTCTATGTATAGTATCATGTCATCCGCAAACAGTGACAGTTTTACTTCTTCTTTTCCAATTTGTATTCCTTTTATTTCTTTTTCTTCTCTGATTGCCGTGGCTAGGACTTCCAAAACTATGTTGAATAATAGTGGTGAGAGTGGACATCCTTGTCTCGTTCCTGATCTTAGAGGAAATGCTTTCAGTTTTTCACCATTGAGAATGATGTTTGCTGTGGGTTTGTCATATATGGCCTTTATTATGTTGAGGTAGGTTCCCTCTATGCCCACTTTCTGGAGAGTTTTTATCAGAAATGGGTGTTGAATTTTGTCAAAAGCTTTTTCTGCATCTATTGAGATGATCATATGGTTTTTATTCTTCAATTTGTTAATATGGTGTATCACATTGATTGATTTGCGTATATTGAAGAATCCTTGCATCCCTGGGATAAATCCCACTTGATCGTGGTGTATGATCCTTTTAATGTGTTGTTGGATTCTGTTTGCTAGTATTTTGTTGAGGATTTTTGCATCTATATTCATCAGTGATATTGGTCTGTAATTTTCTTTTTTTGTACTGTCTTTGTCTGGTTTTGGTATCAGGGTGATGGTGGCCTCATAGAATGAGTTTGGGAGTGTTCCTTCCTCTGCAATTTTTTGGAAGAGTTTGAGAAGGATGGGTGTTAGCTCTTCTCTAAATGTTTGATAGAATTCACCTGTGAAGCCATCTGGTCCTGGACTTTTGTTTGTTGGAAGATTTTTAATCACAGTTTCAATTTCATTACTTGTGATTGGTCTGTTCATATTTTCTATTTCTTCCTGGTTCAGTCTTGGAAGGTTATACCTTTCTAAGAATTTGTCCATTTCTTCCAGGTTGTCCATTTTATTGGCATAAAGTTGCTTGTAGTAGTCTCTTAGGATGCTTTGTATTTCTGCAGTGTCTGTTGTAACTTCTCCTTTTTCATTTCTGATTTTATTGATTTGAGTCCTCTCCCTCTTTTTCTTGATGAGTCTGGCTAATGGCTTATCAATTTTGTTTATCTTCTCAAAGAACCAACTTTTAGTTTTATTGATCTTTGCTATTGTTTTCTTTGTTTCTATTTCATTTATTTCTGCTCTGATCTTTATGATTTCTTTCCTTCTGCTAACTTTGGGTTTTGTTTGTTCTTCTTTCTCTAGTTTCTTTAAGTGTAAGGTTAGATTGTTTACTTGAGCTTTTTCTTGTTTCTTTAGGTAGGCTTGTATAGCTATAAACTTCCCTCTTAGAACTGCTTTTGCTGCATCCCATAGGTTTTGGGTCGTCGTGTTTTCATTGTCATTTGTCTCTAGGTATTTTTTGATTTCCTCTTTGATTTCTTCAGTGATCTCTTGGTTATTTAGTAACGTATTGTTTAGCCTCCATGTGTTTGTCCTTTTTACGTTTTTTTCCCTGTAATTCATTTCTAATCTCATAGCGTTGTGGTCAGAAAAGATGCTTGATATGATTTCAATTTTCTTAAATTTACTGAGGCTTGATTTGTGACCCAAGATGTGATCTATCTTGGAGAATGTTCCGTGCGCACTTGAGAAGAACGTGTAATCTGCTGTTTTTGGATGGAATGTCCGATATATATCAATTAAATCTATCTGGTCTATTGTGTCATTTAAAGCTTCTGTTTCCTTATTTATTTTCATTTTGGATGATCTGTCCATTGGTGTAAGTGAGGTGTTAAAGTCCCCCACTATTATTGTGTTACTGTCGATTTCCTCTTTTATAGCTGTTAGCAGTTGCCTTATGTATTGAGGTGCTCCTATGTTGGGTGCATATATATTTATAATTGTTATATCTTCTTCTTGGATTGATCCCTGGATCATTATGTAGTGTCCTTCCTTGTCTCTTGTAACATTCTTTATTTTAAAGTCTATTTTATCTGATATGAGTATAGCTACTCCAGCTTTCTTTTGATTTCCATTTGCATGGAATATCTTTTTCCATCCCCTCACTTTCAGTCTGTATGTGTCCCTAGGTCTAAAGTGGGTCTCTTGTAGACAGCATATATATGGGTCTTGTTTTTGTATCCATTCAGCCAGTCTATGTCTTTTGGTTGGGGCATTTAATCCATTCACGTTTAAGGTAATAATCGATATGTATGTTCCTATGACCATTTTCTTAATTGTTTTGGGTTTGTTTTTGTAGGTCCTTTTCTTCTCTTGTGTTTCCCACTTAGAGAAGTTCCTTTAGCATTTGTTGTAGAGCTGGTTTGGTGGTGCTGAATTCTCTTAGCTTTTGCTTGTCTGTAAAGCTTTTGATTTCTCCATCAAATCTAAATGAGATCCTTGCCGGGTAGAGTAATCTTGGTTGTAGGTTCTTCCCTTTCATCACTTTAAGTATATCCTGCCACTCCCTTCTGGCTTGCAGAGTTTCTGCTGAGAAATCAGCTGTTAACCTTATGGGAGTTCCCTTGTATGTTATTTGTCGTTTTTCCCTTGCTGCTTTCAATAATTTTTCTTTGTCTTTAATTTTTGCCACTTTGATTACTATGTGTCTCGGCGTGTTTCTCCTTGGGTTTATCCTGTATGGGACTCTCTGCGCTTCCTGGACTTGGGTGGCTATTTCCTTTCCCATGTTAGGGAAGTTTTCGACTATAATCTCTTCAAATATTTTCTCTGGTCCTTTCTCTCTCTCTTCTCCTTCTGGGACCCCTATAATGCGAATGTTGTTGCGTTTAATGTTGTCCCAGAGGTCTCTTAGGCTGTCTTCATTTCTTTTCATTCTTTTTTCTTTAGTCTGTTCTGCAGCAGTGAATTCCATCATTCTGTCTTCCAGGTCACTTATCCGTTCTTCTGCCTCAGTTATTCTGCTATTGATTCCTTCTAGTGTAGTTTTCATTTCAGTTATTGTATTGGTCATCTCTGTTTGTTTGTTCTTTAATTCTTCTAGGTCTTTGTTAATCATTTCTTGCATCTTCTCAATCTTTGCCTCCATTCTTATTCCGAGGTCCTGGATCATCTTCACTATCATTATTCTGAATTCTTTTTCTGGAAGGTTGCCTATCTCCACTTCATTTAGTTGTTTTTCTGGGGTTTTATCTTGTTCCTTCATCTGGGACATAGCCCTCTGCCTTTTCATCTTCTCTATCTTTCTGTAACTGTGGTTTTTGGTCCACAGGCTGCAGGATTATAGTTTTTCTTGCTTCTGTTGTCTGCCCTCTGGTGGTTGAGGCTATCTAAGAGGCTTGATGGGAGGCTCTGGTGGTGGGTAGAGCTGACTGTTGCTGTGGCGGTCAGAGCTCAGTAAAACCTTAATCCACTTGACTGTTGATGGGTGGGGCTGGGTTCCCTCCCTGTTGCTGTGGCGGTCAGAGCTCAGTAAAACCTTAATCCACTTGACTGTTGATGGGTGGGGCTGGGTTCCCTCCCTGTTGGCTGTTTTGCCTGAGGCAACCCAACACTGGAGCCTACCCGTGCTCTTTGGTGGGGTTAATGGCAGACTCTGGGAGGGCTCACGCCAAGGAGAACTTCCCAGAACCTCTGCTGCCAGTGTCCTTATCCCCACGGTGAAACAGAGCCACCACTCGCCTCTGCAGGAGACCCCCCAACACCAGCAGGTAGGTCTGGTTCAGTCTCCCCCAGGCTCACTGCTCCTTCCCCTGGGTCCTGATGCACACATTACTTTGTGTGTGCCCTCCAAGAGTGGGATCTCTGTTTCCCCCAGTCCTGTCAAAGTCCTGCAATCCAATTCCCACTAGCCTTCAAAGTCTGATTCTCTAGGAATTCCTCCTCCCGTTGCCTGACCCCCAGGTTGGGAAGCCTGACGTGGGGCTCAGAACCTTTACTCCAGTGGGTGGACTTCTGTGGTATAAGTGTTCGCCAGTCTGTGAGTCACCCACCCAGCAGTTATGGGATTTGATTTTACTCTGATTGCGCCCCTCCTACCGTCTCACTGTGGCTTCTCCTCTGTCCTTGGACGTGGGGTATCCTCCTTGGTGAAGTCCAGGGTCTTCCTGTCAATGATTGTCCAGCAGCCAGTTGTGATTCTGGTGCTCTCGCAAGAGGGAGTGACAGCACGTCCTTCTACTCCGCCATCTTGGTTAATCTCCCTGTATCTTTTTTTTTTTTAGTTTGTGTCTTTTAATTCCCTACTCCTACCCTGCCCCTCCCACTTTCCCTCTCCCCACTGATACCACTAGTTCTCTATTTTTGTAAATCTGCCTCTTTTTTTGTTATATTCACTATTTTGCTGTATTTTTTAGATTCCACATATAAATGATATCATACAGTATTTGTCTTTCTCTGTCAGACTTATTTCACTTAGCATAATACCAATCAAGTCCATTCATGTTGTTGCAAATGGCACAATTTCATTCTTTTTTTTACTGCTGAGTAGTATTCCACTGTGTGTGAGTGTGTGTGTGTGTGTGTGTGTGTGTGTGTGTATCACATCTTCTTTATGCATTCGTCTGTTGATGGACATTTAGGTTACTTCCATATCTTGGTACTTGCAAATAATGTTGCTATGAACATTGGGGTGCATGTATCTTTTATAATTAGTAGTTTTGGTTTTTTCATATATATACCCAGGAGTAGAATTGTTGAGTCATATGGTAGTTCTATTTTTAGCTTTCTGAGAAACCTCCATACTGTTTTCCACAGTGGCTGCACCAATTTACATTCCTACCAACAGTGTAGGAGGGTTCCCTTTTCTCCACATCCTGGCCAACATTTGTTATTTGTGTTCTTTTTGATGATAGATCTTTCTTCTTTTTTAATGTACATATTTGTTTTATAGGCTAAAATACAGTTTATCCTGGAGAATATTCTATGTGCACCTAAGAAGAATGTGTATTCTGCTGTTGTTGGATGAACTATTGGGTGACCCATTCTGTATATGTCTGTTAAGTCTAGTGGATAAGTAGTGTAGTTGAAGTCTTCTATTTCCTTGCTGATTTTTTTTTTTTAGTTACTCTACCCATTATTGAAAGTTGGGTGTTCAAGTCTAACTATTATCACTAATTGTCTAATTCTCCACTTAATTCTGTCAAGTTTCGCTTCATGTATTTTGGGGCTCAGTTTTAGGTAAGTATTATGTGTATAACTGTTACATCTTCCTGATACTTTTATCATGATAAAATGTGACTTTTTAACTCTAGTAACTTTTTTTGGTATTAAGGTCTACTTTGATATTTATATAGCCACTACAGTTCTCTTTTGCTGTTTGCATGGTATATTTTTTCCATCCACTTTCAACCTATTCATGTCTTTGATGAACAATATCTTTTTATATGCTTACTGGCCACTTGACTATCCTCTTTTGTGCGTCTTCAAGTCTTTGCCTAATTTTTTAGTTTACCTTTTTTCTTTTCATTATTGATTTGTAGTTTTTTTTTTGTTCTGGATATAAGTCCTGTGTAGGATGTATTATTGCAAATGTCTTTTCCTAGTTTGTAGATTCTCTTTTCACCCTTTTAATAGTGTTAATAAATAGTTAATGAAGTTCAATTTATCAAAGTTTTCTTTAATTTCTTTTCATTTTTCTTTTGTATCCTTTTAAAGAAATCTTTGCTTATTTGGAGTGGTTTTTTTACAGAGCATTATTATGGCTATGGCTGACTAATACACAAAATACTGCCAACTTGCTCTCCAAAGCAGTTGTACTAACTTATACTCAAATCAGCAGTATTTTAGCACTGCATTGCTCCACATCTTCCTCTTGTCAGACTTTTAAACTCTTGACAGGATGATAGATGTAAACTGTATTCTTACTGTAGTTTGAATGTGCGTTTTCCTAATTACAATGAGATTGAGAATATTTCCATATGTTTATTGGCCATTTGGATTTATGCTTCTATTTATTGACTACTTCTTATATATATTCTTCTGTATGTTTGAAAGATCTCAGAATAAGCTAAAAAAAAAGGAAGGTGCAGAACAATAGATATAGGTGTACACACGTGTGTGTGTGTGTGTGTGCTTACATATATGCAATACACATATATCTGTATTTTTTTTGTTTGCTTGTTTGTTTTGTTTTTTTTTTTGTTTGGCCATGCCACGTGGCATGTGGGATCTTAGTTCTCTGATCAATGATCGAAGCCGTGCCCCTGCAGTGGAAACGCAGAGCCCTAACTACTGGACTGCCAGGGAATTCCCAGTATGTTTTTATATAAGTAGTATATTTTTGAAAAATAGGAAGCAATAAAGTTGGAAGAATTATTTAAAAGACATTTATAGTGAACTGTAAAAGCAAAATGACAAAATGCATTATAATCTGTCAAACTTATGGCAAAGTTTTTTAAAAAGTGAAATGAGAATAAAGCTCCTGACCTGTGTGTATGGTAAGCGGGTAAAGGGATGGGGGTGCTGGGGCTTAAACATTGTTAGAATCTTAGTGGAAATGAGGAAGACCCAGAGAGTCAGCCAGATGGCCAAGTGAAATTGATCTCAAGTGAATCCATGTGAAGCCTTTGATCTCTCTCTGGTAAAGGAGTTCAAAGGAAATCCTTCGGGGATGCACTAGCTCAGTAAAACTTCAACCCTGGCTGCATGCTAAGATCACGGGAGGAGATTTAAAATAAGGGCCTTAGCCTCCACCTCAGAACAATTGAATCAAAATCTCTGAAAGTAGCTCTGGAAACTTTGTTTTTTCTTAATTGAGGTATAATTGACATATAACATTATATTAGTTTCAGGTGTACAACACAATGATTCATTGCTTGTATATACTGAGAAATGATCACCACAATAAGTCTAGTTAACATCCATCACCATACATAGTTACACATTTTTTTCTTGTGATGAAAACTTTTAAGATCTATTTTTAAGATCCAAGCAACTTTCAAATATACAGTACATGGGAACTGTATTTTAAAAAAATTTCCCCTGGTGATTCTTATGGGCAGGCAAGGTTGAAATTCCATAAAGAAGACACCAATATGCAGAACATCAAATTACACTGTTTAGAGGCACATGAAAAGATGCTCAACGTTGCTAATTATTAGAGAAATGCAAATCAAAACTACAGTGTGGGGGCTTCCTTGGTGGCGCAGTGGTTAAGAATCCGCCTGCCAATGTAGGGGACACAGGTTCAAGCCCTGGTCTGGGAAGATCCCACATGCCGCTGAGCCACTAAGCCCGTGTGCCACAACTACTGAGCCTGCATGCCACAACTACTGAAGCCCGCATGCCTAGAGCCCGTGCTCCAAAACAAGAGAGGACACTGCAGTGAGAAGCCCACGCGCTGCAACAAAGAGTAGCCCCCACTCGCCACAACTAGAGAAAGCCCGTGCACAGAAACAAAGACCCAATGCAGCCAAAAATAAATAAATAAAATAAATAAATTTATTAAAAAAAAACTACAGTGCAGTACCACCTCACACCAGTCAAAATGGCCATCGTTAAAGTCTACAAATAACAAACGCTGGAAAGGGTATGGAGAAAAGGGAACCCTCCTACGTTGTTGGTGGGACTGTAAGTTGGTGCAACCACTGTGGAAAACAGTATGGAGGTTCCTCAAAAAACTAAAAATAGAGTTGCCATATGATCCAGCAATCCCACTCTGGGGCATATATGCAGACAAAACTCTAATTCAAAAAGATACATGCACCCTTATGTTCATAGCAGCACTATGCACAATAGCCAAGACCTGGAAACAACCTAAATGTCCATCAACAGATGAATAGATAAAGAAGATGTAGTACATAGATACAATGGAATACTACTCAGCCATAAAAAAGAATGAAATAATGCCATTTGCAGCAACATGGATGGATATAGAGATTATCATTACCAAGTGAAGTCAGACAGGGAAAGACAAATATCATATGATATCACTTATATGTGGAATCTAAAATATGACACAAATGAACTTATCTATGAAACAGAAACTTGTGGTTGCCAAGGCAGGGGGGTGTGGGAAGGGACGGATTGGGAATTTGGGATTAGCAGATGCAAACTATTATATATTGAATGGATAAACAAGGTCCTACTGTATAGCACAGGGAACTATATTCAATTATCTATATTATCAGTTATCTATATTATCTATATTATTATATTCAATTAACTATATTATCCTGTGATAAACCATAATGGAAAAGAATATGAAAAAGAATGTATATATAACTAATCACTTTGCTGTACAGTAGAAATTAATACAACACTGTAAATCAACCAGACTTCAATCAAATTTTTTCAAAAGCTGAAAAAAAATTACACTGTTTAGGAAAATAAGCTTTTAATTTTTTCTATGTGGTCATTACAGTCAGGTTTTTTTTTTAATTGAAGAGTAATGAAATTAGGAAAAAAATTGTAGGTTTATCATAAGCTACATCAACAGAAGAAAAAAAGGAAAATATCGCTTTAAAATGGTTTCTATCTCAAGACCTGGTTCTTTTGAATGATTTTCATTCAAAGAGCGTTTATTGAGAATCTATGACATGCAAAGCCCTGTGCTAGAATTGTGAGTTTTTTTTTTTTTTTAATGGCTAGAGAAATGGCTCTGACCTTTAAAGTTGTTACAGTCTGGTTCAGAGATATAAATAACTAGTGATAGAACAAGGCAGAAAGAAATGCCATCCTTGAAGAAATAAAGTGCCATGGAAACATTGAGGAGGTGACTCTGGAAAGGAGACTGGGATTGGGGAGGCTTTATGAAGAAACCAGGATTTGAACTCATCCTTGGGGGATGAGCAGAATCTCAGTAGGTAGAGAAGTTGTGGTGGGAGACAGATTCCTGATTTGGGGAGGAGCAGAGCAAAGGCTCAGCAGTGAAAGAGTGCGTATATCCACACATCATCCTCTCCTGGATCTGGTGCAAAGGCCTCCTGACTGATCTCCAGTCTGTACCCGCTCCAACCTCTGCAGCCCCCCATCCCTACCTCACACCACTGCCACAGCTCTTATTTCCATAGAACACTGGGCATTTATTCTAAAATGTTCATTATTAGCCTATATCTACATAATCCTTAAATTTTTATGCTTTTGAGATTTTTATATTACAAAATCAATGTATGCTCTTATATCAGCTTCAAATAATTCTAAAAGGTATAAACAGGAAGTGAAAGTCCCCCCTCCAATCTGCCTTCAGAGGTAACCATTGTTAGTAGTGTAGGTAGGTATCCATCCAGTTTCTCCATCTCTCTACCTCTCTCTCTCCAACTGTTTGTTTCTCCCTCTGTACAGTATATAGATACGTATATAGACATTGCATACATAATATAAATATCATATTCTTTATATATACATACCAGACTGTATATATGTATATACATACATGTATGTATATATATATGTATAACACACCATATGTGTGTGAATATAGTAAACTAAGCAATTATGTATATATTTATATACATATTTGATACATTTATAGAGCATCTATCTAATGCCTCTAAATAGTGTGTCTATCTATACATGCACATATGTGTATGTGTGTGTAGGAGTGTGTGTTTGCTCTCAGGTGTGTAGGGTTTTTTGGATTAATCCTTTGCCTAAAACCTTTTGCTGGGCACATCACAGACCAGGTTAAGTCCCAGCGATTAGCAGGTTTTCCCAAGTCCCATGTGGCCAGGCCACTGTCTACCTCACTCTGCAGCCACTTTTCAGAGGGACGTACAGTTGGGAGCAAAAGGAAGAGTGCTCCTCCTGAGCACTTTCTTCAAAACTGGGGTCCTTTCAGCAATTATTTTTCAAGATTAATACGTTGACATGACTTGTTATGGCAATAATGAAAAAAGCTTAGGGGAAACAGTGTGAAAGCAGAGGGGTAAACGTGCGGAGAGGAAGTGACATGCCTGTTTAACGTGCTCCCTCGCTCCTCCCAAGACACAAAGCCCTCCCCCTCCAATCTGACACCTCCATGTCCGGGCTTGCCCTTGACACTACTGCAGTCACACTGAGAGCTCTAGAAACTGCTCGTAGGTCCTTCAACAACCCAGCTGTTTCCCATCTCTGTGTTTTCACATATATTCATTCCTCCACCTGGAATGCCCTTACCTGCCACAGTCTGCCAGGCAAACTCTAATCATCTTTCAAAACTCAGCACACGCAAGGGTGTTTTTTCTATCTCGAGGCCACAGTGAGATGTCCCTTACCCAGTGATTTAGAAATAAGGCTGCCACAGAATAAAACAAGCAAACGTGTACACCGTGGATGTGATTAGCCCTCTGGAGGTAAAGCAAGCAATTGTGTATAAATATGTGACTGAAGGATTTAGAGACTCTCCAATTAAAAAAAAAAAAAGTGTTGGGTAATCTGAGGGAGAAAATATGGGGAAAAAACTCCCCTGTAATTTAATAAACAGAAAGACAATTAATTGTATTTGCCCCATTCACAGTAAGACCATGTGAAGAGAAGGGTCTGGTAAACCCAGGAAGCAATGAGGAGAGGGCTGGGGGAGGTTCACAGAGACACAGGCTGGGAGGTGCCCATCATTAATGGTCACTGCTGTGAGTTAGTCTAGCAGGTGAATCAATTACAGTTTATCTCCTATTGGCAGAAATTAAGACGGTTTCCAATAACTAGCCATTATAAATACGGCTCAATGGGCATTCTTGCCCATGTCGCCTTATGCTCATGGGCTTGTATTTTTAAGAATATATATTTAGGAGTGGGATTACTGACTCCTAACGGTTGAGCCTGTTCAAGCTTACTGGATAAGGTCGTACTGCTCTTCACAGTGGTTGTGCGAATTTCTGCTGCTGCCACCAGCGTAATGATGTTCCAGTTCTTCTGCATTCTTACCAGCACTCAGTATTGTCAGTCTTGTTTGCAGGTTGGATGCCCTGGGAATGCTGTCTCATCACTGTTCTACTACGCATTTCTCTGATTACTACTGAGATTGTGCATCTTTTATGTTTATTGACCACTGGGTCTCCTCTTCTGTTCATCCCCTTTGCCCATTTATCCATTGGGTCATTTTTATTCTGTTTATTGTTTTCCAGATATTCTCTGTGTGTGTGTGTGTGTGTGTGTGTGTGTGTGTGTGATATATTCTCCTGGTCCATGGCTTGTTTTTCACTTAAAAAAAATCCTTTTTGCCTCAATTTCCTCATTTGTTAAATGAAGGTAATATTATTAAGCAAGTATGTATTATTAAGTGTTACTAAGTAATAATATTAAGTATTATTTAAAAAATTAAGTATTATTAAGTAATATTAAGTTATTAAGTAATAATATTAAGTATTATTAAGCAAATATGTAACATATTTAGAACAGTGCCTCACATCTAGGAAGCACTCTATTAATATTTATTATTATTATTATTATCAGTGTCTTTTGATGAAAAGTTTAAATTATTTTTGTAGTATCTTTTGATGAATAGACATTTTTAGTTTTAATGTCTAAATTTACTAATCTTTTCTTCTACGGTTTGTGCTTTTTGTGCCTACTACTGGCTTTTTATAGTTGTTCTCTGTTTTGCCCATTCTATGAGCATTTTTACAATTGAAGTTTTCGCTAAACTCTGGAACCCATTAAAATTGGGAGAATAAGGAGAACACTTAAATCACTGTCTTTTTGTTTTAAGGGTAGGTGGGTTTTCCTTATAGACACTATCATTAATACCAAAAACATGCTTTAGTTCACTTAGTTCACTCTGAAAAAGAAGACTTTTATCATGGCATCTTATTGAGCATATATTAGTGGTTCTTGCATGGTATTTACATTTAAAATGTTTATTTTTTGTGATTTTTTTTTTCCATTTTCTTTCCTATGGTTGCTATTTTCCCTCAAATGTTGATATTTTACATATATGCCAGAATTATTCTTTCACTCTCATAAAACTTACTAGGCTCCAACAAATACATGAATGCTTTACCAATGACCATGTCCGTTCAGTGAACTGAGTTGATTTGCTGTCCTGTGAAAGAAAACCCTACATATCACATTAGCTAGGTATTGTAGTCATCTTGCAGAGTCATTCTCCATGATTAAAATCACTTCCAGGCCCCTTTGTGGTTGATTATTCCCTTCTGCTCTATTGAAGACATAATACTTGTTGGGAAAGTTTCATGGCCACAAAAGTAGTGGCAGTCACTATTCAGTGGAGATGCTGGCAAATACAGAGCAGCACTGTCCAAACTTGTGATCAAGATGGGCTATAAGCCACAAAATGTAACTTCACAGGACAACTTAGATAGCGAAAATAAATGCTGGGAAAATTCCAAAGCTGCTTCCTGGAGAAAAGTCTGCTTTGCCTACATACCCCTGGGATTCTCTTCCATTTGGAGTTCCTTAGAGACTATATATTGAATTTTCTGTCATTCAGTTTGTATCAGAAATCTAGCCCAAAGAAATGATACTCAGGGAAGATTACCTCTAGTTTTCCAAATTTTGGGGGGTCATAAAATTCTTTCTCTAAGACCATATTATTCAAAAGCTACTCTGGTTGAAGTGGGAGGAGAACATTCAGAACTTTAGTTTCTTGAAAGAAAGGAACTGATATACTTATTTCTTTCCAATAGTGTGAGTCATATATTAGAACATGTGTCCTTTGTGTCCCTGGCCAGGATGCTTAATGCCCAACTTAAATTTCAATCGTATGTTAAAATTGCCACACTACCCAAAGCAACCTACAGATTTTTTTTTTTTGGCTGCACCATGCGGCTTATGGGATCTTAGTTCTTTGACCAGGGATTGAACCTGGGCCCATGGCAAAGAAAGCACAGAGTCCTAACCACTGGACTGCCAGGGAATTCCCAATCTACAGATTTAATGCGATTCCTAACAAGTTACCCATGACATTTTTCAAAGAACTGAAGAAATAATCCTAAAATTTATATTGAACCATAAAAGACCTAGACCCACAATTGCCAAAGCAATCCTGAGGAAAAAGAACAAAGCTCGAGGCATAACCCTCTCAGACTTCAGACAATACTACAAAGCTACAGTAATCAAAACAACATGGTATTGACACAAAAACAGACAAATGGATCAATGGAACAGAATAGAGAGCCCAGAAATAAACCCACACACCTATGGTCAATTAATCTTCAACAAAGGAGGCGAGAATATACAATGGAGGAAAGACAATCTCTTCAGCAAGTGGTGTTGGGTAAACTGGACAGTCACATGTAAATCAGTGAAGTTAGAACACACCCTCACATCATACACAAAAATAAACCCCAAATGGCTTAAAGGTTTAAATATAAGACATGACACCATAAAACTCCTAGAAGAGAACATAGGCAAAACACTCTCTGACATAAACTGTAGCAATGTTTTCTTAGGTCAGTCTCCCAAGGTAATAGAAATAAAAACAAAAATAAACAAATGAGACCTAATCAAACGTACAAACTTTTGCACAGCAAAGGAAACCATAAACAAAATGAAAAGACAACCTGGGAGAAAATATTTGCAACCAATGAGACTGACAAGGGCTTAATTTCCAAAACATACAAACAGCTCATGTAACTCAATAACAACAACAACTGCCCCAACACAAAACCCAGTCAAAAAATGGGCAGAAGATCTAAAGAGACATTTCTCCAAAGAAGACATACAGATGGTCAATAGGCACATGAAAATACACTCATCATCACTAATTATAAGAGAACTGCAAATCCAAACTACAATGAGGTACCACCTCACACCAGTCAGAATGGCCATCAGTAAAAAGTCTACAAATAAATGCTGGAGAGGGTGTGGAGAAAAGGGAGCCTTCCTACACTGTTGGCGGGAATTAAATTGGTGCAGGCACTATGGAAATCAGTATGGAGATTCCTTTAAAAGTTGCCATATGATCCAGCCATCCCACTTCTGGACACATATCTGGACAAAATTATAATTTGAAAGGATACATGCAACCCAATGTTAACAGCAGCACTATTTACAATAGCCAAGACATGGAACATGGAAACAAACTAAATGTCCATCGACAGATGAATGGATAAAGAAGATGTAGTGTGTGTGTGTGTGTGTGTGTGTGTGTGTATATACACACATATATATATATATATACACAATGTGTGTTTGCGTATATATATATATATATACACAATGGAATATTATCCAGCCATAAAAAAGAATGAAATCTTGCCATTTGCAGCAACATGGATGGACTTAGTATCATAATAAGTGAATTAAGTCAGAAAGAGAAAGACGAACAGCATATATCACTTATATGTGGAATCTAAAACATGATACAAATGAAGTTATTTATGAAACAGAAACAGAGTCACAGACATAGAAAATAAACTTTGGTTACCAAAGGGGAAAGGGATAAATTAGGAGTTTGGGATTAACAGATACAAATTACTACATATAAAATAGATAAACACAGAGGGCAGACAGCAGAAGAAAGAAGAACTACAATCCTGCAGCCTGTGGAACAAAAACCACATTCACAGAAAGAGAGACAAGATGAAAAGGCAGAGGGCTACATACCAGATGAAGGAACAAGATAAAACCCCAGAAAAACAACTCAATGAAGTGGAGATAGGCAACCTTCCAGAAAAAGAATTCAGAATAATGATAGTGAAGATGATCCATGACCTTGGAAAAAGAATGGAGGCAAAGATTGAGAAGGTGCAAGAAATGTTTAACAAAGACCTAGAAGAATTAAAGAACAAACAAACGCAGATGCACAATAAAATAACTGAAATGAAAACTACACTAGAAGGAATCAATAGCAGAATAACTGAGGCAGAAGAACGGATAAGTGACCTGGAAGACAGAATGGTAGAATTCACTGCCGCAGAACAGAATAAAGAAAAAAGAATGAAAAGAAATGAAGATAGCCTAAGAGACCTCTGGGCCGACATTAAATGCACCAACATTCACATTTAAAGGGGTCCCAGAAGGAGAAGAGAGAGAGAAAGGACCTGAGAAAATATTTGAAGAGATTAAAATCGAAAACTTCCCTAACATGGGAAAGGAAATAGCCACCCAAGTCCAGGAAGCGCAACGAGCCCCATACAGGAAAAACCCAAGGAGAAACACGCTGAGACACATAGTAATCAAATTGGCAAAAATTAAAGACAAAGAAAAATTATTAAAAGCAGCAAGGGAAAAATGACAACATACAAGGGAACTCCCATAAGGTTAACAGCTGATTTCTCATCAGAAACTCTACAAGCCAGGAGGGAGTGGCATGATACACTTAAAGTGATGAAAGGGAAGAACCTACAACCAAGATTACTCTACCCGGCAAGGATCTCATTCAGATTTGATGGAGAAATCAAAAGCTTTACAGACAAGCAAAAGCTAAGAGAATTCAGCACCACCAAACCAGCTCTACAACAAATGCTAAAGGAATTTCTCTAAGTGGGAAACACAAGAGAAGAAAAGGACCTACAAAAACAAACCCAAAACAATTAAGAAAATGGTCATAGGAACATACATATCGATAATTACCTTAAACGTGAATGGATTAAATGCTCCAACCAAAAGACACAGGCTCGCTGAATGGATACAAAAACAAGACCCACCTATATGTGGTCTACAAGAGACCCACTTCAGACCTAGGGACACATACAGACTGAAAGTGAGGGGATGGAAAAAGGTATTCCATGCAAATGGAAATCAAAAGAAAGCTGGAGTAGCAATACTCACATCAGATAAAATAGACTTTAAAATAAAGAATGTTACAAGAGACGAGGAAGGACACTACATAATGATCAAGGGATCAATCCAAGGAGAAGATATAACAATTATAAATATATATGCACCCAACATAGGAGCACCTCAATACATAAGGCAACTACTAACAGCTATAAAAGAGGAAATCGACAGTAACACAATAATAGTGGGGGACTTTAACACCTCACTTACACTAATGGACAGATCATCCAAAATGAAAATAAATAAGGAAACAGAAGCTTTAAATGACACAATAGACCAGATAGATTTAATTGATATTTATAGGACATTCCATCCAAAAACAGCAGATTACACGTTCTTCTCAAGTGCGCACGGAACATTCTCCAGGATAGATCACATCTTGGGTCACAAATCAAGCCTCAGTAAATTTAAGAAAATTGAAATCATATCAAGCATCTTTTCTGACCACAACGCTATGAGATTAGAAGTGAATTACAGGGGAAAAAATGTAAAAAACACAAACACATGGAGACTAAACAATACGTTACTAAATAACCAAGAGATCACTGACAAAATCAAAGAGGAAATCAAAAAATACCTAGAGACAAATGACAATGAAAACACGACCATCCAAAACCTATGGGATGCAGCAAAAGCAGTTCTAAGAGGGAAGTTTATAGCTATACAAGCCTACCTCAAGAAACAAGAAAAATCTCAAATAAACAATCTAACCTTACACCTAAAGGAACTAGAGAAAGAAGAGCAAACAAAACCCAAAGTTAGCAGAAGGAAAGAAATCATAAAGATGAGAGCAGAAATAAATGAAATAGAAACAAAGAAAACAATAGCAAAGATCAATAAAACTAAAAGCTGGTTCTTTCAGAAGATAAACAAAATTGAGAAACCATTAGCCAGACTCATCAAGAAAAAGAGGGAGAGGACTCAAATCAGTAAAATTAGAAATGAAAAAGGAGAAGTTACAACAGACACCGCAGAAATACAAAGCATCCTAAGAGACTACTACAAGCAACTCTATGCCAATAAAATGGACACCTGAAAGAAATGGACAAATTCTTAGAAAGGTATAACCTTCCAAGACTGAACCAGGAAGATACAGAAAATATGCACAGACCAATCACAAGTAATGAAATTGAAACTGTGATTAAAAATCTTCCAACAGGGCTTCCCTGGTGGCGCAGTGGTTGAGAATCTGCCTGCCAATGCAGGGGACACGGGTTCGAGCCCTGGTCTGGGAAGATCCCACATGCCGCGGAGCAACTAGGCCCGTGAGCCACAACTACTGAGCCTGCGCGTCTGGAGCCCGTGCTCCACAACAAGAGAGGCTGCGATAGTGAGAGGCCCGTGCACTGTGATGAAGAGTGGCCCCCACTTGCTGCAACTAGAGAAAGCCCTCGCACAGAAATGAAGACCCAACACAGCCATAAATAAATAAATTAAATAAATAAATAAATAAATAAAAATCTTCCAACAAACAAAAGTCCAGGACCAGATGGCTTCACAGGTGAATTCTATCAAACATTTAGAGAAGAGCTAACACCCATCCTTCTCAAACTCTTTCGAAAAATTGCAGAGGAAGGAACACTCCCAAACTCATTCTATGAGGCCACCATCACTCTGATACCAAAACCAGACAAAGATACTACTGAAAAAGAAAATTACAGACTGCGACAGTCCAGCCACCGCAGGGGGTCTTCCAGGTCCCTACGGAGAGGGGTAAGGGACGAAATAGCACTGCGAGTATGGGGTCAGAACGACCAAGACAACTGATGGTTGCAAGGCACTTTATTTAGAATTTATTGAATCTTATATAGACAGAAGAGGAACTCATTATTAGACAATGAACCCATAGAATTGCTTATCGTCTCAGTTCAGTCACCACCATGGACGTCAACAAGTTTACAACAACTATCCTTGAACATTAGCTTCCCTTAACCAGGCACACACAGCCCCCAGCCATAAGGAACAACCAGGACTCTCAGTTCCTTGAGGTCTCCTGGCTTGAGATAGCTTTGCTAATCTCTTTTACATTCCTCAGGCCTGGGAAAAAGAGTGCATTCCAAGTCAAGGGTAAGGGCTTTGCTTTTTGTGAGAGACATACTGTCTCCTCCAGGAGTTACCTCCAGCTAAGACTGCATGCCTCCCACAACAGACCAGTATCACTGATGAATATAGATGCAAAAATCCTCAACAAAATACTAGCAAACAGAATCCAACAACACATTAAAAGGATCATACACCATGATCAAGTGGGATTTATCCCAGGGATGCAAGGATTCTTCAATATATGCAAATCAATCAATGTGATAAACCATACTAACAAATTGAAGAATAAATACCATATGATCATCTCAATAGACGCAGAAAAAGCTTTTGACAAAATTCAGCACCCATTTATGATAAAAACTCGCCAGAAAGTGGGCATAGAGGGAACCTACCTCAACATAATAAAGGCCATATATGATAAACCCACAGCAAACATCATTCTCAATGGTGAAAAACTGAAAGCATTTCCTCTAAGATCAGGAACGAGACAAGGATGTCCACTCTCACCACTATTATTCAACATAGTTTTGGAAGTCCTAGCCACGGCAGTCAGAGAAGAAAAAGAAATAAAAGGAATACAAATTGGAAAAGAAGAAGTAAAACTGTCACTGTTTGCAGATGACATGATACTATACATAGAGAATCCTAAAGATGCTACCAGAAAACTACTAGAGCTAATCAATGAATTTGGTAAAGTTGCAGGATACAAAATTAATGCACAGAAATCTCTTGCATTCCTGTACATTAATGATGAAAAATCTGAAAGAGAAATTAAGGAAACACTCCCATTTACCATTGCAACAAAAAGAATAAAATACCTAGGAATAAGCCTACCTAGGGAGACAAAAGACCAGTATACAGAAAACTATAAGACACTGATGAAAGAAATTAAAGATGATACCAACAGATGGAGAGATATACCATGTTCTTGGACTGGAAAAATCAATACTGTGAAAATGACTATACTACCCAAAGCAATCTACAGATTCAGTGCAATCCCTATCAAATTACCAATGGCATTTTTTACGGAACTAGAACAAAAAATCTTAAAATTTGTCTGGAGACACAAAAGACCCCGAAGAGGCAAAGCAGTCTTGAGGGGAAAAAACAAAGCTGGAGGAATCAGACTCCCTGACTTCAGACAATACTATAAGGCGACAGTAATCAAGACAATATGGTACTGGCACAAAAACAGAAACATAGATCAATGGAACAAGATAGAAAGCCCAGAGATAAACCCACGCACCTATGGTCAACTAATCTATGACAAAGGAGGCAAGGATATACAATGGAGAAAAGACAGTCTCTTCAATAAGTGGTGCTGGGAAAACTGGAAAGCTACATGTAAAACAATGAAATTAGAACACTCCCTAACACCATACACAAAAATAAACTCAAAATGGATTAGAGACCTTAATGTAAGACCAGGCACTATAAAACTCTTAGGAAGAGCACTCTTTGACATAAATCACAGCAAGATCTTTTTTGATCCACCTCCTAGAGTAATGGAAATAAAAACAAAAATAAACAAATGGGACCTAATGAAACTTCAAAGCTTTTGCACAGCAAAGGAAACCATAAACAAGACAAAGAGACAACCCTCAGAATGGGAGAAAATATTTGCAAACAAATCAACGGACAAAGGATTAATCTCCAAAATATATAAACAGCTCATGCAGCTCAACAATAAAAAAACAAACAACCCAATCCAAAAATGGGCAGAAGACCTAAATAGACATTTCTCCAAGGAAGACATACAGATGGCCAAGAAGCACATGAAAAGCTGCTCAACATCACTAATTATTAGAGAAATGCAAATCAAAACTACAATGAGGTATCACCTCATACCAGTTAGAATGGGCATCATCAGAAAATCTACAAACAACAAATGCTGGAGAGGGTGTGGAGAAAAGGGAACCCTCTTGCACTGTTGGTGGGAATGTAAATTGATACAGCCACTATGGAGAACAGTATGGAGGTTCCTTAGAAAACTAAAAATAGAATTACCATATGATCCAGCAATCCCACTACTGGGCATATACCCAGAGAAAACCATAATTCAAAAAGACACATGCACCCCAATGTTCATTGCAGCACTGTTTACAATAGCCAGGTCATGGAAGCAACCTAGATGCCCATCAACGAATGGATAAAGAAGATGTGGTACATATATACAATGGAATATTACTCAGCCATAAAAAGGAATGAAATTGGGTCATTTGTAGAGACATGGATGGATCTAGAGACTGTCATACAGAGTGAAGTAAGTCAGAAAGAGAAAAACAAATATCGTATATTAACGCATATATGTGGAACCTAGAAAAATAGTACAGATGAACTGGTTTGCAGGGCTGAAATAGAGACACAGATGTAGAGAACAAACGTATAGACCAAGGGGGGAAAGTGGCAGGGGGGGCGGGGGTGGTGGTGTGATGAATTGGGCGATTGGGATTGACATGTATACACTGATGTGTATAAAATTGATGACTAATAAGAACCTGCTGTATAAAAAAATAAAATAAAATTCAAAACTTAAAAAAAAAGATAAACAATAAGTTCCTAATGTATAGCATAGGGAACTATATTCAATATCCTATGATAAACCATAATGAAAAAGAATACATAGATATATATATTCTGAATCAGTTTGCTGTATACCAGAAACTAACACAATGTTGTAAATCAACTATACTTCAATTAAAAAAAAATTTTTAATGTCAATCACAGCATCTGTGTTAATGTTTATCATTAGCACCTATGCAGTTCTATTTTTCCCTTGGTCCTGATTTTATATTTCTATTTTCCTAAATTATTACTTATGTCCCAAGTATCTGTCTCTAGCTCAGATCACTTTCCAGAGATTCAGAACCAATCTTCTCAATATCTCAGTTTAGATTGCCACAAGAATCTCAAACTCAAAAATGTCTAAAACTGCACTTAATTCCCTACCTAAAAAACCAAAAAAAAAAAAAAAAAAAAAATCCAGCTCTTCCTCCTTGCTTTTCTCAAGCTCAAAGAATGTTAACCCCATCCGTCTAATAGCCCGAGTCAGAAAACTTAGTCATCCTTGATTCTTCTCCTTTTCTCACTCTCTATATCTGTCAAGAGGTGCTACGTTGTATTGCTGTATAGCGAATAATCCCAAACTCTCAGTGGCTTAACACAATGCAAGTTTACTTCTCCCTCCGACTATTGAGTCGGAGCTGGGGCTCTGCTCCACTTTGTCACACTGCCTCTAGGTCCCAGGCTGAGAGATAAGCCACTATCTGGAACATTCTTGGTCACCACAACGAAGGGAAAAGAGCTCTGAAGGGTTTCATCTTGGCGATTTCATGCTCAGCCCAGAAGCAGCACACATCATCTCTGCTAGAGCTGATAACTTGGCCCCAACAGCCAAGCACAGAAGGCCAGGAAGTATAGCCCTACCACGTGCCCAGAGGCAGAGGGCAGAAAAATTAATAAGCAACATTAATGACTACCACACTGTCTCAGGATGGACTTCCCAGAAGCAGACTCTGAGATGAAGGTTCATGTGAAAGCGACTAATCAGGAAGCGCCACTAGGAAGAAACAGTAAGGGAGTGAGGAAGAGAGACATGGAAGAGAAGGAGGTTAAGCAAGTGTTTGATATCAAACAAAGTCCCGACTATGGTGGCTGGGGAGCTCGAGGTGCCTGTAGCTGCGGCGCTGAGGTCGGAGCGCCTGCATGTGTGCTGGCTGCTTTTGTAGCAGCTGCTGCTGGAGCTGGAACATTTCCCGAACAAAAGACTAAACTTACAGAAGAATGCAGTCAAGTGATGGCTTTTTCTTTAGAATCTGAATAGGGAGGCCACAGGAACAGATGAAGTTGATAAGCTAAAAACTAAATTTATATCTGCTTGGAACAACGTGAAATATGGTTGGGTGTTGAAAACAAAGACATATTTTAGTAGAAATTCCCCTGTATTATTGCTTGGAAAGTGTTACCATTTTAAATATGAAGTTGTTTAGACTACAGGCATACCTCAGAGATATTGTGGGTTTGGTTCCAGACCACCGCAATAAAGCAAATATTTCAATAAAATGAAAATGAACTGTTTACCTGCAAGATCAGGATGTACAATAGAAGATCGTGTAATTGAGGGAAATGTAGAAGAATTTCGTAAAGGTTTCATTTCAAGAATATGGCTTACCCACAGGGAAGAATTTCCTCAAATAGAAGGCTCAGCTTTGACAACGGACTGTGCTTGGAGCTGTACATTAAGAACTGGCCAGATGCTGTTGGCTCAAGGACTCATACTACACTTTCTTGGTAGAGCTTAGACCTGGCTGGCCTGATGCTTTGAACATTGAAAATTCAGACTCTGAATCATGGACTTCCAACACTGTAATTTACTGCATCTTTCGAAGCATCACTTTCAGGGGAAAGAGAACTCAAAACCCCAACAATTTCTCTGAAGGAAACAACTGGGAGATATTCTGATGATCATGAAATGCAAAATGAAATTTATCACAGGAAAATCATCCCTTGGTTTGGTGATTCCCCCTTGGCTCTCTTTGGTTTACACCAACTAATAGAATATGGAAAGAAGTCTGGGGAAAAAGCTGGAGATTGGTATGGACTAGCTGTGGTTGCTCACATTTTAAGAAAAGCAGTTGAAGAAGCAAGACACCCAGATTTACAAGGAATAACTATTTATGTTGTGCAACATTGTACAGTTTACAGTTCTGATGTAACTGATAAACAGTGTGCTTCCATGGCCTCTGATAATACAGATGACAAAGCTGTTATTATTCTAGTTCCTGTTAGACTTGGTGGAGAAAGAAACAATGCCGACTATTTAGATTTTGTAAAGGGTATTTTAAGCCTTGAATACTGTGTGGGTATTATTGGTGGCAAACCTAAACAGTCATATTACTTTGCTGGATTTCAAGATGACACTTTGATTTACATGGATCCTCATTACTGGCAATCTTTTGTAGATGTCAGCATAAAGGATTTCCCTCTTGAGACATTCCACTGCCCTTCTCCCAAAAAGATGTCATTTCAAAAAATGGATCTTAGCTGTACAATAGGATTTTACTGTCAAAATGTTCAGGACTTCAAACGAGCTTCTGAAGAAATCACTAAGATGCTGAAAATTTCTTCTAAGGAGAAATATTCCTTATTTAGTTTTGTAAATGGTCATTCCAGAGACTATGATTTTACATCTACTACAACCAATGAAGAACACCTTTTCTCAGAGGATGAAAAGAAAAGATTAAAAAGATTTAGCACAGAAGAGTTTGTCTTGCTGTAAAGATTAGCACATTTGTGCTCAATGAGAAGAAATCCTTTGAAGGAGGAAAAAGGAAGAGAAACAAGTATACTTGAAACTGGTTTATTTTCACAAATATCTTAATTTTATATGTTCTTTAAAAAAAGAACATTTGATATACAAGTTTTAAAGCTATTTTTTTGAAAGAGAAATGATTTAGTAAATCTTGATTTCTAATAAATATCAAGTGATTCTGGCCGCATTCCTATTTCCCTAAGATCTGCTAGTGATAACTCTGCCTCAACTGCAAGTCTTCCAGTCTTCAAATTCTTCCACCTTGGTCCACTGTTCTCCTGAAGGTTTTGTGATATTGGGCCCCAAAATGGGATCACCAAATAGTTTCAAAAGCTTCAGTTTATACTAATGACCAGAAGACCAGAGAATGAATCTTCAGTGCTGCCTAAGCCTCCTGATATTAATTCAACCAAAGGATGCTTTTGGATGTATCTTGATATATTAAATAGTAATTTTTAGCTGTGATATGATACAATTATATAAGCAGAATTTTGAGTTAAGGTAATACTTAGCAATATGATTTTACAATGGCTCCTCATTTTGCTTGCTGTTGAGCCTTCTCTGGGGAGTGAAGGTAACGTATTGGTTTTCCCCACAGATTTAAAGTTTATGTTATTAATAATAACTACATCCAATCTAATAGATAAAGGCAAAATTGTTTGTTTCCTATCTCAAAAATGAAATTTTATGGAAACTCTACTTATTATGCAGTTTTAAAAGCTAAAGATAAGTACCAAGAAAGATATCAGTAGATGCTCCTCCATGTGATTTTTGCTATTTGTATAAATCAGTGCAGTGGTGTTTAGAAGCTGAGGCCATCTATAAGGTAAATCTGCCTTAAGTGTATTATGTATTATTTAAAGGCAAATTTGTGATGTAAAAGTATAAGAGTTATTACTGAGCCAGGTTTCTAAAGTACTTTAATAAAGATATAAGAACATTAAAACAAACAAACAAACGAAAAAACAACAAAGTCCCTAGGAGGGCAATTTAGGCTTAACTCCACGGAAGAGCCTGGAGACAGTTGTACCTGAGAGCTGTCTGGACCAGGGGCAAGGAAGCTGGAGGAGGTATACTTCCACGCCAGGAGTCATTTGCTCGGGCTCTCCCCTGGGAGAGGTAATCCCAGAGAGTTCTGGCTCTCCTCGCAGGTGTTGGCTGCTTGAAGTGAAAGCACAGCATGAAAATGGTAGAGGGACCCAAAAGCACACAGGTGGAGCCCTGACATCATCTGCCACAATCCCGCCTCCCAAACCGATAAATCACAACGTCCTTATAGTTCTACCTCCTGAGTATTTCCTAAATTGTCCCATTTCTCTCTACCCTTGGTTGCCCCTCCCTCGAGTACACCTCGAGCCCGTTATCCTTGATCTTCTGCACTATTGCAATCAGAATATGACCTGCAGTCCTGACATCTCCAATCTAGATGTCACACTACAGTCAATAAGAATCAAGTTCTTTTTTTTTTTTGGCTGCATTGGGTCTTTGTTGCTGCGCCGCGGGCTTTCTCTAGTTGCGGCAAGTTGGGGCTACTTTTCGTTGCAGTGCGCAGGCTTCTCATTGAGGTGGCTTCTCTTTGTTGTGGAGCACGGGCTCTAGGTGCGCGGGTTTCAGGAGTGTGGCACACGGGCTCAGTAGTTGTGGCTCGCAGGCTCTAGAGCACAGGCTCAGTAGTTGTGGTGCATGGGCTTAGTTGCTCCGCGGCATGTGGGATCTTCCTGGACCAGGACTCAAACCCGTGTTCCCTGCATTGGCAGGCGGAAAGAATCACGTTCTGATTGCCTGTTGACATCTCAAATTTGTCATGCCTGCTTTCTAATCAAGATACAATCCCTATTTTGCAGATGAGAACGTTGAGTCTCAGAGCAGTGACTTGCCAATTCAGTTAGTAACTGGCAGAGCCAGAATATGAATCTAGTATATATTAACTCCAAAACCTTTCCCATTATATTTCACTGTTTCAGGATCATGATTAACTGTCCACCTTACCCTGATTAATACCCAGTTCTATAAGCTTCAAACTCAATTTTTTTTTTGTTTTTATTTATTTTTTATTTTTTTAAAATTTATTTATTTATTTATTTATTTTTGGTTGTGTTGGGTCTTCGTTTCTGTGCGAGGGCTTTCTCCAGTTGCGGCGAGCGGGGGCCACTCTTCATCGCGGTGCGCGGGCCTCTCACCATCGCGGCCTCTCCTGTTGCAGAGCACAGGCTCCAGACGCGCAGGCTCAGTAGTTGTGGCTCACGGGCCCAGTCGCTCCGCGGCATGTGGGATCTTCCCAGACCAGGGCTTGAACCCGTGTCCCCTGCATTGGCAGGCAGATTCTCAACCACCGCACCACCAGGGAAGCCCCAAACTCAATGTTTTAAACCAAATTTCTCATATTCCTTACCTCTCTCACCAAATGTCCTGTTCTTGAGTTCCCAATGTTGATAATGACCCTGCCATCTTTTGGTGTCATCCTTTTCTCTTTCCTTTTTGTTTTTCCACAGTTACTGTACTTCTGACTTCTCAGTGCCCATCGCTACAGGTAGGGCTGGCATTATGTGCCTGGCAAGTACCCATTATGTGGGAGGTCCTGGAGCTGGGCCCAACGAGGGCTCATTAGTAGTGGATATCATTCCAACGATATTCTGTGCCAAGAAATGAGATCAGAATCCAGGGAATGAAGCCAAAGTTGGCCAGTCAGTTTGCCAAGCTGGAAGTTCTTGGACACAGTTATAAGCAAAGGGAAAGAAACCAGTGGAGAGGGAGAGACTGACTGATGATGGAAATGAAAAAAACAGTGATGGATGGAGCAGGGTCCTGGGGGAGGCAATGAAAGGGGTCACCATATGGCTCTTTGGTAGTGGACTGACTTTGAAGATTGGGATCTTGAGGAGAAGGAGGTATATGCCTTGCATATAGTAGGTGCTCAAAATGATACTGAAAGGTCTTAATGAAAATATCTGTTCCCTACTCCTTGGAGGCAAATATTTTGAACTAATTTAGCTTTTTTTCCTAAACCTGGCATTTATCTTCATATTTCTAAGTAATATATTTATACTGCAATTTCTTGATTTATCAGTTTGAAACTATTAACTTCATATTAAGTAGATGATAATATAGTCTGTTGTATTACCACCTCCTACTTCCTCTCTCCTTCTCCAGGATAAAAAATTCTAGCTAAATCAGTAGTCAATATATTATTTTGGCTATGCAAATATAGTTTAGTGATGATCCAGTTAGTTTTATATTGTATCTCATACAAATTTTTATTTTTCCTGGAATTAATAATTTTTAAAATTCTGTTTGCTCTGTACTGATCTTTAATATTTTCCCAAGTGGTCCATCTGTTCTGTCAAATACTCTCAGTAGGTTTTTTCTTTCCCCACAATGCTCGAGCATATTTCTCAATAATCTATTTCCATTTTTTTCTCTGAGGCCTCCCTCCCATAGCACTCTACCTTCCTACCACAGTCTGGATGGGTTGCTCTTAAGCCCTTCTGCACAGCTGTAATCCTGAGAATTCCCTTCTCCATCAAACTGTTTCTCTTGTGTTGGGCTTCCTTTTCCTGGATCCAGTGATATTTTTTCCCTTGGTTTGTTTGCTCTCCGCATTTGCTGAAGCACAGCTTTCAGCAGGCTCTAAGGAAGGAGAGTGTCTTAATTGACCCCTACACTTGATTCATGGTTTGGCTGGGTAATTTTAAAGGCATAACTAGGACTTCCCTGGTGGCGCAGTGGTTAAGAATCCGCCTGCCAATGCAGGGAACACGGGTTCAAGCCCTGGTCTGGGAAGATCCCACATGCCGCGGAGTAACTAAGGGTGTGCGTCACAACTACTGAGCCTGCGCTCTAGAGCCCGCGAGCCACAACTACTGAACCCGAATGCCACAACAACTGAAGCCCGTGTGCCTAGAGCCCATGCTCCACAACAGGAGAAGCCACGACAATGAGAAGTCCACTCACTGCAACGAAGAGTAGCCCCCGCTCACCGCAACTAGAGAAAGCCTGCATGCAGCAACAAAGACCCAACGCAGCCAAAAATAAATAAAATAAACAAATTTTAAAAAAAAAAAGGCATAACTACATTATTATCTACTATCCAGTGGTGCTGAGAAGTCTTATGGCACTCTGTCATTATTTTATATGTAACCTGTTTCATCTCTCTGAAAGCTTTTCATGTTGCCTCTTTAAGTCAGATGTTCTGAAATGTCAGGGATGTGCCTCCTCGTGGATGTTTTGCTATTCATGTTGCTAGCACTTAGAGGGCCCTTTCAGTTTGGAGGCTCTGTGTTCTTCATGTGTGGGAAATTTTCTTGTACTTTTCCTTGGGAAAATTTCTGTCTTCCATTTTTTTTTTTCTTTCTGTGATTTCTGATCTCTCTGATTGATGCTCTGTGTCCATGTCACCAGCCCCTTTCTGTTCTATTTTCCTTTTCTCTTTTTGTTCCTCTTGCTGGACGATAACCTTGAATTGACTTTCCAACTCTTCTATCACAATGTTTTATTTCAGCTTTCATATTTTTGAAATTTCCAAATGTTATTGTTAGTTTTTCAGAGTACCCCATCCTTATCTGATGGATGCAAAATCTTCTATTATTTTCCCAAGGATATTATTTATTGGCTGGTTTTCTTTTCTTCTGTTCCTGTTTGCTTCCATCAGGTTCCTTTTTTTTCTGTTTGTTTTTCCACATCTTTTCATATTGTAGTTTTTATCAAATGTTTATTGTTTCTGGTATGCAATATGCAGAATCCAGACAAATGCTATTTAAATATCTACATGAATTGTAACCCAAAAAACGAAAAAAAATGCAATGATCATGTTCAAAGAGGACTAATAAGAATAAGATATATGTAGAGAGAATCATATGCAGTGTCATTAAAACAACCTTTAAGTCACACAGAAAGACATTATAATAGCTTTTAAAAGCCAAATAAACACACGTCTAAACAAGGAACAAATAATGGACTAATAATTTATGGAGAGGGCGGGGTAGGGTAGAAGATTCAAATCAGACAGAAGAATAGGTAATGTGTGATTTGAATCTAGCCCAAGACCATCCCTTTAAGGTATAGAACTGTATTAAATGGCTCATAATGTGCCATTAGTAAAGTATAAAAAAATCAAATCCCAAGTCCCAGTTAAAGAAAAATCCCTCTGGCTGATATACAACCACAATTGGCTGAATTAAAATAAGATTCCCAATTTGCATAGATGATATAATTGTTTTATAGATTTTTTTTTTTTTAATTTATTTTTATTTTTGGCTGCATTGATTGGGTCTTTGTTGCTGCACGCGGGCTTTCTCTAGCCGTGGCGAGCGGGGTCTACTCTTCATTGCGGTGTGAGGGCAGGCTTCTCCTTGCGGTGGCTTCTCTTGTGCCTAGAGCACAGGCTCTAGGCATGCGGGCTCCAGCAGCTGTGGCTCGCGGTCTCCAGTGCGCAGGCTCAGTACTTGTGGCGCATGGGCTTAGTTGCTCCATGGCATGTGGTATCTTTCTGGACCAGGGCTCGAACCCGTGTCCCCTGCATTGGCAGACGGATTCTTAACCACTGCGCCACTAGGGAAGTCCCTATAGATATCTTTTGACTAAAGGAAGATCAGAATTAGTAGAAAAAAGAAAGTAAAGCACATCCATAACATTAGTACTTTTGTGTTAAGATTAATAATATATTAGTTTCCTATTGCTGTATAAGAAATTACTACAAACATAGTGGCTTAAAACAACACACGTTTATTATCTCACAGTTTCTGAGGATCAGGAGTCCTGGCTGGTCTTCAGCTCAGACTCTCACCAGGCTTCCATCAAGGCGTTGACTGCATTTTCATCTGGAGGCTTGTCTAAGGAAAAAATCCACTTCCAAGTGCATTCAGGCTGTTGGCAGAAGGTATTTCCTTTCTGCTATGTGACTGAGGACCCTGACTTTTTGCTGGCTGTCGGCTGGAGGGCTCCCTCAGATTCTAGAGGTGTCCACATTCCTAAATGAGCCCACAGTGCTACGTGGCTTTTTCTTAGTCCATTTGGGCTGCTATAACAAGGTATTATAGACTGAGTGGCTTATAAACAACAGCAATTTATTTCTCCCAGTTCTGGAGACTGGTTGTCAGATAGCAGCATAGCCAAGTTCCAGTGAGAGCACTCTTCTGGGTTGCAGACTGTCAGCTTGTAGTTGTGTTCTCATGTGGCAGAAAAAGGGCACCAGTGCTCTCTGGGGCCTCCTCTATAAGGGTATTAATTCCATTCATGAAGTTAATGAGGTCACCCTCATGACCTAATTACTTGCAAAGACCCCACCTCCTAATTCCATCACTTTGGGGGTTAGGATTTCCATGTATGAATTTTGGAGGAATACAAATATTCAGCCCACAGCAGGCTTTCCCAACATGGCTACTTACTTCATCAAGTAAGATGAAGTAAGAGATGCTTACATCTCCCACAAGGAGAATCTCTCACTCCAGTCTGCTAAAACAGAGTCTTTTACAACATAACATAATCATGGGCGTAATGTCTGGTCATCTTTTCCATATAACACAATCTAACCAAGGAACTGATTTCACATCACCTTTGCCATATTCTATTGGCTAGAAGCAAGTCACAGGTCCTGCCTGCACTCAAGGGGAAGGAATTACACAAAAGTATGGACACCGGGACAAGGGAAATCATTGGGGATCACCTTAGGGTCTGTCTGCCACGAGGAACAATCTTTATTTGCTTGGTATTTAAAATATTTGTAATGTTAAGAAAATTTGGCAAATTATAGCATCTAATAGGTTAGCTTTGTGATTCCAATTTAAAATGAGTAAATAAATGATTTAGATTTGGAATTTGAGCTAAGAGGTATAAGAGAATTTTTAATGTTTGAAAATTATATTGAACCATTTAAAATATCTTAACATCCACCATACTTGTTTAATGTATTATAGATATTAGAATTATTAAAGTACTTGAAAGGGTGACAGCCCATCTCTAAAGATAGCCAAGTCCAATTCATGCCCTCCCTGTATGTGCATTTTGCTCTTCATAACAAGGAGAGGAGCTCATTTACCCTTCCCTTCAATCTGGGCTGGCCATGTCACTAACTGTAATCAAGAGAATGTGGCAGAAGTGACAATCTGGACTTAAGCCCAGGCTATACAAGGACTGGTAGCTTCTACTTTTTGCCTCTTAAAAGGCTCTTTCTTAGAACCCAGCTGCCATGCTGTGAGGAAGCAAATCATATGTCTGATTGCAGAATATATAAAGAACTCTTAAAACTCAACAATAAGATGACAAAATCCAATTTAAAAATGGGCAAATTTTTGAACAGATATGTCACCAAAGAAGATATAGGAAAAGCCAATAAGCACATGAAACTAGGCTCAACATCATCAGTTATTAGAGAAATGCAAATTAAACTACAAGATAACACGTCACACCTGGTAAAATGTAAAATGGCTATAAAAAAAAGACAGGTCATCACTAGTGCTGGTGAAATTATAGAGAAAGTGGAACCTTCGTACATTGCTGAGATGAATGTAAAATGGCATAGACACTTTGGAAAACAGTTTGACAGTTTCTCAAAAAGTGAAACATATGTGTATTAAGCATGTCTTTTCATTCTAATGTTTGACATCTGGAGCCTTACAGACACTAGGTGGGGAGTCTGCCCTCCCAGGTCCAGCTAGAGAGTAAACAACTATCCAGGAGGGCGCCTTTCATATGCAAACCAACCAATTCAAAACCCAGCGCCACTCCCTTCTTTATGGAGCTCTGCACACAGAGCCACTATCCTCCTGCTCCAATCACCTAAGGGCCAGGTACCAGACAACTAGGGGCAGCCTCTATGCACCATAACTTACTGAAATTATTTAAACCAGCCAATTGTAAATCCACTTACCCTGCCTTGCCGGTACCTTTCTGCAGAAACCACAATAAAGTCCTTTGCCCACATTTTCCCTTTCTGCCTCCTGACCAACCCAGTGCTTCCCAAAACAGCCCTGCCTGGCCTGGCATGCCCCCTTCTCCTGGGAACTGTAACAGACTATCTTTTCAAAGAAAATCATCTCTTGATCTGTTGGCCTCACTATACATGAATAAAAATAAGACCAACGTTTTAAAACAATATGTTTACCATATGATCCAGCAATTCCATTCCTAGGTATTTACTCAAGTGAAATGAAACTATTTTCGTGCAAAGATTTGTACATGAATGTTCATAGCAGCATTATTCATGATAGTCAAAAAGTGGAAACAACCCAAATGTCCATCAGCTGATGAATGGATAAACAAAATGTGTTATATCCATACAATGGAATACTCATTCAGAAATAAAAACGTTTGAACTACTGATAGATGCTAAAACATGGACAAACTTAAAAATAATTATCTAAGTGAAAGAAGCCAGGCATGAAAGACCACATACTATATGATTCCCTTTATAGAAATGTTCAGAGGATTTCCCTGGTTGCCTAGTGGTTAGGATTCTGGACTTCACTACCGTGGCCCAGTTTCAGTCCCTGGTCAGGAGACCAAGATCCCATGAGAGGGATGGTGCAGCCAAAAGAAAAAAAAAAATTCAGAAAAGACAAATTTATAGAGAAAAAAAGTAAGTTTGTGACAGCCCGGGTCTGGGATGGGAACAGGGATTGACTTCAAATGAGCATGAAGGTTCTCTTTGGGTTGATGATAATATTCTAAAACTGTAATGATTGCAGGTGGTAGATACAGAACTCTGTAAATTTACTAACCATCACTGAATTGTGTTCTTAAGTAAATTTTATGATTGATAAATTATTCCTTAATAAAGCTGTTTAAAAAAAATAAAGTCTGAATAAGGAAGTCATTGCCTTGCTTCTGCCCAGGGGATGAATATAATGTTTCAGAAGAAATGTCAGGATGTGGTTCAATCTTCCTGCAGCTACCAGACCATGTGAGGTGGAAGTTCTGTGGTTCCCCCAAGAAGCAATCCTCACCGGACTAAACAAAGTCTGTGCAGACACAGTGGATTCTCAGCATGGAGCCACACAGTCTTAATGGTTGATTGTACGCATGTGGAGGGAAAATGTGTGCTTCAAAGGCAAACGATAGCACACCCTTCCACAGCCCAGATGCTAATTCTATGGGAACTAGTTTACAGCTCTGTACCCCATAGAAAACAGAAATGCAAATTGATCTTTCCAGGCATGCAGATGTCTACAGGCACGCAAATTCTATTCTGTCCAACAGATGTTCAGTTGATTTCCCTCCCCCACTAAGGAAGAAGTTCATTTGCCTCCATTGGCACATTCATCACTATATTCCCACTATATGAACGTGTCTGTTCTTTGACTTTTCCTTTGAACCAGTTTTAACATCTGCCTGATTCCCTAATTCTGAGTAAAACATAATCTTCAACATGCTCATTTTGCTTCTGAATGAGAACCACAATTTTATCTTTTTGGGTAAGTTATCTTTAACATATTGTTTTTAATAGACTTTATTCCTGAGAGCAGTTTTACGTTCACAGTAAAATTGAGCAGAGGGTACAGAAAGTCCCCATACACCCACCCTGGTCTCCCGCCACTGCAGCCGCCTCCACTGTCGACATCAAGCTCAGAGTGATACATTTTTACAATCAATAATTTTTTAAAAATTGGGGTATAGTTGCTTTACAATGTTATGTTAGTTTCTGCTGTACAACAAAGTGAATCAGCTATATGTATACATATACCCACTCCCTCTTGGACCTCCCTCCCACCCCACCCCCCATCCCATTCATCTAGGTCACCACAGAGCACCAAGCTGAGCTCCCTGCGCTATACAGCAGGTTCCCACTAGCTATCTGTTTTACACATGGCAGTGCACATATGGCAATCCCAATCTCCCAATTCATTCCCTCCTCCCCCCCGTGTCCACACATTCATTCTCTCTGTGTCTCTATTCCTGTCCTGCAAATAGGTTCATCTGTACCATTTTTCCCAGAAAAATGGGAAAAACCATTAAAATCTGGTAAAACCATTTATCAGATTCCACATATATGTGTTAATATACAGTACTTGTTTTTCTCTTTCTGACTTACTTCACTCTGTATGACAGACTCTAGGTCCATTCACGCCTCTGCAGATGACCCAATTCCATTCCTTTTTATGGCTGAGTAATATTCCATTGTATATATGTACACATCTTCTTTATCCATTCCTCTGTTGATGGACATTTAGGTTGCTTCCATGTCCTGGCTATTGTAAATAGTGTTGCAGTGAACAATGGGGTACATGTGTCTTTTTGAATTATGGTTTTCTCAGGGTATATGCCCAGTAGTGGGATTGCTGGGTCATAGAGTAGTTCTATTTTTAGTTTTTTAAGGAACCTCCATACTGTTCTCCATAGTGGCTGTACCAATATACATTCCCACCAACAGTGTAGGAGGGTTCCCTTTTCTCCTCACCCTCTCCAGCATTTATTGTTTGTAGATATTTTGATGATGGCCATTCTGACCAGTGTGAGGTGATACCTCCTTGGAGTTTTGATTTACATTTCTCTGATAATTAGTGATATTGAACCCACACTGAAACATCATTATCTTCCAAAGTCCATGTAACACATGCTTTGTAATTATCAATATGTTTTTTAATTAATTAATTAATTAATTTTATTTTATTTATTTTTGGCTGCATTGGGTCTTTGTTGCTGCACGCAGGCTTTTCTCTAGTTGCAGCGAGCGGGGGCGACTCTTTGTTATGGTATGTGAGCTTATTGCTGTGGCTTCTCTTGTTGCGGAGCATGGGTTCTAGGTGCACAGACTTCAGTAATTGTGGCATGAGGGCTCAGTAGTTGTGGCTCACGGGCTCTAGAGCACAGGCTCAGTAGTTGTGGTGCACGGGCTTAGTTGCTCCGCGGCATGTGGGATCTTCCTGGGCCAGGGCTCGAACCTGTGTCCCTTGCATTGGCAGGCAGATTCTCAACCACTGCGCCACCAGGGAAACCCCTATCAATAAGTTTTTTGTCATCTTCATGAAATCTCAAGATGACCTTTCGAGGAATCAGCCTAGATAGATCAATAAGTTTTTTGTCATCTTCATGAAATCTCAAGATGACCTTTTGAGGAATCAGCCTAGATAGATCAATAAGTTTTTTGTCATCTTCATGAAATCTCAAGATGACCTTTCGAGGAATCAGCCTAGATAGATCCTCTGAGGGAACAAATTCAGCCTGCCCTTTCAGAATTCTGCCTTAACGCTGTTCGTTTCCTCTTCGGTGTGCTATGTGTTGTAATAAGATGGTGTTGACTGAAAAAAATGCACAACCTAAAAGTTGAGAGTTATGTTTTATTTGGCAGACAAAACTGAGGATTCTAGCCCGGGACACAGCATCTCAGATCACTCTGAGAAACCGCTCCGAAGATGCAAGGGGGGAGCCAGGATACATAGGAGTTTTTGCAACAAAGACCAGGTAGTCGGAACATCAAAAGATTACTGTTAATGAAAGAAAACCAGCCATCTCAAGTTAAGGAATGTAGCACTTTTCTATGTATGGGAAGATGCAAGAGTCTGGGCTTCCTGAAATCATTCCTTTGATATGCACATCAGCTCTCTGGGGCTAGTATCCTGTGATTTGTCACCTTGAGTCTCTTCAGGGTGCACTGTCGGGGGGGGGGGGGGGGGTGGCGGGGGCGGTGGCTACAGTGTCTGATGATTTGATGGCAGGCATCCTGCTTCCATCCTGAGTTCCCTCAGGGCTCACTCTTGGGGCAGCTGTACTGTGATGGCTTGATGGCTGCCACATCCTTTGTTTACTGATATGACAGGCAATATTTTTCATTCACAATGGCAAATTCCATCCACAGAGAAGCCTGTGGGACTCCTCAGAGAGGCAGAGGAGAATGTACCTCTTCCAGCTCTCTTTATCACAAATGCACATATCTTTGTGCTTTATTTCATAAAAGAATTAAATGGAGTTGAGCTGAGTTGAATTTCACAATCCACCTAGTTGCTTTTGCCAGAAGCCTGATATTCATTCTAGACTCCCTCTTTCTTCCTTTATGTTTTTGTATTCAACAAATAACCATCAAACTCCCACTCTGGGCAGGCACACTACCAGATTCTGGAGAGACAATGATAAGTGGGGTCGCTACTCCATGGAACTTATGACACATAGGTAATCACACAAGTATATACTGAAAATGTGCTATGAAAGACACCCATGCCTTAAAATCAGGGCCCCTGATTTAGTTGGGCAGTGGGGTGGGATCAGGTTAGGCTTCTCTGAGAAAATGACATTTGAGCTGAAACCTGAAGTTGAAAATAAGTTAGCTAGGATGTGTGTGTCTGTGTGTATCTCTGTGTGTGTCTGTGTGTGTGCATGTGTGTGTTTGCAGGTGGGTGTGGCAGTTAAGTAGACCTGACCGGGCAGGTGAAGAGGCTAGGATAAAGTTTTTGGGGAGAGAAAGAACATTCTAGTTGCTGCAAGGTCACCATGGTGGGAGTTTGGGCAGTGAGTAAGGGGTGGAGAGATGAGGTTGGTGATCCAGACCCGTATTTGGAGGATATGTTTTTTTTATTTTAAGGGCAAAGGGAAGCCATTGCAATATCTGTACCCTTCTTAAAATATTCCAAATTTGAAAAGATCATTTTATGGAGTATGGTCAGGTGACACACTGGATATTGCAGCAGTTTAGGGTTAAAATAATGTTTTATGAACTAGGATTGTGACAATGAAGTTGGAAAGAAATGAAGAGATGCAGGAGATACTTTGGTAAAACAGAAAGGTCTAAGTGATGGGCTAAATATGAGAGGCAATGCAGGAGAGGTTCTAGTGAAGGATGAGTCCCAGGTTAGTGGCTTGCACTACTAAATGGGACCCTTCTCTGAGGCAGGGAACATCAGAGGAGACTGCATCCCGACATGCCCTGTTTTAGTCTCAGGAAATCTCTCTAGCTGCTCTCACTGGGTTTGGTTCCTTGCATGGAAGGCCATGAGTGGTCAGTCTCCTTTCCCCGAAAAGTGATCAGTGTAACCCCAAATGAACCTAGATTTTACATAACAAAAGCCAGGAAAGGGGGCTGTCTTATGCAACATCTCTTTTTGGTCTACTACACAAATGCCTCTGAACAAGGACACGTAAAAACTTTTCTAAATGGGGAAGGGAAAATGCTGGGAGAAAAAAAGACACTGGGTAAGAAAAAATTAGTAGGAGGACTGTGGGATACCTGGTCCTTGAACTCAGAGGAAAAGTCATCTCTCTGATGATAATTCCCAATAGGTCACATCAAATTAATCACAAGTCCTATTGATCCTGCTTCCTTAATAGCTTATAAGTTAATCCTGTCACCCATAGCTTCATTTCACTGTCTTAGTGCAGAGGGGTGGTGCAGTTCTCATTATGTCATTACCTGAATTGCTGTAGTAACAATCGTATCAGGATTGTGTTCGGCTGCATGTAAAAGAAACCCAAACACAGAGTCTTAACCAAAGAGAAATTAACAGCGCAGAGCTGGTGCAACAGCCCAAGGAAGTTACCGAGGACCAACAGCCTCCTAACTGCATTGCAGGTGGGAGGAGTAGTGAGAATGGAGGGAAGCATCTTATCAGGAAAGTAATACATTTCTACAAATTCCCAGCAGAATTCTACTTTTGCCAGAACTGTTGTCACAGCAGTTTCAAGGGAAGAGAGAAATAATAGATACTTAGCAGTTTTCTTTTCATTTTTAAAAATAAGGAGTGGGGCTTCCCTGCTGGCGCAGTGGTTGAGAATCTGCCTGCCAATGCAGGGCACACGGGTTCGAGCCCTGGTCTGGGACGATCCCACATGCCGTGGAGTGACTAGGCCCGTGAGCCACAATTGCTGAGCCTGCGCGTCTGGAGCCTGTGCTCCGCAACAAGAGAGGCCGCGATAGTGAGAGGCCCACGCACCGCGATGAAGAGTGGCCCCCGCTTGCCGCAACTAGAGAAAGCCCTCACACAGAAACGAAGACCCAACACAGCCATAAATAAATAAATAAATAAATTAAAAAAAAAAAAAAAAAAGGAGTGGATAAAGATAGATAAAGAATAGGTCACTGATAGCATTTGCCACAGAGGCCTAACCGGTTTCACTGTTGCTAATCCTGCCCCTTTGGGCGAACCTTCTCCCTGTGACTGCTAGAGGCATCATTCTCAAATCAGACTGCATCGTTCTCTTGCTTAAAATACTTCAGTGGCAATCCATGGCTTTCAGGATAAAATTCCAACTCCCGGCTTAGCACACAAGGCCCTGAGGATCTGGCCCCCGCCTCTCTCTCCCTGCGTCTCCCCTTTCTCTTCTGCAGGCCCCCCTGCTCCGGCTGCTCCTGCACATCCCGGAACTGATGATGCTGTTAAAAAGCCACACATTTGTATGCTTATCACTGTCTCTCCAGCCTCTAGTAGCGTGCCTGCCCAGAGTGCGCATTTGACAGCTATTTGTTGAATACAAAAAATAATAAAAAATAAAATAAAATAAAGGAAGGAAAGAGGTAGCTTAGAATGAATAACAGGCTTCTGGCACAAGCAACTAGGTGAATTGCAAAATTCAATTCAGCTTAATTCAGTTTAATTCTTTTATGAAATAAAGCACAGGGATATGTGCATGCATGCTAAAGAGATGTGGAAGAGGTACATTCTCCTTTCCTCGGTTTTCTGAGGATTCCCATAGGCTTCTCTGGGGATGCAATTTGCCATCTTACTATAATATATGTTTTTAAATTAACAATAAGGTTTTTGCCATCTTGATAAAAATCTCAAGGTAACCTTTTGAGGGATCATTCTACCTAGAGACGGTCTAGATTGTTCCCCTAGATGAGCACATTCCGCCTGCCCTTTCAGAATTCAGCCTTGACGTACAGTTCTTCTGCCCAAGTCGGCTACTATTATAGCCTTACCTGGATTACCTTTCCCCTTTCCTTCCAAGCTCAATCCTAGTTTTCTTCAGACTTCAGTGGGGGTGTAATTTCTTCCCAGAACTCTTTCTGGGTCTCCTTTTTCTCTCCTAGTGTTTCCCGAGTTTACCTCTTTCTTAGACGGCACTTCTCACACTACCTTCTCGTCACTGGCTTACTGGGTAGTGAGCTCCTCAAGGGTAGAGACCGTGTTTCACTCATCTCTGTTCTCAGCGGTGTGTGTTGTCAGCCATGGTGTTCTGAAGGAGTGAATCCAGCCCCACTTGGAATCATTGCTCCTCTGTAGAGTAGATGGATGTAGAGAGCTGTCCGTGTCGTATATATTTAACAACCTCCTTTCCTAGAGGAGAAGCCAGAAAGTGAGAGACGATGCTTCCGTGGGGATCTTTGGAGTAGTTAAGAGCTTCAAACCTCCTTTTCCAGAGAGTGTTTTCCAAACCAAGTGGGAAATAAAACTTTCTTGAATCTCACTTTCTCTCCTTACCTCGTATATCCAGCCTTGGTGGAAATTCCAAAAGATAATGAAGTAAATAAAGCACAAAGAGACAGAAACAGATTTTGTGCCATGAATTCCTACATTAGTGAGAAGTGGGCAAACACTGTGCCTCATTCATTTGTAAAGACTTCACAGCCTGTTATGGGCTGAATGCTTTTGCTTCCTCTCCTCAATTCATAAGTTGAAGCCCTAACCCCCAGCGTGACTATATTTGGAGTGAGGAAGTAATTAAGGTTAAATGAGGTCATAAGTGTGGGCCGTGATCAAATAGAATTAGTGTCTTCATAAGAAGAGACATCAAAGAGCTCCCCCCGCCCACTTGCACAGAGGAAAGCCCACGTGAACACAAAGAGAGAGGGTAGCCATTTGCAAGCCAGAAAGAGGGGTCTCACCAGACACCAGATTGACTGGACTTGTAGCCTACAGAACTGTGAGAAACTAAATTCCTGTTGTTTAAGCCACCTAGTCTATGATATTTTGTTATGACAGCCCAAGCAGACTAAGACACAGCCCTTGGAATATGCTTTCTCCACAGTGAGTATTCAATAAGTATTTATCAAATGTGCACGTATATAATGATATACCTATAAAAAAGTTTAAAAATAGCTATCTGTGGGAATTCCCTGGCGGTCCAGTGGTTAGGACTTGTCACTTTCAATGCCAGGGCCCAGGTTCGATCCCTGGTCGGGGAACTAAGATATTGCAAGCCGTGTGGTACGGCAAAAAAAAAAAAAAAAAAAAAGGTATCTGTGAAGATTGTGACTATGGGTGATTTTCATTTTTGTTATTTATATTTGTATAATTTGAACTCTTTATGGGGTAGGTATATTACACTGTAAAATTTTTTAAAAGCAATTTAAAAGTCATAGCTAGCTGGTTTGATATGCAGAACAGACTGGGATGTAATCATGGGTCTTGGAGACAATGTTCTGGACCTTGGAGCAGCAGACACTTCCTGTGTGGGCTGCACATGATGTCTCCCATCAAGGCAAAAGCATCTGCGGGGGTGAATTTCCCGAGTCTGCTTAGAGGTACTAGGAAGGAGAGGACAGGTGTGAGCTCTGCAAGGCTGGGGTCAGTGTATATTCCCAGCACCTAGGATAGTGGCACGTGGTAGCGAATATTTATTTGCTGAGTTAAAAAAAATGTCCATCGTTCTTCTGGTTAAATATGAAAAGAGTAATAAGTATTTGCAGGACGATCAAATGAATGACTCAAAGGCATCTTAGGCTTAAAGTGATTATATTTCTTTTGAAATTTGAGAGTGACTATATCTAATGAAAAGAGTCAAGTTATAGGAGCTCTTGATAGGGAAACGAAGGAGAGTGGGGTGTGGAGTGCACCGTTCAACCTAGCTTTCTGAATTACTGAGCTGCTGTCTCTTGTTCTCTTCAATAAGTTTTGTCAATGTCCAAAGGCCTGTTCTTATGAGGCCAGGACAATTGTTTGGAGGCTCTAAGATTGGAATTAATGAACCTGTTCACTCCAGAAGATGCTGACTTGTTGAAACTTGAGCCCAATAGACTTCAGATTTTGTTATAATATGTGTGCTAGGAGCCTCTTGTGGTAACTCTGTGTACTTCATCTCTCAACACCTAGAAAACACACACACACACACACACACACACACTCAGAAGTGAAATGATTATTGTTATTTGGGGAATAAACACAATTTTTTTTTAAACATCTTTATTGGAGTATAATTGTTTTACAACGGTGTGTTAGTTTCTGCTTTATAACAAAGTGAATCAGCTATACATATACATATATCCCCATATCTCTTCCCTCTTGCATCTCCCTCCCTCCCACCCTCCTTATCCCACCCCTCTAGGTGGTCACAAAGCACGGAGCTGATCTCCCTGTAAGCGCAAATGTTACATGTTAAAAATGTAGAAGTACAGATGGTCAGTAAACATCTAAATTTTTTTCAATATCTTTATTAATTAAAGAAATGTAAAGGGTGTGTACATGGGCATGGGCATGTGCATGTGTGGGTGTGGGTGGGTGTGTATTTAGTACTGAGTTTTCAAGAGAGTTATACCCAGTACTGGGATGAGGAAAATGGGCATTAGGCGTTCCTATAGGCTTGGTGGGAGTGTACACTGACATAACAATTAGTAAATTAGGTCTTAAAATTGCTTTAAAATGTTCACATTCCTAACCCAGTAGGTCTACTTCTAGAAAATTTTCCAGTGGAAATGACTGAGGGAGTCCCCTGGCAGTCCAGTGCTTAGGGCTCCGAGCTTTCACCATGGCCCTGGATTCAATCCCTGGTCAGGGAACTAAGTTCCTGCAAGCCAAGCAGTGCAGCCAAAAAAAAAAAAAAAAATGTTGAAGACACAAGTAAGTTTTTCATATTTTCACACTGTATGGCAGAAAGAGGGAAATGTGCAAAAATAGGAATATGGTTAAATAAATGATATTTCCACATAAAGGAATATTACTTAACATTTAAAATTGTGTTTCCAAGTAATATTTATTGACATGGAAGCATATAATATAATGCTTATAATGCTAAGAGAAAATTCTAATTCGAAAAGATACATGCACCCCAATGTTCAAAGCAGCACGATTCACACTAGCCAAGACATGGAAGCAGTCTAAATGTCCATCAACAGATGAATGGATAAAGAAGATGTTATATATATATATATATATATATATATATATATATATATATATATATATATATATATATATACACACACATACACACACAATAGAATATTAGTCATGAAAAGAATGAAATTATGCCACTTGCAGCATGGATGTACCTAGAGATAAGTGGAGTAAGTCAGACAGAGAAAGACAAATATTATATGATATCACTTATACGTGGAATCTAAAAAATGATACAAATGAAGTTATTTACAAACAGAAACAGACACACAGACATAGAAAACAAACTTATGGTTACCAAAGGGGAAAGGGGTGGGGGGAGGGATGAATTAGGAGTTTGGGATTAGCAGATACAAACTACTATATGTAAAAGAGATAAATAACAAGGTCCTACTGTATAGCACAGGGAGCTATACTCAATATCTTGCATTAAACTATAATTGAAGAGAATATGAAAAAGAACACACATATATATAACTGAATCACCTTGCTGTACACCAGAAACTAACACAACACTATAAATTTTTTTACTTCAATAAAAAATACAGTGCTATAAGTGTAAAGCAGAATTACAACTGTAATACATATATCTCTACACATACACACATATGATGCAGACAGATGAAAGAGAGAAAGAGAGACAGAAATAGAGAGACAGAGAAGCTGGAAGGAAATCCACCAATATGTTAATAGGAATTATTTCTGTTGGGAAGTGTTATGATTCATTTTCAATTTCCCTTCCTAAACCTTTCTGTATTTACCAAAATCTAGACAATGAACATTATATTAAAGGATTATGCAAGTCATACACATACATTCTTATTACAAAACATTAGTTTGGACTTTAATTTTTTTTTTAACTTATAGCGGTACTATATATATTGTTCTAAAACCAGTTTTTTCATTGTATGCTTTGGAGCTATTTCTATGCTAGTACTAATAGTTCAAACTCACTTTAATGAATATAAATTTTTATTTATAGAAAAAGATATAATTTAAAACTGCAACTGTATTCATTGCTATCAGTTCAGTTTCAGATACATCCTTGGGGGTGGAATATCTAGTTCCACCAAAGAGGATGTGAGAGGTTTGATGAGGTCATCCATTTCCTCTCTAATGAGAATCTAAGATTCTATCTTAGAAAGAGCTGCACTGCCTAGTGAGTAGATAAAGTACTTAAAAGCAGGCATCTCTGCTGTGACTTGGATAAGCCCTCAGCACGTTGTTTAGGCTCCTTTGTGAAGCTGGAAGGTTAGAGTTTGCAGTTACATGAGTTCCTTAAAGGAGAAGGTTGTATGAACCTAAAGCAGTTTGGTTGCAACTTGCAACAAAAGGTATATTATTTAATGTAGCGGAAACTAGAAGTAAGAGCCCCTCTCAAAAAACATAGGTAGATTTTTAAAATTAAACACACACACACAGAGTAAAATATTCAAGCAATATAAAAACATCCTCCTACCTCAGATCCCCAGTCCACTGTTCTCTTTCTCCAAGAGGAACTGTTAGCAGTTATCAGTGTATTACTCTAGAAGTATTTTATTTTATATCAAAGTAGTGAATACAAACATATATCTCTCCCTCTTTACTAAAACACAAGTGGAAGCATACTGTATAAATACTCTTTGGCATCATGCAATTTAAAAAAAATCTAACAGTATATCTGGTAAATGTTTTATACGTGTGTGTGTGTGTGTGTGTGTGTGTGTGTGTTTTAAAAACATAATGGGACTTCAGTAGAATTTTAAAAGATAAGTTGGGGAAATTTACCTTTCTGGCAATACAATAGATATCCTGGAAAATGCTTCTGCTATGGAATACCTATGAATGCTAAATAAAATGCTATATATATATATATATATATATAGATCCAGAGAGATGAGTGAGTGCTGAAGGGTGCTGTCCTAAGGCATCTGTTCACCCTGTATGCCACCTAACCCCTGTTTTGTTTGGTTTGGCTTTTAATTGTGGTAAAATATACATCATACGAAGTTTACCACTTTACCATTTTACCTTTTTTTTTTGCTGCACCACACGGCTTGTGGGATCTTAGTTTCCCTACCAGGGATCAAACCCAGGCCCTCAGCAGTGAAAGCTCAGAGTCCTAACCACTGGACTGCCAGGGGATTCCCTCATTTCACCCGTTTTAAGTGTACAATTCAGTGGCATTAAGTACATTCACAATGTTGTGTAACTATCAACACTACCACCCAAACTTTATCACCTAAAATATAAACTTTAGCACGCAAACATAAACTCTAATCATAAGCAATAGATGCTCATTCCTCTTTCCCCCCAGCCCCTGGTAACCACCATTCTACTTTCTGTCCCTATGGATTTGCCCATTCTAGATACCTCATATAAGTGGAATCATATAACCTTTGTCCTTTTGTGTCCAGCTTTTTAACTTAGCATGGATGTTTACCCTTATCGTAGCATATATAATTCACGTATTCATCCATGATGAAGCAAGTAAGGTTCATCCGTGTTGTAGCATGTATCAGAACTTCAATCCTTTCTATGGCTAAGTAAAATTCCATTGTTTGTATATACCACATTTTGTTTATCCATTCATCTGTTGACGGACGCTTCAGTTGTTTCCATATTTTGGCTATTGTGAATGATGCTGCTATAAACACTGACATACAAGTATCTGTTTGAATCCCCGTTTTCAGATCTTTCGGGTATGTACCTGGGAGTGAAATTGCTGAGTCATATGAAAATTCTGTTTAACTTTTTGAGGAACCGCTAAACTTTGTGAGTGACTGCACCATTTTACATTCCAACCAGCAATGCACAAAGGTTTTAATTCCTCCACATCTGCCAATATTTGCTGTGTTCTGTTTTATTTTTCTTTTTGTTAAGTAATAGCCATCCTAGTGGGTGTTAAGTGATATAGTGGTTTTGATTTGCATTTCCCCAATGATTAATGATGCTAAGTATCTTATTGGCCATTTGTATTATATTTTCTTCAGAGAAATTCAAATCCTTTGACCATCTTTTGGTTTTTGTTTGTTTGTTGTTTGGCTGTACCACATGGCTTGCAGGATTTTAGCTCCCTGACCAGGGATCGAACTTGTGACCCCTGCAGTGGAAACGTGGAGTTCTAACCACTGGACCACCAGGGAATTCCTTCCTTTGATGATTTTTTAATTAGGTTGTTTTTTGTTGTTGTTGAGTTTTAGGAGGTCTTTATATGTTCTAGATATTAACCTCTTACCAGATATATGATTTGCAAATATCTTTCTCCCATTCTATGGGTTGTTTTTTCACTCTCTTGATAGTGTCCTTTGATGCACAAAAGTTTAAAATTTTGATATAGTCTAAATTATCTATTTTTTCTTTTGTTGCCTGTGCTTTTTGTGTCATATCCAAGAAACCATTGCCAAATCCAATGTCACAAAGGTTTTCCCCTGTGTTTTCTTCTAAGAGTTTTATAGTTTTATGTCTTATGTCTTTGATTTATTTTCAGTTAATTTTTTGTATGTAGTATAAAGGTCCAACTTCATTCCTTTTTTTTTTTTAATTTAAAAATTTTTTGGCTGCGTTGGGTCTTCATTGCTGCGTGCAGGCTTTCTCTAGTTGAGGCAAGCGGGGACTACTCTTCGTTGTGGTGTGTGGGCTTCTCATTGTGGTGACTTCTCTTGTTGTGGAGCATGGACCCTAGGCTCATGGGCTTCAGTAGTTGCAGCATGCAGGCTCAGCAGTTGTAGCACGTGGGCCCTAGAGCACGTGGGCTTCAGTAGTTGTGGCACTCGGGCTTAGTTGCTCTGCAGCATGTGGGATCTTCCCAGACCAGGGATCGAACCTGTGTTCCTTGCATTGGCAGGTGGATTCTTAACCACTGCACCACCAGGCAAGTCCCAACTTCATTCTTTTGCATGTCAATATCCAGTTTTCCCAGCACCATTTGTTGAAAAGACTGTCCATTCCTCATTGAATGCTTTTGGCATCCTTGTTGAAAATCAATTGCCCATACAGGTGAGTGTTTATTTCTGGGCTCTCGATTCTAGTCCATTGGTCTATGCATCTGTCTATATGCCGGTACCACACTGTTTTGATTACTGTAGCTTTGTAGTAAGTTTTGCAATCAAGAAGTGTGAGCCCTCCAACTTTGTTCTTGAGCTCCTGTTTTAATCACTGTGTAGGTGACAGGACACAAATCTAGTAACCTCAGGGCATATATGATTCAGGGAACAGGAGGCAGCATTCTTAGTGAAAGGGCAAACTAGGACAACACCTGTCCCCCCCCCAACACACATACACACACAACAGTAAGAAAACTCATATTTGTGGAGGAGGAAAGTCCCCCATGAAACTGGTCATAACCATTTTTAAAGAATCATTGCCATAAATAATGTTCCTGTCAACTTAAATGCAAAAGCCTCCACCCTATCTTCATCATATTCAGTCTTTCCCAAACAACCGTCACAACTAGACCTGAGTACATGCCCTTCAGATGGTCTGTCTTTCGGGTCAATGTAAAGATGTTTTGAATGTTCCTTAGATGCTTTAAGAAAACTCATTGACATAAAGCAGAATCTCTGGCTCAAAACACTTGAAGATCTCTCCTGCCAGGCAGTGCTAGATGCCACCAGGTTTGACGTAAATGAAAAGTGTGCTTATTGTCGGCCATGATCCAAGAAAGCTGAGATGAGGAACAGAACTAGTGCTGTGGGTGTGGGTGTTGGTGAACCTAACACCATGATTCTGGATTCCTATACACCTAGTAATATGACTTAAAATATACATAAAGCTAAAACTAACATCAGTACACGGATCAATTGAAAAACTCATAATGGAAGATTTTTCTTTTTTAAAGAAAAATATTGAACTTTATTTTGCACTTGAGGTTCCATTGTGTCTTTAATGAATTTCTAAAGTTATGATACCTAAATAGAATTCCATGAGGCACTGGGATATTTAATATAAAACTAAATTTACTTTCTTCTTTCTTACAGTGGAGAATTTTAATATACCTCTCAATAATTCTTTTTTTAAAAAATAAATCTATTTATTTATTTATTTATTTTTGGCTGTGTTGGGTCTTTGTTGCTGCACGCAGGCTTTCTCTAGTTGCAGTGAGCAGGGGCTACTCTTTGTTGTGGTGCATGGGCTTCTCATTGCAGTGGCTTCTCCTGTTATGGAGCATGGGCTCTAGGTGCACGGACTTCAGTAGTTGTGGCACGTGGGCTCCATAGTTGCTGCTCACAGGCTCTAGAGCGCAGGCTCAGTAGTTGTGGCACACAGGCTTAGTTGCTCCACGGCGCATGTGGGATCTTCCCAGACCAGGGCTCGAACCCCTGTCGCCTGCATTGGCAGGCGGATTCTTAACCACTGCGCCACCAGGGAAGTCCCTCTCAATAATTCTTAAATCAAGTAGACAAAAAATATCAATGAATGTATAGAAGAAGATCTGAAGAACACAAATAAGTAAGTCAATATAAATATAAACTCAGTGCCCATGATTTGGAGAATATGCTTTTTTTATTTTAAACGTCTTTATTGGAGTATAATTGCTTTACAATGGTGTGTTAGTTTCTGCTTTATAACAAAGTGAATCAGTTATACATATACAAATGTCCCCATATTTCTTCCCTCTTGCGTCTCCCTCCCTCTCACCCTCCCTATCCCACCCCTCTATGTGGTCACAAAGCACCGAGCTGATCTCCCTGTGCTATGCAGCTGCTTCCCACTAGCTATCTATTTTACGTTTGGTAGTGTATATATGTCCATGCCACTCTCTCACTTTGTCCCAGCTTACCCTTCCCCCTCCCCGTATCCTCAATTCCAGAGAATATGCATTTTTAACACAAATGAAGCAGTTATGTTCTAGACCAGGGTTTGGTAAACCTTTTCTGTAAAGAGACAGATAATAAATATTTTGGCTTGGAATACCATATGGTCCCTCTCTCAACTACTCAATTCTTGCTTTTGTGGACATGTACAATATGTAAACAAATGAGTGTGGCTGTATACCAATAAAACTTTATTTATGAAAACAAGCAGCAGGACTACCCTGGTGGCTCAGTGGCTAAGAATCCGCCTGCCAATGCAGGGGACATGGGTTTGATCCCTGGTCTGGGAAGATCCCACATGCCACGGAGCAACTAAACCCGTGTGCCACAACTACTGAAGCCCATGTGCTGCAACTAGTGAGACCTGTGCTGCAACCATTGAAGCCCTTGCCCCTAGAGCCCGTGCTCCGCAACAAAAGAAGCCACTGCAATGAGAAGCCCGCACACCGCAACAAAGAGTAGCCCCCGCTTGCTGCAACTAGAGAAAGCCCACACACAGCAACGAAGACCCAATGCCGCCAAAAACAACAAAAAAAAAGCAGAAACAAAAAAACAAGCAGCAAGGGACTTCCCCAGCAGTCCAGTGGTTAGGACTTCTACTGTTGGGGGCACAGGTTCAATCCCTGGTCGGGGGACTAAGATCCTGCAAGACATGCAGCGCAGTCAAAACAAACAAACAAACAAAAAACAAGCAGCAAGCCACATTTGGCCCATAAGTTGCAGTTTGACAACTCCCATTCTAGAACATAAAGCAAGTGTCAATCTATTCCAAAGACTCAGTCTCATGAAAACTATGTTATTTGACTATAATAAAATCTAAATTTAAATCAATAACAGGGACTTCCCTGGTGGTCCAGTGGTTAAGAATCTGCCTTCCAGTACAGGGGATGTGGGTTCGATCCCTGGTCAGGGAACTAAGATCCCACATGCTGTGGAGCAACTAAGCCCGTGTGCCACAACTACTGAGCCTGCGCTCTAGAGCTTGCGAGCCACAACTACTGAGCCCATGTGCCACAACTACTGAAGCCTGCGCACCTAGAGCCCATGCTCCGCAACAAGAGAAGCCACCGCAATGAGAAGCCCGTGCACCGCAACGAAGAGCAGCCCCCGCTCGCCACAACTAGAGAAAGCCCACGCACAGCAACGAAGACCCAATGCAGCCAAAAATAAATAAATTAAATAAATAAAGTTTTTAAAAAAGTAATTCTTCACTATATCTTAAGAAGAATAGGTGAAAACGACAATAGTGGGCTTTTAATGAAGCCTCTTTGAAACTCTTAGGATAGTTCAGTGAAATGTAAGCATTTTCAAGAGTTCAAATATTTTCCTAGACTTTCCCGGGGCTGTCACTGGAGCTGACTTTTTAAAAAAGGCAAATACCACCCCTAGAGAAGAGGGGTAAATTGGTTATGGTTAAAGAGGGGGAGGTGGGAGGGAGGGTATCAAAAGAGTTAAGTGTTGGCTAGAATTGGGTCATAAATAGAATAAGACAACTCTTATGACATCTATTTTTGGATCAACAGTATTAAAAAAACTTTGCTTTTCAGTTGTACAACATAAGGAAATCAGCCTAAAACAATAAAATTATGTTAGATGTTTTCAAAATTCTCTTTCTGTAGCCAAAAAAAAAACCTCACAAAGGGATTATAGCTAGTCCATACAAATGGGTGATCTATTTCATTGTATCAATACAAATGATCATCTTGTTTGTGCAGAAATATATATTTTTAATAGTAGGATTCAAGTACAAAATAACTTGGAGAATGCACATATGGGTTTTTATAAAAATCGTACAAAGTCTTTACCTACAATGAAGGTACTTGTTCAGATTAGACAAAGATGTTCAAACACACATACACAAGGATGTCCAAAACTTACACCCTTCAGTTCTTTCAGGATGAGCCAAAAGGAGGCTTTCAGGTTTAAAAGAAAAAAAAAAAAAAAAGTTTATTTTGACTGAATGTCACATATGAAAGTAAATGACTAATAATAACAGAAGCATGAAAATCTAAGCACCATGAAGACCACTGTTAGAAAAATCCTTCTATTCAGAAGTTCCTTTTGATGATGTGCTAGCCATTGTTGTTGCCAGTGAGCACCAATCTCCCCCCACCTCTCCCTAATAGACATAAAACAGACCTCAAACGACCAAGGCAGGGTACTACTGTCTTTCTACTCTGGTAAGGTACGTGTGCAATTACATTTTTCATCTCTAGATGGTGCAAGCTGAAAGTAATTTCTCTTTTTCAGGGTTTAGCTACATGAGATGATTTGTAATATCTTCAGGTTTACTTTTTCTGCATAACCATGGAAAAGGCATTTCTGACCTTATTTATTACAGTTTGCTTAGTCTATTTCTTATATATATATGTTTTCATATTCTTTTTTCATTATGGTTTATTACAGGATATTGAATAGAGTTCCCTCTGCTATACAATAGGACCTTGTTGTTTATCTGCTTAGTCTATTTCTTAACACACTTATCTATGATCTACAGAGGTCAGTAAATACAGAAAAGAAACTTTACTAAATGTGTCCTAACAGCCATTTCCTATCAGATTCTATTGAGTTAAATTTCCAATGTACAATAATTACAATAATTATTTTAAATGGTCTAAAATATTCTGTGGAAAAAAATTTTTTTTTTACTCAAAATAATTTGACATTAAAATCTAGTAGAATCTTCTTAGAACATAATTCAACACAACAGATTCAGATCTGCTAAAGGTCAAAATATTACCACAGCTGGCAAACTTTTTCTGTAAAGGGCAAGATAGTAAATATTCGAAGCTCCGTTGTAGCCTAAAAGCAGCACCGACAAGATGCAAACAAGTGGGTGTGGCTGTGTCCTGGGATTCCTCTGGGCTGTAGTTTGCTGATTCCTGTTATCTACAGCAAAAGCCTGATTTCTTATGATAAGTCACCGTCGTTTTTAAGCGCCCCCCCCCAAAACTGGATGCCTGTGCTCTCTTCAGCAGCACATATAATAAAATTGGAACGATACAGAGAAATTAGCATGGCCCCTGTGCAAGGATGACATGCAAATTCGTGAAGCGTTCTATATTTTTGTAAAGCAATTATACTCCAATAAAGATGAAACAAATTAATTAATTAATCAATTTTTAAAAAGCAACTGGATGCCTGAGTCTGTTACAGATTATAGACATATTTAGTTTGGGTCATGATATGAAAAATAGTTGAGTTCACATAAAAATCCAGATTTCCATCTCTTGGGAAAAAAACCCCTGAGGACCTAGAAACACTGAGCCCAGAAAATGAGCTGAGGTTAAATATTCTGTCCTCTCCTTGGAGGGATCAGGTGCTCTCCAGCTGCTGCTGTTCCCACAGGCTGGCTTGTTCACTCACCTCTCCACAGCGCTGGGCACTGGGACTGAGACCTCTTAGAACTGGAAAACTTCCACCAACTCTGTCCCCTAACGCTCTTCCTTATGCCCTTTCACTGACTACCCATTTATCTCCTCCTATTCTGGCCTACATTCTTCTATATTCCAGCTCTCATTGTTTTCATTTAAATACATCAAAACACCTAGTAATAATAACATGATAGCAATGAACGATTATTTACGACACACTTTTGCTGCAAATATGAAAACAAGAGTTCGTATTAGTAAAAAATCTTCATTTTGATTAACTCTCCTCATATACATCATAAGAATGAAATAATATTACTATGTCTCAGATACAAACCAGGAAACATTCCAATTTTTTAAAATCTTTATATAAAAAAAATAATCATTTTTCAATTTAAAAAGTAATCTTTTTATAGTAGTCTACATTTTTTTCAAAAAAAGCTTTTCTACACATTAATTAACTTTAACATCCATGGATTTCAGGAATTGGAATTGAATAATAAGTCTGAATAACTTATTGAATTACTCAGATTGTATTATTACCCCATTCACAGATTTTTGCTTTATATTCATCAAGACATGTCTGAATCAATGTGAGAAACGATTTCCAGATCAGTGCCCTCATGAGAAAGACACTCAGCCCTGCAATGTGTGGACTTCTCATATTTTTACCATATTTATTCCTGTATTTCCCTCTTTCTGTATTTCTTTCCTCTTTCAATGTTGAGGAGAAAATGCATATATTTTCCTTTCTTCACAGCATTTTCCTAGGTTTATGCTTAGGTTTAAGGTTCCCGTGTGCCTGACATCATTTGTCCTTCTTTACTTTCAAAATGAGATGCAGTTTAAAAAGTCCTTTGATTTTTAAACCCTTTGGTTTTGTTGTAGGTGGATTATTCCTGAGCCTTTGTTAGACACAGCTAACATGGCTTGGTCTCACTGGTGCCCAGTTCCCATCCTGAAGCTAGCCAGGAACCCAACAAGAGTCGCCTTATTAGAACAAAAGACACTCCTATCACCCAGGAAATTGCAAGGGATTTAGGAGCTCTGTATCAGGGACCAGAGTCAAAGACCAAATATTAGAACAAAAGATGCTCCTAGCACGTTTATCACATAGGAAATTACAAAGGCTTTAGGAGCTCTGGCCAGGAGCCAGGGACAAAGACCAAAATATGTATTAATATTTCTTATTACATCAAAATATCATACTACCTTAACAATTTTATCATATGTATGTACCATCTGAACCACTATTTAAATTTTAATTGATTTATCTTTTATATACATTATTTTAAAAAGAAAAATTGCTATTTAAAAAGGAAACATTTGATAGGAAACAAAAACCAGGATTGCTGACTATGACTAGAAAATAACCATAGGAATAAGTATGAGACTATAAAAATTAAGCTATTCTTTAAATATACCACCTATATATTTCATCAAATATACCACTAATATATTTGAGAAATGCTCTTAGGGTTCACCAGCTTCTAGACCTAGTGTGAGAAGACTTCCAAGTGCTACTTGGGCACAGGTAGTTTGATGGAACTGTTTCCATTAACCCTTTGCTACAATGCATCTGCCTGAGAATGTGCCCCTGAGAGGGTCAGGGTCTCCTTTCCCTCCTCCTTTTTCAAAATCTCACTTCTCCTACTTCATAAAAGACAGAGAATTGTTCTATGGTTCTTCACCTGGGAGACACGGGTGTTATTGGGCTAGAAAACAAAATGGCAGTTTGAAATATTTGTGTCAGTTTTTTAAAAAAAAATTTATTTGGCTGTATAGGGTCTTAGTTGCAGCATGAGGGATCCTCGTTGCAGCACACAGGATCTTTCATTGAGGCATGTGGGCTTCTCTCTAGTTGCGGCGCATGGGCTCCAGAGCACGCAGGCTCAGTAATTGTGGCATGCAGGCTCTCTAGTTGTGTGTGTGGGCTTAGTTGCCCCACGGCATGTGGGATCTTAGTTCCCTGACCAGGGATAGAACCTGAGTCCCCTGCATTGGAAGGCAGACTCTTAACCACTGGACCCCCAGGGAAGTCCCTTGTGTCAGTTCTGAAAAAAATAAATGAGTCCAAGACCAGATTTTAAAATCCTTTTGTCAGTCCAGTGGTTTCTCGTTTTTTACTTTCAACAAAATAGATGGATATAATTTACAACAACTTTCAATGATAGCTTACTATATACATTTTGGCATAAAACTCAGGAGTTCACAGAGTTGAGTGATATTGTTCTAAAATAAATCTCTTCATCATTTTAAACACATTTGTGTGAATAAGGTTTCTCCTTGCTTACATCTATAAAAACAAAATATAGGAATAGAATTGAACACTATCTTATTCTAGTAATAAGTAACATTCCTCCACAAAATCATGAATTGGGGGAATAAAAAGTAACCACATCCATTTCTTCAAGAGATGCACTTCCAATATCATTTTACTCTTTATCAAAATTTTATTAAAATTTGTAATATATTTGTTTTAGTCAATTGTCAATTAATAAAATCCAACTGATATCCATATTTTCATTGCAGAGTAAAATAAAATGACCAATAAAAGATTTTCAAGCACTAGATTTTTTTAGGATCAAATTCTGTGTGAGAATGGAAGTATGAATTCAAAGACAAAAAGAGCGATATAAAGTTTCTGATTGTCAAAGAGTTTGCTCATATATTTTTAAAATGGATAATGGTGGATATCATTTTGCTATGATATTCAGATTCCATTGGCTACTTTAAAAACTGTAAAGGGATAGTTTTGTTTTAAAAACTCAGTATATACCATGTTGGAAAATACATCTTTTGTAGCTACTTAAACTTAAGATATAAACTTTCATATGTCAATTTTAAAATGTGTGACAGGGACAGTGTTTTACAAAATTCTTTTTGAGATTATGGAAGCAAAATAATTTGAAAACCAGGAAATCTTAAATATGTCAGAGATTTTTAAATCTACTAATTGTGAAATAAAGAATGTTGCCCACCATCCAGTTCTACAAGAATCAAGTCACTAGCCACTACAGTTGCTGACCTACAATTCACCCTGAAAGGAATTCAGGGTGAAGATCAGGATGAGGTACTCTGTGCTCTGGGGAAACAGGCAAAACAGGCCCTTAGTTAGAAATGTTTCAGGAGGAATTTTTTATGAACCTGGATTCTTGCATCTTCCACACTTAGAAAAGCACTGAAATCATTAACTGAAATGTCTGTTCCTTGTGACTAGAAGCAACCTTCTACCAAAATGTGTGCTTGAGCGCATGTACCCCTTTGCCCAAATCACATATATACTGACCTACCTCTTCAGAGCAGTTCCTCAGAGCTGAGAGGCTGTCTCCCAGGCTATAGTCCTTAGTAAGCCCCCAAATTAAACTGAAACTCATAGCTCTCACGTTGTGTATTTTTATTTCAGTCCACATATTCATGAATCTTTACTGAAAACATTACTCAAATACAAATTCCAACCGCCAGAGTAATACTCAAAATCAAGAACTCAAGACTGGAAAAGTCAGAGTAAGAAGAAAGAAGTGGAACATCGAAAACAATTCACCTCGCAAAATTGAGTATAGATATAATTATATATTTATATATATATATATAATTATATATATATATAATTATATATAATTTGTTTTCAAATTTTTAAATTTGAAAACAAATTATAATATATATAATTTGTTATATATATATTTATATTTATATATATATATAATTATATATATTATAATTTGTTTTCAAATTTTAAAATTTTCAAAAGTGAGCTCCAAATGAATGCAAACGTTAAAGCCATTCTTGGCAGGCAGGACCAGGAGAAGCCTGATGGATGGCAGGTACGGGAGGTGGGCCAGAAGCCGGTTGGAGCCTGAGACGTTTTGTAGTTGTCTGAAGAGTCTTCAATCACTGTGTCAAGCGATACAGATGTTTCTCCTTCTTCATATGATGAAGATCAGGGACCTAAACTTATTAGAAAACCTAGAGAGGCACCATTTGTCCCCCTTGGAATGGCACGTTTTGCAGCAATCATTGTGTAGGGATTATATATTTAAATTGAAGAGCAGGGGAAATACTAAAATGTCTGTTCACCTGATCCACATGCACATGGCAGCCTAAGGCTTTGTTGTGGGAACAATGATTCTTGGTATGGGCTATTCCATGTATCAAGAATTCTGGGTAAAACCTAAACCTTAGAAGAGGAGATGCTGTCTTGGTCTTGTTAGTGGTGCTTGCTTTAGTTAGACATCTCATATTGAGGTTATATGTTTATGTTGAAAATAAATTGTTTGGTCAGACAATAACATGGTAATTTGAATACTGGCTTCCTTTCTGGCAGGCTTGATTTGCCTGGTGACCAAGTTACTGGTGACTAGTTCACTAGCTAGGTCATTCAGGGGAGTCAAATTAGCACAAAAGAAACATGTCACTTTTAAATGCACTTGATAGTGGTACAATGTCCACCTGCTTAAACTCTTCTGATGAAATTACTTCTAAAGAGGACAACATGCCAATCCTGAAATGCTCCCAGTTGCTGCAGAATATCATATACTTTTGATGTAATGTAGGAATCCTATTTACCCCAGTTAATTTAACTCTTTCTGACTGCCTTGTGGAATGAGTACTGTTTTAAGGGCTGGTTAGCTCTTGAGGAACACTTTCAGAACAGCACATGGAATACAACATTATAAACCTCCTGGCAAGTATGTGTGTGTGTTTTAAACCAAACCTAAAAAGCTGATAACAGAGCTGCTTAGACGTAAATTTATTTCAGAATCATAGTTGTAAACGTGAGAATAACTCAATTGTAGATCCCCTTTTAGCTCTTTTGAAATTGCAGAATTATATTTTGCTGCTGTTATACTAGAAAAATTTGTCAATGCCATTTTGAAGTAGAAATGTGTATTTTAAGTGCTAATGCAAAGGGAAATGAAAAACAATTTTTATTTATTTTTAAAAATTTATTCTACTTATTCATTTTTGGCTGCGTTGGGTCTTTGTTGCAGTGCGCGGGCTTCTCATTGCGGTGGCTTCTCTTGTTGCGTGCAGAGCACAGGCTCTAGGTGCGCAGCCTTCAGTAGCTGTGGCACATGGGCTCAGTAGTTGTGGCGCACGGGCTTAGTTGCTCCGGCATGTGGGATCTTCCCGGACCAGGGATCGAACCCGTGTCCCCTGCACTGGCAGGCGGATTCTCAACCACTGCGTCACCAGAGAAGCCCCAAAGAACACTTTTTAAATGTCTGCCGTATGTTTATTATCTCTATAAGAATCATAAATGTTAAACTAAGTAAATTACCTATAATGGAAGTGGTTTATGAGCAAGCTGGATTGGTCAGACTTTATACAAACTTTGGTATGCTACAGAATGCTTTATTGTACTTGTGAAATTTGCTTGTCTAACTTGAATTTACATTCCATGGTGATAACATGGTAACGTAGTGATATTAAAGAAAGTGAACACACACACACACACAGAGCAATTCTTGAAAAAGATTTAGATGGTGAAAAGAAAATACCGTGGGCATACAACCCCAGGTTAAATTAACAACAACTGGAGTAAGGCAAAGTAAATGACTGACAGCTCTTGAATGCATTCATTTGCTGACAGAATACTTGAGTGTTGAGTGCCAGCAGTGTGCCAAACACTCTTGGAGGTGCCCAGACTATATCACTAAACAAAATAGTCAAAGATCCCTACCCTTGCAGAATTTAGAATTTTCTTCTTGTAGATGTAATGTATGGCTTGGGGAAAGGGAAGTAAAGAAAAGTTATTTTGTTTTTGACTATCCTAATTCGAGATACTGAGTTTTAAGTTGGTACTTAATAAATGAACTTGACTTTCAGCTGAAGAAGTACATAATCTAAAAAGGAACACCATATGAAAGGAGTGATTTCAGTGAACCCAGGAAAGCGCTAAATTCCTTAACTTGAGATGTCTAGTTTCCTTTAATGAACAATAATCTTTTGATGTTCGGACTACTTTTCCTTTGTTGCAAAATTCCTGTATATCCTAGCTCCCCCTGTGCCTCCTTGGAGCAGTTCTCTCAGAGTTACTTGAGATGCTGCCTCCCAGGCTTGAAGTCCTAAAAATTTCTGCCAAATAAAACATAATTCTCAACTTAAAAAGAAAAACCATTAAGCAAACAAACAAAAAGAAACACCAAGTAATGCAGGGAAAAGGAAATGCTAAAAAAAAACCCCCCAAAACTCAACTATATGAGTATATAAATATTACTCTGTGAAATGCAGGGTATCTGAATGCTTGGAGAATATTCCTCCTTACCCACCAGATACTCTCTTTTTTCCGCTCTAGTTTTATTGATATATAATTGACACACAGCACTGTGTAAGTTTAAGGTGTACAGCATCATGATTGGACCTACACACATCATGAAATGATGACCACAATAAGTTTAGTGAGCATCCATCATCTCATATAGATACAAGATTAGAGACATAGAAAAAAAATTTTGTCCTTGTGATGAGAATTCTTAGGATTTACTCTTTTAACAATTTTGATATATAACATAGTGTTAATTATATTTATCATGTTGTACATTACAGCCCTAGTACTTATTTATCCTATAACTGGAAGTTTGTACCTTTTGACAACCTTCATTGAATTCCCCATCCCCCTACCTCTGCCTCTGGTGGGGTGTGTGTTTGTTTTTGAATACCTACAACACTATGTTAGTTCCTGTTACACAACACGGTGATTCAATACATAAACAAAAAATGTTGCCTGCCATTCCAGTTCTACAAAGATCAAGTCATTAACTGCTGCCATTACAGACCTACAGTACAACCTGAAAGGAATTCAGGGTGAAGCTTTCTGTGTTGTGGCTACATGAGCCCCTAGATAGTTAAGATGCATATCTAAGGAAGAATTTCAATGACCCAAGATTGTTGCATCTTCCCATCCATAGAGAAGCACTAAAATTATTAACTTGTGATATGTTTTTTGTGATTGCCTGTAATCTTCTAGCAAGATGTATGCTCGATTACATGTATTTCTCAGCAAAACATTCATCTATATCCTGGCCCCTCCCCTACCTCTTTGGAGCAGTTCTTTGGAGCTATCTGAGAGGCTGTCTCCTGGGCTCTAGTCCTCAGTAAGATATGGAATAAAACTCAACTCAAAGCCCTTACGGTGTGCGTTCATTTATCCAGTCAACAAATACTTCTCTACATTTCAAAACGATCACCATAAGTCTAGTTACCATCCACCAGCTGCTCTCTGAATCCAGTCATTTAGGGTTTTTATGAAGGTTCTACCATGCGGGCATGTTTGATTAAATCATTAGCCATTGGTGATTAACTCAATCCTCAGCCCCTCTCCCCTCCCTGGAGGTCAGGGAGTAGGGCTAAAAGTTCCAACATTTCAACCTCTGTGGTTGGTTCCTCTGGCAACCAGCCCCCATCCTCCAAGAGTCACCTCATTAGCATAAACTCAGGTATGGGCTTATTATGAATAATGAAAGACGCTCCACTCAGCCCTGCCACTCAGGGATTTAGAAGGGTTTTAGACGCTTTGTGCCAGGAACCGGAATGAAGACCAAATATCTATTTCTTATGATATCGTAAGATCACAGTGTGTGTGTGTGTGTGTGTGTGTGTGTGTGTGTGTGTGTGTAGAGGGGAAGATAAGGAGGAGAAAGAGAGAGAGAGACAAAGGGGGAAGAGGGAGGAAATTGTTCCCTTTCTCTTACTCCATCTGAGGAGGTGGCATGGGGCCCAGGGGAAAGGCAAGGTCCCCTGAAGGCCAGAAACCTTCTCTACTTGAGGGCTCTGGCCGATGGGATCAGGAGGTCAAGAGGACCTAAGAGTTAGCTGTCCTGAAGGGGGTGGATGTATACCACCCAGGTGGGGCTAGGAGGAAGGAGATTCCTGTCCTAGAAGGCATCCCTCCCTCTCCAACAGCCTTCCTTCCTCTGGTAACAAAGAAGCAACCCAGTGAGGTACTGGAAAGCACGCTCATAATGAACAGATGGGTTCTGGTGTTCTGGAAGCCCTGCTGGGCTCAAACAGAGCTGCGAGTGGTTGCATCTTGTTTTTGTGAAGCCTCACCTGTGATCAGAGCTGTCCTGGGCAGCCCCAAACTAGGAAAAGCAGCAGGGGGTTTGTTTTTCTCTTTTGCAAAGGGAGGAAGCCATCAAGTCATGTATATGCACCAGTTCTGAGCTTATGCTGAGGAAACAGAGGAAATCCTCTGGTTTATATTGACACGACTTTATGAGGAAGGCAGACACTGCATTCCCACTCACCGACACAGACTTGCATGTGGGAAACTCTAACTCTTGGAAATGAGTGCTCTGCCTGTCGTGCCTGACTGTGAGGCTTGAAGTCTTCATAATCAGAATATAATGGCATCTTCCTGGACCATACTAACCGAGTTGCTTTACTGTACATACAAATTCATGAGGAATTAGATGAAATAGAGTGTAGGCGCTGCTAGAGCGTGCTTCTATTTAAGGAAACAAAACTCTTCTGGGTTTCAAATAAGTAGACTTACAACATCCAAGGTTGATTGTTATTATTGGTTCCATAGCAATTGTATTCTTTCCTTGGAATGAAAGTGTGGAAGATGAGAAAGCGCATTTTAAGCCAATGGCTTAAATGGTGGATGTTTTCTAGTCAAATCACATTTTTCCTTTTCTGGCTTGATGCCATTGTTGGTGATGTATGAACTCTGTCTGTAGTTATCAAAGGTTTAGTACACTCTCCTCCCACCCGAGCTCACCAATCACATTCCTGCTGAACAACAATGGTGGCTGGTTCTCAGAACCAGGTGGTTTTCCAAAAGTGATGCCAGGAGCATTTGTCTGGCACGTGGCATAGAGTCAAGTGAGAGCTATTTCCTCACCCATCTTCTTCTATTGTTGTTTGTTGTCTTTCTTTTCTGTACATCCTTTTTCCCTTTGACCATGTCTCTGTTTCACATAGCATCCCTTCGGCTATACTGTTAGGAGACCTCCAGAGCTCTGATGTCTTCTTGATGTTGAGTTTGTGGTTGTTTGCTTGTTTTTTGTTTGTTTCCAGCTCTAGACATTCAACATTATGTGACTCTCTTGCCTATCGGTTGAGGATGATGGGTTCATTGCCCAAGAAACTGACACGTACAAACTCAAATCACAAGAAACCAGCATGATTTTTTATTATTTCTACTCCTTGAGTTTTCATCTTTGGGATTTAAGGCACCGTGGTCCTACAGGAGTCAGAGCTTATCCTAAATCCCTCACTTTCTTTATTAAAAACGTACGGAATTTAAAGATAAAAGTTGAACTAGTATGCCATTATGGAGAAAAGATTGAACAAAAACAGCTTTTCCATGTCCATTTGATGCTGGTCAAAACACATCATTGGCCATTTACTTAAAAAGAAAAGAAAAAATTAAAAAACCCCAAACAAATGCAATATTCTTATACACAGACACATAAAAAAATGGGAAAAGAGAAAATAAAAGATTAGAGAAAATGACACTCTAGTTGCTAGGAAGTGATGGGACCAAATTATAGCTTTCTAACTGAGAATGTATCCTTGTTTGTAGAACCAAGTTCTGGGGTCAAGTAGCAGGTATTCTTTTTAGTAGACACCTCATTTTTGCTGCCCAGCACATCAACTGTATCTTCTTCCTCCATTTTCAATTGTTTTGGTATCTGTTTCACTGATTGGCTGCTCATCAAATGGGGGTCTGATCTGCCGAACTGACAAAATCTATCATTCACAACAGGCTCCAGCATTTGAAGGCTTGACTGGGGCTAGGATTCACTTCCAAAGTGACTCACACATAAGCCTGCCAAGTCAGTGCTGGTTGTTGGTGGGAGACCTCAGTTCCTCAACCACAGGGCTGCTTGAGAGTCTTATGACTGGCAGCTGGCTTCCCCCTGAGCAAGTGATCCAGGCCTCAGGTTTTGATGCAGAGAAAGGAATTCCTGCCAGAGTAATTCTTCTGGCCTATTTCATTACCTCTCACCTATTCTTGCCCATGGGAGGAGGTGGGACTTCTGACTGGTGAATTTGGTGGATGGAACTAAGCATGGTCCATCAGCTTCTCTGGGGTTATTTTATTTTGGAGCAAGCATGTCTCCAGGACGCAGGCATTCTAATCTGTTTTTGGCCAGACCAGAGTCAAGGGCCAGTACTTTGGGGTGTCCCTGACTTGTCCAGCTATGCCAGGGTCTGGGTAAGTAAGTTCATCTCATTGGGGTGAATTGATGGTAAACCCACACGGTTGTAGATCTAAATTCATGATCTTGCATCAGCATTGCCAGTGATATTTTGAGTTCTCTTTGTATGACTCGTATCAACTAGTTCTGAATACTGGAGGGGAAGATGGAGCCTCTTCAAAACCTCAAAATTTGTGGGAAGAGAATACAATTAGAGTAACTCAGCCAGGAATCTGAAGAACTAAATTGCTTCCCTGTTGGCTTAATTTTAGCATCTTCAAGACTGAGGGTGTTGGGACTTCCCTGGTGCTCCAGTGGTTAGGACTCTGCGCTCCCAATGCAGGGGGCCCGGGTTTGATCCCTGGTCGGGGAACTAGATCCCACATGCATGCCACAACTAAGAGTTTGCATGCCGCAACTAAGAGCTCCCATGCCACAACTAAAGATCCCAAATGCTGTAACTAAGACCCAGCGCAGCCAAAATGAATAAATAAATAAATATTAAAAAAAAAAAAAAAGACTGAGGGTGTTACTGTGTTCAGGTTTTTTTCCTTAGAGTCTAAGAAGGTTCTCGCAAGACTTCTTCTAGACAGGTGTCTGGGAACAGGGAGTGGGAAAGAGAGAGTCATTTTTGTACATCATTCTTGCCCTCAAATTCTCTCCCCTGGTTGGGTCAAATGTCTAGTGGTTGTAACAGTGTGAGAACTTTTCCTGGAAGACTTGACTCCAATTTTCATTTCCTTTTCTAATGATAATAATAATAATAATAGCAATAATGGCACTGACTATTTTGAGCACCAGCCACGAGCCAACCAGTATACTGTAAGCTTTACGTATATTGTGTCTAGTCTTTACATCAACCCTGAGGCAGATATTTTCATTTTACAGAAAGATTAATCAATATGCTCCAAGTTGCACAGAGTGGAGGCTGGAACCCCATTCTGTCTGACTCCCAAGCCCAGGCTCCTTCAGTTTTCCCACATTTCTCTGAGCCCCTGCTCCATCTCAGCTTTTCAGGGTCAAGAGGGCAGTTAAGAAAGAGGATGTTCTTATTTTTCAAGGCTGGCTGACTTCTCCCCAGGGGGGTTTTCCAAATAACCTAGAAACTCAGGGGACAGTAAGGCGGAGCATTCTACTCAGAGGTTATTTTACCTTTCAAACACCCCCTTCCTACCCTGCACTCCCAACACGCCCTCCCTCCCCCAGCTTCCCAGCCATGAAACTGTTATTGCACCTATCTCAGAGCTGTGCTCAGAGGCCATCTGTTCAACCAGGGGGTGCCATTATCTTTATGGTCCTTTAACATGGCCATTTCCTGAAATTGCATCTGATAATGGAAAATGGGTTTCTGTGTCTCTGAGGGACCATATCTACGTTGCTATTTTGTCCTCTCATGGCAAAGGAATTTGAAACAGCTCTAATATTGAGAGAGAAAAGCAACAATTCCCTTAATAGGTGTGGTAGACAGAGCAATGCTTCCCCAAAGATGTCCACATCCTTTTCCCTGGAACCTGCAAATATGTTACTTTACATGGCAAAGAGAACTTGCAGATACGTTTAAATTAAGAATCTTGCAATGTGGGAGATTATCGTGCATTATTTCGTGGGTGTAATGTAATCACAAGTGTCCTTTTAAGGAAAAGAAGGCAGAAGAGTCAGAGAAGGAGATACGACAACATGAGAAGCTGGAGCGATGGGATTGCTAGCTGGAGGCCATGAGCCAAAGAATGCAAGCAGCCTCTAGAAGCTCGAAAAAGCAAGGAAACAGGTACTTCCCTAGAGTCCCCAGAAGAAACAAAACCCTGCCAACACCTTGATTTTAGCTCCATAAGACCCATTTCAGTCTTCTGACCTCCAGAACTGTAAGATAATGTTACCGAGCTGAACTTGCGTCTGCTCACCCACCACACAGCAAAGACAATTTACTGACAGCAGTTTGTGGTGAAGGAAAGTAGAGCAGTTATTGCAGGCATCAAGCAAGAACAGGCAGCTCATGCTCAAAAGACCCAAGCTTCCTGGTGGCTTTCAGGGAAGGGTTTTTTAAGGCAACATTTGGGGTGAAGGTTGCAGCTTGTGGACTTTCTTCTGATTGGTTGGTGGTGTGGTCACAGGGTGATGTTTTGGGAACCTTAATCATCCACCGTCTGGTTCCAACGAGTCTGGGGTCTAGTGCTTGTGGTCAGCATACAGCCACTATCCTCCATCTGGGTGAGGACCTTAGTCTCTGCAGAATAACTCAAAGATATGCATCAGGTTGTTATGTATATCCCTTGAGGAGGAACTAGGACTCTTGTTTTATTGCTGAACTCTTATTTCTTTACTGCTTTTCCTTTGTTTCTGCATTCTCTCACTTCTCTAATTATTAACTGCTTGGGACTTCCCTGGTGGCGCAGTGGTTAAGAATCCGCCTGCCAATGCAGGAGACACGGGTTCGAGCCCTGGTCTGGGAAGATCCCACATGCTGCGGAGCAACTAAACCTGTGCACTACAACTACTGTGTCTGTGTGCCACAACTACTGAAGCCCGCGCACCTAGAGCCCGTGCTCCACAACAAGAGAAGCCACTGCAATGAGAAGCCCGCGCACCACAATGAAGAGTAGCCCCCGCTGGCCGCAACTAGAGAAAGCTCGCACGCAGCAATGAAGACCCAATGCAGCCAAAAATAAATAAATAAATAAATAAATAAATAAATAAATAATTTTTAAAAAATTATTAACTGCTTGAGTCTGCTCTTTGGAGCTCAGAAAAGGTATAGGAGACTAAAGCCCTTTTTTTCTACAAACAAGAAACAGGGGACACGGAGGAGCTTTTGTACCCAGGAAGGCCCCAAAGGGTCCTGCTCAGTTTCAATCACCCATTTTCTTTTTTACTCCTCCATCCTGAGGGGAACAGGGGGCAGAACAAGAAAGAGAATAAAGTTTTGGATAGAGAGGTAAATCATAAACTCAGGCAGGGAAACTCAGTTTTCCGGGGACTCAGTTTCAATAATAAATTTATGTTGCTTTAAGGCACTAAGTTTGTGGTAATTTGTTACAGTAGCAACAGGAAGCTAAGACAATACAATACACTCCACCTTTCTCTGCTTAATCATTTATGCAGTTGGCCACTAAACATCCTGGTCAGAAACTCCATGTCAACTAATGACCCTGCCATTTAAATTTTTCTCACAAAACAAGAGACACCATGGAATAGTATGCCTGGTGTACCCTTTCATTATTGCCTTTTTTCATAACAGCCTTTTGGAAAAATGAGTTTACACAATCCTTTTTCATGGTGATAAGACAAGAAATCTTTATAGATCAAGACCATATTGGTGGAGACTACCACCAGAGGCCCCTGCATATCCTCTTACTTACTCTGAGGTATAATAGATACAAATTAGCAACAATGTAGCTAACAGATGTCACATGCCCATTTATTGCTTGTGCTCCTGGAAAACAAGGCATGCCTTATCACCACTGGAAAATGCCACTGGGTTTCCGCATTTAGGTTTTAACAGAGCTCTTTAGGTGCTATAGGAACTGACATGAAAGAGCCAATGACTCCTAATCAGGTTCCGAAGGAAATTGTGCAGCTAATGCAAGTTCCATGGAAGCTGAGCCAGTCTGTCAGTGTGGAAGGTTAATGGCCCTGAGTTGGGTCACCATTAGAGACCAGGACAAGGAGGGTCTTAACTCTATTTTCAGCTGAGCACTTTTGAAACTGCCTTGCTGATTCAAGGCATCCACTGTTTCAGTGCCAGTCAGCAGGATAATGATTTAATTAACCTTCCTGCTGAAGCTGGTGGGAACCCAAAGCAGTCATTCCCCAGCGGAAACTTTCACCACAAAACAAATTCAATTGATTTCTGCCTGCTCTTCCCATTCTCTGTGGAGATCTGAAAGAGCAAACCAGTTCTAGCTGGTTAAACCAATGATCCCTCCAGGAGGGCTTCAATTGGCCAATACTTCTGGGGTCCAGAAGGTGCTCGGTCCCAATAAATTCCGTGTGGCTATGGTGCCAGTTGTCAGGTCACTTCTGGATTCTTGTACCCTCTGTGCTCTGGGCTGTCTCCTCTATTCACACTAGGGGGAAGGCTCCCATTCCTTGATTAAAGGCTGCATCTTTCCTTAATTGGTGTTTCCGCAATGACCACAGCGTGAGGAGGACCATACAGCCTTAATAATTTGTACATGGGAGGATAGCCATATAAGACCAAGCCTGGTATACTCCTATGGAACTTTCTATCCCTGCCACATTACACTAACAGCTCATAAATGTGGTCAACTCAGATTCCAAGATCTTCTTCAGATAAGCTGAATACTGAGAGAATAGAAATGGGACAGATAAACATACATGAAAGACGGAAGTAGCTCTGAAAGCTTGAGAACTAGAGGAGAGAAAAATACATAAAAAGAGGCCTAGGAAACGGCATGACGTTGCTGAGTGCTTAGCCACAGAAATGAATGGTGCCAAAGGGGAGAGGTTCTAATAAGAAAGTGGATAATTCAATTTAAAAATTCTACTTAGGGAGACCTTCATTTACATTCTGCTTCCATCACTAAACGTAGTTTAAAAAACCAAATCTAGTTTATTATTTTGTTTAATATTTCAATTGGTAAATTCTGAGGTTGGCAAAGATGGAACATAAGATGATTTTGATTCGTTGCCTCCCTGAAGGCTCAATGAACTGCCTTTGCAACCAGGACTTGAGTATAGGGAGCTTCAAAGGGTTGAAAGGTAGCAAGAATGTACTCAATAGGAAAAGGGAGTGAATGAAGGAAGATGTGAAGCACCAGCTCTGAAAGGTGACCACCCTGTACTACCTATTCCTTTCTCTCCTTGCTCCCCTAGGAGGTTTCCTAGGCTGGGTCAGAGATGACATAAAGTGGATATATTTGCAGGTTGGCAATTTAACTTGATCCAATAACACTCCAGAGATTGTAGTTCATGCCTTTATTTTAACAGAGGCCCTGAGTGAGTGTAACTTCCTCAAACCATAAAGGAGTACATATATAAGGGCCAACTGTTATCTACAAATTGAAGTAAGTTACAGTTAAGTGGAACACAAAGTCCATAGATTGTACCCAATGAAAAAATATTACTGCTAATGTCCAACTAATCATCAGCAAATTAGTCTGGATCTGATAAAGATTAAACACAAATACAATTGATTACTTTTGAGGTTTGACAATGCTCCTGAATTATGAATCCTCAGGGAAGACAGAATGATCTGTTACCTAACATAAGACTTAGGAGCAATAGTTTCCTATGATTTGTCAGCCAGCTGAAGAACCGATTTTTGAAGACTGACACTAGCAAACTGATAAAAGATACATAAATATTTTAGGAGAATTGAAAAACACATATGAGAATAGAAGAAAATTATGGAAAAAGAAACAAACACTACGAAACACTGATATCTTTCAAAGGCTGTTGATTGGGCTTTATTTGCAACCTTCTTTTTGAATGACTTAAGAAAGTAAAAAATTAAAAAGATCATAAGAAGAATTTACCAACATTTTCAAAAGCTCTAGTAGCTAAACTTTTAATTAGATATAGCAATGATCACTGTAAAAACTTGCATTATTTTTATACAAATAATATATAGTTATTAGATATTTTAAAAATTACTTATAATCTCACCATCCAGAGAAAATCTGTTAACATTTTGGTGTCTGTCTTTTCAGACTGTTTCCTATATAGTAATGGCTTTGGGGCAGAGAAAAGAAATGAAGTAGCAGAGATGAAGTAAAGTATTGAGATGTTTTGAGGATCTGTTGAGGAATTTCTAAAGGTGTATAAATATTGACAAGCTAAATTATTTTCAAATAATTGACAAATGTGCAAATTTGCACAAGAAATAGTAAAACCTAGAAGACAATGAGAACGTCCCAGAGAATGAGTGGAAGTAGATAGTCCAAGTGTGCATGTGATTAGTGCTTTTCAAGACGTGATTGGTGATCCATTTGTAAGTTACAAAATTAATAGAGTAGTCTTGACCAGTATTAAAATGAAAAAGGAGCAGGAGGAAGAAAAATCGAATAAAATTGGAAGTATCCCTATGCAGTTTTGAAGCTTTTGCTTCAAAGTGTGTCTCTGTGCGTGTGGCATGCGCATGCGCTGAGTTTCTACAAATAATGCACTTTCTACCCTGAGTTGAGGTAAAACAACGTATGAATGCCACAGCAGTAGACTGAAATCTTACCAACTGAGTCCTCAGAGAGTAGAGCAAAGAGCGAGTGGAGAAAGGATTCCATCTCCAGGTGATAATACTGTCCAGCCCAAAAGGATATAAGAAAGGAGAAAATCACTGCACCCGATGAGAACCTCATGCTCTGATGCCAAGCTTATCCTGCCCGGCTAATGGAGACAGATTGACCTGTTGACCTGCTGGATACACCATTAACACTTTAGAGGTTCATCACTGTCCCCATCATAAAAGAACTGCACTCCTTCAGACTGCTTCTGACGCTTCAGTCCCTGCTCCAGTAGCTGTTGGAAGATTACGCTTCTTCTGCCTGGTGTGCCTATGTCTTGCAGCCCTGACTAAAAACCCCCTCAGGCTTAAGGGATTGGATGGGCCACCGCCCTGGGCCAAGCTTGGAGCTGGCGGTTCTCAATTAAGTTAAATCACAGCAAGAACTACAATGCTGTGGAGGGAGAAGACTGCCAGCGGTTTGGAACATAACCCACTGTGCTGTTAAAATGCCCAGGGCAGCAGTATGATGTGCTGTCTAGATGAGTTGTGGAAATACTGCCATTAAACAGAAAAACAGGCTTGCTAAAGGGCTGAGGTCAGAGTGAGCATAAGTCATTGACTCCTGGACACCTCAGGCCATTAGCTGTAGTCAAATGTCAGCCCTGCCAATTACTCCTAACTGATGACCCAGGACACTGCGCGGAGTCCTCTAGTGAAGGCTAGCCATGTGTCAGCCATCACACTCTCTGAGAGCATCATTTGGTGACCATATTGAGAGGACCGGGTGTCAGGGCTCATGTGAGAAGTAAAAGATGGCAGAGTTCACGCACACAATTATGAAATTCATCACTGCACTGTAGGGGAGCTCAAGTTTGGTCTGTATTTTAAGTCATTTTTTGAAAAAGAAATGGCAAATACAGAATCGCTGTCTTTGTAAATTTTCCTCTTCACATGAGATCACAGTGAGGGAAAACAAGCCTCAGCAAGTGCCCATGATTGTTATCAGTCTTTAGGGGTTACAAAAGAATAGAAAAATGCATCCAGCTGGAGACATCATACGTGATTTCAAACATCTGCAGCCCAAGTCATGCAACGTGGACTTTGTTCACATGGCTATTTTCCACCCACATCTTCTTTCTATTGGTTGATGGTTGCCACAAAGGAGGCTAGGACAACTGCCTCTTACTCCCCAAGTGCTCTGTTTCTCCTCAACTCTTATCTATGTCCCAATCCTCCCCTGTACCTCCAATTCTGCAATCTGGAATCGTAGAAGCATCCAGTTCTTTCTTTCTTTTTTCTTTTTGGATCAAAGACACTCAAGAGAATCTGAGTACGGAGAGGCAAGGGAATCCTAAACATAAACGATTCCTTCAAATCCTCTACACGTTGTCTTTCTTTCCCTTCCTCCTTCTCTCTCCCATCTATTTACAGGTTCTGAACTCCTTTCTTGGAAACACTGTCAGAAAAAAGAGCTTTGTTGTTGACTATGTTCTAATCCTGGCTGGATCCCTATTTGGCACTTAATGGGTTGGAGAACTTGAAAGATCAGGGAAAATCCTAAACTGGACAGAACCTAGATGCTTACAAGACCTCCTCCCTTGTTCTTAGAGTGACAATGACATTATTCAATAAATATTGATTGAATCCCTATGGTATTGCAAGGCTTTGCATGTAGGGAACACAAACAGCTTCTGTTTCAGTGATGATGTTAGTCATATGATAATCAAACCCCCATACCTTCTTTTTTTTTTAATTATTAAAAAATTTTTTATTTTTATTTTTGGCTGCGTTGGGTCTTCGTTGCTGCATGCAGGCTTTCTCTAGTTGCGGCGAGTGGGGGCTACTTTTCGTTGCGGTGCACGAGCTTCTCATTGCGGTGGCTTCTCTTGCTGCGGAGCATGGGCTCTAGGCACGCGGGCTTCAGCAGTTGTGGCACACGGGCTCTAGAGCGGAGGCTCAGTAGTTGTGGCACACGGGCTTAGTTGCTCCGCAGCATGTGGGATCTTCCCGGACCAGAGCTCGAACCCACGTCCCCTGCACTGGCAGGTGGATTCTTAACACTGCGCCACCAGGGAAGTCCCCCCCATACCTTCTGAGACTATATTTCTTCTGCCCCGATTCTTGATGAAATGGTCTATTCTTGGCTTCATGTGAGCCCCTTCTCCAAAGCTGGGCTGGCAAACTTCAGTGACCACCCATTGCCGTACCTCTCACTTATCACTCTAACATGAGAGCATGGAATGCGAGCCCTGGGGCTCCCAGCCCCCCATGAAGGTGAATGCTGGGCCCTGAGAGAGCCTGCAGGCAGCTAAACTGCACACACAGCATCGTGCCTGCAACAGCTTCTGAGTGCTGTGAACACACTTGGGTCTTATGACGCCTCTATTCTGTAAAAGGATCATTGCTGAGGTCAAATGACTTGCCCCAGTATCACTTGGCAACTCAGCAGCTGCACCAGAAATAGAATCCTGCCCAGCCTTCCTGAGTGACTGGCAGGAGCTGAAAACACCGCTAACCTTTGAGGCAGGAGAAAGAAGCCACCCATGGAGTCCGTGTCCCCGAAAAAATACGGAAGCTCACCTGGTCTCTGAGGTCATAATGGCCCTTGAAACTTGGGGTGTGCTAGCATCCCCCCCCAAACCCAGCTCAGTTCTGAAAGTAACCCAAGGACGGTGGTGCCCGCTGAGCAACTGGCAGCGCAGGCTGGTGCATCTGCTCTGCTGGAGCGCGGAGCGGTGTTCCCAGAGGGAACTGAAACTGCTGGTGGGGGCAGGGCTCCCCAGGCATGCACTCAGGCTGCGGGAAGAAGGTGAGAGATGCTACCTTGCGGTTCTGTCCACTCACGGAATGACTCGCGGTGCAGAGGTGCTGGCTTCAGAGAGTGGCTGCCCAGCCGTTGGCCGGAGCAGAGGCGCAAAGCAGCTGGGTATGGTAAAGGCTAAGATGCTGCAGTAAGAGTTCAAATCCCAGCTCTCAGGCTTGCTCCCACTTATTACCAGTGGGACAGTGGGCAATTTACTACTACTTTCTGCCAGAGTTTCTTCATCTGCAAAATGTGGATGATAATAGCACCTACCTGATAGGTTCTGCTGCTAGGATTAAATGGCTAAATGAATAAGGTGCTCAGTACCTGCTATGTAATAAGTATCATATAACTGTTTACTATCATGTATTTATTCAAAGAGCTATTCGGTGACCATTGAAAATAATGGTTATAAACTGTGATATGCTGGTAAATCTTTACTGGCTCCCTTGGAGGAAAAAAAGCTCTGATTTGTATTGTTTGCTGACTTCCATGGTTTAAATATTTCCATCAGGAATGATTTCAAGAACACGGAATTAGGAAGAAGTGCTCATGGTCAGCTCTCAGGAGCTGGCATGTCACTGGTTATAAAGCCCAAGTAATAACATGAAAGATGCTATGATATATTATGTGAAAAATAAGAATAAAAATTGAAATACAAAATGATTATTAACTATGTAAAAATCTAGTGTGTTCAAAGAAAAAAAATGCAAGGAAATATAATGAAAACTGACCATGTTAAGAGTGGTGGGAATGTAGTTAACTCTTTTGTATATATTTTTTCATTTTCCTTAAAGTGCTTATGTTAATTTTAGAGTGGAAAAGCAAGTGGAGTTCTAGGGAGATTGGCCAAGATGGTGATGTTGAAAGATCCTGAGCTCACCTTCTTTCATGGGCACACCAAAATTACAGAACACCTACCAATGAAAAAGACCAGAACCTACCAGAATAGATCTTCTACAACTAAAGATAGAAAGAAGAAGGCACAACAAGACAGGTAGGAAGGGTGGAGTTGTAGGATAGTCAAGACCCATAAGCCCATGTGGGTGACCCACAAACAAAAGAATAATTACAATTGCAGCGGTTCTCCCTAAGGAGCGAGGAGTCTGAGTCCCACATCAGGCTCCCCAGCCTAGGACTCCTGTGCCAGGAAGATGAGCTCCCAGAACATTTGGCTTTGAAGGCCAGCAGGGCTTACTATTGGGAGCGCCAGAGGGCTGTGGGAAACAGAGACTCTACTCGTAAGTGGTGCACACAAAATCTCAGATGCTTTGGGGCCCAGCACAGAAGCAGTTACTTGAAAGGAGTCTGGGTCAGACCTACTTGCTGATCCTGGAGAGCCTTCCAAAGAGGCAGGAGGCCACTGGAGCTCACCCTGCGGACACAGACACTGGCGGCAGCCGTTATGGGGAGCTCATTCTACCACATGCACAATGGTGCTGGCAAAGTGCCATTCTGTAATCCTTCCTCTACCTTACCAGCCTCAGGACCCAGCTCCAACCACCAGTCTGCTGGTCCCAGGACTGGGACACAGCCAGAGTCCCTGGGACCCAGCTCCACTCAACAGTGGGAAGGCACCAGCCCAGGAATCCCCAGTCCTGCTCACCAGCAAGCCTGGTCTAGCCTTGGGACCAGCCTCACCCACCAGTGGGCGGACACCAGCCCCAGGAAAACCTCAGCCCCATAGCCTATGGACCGAGCCCACCCACCAGCAGGCCAGCACCAGCTCTGAGACCAGCTGGGCCCTAGCAAGCCAACACAAACTTTGGGACACTCCAGACCCCACAGCCAGTTGTGTCAGGAAGCAGCCACATCCACCAGTGGCCCAACACTAGGTCTGGGACCCATGGGCCTGCAGCCAGACCCTAGGACCTGGCTCTGCCTGCCAGTGGGCTGGCAAGAGCCCCAGGACCTGGCTTCACCCACCAGTAAGCCAGCACTAGGCCCGGGCCCCCCACAAAGCTACAGTTATCAAAGTGGTATGGTACTGGCACAAAAACAGACATACAGGTTAATGGAACAGAGTAGAGAACCCAGAAATTAGCACATGCACTTTTGGTCAATTAATCTACAAAGGAGGCAAGAACATACAATACAGAAAAGATAGTCTCTTTAACAAGTGGTGCTGGGAAAACTGGACAGCTACATGCAAAAGAATGAAATTAGAACATTTTCTCACACCACATCAAAAATCAACTCAAAATGGATTAAAGACCTAAATGTGAGACTGGAAACCATAAAACTCGCAGAAGAAAACATAGGCAGAACACTCTTTGACATAAATCGTAGCAATATTTTTTTGGATCTGTCTCCTAAGGCAAAGGAAACAAAAGAAAAAATAAATAAATGGGACCTACTTAAACTGAAAAGCTTTTTCACAGCAAGGGAAACCATCAACAAAATGAAAAGACAATCTACTAAATGGGAGAAAATATTTGCAAATGATAAGACTGATAAAGGGTTAATACCCAAAATATATAAACATCTCATACAACTTAATATCAAAAAACACAAACAACCTGATTGAGAAATGGGCAGAAGACCCAGATGGATGATTTTCCAATGAGGACATACAGATGGCCAACAGGCATATGAAAAGATGTTTAACATTGTTAACTGAAATACAGAAATACAAATCACAACCACAATGAGATATCACCTCACACCTGTCAAAATGGTTATCATCAAAAAGAACACAAATAACAAATATTGGTGAGGATGTGGAAAAATGGGAACCCTCGTACACTGTTGGGGGAATGTAAATTGGTGCAGCCACTGTGGAAAACAGTATGGAGTTTCCTCAAAATATTAAAAATAGAACTACCATATGATCCAGCAATTCCATACAATTCCTTAACTGGTATATATCCAAAGAAAATGAAAACACTAATTCAAAAAAGATACATGTACCCCAATGTTCATAGCAGCATTATTTACAAGAGCCAAGATGTGGAAGCAACCTAAGTGTCCATCAGCAGAAGAATGGATAAAGAAGTTGTGGTATATATATATATATACACACATACACACACACACACATACATATATATATACACATATATATATAAATGGAATAGTACTCAGCCATAAAAAAGAATGAAATTTTGTCATTTATCACAACATGGATGAACCTGGAGGGTATCATGCTTAATGTAATAAGTCAGAGAAAGACAAATACTGTATGTCATCACTTATATGTGGAATCTAAAAAATAAAACAAACTAGTCAATATAATAAAAATAAACAGACTCATAGATATAGAGAACAAATTAGTGGTTACCAGTGGGGAGGGGGACAGGGGAAGGGGCAAGATGGGGTAGGGGACTAAGAGGTACAAACTACTATATACAAAATAAATAAGCTACAAGGATATATTATAAAGCACAGTGAATATAACCAATATTTTATAATAACTAAAAATGTAGTATAATTTATAAAAATTTTGAGTCACTATGTGGTACACCTGAAACCAATATAATATTATAAATCGACTGTCTCAGTTTTTAAAAATCTAAAAAAAAAAGCAAGCAGAGTTAACTAAAACACACACAGCCTTTTTATTATGGAAAATTGCAAATATGCAAAACGATAGTATAATTTACTTTAGGTGCTCATTAACCAACAACTATCAACACTTTGCCAATCTTCTTTCATTTTAATCAAATGCAATTTCTTTCATTTCATTTATCCCAGAGATCATGTTATTTTACTTGAAACACTCCAATATAATACATAGGACATTTTAAAATAAACATCACACCATTAAGCACATCTAACCAAAGTAATAATTCCTCAATATCATTCCCAACTGGGAACGATGTCTTTTACAGTTTGTTTCTTTGAATCATGGTTCAGACATGGCATTGGGTTGTTATTCTTTTAAGTCTCTTTAATTCCATAATAATTATCCTTTCTTTTTATCTTTTATGCCACCAATTTATTGAAGAAGCTGATAATTTGTCCTGTAGAATGTCCCACATTATAGATTTGGCCAAATATTTCCTTATGGTTGCTTGTACCTCTGGTCCCCATATTTACCATAAGCTGGTGGTTACATCTAGAGAGCGATTCAGACAAGAAACCTTCATGGGTGGTGCCGTGGACTTCCTATTGCATCACATTGAGACGTACATGATGTTTGCTTGTGCCACTTTTAGCGATGTTAAGATTGATCCATGGATTTAGAAGTGTAACATTTAAAAACAAAATTAAATAGGAGAAAACAATTGGAAGATTTCACTTAGGCAGGTAATAAGTAAGTACACAGTCTGGATTAGTCAAGAGAAGACACCATGCTATTTGTGTGTCAAGATTTGCAGAAAGACTCTACCCAGGAGTTCTCAGCCTCCTATACTTTTGTGGTAGCACAGCCCACCTGAATGAGTTTGGTGCCTCCTTTTTTTAAAAAAATTAATTAATTAATTAATTAATTTTATTTATTTTGGCTGCGTTGGATCTTTGTTGCTGCGCGTGGGCTTTCTCTAGTTGCAGCAAGCGGGGGTTACTCTTCGTTGCAGTGTGCAGGCTTCTCATTGCGGTGGCTTCTCTTGTTGTGGAGCACGAGCTCTAGGCGTGCGGGCTTCAGTAGTTGTGGCTCGCGGGCTCTAGAGCGCAGGCTCAGTAGTTGTGGAGCACGGGCTTAGTTGCTCCGCGGCATGTGGGATCTTCCCGGCCCAAGGCTCAAACCCGTGTCCCCTGCATTGGCAGGCGGATTCTTAACCACTGCACCACCAGGGAAGCCCTTGGTGACTCCTTTTGATGACACACGTTCTCATAATATTTGGGAGGATATGACAATTTAATATCGGTTCAGTTAATTCTTTGCAAAACCATTCTCTGGTTTGAGTCCACCACAGAAATGCCAGACACAGAATAAATCGATTTCACCAAAACATTAGGCAAGGTCCCTAAACTCCTTCAGCCTTACTGAGAGCCCCTTGCTCCCTGTGACAGCCAGAATGGCCTCCCTACCCGGAATCCCACCTCCAAGTCATCCTTCGGACACCACCTGCCAGAGTTCTAAAGTGCAAATCAGACCATCTCCCTGTGCTGGTTAGACTTTTCCAATAGCTTTCCGTGGCCTGCTGGAAAAACTTATAATTCTTTAGTTTGTCACTTAAGGACCTTTCCCACCTCTTGCCCATACTTCCTTTTCTTCTCTCTTTCTGTAGGTCATGCTTTCATCCAGTGCTCTAACTTCATCCAGCTCCATGTTGTTCTCTGGATACAATGCTCCTTCACAACTCTGGGTCTTGATGTGCTTATCCCCTTGCCTAGAATGCCTTTCCTCTGGTCAGCTTGGCAGTTTCCCACCCACCCCTGAGACTCCTGTACCAAGCTGCCTTCACCTCCCCAGTGTGGTTTGAAAGCCCCTCTCTGTTTCTCTCTTGCCTCAGGGCTCATATCGTCATTCTGGCCCAGCAGACTCTCCTGGGCCTGGCATGTTGCAGGCACTCAGGAAACATTTGTTGAATGCATTAATGTAAAAGGAAGCCCAATAGGAAGAATGAAGAAAGTGCTGGGTGAATCTGCCATTGGTTGAACAAGCACACTCAAGATTAACTAAGTGCTAAAAAAAAAAAAAAAAAAGATTAAGTGCTAACTGACCACATCTGCACAGGAGCACCCCTGGCTTTGTCCTTATTTCTGTCTGCTCAACATTTTTATCCCTTTAAGAACTTGGGTTCAAATACAGACTATACCCGTTTCTAGCTGTGTGGTGGTAGGCTCTTATCAGTTTCATCATTCATAAACTGGAGATGATAGAATCCACCATAAAGCTTGTTCTGAGGATTAAAAGAGTTAATATACATAAGGTGCTTAGAGTGGTGCCTGGAACATAGGAGTTCTATTGGAATGGTTGTTATTAATATTTCTGCATAGGTCTTAGCATCTCTACTTGATAGTTGGTTCTTCAAACGCATAATTTGTGTCAGATTGAGTTGTATTTTCTCCATAGCATTTGGCATAAACTGTTGGAGGATGAATGAATATTACAGAAGCAACTGGGGAGATTGTTCAGGGTGGTAGTAAAGAGGGTGGACTTTGAGGCCAGGCTGCCTGGGTGTCCATCCTGGCTCCTCCACTGACCACTGTATGATCTTTAGCACACAGACTTAAGCCGTTGGTGCCTCTATCTCCTTGTCTGTAAAATGATGATAGTCATGGGTCTGTTGTGAAGGCTATGTGAGATCATTTGTGTAAAGCTCTTAGCACATGTGCCTGGCACATGGGAACTGCTCAATAAATGTAAATTAATATTATTATTTATTTTCCTTTTTGGGAATATTTACATTTTTGCATGAACCTAATAGGGGACCTATTTTGGGGCAAGTTAGCATTTTGGACCTATCCCAATAATCCATCCTCTTTGGTTATTTTTTTCATTCTAGAGTCTTTGAATATCATGCCAATTCTGCTTATACTTGCACAAACAAGGTAGTTGGAATCCTGTCTGTCCATTTGAATGACTTCCATGTCTGTCATTGGCTGTGTTCAGCACAGCCCCTCCCAGTAACTCAAAGTAAAAAAAAATGAGCAACCAGACCATTCAGGTCTAAGGATGGGACCAATCCAGGGAACTCAGGACAAATGTGGTTCTTCAGCAGTCCACGTATCAGTCAGGAGTGGGTGAGAATTCCCAAAGCCATGACTTCATGGCTACGATACCTTGGGCTAAAACAGGCCCAAATGGAGATTAAATCATAATTCAGGGATTGCTCCAACATCTCAGCACTGGGCTTGAGCTGAACTGACCATCCTTCTGGGGGTGTTCCTTAATGGGGAACAAGACCCATTTAGCAGGCAAGATGGTGGACAGTGGCCTGGATCCCAGCTTCCTCACAGGCTAAGAGCCCCAGGGAAATGGACAGAGGAAGGAATTGACTAGCGGTCACCTCACAATGGCTTTTGTATTCTAGATATGCCACATTTTTCTCCTGAAAGTTTATCTGGAGATGTTGTGAACATAACTTCTTTGTTTTTTAACCCAAGTTCAAATGTCCTTTACCTGTGACTACAGGTTAAAAATACCTTTCCTTCTTAAATCTCACTCCTCACTAAATCCTATAGATTACTAATGCCAAAAAATCCTTATGATAAGCTATCAGATGATTCTAAAATATCTTCAGGCTGCGAGGTGAAGTGATCTACACAATTTACAGTGATCAAGGAGGAAGAGGGTTTTGAGGATCTGGGGTCTTTCCTATAATAATAACAGCAGCTAACATTTATTGAGCATTTACCATGTGCCATACATGTTCCTGCATTATCTCATGTAGCCTCATCAGCGATAGGATTAGGTACCAGCATCAACCCCATGTTACATATCAGAAAACTAAGGAAGCAGAGTTGAAGTAGCTTGCCCAGGGTTGTATAGTTAGCAAGTGACAAAACTACATTTCAGACCAGGAGTGCCTGACCTGGGGGCGGAGCTTCTAACATGTAGTGTATGTATACCTCTCCTCTTTTTCCACCACTTCCATAGTTAGTACAGATCTTCCTTGGCTTAACGATGGGGTTACATCCTGATGAATTCATCATAAGTTGAAAATATTTAAGTTGAAAACGCGTCTAATACACCTAACCTACTGAACATCGTAGTGTTCTCAGAACACTTAACATTAGCTTATAGTTGGGCAAAATCATCTATCATAAATCCTATTTTATAATAAAGCATCGAATAACCCATGTAATTTATTGAATGCCATAATACAGGGAAAAAACAGAATGATTGTATGTGTACAGAATGGTTTTAAGTGTATCAGTTATTTACTGGTCATGAGAGAGTATCATAACACATATCACTAGCCCAAGAAAAGATCAAGATTCAAAATTCGAAGTACAGTTTCTACTGAAGGCATATCACCTTCACAATATCAAAAAGTTGAAAAATCAGGAATTCCCCGGTGGTCCAGTGGTTAGGACTTTGCACTTTCACTGCCAAGGGCCTGGGTTCAATCCCTGGTCAAGGAACTAAGATCCCACGAGCCACATGGCATGGCCAAAAAAAAAAAAAAAAAAAGTTGAAAAATCATAAGTCAAACCATAGTAGAGACTGTCTGTATACTCTATGGTCCAAATGGTCACATCCCTCTAAATTCATATGCTGAAATTGTAAGTCCCAAGGTGATGGTATTAGGAAGTTGTGCATTTGAGAGGTGATTAGGTGGTGAGGGTGGAGCCCTCATAATTGGGATTAGTGGCCTTATAAAAGAGACCCCAAAGAGCTCCCTAGTCCCTTCTGCCATGTGAGGACACAATCAGAAGTTGGCAGTCTGCAACCAGGAAGAGGGTGCTCACTGGAACCTGACCGTGCTGTCACCCTGACCTCCGATTTCCAGCCTCCAGAACTGTAATATATTTCTGCTGTTTATGGTATTTTGTTATAGCAGCCTGAACAGACTAAGACAGTATATATGCATAGGGCAAAATCACAGGGTTTGGAGCTCATGGTGATCATACCCTTCCTTAGTTCCATGAGGTCACAACTTTCTCCCCACTTTCCATTTATCCTTTCAATATGCATTCAGTGAATGTTTGAAATTGAACACCGACAACATGCCACACCGAGAACGAGCTCTGGGGATACAGAGGTGATCAGTACCTGATGTGGCCCGGCTCTCATGAAGCCTACAGTTTACACGGGACACCAACACAGATGGATGGAGTAATTACACACACATGTGAAATTGCGGCTGGGACAAGAGCTATAAGACAAAGGAATGAGATGCTATGAGAATGTGTTAAGGGGAAAGTGCACTGGTTTGGGAGGTCAGGGAAGGCTTCTGTGACTCAGTGACAAAAGAGGTTATAGCTAAAGAAAGAGGAGAGGGGAAAGTACACCAGTGGGAAGAACAGCATGGGAGGAGGCCCTGTGACAGGAAGGGAGTGTTACACATCCTGGGACTGAAAGTTGACCAGTGGCTGGAGGACGCCCTGCTGTGCTAAGGACTTGGTCTTGATCATAAGGGCAATGGGAGTCCTTTGAATCCCAACTTTAGACCCTGTTCTTAAAAAGTTGCTCAGAGCCCACAGTGCCTCTACAGCCAGCATCCGCGTCTGTCTGGTACACATGGAGCATCAAGGAGGCAGGTCTCTGTAGCATCAGCATCCTTAAAATACACCTTAAATCATGGTGATGGCCAACTTGGGAATAAGAGAACTAGGCTTTGGCAGCTTCCTGCCCTGCCTGTAAATCCGTGTCCCTTGGCCTGGTAGGGAATGACAATTCCAGGAAAATGAAGTGTCATAAGGTAGAGACAGTAATTATGGAATTTGTTCAGGACAAAGTTTACCCATACTTCTTTGCAAGCAAATTGCCCATAATAAGGAGTAATTTTAGTGTACTCAGTGAACAGAATTCCACAGATTGTACCCTCTATCTCTGACTTTCTGCCAGATAACTCTAAAAATTGTCTCCTTGAGAAATGTGATGATATGTAGTTTTCTGGTACAAAGTTCCTTGCTAGTATTCCATGAGTATAAAAGAGTAATGATTATGGTGACTCATTTGTTACTCTTGTTACTTAAACATTATTCACTAAACTTTGTTAACAATAAAGAGTTACTATAAAACAACTTCTCTTCCTCACCAGATACAATTTTCCCTTTACCTTCAGATGCTATTTCCAATGCCATCTAAGAAAACTCACTTTTCTGAAAGGTCTCTTTGGGGGAGGGGGTGTTATATACTGATTTATTACCTATCTTTCAAGTTACCCCAAGTGAATGGTTCTGATATGAGCATGCACAATCCCCTTCTACAGACTCAAAGCTCATTAGGATGATGCAGAGTTGAGCCTCATCAAAATAATTTCCAAAAGACTGACACTTTTTTCCAGAATCATACGTTTTTAGATTTCAAAGCTGGACGTGTCACCTAGAGGTCTTTTACATAATCCCTTTAACTCTAAAGAAGCAAAACCCAAACCATCCTTGATTGAGGGGTCTGCATTTGTTGACTGAAAGCTTATTTGGATCTGCATTTGCACCGGTGGGTTGGGGGGGAAGCCCAATTTGTGGCCTGTGTCAAGTGAGGTCTGCTCCAGGTAAAATCTTCCGGCTTAGCCCATGCCCAGGGACAGGAGATGTCAGTTGGAGAGATCCTCTGGAGAAAATGGGGGAGATGGTGAATTTTATGTGTCAATTTGGCTGGGTCAGTGGGTTCCCAGATATTAAGTGAAACATTATTCTGGGTGTTTCTTTTTGGATAAGTTTAACATTTAAATCAGAAGACTGAGTAAAGCAGATTGCCCTCCCTAATGTGGATGGGAACAATCCAATCTGTTGAAGGCTTGAATAGAATAGAAAATTGACCTTCCTCTAAATAAGAGAGAATTTCTCCTGTCTGATTGTCTTTGAGTTGGGACGTTGGGTATTTTCTTGCCCTCGGACTCAAACTGAAACACTGATTCTTCATGGGTCTCGAGGCTGCCGGCCTTCAGACTAGAACCACACCATTGACTCTCCATCTTGCCGACTGCAGACCTTGAGATTCGTAGCCTCCATAATGATGGGAGTCAATTTATTATAATAAATCTCTCTATATAAATATGCACATTCTATTGGTTCTGTTTCTCTGGAGAACTCTGACTAATACAGTGGGAGAGTTGGCTCATACCCCCCAAAGAGTGGGTTAGAGTTACTGGAAGGCTTGGCAAATGAACCACCTCCATTCTCTCCTTCTAAGTTCCAGATTTCTCTGTGAGAGTTCATCATTTTCTGTATTTCAGTATCAGAGGATGGGGCAGGAGACAAAGTAAGAGAAACAGAGGTTTTGGCTTAGAAAGTTCAGATTCTTGGTTAGGTGGGAAGGAGGTGGGAGGCTGGAGGTCATCTAATCCAACCTCCTGCTGAAGGGCTTTCCACATGGTGCTGGGCATGCTTAAGCATGCAGTCCTATGGTTTAGGCCTGAACACCCTCAGAGAGACATTGCTGTGTGTTGTTTAAGAGCAGGGCTCTGGAATCTGACGCCTTGGGTTCTACCTGGCCTCCACCTCTCAGTAGCTGTCTGACCCTGGGCACCCACTAGGCCTTACTTGACTCATTTCTAAAATTGGGATAATAATAACACACATCTCATGGGTTGTTAGAATATGTTAGAAGTGTAGAACTCAGGCTCTGAGCAAAACACAGGCACCTTAAGGTTTGGTCTAAGGCTCTGACCAAAATGATGAGGAGCATAGGGCTTAGTGCTAGAGTCCTATGATAGTGCCCTAGAGGCCCTCTGCAATTTAATCCTGTTAACATTCAACTCTGGCCAACATAATAAAGTCAGATTTATAGGAAGGATTCTGAATAGTAGAAAGAGCAGAACTAGGGGAGGGCAGGACCAGGGCAGCAGTAGGAGCTCCTGTATTCTTTTATGGCACTGGCATTAGATGCCTCAACTCCACTTGCCTGTGTATTCAAGGCAAATTCTCTTTCATTGGCCAAGTCTGAGTCAGTGTCTTCTACTATTGGATCAATCGGCCCTGCCCAGGTTGAGGGGGTGACTGGGAAGGTGCTGAGCCAGGAGCCACCCCAGTTTGTCTCCACTACAAAGACCATCTTCCAGAAAGATAGATGAGTCCAGATATTTGCTCCAAACAGCCTTCACAGATGTCCGTTTAAATGAGCTATAACAGTTGACAATGGATTCCAGACACAGTTAATATAATGTGAGGCATCTCAAACTTGCCTCAAGGAAGAAACGGTGAAGGGAACCTGACTCAGAAAAAAAGTTATTTTTGGAGAATAGCAGTATATTTACCCAATTAAATTACTGAAAACAACTGCTAGCACATTTGGTGTGTGTTCTTAGTAGAGATTTCATTTGGGGAGTTTAATCAGACAGAGGATTCTTTGGGGATTGTAGCTTCCTCTGAAAGCACCATTGCCACCAATGGCTGCTGAATCTGGAAAATAGAGTCTGAATTTCCCAGAGGGCACTGACGTTAGAACTGGGCTACGGTAATCTGAGGGAGAAGATAAGAATTATTTCCACACCTTTATCTGAACCAATGTTTAATCTCTGACAAAAATATGCATGTTGATAAAATCCCAACCATCTGGAACTCAGGTCAGGAAAAGAACAGGCACATTTGTGTTCCCAGTCAGCTAATGCATTAAAGGTGTATTATGGCCACATCTTCAAAAGGAATAAACCCACTGTTCTTTTTTTTTAGAATAAATTTATTTATTTTATTTTTGGCTGAGTTGGGTCTTTGTTGTTGTGCGCAGGCTTTTCTCTAGTTGCAGCGAGCAGGGGCTACTCTTCATTGCGGTTCGTGGACTTCTCATTGCTGTGGCTTCTCTCGTGGCAGAGCACGGGCTCTAGGTAAGCGAGCTTCAGTAGTTGTGGCACGCGGGCTCAGTAGTTGTGGTGCATGGGCTTAGTTGCTCCGTGGCATGTGGGATCTTCCCAGACCAGGGCTCGAACCCGTGTCCCCTGCATTGGCAGGTGGATTCCTAACCACTGCACCACCAGGCAAATCCATAAATCTATTGTTCTTTGAATCAGTTTAAGCCATACCTGGGGCATTTTCAAGTATTTGTGCTACATTCTAAGAAGGGCGTTGGAAGCCAGAGGATTCCAGGTAAAGAGCATCAGAAAAATGGAGAAAAGTTCTGGATATCAAATTATACAAAGAACCATATAATATAGAACCAGGAATTGGGAACCATGGAATTTAGGCAGAAGCAGCATCTTCAGCCAGGGTGGCCATGTGGATGAGACAGACCACAGACATGTTTTCCTCTCCTCCTAAGGGGCAAACCGAGATCATCGAGTGGCAGTTATGGAGAAAGGGATTTTCAATGAATACAAACATATTTCTTTATTTCTGGCACAGAATTTCTCTCATGGAGAAGATTGTCTATGATTGGGGGAAATGCCTTGATACGATGTCTAATTTGTGTTGGAGAGATTTCTGGAGCTGAAATGTTGTCAGATTTTAAAGGATTAGAGGAGTTGAGGGAGACTCCTATCAAGAGGCAAGGAGAGGGGAATGTTGATAATGGGGGAGACTATGCAGGGGGTGTAGGGGAAACCTCTGAAACTTTAGCTCAATTTTGCTGTGAAGATAAAACTGCTCTAAGAAATAAAGTCTGCTTTAAAAAGAGAGAGAAGGAAGAAGAGGAGTCTGTGTGCTCCTGAGAGGGAGGAGTAAGTAGAAAAGGGAGCGGGGGAGAGAGTAAAGCCCGCAAGAAGTGGGAAGCTAGGAGAATGGCACAGAGGCAGACCTGGGGAAGACAGAATGGATTTGGGAGAACCGAAACATCTCTTCCTTCCTTCCTTCCCTCCCTCATCAATCTATATCTATATATCTGTATCTATATACTTTAAAAATTGTATTGAAGTATAGTTGATTTACAATATCATGTAAGTTTCAGGTGTACAGCACAGCAATCCAGAGAAAACCATAATTCGAAAGGATACACGTACCCCAAATGTTCATAGCAGCACTATTCACAATAGCCAAGACATGGAAGCAACCTAAATGTCCATCGATGGATGAATGGATAAAGAAGATGTGGTGTATGTGTGTATATGCATATATACACACACACACATATATATACACATATATACACACACACACATACATGCACAATGGGATATTACTTAGCCACAAAAAAGTGAAATAATGCCATTTGCAGCAACATGGATGGACCTAGAGATTATTATACTCAGTGAAGTAAGCCAGACAGAGAAAGACTAATATCAATATATATTTTTGAGTGCTCAAACCTCTGTGCTAGGTGCTGTCATAGCCACTGGGAACAGGGCGGTGAATACAGCAGACACACGGAGTGCCTACTCCCAGCGCACGTTCTAGTGGGGAGACAACAATAGACCAACACACAAATAAACACACAGTACATCAGCCCATGGGAAGTGCCACGAGGAAAAACAAAGCCAAGGAAAGCAACTGGGTGGACAGAGTGGTCGGGGAAGGCCTTTCTGAGAAGATGACATTTAAGCAGGAAACTGAATGAGGTGAGGAGTGGAGCCTCAGGAGTATCTGTGGGGAAAACTTAGGGGGAAAAGACTGTAAAGTCTACAGGACTGGAGTAGATGGTGGGATGGAGGGGAAGTTGTTGGTTGTTTTTCAGTTGTTGGCTGTCTTGTGAATGCCCACCAATGCCCCATCCCCCAAACCCAATGCTTGCAGAAGTAGAGGTTGTACAGGACTGAGGCAGTATGTGAAGACACAGGAGCCTAGAGCCTGAGATGGAGGTCCAACCCCCATCACAATACAAGGCACCTGCACCCTCTCTGAAACTTGCAGATGTCTTGGGGAAGACTTTGAACTTGAACATGCTATAAAATTGTTAGGGTTGGAACCAATTTTACCCAGACTTTGCAGGGGCAAGGAAGTCCCACCTACACCTGATCAATGAAACATGGAATCTTCTCTCTAGAAGTTTCTCACAGGTGTAATAAATGTTCGTCTCTGAAGTAACCTACATCAAGGTTTCCAGAGGAGGGTTACTGCATTGGGTAGGAGGTTGAAATAAATAGTTCTTATGTCTGGCTTAGTAGCAGAGTCACCTGGAGATTGTTTTAAAAATAGGTTTAAAAATAGGTTTCTCAGCCTCACCCCCAAAATTCTGAATCATAGTCTCTGGAAAATGGGGACCAGGAATCTGTCCCCATTAAAAAAAAGTTTCTTACAAAAAAGTTTCCCTGGTGCTTCTGATACAATTAGAATACAGCTTGCATTTGGAAACCACAAAATTAGATGACTTTTAGGGTTTTCTTCAGCTCAGAGTCTTTGATGGCACGAAATGTCAGCTCTTCCAAGAGGTCAACCCTAAACTTTCCAACTGGAGTTTTTTTTTTTTCTTTTTATATCTATTTATTTATTTATTTGGCTGTGCCGGGTCTTAGTTGCAGCACGCAGATCTTTGTTGCAGCATGCAAGATCTTTTTTTTAGTTGCGGCATGCAGGATCTTTCAGTTGCGGCATGAGAACTCTTAGTTGTAGCATGTGGGATCTAGTTCCCTGACCAGGGATAAATCCCGGGCCCCCTGCATTGGGAGCGCAGATCCTTGGCCACTGGACCACCAGGGAAGTCCCCAACTGGAGTTCTAAAAACATCTTTTTATGGTTTTTTTTTTTTTTTTTTTTTTTTTTTTTTTTTTTTTTTTTTTTTTTTTTTTTTTTTTTAATATTTTATTTATTTATTTATTTATTTATTTATTTATGGCTGTGTTGGCTCTTCGTTTCTGTGTGAGGGCTTTCTCCAGTTGCGGCAAGTGGGGGCCATTCTTCATCGCGGTGCGCGGGCCTCTCACTATCGCGGCCTCTCTTGTTGCGGAGCACAGGCTCCAGACGCGCAGGCTCAGTAATTGTGGCTCACGGGCCCAGTGGCTCCGCGGCATGTGGGATCTTCCCAGACCAGGGCGCGAACCCGTGTCCCCTGCATTGGCAGGCAGATTCTCAACCACTGCGCCACCAGGGAAGCCCTTTTTATGGTTTTAAAGGAATACAAGTTTGTTGTAAAAAAATTTGAATGATATAGGATTATAGGCTGTACATCCTCAGAAATAACCATATTAATGTTTGGTGTCTATTATACCAGATTTTTCCATATACATGTGTGTATACACATACATATATGTGTATATATACATATACACACATATAATAAAATCATTAACCCTTTGGTTCATAAAAACATGACCATAATTTACTACAATTTGCTTTGTATACTTGATATATCTTAAAGATCTGTCTGTTGTTCCATTGTATGGCTGTGTCATAATACATTGGATATTTGGGCTGTTTTCATTTTTGCTATTACAAACATTGCTGCAATAAACACCATTGCAGTATACTTCTTGGTTTTCACTGTAAGTGTATTTGGCATAAATTCCTAGATTTGGAATTTTGAAGATATTTCTACAAGGCTCTACCAATTTATACTCATACCAACAGTTGTATTAAAAAGTTCCTGTTTCCCCATCTTCTCACCCTTCACTGATATCATCAATCTTTTAAATTTAAGATAATCAGGTTCATGAAAAATATCTTATTGTTTTAATTTGAATTTTTTTGTTTCTGCTGAGAATGGTATCATTATGTATGTTTATTGTTGTTTGTTTGTCTTCTATAAATTACGTGTTCATGTCTGTGATATTGTGATTTATAATAAGAAATTAGATGTTTGTCCATTTCTGGTACAGAGCTCCTAAAACCTTTGGTATTCCCTAAGTGATAAGAGCAATAAAGGTGCCTTTTGTTATTCATAACAAGCCCCTTTCAACCACCCCTGAGTTTATGTTAATGAGGTGACTTTTGGAAAGCCCATAAGGATGGGGGCTGGTTGCCAGGGGAAACAACCTTATAATTAGAGGGCTGGAGATTGACTTAATCACCAACTTGTGAATGGCATCTGAAGTGTGTGTGTGGGGGGGAGGGGTGGGGTGCAGTACTGTGGAACTGAACACTTACCCTATGGGATCTGATGCTATCTTCAGATAGACAGTGTCAGGATTGAGTTTATTGTATGACATCCAGCTGGTGTTGTAGGATTTCTTAGTGTAGAAAAAACTACTACACATTTGGTGATCAGAAATGCCAGAAGTATAATACTGAGAGTAGAGGAGACAAACAGAAGTGTATTTTTCTATGAGTCTCCTTTGGTAATTTTTCTATTAGATTGAAATTGCTTATTGATTTGTGTTAACATTTTATTTATCATGGCAACTCTTAGTCAGTTTGAGCTGCTATAAGATGGGGTGGCTTAAACAACAAGTATTCTCTTCCTACAGTTTTGGAGGCCAGGAAGTCCAAGATCAAGGTGCTGGCAAATCTGGTGTCTGGTGAGGTCTGCTTCCTGGTTTGCAGATGGCTGCCTTCTCATTGTGTCCTCTTATGGCAGAGACAGAGAGAGAACACAGCTCTAGTGTCTCTTCTTATAAGGGCACTAATCCCATCATGAGGGTTCCACCCTCATGACCTAATTACCTCCCAAAGGCCCTACTTCCTAATGCAAGCACATTGAGGGTTAGGATTTCAACATATGAATCTTGGGAGGACAAAAACATATAATCCACAACATTCCAGGACACAAATATTCAGTCCATAACATGGCTATTAATCTTTTATGTAGGGACTTCCCTGGTGGCACAGTGGCTAAGAATCTGCCTGCCAATGCAGGGGACACAGGTTTGAGCCCTAGTCGGGGAAGATCCCACATGCTGTGGAGCAACTAAGCCCGTACACCGCAGCTACTGAGCCTGCACTCTAGGGCCCATGAGCCACAACTACTGAGCCCATGTGCCACAACTATTGAGTCTGTGTCCCACAACTAATGAAACCCGCTCATCTAGAGCCCATGCTCTGCAACAAGAGAAGCCATGACAATGAGAAGCCCACGCACTGCAACAAAGAGTAGCCCCTGCTCAACGCAGCTAGAGAAAGCCTGCATGCAGCAACAAAGACCCAATGCAGCGAAAAATAAATAAATTTATATTAAAAAAAAAACCCTTTATGTACTTCCCCTAGAATGTCATTTTTCTTTCTAATTTAATTTAAAATTTTAATAGATACTATATTTTATAAGATTCACAAGTCAAAACTATACAGAAAGGTAAACACAGAAAAGTCTCATCTCTACCTCTATTCCTCCATTTTGTTTCTCCCCATCCCCTGTAGGAAACCATTTTTCCTGTCCTTCACTTTGTAAACATAAGCAAAAATGTCTCTATAGTCTATTCTCTCCTTTTCTTACATAAAATGTAGCAAGCAATAAAAAAATGTTCTGACCTTAGTTTTTTTCACTTACTATTTCACTTAATACACACTGTAGATCTTCAGGTGATCACGCCATATCAATACATAGGGGTCTTCATCATTCTGTTTTCCAGTCGCCCAGTACTCTATTGTGTGGATGTTCCACAGTTCATGCTGGACAATTGAGTGGTTTCCAATTATTTTATAATTATAAACAACACTTAAGTGAATAACGTTTTACATATATCTGTGAAGTGTATTTATAGGATAGATTCTTAGAAACAAAATTGCTGGGTCAAAGAATTGTCATTTATCTCTGAACTTTATGATGTCTTTCATTGTAAAGAAATTTTAAGTTCTTATGTTAATTTTTTTTCTATTTAATACGTTTGGATTTTGTTATGCCTTCCTTGGGAAGACCTACTCTGACCCTAAATTATAAAGGCATTTTATCTTCTCCCAAGGTGTGCATGGACACATTTAAAAACACACACATATCTTTATTATATGTGGATTTCATGTTGCCTGTGATGTAGGGATCTAATTATTTTCTTCCATAAGGATATCCTGTGACACTTTATGCCTCATTCATGGAACTAACCTCCTTTCTCCTTCCTGAAAAGATAAATTTTTGTCAAATATTAACTTCCTACTGGACTATGAGTTCCTGGATAGTAAATATTGTTCCTTATTCATCTTTATATACCTGATAGCTCCTACCACAGTCTTGGCTTGTGATAGGTGTCACATACTTCCTTGATGAATTCAATAGAAACCATAGAATGGTGGCCACGTTTTCAGTTTCAGGCATGATAGAGTGAGAGAGAAAAAACTTACGCTGCCGTTAGAGACAGTGGAATTTGTGTTGGGATAAACTTCTAAAACTCTAGCAATATGAGACACTGGTGTAAATGGTAAACAAGAAAGGAATTCTCAGAGGTCTCTTACAGTCTATGAAAATTCTGCATGAAACAAGTCAGAAATGGTAGGAACAATTTTACAATATTTGGAGTGTGTTTCCATGACTTCTTTAGAAATCAATACCTCATGGGGAGAAATCTCATCTGTTCAACAAGTATTAGACTGAACCAGATGAAACTGCTAATATTCAACTATTTTTACCTATGAAAGCTGCAGTTTCATATGGTACCACCCAATATTTATTGAACTCCAATTGTGCCTCAGGTAGTATGTAAATATAGTAAGCGATGGATGATATTTCAGTGAAAAAAAACAACTCTGGCCCCCGTCCTTACAGAGCTGAAAATTTAGTGAGCAAGACAGACAATAAATAAGAAAGTAAGAGGGGGCTTCCCTGGTGGTGCAGTGGTTGAGAATCTGCCTGCTAATGCAGGGGACGCGGGTTTGAGCCCTGGTCTGGGAGGATCCCACATGCCGCGGAGCAACTAGGCCCATGAGCCACAACTACTGAGCCTGCACGTCTGGAGCCTGTGCTCCGCAACAAGAGAAGCCACGACAGTGAGAGGCCTGCGCACCACGATGAAGAGTGGCCCCCGCTCGCCGCAACTAGAGAAAGCCCTCGCACAGAAACGAAGACCCAACACAGCCAAAAATAAATAAATAAAATAAATACATTAAAAAAAAAAAGTTCAAAAAAAAAGAATAAATTACTGGAGAAATATTGCAGTCATCATTTAAAAAAAAATAAGAAAGTAAGAAAAGAAGTATAAGTAATTATAAATCTCTAGATTAGTATATCTTTCTGATACTTTTTCAATCATTCAAAATATGTTGAAGTTGCTACACACAGTTTAAAAGAAAATATAACTTTTTTATTACTCTTTGCTTCACTCCTAACCTTCTTTATATCCTTTCTCTGTACTTTCTAATCTTATACGTATTCGATTAAATTGTTTAATTAATGTATGATTTTAAAGTCAGTTTTATTGAGGTACAATTTATAGTCACAAGAAAATTTACTTTTTTTTTTTTTTTTTTACCTTTTCAGCCACACGGCATGCGGGATCTTAGTTCCCTGACCCAGGGATTGGACCTGCACAGCCTGCAGTGGAAGCGTGGAGTCTTAACCGCTGGACCAGCAGGGAAGTCCCCAAATTTACTCTTTTTAAGTGTATGGTTCCATCAATTTTGACAAATGGATCTGGCTGTGTAACCACCACCTCAATCAAGATACAGAATATTTCTACCACCTCCAAATGCCCCCTCATGCCCTTTGTAGTCTATTGTTGAGTTGATTAACTTAACTATCTGTTGGCAGATGGGGGCCCTCTGGATACCTAGTCTTATTTCAGACAGCCTAGTCTTCTAGGTGTGAGGAGAGAGGTCTGGCATTGAGAGACGAAGTTTCAGGGACCTTCGTCATGCCCAGGAGACCTAGCGTTTATCTGAAGCACCTAACTGGTCATTCAGTTTGGCTGGGATCAACCAGCCTACATCCACAACCCACGACGCGCCAAACATGTATGGGGACATTTGCTCTCAACCAGAGAGCTCAGCCTATCGGTGTGTCTCCCTGTTAGCGCACCCATTCTCTTTCGTTTGCCCACATATTGCTTAAAATTTATTTATTTTAATTAATTTATTATTTTTGGCTGTGTTGGATCTTCTTTGCAGTACGTGGGCTTCTCATTCTGGTGGCTTCTGTTGCTGCAGAGCACGGGCTCTAGAGCGCTGGGGTTTCAGTGATGCGGCACATGGGCTCAGTAGTTGTGGCTTGTGGGCTCTCTTAGAGCTCAGGCTCAGTAGCTGTGGCACACGGGCCCAGTTGCTCCGCAGCATGTGGGATCTTCCCGGACCAGGGCTCGAACCCATGTCCCCTGCATTGGCAGGCGGACTCCTAACCACTGCGCCACCAGGGAAGCCCCCACATATTGCTTATCTCAGCCTCTCTGAACCCTTGAATTTCCTCTGAAGCCTTGAACTTTTTAGGTGTGGAATTCATGGTCTGTGGAGGTCTGTGGAGGATAGGTGTACATGCTATAAGCTTGTCCTTTGTTTGAAGGGTCTGAACATTGTAGAAAGGGAAAGGTGATTCTAGCTATGAAGATCTCTGAGGAAAGAGGTTCGGGGACTTTGGCTCTGATTCACAGGGAATTGTAATAAGTGACAAAGCTCATGATTCATATGTGGATTCAGCAGCTCTGCAGAGGTGGCGATGAAACATTAGTCGTTGCTTTATCCCTTTGCTAAGTATAACTGGATGAAGAATAAATATTGCCAAGGAGTCACGACCATGTACTAACTTTTCAAACAAAGGAACACCAGCCACTGGAGTCCTATTCTGGTCTTCAGGATTTGCAGTCACATGCAGGCTATTTATTTTGACAAACAATGCTTACAATAAATCAAAGTAGCAATGATGTCTAAACAAATTCTTACTAATATATGCAGTATTAGATAAACAATAAATTGATAAGAACCTATGAATGGTTTTTAATCAACTTATTGGTTATCTAACACTACATATATTACTCTAGTGAAGTAATTCCAAATACGACGGATCCTTGGAATTATCTTTAGAACTTGTTGAAAATACAGATTCCCTGGAGATCCTGACTGAGTCATCTGGGGAAGAGTCCTAGAAATCTGCATGTTCATCAAACTCCCTAGTTGGTTCTGATGCCACTTATCCAGGGTCTATCCTTTTAGGGCATCACATTTAAAACGAGCAGGCCTGGGCTTCCCTGGTGGCGCAGTGGTTGAGAGTCTGCCTGCTGGTGCAGGGGACACGGGTTCGAGCCCTGGCCTGGGAGGATCCCACATGCCGCGGAGCGGCTGGGCCCGTGAGCCACAACTACTGAGCCTGCGCGTTTGGAGCCTGTGCTCCGCAACAAGAGAGGCCGTGATAGTGAGAGGCCCGCGCACCACGATGAGGAGCGGCCCCCGCTTGCCGCAACTAGAGAAAGCCCTCGCACAGAAACGAAGACCCAACACAGCCATAAATAAATAAATTAATTAATTTAAAAAAACAAAAAACAAAAAACGAGCAGACCTGGGTTCTGGAGTTCCAGGATTCCAGGGTTCCATCCACCAGCTGTGTAGCCTTGGTTTCAACGTGTCATGCTCTGGGCCTCAGGAGTCTCACTTGGGGAATGGATCACAAGCAGTTTCTGAGCAGGGCAGAAACACGGTAAGAGGTAGGCCTTGCAGAGGTTAAGCTGGTGGCTCTTTGGGGATGCGCTGAGGCCGGAGACATGGGAGCAGGAGGCGAGTTAGGAGGTAGCTGCCGCAGTGTAGGCAGAGCTGTGACCAGGGATGATGGCAGGAAAGGCAAAGGGAGTCAGAGAGGAGAGCTGGTGCAGAGCATGAGTCAGAGGACTCAGTGACTGATCCGCTACGGAGGGTGAGGAAAAGGGGCCCAGGGTTGGGTAAACCCCATCAGTAGTAGTCATGGCCCAGCTTGGACTCAGGAAGAATTTTTAAATTTTCACTATTTTTAGTATATTAAGATAAATAAGTACAGCATTTTCACATATTCTGACATTTTACTTATAAACAAACCCCAAAAAACCAACTTTGCAGAGAAAAAAGTCAGTTATTATCATTACAACCCTAAAGAGGTGGGTAGAGTATAACACAAGGGCTTCTTCCTATAGTAGAAGCATACAGTTTGATTCTTGTATGTTGGTGTTATCTATTCTTTCTGAATCTATAGGTAAAATCTCCAGAGATAAAATGTAAGGTGTCACCATTGGGGCCCCTGAAACCCATACCCTACTCAGAGGAACAGTGTGAAAAAGATCTGTTAATGAGATTTAGGATATCTGTTCTTTTGCTTATCTTAGAGCACAGACCTACTTTGAAATTATGTTAAGTGAAATCAATGAAAATAAAGTTTACTGTAAATTAAAAAAAAAAAAAGTCACCTGGGTGACTAGGTCAATGGAGGCTTCCTTTACAGAAATAAGGGAGTCAGTTGCAAACGAATCAACGGACAAAGGATTAATCTCCAAAATATATAAACAGCTCATGCAGCTCAATATTAAAGAAGCAAACAACCCAATCCAAAAATGGGCAGAAGACCTAAATAGACATTTCGCCAAAGGAGACATACAGATGGCCAAGAAGCACATGAAAAGATGCTCAACATCACTAATTATTAGAGAAATGCAAATCAAAACTACAATGAGGTATCACCTCACACCAGTTAGAATAGGCATCATCAGAAAATCTATAAACAACAAATGCTGGAGAGGGTGTGGAGAAAAGGGAACCCTCTTGCACTGTTGGTGGGAATGTAAATTGATACAGCCACTATGGAGAACAGTATGGAGGTTCCTTAAAAAACTAAAATTAGAATTACCATATGATTCAGCAATCCCACTACTGGGCATATACCCAGAGAAAACCATAATTCAAAAAGACACATGCACCCCAATGTTCATTGCAGCACTGTTTACAATAGCCAGGTCTTGGAAGCAACCTAAATGCCCATCGACAGACGAATGGATAAAGAAGTTGTGGTACATATATACAATGGAATATTACTCAGTCATAAAAAGGAACGAAACTGAGTTATTTGTAGTGAGGTGGATGGACCTAGAGTCTGTCATACAGAGTGAAGTAAGTCAGAAAGAGAAAAACAAATATCGTATATTAACGCATGTATGTGGAACCTAGAAAAATGGTACAGATGAACCGGTTTGCAGGGCAGAAGTTGAGACACAGATGTAGAGGACAAACGTATGGACACCAAGGGGGGAAAACCGCGGTGGGATGGGGATGGTGGTGTGCTGAATTGGGCGATTGGGATTGACATGTATACACTGATGTGTATAAAATTGATGCCTAATAAGAACCTGCAGTATAAAAAAACAAACAAACAAAAAAAACAACTAATACTAAACTTTCTTTGGGTTATTTGTATGGAAATATGTTAATATAAATGTTTCAGACATTACATAAAATTTCTAAAAATCTTATATGTTCTGGTATAATGTTATAAGTCATAATTCTGGTTATTGCTTTAAAATGTATATCTCAGAAATAACTAAATTTCCTTGTCAATTGCATTATTATGAACTTTCATCAAATCTTTAACCGTGGTCATTTTTAAGTCTTTTGTCATTTACAGACAGCTCTGGGTGTACTCTGATGTTTTCGCAAAAATGTTCCTATAAAAGGGTTTCATCTTCAAGGAATTCATGGAAAAGTCTCTGACAAGTACAGGTTTCTGGTAACTGACTATACTGCTGAACTGAATGAATAAGCATTTTCAGAATTCTAATGGAAGACTGATGAATTCATAAAAGTGCTAGCAAAAGATCAAGAAGAAAAATAAATTAATTACATGGGACTGAGTGAACTGATGAGGATGAGTATAATTTTTGTGACTTTCTGTTTGAATAAAAAAAAAAAAAAAATCCCACAGGGACTCAGAGGCAAAAAATAAACAAATCAATTTTCACTGCAAAGTAAAGGAGCTGTTACAGTGGAGGATTACTGGACTGAATGTCAATATCATGACATAGTATGAGTGTGTTTCCTGTTTGGTAATTGCAATCATTGCTGCTTTTGTTGTGGTCATCCATTTACAATGCTTGGTGTCAGTTTATTTATCTCTTGTAAAAATAAAATACAGTGTGTGTGAAAAAAAAAAAAAGAAATAAGGGAGTCAGGAAGAAGAGATATATAAAACACCTCGCAGCCCCTTTAGAGGATGCTCACAGTGGCACTGTATTCCCTTCTGGGATTTGCCCGCCTTTGTGGTTGAAGGATTGGTGAATGTGCTGCAGGAGAAGCAGACAGCAGCTCTCCCATCACGGACTCCTTCCATCACCTCTGGCAAATCCTCTCACCTCCTGGAACTTAGTTTCCTCATTTGTAAATTAAAGAGGAAGGACTAGAATCCAGGGATTCTTGTATGTGGTATGCAAGATATTCATGAATGGCCTATCTCAATTTTCTATGGAAAGGGCTCTGAACTTCCATCAAATTCTCAAAGGAGTGAGTGGCCCAAGAGGAGCTAATAACTTTTATAACAGACAACTTGTTTTAAAAAAAAATCTATCATGGAAAATTTCAAACACATAAAAGAGGATAAATGAGAGTTATGCCCTTATTACTCACTTGACTTTAATAATTGAAATGATCTCTTAAGTCCTTTTTGAAGTGTTAATATTTCATTGTATGGAGGTACCATTACTTTAAGTTTGACTTTTTTTTTTTTTTCATGTATTACCTCTAAGTGGGCTTGCCTCTAAAAAGGGAGTGTTGCCTGTCAGAATGGCTATCATGAGAAAGAACACAAATAACAAATGTTGGTGAGGATGTGGAGAAAAAGGAACCCTCATACACTGCTGGTAAGAATGTAAATTGGTGTAACCACTGTGGAAAACAGTATGGAGGTCCCTCAAAAAACTAAAAATAAAACGACCATATGACCCAGCAATTCCACTCCTGGGTATATATCTGAAAAAAACCCAACACTAATTCAAAAAGATACATGCACCCCAATGTTCAAAGCAGCATGATTTACAATAGGCAAGATATGGTAGCAACCTAAGGGTCTGTCAACGGATGAATGGGTAAAGAAGATGTGGTATATATATATATATATATATATATATATATATATATATATATATATATATATATATATATAAATATAAGTATATATATGTAAATGTTACTCAGCCATAAAAAATAATGAAATTTTGCCATTTGCAGCAACATGGGTGGACTTGGAGGGCATTATGCTAAGTGAAATAAGTCAGAGAATGACAAATACTATATGATAGCCTTATTTGTGGAATCTAAAAAATACAAATTAGTGAGTATAATAAAACGAAGCAGAGTCACAGATATAGAGAACAAACTAGTGGTTACCAGTGGGGAGAGGGACGTGGGGAGGAGCAATACAGTGGTAAGGGATTAAGAGGTGCAAACTATTGGGTATAAACTACTCTACAAGGAAATACTGTACAACATAGAGAATATAGCCAATATTTTATAATAACTATAAATGGAGTATAACCTTTAAAAATTGTGAATCACTTTATTTTACACCTGTAACTTAATAATATTGTATAGCAACCGTACTTCAATTAAAAAAGAGAAGAAGGCTTCCTTGGTGGCGCAGTGGTTGAGAATCTGCCTGCCAATGCAGGGGACACGGGTTCGAGCCCTGGTCTGGGAAGATCCCACATGCCGCGGAGCAACTGGGCCCGTGAGCCACAACTACTGAGCCTGCGCGTCTGGAGCCTGTGCTCCGCAACAAGAGAGGCCGTGATAGTGAGAGGCCCGTGCACCGCGATGAAGAGTGGCCCCCACTTGCCGCAACTAGAGAAAGCCCTCACACAGAAACGAAGACCCAACACAGCCAAAAATAAATAAATAAATAAATAATAAAAATAAAGGAATTCCTTTAAAAAAAAAAAAAGGAAGAAAAAGTAGGTGTTCAAAAGAGGGGATGGTAAAGTTCACACCCTCCACATAAGCCACTCACCACTCAGGATTTCCTCTGTAAAACAATTCCTTCTGAATATCCTGGCCTCTTCTCCACAGTCCTTGAGGTCTTCCCCTGCCACTAATTTAATTGTATGCTTACCAACAGTCAGTTGTAACTGTTTCCAAAACTGCTTGTGCCTGTTGCACTAAGTATTAAAATTATGTAACTTCATTAAATATGTACCCAATGTACTGAGTAAGAATTCAGAGTGTGCAAACTGAAGAAAAAAACCCCAAAAAACCAACTTTTTCTTTCTCAAATATGCAGTATTGAATTTTTTTCCCTGCCATTGGATGGTCTCTCCAACAGATCCCATAACATTTCTACTCACTTTCAGACCTTAATAAATAATCTGACTTTTTATACAAAAGTGCAGGCTAGTTTAATATCAAAGCTTCACCTCGTCCTCCAGCGTGGGCCTGACTGAGGCTCAGAATCCCATCAGGGGCATGGCCGGCTTCTTACTATTCCGCCATCTACTCTTCCGTGCCTCCTTCCCCACTCACTGTGCTGTATCTGGATATACAGGGCTAAAACTAGGCAGAGAAAGAGAAAGGAATGTGTGTGACCAGTGACTATAATCTGGTACCAGTGCCCCTCAGTAGCAGATGCCCAGCGGTTTGCTCTTTCTCTCTGGGGCACTTCTGTGGGTTCCACCATCACCAGCACGGCCTAGACCTCCCACTTCCCCATCCCTTGGCACAGGCAAATGCTTCCCTAGTTGGCCATTTATGACTCTCCACTCAGCTCCTAACTTCTGATGAGTACATTGCTCTGGTGGGCAGATGTCTTGGGTGAGGCCCTTTCAAGGTGGTCGAGTTCAGGGTCCTTCGGTGATGTCCACTCTGGCCACTGGGAAACATACTTGCCTGATGCTGGTGGAAGCACAGGATGTTGGAAGTACAGCTGTGCTCACTGTACCACTACCTCCCCCTTCTGCAGCCAAGGGCAGCTTCTTGCCTTTAAACATTTCCAGGCACGACGCCAGCTTCCCGTCTTGGTGACCTTCAGCTCCAAGGAGCCACATCATGCTCTTCTAGAAGTTCACTTTGAAGATGTCCCCAATCCCAACTTAAAAGAAATTCCTTCTATCAACCTTCTTCAATAGCTCTACCTTTCTCTTGTGTAGCCTGGAAGTTGGGGTTGAGCTAAGTTATGGTGGAAACGTTTGGCCACAGCTTGGCATATCCTGCAACAATGATCTGGGTCCTCTCTTTAAAATGTGTGGATACTTAATACCTTTTGTTCTCAGTTTCAGGGCCTCAGCCAAAGGTAAGAAAATGGAAATGTTCCATTTTGACATTGTCCTTAGACAACACTTAAATGGGAAAAATGTGAGCGTAAAAGGGAATTGTTTCTGTGAAAGCTAATTTAAGTAGTTAGGAAAGACAAAAAACAAAGCCAAACCCCCAAACCCCAAATCCAAAATCCAAATCATTAAAAAGATCCTGTAGAATTAGGTGTGGATGAGACAACTATAGATTGGGGGTATTATAGAAATGTATAGGATCATGTCCTTAGAGTGTTCAAGATCTTTAAGTTCCTGCTTCTCTCTCTTTCTCTTTTCTTCCCCCAAAGAGAAGAATTTGTTATTTGCTGCCACAGTAAGTACAATATATTACTTAAACATGCTTTGTACCCATGGAGATGAAGGCAAACCAGACAGTTACAACTTTGAAAGCAAAGAAACAAGAGAATACCCCTGTACTTTCACTTTTTAGCTTATAAGCATTTAACTCTATTATCTAAAAGAGTCATATATTCCTTAATCTGTATTTCTCAATCTTCATACACTTGTTTAATTCATAATTCTTATGTAATTCACACATACATAATTTCACAGATTATGGATGAAAAATCCATGTAACAGATCCAAAAATTCAGATATTTGGATGGAGGGTTCATTCACAACTAAGGTGCGTCACTAGTAGATTTCAGAATCAGCTTGTCGCCCTTCTTTCAACCTCAAAACCCATTTTATTAAAAGTAGGCAGATGCTTCTGGCTATTGTCTCCTGTAAGGTTTCTGATGCCATGTACCACCCACTGGGTCAGAAAGGGGTTACTGTCACTGACGCTGCAGCTGTTCAAGGAACTGTCGTCCAGCGCATTTACCTTGTCTTAGCTATCTTTATTCTTACAGCACAGTTTTCCAATCAGACAAATGAAATGAGACTTAAACCCCTCAGCCATATTTGCGATGTCATCTTCTGCTCTTATGCAACCAGAGGTACTGAAGATGTTTGTGGTGTTTTTTCCAGCTACATGCATCAATTATAAAAGACTGGATGGCAGGTTTTTAATACAAGAATATAACTCAGGAACAGCCAGATGGAGGAGATGCACAGGACAAAGTACGGGGAAAGGGTATGGAGCTTCCATGTCCTCTCCAAGCTCGCCACTCTCCCTGAATCTCCACGTACTCACCAACCTGGAAGCTCTCTGCTTCTCTTTCAAGAAGCCAAAGTGATAGCTACTCAGAAAAATGCAAGACTGACTGTCATCAGCAGCCTCGTAGTTAAAGAAAGTGATGAATGGACATACTTGATATGGTAGAATTTGTAAGGAACATTTACAGTAAATATCATTAATGTGTAAGTCTCTTTTTTGTGAGTCCCTGCTTTAACTGACTTTTTCAATTACCAGAAAAAAACACCAGTTTTAATAGAGTTGGCCAAGAGGTTTGCAGAGAATACTGTTTCCCCCTCACTATTCATTCTTCCTTTCTTCCATATTAATAGAGTTCCCATTTTTAACTGCACTCTAGCCCGCCAGAATAAAAATATTTCTCTTAGTCCCTTGAAGCTCAGCATAACCATGTGACTAAAGCCTGGTCAACATATGTTGAAATATCTTTTGGCAGCTTTTGGGAATGTTCTTTAAGCAAAAGCTACCATGTGCCCTTTGCTCCTCTCTTCTTTGCCTGTCTTCCATCCTGCTACCTGGAATGCAGATGTGATGGCTGGAGCTCTAGCCACCAACTTGGGTTATAAGGAAAAAATGGAAGGATCCTGGGTCTCTGAGGAATTTATGCAGTCTAGCTGCCAGAATAATATGGAAACTTTATGTCTGCCTTCTTTAAACTGTTGTTATTTTAGGTCTCTGTGATTCACAGTCAAGCTTAATTATAAATGATATAGAGAGTTTGGGCCTTATTATGTTTTCTGAACAGAGATACAACCTGCCCTATATATTCTGTTAAGAAATTTATAGGCAACCAATAGTTATGTAGACATTATTACAACACTCGGGGGCTTAATAGAAGCGATACTGGAATTAGGAAGAGAACCCTCCTCAGGTCTTTTAGACTCAAAGATTCCACAGTGCTCCAATTTACTTGAAGACTATTTGTTTTTTAATTATCAGAAAGTGTATGCCTTGCTCTGAGATAATTTTGTTAAAATCAGTGATTTAGCTCAGTGGTTTTGGTAAATATTTCTATTTGCAAAATTTCCCCAGGCCATACTGATTTATTTTCCCTTGTCTAACTTGAGAAATGGCCACACATTTTTAGAGCCAGGACCAGTATGTTAATACATATTGATGACAGAAGTACCATGTTCCCTCAGTTCTGAGATGCATCAATAGAAGATGCGTCACTGGTTTCGTAATAGCTTTTGTGAAAAAAGAAAAACATATTAAATGAACTCCTTTTTTTTCTTAGTAAATGTTAATAGCTATATATATATATATATATATATATATATATATATATATATATATATTCACTACTTTTTTCTTTGGTACCATAATCAAAGTTTGAGTTTAAATGTTTTCCACATCCAGTCTGAAAATTCTTTCGAATTACTTTTGTTTTACAGCACGCTGACTCTCTGCTTTATTGAACCAGTTCTTGTGTTTTGGGGTGTTTTGCAACTTTGTTATTAGTACTGTGAATAGTTAATGTTATATGCTCCTATTTAATTGTCTTTAGGTAAAGTTCTTTTCATCCCTTTCTCCATTTTTTTTTTTCCTAATAGAATTGGTCTTTAGGCCTGATTAGTGTTTTGAAAGTTAATGAAATTCTAGAATCTGACTTTAAAATGCAACTCCTCATAATGAACAAAAAGAGATTCAGAAAAAGATGGAGTTGTGTCTCCCCCCTGAAGCTTCAGAGGAAGAGGGGAGTCATTTTTGTCACAGATCAGTTTAACGAATCATACCAATAAGGTAATAGATGGAGAACCCTCACAAGAACGTTTCTCTGGTTTTCCTGCACACAGAGGCTTATATGAAGATGTATAGTTGTAACCAATCATCCTTGGCAGTATAATTTGAATAAAAGAGTTTTGCAAGACGCTAAAGTCTTCAGAAAATTTTGCGTGTACTGTGGAAAATAATCTCCCAAAGAAACCTGCAATTCTGATTTGTTGTCTTACTTGATCATTTGCTTCCTTGGTACTAGTGTTGTATTAACATCTCTGTGTCCTTAACTGTATAAATACTTGTAAGACTGTTCCGTCAGGTCAGAAAAGAATTATTAGCACTTTCTAATCGCATACATAATAGACATAATAAATGCTTACAACTCATTTTAACAGTGAGATGGAGAGTCTTGACTCATTTAAATTTACATGATAATTTCAAGGTGCATTAAAAAAAAGTCAAGGTTCTAGGTATCCTGGTAAGATTTTTTAAAAACATCAATTGTGAGACTGTATTCTGATTTCAGGAATGCAGGTATTTGCAGAAATACAGATTTTTAAACAGAACTTAAAATCAAGAAATCTTGGTATCTTTGTAATGTAATTCTTGTCGTTTTATTTCTGTGTGCCATTGGATATTTAATTATCAGAATTTTCTTTCCGTATTTGTGAGGGCTTTTTTTTTCTTTTTTAACAGTGTATAAGGTTTAGAAGAAATCACAGTGGGTCTCCTCCCTATTTTGTGCTGGGGAAATCTGTTTAAAATAATTATCAAGAGCAACTTAAAAGGTAAAGTAAAGTACAACACCCTTAAGAGGCCATGACTGGCATCTGAATGATGTGTGGAAGGTGCTAGGAGTCTCAGTGCTTCCTGGCCATCAGTTAGGTGACCCATGAGGTGAGGGATATTTTGTGCTACCTTTATGTGGACACTTGGGCTTTTAGAACAACACCAGGCAGAGTCACATCTGCCTCTTTCTCTAGGCAGCTGCCTTCTCAAATCCTTGGCAAAGTACTGGGCATCTGGTCTCCTAAGCACATTGGGACGCAAACAGATTGTTCCATTTCGCTCTGCCCGAGGGCAGTGTTTCTCTAACTTTAGTCATTCAGGTACCAACTTTATGGTTTTAGTCATATCTATATTATTCACTCAATATTTTTATAAGGCCTTACTCTGTTTCCTTAAATACATTTACTTTAAAAGGAAACTTCACATTATCTTAAATGGAAAAACTAGTATCAACAAAAAATGGAAGGCAACTGTAGGCCAGAGACGGGCCCACATCAGAAAAACCAGAATATTCAACCATGTGCTTCTGCTTAAGACAGCCAGTGTCTTCTGAATGCCTGTCCCAGCTGACAAAGTTCCGCATGATCTGATCTCCCCCAAATCACCCTTCGCATCCTACAGTCCTGGCCCACTGATCTTCTGCCCAGACCCTTGACTCACCAAGCTCACTCTTCCTCTGCATTTGGCATGACCAGCTTTTTCTTATCACTCCAATGGCACCATAGGTCCCATTTGCTTATTTTTGCTTTTATTTCTATTGCCTTGGGAAACTGACCTAAGAAAACATTGGTACAATTTATGTCAGAGAATATTTTGCCTATATTCTCTTCTAGGAGTTTTATGGTGTCATGTCTTATCTTTAAGTCTTTAAGCCATCTTGAGTTTATTTTTGTGTGTGGTGTGAGAGTGTGTTCTAACTTCATTGATTTACATGGGGCTGTCCAACTTTCCCAGCACCACTTGCTGAAGAGACTGTCTTTTCTCTATTGTATATTCTTGCCTCCTTTGTTGAAGATTAATCGATTGTAGGTGTGTAGGTTTATTTCTGGGCTCTCTATTCTGTTCCATTGATCCATATGTCTGTTTTTGTGCCAATACCATGCTGTTTTGATTACTGTAGCTTTGTAGTATTGTCTGAAGTCTGGGAGGGTTGTGCCTCCAGCTTTGTTCTTTTTCCTCAGGATTTCTTTGGCAATTCTGGGTCTTTTGTGGTTCCATATAAGTTTTAGGATTATTTATTCTAGTTCTTTGAAAAATGTCATGGGTAATTTCATAGGGATCACGTTAAATCTGTAGTTGCTTTGGGTAGTATTGCCACTCCAATGGCAGCTTAAATGTCACCTCCTAAAGTGGTCACTGTTGGTGTCCTGTCCAGAAACCCCTGGATATCTTTTACTAGCTCTGTTTACCACTCTCTTTTTTCCAAAATCCCCCAAGGCACCAACAGAATATTTTACATATATTTTATTGAGTAGAAGGGGAACATAGAGAAATGGATGGATGAATATATTTGAAGAATTAAAATTAATTGAGTTAATAATTAATTCATTAATTGATAAGGCAGAAAACTTGTTAATTATTCTCCATTTGCAAGAATAGTTTTCAGAATAATAGAGATTTAGCTAAGGGAATGAAACTAAGGCAGGAAGATTTATTCTATTCTCCTGTGATTTGATGACTATCTTTAGTGTTGTGTCTGGATTCCTTTTTCTTTTTTGTGTGTATATCTATTATAGATTTTTAGTTTGTGATTACGTGAGATTTTGTATAGCAGTCTATATATATATATGATTGTTTTAAGTTGCTGATCTCTTAATTTCAAATGCTTTTAAAATACCCTGCATTTGTACTCTCCTCCCCTCATGATTACTGTTTTTGATACCATATTTTACATCTAATTGTTTTGTGTATCCCTTAACTGAAAAAATATGGAACACTTCATGAATTTGCATATCATCCTTGTGCAGGGGCCATGCTAATCTTATCTGTATCGTTCTAATTTTAGTATATGTGCTGCCGAAGTGAGCACTAAGAGAGGAACATTTAAGGAGAAATTTCCAAGACTGGGCATGATAACCAGAGAGGGTTGTCCTGGGTGAGTTAACATAGAGGAGAAGGGAAGATCTGCTTATTTGGGGACTAGCACAAAAGGAACACAAAAGACAAGTTTATTTGCTCTTCATTTCCCTTAGGCAGACCCATAATATATCACAGTTTTGTGTGCAAGGCCGGCTGAGCCTTGAGAGGACAAAGCACAACACCAACATCTGGTTACCATATCTGCCAGGGTCAGAAAATGGCTGAGATACCACCTGGAGGGCCAATGTGGCCGTTTTGGATGATAAAACTCTCATTGTCCCTGGCACCTCTGTGATTTGATTGGATTCCCTAGACTGATAAGAACCTCCCAAGGTGGAGGGGCTGTGAGTCATCTGGCTGCACGTCTTCCTGTCTGCCCTCCTCCCAGCTCATTGACTGGGTTGAGTGCTTAACCGTCACAGTCCCGCTGAGAAAACTGCATGCTACTCTCTGCTCTCCTGCTCTTTCCAACACAAGCACACAGACCCACTCCTAATAGGAGATGAGCTCCAAGAGTTGCAGCAGTAATCTAATCAATTGATTGCACTTTTCCAGTGGTCTTTCCTGAGAAGACGCATAACTGGGATAACAAGGTGTAGAACTGCTGATGTTTGCAGGAAACAGAGTTTGGGACAAGGTATCAGCACAGACTGAAGGGCCATGTTGTGGAAGCCAGTGTCTCATGGGTGCCTACACCACGTCCCCGGGCCTCCCTGCCCATGAGGGCCCGTTGGTGACCTGCCCTTTGGGGGTTTTGACTGGTACCAAATGCGCATATGCTCACTGCATCATACTTAAAGCACTTGAAGCTTGGGCACTGTAAATGACAAGGCAGAGGAGAGGGAAAGAGGCGGCATTGGGGGATTTTGCTCACTCACAGCCTCCACCAGCATCCTCCAAAGTTGCCTGAAATAAATGTTCAATCTATATAGTTGTTTCTGGCTATATAAATGCAGTTTCAAAATAAGTCCCTTAAAACTTCTTCCAACCATAAGACTGACCCTGAAGCCCTTCTGGAAAGAAATTCTAAACTGGGGGACAACTTGGCACAGAATTCTTCTCTAAGAGAAGCTTTACAAATTAGAGTAGTCTCTTTGACATCACTCTCTCTACCAATATCTGATTCCTTTTGTATTCCAGGCATACAAAAGACTGCACTTCTCAGTTTTTATATTCCTTGCAGTTTGACAGGGCCACATGACTAGTTGTGATGGCCAATGTAATGGTGCACATCATTTCCAGGCTGAGACAGTGAAACACCCATGTGTGACTCTCCAGGCTCTTTCTTGCACCACTGAGGCAATCATGGAGGAGGCTGTAAGTTGAGATGGAAGGTCCAAAAAATTGAAACAGCCTGGACAACTCAGTCACCATGCAGAGGACAACCACCCTAGAGATCTGCCTGGGTCCACAAAGGTCTTTGCATGAGAGAGAAATAAACTTTTGTTGCATAAAGCCTTTGAGATTTTGGGGTTGTTTGTCATTGCAGCATAACTTAGCTCATCCTTACTAATATAAGAAGTAATGTTCAATGGAGAACCTGTTAATTCTCCTCTGATCCCATCTTTCCCCTCCTCCAGCCGGGTACTATCCTCCAAGTTGGACCTCTCTTCTACAATCCTCTCCAAGCCAGATACCCATCCCAGGCCTTTCTTCCACAGACCCTGCTCAGTTGTAGAGTTTATGCTTAACCACCCAAATCTTAGGACACTGCAGACCCAAGAATCTTTCTCAGCCAGATTGGCCTAAGCAGGAAATTCTGCTGAAAACTCATGCAACTGTTTCATGAAACAAACAATTTTAAGCTCCATGGAGAATTAGTTTGGGTATCCAGGAAAGAGACACTATTTGACTCTCTTCACTTAATAAGTATCTTTACCTGACTCAGTTGGAAAGTAGGTCAAGTCTCTCTTTACTAGGTAAAGATAAGAACTACTTTCCCTATTTCCTGGCACCTATAAGTCAGTCTTCGGACTTAAAATGTTGGTGTAAAAATAATTGCTTTTTTGGGCTTCCCTGGTGGCACAGTGGTTAAGAATCCGCGTGCCAATGCAGGGGACATGGGTTCGAGCCCTGGTCCAGGAAGACCCCACATGTCACAGAGCAACTAAGCCCATGCACCACAACTACTGAGCCTGCACTCTAGAGCCCGTGCTCTGCAACAAGAGAAGCCACCACAGTGAGAAACCTGTGTACTGCAAAGAAGAATAGCCCCCGCTCGCCGCAAGTAGAGAAAGCCCACACGCAGCAACAAAGACCCAACACAGCCATAAATTAATTAATTAATTAATTAATTAATTAATTAAAAAATAATAATAATTGCTTTTTCTTTTTCTGTAAAGTTAACGTCTAAGTGTCTGGAGGCTCTGCCAGTGACCCAAACATGAAAGCTCAAGCATTCGCACAGAAGGATGTCTCCTTGGCCAAATAAGATGCCTCCTTGGCCCAAAAGTCAGGCTTGCAGGCTTGTGAACTGCTTCATCAATTTGTCTGGAACTTGGCACTCCTGTGCCATGACTGCTGGGAAGAATGCTAGGAACTAACTGGCTCTCCATTCTCCTTGATCACCTCTGAGCCGAGCCAAACAGGATAAACAAAACAATGGACCCTCAGATGGGCTGTAAGAAATCTTCTGAGGTCGCCTTTGAAGTTAGTGAAGTAGGCATCACTTGGATGGTATGTCTACTTGCTATTTTAACTTATGTAGAAGCAAGTAACAGAAAATCTCACCACAGAGGCTTGAACAAGTAGCAGCTTAATTGATAATTTCTCTTTGGTTTGATGTTTTAGAGCTTCAAAGTCCTTCTTTGGTAAGTCCTTCAACGGTAAGAAGTAGCCCTCAGAGAGCACTAGAATGTTACCCCTGGTCCTCAGGACATAGGACCTTTTTATCAGCTATAGAGAGGTTGGAAAGCAGCTGTCAGAAAAGTCTGTGTGGATTATGTGCAAGGCAATGATGCTGATTTTACTTTCTGTAAAAGACACTGGTAGTTGCCTCAGTGCCAGAACCTGCTAGTTATCTACCCAATATCCTATGTTCCTCTTTCCTTCCTTCTGCAATTCTTTTGAGGTGGCAATGTCTAGTGATAAATCATACCTAGCTTAAGCCAATCATGACAACACTGTTTCCTGCTTTCTCAGACTCACAGATAAGGATGGTATCATTATGACCAATAAGGTATAAGGATAAGTTTGCTAGGGAACTTTTGGGAAAATAGTTGTATTTGTAATGAAATGGACAAGCATGGCTGGCACTAAATCCTGCCTTAAATGTAAAGATAATGCTTAGTGATATAGTAGTCATTTTGTGATCATTAGGCTCCAAGCAGGAGGGAAGTTTCAAGAAAAAGATTAAGATGCTAGCTAGCTTTCCCCCCCGAAACTTCTGCTTCTGGCTAAGATGGAGTAACAAGGATCAGGTTTACCCTTCTACCTGAAATGAACATAGAAGAGGACAAAATATATGAAATGACAGATTTCAAGACACTGGGACATCAGGCAATGAAAAAGAGTGATACATAAGAGACTGGGGGAAAAAATGTGAGCCCTATGATTGCCCCAGATTCCTGCCTTGACAAGAGTTTCTAGGCTGTGGAACAGGGAGCAGGAATCCAGGCAAAGCCCAGTGGACTTCCTGAATTGAAATGATAGAGGAAGAATCTGAGGAATGGCAGCTAGGTTTGCAGGACAGGGTACCGGAGAAGAGAGAGCTATACAAAGAGAGAAATCCAGAGATCTGCAGAGGGTTCTCCTTGAGTTTCAGCCAAATACTGATGAACACGTGCATGTAAGAAAATTACCTAAGGCTGGGCAGAAAAACCAAATGGATTATGGTATGTTGCCTGACCACATGGAAGTAAATTAGAAATTAATATCAGAAAGATCTGTGGAAAATCCCTAAATATTTGGAAATTAAACACTTCTCAAAATAACTATTCTCAAAGAAATCAAAAGGAAAATTAGAAAGTAGTTTGAATTGAAGAAAAAAAGAAAACAACACATCAAATTTTATGGGATGCCACTAAAAGAGTACTTAGGGGGAAAGTCATATCACTAAGTATCTATATTAGCAAAGAAGAAAGATTTTAAAATAAATGATCTCAAATCAGTGGTCTAAGCTTCCACCTCAAAAAAAAAAAACAAACCAGAAAAAGAGCCAGTGAGACCCAAAATAAGCAGCAGAAAGGAAATAATAAACATAAGAGCAGAAATCAATGAAATAGAACACAGAAAAAAGAGATCAATGAAACCAAAAGCCAGTCCTCAGGGCAGATCAATATATGTAATTGATAAATGTTAATAGGAAAAATAGAAAGAAGACAAAAGTTACCAATGTCAGGAGTAATAAAAGTAATATCACCACAGATTCTACAGATATTAAAAGGATAATAGTGGAATATTATGAATAATTTTATGGAGTAAGCTTGATAGCTTAGATGAAATGGAAAAATTCTTTGAAAGACCCACAGAAAAGCTCACTCAAAAAGAAATAGACAGGCTTCCCTGGTGGCACAGTGGTTAAGAATCTGCCTGCCAATGCAGGGGACACGGGTTCGAGCCCTGGTCCAGGAAGATCCCACATGCCGTGGAGCAGCTAAGCCCATGCGCCACAACTACTGAACCTGTGCTCTAGAGCCCGCGAGCCACACCTACTGAAGCCTGCATGCATAAAGCTCATGCTCCCCAAGAGACGCCACCGCAATGAGAAGCCTGTGCACCCCAACAAAGAGCAGCCCCTGCTTGCCGCAACTAGAGAAAGCCCACACCCAGCAGCAAAGACCCAACTCAGCCAAAAATAAGTAAATTAAAAAAGAAAAAGAAATAGATAACCTGAATAGCTCTATATCAAGAAATTGAATTTATAGTTAAACATGGTCCACGTGGCATTGTTCATAAATTCTACCAAACATTTAAGGAATATTAATCCTAGATAATGTTACTATAACTCTAAGAAAACTAATCCTACAGAAACTCTCCCCCCAAAATTGAAGATGAGGAAAATACTTCCTAACTCCATTTATGAGGCCATATTACCCTGAGACTAAAACCAGATAAAGACATTGCAAGAAAAGAAAACTAAAGTCTAATATCCCCCTTGAATATAGATGCAAAAATTCTAAACAGACATTAGAAATGCAAGATTGGTTTAACATTTGAAAAATCTGTCAATGTAATTCACCATATAAACAAACAAAAAACCAAACAACTTTATATGATCATCTCCATAAATGAAGAAAACATTTAACAAAATACAGCATCCATTCCTGATATAAACTCTCAGCAGACTAGGAATAGAAGGAATTTTCCTTAACCTGATAAAAGACATTTACAAAAATGTACAGCTAACATCATACTTGATGAAAGACTGAACGCTTTCTTCCTAAGATCAGGAACAGGACAAAGAAGACGACTCTCAACACTTCTATTCAACATTGCCCTTGAGGGCAGTGCAATCAGGCAAAAACAAACAAATCAAACAGAAAAGAAGTAAAAAGCATCCCGATTGGAAAGAAAGAAATAAAACTCTCTATTTACATACAACATGATCTGTAGAAAACCCAGTGTAATCTACAAAAAAGCTTCTAAAATGAGTAAGTGAGTTTGGCAAGGTTGCAAGATACATGCACAACCTATAAAAATCGACTGTATTTCTATATACTAGCAATGGACAACCAGATATTGAAAATTTAAAAAACAATACCAATTACAATAGCACAAAATATACAAAATACTTAAAGATTAATCTAACAAAAATGTTCAACATCTGTACACTGCAAACATTATTGAAAGAAAATTTAAGACACAAATAAATGGATGGATCAACTGTGTTTATGGGTCTGTTACAATGCCATTCCTCCCCAATCTGTAGATTTCATGAATCTCAACCAAAATCCCAGGAAGCTTTTTTGTAGAAATTGACAAACTGATTCTAAAATTCATATTGTACTGCAAAGGACCAAAACTAGCCAACTGTCCTTGAAAAAAATTGTTGGAATTAAATTACCTGATTCCAAGACATTACAAAGCTACAATAATCAAGACAGGGTGATACTGGACTTCCCTGGTGGTCCAGTGGTTAACACTCTGTGCTTCCACTGCAGGGCGCGTGGGTTCGATCCCTGATCGGGGAACTAAGATCCCACATGCTGTGCAGTGTGGCCAAAAAAATCAATAAATTATAAAAAGACAGGATGATACTGACACAGTTAGATAAAGAGATGAATGAAATTGGATAGAGATACCAGAAATAAGTCCACACATATATTGACAACTTATTTTTCACAAAATTGCAAAAGCAGTTCACTATAAAAGGATAATCTTTTCAACAAATAATGCAGACTCCTAGGCATATACCTGGAGAAAACCATAATTCCAAAAGATGCATGCACCCCAATGTTCATTGCAGCACTATTTACAATAACCAGGACATGGAAGAAACCTAAATGTCTATCAACAGAGGAATGGATAAAAAAGATGTGCTACATATATACAATGGAATATTACTCAGCCATAAAAAGGAACAAAATTGTGCCATTTGCAGAGACATGGATGGACCTAGAGACTGTCATACAGAGTGAAGCAAGTCAGAAAGAGCAAAACAAATATTGTGTATTAATACATATATGTGGAATCTAGAAAAATAGTACAGATGAACCTACTTGCAAAGCAGAAATAGGGACACAGATGTAGAACAAACATATGGACACCAAGGGGGGAAACGGGGGGTGGGATAAATTGGGAGATTGGGATTGACATATATACACTACTATGTATAAAATAGATAACTAATGAGAACCTACTGTATAGCACAGGGCAAAAAAAAAAAAAAAAAGAAGGTACAATCTGGTTGTAGGACATGTATTAAGTTAACCTTAAAAATGCATTCCAATATACAGTAGGTACAGACAAATACTGTTTGATTCCACTTATATGAGGTACATAGAATAGTCAAATTCATAGAGTCAGAAAGTACATTGGTAGATGCCGGGGGCCCGGTGGTGGAAGGAGGTGAGGAGGGGGAGTGGGGAGTCAGTGTTTAATGGGGACAGAGTTTCAGTTTAGGAAGGTGAAAAATTCAGGAGATGGACAATGGTGAGAGTTGCATAACAATGTGAATGTACTTAGTGCCACTGAACTGCACAGTTAAATATGGTTAAAATAGTATGTTTTATATTATGTGACTTTTACCACAATAAAAAACATTAAACAAACAATCAAATTATGCTGGAATAATTGAATATCCATATACAAAAAGAAAAAAAAGTGGAGTCTGAGCCATACCTCATACTATATACAAAATTAACTCAAAATAGATCATAGATCTAAAGGTAAAATTCAAAGCTACATTAAAAAAAAAAAAACTTCTAGAAGGAAGTGTAGAAAATCTTTGTGACTTTGGGTTACACAAAGATTTCTAGATATGACACTAAAAGCATAATTCATGAAAGAAATAATTTATAAATTGAATCTTATCAAAATAAAAAATGTCTGCTTTTTGAACAACGCAGTCAAGAGAATGAATAGGTAAGCCACGTACCGGGAGAAGATATTTGCAAATCACATATCTGATAAAAAACTTGTTTCCAGAATAGAGAAAGAACTTTCAAAACTTGATAAAAAGAAAACAAAAATCCAATAAAGAAATGGGCAACATTTTGGACAGATACTTCACCAAGAAAATACACGGAAATAAACACATAAAGAGAACACTGTTAGGGAAATGCAAATTAAAACCACAGTGTGATACCACTATACAGCTATTAGGAAGGCTAAGATTAAAAATAAATAAATAAATGACCATACCAAGTGTTGGCTAAAGGATGAAGAACTGGAACTCTCATACTGTGCTGGTGAGAAGGTAAACTGGTGGAACCATGTTGGAGACAGCTTGGCAACTTCCTTTAAAAAAAAAAAATTTAAACATTTACTTACCATATGATCCAGCCATTCTATTTCTAGGTATTTACCCAAGAGAAAAAGAAATAAATGTCCACACAGAGATTTTTACGCAAAGATTCATAGCAACTTTATTTGTAATAGTCAAAAACTGGCACCATACCAAATGCCCTTCAGTAAGTAAATGGATAAACAATCTGTGATGCATCCATACAATGGAATACTACTCAGAAATAAAAGGAATGAACTGTTGATATAATGCTACAACATGGATGGATCTCAAAATAATTATGCTGAGTGAAAGAAGTCAGATGAAAACAGTACATACTGTTGATTCTATTTATATAAAATTCTAGAAAATACAAGCTAATCTATAGGGACAGAAAGCAGATTAATGGTTGCCTGAGGAGTGTGGGGAGAGACAGGAAGGAAGGATTATACAGGGGAAGGAGGAAACTTTTGAGGGTGATGGACATGTTCACTATCTTGAGAGTTGTGACGGTTTCATGGATATATACAAATGTCAAAATTCATCATATTGTACGTTTAAATTATGTGGACTCTATGTCAATAATACCTCTAGAAAGCTGGGGAAAAAAAAAATGATGACATCCCTGATGTTGTTAAGCCGTTTAGTCAATGGCTGCTTATCTCCAAATCATTGATTATGAAAAAAATCTAAATAATTAACCCAAAATAAGTATTTTTTCCCGTATTTGAAGCTGGAAGCAAAATTTACTACTATATCTACCCAACATCTTGGCTTACATAATAAAAATCACAGCATATTAAAGCTTGAAGGACTTTGGGGATTAGCCATTAAAGTCTTCCCAACAACCACCCCCCTTTTTTTTTTCAGCTAAAGGAATTAGAAACCCAGAAACATGGAGGGACTTGCTCAGATCTGTTAGGAGATCCATGACAAGAACCACAGTATTCTGAGTCCCAAATTGGGGCTCTTTCCAGGATGCCATACTGTGGTCTGCCGTTTCAATTTTTTACTTTCTAAATTTTGTTTCCTTAAAACCACAAAGAGGAAAAAAAAAAAACCAGAGTGGAATTTAATGCTTACAAGTGGAATTACCTAAAGGAACGGTTGTATGTTTTATAAATGAGGCAACAGAGCCTTGTGGAACAGGAGAGAAAGGTGATATTTTCTCCTAGAGTCACAGAGCAAACATTAATTAAACACTGGTCTCTAGAAGCAAGTAAAGGAAAATGACATCACTTGCCCCAACAGTAATTCTCAAGTGCAGACTCACTTCCAGGAGTCAGCGTCTGCCTCGGCTAACTGCCCCTCTGAGCTCGCCTGGCTGGAATAGCATCAGACATTTCAGTCCTGAGGTTTCCAAGGGTACTCACATGTTAAAAGTGAAGTGTAAAAATTCAGTCATTTTGTGTTAGTTGACATTTTTTAAAATGGCACGGCTTTTTTTTTGTAACTTAAAACTAAATTTGTTTTACATTAGGCTTACTCATGAAGAGTGGAAAGTTTATTTTATTCCTTAGATGTTCCCATCTTTGAGCAAAGGCCAAACAATGAAAATTCTAACTGAGGTAGAAGAGGAACATGAGTCTTTCACCAAATCATGGGTGACTGAGAACCTTCCTGGCTCCACGTGCTATCAATATCCTATGTCTCAAACAAAACTTAGGAACCTTAGCTTAACTGTCTGTATGGTTAACTTTATTTCTCTAGAGCATAGCACCAATGCACATATTGCATAGAACTTCCCAGTGGAGGGAGGATGATTTCTACTCACTATTCTTCCTTTACCGGAAAAGTGACTTCAAATCTGGGCTCACAGGAGATGTTGGAAAGGCATAGTGACTTGGGGAAAAGTTATTAGAATGATTAAATTTTGAAAATTATAAATGAGCTCTGAGGAAAGATGAAAGGAATTGCAATCACTCAGCCTCCATGACAAGCTCAGAGGATATTGAATCTCCACCTGGTATTATTTCCCAGCCTTCCTGTCCAACTCCTGCTGGAATTGCTCATGACATTAATTACACCGTATGGTGGACGCTGGTATTTGCCCACTCGACATCCATTCCAGTTTCTTCCTCATAAATAGAATCGCCGTTTTGTTAAGGCAGGGCAATGTGCCCAGCAAAATTACTCTTCACATTCCCTTGCAGCAAAGGGTACCCATGTGACCCTCATCTGACTAACGAGACATGAGCTGGGAGTTTCTGGGAAAGCTCTTTTCCCTATCCTCCCACACCCCCTCCTCCACACCTGCTTTTCTGACACATAGGCAGGAAGTCTGGAGGCACAGCAGCTACCTGGAGATACAGGTAACAAGCAGAAGGGAGACATACCAGGTAGCCGACTGCCTTCCTGAGATTCTGCTAAGATGTTTCTCAGGCATCTCAATCTCAACGTGCCCAAAGGGGAACTCGGGATCTTTCCATTTTGACCTTTAGGATTTCCTGTTTTGGTAAATGGCATCACCACTCCTGCTGTTACGATTGTCAAAAACCTGGACGTTATCCTTGACTCACTCCCCTCAAGCCCAAGTCCCCATAATTCTACCAACCAAACATTTTCTTTTTTTTTTTTTTTGCGGGATCCTGGTTTCCCAACCAAAGATTGAACCTGGGCCCCCTGGCAGTGAAACCGCCAAGTCCTAACCACTGGACGGCCAGGGAATTCTCCCAACCAGACATTTTCTAACGGGGTCCTTGCTTTCAATTGTTTTTCTCATTGTGACAAAGTACACATAAAATTTACCATTTTAACCATTTTAAAGTGTAAGTTCAGTGACATTTAGCACATTCACAGAGTTGTGCAAGCATCATCATTATCTAGTTCTAGAAAGTTTTCATCACCCCCATCCCCAAAGAAACCCCAGGCTCATTAGGCAACAATTCTTATTCTCCCCTACCCTTGGCTCCTGGCAACCACTTATCTTTGGTCTCTATGAATTTGTCTATTCTGGATATTTCATATAAATGAAATCACACAATATATGGCTTTTTGTATCTGGCTTCTTTCACTCAGCTTAATGTTTTCAAGGTCCATCCATGTTGCAGCGTGTATCAGTACTGTATTCCTTTTCATGGCCAAATAAATTCAAGTGTGTACATATACCACATTCTGTTTGACCATTCATCAGTTGAGGGACATTTGGATTGTTTCTACCTTTGGCTACTGTGAATAGTGCTGCTATGAACACTTATGTACAAGTGTTATAATACCTGTTTTCAATTTTGGGCAGTATATATTCCTAGGAGTGGAATTGCTGGCTCATGTGGTAATCTATGTTTAACTTACTGAGGAACTGCCAAAATTTTTTAATAGTGGCTGTACAATTTTACATTCCCACCAGAAATTGGAGGGTTCCAATTTCTCCACATCCTCATCACACGTTATTTTCTGTTTTAATTATAGCCATCCTAATGATTGTGAAGTGGTATCTCACTTTAGTTTCGACTTATATTTCCCTAGTGACTAATGACATTGAGCATCTTTTCAAGTGCTTGTTAGCCATTTGTATACCTTCTTGGGGAAATGTCTATTCAAGCCATTTGCCCAGTTTTTCATTGGCTTGTTTGGTTTCTTGTTGATGAGCTGTAAGAGTCCTTTATATATTCTGGATACTGGGCCCTTATCCGATATATGACTTTTGAATATTTTCTCCATTCTGTGGGTTGTCTCTTCACTCTCTTGGTAGCGTCCTTTGATGGACAAAAGTTGTTTATTTTCTTTTTTTTAAAATTTATTTATTTATTTATTTTTGGCTGCGTTGGGTCTTCGTTTCTGTGCGAGGGCTTTCTCTAGTTGTGGCAAGCGGGGGCCACTCTTCATTGCGGTGCGCGGGCCTCTCACTATCGTGGCCTCCCTTGTTGCGGAGCACAGGCTCCAGATGCACAGGCTCAGTAGTTGTGGCTCACGGGCCTAGTTGCTCCGCGGCATGTGGGATCTTCGCAGACCAGGGCTCGAACCCGTGTCCCCTGCATTAGCAGGCAGATTCTCAACCACTGCGCCACCAGGGAAGCCCCAAAAGTTGTTAATTTTGATGAAGACCAATTGATCTATGTTTTTCTTTTGTTCCTTGTGCTTTTCGTGTCTTTCATCCACTCTTGAGTCCTTTAACCCATGCCCAGAGAAGAATAATATTTTAAACACTTAAATCTGATTTTCACTCCCCTGCTTAAACCTTCAATAATTTCCCATTGCACTTAGGATAAAGTCCAAAATCCTCTCCATGGGCTACAAGGTTCTGCATCATTGGGTCCCTGTCTTTCTCTTTAATCTCATTTTTCCACATTTTCCCTCACTTTCTTTGCCTTCTGTTTCTCAAGTATGCCAGGCCCTCTTTAGTCCCAGGACTTTCTTACATGCTAATGTTCCTGCCTGGAGCGGGTATCCTCGTCCCTCCTGTATAGCTAATTTTGCTAATTCCAATTCATCCTTCAGGTTCAATGTCACCTCCTCAGGAAAGCCTTCCTTAACCCCTTGGCCCCAAACTTGTTCCAGCTTGTGAGAGGTGGAGTTTTGCAAGCTGGTTGTTGAACAGCCATGATTAGAAATGGAATTATGTAAACACAAATAAATAAATTATATTAAAAACAAATGTAATAAACACTTGGAACTCATTACATCCTAATTTCTTTTTACATTTACTATTATCTATGCTCTTGAGGAAATTCTCTACATGGAAATAGAATGTAATGGTCTGCTATTGTTCATCTTCTCCCAACTTTTCCTTGATGACAGGGATAGCTTGACTGTCATGGTGGGAGTATTTGAGCAAAGGCTACAGATCAGGTATTTTTTTTGGAGTGCCGGTGTTAACATTTACCAGCACACTGTCACCAGTCAAGTCTGAGTTCTGTGATCCAATTTCACGTTATGTAGAGGCTTAAGGTAAATTATACATTGTGAACTCTGAGCAGGGGAACTGTTATATACTCCGTGCTAGTACTCCGAAATCCCAGCGGCCATACAGCTCACATTCTACACTCCTGTGAAGGTAATTGATTGGAAGTGATTACCATAATTATGTACTCTGATTTTTAAAAAAGACTCTGGAAATTTTCCGGTTAAACTTTGCAGATTCCACACTTGGTTTTATCTCCACTGTCTTCTGAAATCCCACTAAAATAATAGTAAAGGAGGAAAAAAAGCCATAAATGAGAGCCATAAATCTCTTGATTGCCATTCAAGAGAATGGAAATGGAGATAACTGAGACAAGATAAATCAAAAGAAAACAGTTTGGGGGAGCTGGAGTATGTTAACTGACTTATCAGACCAAAGAAAACAGAAACCAAAGCCTGCAGTGGGGGAAGCCAGCAAGAAAGTAGTTCATTTGCTCAGAACCCTGAAAAGCCTTAGGAATCTGAAAGCAGAGGTGAAGAATAGGGCTGAAACTGGAAGATTGATTGAATACATGGGACCAGTGAGGCTCCTAGATTCCCTTCCTCACCCAGCACAGCCAGATGATGGCCTCTCTGCAACTTGGCAGGAAACTCAAGATTGACTCTTGAAACTGAATCAGAGAGGACCTGGCTTAGGGGACCCAAGTAAGGCTGAGACACCATATTGAAATTGGGTGGAGGTCTGCAGATGAAATGGGAGAGATTCCAGCCTCCTTCTCCTGCTTCACGCTTAGAACACCAACAGCCAGACACATATAATCCATGCAAGAGATTAGAGGTTTCCAATCCAGAGACTCTGACCAGCCCAAGATGGATACTTACAAGTGTATGATAGGGTAGGGCCTTGCTTGATCTCTCAGCCGTGACTCTCAAACTTGGCTGCACGCTGGAATCACTTGGAACATTTAACGTATACAGATACCTAGGTTCCACTTCCAGAGATCTAATGTAATTGGTCAGAAGTACAGCCCAGGATCAGAGCTTTTTCACGTTCCCCCAGGGGACTTTAATGCTCAGCCAAGACAGGAACACCAATGAAACCTATGGGTCAATAGCTTCTTCTAAGTGCTTCATTTCTGATCTTTTCACAAACCAAGTTTTAGGTTTGACTTTCTCTATTCTTTGCCCATTTCCTACTTATTTCATTGATTTCTCATCTTATTTCCTTTCTTCTGCTTATTTTGGGTTTAACTTACCCTTCTTTTTCTAGTTTCTTAGGTGGAAATGTAGAGCACTGATTTTAGACCTTTCTTTTTTCCTCAGAGAAGCATTTAATGCTATAAATTTCCCTTAAAGCACTGCTATAGCTGTGTCCCACAAATGTTGATATATGGGTTTCCATTTTCATTCTGTTCAAAATATTTCCAATTTCTCTTGTGATTTCTTCTTTGACTCCTTATTTAGAAATATGCTGCTTAATTTTCAACTATTTGGGGTTTTTTTCCAGGTACCTTTCTGCTACTGATTTTAAATTTAATTCTATTGAGCAGAGAATATGCTTTGTGGCATTTTGATCCTTTTAAATCCACTGAGACTTGTCTTATGGCCCACAATATGTTCTACTTTGGTGAATGTTTTATGTTCATTTGAAAAGAATGTGTACTCTGTTGCCGAGTGGAATATTCCATAAACGTCAATTAGGTCAAATCAGTTGAGAGTATTATAAAATTGTTTATATGCTGACTCATCTTCTGTCAACTTCAACTATTCATTATTGAGAAAGTATTAAAATCTTCAACAATAATTTTAACTTTGTCTACTTTTCCTTGAAGTGCCAAAAGTTTTTGTTTCATGTATTTTGAAGCTGTTATTGTGTGCCTACATGCTTGGAATTGTTATGTCTTCTTGACAAACTGTTCCCTTTATCGTTACGAAATATATCTTTTTGTCCCTAATAGTCTTTGTTCAAAGGATATTATTTTATCTGGATATACTCCAATACAGCCCACCCTCCAGCTTTCTTATGGTTAGTAATTGCATGGCCTACCTTTTCCCATGATTTTACTTTTTAAATATAAATAATTAATTAATTAATTTTGGCTGTGTTGGGTCTTTGTTGCTGCGTGTGGGCTTTCTCTAGTTGCGGTGAGCAGGGGCTACTCTTTGTTGCGGTGCACGGGCTTCTCATTGAGGTGACTTCTCTTGTTGCGGAGCATGGGCTCTAGGCATGCGGGCGTCAGTAGTTGTGGCACGCGGGCTCAGTAGTTGTGGCTCATGGACTCCAGAGCGCAGGCTCAGTAGTTGTGGCGCACGGGCTTGGTTGCTCTGCGGCATGTGGGATCTTCCTGGACCAGGGCTCAAACCTGTGTCCCCTGCACTGGCAGGCGGATTCTTAACCACTGCGCCATCAGGGAAGCCCTCCCATGATTTTACTTTTAACCTATTTGTTTTTATACTGTGAGTAGGTTTCTTATAGACAGTATATAGATGGGTTGTTTTATAAGATTTAAAGATTCTTTTGATGGCATGACACAACACAGTGACACTCATATAGCTGAAAGGCAGAACTCTGTTACTTACAGGTCCAAAGGAGAGCAGGCTGCCAGTCAGTGCCACACAGGGATCTGCACCAGGGGTAACAGCAAGCTGGAGCTGTAGAAGACATTTTACGTATGGTAAGTTGCATGGGGTTAGCTAGGGTTTTCAGGTTCCCAGTGGATTGGCTGTTTGAAATAATTTCAAGGGCTCTGGGGCACAGGGGCTGCCCCAAGTTGTCTGGTGTCTGGCTGCTGGTCAATTAGGGCTGGTGTATGGTGGCCAGGAGTGTGAAAGCCCCTAAAAAGGAAGTGATTGGGGTGTGGATTTTATCAGTTGCTCAAGAAGGGGAACTGACTGGCCTCTAGCCAGGGCCTCAAGATTGGGTCAAGACAGCATTAAAAAAAAAAAGCTATATGACATGGATTTTTCTTCCTCTCCCCACAATCAAGTGTGATAATGTCTACATTTAATTGGAGTGTTTAGCTAATTTTCATGTAACTTGATTATTATTATGATTCGGTTTAAATCTATTATCTTGTCATTTGTTTTCTTTTTTTTTCTTAAAGATTTTTTGATGTGGACCATTTTTAAAGTCTTTATTGAATTTGTTACAATATTACTTATATTTTTATGTTTTGGTTTTTTGGCCACCAGGCATGTGGGATCTTAGCTCCTGACCAGGGATTGAACCTGCACCCCCTGCATTGCAAGGCAAAGTCTTAACCACTGGACCTCCAGGGAAGTCCCTTGTCATTTGTTTTCTACATTGTTATTTGTTCTCTTTTCCTTCTTTTCCTGCCTCCTTTTAAATTAATTTAGTATGTTCTATGATTCCATTTAATCTCCACCATTGTTTTAATAGATATACCTCTTTGTTGTTTTTAATTTTTAAATATTTGCTCTAGGGTTTACAGTTTATGTCTTTAACCTATCACAGCCTCCATTCAAATAAAAGTATATTTTAAGAAACTTAAAACAGAATACTTCCATTCTCCAGAAAACCATCCATTCTTTATGCTACTGTCATAGATTCTACTTAGTGGTTTTAAACCCCACGATATGTTTCAATTTTTAGAAATTTAAATAATTATCCTTTAAAGAAAAATTTTAAATAAAGAAACCATGTCTTCTATAATTATCTACGTATTTACAGTTTCCAGCATTCTTCATTCTTTTGTGTAAATCCAAATTTTCATTTGGTGTCAATTTACTTCTACTTGAAGATCTTCCTTTAACATTCTTTTGTATTGCAGGTCTGCTGGCAATGAATTCTCTCAGCTTTTGGTTGTTTGAAAAGCCTTTATTTTAAAAAGGCATTTCTGATAGATGTAAAATTCTAGGTTGAACTTTTCTTTCTTTCAGTGTGGCTTGTACAGTTTCTAATGAGAAGTCTGCTTTAAATTTTATCTTTGTTCTGTGTGTACAGTTTGCTTTTTTCCTCTGGCTGCTTTGAAGATTATCTCTTTTTTATTGATTTTTGGCAATTTGATCATGATTTTCTTTGTTTCTTTTACTTAGATTTCATTGAGATTCTTGGATCAGTGTGTTTATAGTTTTAATCAAATCAGAAACTTTTTTGACTATTCTTTCCTCAAATATTTCTCTTGTAACCCCTTCCCCCATTGCATGTATGTTAGCTTGATATTGTCCCATGGTTCATTGAGGCTCTGTTCAATGTTTTCTTTTTTTTTTTTTTCCACTCTATGTTTCAATTTGGGTAGTTTCTATTGAGTTTCTATTGCTACATCCTCAAGTTCACTGATCTTTTCTTCTGCAGTATCTAATCAGTTAATTCCAACCAGTATACTTTTTATTTCAGATATTTTTCATCTCTAAAAAACTCCCATTGATCTTTATATATCTTTCATTTCTCTTCCCATCAGGTCCAGATTTTCTATTATATCCTTGAGCGTATGGAATGTATTTATAACAGCTGTTTTAATGTACTTGCTGCTCATTCTATCACCTCCATCATTTCTTAGTCCGTTTTTAATGACTGATTTTTCTCCTAGTTAAGGTCTCCATTTTCCTGCTTCTTCATATGGCTAGTCATTTTTGACAGGATGCCAAACATTGTGAATTTTATGTCACCAAGTGCTGGTGTTATTTTCTTTCAAAGCATGTTGAACTTTTTCTGGTAGGCAGTTTAAGTTACTTGTGGATTAGTTTGATCCTTTTGAAATTTGTTTTTTCGCTCTTTTAAGGGAGTTCTGGAGTAACCATTATCCTAAAGCCAGTTTAGCCCCACTTTTAAGTCGAGGTCCTTTTGGGATCTCTACTGAATGCTCCAGGTAGGTATTCAATGAGACCTCTCCACTCTGGTGGGTACTTGAAAGGATTTCAGCCCTGTGAGAGCTGAGATTTATCTCATAGCTCTATTTCAATTATTCTTTCCCATTGTTGTCCAGTGGAATTTCACCATATGCATAAGCAGATGGGTGCTCAGCCTATCAAGAGAGACCCTATGCAGATTTCTGGATGTCTGTGTAATTCCTGCCTTTTAAGTACTCTGCCCTGAAAATTTTAGCCACCTTGACCTCTCCAGACTCCAGTCTCTGTTTAGGTTTCTCCTTCCTGTCCCACAGTCTGGGCATTGTCTCCAGGCAGAAAACCAGGATGGTAGTGAGGCTTACCCGACTTGTTCCCCTTTCCACAGGGATCACAGTTCTGTGCTGCCTGTTTTCCAATGTCTGGGAGCAGTTTTTTCCTATTTTTTTCCCAGTTTTCTAATTGTTTTGGTGGGAAGGTACTTCTGGATCCTCTTTCTTTATTATCAAAAGATAGGAACAAGTAAGTGCCTCACTCTTAAGTTTGAGTTTCCAGCAATGGATTACCAGATTGAGGGAACCTCCACTATGAAACAGAGACTAAAACAAAGGGAGAAAAAGGAACCAAAGAAAGCACACAATGCAGGGAACGGAAGAAAACGTTAAAAAAATTTATAATTAAAACCCTCAAAGGGATCTGAGAAGATACTCCATTGCTGAAACCACAAAATGTCATAAAAAATTTTTTTTAATTCAGAGAATAAGGTTGTTTTTTTTTTATTTTTAAAAGGAGTTGATTTCTTTTCTTTTCTTTCTTTATATATTTTTGGCTGCATTGGGTCTTCATTGCTGTGCACAGGCTTTCTCTAGTTGCAGTGAGCGGGGGCTGCTTTTCGCTGCATTGCATGGGCTCTAGGCGCGCGGGCTTCAGTAATTGTGGCACATGGGCTTAGTAGTTGTGGCACGCAGGCTCCAGAGCGCAGGCTCAGTAGTTGCGGCGCACGGGCTTAGTCGCTCTGCTGCACGTGGGATCTTCCCAGACCAGGGCTCGAACCCGTGTCCCCTGCATTGGCAGGTGGGTTCTTAACCACTGTGCCACCAGGGAAGCCCAAGAATAAGGTTTTTAGAATTAAAAACATGCTAGCAGAAATAAGAATGTCACTAGAAGGTGACAAGTATTGTATCAAAAATACAATAGAGGAAATGTTTCAAACAGCTGAACAAAAAGACAAGGAGGTAGAAAATATGAGACAAAACTGTTACAAGATTGATCAAGAGAGCCCAAGTTTTCAATCAAGAGGACCTCCAGAAAAAGAATCAAAAAAAAAAAGGACAGGAAATTATGAAAAAGGAAAAGATAATTTCCCAAACTGAGGCGTATGGACCTCTAGATTTAAAAGGACCACTAACTGCCCAGCTCAATGAATTAAAAAAGGATCCACACCAACGTAATTTGTGACAAAATTTCAGGACACCTGAGTGAAAGAGCAGCCCTCAAAAGCATACAAAAGATCAGGAATTAGAATGGCACAGAGACACAGGAAGTTAGAGGACAATGGGCAAATGCCTACAACTTCTGAGAGGACAGGATCGTCACCTGGAATTTCATACCCTGACAAACTACCAGCCACATGTGAGAGTATAATGAAGACTTTTTCAAACAGGCAAGGCAACAAAAATTTTATCTTCTATTCATTCTTTCTCATGAAGCAACAGAAGGATGGCTCCATCAACTCAGAGTGAAAAGATACAGGGTCTAGAAAATGGGAAACTCAAACAGGAGACTGTAGGAAGCCCCCAAACAATGCTGAACGGAAGCTGCAGGGTTACAGTTGTACAGCAGCCGAGAGATCAGTCAGTGCAGGTCACAGAGTAGGACAACTCCAAGGGATTGTTTAAAAAAAGGGGGGGGGGAACCCGTTATTGATATGACTGTCCTGCAAAGAGCATGATTTAGTGTGTTATTTAGAATTATGAAGGCAAATATGAAAAAATACAATGAGAAGATTTGAAAACTGTTCTTCTGGGTACTGGGAATTGGAGATCAGGAGGACCTTGGGGAGGTGACTATTATTTTTGTTTTAATCCTGTATTTCTATTTGATTTTTAAAATTGTATTCATGTAATTACTTCAATACAGCCAAAAAAAAATGTAAAAGGTAAGAGGCCTAGAAACTGAAGTTCACAAATACCAAAACTACTCCTGGCTCAAATTCTTCCCTGATACGCTAAGGGATGTGAGTGTGATTGCTGTGTGAGGTCAGAGCGTGGGGCTCGGACTCCGAGGGGTCACCTCAGGTCCAGAGCAAAGTCTTCCAGCCCTGCAGGTCTGGACCTAATATAAAGGGATACTAGACCCCCTGAAAACTGGCGTACCATGTGAATTTATGAGAGACTGTGGCAGAAGCCCAGTTTAGTAGTTTATAGTGAGAAATACAACTGTCCACGATGCTTGGCAATCCGTGTAGCAAGTGTGCACATCCTCTTTCTTTAATAGAGGAACATACTCCAGAAGTCCAATTACATTCAGAACGTTGCTTGATAAAGAGGGACTCAAAGTGAAGGGCGTTACACAGTCCTCAGAAATATTTCAGCAAGATCACGATAGCCTGGCAAGTCACGCTGCTCCTTTAATAGCTACCGAAGATCAGCGAACTTTTTCTGTAAAGGGCTAGATATTCAATGTTTTCAGCTTTGCAGACCATCTCTGCTGCAAACAGTTAACGCGACGGTTACAGAGGAGCCACAGATGGCATGTAAACAACAGCGTGGCCGTGGCCCAACTTTACCTGGATCCATGCAGACGAGAGCTTGGTTAGCCCTGCCTGTCAGACCTCTGTCCCCTGACAGTCTGAGAGACTTACGAATTCTTTTTCTTTTTTTTACTTTTATTTGCATTTATTTTTTGCAACATTTATTCCCGGGCCATAAGGTTTTGTTTCTTCAGTTTCTTCTGGGATATCTTTTTCTTCTGGGCAACCTCCTCTTCTGGTTTAGTAACAATCTGCTCTTTTTCGGTAAGGATCATCTCAGTGTGGCAGGGAGAGCTCATGTATGGGTTGATCTGACCACGAGCTCTGTAAGTCCTGCGCCACATCTTGGGGGCTTTATTCACCTGGATGTGCTCAATGACCAGAGAATCTACATCTAAGCCCTTAAGTTCAGCATTACTCTCTGCATTTTTGAGCATGTGCAGTAACAATTCAGCACTCTTTTTGGGCCACTGACTCAAGGTCCAGGCCCAATGTTTGGCCTGGGCACACCTATCAACCCCACCATTGTAACGACAGAAGGGCACACATTGCTTCTTTAAAGTGACATCCTTCAGATACTTGGTGGCGTTTCAGATATGCATACCCTTAATGGCCTGGGCAGTTTCACAAGTGTTCTTAAAGTGAACATGAAGATTTGAACCTCTTGACTTGCATGATTTTGTGGGGTTTTCTGGGTCAAGTGAATGGCGAACCATTTTTAGAGGTAACCTCAAGCCGCTTACCGGAAAAAGGAGACTTACAAATTCTTATTCTCTGATTCTCCTTTCTTTAACTTTCTTCATTTCAATAATCTCATAATGTCTTTAACCTCTGAGACTAGAGAAAAATTGATCTAGTTTTAGTTCTAAGTGATAGCATCTGGGTTAGGTAAAGGAAACTTCTTAAGGTCAATAGTGGGTCAGCCTCCATATCAGCTTGCATCAAAGTTATTTGGGGGATGTTTTTCACAGAGGCAATGGGGCATACCAGTGAGAATGTAAGTTCTCCTGTCTTTCAGAGAGCAGAAATTCCTTCCTTCCTCTCTTGCCTCCACCTCCCCTCCCTTGTTTTAAGCCTCTATAGTTTTGGTCGCCATTGCTAGACTTTTCTTTACCTACATGGTAGACAGATCTTTTTGAGATACATCATCATAAGCACCGTGTAATATGCAGCTTTCCTCTGAAATGTGTTTGCAGTATTTGTGCTCATTGGGAGAAAAGGCTGCCAGTATCAAGTGTGAACCAGTGTCGAGCTGAGTTGTACAAGTGGTGAGCTGCGTCCACAGTCATTTAGGCCCCTTCTGGAGGGAAAGCACACAGCACACACTGAAGGGTGTCTGGGCCAACCCTTGTTAAGATGCTTCCTAGACCCTGCTTCAACCTCATGAGAGGGCATGATGCTATCCCTAAATGATAAAGGAAAATATTTTCCTTATCCCCTCGGAGTTACAGAGCCCATAACCCAATGCCAGGCACATTTTCAGAGGAATGGCAGAGGGCCAGATAATTCCAGAACGGTAATTGCTCACTTGTCCTAACCCCCAGTATTAATTCCACAAACCAGCTTGCTTGGGATTTTATCCTGCGATTACCCAGGATATGTTTTTGAACCACTCACTCTGTTTTAGAAATTCATGTCTTATTGATCCAGAGCATTGGCTTCTCATGGATCTCCGGGCCCAATGAGAGTTATAAATTTGAAGGAGATTTTGGTTATTCATGTACTCATTAACAGGCCAGCTGCTCTGGAAAAATAAAATTTCATCAATTTAGGAAATATTTTACACCCTCTGTGTGCCAGGCACTGTTCTAAGTGGTAGGAACTTCGCTGTTAACAAAACAAAAATCTGTGCCTCGCTCTAGTAAAACTTAAGTTCTATGTGGTGCAGAGTGAGGGAACACACAAAATAAACGAGTCAGGTGGTGATGAGAGCTATTAACAAAAATAAAGTAGGACAAAAGGATAGACATTTAGGGACTTCCCTCGTGGTCCAGTGGTTAAGAATCCACCTTCCAATACAGGGGACTCAGGTTTGATCCCTGGTCAGGGGGTCTTGGAACTTTTCTATTCCAAGTCCAAAGGATTAATGGATGCCAAATAGACAAATACAGAATCTGAGAACTAAGATCCCACGTGCCCATGTGCTACAACTAGAGAGAAGCCTGCAATGAAGAGCCCGTGAGCCCTAACGAAGACCCGGAGCAGCCAAAAAAAAAAAAAAGGAGTGGGGTGGACTTCGCTGGTGGTACAGTGGTTAAGAATCCACCTGCCAATGCAGGGGACACGGGTTTGAGCCCTGGTCTGGGAAGATCCCACATGCTGCAGAGCAACTAAGCCCGTGCACCACAACTGCTGAGCCTGTGTGCCACAACTACTGAAGCCCATGTGCCTAGAGCCCGTGCTCCACAAAGAGAAGCCACTGCAATGAGAAGCCCATGCACTGCAACAAAGAGTAGACCCCCACTCGCCGCAACTAGAGAAAGCCTGTGTGCAGCAATGAAGATCCAATACAGCCAAAAATAAATAAATTAATTAATTAAAAAGACAAAAAACAAAAAAAAACAAAAAAAAGGATAGACAGCTGGGAGGGGTCGGCATGCTAGTTAGATGCGTGCTCAGGGAAGCCTTGCTTGGATGTCGTGACGTCTGCGCAGAGACTTCAATGTAGTGAGAGAGGAGCCATGTGGACACAGCGGAAGAGGGCTCCCGGCAGAGGAAACAGCGACTGTAAAAGGCCCCAAGGGCTGACCAGTCTCAGTTGTACCCACGGGATTTCAATTCATGTAGGTGACCGAGTGATGACGTGGAAATGCTAATGCCATTGAAAGAAAAATTTATTGTTTACAGTTCCTGGGGGGATGGTGCATGCCACGCCACACAGGGCCACACCGGGAAGAACCGGGTTCGGTCACAAGGCAGAAGTGGAGTGAGGGGAAAGCCTCCCTGCCAGAGCCTTGAATGGGGTTTCCACAGCAAAGGCAGAGGAAACAGCAGAGGCGTGGCTAGTTTGAGTAATGTAGGCGGGCTCTGGCTATAGAGGTGGTCACTGGCCCTGGGGTGATTTAGGGCAGGGGAAACATTGGCTCGGTGTGTGAGAGTTAGACAAGGAGGTGGTTCAGAGCATGGGCTCCAGATCACAGCGAAGGGTAAACAACTTTGAGCTTTAGTTTGGTGCTGTGATTAACGAATGCCAAATAGACAAATACAGAATCTGAGAAAACACAGAGCATTATCATGTAGGGCCTTGCAGATCATGTTAAAATTCCTACAGTGGGAAAGACGGATGCATCTGGGAGAGTCAGGAATCCTCCCAATCACCAGTGACCTGTGTGAGGGTGACAAAGGTGAGCGCCAACCGCTTATACTCAGTTTTAAGATTCTTACTACCTCCTGACTTATTTTAGGCTCTATCCCTACACTCATTTGTACGGCTGCTTACAAGTTTTAGCTGACCATTCTTGGTATTATTTAGCACATTTTGCTTTTTCTTTCTGTTTTTTATTTTTTTTTCTGTTCCAAGTCCTATTTTTGTTTCTGTTCCAAGAAAAGTAACAGCAGAATTTGTACCCATGGACTTTCTAGAACAAGACGGATGATGACAAAGATGCCAGGGAGAGCCTATGCTTTGTGATTTGTCATTAAGCTTTCATTTCATGGAAGACTGTATCACGAGATTCACACTCACATACAAGGACAATTTAAGGTTCATTTGTGAACTTACAGATGCTTCTTAAAATAATTAAAGATGTCTCTCAAAGCCTGGCTGTCTGACCAGCTTTGTCTTTTGTTCATTTGTTTTCACCACAATTAAAAACCACAGCAATTATTCAAATGCAAAGAACCGTAATGGCAAGAACTGAGGTTTGAGCCTTGGAAAATGAACATTTTGCTTCCCACTTGCTGCATGCTGGCTTATTTCATCTGCTGAGAGCAAAAAGGCTAAATAGATAATGTCTTCCTAGAGCTGCCTCAGTTCAGATGACAAAGAAACATCAGTTGTAGGTTCAGTCACAGAAAGCTCAGAATTTGATTCATTTGGCAGGTATTGGTTGGGCATTTACTGTGTGCCTGGTACACACAAGGACGTAGTGCTGAATGAAACAAACATGGTCCCTGGCCTCATGGAACTTAGGTCTAGTCGGGGAGACATTTAAAAAGGAAAAACAGGACTTCCCTTTTGGCGCAGTGGTTAAAAATCTGCCTGCCAATGCAGGGGACACGGGTTCAAGCCCTGGTCCCAGAAGATCCCACATGCCGTGGAACAACAAAGCCCGTGCGCCACAACTACTGAGCCCGCGCTCTAGAGCCTGCAAGCCACAACTACTAAGCCCACGTGCCACAATTACTGAAGCCCGCGTGCCTAGAGCCCGTGCACCACAATGAAGAGCAGCCCCTGCTCGCCGCAACTAGAGAAAGCCTGTGCACAGCAACGAAGACCCAATGCAGCCAAAAATAAAAAAAATCAAAAAAAAGGAAAAATACCTAATGAAATTTATAACTATAAATTGTGCTATGTGCCAGAAAGGAAAAGTAAAGAGGGGAATGTAATTTAGACTTGGAGGAGGTATCTAAGGAGGCCTCTTTGAAGAAATGTTACTTGATCAGGCCCTTAAAAGATGAACAGGAATTTCCAGTTATCTATTACTGTGGGATAAACCATCCCAAACTCAGTGACTTAGAATACCATTTTATTATGCTCAGAAGTTCTATAGGTCAGGATTTCAAACAAGTCATGGTGATTGTGGCTTATGTCTGCTCTACAATGTTTAGGGTCTGAGCCAGGAAAATGTGAGTGTCTGGAAGTAACTCAAACAACTGGGGGCTGGAATCATCTCTAGGCCACCTCATGCACATGCCTGGGGCTGTACTGGGCTGAATAGTGGTTCCCAGAGAGACATGTGAAGTCCTAATCCCCAGTACCTTGGCCTTATTTGGAAAAAGGGTCTTTGAAGGTGTAATCACAGTTAAGGATCTTGAAATGCTATCATCCTGGGTGTAGGGTGGGCCCTAAAGCCAATAACTGTTGTCCTTTAAGAGAAAGGAGAGAATTGAGAAGAGGAGAAACATGGGGGAAAGTGATGTGAAGGTGGAGGCAGAGATTGGGCTGATGTGTCAACAAGCCAGGGAATGGCAAGGATTGTCAGATACCACCAGAAATTAGGGAAGAGGAATGGAACAGAGTCTCTCTTAGAGACTCAGAGCGTGGCAACACCTGCCGACACCTTGATTTCAGATTTCTGGCAGATTTCAGAACTGCAAGGGAGTGGATTTCTGTTGTTTTAAGCCCCCAAGTTGGTGGTAATTCATTATGGCAGCCACAGGAAACTAGTATGGTGCCTAGGCTGGGATGACTCAAAGGATGAAGCAGCTACATGTGGCCTCTTTATGTGGCTTTGGCTTCTCATAGGATGGTGACTAGGTTCTGTGATGGAGCTTCTTGAAAGCAAGTGTCCTAGGACCATGACCTTAAAGAGACCAGGGCAGAAGCTGCAAGGTTTCTTCTTACCTAGCCTCAGAAGTCACATTAAAATCACTTCTGTCATACAGTCACAAGCCCAACCAGATTCAAAGAGAGGGGATATAGACCCCATCTCTCAGTTAGAGGTGTGTCAAAGAATCAGTGACCACGTTCTAAAACCACCTCAAGGAGTAAGTTATGTGTCCCAGGGAGTAGAGTGGTCGAGACCTGTACTGTCCATCCTGGCAGCTGCTAGTCACGTGTGGCTGTTTAAACATAAATTAATCTAAAATTAAGTAAAATTAACAATTTATATTCTCAGACATACCAGCCACATTTCAAGTATTCAATACTTGTAGCTAGTGGCTATCATATCGGACAACACAGATAAGAACATTTCCATCATGCAGGAGGTGCTATTGGACAGCCCTGCCCTAGACTGAGGGAACAGCATGGGTCAAGGCTCTGAGTTGGAAAATAAATTAGCTTATAAGCAAAATAGAAAAAAAGTTGGCTGTCAGGGCTAGGTCTGCTGCTGTGTGCCCACTGCACACGTAGCTCATAATAGGTCCTCACAAGGTATATGTGTTATGAAGGAACACAGGCATAATGCTGCAGTATACCCTGTGCCAGGCCAGAGAAGAGTGGTATGAGATTGGACAAGTAGACAGGGGTCAGATCGCACCGGGGCCTTTCTGACCATTTAAAGGAGTCTATATTTTATTCTAAGTGAAATAGAACTTGCCCAATATATTGCTTTGTATTTTGAATATTTATGAGAGGCCTAAAAAGAAGCAGATTTATTGCGGTTAGTTGGTATATTTGTTAGTAAAAGGTTCTGCTACAAGAGACAGAAATCCAAAAGTCACAAAGGCTTCACCAAATTAGAAATCTATTTTTCTCTTAGTTTACGTAAATGTCGGCTGCTGTCGTTACCGGAGCTGCTCCAGGTATTTGCTCACAACCCCCAACCCTCACCTTTAGCAGGAGTGTCCTTGCTCAAAACCTGCCAACTCCCACCTTGGGCAGGAGTTAACATAAATCTTCAAGCAAAAGGGTCCAGAGATAAGAAGGGAAGCTACAGACAAAAAACCAGGTGGAACCAGCTGGGACTAAGATGGCAACGAATCTGACCTCTAATAGACCCTGAGTCTCATTACACCTTGATTTTACTACATTAGCATATTAAATGACATACCTACCAGCGACCATGACCGGACATTAAGGACCGAAAAAGAATAAAAAGGTGGTGGCACCCCACTCCCTTGGAAAAAGCCTTTCCCGGTAAACTAATTCATATGCTTCCCCATCATTAGCCTCACTCCTCCTCCCTTTACTCTTTAAAATTAAATCCCTCTCACCAGCGGGGTGAGAAGTTGATCTGAACTTAGTTCCCGTTTCTCCATTCTTTGGTCACTGAATAAAGCTTGTGCCGTGTTGATCTCAGCTTCCATTGTTATTTGGCTGCTCAAACACGAAAGGAAAAAGAACTCTCCCCCGCCAAGGCAGAGAGCCGCAGCTCTCGGGCTAGGGCCCGAGCAGGGTCCATAAGACTTAATTCGGTAACACTATGGTGACTCTACAGTCATCAGGAACCCAGGCTATCGGTTGAGGCTTCCACCTCATCGTCTAAGATGTCTACTTTGATCCAGCTATTATATCTGCTTTCCAGCCAGTAGACAAGAGAAAAGGGGAGATGGAGAGCCGCTGCCCCTCATATCCAGGGAGAGCACACAGCCAGATCCTTAACTTAATTACCTTTGCAAAACCCTTTTTTCCAAATGAGGTCATATTCACAGTTACGGGGGTGAGGGCTTAGACATCTGCTCGATGTAAGGACACTACACCCCACTGGCCAGTTCTTTGTCATATGACCACACCTACCTTGCAAGAGAGGCTGGGAAATATAATCTTTATTCTGGGGAGCATGTGCTCAGCTAAAAAGGAGAGTTCTTTTACTATGGAAGAAGCAGAGATAAGATGTAAGGGGCAGCAACTATCAATCTCTGGCACCATTGTGAAACAGAAGGGAAGGGGGCAGGGCACAACCTTTAAAAGAATGACCTAGCCATTGAGGATATGACAAAGACTGATTAGAACAAACTAGGTCCAAGATGGTGGAAGATTCCACTTCTAGTAGACCTTAAGCCTCTTTATACACTTGTTTAATACGTTAGCATGCTAAATGACAGCTCTGAGGCTTATCATAAAAGGCCAAAAAGTGGGCAGTGGCCCAATTCCTGGAAATCCCCACCCTTTATCCAAAATAGTTGGAATAATCCTCCCACTCATTAGCCTATGAAATTACCCAGCCCATAAAAATTAACCACCACATATTTCAGGGGCTCTCACCCTCTGAGATGGCCCATGCTCTGTCGGTGGAAATGTTTTCCTCCCAAGGCCGGTCTCACCTTTTGAGATGGACTGCATTCTCTCTACGGAATGTGTATCTCTCTAAATAAATCCACTTCTTACCTATCACTTTATCTCTCACTGAATTCTTTCTGGGATGAGACATAAAGAACCTGAGCTTCATCAAGTCCTGAGACCAGGTGTGTGATGTCAATTAAAAGACTGTGGGTTCGAGTCCCAATCTGGGTTGTGCGATTTCAGTTGTATGCACATATGCATTTCCCACTAGAACACTAGCTCCTGGAGGAGAGGGAGCCAGTTTTATCCTCAATCCCCAGCATCTAGCATATAATAACCCATCCCTGATTGTGTGTTAGTTGCCTACTTGCTCAATTTTAAGGTTGTTTACTAATTCCAACATCTTTTTCAGAAAGATTTATTTCCTAGAAGCCACACCTTCTTTTCCCCTCTACTTGCTGGAAGTGTAAGGGGACTTTTCTCTAGTCTCCACCCTGAGAATCTGATGCGGCTTCAGGAAATAAAAGAGTAGAGGTCCCCTAGAAGTACCCCCATCTCCACCCCCATCCCCACCCCAACCCTTGGAATTTTTAACTCTCAAGCTAGTCCACCCTGAGCCTCCAGCAATTTGTCACTTACATTGAAGCGTTCCCACTGGTACTGGCTCCGGCTGTGGACTTGTGCTCCTGGTAGGTTGTGATTCTCTGTATTTTCTTGTCTCTCCAATTTTCAGGGTGATGGTTGCCTTGTGACCTCAGTTTTCTGAGGGATCTAGGAAGAGTTGTTGATTTTCAGTTTGTTCAGCTTTTTTCTTTTTGAGATGAGGATTTGGGAAGTGGAAGGATTGGTAGGGGGAAAATAAAAGAGAGAGAAAACACAAGTGACAGCAAGGAGAGGCAGGAAGCACAAAGAAGGAAGATGCTTACAAGCCAGGAGCCCCACGTTCCTGTGGCCACCTCACTTCCTCCAACTGGCCAGGGATTCATGCAACTGGCCACCCAATTCCTGCTGCTGCTTCAGCCTCCAAAGTAGTATTTTTCAACTCTGACTGTTCATTAGAATCAGCTGGGGAGCTTTTATAACTCCCTGCACCTAGGTCTCCCCTAATTAGAAGCACCTTAGGGGGCTCTAATGTGCAATTGGTTTTGAGAACCAGTGATCTAGTTTCTTGCTACTCAAAGGGTGGTCCACGGACCAGCAGCATTGGCACCACCTGTTAGCTTGTTAGAAAGGCCGCATCTTGGGACCTACCCTAGACCTACCGAATCAGAATTTGCATTTTAACAAGATCCACGTGGGATTTGTATGCATGTTTGAGAAGAAATGACGAGGTGATCCTCCTATACCTCCACTTCCGGTTGTCCTCATGAAGCAGCCAGCTCCCTGGGAAGTGCTATGTGAACTAGGCATCCTGCTGGTCGTATCATAGCAGTGGAGAAGTCCAAAGCAGCCAGTATAGATGGTGTGCCTGCTGTGATTCCCCAAGGCTAATATATTTGAAACGGAGAGAATTAGATCACCCAGCAGCAGGAGGGGCTTGGGCCCTTTAGTCTGAAACACCAATGCTAGGTTCATTAACTTCTGGGTCCACCAGAGTCAAATCGTTCTAATTGAATACGTTATAGTTGAAGAGTTGGGGTTAGCTTGGAGACTGGGGTTGGAAGCAGGCAAAAGAGACTGAGCAGAGAAGCAAATAAAGCAAGAGGCCAAGAGGAATGACCACTGGGACAAGGAAGTGAGGGGAGGAAGACTAGAGGTCATCAGTTTCGGGGGGAGGAGGAGCACGGCAGTGAGGCTGGTGGTCTCAAACGGGAATGCCTGGGAGTGGATGACTAGAAGGGGAAATGCAACAGATGGTCCCAAATCCCGACTCTACCTGAGGTTAGTCCTTCGACCGTTTACTTCGTAAGCTCTTGTTGCCTTCTTCCCTACAGGACCTCAGTACTTTGTGGAATAAAATAATAATAGGCATGTGTCTGGCACTTTACTGCTCACAAGGACTGGAGTATAAAGTACAGGTAGGGTGCAGGGGCTAAGAGCTTAGACTTTGGAGCCATATGGCCTGAATTCCAACCTCAGCTCTGCTACTTACTAGCTGATGATATTGGGCAAGTCAGCTGACCTCCTTGGGGGTGCTTCCTCATCTACAAAATAAGGGTGATAATGGCAACCAACCTTATAAGGGTAAATGAGAATGGATGCAAAGCAAACAGAACATGTACACACATATATGTGGTATATTATTTAATGTGATATATGTGTATATTAAATAATATAAACAAGGAGTTGGGACCTGATTCTTCTGACTTCTTCTGTTTGAGGATTGCCCACCATTTTGTGTCAGCTCTCTAGGTTCCTTCAAGAGTGCTAAATGAGAGAACACTTAAAAAGTTATTTTAACCAAATCACTGTGCAGACCTTGTTTGGATCCTGATTTAAACAAACAGTGGATACAAATATTTGATACAACTGGGAAATTTTGAAAATGGACTTAGTGTTAGATATTAAGGAATTATTCTTAATTTTGTTAGGTATGATAATGGCGTGGAGGTTATGTCAAAAAAAAGATCCTTAGCAGTTAGATTACATTCATATTGAAGTATTAGATCAAGCCATCTAATATTGCCAATATTTGACCATATAGCTTAAATATGGACAAAACAGGCATTTGTCTGGCACCTTACTTTTTACCAGGACCAGTGCATAAAGCACAGGGGCTAAGTGAAATAATATAACGTCTGGGATTTTCTTTTGAAATATTTCTAAGGAAAAAACGGTGGAGAGATAGACAGATGAAACAAGATTGTCAAAATGTTAATAATTGTGAGGCTGGGTGATGGACTGTGGGAATTCATTATGCCAGACTCTCTACTTTTGTGTTTGTTTGCAACTTTCCATAATAAAATTACTTTAAAGTTTTGTTTGATGGTTTCTTTTTTGTTGTTGTTGTTGTTGTTTGTTTGATGGTTTTCGACTGTGTATTAGTATTTTTGACTACAATGGAAAGAAACCCAATTTAATCTTGCTTAAACAAAAGAAGGGATTTAACAGGGCTGGGATTTAACTGACCAGAGGGCAGCATAGAGCTGGTCTCAGGGAAGGCCGGATTCACTGCCTTGAATACCTTGAGGACCCTCTTTGTCCTTTTCTATTTCTTCTCTGTTCCTTTTGGCACATTAACTTCGTTGGCTGGTACAAACTTGGCCAGGTGGTGGGGTGGAGAACAGCCCTTGAGGTATATCCTTGGGTTTTGTGATCAGAGAGGAACAAGAGGTTCTTATCCCTGGGCAGGAATTTGAAAAGTCCCAGGACCCCCGATTAGCTTAGTTTAGGTCATGTGCCCACTCCTCAGACCACTCACTGTGGCTGTGAGGGACTATAATTGGCCCACCCTGGGTAACCTGACCACCTTTGTAGCCAGGAGGGCTGTTTTCTGAAGACTTGGGAGGGATGGGTGGAGGGACAAGGGCTGAGCAGACAGAAACAATAGCTACCTTTATAAGGTTTCTGGTTATTTGTACTAGTTTTTAGATTACAATCAGCCTTTGATCACAGATCATGTCTTTTTCCTTTCCAGTGTCTGTCTCTCCCACCCCCAGTTTTTATTTTAAGGTTTATGGAGCTGGTTGCAAGGCTTGTTGAAAAAAAATTAGCAGTTTCCATCTCTTCCCCCGTTTCCCTTCCTCAGAGACTAGTTTCAGTTCTCTGAACTGGTTCTTTGGCTTTACTTGCACGTTTCTGAATGACATCCTTATACTCCTACACTTGATGTTTCAGTCTTAGGCATTGCCTATTGATCACCACCATGGGAGATGATTTTGATATCTTTCACACACACCCACACTCCCCACCCCATGTGTTCACACTTTTTATCTCCCCAAGTTCCCAATAAATTATATCAGCATCGTGTTGATTAGATTAATATATAAATAGTACATGATTAACATTATATGATTGTGACTATGAAAACAGTACCTCCAGTTAAGCCACAGCTGTACCACTCACTGGTCTCCTTTGAGTTCATAATTTTTTCCACAGACATTTATTCAGTCCTTAATTCTCGATGGTCTAATTTGCTTCTAAATAAATACACTCAGATTTACGAGGTATTCATTATATTCATCATCCTGAAGAAATCTCTAAAGCTTTCTGACCTACTCCAGTCTGAACTGGTTGCCATTTCCATTGGTACCCACCTTTCATCCTAGGATGTCCCTTCACCATCACCCTAGGGATCCCTTTCACCTCTTTCCATATTGGATTCCATATTTCCTGCACAAGTGGTCTTCTCAACAACAGTGAGTGAAACTACCTGTAAAACTGGATTAATAATAACCCTGAATAAAAAAATAATTAGTAGCCATTAAGACAAAATTAAATAATGGGTGAATGATTGCAATGTCCTAGAAAAACATCGTTTAAGTTAGGGATCATGTTCTGCTGTTAGTAATAGAGAAGTGAGGTAACAGTAGCTTAAAGTACATGTCAGTTTTTTTCTCCCATAAAAAAAGACTGGAGGTGGGTAGTTTTGGGTGGTTCAAGTGGCATATTTTTATTCTATCCTTGCCTTATAACTTACACCCTCATGGTTTTAAAATGGCTGCTGAAATTCCAGCTATTACAAACACATTCCAGGGAGTATGAAAAAGTAAGGGAGGTGGGGGGAAGGCAAGCTAGGTAACCCACCTTTCAAGTGTTTTTCAGCTGCCCCATGCAATGACTTCTGCTTTTTCTCATTTGCCACCATTAGTTGAAAGTGACTACATATTTAAGTTCATTTAAAGATCAAAAAAGAGTAACTAAGGTTCAGGCATCCAAAATGGAGTTGGATGGCCATTGTGGATGTGGTTTCAGACACTTTCCTACATCACTGAGAATTTGAATCTTCTCTGAATTATATCAAACTCAAGGACACCACCAGCCATTTTTAAAACAATATCTGCTAGCTGCAAACTTGTAGCTTCAAAGTTCTCTCCCTCTTCGCAACTGTGTAATCATTTCAGATCCCAACCAACCCTTGCTTAACAAACACTCTTACTTCTTGCCAGCTTCAATCCTAATTCATGACAATTTATCTAACCTTGTGGGTTTTTGCCTTCATAAGCCTCCCCCATTTTGTAGTCCCAGGGAACAGTAGTCTTCTTGAAACTGTGTCTCCCTGGCTGCAGTCTTAACAACTCCCCAGTAAATGCCTCCTTATTTCAGTCAGGTCTCCTTTTCTGAAATTTTGGTTAACAAGAGGAAGGCTGGGAATTAACAGTTGGTCATATTGTTGCTCAGAATTAAACCACAGAAGCCAGGGAGAATGGATACTAGAAGGAACTAGCAACTTTTAGATCCTTCCTGGAATGGAGCAGTCATCAAAATTTAAACTTCGAGAATAATACTGTTCTGAAAGAGCTCTTTACTAACCATACATTAAACACCTTCTTTGATCTGTTAGAGGACTGGCTGCATCCTTGCTTTAGGCAAAGGTCTTTGCTTACCTTTGAGAATCAGACTAGCCATTCATCAGAATAAATAAAGACAATTTATTTCACATAGGTTGAGGCTGTAGTTGATATACACCAACCGAGTGTCCTATACAATTCCTTGAGAGGGAGATTTGCAACATATATAAAAACCAATAAAATTTTAAAAATCCATTCTCTTCAGGATTGTCATTCCTCGCTCAGAAATAAGGAAGTGATTCAAGGAAAGAAAAAGATGTATGTATAAAGCTGTTCACAGCACCATTATTTATGACAGAAAGAAAAAAGGAGTTTACAATCCAAATGTCCTACAATAAAGGAAGGACTGAGTGAATTATGGTATGACCATTAGATAGCCATAAAGATCATGCAGCGACATGGGAAAGCGATTGAAAATATACTGGCAGTGGGAAGAAACAAAATATGGATATGGGTATGGATAAGATTAGAAGGGCATTCAGAGAACTATAATGGTTTTGTCAGGATGTTAGAATTATGAATACGAATGATTTGTTTAAATTTCCTTTATTGTTCTATAGAAAACAACAGCAATATCAACAACAAAAAAGTAAAATAAATTTACCCAGGTCATTGACCAAGATTCTTCCTCAGATTCTTTCCTATTTGTCCTCTGCATGATTTTGTCCACAATGCTCCCAGGAAGGACAGTGCTACTCTACGTGAAGGCCATACCTGAGGTCAGGTGAATAGTCTTCCTGTGGCTTTTATGCATCTTCGTGGGTTGACACACTGATCATCTGTCTCTGAAGCACAGCTCAAGCTGTTTATCATGCATCCTCATAGAAATTTTTTTCCAAGTAGTAGGAATAAATTTGCAATCATCTACTTTCCCTTGCCAAGGTTTCTTCATAATCGGTTTCATGAAACTAGAAGCCAGTTGTCCTAGTTTAGATGCAGATTTGTAGGCACCAAAGGGAATTAAAAATATATGGAATTGCTAATCTGGGAATCAAGCCTATGGGTCTTCAATATGATGCTGTATACCTACCCATCCTACCACTGCCACTACCAAAAGCAATCCAAATTCTTTCATGGGATTACATAGTTGTCCAGTTTGGCAAGACCTAGAATTAACCTTAGGTTAAAGTAGATGTTAATTTTTTTTTATATTGAAGTTTCCGAAAATGGCCCTACTCCTTGAGATGGATTGTGATTTATGAGTGTGACATGCACACTCCTTGTCAGCTAGGGAGGCTGGGGTCTGTTACAGCTTTAGAAAGTGTGATAGAAGAAAACTAACTGACCAGGGGGATTTTCAGAGCAGGGGTGGGAGTGTGGGGATCAGTGATGACAAATGCCCCTCAGCTCAGTAGAGCTGGAAAAGATGGTGTTATTCAGGACACAGGGAAACTCATCCAGAATCACTCACCAACCGAGCCTGAGGATACTGGCGGAGCCAGGGTCCTCATGTTCATGGGGCTTACAACCAAGGCAGGCGTCCTGGTGCAGAAAGAGTCGATTTTCCAGGGATTGAGGGATGTGAGATAAAGAGCTCAACCTACTCCATTGAGAATAAACTTCCATAAAGTAATCAAGGAAACAAGAATATTTATCTGGATAGTTAATCTTAGAGGAGAAACTAACCTGAAGGAGAATGAAAACAGAGAAATTCCGAACGATTCTTTGAGATTTTGCCAAATTAAATTCAAGTTTGTGTGCCTATGTTCTGTGTACAGAGCACACACTGAATTTTTTTACTCTGATGTGAAATTAACTGTGCTCTTCAAATATTGGGCAAGGGTCATCAACTGAAAGAATCTTTGTGGGGAACCAGCACAACCTGAAAAAGGAAATGTCAAAGATTCCAGGGCCTTGGTTTTGGGAGCACATTTTATTTGACAGTACTGGAGAATAAACATCTAGTAGCAGCATAATAGACAAATGCAACACCAATCTATTTAAAACTCATACAATGAGAAATATGTCTTTCAAACAAACAGACAAACAAAAAAAAAATAAGGAGATTTAGAGACCAGTTGATAAAAATGTTAACAAAAATCAAAACTCATTCCATCATCAACAACAAGTTATAACATACAGGGAGTACATTCACTTTACATTCTCAAAAAAGATTGTCATTTTGTTTTCTCTGCAATATGTCAATATATATATATTTATGTATAATATTCACATTCTGGAAGGCAAGAAAAATCTTCAAATTTAATTCCCCAAGTTTAAAATATTACATATATTTCACTTAAAATAACCAAAACATTAAAAATAGCAGCAACACTGGTCTTTAAATATTATTACAGTAGATTATTCACATAATGTAGATGTATTTGGGTAGCTCTTTCACTATTAATATTATCTAATATAGTTTACAAACTCCAAGGTCCTGGTCTCATTGCCAAATAATAATCTAGATTCAATAAATACTATGCAAAGAATAATTATAAAACACAGATTGCAGAACATTCTCCAGACTAGAGAGAATCATACCAAAATGTTTTAGGGAAGAATCAGGTTTGAAGGAGGTTTGAAGGCATGCAGGGAATCTGCAGGATTTCCAAGGCAAGAAAGAATGATCTGACAAGTTCCCTGGAATGTCAGGAATTGAATCCTGAGAAATATGTCTATGTGGAGAAGGCACTGCCACCTCTTCTTGGTGCCATGTTTCATTTGAATATGGCATTAAAGTGATTAACCACTGGAAAATTTCCCAATAAACAAGGGATAGAATCATTTCTCACCAGGAGGCAAGACACCAGACCAGGAGGTCGATATTTATTTTTCATCATTTTCATTTATTCTGACGACCAAAGGCATAGAAAACAAGATTTCAACAGGGCTTTGTGTATTTAAGCCTGGATAGTAGGAAAAGTATTTCTACCCCTATCCTGATCTAAGCCACTGGACCAATTTGCTAATCCTATTCTTTTAAAAGGAGCCCCAGATGTGGTGACAGGGGTTTCTTAGTACCTGGATTCTGTTACAAAAGTTGCCCCTGCAATTGTGGCTTCTTTTTGTATTTCGAAGGTTTTTTAGAAAAGGTAAATGGTTAAGTGTCACAATGGGGTTAGACCTATGTTTGCCTCATAGTAAGACTGCTCGCTGATATTTCAATAGTTTGTCCTAATTTTCAAACCACTTTATATACTATTTCAATTGATTCTCACACAGAAGTGTGTGAGGAAGCCAAGGACACATCCAACTGTTCACTTCATAGACCAAGAAAACTGAGGCTCCTGGAGATCATAGTGATTAGATTGTCACGGTCACACACGGACAAACTGGTAATTTGAAAGGGGTAGGGGAAAAAAAGGGAAAACAAACAAGTTCAGGAGAAAAAGAAACGGCGACAGAAATGGTGTCACTTGGCAGATCGTATCATAAACTTTAAAACAAGCAGAAGGCATTTCACATGTAGAACACAGACATTTAAAAACATTTAAATACTTCAGTCTTCCCAACAGTCTCATACTGGTCTTGATTACTACATCTTTATGTAGTTATTGAGGCTGACACTGAAACATAAGATCATGGAGAATTTCTTACATGAGTTCCATTATTTCCCAGGAGACATAAACATATTATAGCCTGTTCTGAGGACCCCACTCCTGTTCCATTTCACCTCCAGCACAATAGTTACATGAAAATATATGTATATTTTGACTGATTTTGGTAGTTTTCTAAGGTGTAGTTTTCATAAAATATCATTAGTGAATATTCTTGCTATGTCCTTAGGAAAATTAGCTTTTTCTCTCTTGGATTGAAGCTGAGAAGACCGCAATGAACTTAGAGCTTTTATAAGTTTACGTTTGGACTCCACTTGACAGTTGCTGGAGAAGTAAGAACATTTTTTTAATGACTAATAGTTAATTTAGTAAGCTGTCATATTTCACACAACCTTTTCAAGAAAATTTAGTGATTCTTAGCTTGTCAGTTCCACAAAACAAAATTATACTATTCCATTGTGAAAAAACTTACATATAATGATAATCTATGAACAGAAAGACTTAGGTTCAATGTTCTGGAGAGTGACACTTTGAACTGTTAATCAGTTTTTAACTTTAATCAGTAAATGTATTAAGGAAACAGCTGAATTACAAAGGAGGTCATTCATGACACCATTGCGTAACATGATGGAAAAGTCACACAAATCCCTTTGTTCCTCCTCAGGCACCACCTGTCCCAATCCTCCGACTTAACTTCACCACCTCCCTAACATTCATACACTAGAAATGCCTCCCCAACAGAGTCACCCAACCCTGAATTGAATAAGCGACGTACCATAAGGTAAGTTATGCTTTTGGCAAGCAGGAAATTGGACAATTCTTTTAGTTCTTCTGAGGTAGTAGAGTCTCTCCTTCTAATATTCTAATGGTTAAGAAAAGTCTAGGGAGCTGAATTAAGAGGCAAGTGGAATGTTGGTCACTGTACGTCACCACTGCTCTGAAATTGGTGGTTATTATGGTTATATAATTACCGCACACTCCACAACTTCTTCAGTGGGACCCTGGCTGTTACGTGGACAACTTATGATATTAAGGTTGCTGTGTGATTGGGTAAGCCACAGCTCCTTGAGGGCACTGTGTAACTCATCACAACTTGGATGCAATTCCTACATGTTTCTAAAAAAGTGCCTGGCATATAGCAGGAACTCAATAGATATCAGATTACTGACTGTTGAAAATCTCCCATTTAGCTCAGTGAGATTACAAGCAAAAACATACGTAAAAACACCCAACCAAACACAGACTAATTGTCACTAAAGGCCAGGTCACTTTCCCTTGTGTGTGGAATTGTAGACACCTTTCAGACTATGAGAAGGTTAAACGCAAATGGTACTGGCCATGGTATAGCATGCAATTCCATATTAACCTTATTTCCATCACGACTTTATCATAATGTGGTTGTGGCTGTTTTAGCCATAAATAACTTTTCTGAAGATAAAGTGATCCACTCTCTCTGCTGTTCTTCAAGCTTTTCCGCCAAGCATTTAATCAAGACAGGGTCCACCTTAGAATCAAATTTATTAGCAAACCAATGTCCATCTTTCATAAGCCACCTTAGTTCTGCTGCTCCATAGATACACACACTTCGGAGGTGAGAGCCAGTACAACTGGGATAGAAAAGGCCTTCTAGATAATTCCATTTGACCAGGCGGGTCTTACTCTGTAGGTCAGACACATCCTGGGCTGTCCTAGAAATCCCCCCGGGGATTCCTGGTACCCGAATTAAGGTAGCCCAAAAGTGCTCATCAGGCGAGTATGTATCTTTAGACCAGGCAAAAAAGTCTTTAACGAGGGAGTTGTTGAGAACATATTTAACAAATGCTCGACTTAAAACAAAATAAGCACTGCCAACAAATATCTCGATGTTATGAGGGGGGGCTTCCTTGGAGATGTTTGTCCTCACTGGTAGTTTCACATATTCATAAGGCACCTGTCTGAGTTCATGGTGATAAGTGAATCTTTCCATCTTAGTGTTAGGGGGTTTCACTGTCTCTAACATATTTGATCCATTGAGTTTCTTCAACTCTGACACTAATTCAAAGTTTGATTTCAAAGGAAAATCCTGCCCACACAGGTTGATAACATATTTCCACTGAACTGAAGACTTGAGAAGGTCTGACAAGCAATTTAAATCAGCCTGGAGTCTGGAAATGTGTGCATATTGTACAATCTCTAATTTGGAAGCAATGAAAATATTGGAGAAGCACTTAGCTAAATTGTTCATGGCAACTTTGAAGGTATCAGATGATTTACGGTCATAATGGATGCAGTAAATATTGTGCTGGTTGTATATAGCATGGATTAGCCTTTCAACCATAACTGCATCTTTGTGAACAACCAAAGAATAGGCTATTGGGAAGCTTTTCTCCTCCCTTGAAACAAGCTTTTCATGGTAGCTTCGTAGGGCCTGATAAATGTCACAATCACTGGTCATTGCCACGACATCATCATCATTCAAGTCAATGATGGTTCTTCTTCTTACTTCCAGACTCTTGCCAATTTCCAAAGGCTCCTGTTCATAGACACCTGAACAGTTAATCTCATACGCGATTTCATTCTTAACATGGGTATATCTGTTCTTTACAAAAGGCGAGGTACTTAGGGAGTACTCAACCAAGTAAATGCCTCTTTCAGGGAAGAGGAGGCGTTTCACATTTAGAAGCTTCAACAAGGAGAACAGCCATAGGGTTAGAAACAGGATGAAAACTTTCTGCTTTAGGTGGTGTTTAAAACAACATTTGAATGTCTTCATTCTGTAAGAGAACAAAGGAATAATTCAGTTGAAATATGAAGAGAAAATTAGTTCAGTTCAACCAACATCCACTGGGTGCCTACCACACACCAGGTAGAATGCTGGGCCCAAAGATGATTAAAACAAGATTCTTGTCCTTAAAAGAATCCAGAAACAAGGAAATGGAAATACGTACAATGGTTGTATTTTGTCGTAGTCTGTGTTAACTATACCTAATTTTGAGGGATGTTGGTTACCAAATAGAATGAAAAATAATGTTAACTCCTAAAATATAGGTACTAAGTATCTTAATTGTCTGTATTTGTGCTTAGCATATTTGGGGAGGGATTGCTCTGGTTTGGGCAGAGGCCTAGAGAATTGGATGCTGTCAGGAGGTCATTAGAAATGCAAATGACCCACCTGAGGCTAAAGGGAATATCCATCTTGATTCTACCTTCAGATCCTGATTAGATCTAGATCTGATGTCAAATGGGGAAAGCCCAGTGAATCACTGCTATAAACTGAATGTTTGCATCCCCCCCACCTCCATATTTTAAGTCGAAACCTAATTGCCAATGTGATTGTATTAGGAGGTGGGGCTTTTGGGGAAGTTTTTAGGTCATGAGGGTGGAGTCCGCATAAATAGGATTGGTGCCCTTATAAAAGAGACCCCAGGGAGCTCCCTTGCCCCTTCCACCATGTGAGGACACAGTGGGAAGCTTGTTGTCTATGAACCAGGAAGCAAGCTTTCATCAGGCACGTAATCTGCTGGAGCCTTGATCTTGGATTTCCCAGCCACTAGAACTGTGAGAAATACATTTCTGTTGTTGATAAGCCTCCCAGTCTGTGGTATTTTATCATAGCTGCCTGCGCGGACTAAGACACCCACCTTCAGAAATAAGAGCAGTGGGCAGACCCCCAAAGGAGCTATAGTAAATATTAGACACTACAATTTTATATAGATTATACAAATTTGGTAAACTTGCACGTTTCACTTATTTATTTTGTTAGGCCCCATTTCCTCACAGGGATTAGAAATTTAGCCCTTAAAATGAGAAGAACCTGACTCATTGAGAGAAGGCGGGGGCCAGGGGCCAGTTTGGCAGAATCTGTCAGTTTTACGAACCCATCCAGAAGAGCTCATGTGTGTGCAAAGAAGGTGTGTAATGAGAAGCTTCCCTGAAGTTAAGGCTAAAGACTGAAAAGCACTAAAATGCCCTACTGGGCATTGATTAATTACACCCACACTGTGTGAAAAAGCCTGAGAAGAATCTGCACATATCCCTGTGGAACAGTCCCCACTGTAGACTGTGAAACAGAAATAAGGAACAGTGTAGAGTGAGCTCACATATGTGTCCAAAAAAGACTATATACACCCAGAAGCCTAGACACAAAGAGCACACGTTGCCAAACTTTTTCTTTCTCTGTCACAACTACTCACCTCTGCCCGCTGTAGTGGGAAAGCAGCCGTAGACTGTGTGTGGCTGGGCTCCAATAAACTTTTATTTACAAAAACAGGCAGCTGGCTGGATCTGGCCCACAGGCCAATACTTCCAGAAGGACTAACGATCTGGGGCCTGGGGAGGAGGGGGATTTACTTATCACTGAAGAGCCTTTCGGACTATTAGAATGTTGAAAATGATTATATTACTTTATCAGATAAAAATGGGCTACCCAACAGAAGGGCATTACATGTGCTTATTTGGGGAGCAGCTGGAAATGGGGAAATCCAGGGGGTATTACCCAGAGGCTCGAGGACAGGAGGGCTGACCAAGCTCCTAGGCCTGCTTCCAGGAGGTTCAATTACTGAGAACTGGGGAGGTCTGAGGAGCCCACATACAATTTCCTTACACATCGCAATAAATCTTAAACGAGGACATAATCATTGTACCCAATTTCCTTAGAAGAGTTAGCAAGACATTTGAACCTGATTTACTTCTGTAGTTTTCTTTTATACAGATTGATTGAAAAAGCTCTCCTAGGAATGCCATACTCTCATTCACCCTCACTTGAATTACCCTCCTTTAAAGAACGATACCTTATTTATCAACGCCGAACTGTTCTGTAGAATCTGGTCCTCCCCACCACACCTCAGTCTCTCCTCTGTGGGTTTCTCCGGGGTCCTATGCTTAGCTTACTGCTCTTCTCACAAACACTCTTCCTTGCTTTCGGGAGTTCCACGTATACACATTGCCAACACCTTTATCTTCAGCACCTACGTCTTGCCCAAGCTTCTGACGTGAACATCCAATTACTTGATAGACATCTCCACTAGATAGCCCACGGGCACTCAACATCAATGAGTCCATAACTGAACAGGACACCTTCACCTCTCCTGTGTTTTCTGTCTCAGTTTATCCACTCAGTGACCCAAGCTTGAAACTCGAGAGCCACCCGACTCTTCCATTTCCTGTACACCCACAGAATCATCTCACAAATACGCCTCAAATTCATCCCTTCTTCTCCTTCTCCATTACCAGGTCCAGACAACATCTTTGCTGACCAGCATCACACTTACATAAAAGGGCAAAGGCTTCAGTGCCTGAGGATAACCTGATGACTTCTCCCCAGACTGGGAAAAGGTCAAAAGCCCCTTTCAGGATTTGATAAAAGCTCATTCTCACCAAAAGGCTTGCACCTCCACCCCTTGTTCCTTCTAACTTGGGGAAAGGAATGCTTTCAGTCAAAGGCAATTCTGGCGTGGTGAGTAGGTGAAGGGGCTTTACTTGGACTTAGGACAGGGCAGAATAGGGAGGGCTGCTTGTTTCCCCTGATGTTAAAGGCTGTCCCGGAGGCAGACGAGCTCTCCCGCCTAAAGATGTCTGGCGTGGGAAGAAAGTCAGAAAGCAAGGCCTCTGGGCTGTCCCGGTTCCCTCCTCTTCTTCCTTTAGAATTAATTCTTGTCCCTGGCTGGCGAAGCTCAGACACGGGGCCCAGAGCTAGCTCCCCCAGGACTCCTCACAGCGTGCCTGCCACCTCTCCTTCCCGGGTGCCCTGCGACCCTCCCTCTCTGGGCAGGCAGCCATGGCCTCCTGGCTCAACTCAGACTGTGGAGACACTGGCTGGAGTCGGGAAGTGTGCGCGCCAAGCCTTCTCAGGAAGGGCAGGGAAGCGCGGGTGCAGGAGGTCAGAGGTCACAGTTCTCAACCTTAGCTTTTCTCAGGACACAGCCTCTGCATGATACCCACCACCCCTCCCAGCACAGACGATGCTGACATACATACAATGTTGTAGAATGAATGCCTGCATGCTTCCATGTAATGCTCTTTGTTAATTTAATAATATCATTATTATTAATGCAGAGTCACTCAATAAAGAGTTGTTGGAACTTCCCTGGCGGTCCAGTGGTTAAGACTTCGCCTTCCAATGCAGGGGATGTGGGTTCAATCCCTAGGATCCCTGGTCAGGGAGCTAAGATCCCACATGCCTCACGGCCAAAAAGCCAAAACATAAAATAGAAGCAATATTGTAACAAATTCAATAAAGACTTTAAAGAAGGTCCACATCGAAAAAAATCTTAAAAAAAAAAAAAGAGTTGTTACTTGGGGTACTGTTCTACCAGGGGCCAGGGGTGGAGGGATGGGAATGATTTCCAGAGGCGTGACCCAGGTCTGACTGGAGCTGGCTGGGCTAAGGCTGGCAATTACGCCGCCACGTCTTTCCTAGAAAACCAGGGCAGCGAGGTCACTTTCTACAAACACCCCACCCACTCTTTCCTCCTTAAAAGCTCATGGGCAGAGAGCAGGCAGGTGTTTTGTTGCCACGAGGTAGTCTTACATTGCGAATAATTCCCCACCCCTGGCAGAAGGGGTATTTCCCTCCCACCCACCCAAGCAGATGAGGAAGCTGACCTGCTTAGGGAGTTATCACCACGTGGGCGCGAGTGCCTAGTGATGACGCAGAATCGAGAAGGAAATGGCAGCAAGGGTTGATCGCTACATCAAATGAGGTCTATTTGGATAGTTCAATAAAACCCCAACAGGGATGTGGAATGAAGCATTTTCCCCAAACCATCTTCTTTTCCTCTACCCTCCCAGGCATTGTTTACAGTCTTAAAGGAAACAGCAGGCGCACCAAGGTACACCCCAGCTAAGTGGCTATAATTGCGTTCAGGGCTGAATGGCCACAGCCATTAGCAGCTTTTCAACGAACTCTCCTTCGTCAGTAATTCGTCAGCAATTTAAAACCCAGGGCTGTCACTGAAGTACGTGACTCCTAACCCAGGGCAAGAGGGCGAATGGTAAATCACCAACGAACTGGAGGAAGGGTTGTGCATGTGGTTTAGCTTAGGCACCAAGAAGGCGGGGCCCCCCCGCCCGCGCGCCCGTCCTGCTCCCTCCCTGCACACCTGCACATCTTCCCAGGAGCTCACACGGGCGTGTATGTGTGTGTGTGTGGGGGGGGGGGCACCGGGAGGAGAAGAGAAAGTAGTGCAAGGGCTTCAGGATGCCCCGGACCCGGACATGGATCCCTGGAGAAGCAGTGGCTTTAAGACCGATCAAACTAAGCCTGGTTTTCTTTTTTTTTTTTTTTTTTTTCCACACACACACACACTGTATTTTATTTTTACAAGAGATAAATCGACTGACACCAAGCATTGTACATGGATGACCACAACAAAAGCAACAATGATTGCAATTACCAAACATGAAACACACTCATACTATGTCATAGTATTGACATTCAGTCCAGTAATCCTCCACTGTAACAGCTCCTTTACTTTGCAGTGAAAATTGATTTGTATATTCTTTGCCTCTGAGTCCTTGTGGAATTTTTTTTTTTTTTTTAAATTCAGACAGAAAGTCACAAAAATTATACTCATCCTCATCAGTTCACTCAGTCCCATGTAATTAATTTTTTTTTTTCATCTTGATCTTTTGTTAGCACTTTTATGAGTTCATCAGTTTTTCATTAGAGTTCTGAAAATGCTTATTCATTCAGTTCAGCAGTACAGTCCGTTACCAGAAACCTGTACTTGTCAGAGTCTTTTCCATGTATTTCTTGAAGATGTCTCAAATTGGGGATTAGAAGTGCCCCCGCTGGGGCTGTGAGGGCTCTGGAGCCTTGGTGAAAGGAGTTGCCTGCAGAGGTCCTCAGGGCACATTACAGGTCTTTTCTTTCCCGGCACCCAGCTTGCCTGACTCCAAATCTTGGGGTTTTTCCAGTGTATTACACAGGACGTGCTGGTGTTTTTTGTTTTGTTTTGTTTTGTTTGTTTTTAAGAAAAGAATCCACTAAACAATTTTAGGCAATGTGAAGGAAATGACCTTCACTTTTCTGACCAAAGGAGGAGGTGGAAAGGGAGGAAGGAAGGATGAAGCGGCTGGGAACTAGTAAGATCTTGCTCTGGGCTGAGCTGGAGAAAAGGCAGCCACACGTGGTCCTGGCGGCACGGCCGGGCTTCAGCTTGCGGGAGGCCCCTGCGCTGGACCCTGGACGAGCCCCTCAACCTCTCCACATCTCTGTGTCCCCATCAGTAAAAAGACGTTAATAATTGTAACTACCTCAAAGGGCTTTTGACGTTAAGTGAGGTAATGCATGCAAAGTGCTTTGGCACAGTCCAGATCTTGGCTGCCTGGTAAATGCAGATGTGACTTCAATATTTTAGAACCAGTGCTTGAATGCGTCCACGTAATGCTCGTTATTAATTTAGTAATATCATAATTCTTAATGTAGAATCACTCAATAAAGAGTTGTTACTCGGGGCATTGTTCTAGGTACTCCGTATGTAATAACTCAGTTCCCTGCACAGACCAATGAGGTAGGTACTACCTCTCTCCCTCTTTTACAAGACAGGAAACTGAGGCACATGGAGATAAAGAAATTGCCCAAGGTTATACAGAACTAGAAAGTGCTTTAGTTGGAACTTGAACCCAGAGAGTCTTTCTCCAGGGGTGAACCCTCTAGGCAATGCTGTCTCTTGGAATATAAATTAAAAAATAGTCCTTATTTTCCACAACAATTTTAGTCCTTGATTAAAATTTCTCATTACTGTGTCTTATCTAGCTGTCCTAAAGTTGGAACAGAAGTGAACATCAAACCACGTTTGAAGTCCTCAGAACTTCCACCCAGTTTAAGGGCTTATTTAGACGGAGAGTCAGCCTGGAGGAATGCTGGCTGATGAACACGTTCTGTTCCTGCAGTTGGAGGCTGGCGCCAATCCACATGCCAGTGAAGAGGTCAGTCAATCTCCCATCCAGCGGAATCCACTAAAGGAAAAGAAATCGAGCTCTCCCTAAGAAATTCTGCCATCAGTTACACTTGTATCCTGTCACTGACTATTCACTGATTCACTTGTTCTTGTTCTGACCAGTGACACAGATTGGGCTCTCTGAGAATTACTAATTGTTTTAGAAACTGCCTGGGTGCAATCTCTCTCTACGTGGTGAATATTTCCTCTATGGGCCACCTGTAAATTCTTAAAGTTTGTATCATTATATGTCAGTGTAAAAAATAGGCTTTGAAGAGTTTATTGATTTGGAAATGTCAGAATTTTGTTTCTTTCTAAAGTCTTACAAAGAGGAATCACTTAAGAACACTAATATAAAGATGAGGGCTTCCCTGGTGGCGCAGTGGTTGAGAATCTGCCTGCCAATGCAGGGGACACGGGTTCGAGCCCTGGTCTGGGAAGATCCCACATGCCGCGGAGCAAGTAAGCCCGTGAGCCACAACTACTGAGCCTGCGCGTCTGGAGCCTGTGCTCCGCAACAAGAGAGGCTGCGATAGTGAGAGGCCCGCGCACCGTGATGAAGAGTGGCCCCCGCTCACCGCAACTAGAGAAAGCCCTCGCACAGAAACAAAGACCCAACACAGCCAAAAAATAAAAAATAAATTAATTAATAAAGATGAGCTCACTCAAAAAAAAAAAAAAAATCCTGATCTAGTTGAATAAGCCAAGGTCCTCCTACTGCACCTCTCTGATTTCAATAAAGCCATTGATTCTCCCCTCGGTGACATGTTCATCACCAAACCCAAGGAAAGTTTTGGAGTAAGACCATTAGTGGGAGGATGACTCAGCTGAGATGCACTTCCTCAATGCCCCCATAGCACCTGAAGTCAGCAAAGGAGCAGAAAGGCAAGTTTCTTGCTCTGATGACCTTACATCTTCATCGTTCTAGAGGGAAGATTGCAAAAGGCAAATAATTATCAGACTGTGTGTAGCTAAACAGTAAGAATGGTGTCACTGGGTCAGTAATATCATACAATATAAATTGAGGACAAACGTCCTCAAATAATAAGAGGTTATAGTCTCAAAAAGGAAAAAAAAAAAGGTTTTCCATTCTCTGTTTGTAAAAGTAAACTTTCTTCTTTATTTTCTTCAATCAGAAAGTCAAAATAGTCTAAAAAAGAAAACAAAGCTCACCAGTAATCTGCCACCTGGCCATAGCATTCTGTGGCAGTATGTCCATCCAGACTGTTTTAAATAAACATGCCTGTTTTGCCTTCCTTTTTTTTTTTTTGGTAAAAACAAAAATTTTTTTAAATTAAAAAAAGTTTTTTTAGGTTTCTTTTTTAAATTAATTTTTATTGGAATATAGCTGATTTACAATATTGTGTTAGTTTCAGGTGTATGGCAAAGTGAATCAGTTATACATATACATATATCCACTCTTTTTTAGATTCTATTCCCATAGAGTATTGAGTATTGAGTAGAGTTCCCTGTGCTATACAGTAGGTTCTTATTAGTTATCTATTTTATACAGTAGTGTGTATATGTCAATCCCAGTCTCCCAATTTATCTCCCCCACCCCCGGCTTGCTTTTTAACAAGAAGGCTCACTCCTTAGGCACCGTCTTAGCTGTTTCTTTCATTTCACAATATACTGTGAATGAGTCCTCTTCTAAACTGGGTCTGTGAACTGTTAGAAAGTAAACGATTTCTGAGGTCAACATAATTTTCTATAGGAGAAAAACAACTGAAATAATAGAATTGACTTTTCTGGGCCTTCCCCACCAAAGCTGAATTAATTATCCCATAATTCCTGAAGAAGCTTAGAAGGAAAATCCTAAAGCTGACAAGAACTTCAATGGTGACTGAGTCTAAATTCCTCCTTCTCTAAATGAGGAAGCAGAGACCTACCCATCATTAGACCCTGTTTCACTCTTGGGATGCCGGGAACACGTTCCCCCATTACATACATGTTTGTATATCCAGCTGCTCCCCCTTAAGGGAGTGGACAGAGGGGGGACCTCTACTCCCCCTACCCAGGCCCCTCAGGTGGTACTCAGTCCAGCTTGGCTCCACTGCCCCCTCAGCTGAGGCTGTTCTGGCCAAAGTCAACAAAAATCTGCATGCTGCCAGAGTCGGAGGACACAGACCTGTCGCTCTCTAATGGTCTATGCTGAGCGCCAGTACCATTTACATTATCTTATGAATTCCATTCAATAAACCTGTGAGGGAGGTACTATCATTGTCTCCATTTTTCAGATTAGGAAACTGAGTCACAGAGGACAAGTAGCTAGTATGTGGAGGAGCCAGGATTTTCAACTGTGGCCCGATTTCAGAGCCTATGCTATTAACCATAATGCGAGGTTGCCATTCCAATCTCTTGGCAGTAGAAAAACCCTGTTGGTTCTGCATCCAAAATGTAGGGGATGTAGGAGAATCCACCCATCCCTTTCCACTCTAACCCAAGCCAGCATCAACTCTTGCCTGTATATGAAGTAACCGCCTCACTAGCCTCCCTTGCTTCCCTCTAACCCAGGGGTCCCCAAGCCCCGGTCCACGGGCCGCACAGCAGGAGGTGGGCGGCGGGACAGCGAGTGAAGCTTCATCTGCCGCTCCCCATCGCTCGCATTGCTGCCTGAGCCTTCCCCCACCCCGCCACCCTGGTCCACGGAAAAATTGTCTTCCACGAAGCCAGTCCCTGGTGTCAAAAAGGTTGGGGACCGCTGCTCTAACCCACTCTCTGTACTGTAGCCCAAACGATCTTTTAAACCCATCAATCACATCACTCCCCCTCCCTACCCCACTCCTTACACTTCGACCACCTTCACTTGGGTTTCACTGCACTTACAATAAAATCAGAAATCCTTCCCACGGACAGAGGCCCTACCTGTTCCTGCCCCTGCCTTCCTCTCTAACTTCATCTTTTTTTTTTTTTTGACATCCTTGCGTGGAGGTTCTGCACAATGTTTACTGGCTAGTTTCTCAGGGGGTTGACAGTAACACTAACACTTCACATATGGCAGAGAAAAAAAAATGTGCCTTTTTTCTTTAAAAACAAAAAAATTAAAATACCCAGCATCATAAATAAAGTAGGTTATCGTATTCTCTTATTTTGGATCCCCCCGACTTTCTGCTTCAAACGCAATAACAGTCCTAGTAGTGCTGGAGCCCAGGGGCTTGAGGTGAGAGGGTGAGGGTCTGCTTGCACAGTTTGCACTGAATTCTCTCCAACTTCATCTTATTCTGCTTTTTTCTTGCTCATTAAGCTCTAAGCAATACCAGCCTTTCTACAAGTTCCTAGAACACCACAGTCTCTTTCCTGCCTCAGGACCTTTGCACTTGCTCTTCCCATGTTGAGATCATTTTTTCCCTGAATCCCGGCCTGACTGGCCCTTCCATATCCCTCAAGTCATAGGAGAAATATCCTTTCCTCTGATCGTCTCTGATCACCCTTCTCGAATCTCTTTCCTCACTGTCACACTCTTTGTCTTCTTCTCAGCACTCATCACAGCAGCAGTTACTCTGTTTACTTGTTTATTTCGATCTCTGGGACAGGCCTCATTTACGCTCTACCCCCTGGCCCCATGTACATACCTGCCTGGCACAGGATGGTTGCTCAGAAGAACAAAATCAGAAGATCCAAGTTCTATGCGGGCTCCGCCACCAAAAATGCCTCAAGTGTCCCTGGCAAGTCATTTAATGTTGGGTAAGTCTTTATTTCCCAAATGTTGAAGGGGATAATGGTTTTGCTATCCCACAATGCTGTTATGAAAGTCTTATGATACAATGCATGTGAAATAGCTATGGAAGGAAAACTGTGGTATGCAGAAGTCAGGTACTAGGACCTTTACAAGATGAATGATTTCTTGGGAAACCAACATATTGACTTTTCCCTGGTTTTCTAAATAGTACGTTCATTATATTTCTAAAATAGGACATTCATTATTCTCTTCATTCTGACATTCTAATTATTATTTGTTTTTCACTTCCTGACAACATTCTTTTTTGTTAATGTCTGAAGTATATTGTTCCCGAAGATGTACATACACTTATCTTCGATTTTGAAAGGTAGGAAGATGGTTACTCTAGTTAAACTTTAGAATTTTTTCCCCAGTCTGCTCAATATTTTTTGAAAGATCAAGAGCCAAAGATCTTTAAAGCCAATTCCTTTAAAAGACATCCAAGAAGAGTAAATGGAACTAGTTCTGTGCAGTTACAAGCAGCTCAACTGTTTCTGTAACTTTATGCATTGCAGAAGCTGTAAACTTTTCCCCTGAGCTCATTATCTTTAGGGGCAATTCTCTAGAAAGTACAAAACTGCAATGACTTGTTCTAGCATCCCTGTCAGGCAAAGCCATCCCCAGGGACCACGTAAGAAAGTGGTCCTGAGGAATCTGCAGCAATGCGAGTACACAAAACATACCCTCAAACAGGGCCTCCAACGGCTCAGTTTCTCAGATCATATGTCCAGTTAAAACTGTCTCACTCAGGGAAACAAGATGCCCCTCTTCCAAAGGGGCTCTGGTTGAGGTCCCTGTGGACCATGTCACAACTGATAGCTTCCTCTACAGGCAGCAGGCTTCTGTTTACAAGTACAAAGACTATGGTCACCGCTTTCCTTAAACGAAGGTCTACCTAACCTGCAAGATTTGAGAACAGAGGTCTGAATAAAAATCCTGGACGGGAATATCAGTCTATCAGCCACCTCTTAAGATTATAATTCTTCCAAATAGTAACTTGGCTGGAGCCTCTCCGGTTTGGGGGAGATTTATAGGGTCATTTAAGGTCACGTGGAAAATGAACAACCCACATTAGGATGTATTTACCCCACGGGGGTCCCTCAAGGTCATCGCAAATCTGGGCTTGCAGCAGTAGAGAAAAAAAAATGCCAAATTCAGCCAGCTTTTTATAGTCACACCAATTAGGAGACAGCCAACGATTCTGCGCTTTGTTGCATCTGGTCCACAGGGCAAACCTCAAAAGCTGATTGTGTATCATGCTGGGCAAACTATATGGCTAAGAAGTCTTTAGTAGGAAGTCGAAAGGACCAGAAATGATGCTACTGAATGAAAAGTTTTTTATTTTGTAACAATTTATGACCCTCATTATGTTGCAAAACATTGTTTTTCCATAAAAACAAAAACAACAAAAACAAAAACGGTGGTGGGGGAGTGAGGTTGGTTTAAAAATACCTATGCCGTCAAATTTCAGCTCTGATGGCAACAGCTTAAATCAAATGTTTCCTTCTTTGTAGATATAAAAGGTTACAAAAAAGGTGCTCGTTGATGTATTCAATCTTTATCTCCCAAGCTTTATAAACAGAGAGGTTACATTCCTTTCTTCAGTTCTCTTCTCTGCCTTCCACACTTAGCTAGCCCAATACAGACCCAATATATAGTTTATGTTTTATGTTCTAACTTAAAAATGTGGCTTTATTTTGGCTTCTTTTTCTATAAAGAGGAAAAACTGCATTGAAAAACATTTAACTCCTTTAAAAAAACAAACAATCACATGTTTAGTGCACTAGAAAGAAAAAAGAACTTTCTCTGCCCAAGGTCTACATGCTATGATTTCCACCCCATCTCACCCCACCCCAGAAATTTCTGGAAGCACTTCTTTGGTATTATATGGCTAACTCTCTATTTTACACTGCCAAAATTAATTCCTCAAAGGTTATGCAGCAACTGAAGAGACACAGTAACTGATTTCTACACCTGCATTTAAAGTAGAATTTCCAATGCTGTAACTACATCAGAGGGAGCACAGGGACCCACAGAGGTGAATTAAGGGTACAAACAGCAAAAATGGCTTAAAGCCAGGCCACACTCTCCATGAATGGATTAGATACACTCAGTTTTAAATCATCAGAAAGGCTCCTTTGTTTACCTTCTGTGTTCTGCCACTGCGGTGGGGAGCTGAGCCGGAGATTTCAATATGCTTCTGCCCTTCCACTAAAAAATTCTAGACTGGCATCCCTGTCATGATGTTACCATTGAGTCAAGATCTGTATTGCTTGGTTTAAAATGAAGATATTGTCCCAAGAGCTTGTGTGCACAGAGACACAATAAAGTTAAGACCCAGGAACTTAAGTTAAAGGTTCTGCCAAAATAGGAATTTCAAAAGCAGAGGTTTCATGTAAAACCAGCTGGCATCTCCTACAAGGAGACATTCTAGTAATGGTTTTTATTATTATTTGTATTTTTATTGAGGCATTGTTGATTTCCAACATAAGTTTCAGGTGTACAACATAGTGATTCACAATTTTTAAAGGTTATACTCCATTTATAGTTATTATAAAATATTGGCTATATTCTCTGTGTTGCACTATATATCCATGTTAACTTATTTTATACATAGTAGTTTGTACCTCTTAATCCTCTACCCATATCTTGCTTCTCCCCCTTCCCTCTCTCCACTGGTAACCCATAGTCTGTTCTTTATATCTGTGAATCTGTTTCTTTTTTGTTATATTCTCTATTAATGGTTTTTTCTTTTTTTTTAATAAATTTATTTATTTATTTTATTTTTGGCTTTGTTGGGTCTTCATTGCTGCGCACGGGCTTTCTCTAGTTGCAGCGAGCGGGGGCTACTCTTCGTTGCAGTGTGCGGGCTTTGGAGCACAGGCTCTAGGCGTGCGGGCTTCAGTAGTTGCAGCACACAGGCTCAGAAGTTGTGGCTCGCGGGCTCTGGAGTGCAGGCTCAGTAGTTGTGGCACACGGGCTTAGTTGCTCCGTGGCATGTGGGATCTTCCTGGCCCAAGGCGCGAACCTGTGTCCCCTGCATTGGCAGGCGTATTCTCAACCACTGTGCCACCAGGGAAGTCCCGCTAGTAATGGTTTTAATTAAGATAACAGGTCTCAACATGTAGGTTTTATTTTCGGCTAATATAATAAAAAATTAAAAAGATTATTTAGTTAAAAACTAAACATCTCAGCAAATTTATATGCCAACTGTATAGAATACAAAAGTGAAAGACTCTTCAGATCTCCAAATGTATTATAATGTTACAATCATTGAAACCGTGTGGCTAGAATAGACCACAGTGGGATGACCACAGAATAGAGTTCAGTGGGATGAAATTCAGAAACAGATCCAGTAGGCAAGGATTGTATGTATGGCTCTAGTAGAGATGGCAAATGCCTCCCAACATCCATCCTCCCTATCTTCTTCACTAAGAGAATCTCTATATTGCTGCTGGCAGTAACATACCCCTCTAAAAGACTTTCTCCCCAGCCTCCATTGTAGAGGAGCAGTCAATGACATACAATGTGGGGTATCTGGGAAAGTTCTTCAAAAGAACCTGATTCATGGTGGAAAGTATGCCATTTTCATCCATTTATCTGCCTGGAATTCCAACATGATGGCTTGCATTGTAGCAGCCACCTTGGGACCGTAAAGAACAGACTAGGAGAATATTAGCAACCTCAGCCCCAAAATCCTCAAACCGCTGAACCACTGGCAGCAAATGCCCACTCTGCATTCTTATTACATGAGAAGAAGAAGCCTTTATATGTGTAAGCAATTTTGCAAACATGCACTTTGAAAGATGACAATATGAAGATGGCAATGCTTCTCTCTCTCTCTCTCACACCCACACCCCCCCACACACACACACAGATGCAAAATAAAGCTTAAACCAGGTTAAAGTGTCTACTTGAACAATAGTATAATCCTGTATATAGTCAAGTGCAAATGTGTCTCACATGACACTGAAATTCTCCTCTGTCTGGATTTAGAGGCAGATGGTGGCTTTAGATAAACCTCTGAAGAAAAGCAAACTCCAAAAGTTACCAATTTAACTCTGATATTGGCATGAACAGAGCAGCCTGTTCACCAGGCCTCAGGTAAGCACCACTCAGCTTACGGCACATCTCCTCTTGGTTTTGGCCAGGAGCCCCATATAATCTCTGAAGGTCACCTTGCAGGTTGGCTGCCTTCTTGAGAACTTGTTTGGTTACAAACTTGTTGTACATCAAAAGAAAGATATCACTACCACGTAGGGTGAACTCTGTGGAGTAGTTCTTCCCTCCTCTCCTTCCTGCCACACCCTCGGCTCCCTCCACCTCACCCTCCTGCTTTACCTTTGTATACAGCATAATGGTTTGGAATTTAAAGCCAAGGTTTCTGAATTAAGTTCTGACTACACTAACAAGCTGTTACTAATCTAGTTAGCCCTCTGCCTCATCTGTGAAAGAGGGCCAGGGGCACTCACTCACATGGATGTGGTGACGACTAACTCAGCTCATGCTCTGGGTATATTTTGCCAGGAAAAGCCAACGGGCACTTGGGGTGCATTGATGGTAAGGGGTCAAGAGCATTTAAACAGGCAACAGCCAGGGAGGAGCACCGGTTAACATAGACCAGGGGCTACTCCGCAAACACGGACTGCGCTTTGTCCGCCACATGCCAGCCCCACTCCTGCACCCAGAGACCACCTCCAGAGGCAGCAGCAGGGGGTCTCCATCGGGCAGGATGGTGCAGAGGCCACATGAAAACCTTCCACATTCTCATGGTCAAGAGAGAATCAGGGGCTTCCCTGGTGGTGCAGTGGTTGAGAATCTGCCTGCTAATGCAGGGGACACGGGTTTGAGCCCTGGTCTGGGAAGATCCCACATGCCGCGGAGCAACTAGGCCCGTGAGCCACAACTACTGAGCCTGCGCGTCTGGAGCCTGTGCTCCGCAACAAGAGAGGCCACGATAGTGAGAGGCCCGCGCACCGCGATGAAGGGTGGCCCCTGCTTGCCGCAACTAGAGAAAGCCCTAGCACAGAAACAAAGACCCAACATAGCAATCAATTAATCAATTAATCAATCAATCAATAAATCTTTAAAAAAAAAAGAAATAGGGAGAAATGTTCCCTAGATCAACAGCAAAAAAAAAAAAAAAAAAAAGAGGGAATCAGACAGGTGCTTACTGTAATATTCTTACAACTTTTCCATAGGTTTGAAATTTTTCCAAAATAAAGCTGTTGTCTTTTAAAGAGAGAATCATAGGGGCAACAGGGAGTGGGCAGGACTAAAAGCCTTTGAAAGTCCCTGCCTTATATGAGGATTCAGGCGACACACTGTTAGTAGCATGCTTTTAAACATCTTTTGAAGTCTAGCGTCATCGCTGTCTTCTCTCTATAATCTATACTTTCAAAGTGTTACCCCGTTCACTTCTTTGTTATAAAAATAAATTTTCTTTTGTTGTTCCATATTTAGGAATTAGTTGATGATCATAAAAATATTCCATTATTTTATGGTGGTAAAATATACATAATATAAAATTTACCATTTTAACCATTTAAACAAAATCAGTAGTGTTAAAAAGTCTCTGTTCCTTAGCCTATCCTAGAAAAGCCGTTCCATAAATGTTAGAGAGATCACGGGTGGGTGAGTGGTTGGATAGATGGAAAGATGGGTGGTTGGATGGATGGAGATTTAGATGGACATGGATGGATCCATGGTTAAAATTTTAACCATTTTTAGGTGCACAGTTCAGTGGCGTTAAGTGCATTCACACTGTTGTGCAACCATTACCACCATCCATCCGCGGAACTTGTTCATCCCCCCCAAGTGAAACTCTGTGTCCATTAAACACTAAACACTCCCCTCTCCATGGCCCCTGGCAACCAACATTCTACTTTATCTTCCTATGAACTCGACTCCTCTAGGAACCTCACATTAGAGGAATCATGCGATATTTGTCATTTCATGGCTGGTTTATTTCACTTAACATCATGTCTTTAAGTTTCATCCATGTTACAGCATATGTCAAAATTTCCTTTCTTTTAAGGTGGCGTAATACTCCATTGTATGTATTATCATATTTTGTTTTTCCATTTGTCTGTGGATGGACACTTACATTGCTTCTATATCTTGGCTACTGTGAGTGCTGCTGCTATGGACATGGGTGGACAAATGTTCATGTCCCTGCTTTCACTTCTTTTGTGTACAGATCTTATATATGCCTTTACTTTTATATATCCTATTTATGTCCCCCTTCAGTTGGCCGCCCATCCAGGAAACATTAGCTGTGTGTCTACCACATGCCAGGCAGACACTACGTTAGATTCTGGAGAGATACACCTAGAAACTGTTGCCTGGGGGAATGAATACAGAGGGAAAGAAACAGTGAGGTCTTAGGAGACTTGACAACACAATCTGAGAAATCCCAGTTATTCTGTTACATTTGAATTTTATCATCTAGAGATAATTTCCCCAAAACGGTAAGTCACTAGCTAGCGTTTGGAAAAGTTTCTATTCTTCAGGGATTCTCTTGCCGTTGTGTTCCTTTCATGTTCCTCCTTCCTTAGCATCTCTCCTCTGGTTCCACATCCGTTCCTCCAGCTCCACAATCTCCATTTCCCCCTAGTAGTATTTTCCCACGATCTAGCCTTCGCAACTTAATTTGTGCCTACCTTGTGTGTCACTCCGCTTCTCTCTCCCAACCCATCTGATACAACATCTTTCTGTCTCCGCCTGCCTGAGAGTAGGGCAGGGTGGTGGCTATAAAGGCTGAAGTAAGGGAGAACCTGGAAAAGACGATGGCTGGCAGAGAGAGCCCCCCCCTTGTTGCCCCCAGGCGGAATGTGGGCGGATGGGGAAAGGCCGCCACAGTGCAAATAGTCCAGCTATGCCACAGTGATGCAGAGAAGAAGGAAGAGAAAAGGAACCTTGGCAAGCACAGGAGCTATGCTAGGCCTTGTTCTTCCTGATCCTGGGCACATGCTCGCCCTCTGCTGCCGTCTGGTAGATGACCAGGAGAAATACCAAGGTCTGCAGAGCCTTTGGAAACAAGTCCAACCTATCCAAGAGCAGATAGGCCGACTGTCTGAGTCTGAGCATAGCCAGGAAGCCCTCCTTCAAAGGGACAACCTCATCTATTCTCCCCTGAGCTAGATTCGAAAAACAGAGGGGGTGGGGGAGAAGGAAAAGCAATCAAAGACCCAGAAGTACAGGGTATTCATGGAGATTTACCAGAAATTACAAATTTAATAAATTACAAAAATAAGTGCCCTTATCACCCGGCACTTCTTCTTTTTTTTTTTTTTTTTGCTTGCCATGGTAAGGGAGAATGTCACATCAAAAGCGGTTTGGTAGCATCCTGGAAGAGAAAAGTAGGCTTGGATTTTATTGGGATTTTTTGCAGTTTGGTTTAACCCTGGTCTTTCAAACCAGGGTGAGGGAGGAGGGAGAGGGCTTGGGTAGGATTGGATAAGGATCATGAATGATGGAAAACTGCAGGATTCCAGGCACTTTTTCATACCCTAGCAATCATGGCTCAAAAGCATTCTTGCCATAGAATTGTTTTGCTTTTTGACTTTTTAAACTTTTTTTGGTGTGATTATATTATCTAAGTGTACTCCTTTAAGAATCATGTATGAGCACAATTTTACATTAAAAAAATCATTAAATAACCCGAATCTCTTGGCGAAATATGGACTTGAGCACAAAATTCTTGAGTTCTAGAGCCTGGGTGGGGAAGGCTGTGAAGCAGAGAAGAATGACAAGGCACAGCTTTTGCTTCCTATTATTTGGAAATTTCTGAATTCACCTTAATCTGACCATAAATAAGTTGAAACTTACCTTTGTGTCACCTACGAAAAAAACCCCAAGCTGATGGTATAAACATAACAGAGAGAAGCAATCGTCACAGTCCAACTGCTCCTGCCGACATGCTACAGAGATTGTTCCGTGAGGGGCACTGAGGATGGAGTTACAGAACACGGCGCCACACGGGGAAACCGTGCGAGGGGCACATCAGAACAGCAGTAATTTAAATGCAAACAACGATGGGACTGATGACAATTATTCTTCTGATTTTAGCCCCACAAGGTCTGCAAAAGATGCCAAGTTTTTAAGCCTCATTAACTGTGACTAAGGCCTCTAACAAAGAAGCTCATATTGTTATTAATTCCTCAGGCCAGGACATCAGCAGACAAATTGGCAGAAGACTCAAAGGTTTACGTGAAAAAGGACAGAAATGGGACTCAAATAGATCTGGACAGACTTGGATCTAGTAAGACGAAATTTAACAGAGATAAATACAAAGGCTAACACTTAGGTCCAAGAAATTAACTGCGTCATACCAGATGGAGAAATGTGATTTAACAGGAGCATCTGGAGAGAACAGTTCAGTGTTTTGGCTGACTATGCTCGGGAGGAGTCCCGGTTCGTTTGGTACGAGACTGCCAAAAGATTTTTAAAAGGCAGAAAAGCCAAACCAGAAACCAAACCAGTGTGGTCCTGGACAGCGTGAGAACCACAGAGCTGCAGAACATGAGAGCCTAAAGGGATCTTAGAGAGCATCTTCCATCAGTGTAGACTGTGGGACAGAGGACCGGATGGGTCTGTGTCTGGGTACAACCCTCTACTAGGATAGTGTCTCATAGAAGGTAAGCAGCACAGTGAGAAGCTAGTGACCACAGGAGGGAAATGGAAGTTTAAGACAAAAGAAGTGAAAACTCAACAGGAATGAAAGCTGGCTCCAAATATTAAATCGTGGGCGGCTGGGCCCCATCCCCAGAGGTTCTGTTTCAGCAAGTCTGATGGCCGCAGAATTTGCATTTCTAACAAGTTCCCAGGTGACGCTGATGCAGCTGGTCCAGGGACCACACTTTGAGAATCACTGTTCTAAGTAACAAAATCATTGTTTTTGTTTTGTAATATATATATATTTCTAAGATTTTACTAAGATACAATGGCTTATTTCCCAGTAAGTCCAAATTGGGGAGAATTTATTGGTTTTAAAACACCACACATTTGTATTTAAGATTATGCTCCTTTTAAAATTTCATATTGTTTAGCAGAAGTTCCATCTTTACTTTCTGACCCTTAGTGTTTCTTATTAGTTCAGCTTCATAAAGCAGACTTCTGCTTCTGCTTCCGTTCCTGGCATTTTATATAATAGGTAGTTTCCCTCTGGTCTCCTTCCACTTTTCCTGTATTTTTCTATTGTGTTCAGCAAATCAAGCTTCATTACATATTAAGATGTGACCTGCTTTTATCAAATGGTATCTGGTTTCCCACATCTTCTAAAATAGTAAATATCCACCCAATCCTTTCCCCCCAAAGCCCACCTGAGCACACTGTGCCCAGGGGCCCATTAGATTTTGAAGCAGCTGCATTCAATTCCTGATTAATTGAATTTGATCTTATATACTTGAAGCTTCAGCATTTAGATCCCACTAGGAAAATTACCAGCATATGGAAATGCATATAAAATGACATGCAAAGCAATGCAAATTAATATAAAACATACATCTCTAAATTGCTTGGGAAAAGTCTGTAAGCCTTGACATTGATATTATCTGTTTTGCTTCTTGCACTCTGACAAGCAGTGACTGGATCCTTTTACTACAGTTAATTTCATGCAGCATCCAGCACCTGACACTTGTTGACATGCTAAGTGGGAGGCGACCCTGTCTGTGAGTCAGGCAAATGGGATCCTGGCCTTAACTTTGCCACTATTTGGCTCTAAGGCCTTGGACAGGTTTTCAAAATTCTGAGTCTCAGATTCTACATCTGGAAATGATGGAAATGACATCATCATAATAAAACCACCAGCACTAAGGCTTACTGAGCACTCATTATGTGCCAGGTAAAATGCACACAGGCAGACACTGTACATAGATGATGCACACACACGTGCATACACGATGCACACATGCCTACCTTGTGCATACATCATGCACACAGGCAATCCTCACAACTGCCCACAAGAAGGTACCATAGAACGTGTACCCCTTAGATGTGGTGCCATTTCAGGGACCAGGAAACCAAGGCAGAAAGGTCAGGAAACTTGCACAAGGTCATAAGCTAGGGAGTGGCAGGGCCAGAGCCAGGGGCCCTCGGCAGTCACACTCCAGGGGCCGCTCTTAGCTACACTGCAGCTCTGTTTCATGATTTCCATCTACGTTTCTCCTAATCATTAAATTTGCATGATCTACAAAGTAAAACTTCAAATTTCACCGTCATATGGGCTTCAAAATATTGTTTCAGTAGATGGTGATGGTTTATGTTACATGAGTTTGATATCAGAATGGCAGCGCAATCAGACTTGTTTTTTACCTACTACTCCAAGAGTGGGAGGGGGGGTCCAGAGATATCCTCCATGTTCCACCTCTCCTCCCAACTTGCTCCATCCCATTCACATATAAATATGCATGAGGCTCTCTCATCTTCAAAAAACCGTCCCTCCATCCCACTTCTCACTGGAGGAGTTGCTTCTAGGGAGTTAAGTGCGGTGGCCACTGTTAGTCCTCAGCCCCCCAGCACACTCACACTGGCACCATGCAAGGTGCTCACTCCCACTACGGTTTAGGTTGAGACTCAGCACCGCTGCCCTGGTTTTCCTCCCACCTCTCCCCATAAAGATAGGGGCTCTTTTCCAGGTCACCCCCACCAATTTACCCCAGCCTTAAAATAACACCCCAATACAGATGACCCCCAGCATTTTTGGAGCGTCTGCTTTCTCCAGCCACTTATTAAGTATTTTCACTCAGGAGCCTCAAAAGCAGCTCAGACTCAACAAAAGCAAATGTGTCTTTCCTCCCCAAATCTGCACCTCCTCCACATTCCTTTGTAAATGGCAGCACCCATCTACCCAAGTGCTGAAGTCCAAACTTAGAGGGAGTCCCCCTGCACTCTCATACCTTACAGTAAACTAGTCAAGTCACCCCAGAGTCTATCCTGAATCTACCCACTTGTGTCATCCTCACTGCCACTGCCTCAGATAGACCTCCAGGCCCCTCATACCCCCCACCCAAACTAGCCGTGTCTACTTCAGGGGCTCCTCAAATCCATTCTCCACACAGCACCTGGAGTTTTGTTTTGAATCTAAATCTCATCAGGATACTTTCAGGTGTGAAACTGTCTTGAGAATCAAGCCCACAAAATGGCCCCAAGGCCTGGCATCATCCAGCCCTGGCACCTGCTGACCTCGCCTGGCGCCATTCTCCCCTCAGGTCACATTGGACCTCTCCTTTCCTTGGATCCTCCCTGCTCTGCCCTCCTCTGGTCTTAAGGTGCCCTCTTTCCTGGGGTGATAATACTTGCCCTTTCTTCTCCTCCTCCTCCTCCTGCTTAGTTTATGCAGCTCCTACTCATCCTTCGGGTCCACCTTAAATCTCCCCAAGAAGGCTTCCTGCCTCCCCCCAGGCCAGTAAGCTACCTCTGTGCTCCCACTGCACCCTAGTATGGGCCTGGCACACAGTAAGTGCTCACTAAATTTGGATTGACGGATTGACTTTTCAACCTCACATCACACAATCTGTCTTATTGCTTTCTTCCTGCATTCAAACCTAAAAAGACCCAGGTCACCAAGTCATACTCCCAACAGTGGTGGCTCCTGCTGTCATTCATTCTCAAGGGAGCAGATACTGGGCACTGCCACGTACAGTCTCCACCTGCCCCCGCCCCCATGACCGAGCTCATTCAAAGTCAGGATGATAACTATTTATTGCCTGCCTATCCCAAGGGTACTTAATGTGATGCCATCAAGTGCCAACTTGACTTATTGCCCAACTCCGCCATTCACTCCTATACCCCTCTGGGCAGACATTGCAGTATTTAGTAAATTTGCTTCTCAAAGGAACACTTCTCACCAACCCCCCTCCCCCAACGAAACTCTCCTTTCACTCAGTGCCACACAACCTGACTCTATGGCTATTGTTTCTCTGCAAATACAAGTAAGATATAAGATATGATTCAATAGCATCTTAATCGGTCATTTCTCACAGACAATTGATTCTTAGAAAGTGCAACAGAGGAACTGCTCTCTGCAACAACCCACTTACTTTTAAAGATTTTACTTCCTCAAGACACCATCAACAAAAGCTATCAAAACGGACAGCTAGGTTCTAGATTGTCTTAGACTGATAGGTGGTTTAATAATAAAGGCATGCTTCTGGAAGATCAGAAGGGGTGACTTCTGTCTACCAAATCACATGGACACTTAATTTAATATCATCCCCAACTCCCTTAATCTTCTGGTTTGCTGCTTTTCAGTTTAAAGGACGAGAAGAGGAAAAGACAAGTGCCTAAGGGCTAAGGCCACCTCTCCCTTACCCAGCGAGGGAAATACACGGTTCCCCGCTACAACAAGGAAAACCTCCCCCAGGCAGGAAAGCTTAGTTCTGAAATTTACAAAACAATACCCACCCACTAGCACTTTTAGCCTAAGTTAAGATGGTAAACTGACTCGAGAGCCCAGGCCTCGTGGCTCGGATCCTCGGAGGCTCTCAGCTCGATGGAGGAGGTGCCGCCACCTCACAGGGGGACGATCCGGGCCAGCTCTGCGGCACGAAAACTTGACCTTAAAAAGCGCAGAAGCTCGTCCCAGCGGAAGGCGCGGCCGGGGGGACTGCTCCGCAGCTTCTGATCCCCAAACTATTAAGAGACACCCCACTCCCACCTGGCCCTAAAGGAGAAGCCACGCCAGCAGCCCATTCCCGCGCTACGCGCCCGGCTCCCGCACACTCGCCTCCGCCGCCCACAGGCAGCGTGGCCCGGCCCCGCGGGTGCAGGGCTGCGGAAAAGCAGGCGTCGCGATTCCGGCTCGGCACGTTCCTCGCGGAGCCCGCTCCTCTGTGCCCCTCACCTGGGCGGCTCCAAGTGGCCAGGAGACCGAGACAGCGGGACCCCTGACCCCGGAAAGGGCGCGTCCGGGAGCCGCGTTCTCACCGCTCGGGGAGAGCCCCGGGGAAACCCTGGTGCGGACGCGCCCCGCTGCTCCCGGCCTGCCCGCAGGTCCTGCCCCGGGAGCCCGGGATGCGGGCGCCGTGGCTCCGTCTCCCAGGACACCCTCACGCTGACACGCGCTGGTCGCCCCGCAGCCCGCGGACCTCGGAGAACTTTCCAGCGTCCGGCAGCCGGCGGGGCCCCGAAGTCAAGGCGGGCGCGCAGCCAGGCCAAGGCTCAGCCCGCTATCCCGCTGCGGCTGCCCCGGGCAGCCTCCCTCGCTCCCTCCGTCCGTCCCTCCCCCCCTCCCCCACCTCGCGAGGGACGCGGCGCCCAAGTCTTCCCCCGCTGGAAAGTGAAAGTCGCGATGAGGGGGTCCGGGCGTCCCCAGGACGGGCCAGGAGCCCCGCACCCCGGCCCCGCGCGTTCCTCGCTGGACTGCGTGGCCAAGTGGACTTACGAAAGGGAGCGGGGGGAGCCCCGAGCGCGGGGTCCCCGCGGGTGCAGGAACCGCTGCGGCCGGGCCGCGAGCTGCGCTGCGGACTCCTGGTCCCGCGGCGGCGGCGGCGGCGGCGACTGGCTCCCGCCTCCTCCTCCTCCTGGTCCTCCGCCGCCACCTCGGCGGCGCGCCCTGCTAGAGAGTTGCTCTCCCTCGGCCGGGGACTGTAGAGCGCCGAGCGGCCCCCGTGACGTGGAGGGGAAGGAGGAGCGCCTCCGCCGCGCTCCCGCAGAGGGAGCTCCCGCCCCTGCACTCGGGGGTCCAGGCTTCGCTCTCGAGACAAAGTTCCCAGGCGCGCGCGGCGCGCTCCGCTCTCTGCCGCTGCCCTGAGCGTCAGCCAGGTTCGGTTCCCTCCCCACATTAAACAGCAAGAAAGTCGAGGTCTGGAGAGCTAAGTGACTTGCCCAGAGATGCTCAGGGGGCGGTGACAAAGCAAACACATCTGCGACTCCTTGCTTTTCCCTTTGCGAGGCTCCGGTCCTGCAGGAATCGCCTCGCTCTCATTGGTAAGACCAGGATAGTGTCCCACGCAGCCTGGAGAAATATCATCTAGGAGCAGCGTGGGAAGGGGGAGCTGTATGTCCAATAGTACGAAGTTGTGTTTCAGTCTGTGCCTACATTTCACATAGACATTCTAAAGCTTCCTCTTTACCCTCAAGCGGGGGTGAAGGTGGCGGGCCGTGCCGGCGCGGCATCCGGTCCCAACTCTGCTCACCCAATAATTGCCTGAAAGCAAGCACACGCCTACTTAACCAACAGGGCAATATCTACGCCTCAGCCTTGGTAGCGGGCTCTTGGGACTATACTAACTCTGTGAAGTAGATGCCCTACGCTGTGCTTGTAATTCTCGACCTTCCAGACGTCTCCCGTGGCGCTCCAAGTCCTTGGGGGCCAGAGGCTCCTGCGCCCGGCTTTACAGTCAGGGGATGCACCGGGGAAGTCAATCCCAGCCGGTTTCTTCCTTCCGTCCTCAGTCAACTCATGCTGACTGAGAGCCTGCTGTATGCCAGATGCGTTGGTGAGGAGCCAGATAGGACCAGGTAAAACGGGTTAGGCCTTGAGACCCAGGGAATCCCAAAGAGGGAGCGCTGCATGGGACCCCATATCCTTTACTCCCAGGATCTGGAGTCTGCCCACAGTAATAGAGACTCTGAGACCGCCCTGCCTTTAAAAAATTCCCTTGTGTTCGGGAAAGCAAGTATTTTAATATCCACCTTGCAGACTTATTTTCAAGCAAATGACCAGCTTTGCATTCATCTCCTTCTCTCTAGTGCGACCTCCTCTTTCTGGAAGAGTCATTAAAGGTCACATTATTCACCCTTCTGGTCTCCCTCATGATGATGATGATGATAAAAACAACTCAGGCTTCTATTATCCACTGTGAGCACTGTTCTAAGCAGTTTATGCAGATTCATCTTTCAATCCTCACAACTTTATGAGGGAGATGCCATTTCTATTCTGATTTTACAGAGGACCAGAGGGAGGTAAGTGAGGTGTAATAACGTACCTGTAAGGGACAGAGCCAGAACTCAGACCCGGGTGGTCTATCTCAGTGTCCATGCCATTAACAGCTGAGGAAATGGAGGCTTCCAGGGCTGGAATCCAAATGGTCCACCAGCCATCATCAGCCTGGCTCACAGCATAGATTCCAGTTACCTAAGCAAAGGGTGCTATGAAATCCATACACACACAATTCCTCCCAAATTGGCCAATTTAAAAATTTGAATATATCATATCATAAAGTAGTTGTCCATTCACTTACTTGCTCCCCTGTTTCCAACTCCCAGATCAACCTTTTTGTCATAAAGCAAACTGTTTCTATGATGGAACCTTAAAAAAATACCTTTACCATAAAGTTTGTAAATTTTGTTGTTTTTTGTTTTTTCTACTCAGACCATATTCAGCTCATTCCCTGTCTTCTTCAGTTAGTTACTCTCTTCCCTTAAAACCTTGCTCGGATCAGCATCCCAGGTCTTCAGAAAGGATGCCTCTAGGCTGGATGGTGGCCCCCTAAGGCCTCTGCTACACTCTACAGTGTGCTTAGCATCCCCCGGGTATTAGTTTCCCAGGGCTACCTAACAAATTACCACAAACTGGGTGACTTAAAACAGCAGAAATTTATTCTTTCACAATTTGGAGGCTAAAAGCCTGAAATCAAGGCATTGGCAAGGCTGTGATCCCTCTGAAGGATCTAGGAAAGAATCCTTCTCTGCCTCATCCTAGCTTCTGGTGGTTGCTGGCAATCCTTGGCATTCCTTGGCTTATAGCTGCATCACTCCAATCTCTGCCTTGTCATTACATGAGCTTCTTTTCCTGTGTCTCCTCTGTGTCCAAATTTCTCTCTTCTTTAAGGACACCAGACATTGGATTTAGGGTCACTTAAGTCAAGTATGACCTCATCTTAATTGATTACAATACATATGCAAAGACATGAACTTTGAGGGGACACTAGTCAACCCAGTACAATCCCCAAAAGTCATCGTCAATGAAAATGTATTGCTTGAGCTAAGGATGCAAAGAGGCATAAATCACAGACCTTGCCCTCAAAGAAAGACACTGTAGTTACAGAGGTAGTCCCTGCACTCGGAACATAAATCACCAACAAGATAGGGGATGCTTAGAGTCAACTGACTGGGGCCAAATGGTAGCCATGCCAGAGGAATTCAGCCAAGGGGACACAGTCACTGAGGACACCACTAAAAGATTTCACTCAGAGTGGCGGGGCGGGCGGTGGTGAGTTCCAAGTAGATCCTTGAAGGAAAAGTAGGAAAAGCAAAGATAAGTAAGGAGGCCTTATCAAAAGCACAGCTCCAAGCTCCTTATCAAAAGCACAGCTCCAGAATCTTACTTCTGAAGTTTCGCTGTAGAAATGAGAGGCTGAAAGGATGCAAATAACTACCATATGGAGTAGAAGAACATGGTGAATTACTTTGGCTATAATAATAGTATGCTGTAATGCTGCAGCAATTAGCATGTTGTGAAGTGGTCTCTCGTTCATTAATTCTATTGGGTCTTCAAAATGACAATCCTGAGTGTTATCATATAACCAAGGATCCTGGGGCTCAAAGGTCAAGTAACTTGTCCAGGTCAATCAGCAAATCAGTCGTAGAACTGGTAGGAAACACATTGGTCTCGCTATTCCTCGTTCAGGAATTTCCCCACGAAATGATGTTGCCTCCTGGGTCAACCTTCCAGTACTGATTGTGTTGTTCTTGGCCCAAGGAAAGTATTTGAAGAACAGAGTAATCCTGCAAGAAATGGAAAGGCTCCTAAAAGCCATGTAAATCCCAAATTGGAATTGTGAAAAACCCTCCCAAGCCATCTGAATTGGTTTCACGAAACCTTCTGAGGAATTTCTAATGTAGTAAAAAGTCTTCTTTGGCCTTCAGAAACATTATAGGATCCAGTGGCCTTCTGCAGAACTCAGCTGTTTATCTTAAGGAAATAGGGGCTGAATGGAACTTGAAGGCATGAAGAGACATTGGTAAGAAGTTGAGGGGAAGCTGAGTACAAAAGACAAGAAATTACACCACAAGGTGGTAAGGCAGCAGAAACTGATAATCGAAGCTCTGGGTCTGGGTTCACCAGCGTGGAGTCATACACAGATGACCAGATCTCGGCATGTTTTGGAGCCTTTCTAATAAGAATTTGTAACTATGGCTACCAACTGGAAGCAAGCAGGAAGTCTAGCCTTGGGCTGAATGTCTGATGCTTAATATGTTTCCCCGGATTTTCCTTTACTTAGCAAGCAGGTAACTTGCCAAATTCTCTTCTGGCTGAGTCTTTAAAGGTATATTTAAGGATGAAATGCTTTTGCGACTAGTGTGATTCACTGAATTCTTGCTTGTGCAAAATGCCGCACTGGTTGCTATGGAAGAATACAAAAATATAAGCCAGTCCCTGACCTTGAAGGAAATCCCATTTAATTTAGGAGACATGAGACATATAGAGTAAACATGGTATAAGTGAGACTACAAATGAAATTTGTAAGCAGTTTCTCATCACTCAGTTGTCTGTTCAGATGCAACTTTTCAAAGCCAGGCCCTCCTGGCTCCCCTTTTAAAAACAATGGCTTGCCCCACCTCCATATCACCTTCTAGCCCTTTATCCTGATATGCGGGCTTTATGACATTTATCACTATCTGAAATTAAATTTTTCTGAATTTAATTATTAAATTAAATGTTTGCTTGTTTACTCTAGACATACTCAAGACATAATAACCATGAGGACATGGAATTTGTCATGTTCTTTGCTGTATTCCTAGTACCTAAAACAATGTTGAACACACATTAGGTGCTCATTAAATACTTGTTAAATAAATGAATAAAATACATATTAATCAACTGAAAATGGGCTAAGATAACTTGGATTAATGTAGTGTTTCCCACATTTGCCTTATAAGAATCACCTAAGCAGCTGTCAAAAAAATTCCCTGGAGGTTTTGATTCAGTAAGCCTGGAGTAGGGCCCAGGAACTGTATTTTAAAAAAGCGTCCCAGGTGACTCTTTTAATGGGGCAGCATGGGAAACACAAGATTAATACAGTGATTGATGGTGGGTGAAAGAGAAAAATGAAGTGATAAGAGCAGGTACGAGAGGTCAGTGGCTGCTCATTGGAATCATCTGGGGGAGATTTAAAAAGTACTGATGCATAGATGCACAGATTCCAGATCAATGAAATTAGAATCTCTGCCAGTGGGTCCTGGATTTGGGCCAGTTTTAAAGTTCCTCAGGTGATTCTCGTGATCAGCCAAGGCTGAAAACCCCCTAAGGTCTGTGGAAATATTTTATCAGTACTCCAAGTATATTGCTAGGTTGTGCTCCAGTGGTGTCCAGCTTCTTGGGTCCCTCAGCTGCAACCTTTGATCTCCTAGTCTGGAAGGGACATGTGTAACTCGATTTGTGGTGAACTATAGTAGCTTTTTGCTCTTGTTTAAAAAAAAAAAAAATGTCATTTAAAGCAACAACTGAATGTAATCTCTTGTACTTCATGGCTGGAGTGGAAAACACCTACAAGAATATTTTTATGGTGAGAAAGCCAAGGCGCCCTGAGCAGAGCCTAGATGGGCAGAAGTGAGTCACAGAGCCCAAATGCTATGCTTCTAATACAATGAGGAAAGCATAGAACACTGAGTTTCTCCCATGGGCCTGGAGAAATGTGATAGGTGGCTCAGGAAAGAAAGCCAAGGGGAAGATGTAGAAAGAGTCTACAGATGTAGTTCTCAGCCTGGTTGCGTATTATAATCACTTGGGGAGCTTAAGTCATTACTGATGCCCAGACATTCTCAAAGATTCTACTGCTATGGATTAGGGGTATAGTGTGTGTGTGTGTGTGTGTGTGTGTGTGTGTGTGTGATGCAGCAGGGTTGTTAATCAGAGGTTTACAGAGAAAGGGGGGAGCCTGGTAACTTACTCCTCATAGAAACAAAAGCTACTATGTGCCAGCCACCGGGATGCCCGCTTTGCACAGATTATCTCATTTAATCCTCAGGGACATCTCAGGAGGGAGGCACCTTGGTAGCTCCATTTCAGACATGGAATGAGACCTAGGGAGGGTCACAAGGTTCCATAACCTGTGAGTGGTGGAGCCAGGATGTCAGGTGAGTCTGCGCTCATATCCACTGTCCTATACTGCTTCAGCCAGAGCAGGGTCTAAAGAGAACGTCCTTGGGAAGAAATTCCCTGTGGTAGAGGTCAGTCAACCTTAGGTTGTTTGCTGTGCTGTGCTATCACTCCTTTCCCTTTACCACCAAGCCTTCAGTGAAGCCTGCCCCACAAGAGCTGGGGTGGGTGGCGCTTTAGGGGAAGGACCAGGGGCGGGTGAGATTAGCATGCGGTAGAGAGATATGGGGGTGAGGACAGCACTAGTGGCTGAGAGCAATGCCCAGGTACCAAGCTGACCGGCTTGCTGATGGAATTTCATAGAAAAGCAGCTACAGGGACTCCCCTGGCGGTCCAGTGGTTGGGACTTCCCCTTCCAATGCACGGGGTGCGGGTTTGATCCCTGGTTGGGGAGCTAAGATCCCACATGCCTCGGGGGCCAAAAAACGAAAACATAAAATAGAAGCAATATTGTAACAAATTCAATAAAGACTTTAAAAATAGTCCACATCAAAAAAAATCTAAAAAAAAAAAAGAAAGAAAAGCAGCTACAATGGGAGAGCCTATTCTTGGGAAAAATAGGGGTACCTAAAGTCAGGGAGCTGGTGGACTTTGCCCTGTACATTGACTGAGGGACTCAAGTCATTCTACTTGGCTTCTAAAGGAAAAGGAGATGCACCGGTACAGAGACTTAGGGCTCTCTGGTTTACATTACTACACATAATCATTCGTGGCACAGAGCTAAGCTCTTCCAAATTTCACTGTTTACTCCCTTTTTCACCCTGATTTTTTATTTGGCTGAGAACCAACATTTTTTCTCTTTCCTTTTTAAAAAAATTGAAGTATACTTGATTTATAATGTTGTATTAGTTTCAAGGAATTATATACATATATAGTATAATATATATTATATATATGTATATATATCCTTTTTCAGATTCTTTTCCATTATAGGTTATCACAAGATATTGAGAACCAATATTTTCTTAAACCTCTTCATTTCCATCACCAGCATTTCTTTCGGGGCCATTTTTACCCAAGAAACATAGAAACAAAACATAGTTTTTGTTTTGTTTAATCATTTCACAACAGTTAATGAGTAGGCAGTAATGAACAGAGAACAAAAAAGCTGTGCTGAGATGAATATGCTGGGGGATTGGCGAGGCTCACCCACCAGCTAGGTAACTTGCCTTACCACTTCCTTGCCTCCAGCTTTGAAGGACACGAGCCAACTTCATGTCTCAGCCACAATGCCAGATGTCATTGAACTTCAAGGTGTCTTGTGAACAGTGAAAAACAGAAATGTTAACTGCTTTTACCTTTAGAAGTACCACTCTTTACATTACAGCTTCAAATGTTTGCATCTACTGTTCCTACTTTAAAGTCCCTGGCAAAGCAGCCTAAATGAAAGAATATGAACTTACAAATATGTCCAAGGAATTTAGAAGTTAACTATGCAGCTTTTACTCGGGACTTTAAATGGAGGTGACTTGATTTGACATGGCCTCAAATTCTGTTCCTCTTATTTAGGTGGTAAGAGAACTGGGGACATGAGAACATTATGATTAAGTTTAAGCAGATAACACATATATATAGAATCTAAAAAAAAAAAAAAAAAAAAAGGGGGTTCTGATGAATCTAGGGGCAGGACAGGAATAAAGATGCAGACATAGAGAATGGACTTGAGGACATGGGGAGTGGGAAGGGTAAGTTGGGACAAAGTGAGAGAGTGGCATGGACATATATACACTACCAAATGTAAAATAGATAGCTACTGGGAAGCAGCTGCATAGCACAGGGAGATCAGCTTGGTGTTTTGTGACCACCTAGAGGGGTGGGATAGGGAGGGTGGGAGGGAGACACAAGAGGGAGGGCATATGGGGCTATATGTACACATATAGCTGATTCACTTTGCTATACAGCAGAAACTAACACAGCACTGTAAAGCAATTATACTCCAATAAAGATGTTTAAAAAAATGTAACTACAAATAAAAGTAAATAATTCTAAATACATTTCTGTGATTGCATTAAAAAAAAAAGTTTAAGCAGAAACTTACCACATGAGATGAGAAGAAATAGAAGACGAGGGGGTCCAAAGAAATACACGTGGAGGTTACGTGCTATCAGCCCTCACAGTCTTGAGAATCCAAAGGGACTTAAAATACAAGTCCTATGGGCACATGCATTCAATTAACAAGGCAGTTTTCTGTGAAAATTGAGTTTGGGCAATATCTCAGATGAATAAACTTTACACATTCGTTATGCCTGGAACTCCCTAGATTGAAAAAGAGAGAGCCCAAGAGCAGATACCAATGTATTCATACTGAAACTCTTCCAGTAAGACTTCTGCATTCCATTTTCTACCAGTGAGTATCTCCGTCTGTCCTGCCTGTCATCCACCAAAGTGAGCAAACACTGACACCTCAGAATGTGTAGGTGGCAGAAGTAAGTAGGGTCACTGTCACTCAGAGTGATGTTCACAGTTTTAATCATAACATATATTTTCAGGCAGATAATTTTGGTTGAGACAGAGGAAATATATGATACCTAACAGCCTGAGTTGTGAAGCCAGATTACCAGGTTCGAATCCCAGCTCTACCACTCGGTAGCTGTGTGACTTTGGGCCAAGTTACTTCATCCTATACCTCAGTTTCCTCATCTATAAAATGCGGATAATATTTCCTACCTCATAGGGTGTGGTGAATATTAAATGAGTTAACACATCGGAAGTGCTTATAACAATGACTGGTATATGTTAAGTGCTCAATAAATATTAGCTCTTACCCCACCCCTGCCCCTGCCTTACACAGGTTTTTTTTTTTAAATAAATTTATTTATTTTATTTATTTATTTTTGGCTGTGTTGGGTCTTCGTTGCTGCGCGTGGGCTTTCTCTAGTGGCGAGCAGGGGCTACCCTTCGTTGTGGTGCGCGGGCTTCTCATTGCGGTGGCTTCTCTTGTTGCGGAGCACGGGCTCTAGGTGCGTGGGCTTCAGTAGTTGCGGCACGCGGGCTCAGTAGCTGTGGCTCGCGGGCTCTGGGGCGCAGGCTCAGTAGTTGTGGCGCATGGGCTTAGTTGCTCTGAGGCATGTGGGATCTTCCTGGACCAGGGCTCGAACCCGTGTCCCCTGCACTGGCAGGCGGATTCTTAACCACTGCGCTGCCAGGGAAGCCCCAGGGTTTTTTTTTAACTGGCAGTGTGGAGTTTGTACATCTGACTACTTTCCCGCACATGGGCATGTACTTACTTCTCGCAGCCAGTCAAGGTAACCCCACTTCCCTGGCTAGTGACTGCTTTGGAACAAGCAGATGGCACAATTTTGTCTAATGACATACAATTTCCTGGGGTGGTGGTGTCAGGGAAGGTTTCTTCCCAAAAGACATGCATTGGAAGAAAATTTTCCTTCCTTCTTTTAATAATGCTGTTTCTGCATGTACACCTGCCTATAACAGCAGAGCCATCTTGGTACTGTGAAGGGAGCTGGAAGAAAGATGGAAACAATCATGATATTGTTGAATTAAAGAATTAACCAACCCCCAAATTCCTACCTCTGGACTTAATATATGAAATAATAAATTTTCCATTATGAGTATGGTTTTCTGTTATCATACTTGAAAACGCCCTGATTGATACTTCTTGAGTATCTAGTATGTTTGAGATATTTTATTAGAAACACAAAGAGCAAAACCCTAAACCTGACCTCGACAAGTTTTCCAGCTACTTGAGGGAGATGAGCCATTGAAAGAAAACTAATAATACCAAGCAGTAAATATTAAGTGCTTGGCCTGAGAAAGCAACACAGGTGGTCATATATGAGGAGAGGGCTCAAAGATGGACATAGATGGACAGATGGGAGAGGGAACATTCCCGGTAGTATAAACAAAATGTTGGGTAGAGTTAGGGATTGTATTAGTTTGCCAGTGCTGCCATAACGAAATACTAAAAACTGGGTGGCTTAAACAACAGAAAATTATTTCTCACAGTTCTGGAGGGTAGAAGTCCAGGATCAAAGCGTCAGCAGGGCTGATTTCATTCTGAGTCCTCTCTCCTTTGTTTGCAGATGGCTGCCTTTTTGCTGTGTTCCTTATGGTCTTTTGTCTGTTCACATGCAACCCCAGTATCCCTTTGTATGTCCAAAGTTTTTCATCTAAGGACACCAGTCAGACTGCATTTGGACCTACTTTAACTGCCTTATTTTAATTTAATAGTCTCTTTAAAGGTCCTATCTCTAAATACAGTCACATTCTGAGGTACTGAGGGTTAGGACCTCAACATATGAATTTTGAGAGGGCACAATTTCAGTCTATAAAAGGGATGAAGAAGGAGCTTAAGAGTGAGTAAAAGGTTAGAGATGGCTGGAGATGAAGCTGGAAGGTTACGTCAGGACCAGAGAGCTAGGGGCCTCAAATGTTGGGCCTAGATTTTACTCTCGCAGTAGCATCAGGGAAGTAAAACAGACCCTTAGGAAGAATAATTTGCTGGAGTGTGCTCCAGGTTTTTATAAGGCAAAGAACAGGGGTGAGAGAAACGGGATAGGGCTGCACATAGTCTAGTCCTGATAAAGGACTGAGCTCAGGAGGGGAATTCGAAGTGACTGAATGAAAGAGAAATGGAGGACGAAAGGACAAGATGTATGCTTGGACATTCCCAGCAATCAGGCCAGGGGAGGCTTATGCTGTAAATTCAAGTCTTAAAAGGAAGTGTTGTGAGTCCTGGGACCTTGGGGTTCCAGCTTTCTAATATTTAGGAGTACCTGTCTGAAAGGGAATAGACTTCCTTGTTGGGTATGGAGTATCCTGGAGATATTCAGGAACTTAGTTTTATAGAAAGGATACAAATATCAGAGAAGATTGCATTATTAGATATTCTTGGAAGTCCCTCGTATGGCTTAGGGTCCAGAAGCTTGTTTCATTTAGAACACAGAATAGGCAAAACATCTAGCCAATACCCCAAATCACCCAATCATCTCACAGGGAAGATCTGAGGTAAGGTAGCTCTCCGGACCCCAACCCTGCTTGAAGTAGACCCTTTTGTTTAGTTTGGGCAATACTCAACATGCCTCCACTAGGTGTGAAGTCAGTTGCCAGTTGGTATACTTAATGTTAAATGGGCTTGGAAAACTAAGTTTAAGAATTTGATCTCTAAAATGAAAACTCAGAATGGCAAGATTTCTTATGCTATAAACTTAGAATGTATGACTTTTGTAAACTGTAATCACTAAACAAAATACTTGCTTTTAAGTTATTTTTTAAAAAATATTTTTAAATTACAAAAGAAATATGTGCGTGGCTTTTTTTTTAAGTTGAAAGTAAACTGTAATATATCCTTCCAACTTCCCCAGTCCAACTCCCTTAGGAACAGGCACTGCAATTTTATTTGTAGCATTCCAGACCTTTTACTTGACATCTCCCACACCACACACATACTTATACATACAAATACACATTTCATAGCTTATAAAGTAGATATACCATGCATAATATAAAAATATGTATATTTATATGGCTATATATATTATACATGCATTCAAAGGCATATAATTTTCTTTAAACTTTTTATTTTATATTGGAGTATAGCCGATTGACAATGTTGTGATAGTTTCAGGTACACAGCAAAGGGACTCAGCCGTACATATACATGTATCCATTCTCCCCCAAACTTCCCTCCCACAGAGGCAGAAAGGCATATAATTTTTATTTAACACAATCAGGATTTGTACTAAATACTGTCTAACAATTTGCATTTTTCAGTTACTTATATATATAATATATAATAAGTACATTGTATACTTATATATATTGTATATATTTCCCATGTTAGTACATATATTCCCAAATGGCCCATGTTTTAAATATCTCCTTAAGTAATGAAAGCCAAATAGACCACCTCAGGTATATTATTCAAAAATTAGAAAAATAGGGTAGTCTAAGAAAATGATAATGGAACAATAAAATTCTTGTCAGTTCTCAAACATCACAACATGTAGGATTCACTTTATCCTGAACATTTTCAATGGACTCTCAAAGGAAGAAAAATAAAATGATCTGTCTTTACACTTTTATGAATAGGCAAACATTTTCAGGTGCTATCTTTTCAGATATTTAAAATTTTTATCTGAATACAAAGAATAAACACAGAGTACCAATTTCAAAGTTGCGAAAGGGTGCACGTAGTTAAAAGTCTTCCTTTCCCCTTAGTTCCCCAGTCCCATAATTCTTCTCTCCACAGGCAACTTGACAAGTTTCTTGTGTATTCTAAAGATATTTAAGATTCTGTACATTTAAAATAAGAAAATATCAAAAAGCAACACCATATTGCTCCTCCCCATTCCCCCCCCCCCCCCCCCCCCCCAGTTCTAGCACTTGCTAGGGTAATTTTTATTGCAATTTTGACCTCTCTACCCAAATGAGAGAGAAGGGACAGAATTAGGCCACAGAGTTAAAAAGCGTATTTGGGAGCCTGGGGTAATGACAGATAAGAATAAGATGGCTATCAAAGGATTAAGACAGACCCGTATAAAGACAGCTTATAAAAACTTATAAAGCTCTTTTAAAAAAAATCTTCATGACAATGTAGCAAACGTTAAAGATGAAATATATCCTATTTAAAATAATCAGCCCCCGAATCAACACTCGATTCATTTTTTGTTCTCAGACTTGGCACAGCTACAATTCTATCTGCACTAAATTTTGTGAAACTTAAGACAAACCTCTTTCATAATTTTACATTTTGATTTCAACATAAATTCCAAAGTAAATGGGGGAAGGCAGTGGGACTTTAAGTTCTTTTTTTAAGTAGATTTACTTTACCAGGGACTTTTCAGGACCAATAGTCACTCCTATTTGTATTCTTACTTCCCATAAGGAACAACTGTTATTTATGCAAAGGTAGAAGTGTTGATATAAAGATTTGTTTAAAGTTTATTTTAGTAAAAAGAAAGCCAGAGAGTCAATATTGTTTATGGCAAAAATGTCTTTATTTTAATTGCAAAAAACTATTAATCTTACTACAATAGTTGAAGAGTTATATTTTTTCTTAAAACAGTAAACACATCTTAAGTAGTAACTCATAAAGTGTGTATTAAATAGGCCCACCAACCCACACACGACAAAATATGAACACTGGTTAATAATATGAACAAATACCTAATAAATTATTAAGAAAACAAGGCTTTAGAATGTTAGCTCCTCACATTCCACATAGAACTTCCAATGCTCATCCATCATATGGCATGGGAGAAATTCTTGATCGCTGATTAACAGTATTTCATTTATTTGAAGATAATGTGGGATGCTTTGCATTGACTCTTTGGAAGTTCCTGTTTAAAGAAGAGTCAACAAATTAAAAACTGTCGTTTAAAAAATAAGATTTAAAGATGATACAAACAGATGGAGAGATATACCATGTTCTTAGATTGGAAGAATCAATATTGTGAAAATGACTATACTACCCAAAGCAATCTACAGATTCAATAAATCCCTACCAAATTACCAATGGCATTTTTTTACAGAAGTAGCACAAAAAATCTTAAAATTTGTACGGAGACACAAAAGACCCCAAATAGCCAAAGCAGTCTTGAGGGAAAAAAAGGGAGCTGGAGGAATCAGGCTCCCCGACTTCAGACTATACTACACAGTTACAGTAATCAAGACAGTATGGTACTGGCACAAAAACAGAAATATAAATCAATGGAACAGGAGAGAAAGCCCAGAGACAAACCCATGCACGTATGGTCACCTTATTTTTGATAAAGGAGGCAAGAATATACAATGGAGAAAAGACAGCCTCTTCAATAAGTGGTGCTGGGAAAACTGGACAGCTACATGTAAAAGAATGAAATTAGAACACTCCCTAACACCATACACAAAAATAAACTCAGAATGGAGTAAAGACCTAAATGTAAGGCCAGACACTATAAAACTCTTAGAGGAAAACATAGGCAGAAAACTCTATGACATAAATCACAGCAAGATCCTTTTTGACCTACCTCCTAGAGAAATGGAAATAAAAACAGAAATAAACAAATGGGACCTAATGAAACTTAAAAGCTTTTACACAGCAAAGGAAACCATAAAAAAGACAAAAAGGCAACCCTCAGAACGGGAGAAAATATTTGCAGATGAAGGAACTGACAAAGGATTAATCTCCAAAATTTACAAGCAGCTCATGCAGCTCAATATCAACAAACAACCCAATCCAAAAATGGGCAGAAGACCTAAATAGATATTTCTCCAAAGAAGATATACAGATTGCCAACAAACACATGAAAGGATGCTCAACATCACTTATCATTAGAGAAATGCAAATCAAAACTACAATGAGGTATCACCTCACACCGGTCAGAATGGCCATCATCAAAAAATCTACAAACAATAAATGCTGGAGAGGGTGAGGAGAAAAGGGAACCCTCTTGCACTGTTGGTGGGAATGTAAATTGATACAGCCATTATGAAGAACAGTATGGAGGTTCCTTAAAAAACTAAAGAGAGAACTACCATACAACCCAGCAATCCCACTACTGGGCATATACCCTGAGAAAACCATAATTCAAAAAGAGTCATGTACAACAGTGTTCATTGCAGCTCTATTTACAATAGCCAGGACATGGAAGCAACCTAAGTGTCCACTGACAGATGAATGGATAAAGAAGATGTGGCACATATACATATATTGGAATATTACTCAGCCATAAAAAGAAATGAAATTGAGTTATTTGTAGTGAGGTGGATGGACCTAGAGTCTGTCATACAGAGTGAAGTAAGTCAGAAAGAGAAAAACAAATAACGTATGTTAACACATATATATGGAATCTAAAAAAAAAAAAAAAAAAAAAAAGGTTATGAAGAACCTAGAGGCAGGACAGGAATAAAGATGCAGACCTAGAGAATGGACTTGAGGACGTGGCGGGGGGAAAGGGTAAGCTGGGAAGAAGTGAGAGAGTGGCATGGACATATATACACTACCAAATGTAAAACAGATAGCTAGTGGGAAGCAGCCGCATAGCGTAGGGAGATCAGCTTGGTGCTTTGTGACCACCTAGAGGGGTGGGATAGGGAGGGTGGGAGGGAGACACAAGAGGGAGGAGATATGGGGATATATTTATATGTATAGCTGATTCACCTTCTTATCAAGCAGAAACTAACACATCATTGTAAAGCAATTATACTCCAATAAAGATGTTAAAAAAAACAAATCAATGAACTTAAAGATACAGATTCAATAGAGATTATCTGCTCTGAGGAGCAGAAAAACAAATAATGAAGAAAAATGATAGAATCTCAGAGTTTTGTGAGAAAAAGGAATCACATAATAAAATTAGAAAACCCAAGTTTGAACAGCTTAAATTGTTCATCAAGTGATGAATGATAAACAAAAGTAGTATTCTACTCAAGTCCATAAGCTGCAGGGTAGGCTGGAAGACACAGGGAAAGCCAATGTTGCAGTTCAAGTCTGAAGGTCATCTGCTGAAGAATTCCCTCTTGCTCAGGGGAAGTCAGTCTTTTATTCTACTCAGGCCTTCAACTGAGTGGATGGGTCCCATCCACATGGTGGAGGGCAACCTGCCTTACTCAAAGTCCACTGATTTAAATGTAAATCTTATCCAAAACCACCTCACAGAAACATGAGAATAATGCTTGATCACATTCTGGTCACTGTGGTCAGTCAAGTTACACATCAACAACAATCAGAGCCTCATGGGCCTGTAGAACGAAAACAGGTAATTCAGTATTTGTATTATCAGAGTTCCAGAATATAGTACAAAGAGAGTGGGACTGAGAGACTATTCAAGGAAATAATGGATAAAACTTCCCTAATTTGGTAAAGGACAAAACCCTACAGACTGAAGAACCTGAGCAAATGAGAAACACGATAAACCAAAGAAATCCATGCCAATACACACTGTAATTAAACTTTAGAGAGGTAAAAACAAACAAAAACAAATCTTAAAAGCAGTCAGAGAGAAACAACACATAATCTAGAGAGGAACTCCACTTGTAAAGACAGTGGATTTCTCATCTGAAACAACAGAGGCCAGAAGGAAGTAGCATTTTATTTTAAATGCTTGCTTATTGTACGTTGAGATATAATTTACATACCACAAGAAAAAAAAAAAAACTAAAAACAGAACTACCGTATGACCCAGCAGTCCCACTACTGGGCATATATCCTGAGAAAACCATAATTCAAAAAGAGTCATGTACCACAATGTTCACTGCAGCTCTATTTACAATAGCCAGGACATGGAAGCAACCTAACTGTTCATCGACAGATGAATGGATAAAGAAGATGTGACATATATATACAATGGAATATTATTCAGCCATAAAAAGAAATGAAATTGAGTTATTTGTAGTGAGGTGGATGGACCTAGAGTCTGTCATACAGAGTGAAGTAAGTCAGAAAGAGAAAAACAAATAACGTATGTTAACACATATATATGGAATCTAAAAAAAAAAAAAAAAAAGGTCATGAAGAACCTAGGGGCAGGACGGGAATAAAGACGCAGACGTAGAGAATGGACTTGAGGACATGGGCAGGGGGAAGGGTAAGCTGGACGAAGTGAGAGAGTGGCATTGACATACACACACTACCAAATGTAAAATCGATAGCTAGTGGGAAGCAGCCGCATAGCACAGGGAGATCAGCTCAGTGCTTTGTGACCACCTAGAGGGGTGGGATAGGAAGGGTGGGAGAGAGATGCAAGAGGGAGGAGATATGGGGATATATGTATATGTATGGCTGAATCACTTTGTTATAAAGTAGAAACAAACACCCCATCGTAGAGCAATTATACTCCAATAAAGATGTTTAAAAAAATAATAAATAAATTTTTTTAAAAAGTAAAAAATAAGATTTAAATTTACTTATTACAAACCCTAGACCCTAGTCAAGTCTATGAGCACATATAACAGGTTTTCTGACCAGGTCATTCTTCACTCACTCCATTTTCTATACCCAAGATAAAGCTGTAAATCAGCACTGACCTATCTTGGAAGAAAGAAGGCTGTTTGCAGTCTAAAACACCAAGGCAAAAAAAGGATAACTGAAGCTTCTGAAGGTAGTTATACAAAGCCCCTCTGTGCCTCAATTTCCAATAAATTGGGAATAAAACAGTTGTAAAGATTAAATGAGATACTGCATGTGAAATGCCTGTCTACTGCCTAATACAGAGCAAACACTCAATAAATAGTAGCTGCTATTATTATAGCAGGTATTTATTACTGAAAAGAGTGTTAGGCTGGAAGATGGATGATCAATTTTCTAGGTCACACAAACTTGGTTGTGATCTCAAGCAAGTTATATGGCTTATCTAGATTTCCATCTCCTCTGAGAGGTGAGAGAGTTGATGATCAGCAGGGTCCCTTTTAGCTCTGCCAGTTTAAGAGCCAATGATGCTAAACTGGCTTCTTTAAGCTCTCCGATAGTCTCAGAGATTCTTTTCTTGGAGATTGGCTATATGAGCTATATGTCATTCAACTAATTGAATCTTATTCCAAGGTTAGCACCAACATGCTATCTGTGTGACCTCAGCCGGGCAGTTTCAGATAGACGTATCGCATAGTCCAAGAGCTTTGTTCATAATTCTAAGCAGTACAAATGTTTACATAGTTACACATCTGCATGGATATCTGGCGCTCCTGATAAAAGTACCCATTTATCCTTCTAATGGTGATTCCCACCCTAATTTGCCTCTGGAGGACCATCCCTTTCCTCACATCTGGTCCATGTGCTTCTGGTGAAATTGTTCTCAACTGTGTGGCTGAACCACACTGACTCCATTTTGTCAGCTCCATCTTAGGTCTGCAGTCCTACCCCTTCCCTTTCTGCATGACTGTACTTTAGCCTACTCACAAGGAATGCGCCCAAGCCAGCTTTTACCTTTGTCTTCATCTGATATGGAAACTGTAAGAATGCCTTTGCTGACGCAGATAGTTAATAGTTCTCTATCAGCTTACCCTTGTCTTCAACTGATATGAAAACTGGAAGAATGCCTTTTGCTGATGCAGGTAGTTAACAGTCATGAGACCCCTCAGGGAAGGGCAGGGAGGAAAAACAGGGGTTCCTGTCAGTGTGGACCAACCACGCTTCTCCCAAGTAGTCAGATTCTATTTTTAGCTTTGGTCCCTTTAAATCCTCCTTACCCTTTTCAGAGGCAGAGTACGGCTATGAATGCTTCTGGATCATCTCCTGATCCTTCCTACCCGTGTATAAGTTACCCACAATGAACTTCACAATTACCCTTTATGGAGTTGCCTGCTTAGTTTTTTGGTCTTAAAGTTCTTGCTTAGTTCAGGGGATATAATTCACTATCTCTTCCTTCCAACATTAATCTCCTGATTTGTTTAGATCTAGGCCAATCAGTGAACAGGCATTGATTCAGGGTAAGAACACGACGCATTCAGAGTGAAGTTACATGCAATGAGATCTTTTTTTTGCCTTCTGGGAAAGAGTCACATCCAAATTCTTTCCCTCTGGACTTGAATCTGGAAGCATGTAGCTCTGGGATGATGAGGGGAGAGGCTGCTACCATGGAGCTGAGAAATGGAAAGCAAGAAAAACTGGGTGCTCAGTCATGCTCTTTGAACACTGGCTTAAGCCTGAAGAACCTACTCCTGGTCTTTCATGTACATGAGTCAATAAAATTCCTTTTTATGGGGGGTGTAACCCAGTCTGATTTGGGTTTTAAACTGTTACTTACAACCCAAAGAATTTAAACTGTTTTACACATGGTCCAAATGTAAACAAAATAATTCCCTTATTAGCAGGTTTGTTTTATAGACTATCTGAAGCAAGGTATCTCACAAAAGTTGGGAGTGGAGAGCATTCATCCTTCAGGAAAAGCCCATGGAAATAAGGCTTTAAATATTAATTTAAATTAATTTTGCTAATATTAGCTTAGTTTCATCAGAGCAAGGATGGGCCTGTATGCACAAAAAACCTATTCTCTTTCCAGTGAATGGGCCTTGCCTTAAAAGTCACAGACCCAAACATGGGCACTTGTAAGAGATGGCCAAGAGCACCTGAATAGCTTCATCTTGTCTGTAACCAGAAATTATCACCATAGGGCTCACATAGAGAAGGTCACCGACAAAAGTGCGGAATGATAAGCAGTGGCTCCACAGGAAGCAACCTGCCCGTCTTCCCAATTGACATGCTGGAAACAGAGTGGCCCAAACTTGGGTTGCTGAGATGATATAACAAAAGTGTTTGAAAAACAGCATTTTTGGATGGACATTTGTTAACCTATTAACCCACAGAAGTGGAGTTTGGAGTTTTCAATAAAGTAATGCTAATGTTAAACCTTTTTTTCCTTTTGCCTTACCATTCCCATCATTCACCTTTGTCAAATGAGAAAATAACACCTATGTGAAAGTTTTCTGTAAAATTGTAAAGTGTTATTCAATACTGCTTTGCACTCTAAACTAGCTTTGCTTGGAGCTGATCTGGCTCTCTCTCTCCCTTACGTGCTGTAATAAATTAAGATAAAGGGACCATTTTAGGCCCACCTTCTTCTTTTTTTTTAGCAGGGCTGACTTTATCACTAAAGTCAGTAGGGTGTGATGGTTTTGATTTATAACTTTCTCAACAGGTTAGCCATGATAGATCCACAAAAGTTATTTGGTTGATATTCTGTCTAGTGGCTATTCACATGGCTTCTCTTTCAAAGGAACAGAGGTCATGGCAGCCAAAATCCCACCCCCAGATCCACTCAATTTCACTGTCAGCGTAATACACTCCTGACTTTCCTGTAATCTGCAGGACTTTAGGAAAACTGCAAGTGGCTCTGTGGTAACAGAAGGTGCCACTTCCTGGGTAAGCCCATGGACATGAAATTCTGGGAACATACATATCACACCACAAAACTTAGTATTAAGACCATCCCCTAGTTTCTCACAGAATAGCCTCTTTTCCATAATGATCAGACTGGAAGAAACAAAGACCATTCCTTACAAAACACCTGTTCTCATCTCCTTTACCTCTCAACTTCTGCTGCCTTTTCTTTCTCCTCTACCACCTCTTCTGCAACAGGTATCTCTGAACTCCATCTGCCACTGCATTCCCACCCGTTTCATTCCAGCCCATGCTACTAGGATACGGCACCTTTGGCTGACAACTTCTAGCTTCCAGATTTCTTTGTTGTTATCCACAGTTCCCAATATATTGGGATGGGGTGGGCAACAAAACAAAAAACACATTCATACAGAAAACTGAGCTAAACAGGGTAATCCTCATATAAGAAAATGTAAGAATACAGCAAACTGATTTCAAATTTATGATCCCAGTTTGAATTGTGCTAAGTAACTATACAATTGCTACGTTATCTTATTACATAATAGTACAAGCTTCAAAATTATTTGAATCATTCCAGGCAAACAACATCCAGGAAAGTTAAAGACAAAGAACTTCACTAACTTTTCTTCCTTTTTTGAAGTTGAGTCAACCTTTTCTCCATGTCTACATATGGAAAGCATACCTGAAAGCATCAATGCCAGTATGTAATATTTTTAAAACTCTTTGCTTTTTCTTTTCATAAAAAATTAAACATACATGCAGTGTACTACAGCTACTTAAAATAAGTAAAAATATATTGTGATTTGTATTATCAATCTTCTGAGAAATAAATAATAACCTGTTACTACAGTAGCTGAGAACACAGTTCTAGAATTGAGATACTCTTCTGTGGGCCCTAGTCTGGGCTCACTCTGCATGTCTCCTGCTTTCAGGGCTTTTAGAACTGTTTTCAGTGTTTTACTTTTGTATATACTCTAAATTTGGCCCGAAGGTATGGTTTTACTGCAATCCTCTCCCTGCCCCAACTCCCCTGCTGCCCAGGTAACCAACGATAACAACCCAGGGTATATCATATCCTTCTATAGTTTGTTTCTGTGCTCTAATAGTCATATCACACATTTGTCCATCACTTTTCAATACTTTAATCCTTGCACAACCATGTGAGACAAGAAAGGGAAAGAATCCAAGTAGTTAGGAAACTGAGATTTAGATTTTATTTTTTGATTTAATAATTCATTTATAGTACTCAATATACTCACTGTTACTTAATAGGAACTTAATAGGTTGCACAAGATACAGGCACTTAAATATAAAAGAACAGTGAACTAAAGTTTCCTCACCAATGCAGTCTATACTCTTACTACAATACTTACTACTCCCACCAAGCTTTGGGCCAGTTAGCATAGGAACAAATAAAGGGACTGCAGGAAGCACACACTTAAAAGACCTGCTTCCAAATTGGAAGTTCCCAAACACTGGAGTTTTGCTTCCACTCTAGCCCTCACAGTCATGTTGGAGGTAGGTAGCTAAGAGGGAATGAAGCAGCAAGATTCAGATACTGGATGTAAAACGTTTAAATTTAATATACTTTATAGGAAATGATTTTACTTTGGGTCCATTAGTAAATTGTTACTGTTCCATGGAAAGATCTTAGAAAAACTAAGCTGTTGCGATCTGCAGCAATATGAACTGACAGGTACGGCACTGTAATACCAGGAGCAAACACACACATAGTCTTAAGCAGTCTGACAATATCTACTATTCATTTTTCCCAGTCCTGACTGTGGGGAGGATTAAGTGTACTAGTGCTCGGAAGTTCAGTTCTGCTTAAGGGGCCAGACACCTGTGGCTCTGGAGCCTCAAAGAAACAAAGAGGAATAGGAGGATTTAAAAAAGAAGTTCTATCACTGAAAGAATTTTTGTGAATGAGGTAAAGAGAAATTAGAACCCTGAGAGATAGTAACTTAATCTGTTATTTGGTCAAACAATTACCATCTTCTTTGCAATGATAACTAAGGACATCTACTTGTAGCTTTGTGACAAAGAATTTTTCCATCAGAACTGTGAAAACCACCAATTCACCCCATTAGCAGGTAGGAGCCCTTCTCCCTTTAATTTTCACTTTTACTTGGGGTAGATTCCCTAGGCAAAGTCAGTGCCCTCTGAGATCTATAAATAAAATTTCTCAACAGTAGCACATTTAGCAGCCCAGTACAACAAGGAAGATAGCAATTTAATCGGACATTTGTCTTTTCTTGTTGTCCCTAAGCCCCAACAGGAAATGCACAGCTAAGGAACCATTCTGCTTATGGACAAGGTAGGGAGAAATAAATCTCCCTTAAGTAATATCGCCAGACTTTAGATATTCTGCACAAGTCTGCTTAAACTGAATTGATAGATTCATTAGTAGGCAAAAGAATGGGCTCATGCAACTATTCATGTTATCTAGTGGCCAAAACTGGCACTTCAAAATGACATACTAGTTAGGTTAAAAATAATTTAACTTTTACTGTTCTTTTTCCTGTTTTTTTTTTTTAAACTAATGACAGTGTTTTGTTTTTTTAAAAATTTATTTATTATTTATTTATTATTATTACTTTTTGGCTGTGTTGGGTCTTTGTTTCTGTGCGAGGGCTTTCTCTAGTTGCGGCAAGCGGGGGCCACTCTTCATCGCGATGCGCGGGCCTCTCACTATCGCGGCCTCTCTTGTTGAGGAGCACAGGCTCCAGACGTGCAGGCTCAGTAGTTGTGGCTCACGGGCCTAGCTGCTCCGTGGCATGTGGGATCTCCCCAGACCAGGGCTCGAACCCGTGTCCCCTGCATTGGCAGGCAGATTCTCAACCACTGTGCCACCAGGGAAGCCCATTTTTCCTGTTTTTTTGGGGGTTTTTTACAGTAAAAGAGAACCTTTAATGTATGTCATGAAAACGTCTTTTATACCAGATTTCAATGACCATTGAAAAATGCAATAAATAATGTGAGATAAAATAATTTTTAGACAAAGTAGAGAGGGTTTATGAATGAAGGAAATTCTAAAGGATATAACACAGGAAGGAAACTTGTCCTGGATGCAAAGTTTGAGAAGTGAAATAGAACAGAGAGCAAATAAAGTAGTAAATATGTAGATAAATCCAAATGAACACTGACACTTAAAAACAATACACAATACAAATACTACATATGATAATACACAATTATGTAAGGCTGATGAATTTTTTTTTAAACATCTTTATTGGAGCATAATTGCTTTACAATGGTGTGTTAGTTTCTGCTGTATAACAAAGTGAATCAGTTATACATATACATATACATATATCCCCATATCTCCTCCCTCTTGCATCACCCTCCCACCCTCCCTATCCCACCCCTCTAGGTGGACACAAAGCACGGAGCTGATCTCCCTGTGCTATGCAGCTGCTTCCCACTAACTATCTATTTTACATTTGGTAGTGTATATATGTCCATGCCACTCTCTCACTTCGTCCCAGCTTACCCCTTGCCCCTCCCCGTGTCCTCAAGTCCATTCTCTACGTCTGCGTCTTTATTCCTGTCCTGCCCTTAGGTTCTTTGGAAACATTTTTTTTTTTTTTTTTTAGATTCCATACATATGTGTTAGCATACGGTATTTGTTTTTCTCTTTCTGACTTACTTTACTCTGTATGACAGTCTCCAGGTCCATCCACCTCACTACAAATAACTCAATTTCGTTTCTTTTTATTTTCCTCTGTTTTTGAAAAAAATTCCCTTAATATATCAAAAGCAGAAATAATCAGATTCATTATTTTCACTGATGGTTCAATTCTGACACATCCCTAACCCATTTTACTTCTCTGGTTCTCAGTTTCATCATCTGTAAAACAGGTCCAAGACTAGCTGATCTATTAGGTTCACTTACAACTTGAAAATTATTGAACTCAGACTTCCAGAACTTGTGCTTACAAACTAAGCATTCTACACTTCATTACGATTATGGAATGAAACATCACTTGCTCTAGTTATAAATGAAAATTAACATACTTATGTATACATTCTCATCCTGAATCAGAAATATAATTCCAATCAAAGGCAAAATGATTAAGAATAATTTTAATGAACTGTAAAAATACATCTGCTCTAGTTATGATGGGGAAAAATTCTACTATGGCTATTTAAATACAAAGTTCAGGGACTTCCCTGGTGGCGCAGTGGTTAAGAATCCACCTGCCAATGCAGGGGACACGGGTTCAAGCCCTGGTCCGGGAAGATCCCACATGCCACGGAGCAACTAAGCCCGTGCGCCACAACTACTGAGCCTGTGCTCTAGAGCCCACGAGCCTCAACTACTGAGCCCGCGCACCGCAACTACTGAAGCCTGCGTGCCTAGAGCCCATGCTCTGCAACAAGAGAAGCCACTGCAATAGAAGCCCGCGCGCCGCAATGAAGAGTAGCCCCCACTCACCGCAACTAGAGAAAGCCCATGCGCAGCAACGAAGACCCAGTGCAGCCAAAGAAAAAAAAATAAAGTTCAGTGTCTTCTGATAAATGAAGGATCCCAAAGGATAAATATGGTGATAGAGTATTACATGATTGGATATCTAAAACTAAATTAAATTAATAATTTGGCACAGATTTACATTATAATATCAAAAGCCATCTGTGGGGCTTCCCTGGTGGCGCAGTGGTTGAGAATCTGCCTGTCAATGCAGGGGACACGGGTTCGAGCCCTGGTGTGGGAAGGTCCCACATGCCGTGGAGCAACTAGGCCCGTGAGCCACAACTACTGAGCCTGCGCGTCTGGAGCCTGTGCTCTGCAACAAGAGAGGCCGCGATAGCGAGAGGCCCGCGCACCGCGATGAAGAGTGGCCCCCGCTTGCCGCAACTAGAGAAAGCCCTCACACAGAAACGAAGACCCAACACAGCCAAAAAAAAAAAAAAAAAAAAAAAAAAAGCTATCTGTGAAAACTGTACTGGAATCAAGAAATAGACTTATTATATTTAGAAGTTTAAAACTATTTAGGCCCTCATTGTTCAGGGGAAAATTGAAATTAATAGGTGGTTCTTTAAGCTGAATTAGGTTTGATTTTATATGTAAAGTGTTCAGGTTTTCTGTGTCTCTGTCGTACAGACGTGAACCTTGGAGTTCTACTAAAAAGAAGCTCCTAAATGTCCTAATGTATGTAAAATAATCTGGCAGGGGGTCTGGCACATGGCAAATGCTCAACAGGTAATTTGTTTTCTTCTCTTTTCCTCCCCTATCAGTAGATATAAAATACCAGGATGAAAAAAAATACGATTAAAATAATGAAAAAGGATCAGGAGTTTAAACAGGAGCTGAAATAAACACCCTCTGCTCTGTTATCAGGCACCCATCTTCCTTGGCTGTTTAAGAAGTTCTTAACCACATAAAACAGAAGCACCTGTGAATGTTTGTGTTCTATTACATATACTTTTACAGAGAAATGAAGCACAATAACAGCGCTGAAATGAAGAAAACTCTTTCTTTAAAGTCATTTATTCACAACAGATTGTAAGTAGGTCAAAGACCGTTTTCATTAAAAACAAAAAAAGTCTATTTTTTTTCTGAAAAAGCATGTTCTATTTTCAAATGAACAAGTGATGTTAGATCTTCCTGAGAGAAAATTATAAATTAAATAATTAGTGTGCATTAAATGATAGCCTGGGAAAAGAAAGGCCTCAGGAGATACTCTTTTTTTGTTTGTTTGTTTTGCTTAGATGAATACATTCAGCTTCATGTGTTTTGAGTGTCTTGGTACTATGGTGACAGGGGACATAAACATATAAAACTGGCTTTCCAGGAAAATAATGAAATGTGATCTATATTAACAGAATGTTTTTCTAAAGAACTTTGTGAAAAATATGTCAATATGTTTATACATAATGTTCACATTATGTAATAGAAGTTTTGGAAATGTTCATTTTTCCCATTCCAATATATACTGAAATATCAATGAAAATTCCCTCAATAACACAAAGGAGGAACTACAGCCAAGTAGGCAGAGGGGAGAGAGGCTTGGGAGGAAGCTGTGAAATTTTAAGGGAAAATGCATCATAGACTCACTCCATTTTAAAGCTTATAAAGGACTTTAGAGATAGATATTTCAGGGATTTCATCAACAGAACTTCATTTTTAAAGATTAGCATTGGTATGTTTACAATCTTTCATTAGAAACAACATATATCCTCAAATGTGTTAATATACCACATTTTAACATCCTGGAGTCCATCAATACATTGCCTCAAGTTGCCAAGTTATCTAGTTTTTGTGTAGAACTCAAATAAATAAGAAGCTCTTCCATTATCTCTGACTTACTGAAGCAAGTCATTTTATCACTTATCTTCATGACTCATGATTTTCTTGATACCATGAATCCAAAATGATATGTAGAATTAAACTGGATGAGGGGAAAGGAGAAATAGTTCTCTTTTAAATTTCTGGTTGAGAAAATGTGGAGGGCCATCATTCTTTTTTCTTGTTTTTTTGAAGTATAGTTGATTTACAATGTTGTGTTAGTTTCTGGTATACAGCAAAGTGATTCAGTTATACATATATATATTCTTTTTCATCTTCTCTTCCATTATGGTTTATTAAAGGATACTCAGTATAGTTCCCCATGCTATACAGTAGGACCTTGTTGTTTATCTATTTTACATATAGCAGTTTGTATCTGCTAGTCCCAAACTCCTAATTCATCCCTCCCCCACCACCCCCTTTCCCTTTTGGTAACCAGAAGTTTGTTCCCTGTCTGTTAGTCTGTTTCTGTTTCACAAATAAGTTCATTTGTGTCATATTTTAGATTCTACATATAAGTGATATCAGGTGGCACATGTCTTTCTCTTTCTGACTTACTTCATTTAGTATGATAATCTCTAGGTCAATTCATGTTGCCGCAAATGGCATTATTTCATTCTTTTTTATGGCTGAGTAGTAATTGTGTATATATACTACATCTTCTTTATCCATTCATTTGTTGCCGATGGACATTTAGGTTGCTTCCATGTCTTGGCTATTGTAAATAGTGCTGCTGTGAACATAGGGGTGCATGTATCTTTTCGGATTATAGCTTTGTCCAGATGTATGCCCAGGAGTGGGACTGCTGGATCATATGGCAACTCTATTTTTAGTTTTTTAATGAACCTCCATACTGTTCTCCATAGTGGCTGCACCAATTTACATTCTCACCAACAGTGTAGAAGGGTTCCCTTTTTTCCACACCCTCTCCAGCATTTGTTATTTGTAAACTTTTTAATGATGGCCATTCTGACAGGTGTGAGGTGATACCTCATTGTGGTTTTGATTTGCATTTCTCTAATAATTAGCGATGTTGAGCATCTTTTCATGTGCCTATTGGCCATCACTATGTCTTCTTTGGTGAAATGTCTATTTAGGTCTTCTGCCCATTTTTTGATTGGGTTGTTTGTTTCTTTGTTGTTGAGTTGTATGAGCTGTTTGTATATTTTGGAAATTAAGCCTGAAGGGCCATCACTCTTATACCTCACAGTTAGACAGAAAATTCAGATAAGGGAGATATAATTCAGATAAAGGAGATAGTATTAACTAACCAAAATCCCATTTACCATTTGTTGAATTCTTCACCACAAATTCTGTTATAGCCTGTGAGATCTAGGAATGTCCACCTATGAGGACAGTCAACCATAAGTAAATTCAGTTTTAAAATAAGCAGTCCTTTGGATCATATTCATGCTTCCATTCACTCATTCATTTATTCAATGAACATTTTACTTGGAAGCTACTATATGCCAGGCATCGGGAATATAATAGGAAGCAAGAGCCCACAAAAATCTCTCTGAACTCAAAGATCTTCTCAGTCTATCAAGGGGTTAAGATTAGGTAACCAGCAATTATTTATAATATAGAGTGATATACGTAAGATTTAACTATCTATTTACACAATAGTAAGCTAGAAACTATACAGTTAAAAACTTAAATAAAACTGAAAGTTTCTCTCTCTCTCTTTTTTTTCACCTTGTCCAAATTTCATTTTTTCCAACAGTTATTTGCTTGGTTCCTGTACTAGGTCATCTAAACAAGGCATGTCTGAAAGTGAAAGGGAGTGGTACTAATAACTTTGCTGGATTAGGGACTGCCCTGGTCAAATGGGGATACATGGTCATCCTAGTGATGGGAAATGTAAATATCTCTTCCTAGTCCACTTTTTCCAAAAAACAGTATTCTGAAGAGTGTGATCATCAAAAAGCATAAGAGAACAGATATGTTCATGATCTGAAGTAGGCTAATTAAATCCACGTGGACATGTTTTTCCTTTGGACTTTATGGTCTCTATGGTGTCAGAGCCACAACTTCCATGACCACATTTCGATATGCAGAAGAGGGGAAAAGATTCTCTCCAGAATGCTTTGCTTGTAATAAGGTTAGAGACTTTACATTTTTCTAACTTACCAGGTCTTTGGATTTCTGTCAGGTACCACAAAACCAGGTACAAAAGAATCCTAAATCAAGGATGTTCCAACAAAACTTCAACAGCAGCCTACGGATGCCTGCAGGGACCTGTCTATAGATTCCTAGGTCCAGATCAAGGTAGCAAGATGCTGGTTGGCATACTGGCGGCTCAAATTAGCACTAACATTTTCTGAAATATCTAAAGGAAAGAAAATTCAGGATTTCTGGACAGAAATTAGTAACAAGAAACTGTTTATACAGCAGGCAACAGAAGCAGCAATTCAGAACCCATTTTTTATTTCATGCTCGTTTAGCAGAGGAACTGTGAGCCCTCTGAGGAAGAAGATGCATGGCTGGGGCTGGAAGTACGTGCCTGGAGCTAGAAAATCTGAGGAGCAGATATCCTTTCTGATATGAGGACGAACCTATATATTTCTGCTTTGACTCTTAAGGGTAGAAACTAGGAGAAAGGGTTTGCTTGACTTTCCTTCAAGTGTGTGTGGGCGCACGTGCACGAGACAGAAAGACGAGAGAGACAAGAGAGACAGAGAGACAGAGAGCTTGAGTGTACAAGCACAAGAGTGGGTGTGCTTTGGAATCAAAGTGAAGGGCTGAATATTAAGAATTTTCAAATTATTACCTGCGTAAGAAATCAGATACTACTAGTCATTCAAAGTCAACAGTCAGGCTGGCTGCATAAGAATCACTCCTAAAAACTCAGGTTCCTTGGCCTATCTCTAAGATTAGATTAGGTAAGGAACCAAAGACCATGAATTACTACAACTCCTTCCAGTTTCTTAAGCCCTTTAACTTCCCCACAATTGTTTTATTTTATGTGTTTCCCCAAAATGATGAAAAATACTTTTGAGGCTATCCTTAGAAAACTGGGGAAAATGCATCTTAATCTGAAGCCAGTTTTTGAGACAAAGGTTAGAGTGAATTCAGTATAAAGTTAGGAAAGTACTTTGCATCATTGGGATTTGTTGTAAGGAAAGGAGTAACCCTGGGAAACCCCTGGTTAGGGGTTTGTGACAGTAATCCTGTTCGGTTCTTGACTCTGGTTGTCACAGAATTATCATTTTCTGTTTTGTACCTCCTCTCCTCATATATTGTCCCCAACTGGTCTAAGACAGGGAAACTGGGGGAAAAAGAGGGTGCACTGCAGCAGAGAAGGGTGATATAACATTAGTTATGTCTGCTTTTCATAAATGTGTGCCGCCCTTTCCAATAACTTCAAAATCGGCTGCTGATTGGTGAAGACCACATTCTCTTCAGTTTTCTGAGGGTTTATTCCATTAGATGAAGTGTATTAGTGTACCCTAACAAGCAAAGACTTAATTCTAGTATCTAGGATCTATTTTTAGAAAATATGGAAAACTAACCAAATCATGCCTGCAGGAAGGAAAAAAATACCATTTTTCCCTTTTACATGACACTTAAAAAAATCTAACTAAAGTAAGCACATCACAGATTCAGAGAAAGGAATTGTGAGGGAAGGTGTCATTCTTCTAGAATTTAAGTTAAATGGTGTTTAAACGGAGTGCTGTAACAAAAAAAAAGAAAATAACAAGTTTTGGTGGAGATGTGGGGAAACTGGAACCCTTGTACATTGCTGGTAGGAATGTAAAATGATTCAGTTGCTGTGGAAAATAGTAATGGCTGTTCCCCCAAAAGTTAAACATATAATAACTATATAATATAGCAATTCCACTCCTTGGTATACACCCAAAAGAACTGAAAACAGGTATCCAAACAAATATATGTATACACCTGTTAATAGCAGCACTATGTCCAATAGCCAGAAAGTGGAAACCCAAATGTCCATCAAAGGATGAAGAAATAAGTAAATTGTGGTTTATATATACATGCAATGGAAGCCATAAAAAGGAATGAAGTACTGACAGATGTTACAATGTAGATAATCCTTAAAAGCATTATGCTAAGTGAAAGATGCCATACACAAAAGGTCATATATTGTAGGATTCCATTTATATAATATATTCAGACTAGGCAAATCCACGCAGACAGGAAGCAGACTAGTAGTTCCCAGGGACTGGAGGGAGTGGGGAGTGGTAAGTAACTGCTGAATGGGTATGGGTTTCTTTTTGGGGTGATGAAACTGTTTTGGAACTACACAGAGCTGGTGGTTGTAAAACACTGTCAATGTACTAAATGCCACTGAATTGTTCACTTTAAAATGTTTATTTGATGGGCTTCCCTGGTGGCGCAGTGGTTGAGAATCTGCCTGCCAATGCAGGGGACACGGGTTCGAGCCCTGGTCTGGGAAGATCCCACATGCCGTGGAGCAAATGGGCCCGTGAGCCACAACTACTGAGTCTGCGCGTCTGGAGTCTGTGCTCCGCAACAAGAGGCTGTGACAGTGAGAGGCCCGCGCACCGCGATGAAGAGTGGTCCTCGCTTGCCGCAACTAGAGAAAGCCCTCGCACAGAAACGAAGACCCAACACACCCAAAAATAAATAAATTAAAAAAAAAAAAAGTTTATTTGAATGTCATGTGAATTTAACCTGAATGGAAAAAAAAAAAAGACAAGTGCAATGCCTTCTCAGCAGATGTGGGTGTGTTTTTCCCACAACTAAGAAACAGGTGTTGGTCTGCACATACCTGGAAGACAAGGTTGATGTTGCTGAGGTACCAAGTTTGGGTCTGGAGGCAAGGGTAATTCTTCAGAAATATACTTTAAAAGTTCCTTCCCCTGGTATGTTACCTGCACATAATTAAACACAGAACTTCAAAATCATATATTTTATAAGAAGCAAATACACCTTTCTCCTGCAAATTGTAACTCCAGTAAAGTATTGACTGTTGTACATTATGTAGTGGCAAACTAGCCCACAGCCAAATCTGGGCTGCCATCTTTTTTGTAAATAAAGTTTTACTAGAACACAGTGATACCCATTCATTTACTCAACATCTATGGCTGCTTTTATGCTACAACAGTATGGAGTAGTTTTGACAGAGACCATATGCTCACAAAGCCTGAAATATGTATTATCTGGCCCTTTACAGAAAAAATTGCTGATCCCTGATATGTATCATTAATTCTCTCATATGTTCACTTATTCAACAAATATTAATCCAGCACCTGCTACTTTATAACTTTAAAAAATTAATGTTGCATTAATAAAATTAAGTCATAAAAGTAAAATGGTACTTTTCCAGAAATCAGATACACAACTGGTTAGATTAACTGCATTTTAGGTCTATATATCAAAGTTTTTTTGTTTTTCTTGGTTTTTTTTTTTGAACTTAGTTATTGTTTATCAGCCCAAAAGGTCAGAGCTTAGAAATATGTACATACAAATGGGCTGGACTGAGGAGGACTGGCAAACACCTGCCAGAAATGTTCTGAGACCAAGGGTCTTTGCATCCTCTGGACTTAGTTCTAGAGCAGTCTAATAATATACTCCCAGAAGCTAGGTTCACTATGGTTAAACCAGCAAGTCTCAACTTGGACATCCCTTCCTCCAGGATGCCTTCCTATAACTGCTAAGCTCAAGTCATGACCCTCTTCTAGGATCCCATAAAGTCTGTGCTAATATTTCTGTCAAGGCACTTACCCCACTTAAAGGAAGTTATGTATTAATGTGTCCGTTTCCACTAAACTATAGGCTCCTTGAAGAAGGATCTGTATAATATTACTTTTTATTCTCTAGCTCTTCATACAGTGCCTGACAATACTAGGAAAAAACTCTTAAGTCCCAGCTCTTAAGCAAAATTCTTAAATTCTCTGAGCCTGAGTTTGTGCACCTGTTAAATGAGTATCTCCAGATTTTTAAGTTGTGAGGAGTAAAGGAGATAATATATATGATAATATATACTTTTGGCATGCTGTCTAGCACATCCTGAGTGCTCAGTAAATGCTTGTTACTGAACAGAGCGAGGAAGGCCTAAGGAATACAGAATGGTTAGGCAGCCTTTTAGCTCAATCCTATGACTAAACAAAGCTTGGTAATGTTAATGGAACAGACCTGGCCTACTCAGTATGCTAAACCCTCCTCACTTGCCAGGGAAAAAGAGCGATGAGGCCACTGAATGCCACCTGTCATTTCTCCAAACAACTAACATTTAAAAACAATGGATTTTGAACATTCATCCAAAAACAGCAGAATACACATTCAAGTGCACATGGGACATTTTCCAGGATAGATCACATACTAGGCCACAAAACAAGTCTCAATCAATTTAAGAAGACTAAAATCATATCAAGCATCTTTTCCAACCACAACACTATGTGACTAGAAATCAACTACAAGAAAAAAAAACTGCAAAATATCTCCACAAACACGTGGAGGCTAAACAATATGCTACTAAACAACCAACAGTTCACTGAAGAAAGCAAAGAAGAAAAACAAAATACCTAGAGACAAATGAAAACAAAATCATGATGATCCAAAATCTATGGGATGCAGCAAAAGCAGTTGTAAGAGGGAAGTTTATAGTGACACAAGCTTACCTCAGGAAACAAGAAAAAATCTCAAATAAATGACCTAATCTTACACCTAAAGGAACTAGAGAAAGAAGAACAAACAAAACCTAAAGTTTGTAGAAGGAAAGAAATCATAAGGATCAGAGCAGAAATAAATGACACAGAGACTAAAAAAAAAAAAAATAGAAAAAGTCAATGAAACTAAAATCTGATTCTTTGAACAGATAAAATTGATAAACCTTTAGTCAGACTTATCAAGAAAAAAAGGGAGAGGGCCCAAGTCAATAAAATCAGAAATGAAAAGGAGAAGTTACAACCAACACCACAGAAATACCAAGGATCTTAAGAGACTACTACAAACAACTACATGCCAATAAAATGGACAATCTAGAAGAAATGGACAAATTCTTAGAAATGTACAATCTCCCCACACTAAACGAGGAAGAAATAGAAAATCTGAATAGACCAATTACCAGCAATGAAATTGAATCAGTAATTTAAAAACTCCCAACAAACAAAAGTAAAGGACCAGATGGCTTCACAGGTGAATTCTACCAAACATTTAGAAAAGAGTTAACACCTATCCTTCTCAAACTATTCCAAAAAAACTGCAGAGGAAGGAACACTTTCAAACTCATTCTAGAAGGCCAGCATCACACTGATACCAAAACCAGACAAGATATCACAAAAAAACCTCACAAAATTATAGCTAATATCACTGATAAACATAGACACAAAAATTCTCACAAAATATTAGCAAACAGAATCCAACAATACATTAAGAGGACCATACACCATGATCAAGTGGGATTTATCCTAGGTATGCAAGGATTTTTTGATGTCTGCAAATCGATCAATGTGATATACTACATTAACAAACTGAAGAATAAAAATCATATGATCATCTCAATAGATGCAGAAAAAGCTTTGACCAAATTCAACATCCATTTATAATTAAAACACTCCAGAAAGTGGGCACAGAGGGAATGTACCTCAACATAATAAAGATCACATATGACAAACCCAGAGTTAACATCATACTCATGGTGAAAAGCTGAAAGCATTTCCTCTAAGATCAGAAACAAGACAAAGATGCCCACTCTTGCTACTTTTATTCACACAGTATTGGAAGTCCTAGCCACAACAATCAGGCAAGAAAAAGAAATAAAAGGCATCCCAATTGGAAACACATAAGTAAAACTGTCACTGTTTGCAGATGACATGATACTATACATAGAAAATACTAAAAACACCACCAGAAAACTACCAGAGCTCATCAGTGAATTCAGAAAAGCTGCAGGATACAAAATTAATATATAGAAATTTGTTGCCTTTCTATACATTAACAATGAACTATGTATGCATATGGCTGATTCACTTTGTTGTACAACAGAAACTAACACAGCATTGTGAAGCAATTATACTCCAATAAAAATGTATTTAAAAAAAAAAACAATGAACCATCAGAAAGAGATTAAGGAAACAATCTCATTTACCATTCCATCAAAAAGAATAAAATACCTAGGAATAAACCTACCTAAGGAGGTAAAAGTCCTGTACTTGGGAAACTGTAAGACACTGATGAAAGAAACTGAAAATGAAACAAACAAATGGAAAGAAAAACATGTTCTTGGACTGGAAGAATTAATATTGTTAAAATGACCATACTACCCAAGGCAATCTACAGATTCAATGCAACCCCTATCAAAATACCAATGGCATTTTGCACAGAACTAGAACAAATAATTTAAAAATTTGTATAAAACCACAAAAGACCTGAATAGCCAAAACAATCTTGAGAAAGAAGAACAGAGCTGGAGGAATCATACTCCCTGACTTAAGATTATACTACAAAGCTACAGTCATCAAAACAGTATGGGCACAAAAACACACACACAGATCAACAGAACAGAATAGAGAGCCCAGAAGTAAACCTATGCACTTATGGTCAATTAATCTAGGACAAAGGAGGCAAGAATATACAATGGAGGAAAGACAGTCTCTTCAATAAGTGGTGCTGGGAAAACTGGACAGCTACATGTAAAAAAATGAAATTAGAACATTTCTCATACCATATACCAATCCAAATGGATTAAAGACCTAAATGTAAGACTGGAAATCATAAAATTCCCAGAAGAGAACATAGGCAGAACACGCTTTGATATAAATCAGAGCAATATTGTTTTGGATCTGTCTCCTAAGGCAAAGGAAACAAAATAAAAAATAAACAAATGGGACCTACTTAAACTTAAAAGCTTTTGTACAGCAAAAGAAACCATCGACAAAATGAAAACACAACCTACTGAAGGGGAGAAAATACTTGCAAATGATATAACTATTTGCAAGTATTAAGGGGTTAATATCCAAAATGTATAAACAGCTCATACAACTCAATATCAAAAAACAAACAGCCTGGTCAAAAAATGGGTAGAAGACCTGAATAGAAATTTTTCCAAAGAAGACATACAGATGGCCAACAGTCACATGAAAAGATGTTCAACACTGCTAATCATCAGAAAAATGCAAATCAAAACCACAATGAGGTATCACCTCACACCTGTCAGAATGGCTATCATCAAAAAGAACACAAATAACAAATGTTGGCAAGGCTGTGGAGAAAGGGGAACCCTTTCGTATGCTGTTGGTGGGAATGTATATTGGTGCAGCCACAGTGGAAAACAGTATGGAGGTTTCTCAAAAAACTAAAAATAGAACTGTCATATGATTCAGCAATTCTAGTCCTGGGTATATATCTGAATAAAAACCAAAACCACTAATTTGAAAAGGTACATGCACCCAATGTTCACAGAAGCATTATTTACAGTTGCCAAGATATGAAAGCAACCTAAGCGCCCATCAACAGATGAATGGATAAAGAAGATGTGGTATATATGTACAATGGAATATCACTCAGCCATAAAAAAGAATGTAAACGTGCCATCTGCAACAACATGGATGGACCTGGAGGGTATTATGCTATGTGAAATAAGTCAGACAGAGAAAGACAAATACTCTGTTATCACTTATATGTGGAATCTAAAAAATAAAATGAATGAATATAACAAAACAGAAACAGAAACAGATAGAGAAAATAAACTAGTGGTTACCAGAGTGGAGAGGGAAGAAGGGAGGGGCAAGATAGGGGTAGGAGATTAGGAGGTACAAACTACTATGTATAAAATAAATAAGCTATGAGGATATATTGTACAGCACAGGGAATATAGCCAATATTTTATAATAAATTTAAGTATAATCTGTAAAGATTTTGAATGACTATGTTGTACAGCTGAAATCAGCTACACCTCAGAAATAATAAAGTTTACCTGCAAGTATATAAGAAGAAGAAAGAATGGATTTTGTTCACATTATCACCCTGACAATATCCAACACACCTCATGCACTCATCAATGTGTAGGCTCAGTATGTTTTCACCTATGTCTCAGATTTAAAGTATATTTTTATCAGTTAGTGCTGGGTAAAATTTTACCTTAGTAGCCTTAGAGGTCATGAGACCCCATAGGTCCCAGACATATCACTAGGGATAATTCACACATTCAAAGAACACAGCTTTAAGAAAATCCACTGAGTTAAAAATCTATTTTCCACAAGGTAGGAGTGATTTAATGAACAAGGATAACAATGAATAGACCTCAAACTGAACAGGCACTAGGTCACTTCAGGAGACTGAAGCGGCAAGAGGAGTGAGTGATGTCCAGTGGAGTACGCATGAGGATTCCCTTGGCAAAGCTGTACAGCAGCTCAGCTGCTTGGGTACGAGGTATGAGTCATCTCCGTGTCTAGTGGCTGTGTCATTCTGTCTGATGTAGGACAAGACCTAGTTTTCTGGCATTTCTTGCCCGACAACCAACCAGTCCTGGCTCTATAGACCCACCACTGTACTAGGAACTAGTTGGTAGAAATGTTCACATTTACTGAGGTAGCAAAAAGCTCCTATCAAGAAGTGACTGTGAATTCAGGAGTTACCCCAAGACAAGAGGGGTAGAGGTTACTGTGGTAAATTTTAAAAGAGGCTTCAAAAAATTGTAAACAAACCCACTGGGGCAGTGTTTCTTAGCTTGTGGTATTTACTAGAAGTACATGAGTGTCCTACAGTAATTTTTGAAACTATTTCCATTTTTAGGATAATTAAAAAAAAAATCTAAGCTTGCTCAGATAATCTGTATGAGTATCTTACATCCAAGAATTGCCCTAATTTTAGTGCCCACATTTGTATTTGGCTTCACTATCACATAGATGTTAAACAATATGACTCCAATTGACATGGCTAATGAGAAAAGACCAGAGGCAATGTGATATGTAAATGAGGCATATAAGTACAGAGTGAGAGCCAAATGATATCACAGTCAGCTATTCAAAAGCAGAAAATGCAGTAGTTCCAATAGAGAAAAAGAGTGGGAGGACTGAGTCATCATCAGTGGGCCACAGGCATGTTAAGCTCAAAAGAACCTAAGCTACAGCAATTAATACCATATTCACACTGTGAGCATAGATTCAGTTTCAGCAAAACAATATCATCTATCATGAATTTAAGAAACTTTGTAATAAAAAGGGATTTCCATGGGTATAATGTTAATTACTAATATGCAAATACGATTTATGAATCCATGGAAAGGATTAGGCAGGTTGAATTGAAAGTAGATGGCCTGGTGACTCCAGTGGTGGGAAATAAAAAAAAATAATAATACAGGAAAAAAGGAACACAGAGAGACTATAATATAAAGCAGAGAAAATTTAAAATGTGCTCATGTAAGTGAAGGACCTGAAACACTGTTCTGGAAGCACCTGCAACAGAGGTCTAGGAGACCAGAATGCAGAGTTTAGGGACAAAGACTGAGATAGGAGCTAGGAAGGAGAGTGGGCAGAGCTGAGTTGGACAAAAAAAGAGAGGAAACCACCTTCTATTACTGGTGCACTGAGACTTACTGTAATGGTTAGTGGAGGTTGAAGGTATTTGCAATTCTGTAAAACAGTAATGGTGACTGTCTGATGACTCACACTTTCCTGGGTGAATCACTGCAATACTTGGTTCCCTGAAGGGGTGCCAAGGACATCTGGAGGTGGCTGATCACTGGACCTCAAGGGTGTCAGTCATCGATACTCTTCAAATTGGTTATTAAACTGGGCTTATAACTCAGAACACAGAACTGAGGGGGAGACCACTAAGTCTGGGAAGTCTGAATAAAAATTCAGAAATATTTTTTTGGGAGGCTAGCAATTCATGGATAACACTATGTTCAAACATAAAAGTGCACCATAACTTCTGTGTATCTTAGGCCCCTTTATCATAACTTTCGTCTTTAGGGGAAAATTTTGCTTTATTTTATCAGAATACTAGTAACATATTAAGTTATCAATTCACCAGTGGTTCCAAATTTTCTATGTGGAGTCACAGGGACCTGCAATCACTGTGGAGGTGAGGTGGCAGGGACAAGAGGGGAAGATCAGGGGCATTCAATTTTCTGAGACTAGGTGAGGAACAAGGAAGGAGAGGCTCAGTTAGCTGTGCAATCCTGCTGTGGGGAATTCTGGCAAATAGGAATTGTGGGAGAAAGCATGTAGCATATTGCAGAAGGGATGCATGAGGACAAAACTAATTTGGAGAACTTTCAAATTCCTTAAAAAAAGGAAATAGTTTTATCATCAAAAAATATGTACCTTTCCATTTGAATATGAAGTTAAAGATAAACTTAAGAATGACCCACCTTACTCCAAGCATAATTCCAGGTCACGTAACTGTCAGCTCCTAGAAGATCCTTGAGCCAGATGACTGGGTTTTGATAAATCTGACCATTTTCTACCTTAATTTTGCCATTCAATAAAACACTGGCTTTATGGGTTGTCTCCTGAGGTGAAAAGTAATACAAAAATTAGGATTAAAAAATATCTGAAATATGTGAACTTCTGCTTCTGTCCATGATGAAGTAACAGGGACCAGATTTACCTTAACACATGACACAACCAAAAAAAAAAAGGCAAACTAAATATATGAAACAATGGTTTCCAAGATACCAAACATCAGGGAACAAAGTATAGTGATCCTGAGAAATGAGAAACTAATGAGGTGAGCCCTACAATTGTCCCAACTCACTGCCTTGAGAGTTTCGAGGTCATGGTACAGGGAGAGGGCATCCAGGCATAGTCTAGGGAGGCATGATGGCTAGAGTTTGCAGGACAGAGTACTGAAGAAGAGAGAAATATATAGAGAGAGAACTCTGCAGATCTTCAGGGGATCCTTTTTAAGTATTCTGCTGAGCTGTGATTGGCCATGTGTGTGAGGAAATTACCCAAGCCTGGGAAAAGAACTACTTGAAAGAATTAGAGGTAATGGCATTCTCTGGCATTCTCAAAGGGCAGAAATAGCACCTGTTCCCAATAGTAAGACTAGAAAAACCTCAAAACTGATGGGGCATTGGGAGGTACACAGAAGAGTCTTGCCTCTGTAGTGGGATATAATTAGCCTTAGACTGAACACTGCTCCAATCCTGCCTAACAAATTGTAAAAGCATGACCCAAAAGGATCAAACTGTTTCTGTGTAAATTAACTATATTCTAGAACAAATATCCAAAATATTTTTAAGAATACAAACATATCTGGCATCCAACAAGATAAATTTCACAATTCTGGGATCCAATAAAAAATTAACAGGCCTAGAAACAAGTAGGAAAATAAATCCATATGGAGGAGATAAAGCAATCAATTGAAAATGACTGACAACTCTCAAAGATGTTAGAATTAGCAGATAAGGACATTAAATAGTTATTATAGTCATATTCCACATGTTCCAAAAGTTACATGGAGACATGGAAGATATAAAAGAAGACTCAAATCAAACTTCTAGAGATGAAAATTACAACATATGAAATGAAAAATACACTGGATGAGATGAACAGATTAGACACTGCAAACAAAAAGATTAGTGAATTCAAAGACACAGGAATAGAAATGGCATAAAAAACCCACAGAGAAAAGAGAATTTAAAAATAAGATCATCACAGTGAGTTGTGGAATGATTTTAAGCAGCCTAATATGTATGTAATGGGAATTCAAAAATGAAGGGAGGGAAGAAAAAATATTTGAAGAAATAATGGCTGAAATTTTTCCAAATTTGAGGCAATGATAAAACCAGAGATTCAAGAAGTTCAACAAACCCTGGAGCATCGTCCAGCGAGAAATCTCCAGCATGAAACTTCACAAACCACTTTTGACACATTCGATCAGTCACAGCACCTTCTCCATACACTGCACAAATCTTTTTGTGCATTTCAGTTGTGTTTTAATGCTTCTTGAAATAATAAAGCATAATACGCTGAAAATGTTGATTTTTTTTCTTCCACCTTCAATATTAAAATGGCTACACAAAAATTCACGTTTTGATAAGTCTTTTTTTAAATGCACACTGATATGACAGCTGTCACATACAATCTAACAAAACTGTTTCAAATGAAGTTAAAGACAACTAAGTGCTACTAGAGCCATCTTAAGGAAAAAAATGAACAAACCTTTTGGCTCACCCAACAGTATACATGAAGTGGTATAATATCACTTAAAGGTAGATTGTGAGAAGTTAAAAACAGATACCATAAACTCTAAAGGCAGAACTAAAATAGAAAGTTATAGCTGGGAGTTCCCTGGCGGTCCAGTGGTTGAGACTCGGCTCTTTCACTGCTGTGGCCTGGGTTCAATCCCTGGTTGGGGAACTAAGATCCCACAAGATGCACAGTGTGGTCAAAAAAAAAAAAAAAAGAGAGAAAGTTACAGCTCATAAACGAACAAAGGGGATAAAGCATAAAAAGATGAAAAAAGGAACAAAGAGAGATAAGAGAAATAGAAAACAAATACCACATGACAGATTTAAACTAACTATATAAAAAGTCACATTGAATGTAGTATTCTAGAATTGACTTCTGGCATGACAGTATGAGGATCCACATCCAGGTAAGAACTATTAAAAAAATTTTTAAGTTGCTGAAAATGATCATAAGGGCATGCAGTAAGTGAAGACACATCTATTCAACAAAATCTATGAAAATTAGGTTTAAAAAATGTGAGAAACAGTGATATTTGAACCAAGACTGCTTCCTTCCTCCCCCCACAGTGAGGTGGAGACTCCCCTTGACTGCTACAGCCAAGAGCACTGCACTCTCTCTCCCTAAAACTGCCAGTCAGAGGGCTACCTTCTTGGTAGGGGTAGGACATAAATATTTCTCATCCTGCCTCAGCTATCTGTTGCTAAGTCCAAGTTGTGGGCAAGTGCAGCCAAGAGGTGGGGGTTCTTTTCTTCTGTTTAACCTGTACTGGTGACACAGAGTCTCTACCTTTGCCAAGGTGCTACTGAGACTATTGGGGTCCTGCTCACACTTGCCCTGGCTTGTAAGGTGGTGGTTTCATGTCAGGAGAGGCAAATTGAAAAGGCAAGAGGCTAGTGTGCCCCTTTCCACTAAATGCTCAGATCCTAAAGCAGGGGTATCATTCAGAGAGAAGTTGCCATGTTCCTGCCCTAAGCTCCAGAGCCATGGCACAGATATTTTGCCTGGGAACAATAACAAACGTAAGAAAAGATGGGGATCAATATACAGACTTGCTACAATACATTACCTACTCTAAAATATCTAAAATGTCCAGTTCCAACAAAAAATTATGAGACATGTGAAGAAACAGGAAGTATGACACATACAGCAAAATAAACGAATGAAAAACCAACATAAACTGCCTGTGAGAATGACCAAAGACTTCAAAACAGCCGTTTATATACATGTTCAAAGAACTAAAGGAAACCATAATTAAGGATGTAAAGCAAGGTATGATAACAATATCACATCAAACAGAAAGTATCAATAAAGAAACAATTTATTAAGAAACAAAAAGAAGTTATGGAGTTGAAAAGTACAATAACTAAAATGCAAAATTTAATAGAGAGGCTCAGATTTTCAATGTCAGAAGAATTAGTAAACTTGAAGAGAGATCAATAGAGATTACGTAAGCTGAAGAAGAAAAAGAAAAAAGAGTGAAGAAAAATGAAAAAGCTTCAGAGAAATGTGAGACACCATTAAGCACATCAACATATGCATAATGGGAGTACCAAAAGGACAGGAGAAAGGAGCAGAAAAAATATTTGAAGAAATAATGGCTAAAAATTTCCCAAATTTATTGAAAAACATTAATCTACATATTCAGGAAGGTCAATGACTTCCAATAAGGATAACACAAAGAGAGCCATAAATAGATACATAGTAAAAATACTGAAAGTCAAAGACAATAAGAAATTATTGAAAGAAGCAAGTGAAAAATGACTCATCACTTACAAGGTAAACCCCAAAAGATTAACAACTGACTTCTTATCAGAAACAATGAAAGCCAGAAGCAGTGGAATAACACACTCAAAGTACACAAAGAAAAACCTGTAACCAGGGCTTCCCTGGTGGCGCAGTGGTTGGGAGTCAGCCTGCCAATGCAGGGGACACGGGTTCGGGCCCTGGTCCGGAGGGATCCCACATGCTGCGGAGCAACTAAGCCCGTGTGCCACAACTACTGAGTCTGCGCTCTAGAGCCCTCGAGCCACAACTACTGAACCCGCATGCCACAACTACTGAAGCCCGCGTGCCTATAGCCCGTGCTCTGCAACAAGAGAAGCCACCGCAATGAGAAGCCCGTGCACTGCAACAAAGAGTAGCCCCCGCTCGCTGCAACTAGAGAAAGCCCACGTGCAGCAACGAAGACCCAACAGAGCCAAAAATAATAAATAAAACAAAAAACAAACAAAAAAACCTGTAACCAAGAATCCTATTTTCAGCAAATCTTTCAAAAATAAAGGTGATGTAAAGACCTCTCCTGAGAAAATTTGTTGCTAGCAGACCTGCCTTACAAAAAATACTAAAGGAAGTTCTTCAGGTTGAAATCAAGTGACCCCCAAATGGTAATATGAATCCACATGGAAAAACAAAGAGCATCAGTAAAAGTAATCACATATTATAAAAGACAGTATAAACACATATTTCTTCTTTCTTTGCTTAACTGATTTTTAAAACAATTGTACAAAACAATAGGGATATAATACATATATATTTGCAAAAGCACAAAGGAGGTGGGTGGAGGAAGTTCTACTGGGCTAAGAAAATGACTCCATATGGTAACTCCAATCCACAGGAACAAATAAAGAGAACCAGCAAGGATAAATAAGAAGGTTAATATATCAAAAGTTATAAATATAAACTTGCTCTCCTTTCTTCTCCTCAGCTTCTTTAAAAGTCACAAAATTTTATAAAGTAATAATTATAACAATGAATTATTGGGTTTATAACATTTACAGATATATCAATAATATATATAATAATAATATCACAAAAGGGAAAGAGAAAACTTGAGCAACACTATAAACTAACTAGACTGAACAGGCATCTATAGAAAACTTCTCCTAATGATAGGAGAATATATACATTCTTCTCAAGTACACATGGGACATTCTCTAGCATAGGCTATACACTATCTAAGCCACAAAATAAGTCTCAGAAAATTTAAAAGGACCAAAATAATACAAAGTATGTTCTCTAAGAGCAATGGAATGAAATTAGAAATTAATAACAAAAAAATGAGAAACTCACAATTATGTGGAACTCAAACAACATACTCCTAAATAACCAATGGGTTAAAGAAGTAATCAAAAGGTAAATGAGAAAATACTTTGAGATGAATGAAAATGAAGGCAAAACATACTGAAACTTATGGGATGCAGTAAAAGCAGTGGGTTAGAGGGAAATTTATAGGTGTAAATGCCTATATTGAAAAAGAAGAAAGATCTCACGTCAATAACCTAAACTTACATGAAAGACACTGGAAAGAGAACAGCAAACTAAACCTAAAGCAAGCAGAAGGAAGGAAATAGTAAATATTAAAGTGGAAAAAAGTAAAACATGCAATAGAAAAATAGAGAAAATCAACAAAATCAAAATTGGTTCTTTGAAAAGATTAATAAAATTGACAAACGTTTAGCTAGATTAACCAAGAAAAGCAAGAGGGAAGACTCAAATTGCTAAGAGCAAAAATGAAAATGTGGACATTACTACTGACCTTATAGAAATAAAAAGGACTATAAGAGACACTATGAACAACTGTATGCCAATAAATTAGATGAAATGAGCAAATTCCTAGAAAGGTACAAACTACCAAAACTGACTCAAGAAGAAATAGACAATCTGAAAAAAAACCTATAAAAAGTAGACACTGAATTAATAATCAAAAAACTATCAACAACAACAAAAATGTCCAGGTACAGATGGTTTTACTGCTGATTACTAGAAAACATTTTAAAAAGACTTAATACCAATTCACAAACTCTTCCAAAAAATAGAAGAGGAGGAAACACTTTGGAATTCATTCTGTGAGACCAGTATTACTCTGAGACCAAAACCAAAGACAATACAAGAAAACTACAGACCAATATGCTTAAATGACTCTATGGACACCCTGTAGGAAGAAAGAGGAAAAAATACAAAAACAGTAGAAAACTTTTTTCTTTTAGCAATCACTTAGATTTTATACTTTGCGTATGTACATATGTCAAAACTTGTCAAATTATATACTTTAAATATGTGTAGTGTATTGTATATCAATTGTATCTCAATAAAGCTGTTAAAAATAGCTGAAATACAAAAAATCATATTAGAATTTTATCATTGCTGATCCAGAGAAGTAACCACAGCTGCCAAAATTTTAGTTAATGTAACCAATTAATAACTGAAATTTGAGTTACTTTGGCTAATGTGAAGTAGGTACTACTTAGCAATAAATTGGTTGACAGGCAAGCAAACAGGAACATCAAGGGATCTGAGATCAAGCTGCTAATTTAGTGTTTAAACTATAGCTTGGAGCTTTAAAATTAAATTTTTTTGCTCCTAACTTATAAATAAAGCTTATTAACTAGGAAAAGTCTTATAATCCAGAAGTGGAAAGGGTTGAAAAAAGGGGTCATTTAGATTAAATTCCAATTAGCTTGGAATGGTTTTCTGTTGGATTGGTCCACAAGCAAAGCAGCATTCCAGGACCCTGCAATCTTTGCCACTCTTATATCCTCTTTCAAAAACTGAATGGGGGAAAAAGGGAAAGGAAGCCTCCTTTGTAGGCATTTCTAGCAGAACCTTTTTTTTCCTCTTCTGTTATTATGCATATGTGATATTGTTTTGAGTTATATTTACCCAAACTCTAAGTCACTTTCTGTTTCTAAATTGAGCTACTATGGAAGATGAGTTTATACTTAACCCTTATTAGGGAAAGCTGTAGCAGTACACACTGGTAGTTCCCAAAACTTTGGAACCAAACACAGCTCCAATTTATTATTTTTATTTTGTTCTTAAATCTTTCCTGCTGCAGTAAAACTGACTAATTCTGGTCTGAGAGCCTAAAGGTGCTTGTGACTAAAATGTACAGGGCAATTTTAGAAGCATGATTTCACTTGCTAAGATATAATGGTTCAATCTCGCCATTCAAGAAGCCCAGCCAAACCCTATTCCCCTAATTAGAGCTAAACACTATGTGACAGCAACATTTACTCACTTACTTGTAAAATTTACATAATTTTAGAGAAAAAAAAAGGATACCTGTGTTTTGAATTCCAGAATATTATTTCCCGGATTAATTCTTCCTAGCAATATCAGATCCTTTATCTGCATACATTTCTTTTTAGGAGTTGTGCTGTATTTTGAAGGATTTTTTATAGTATGTTGACGGCCAGACCCAGAGGAGGAGGAGCTCTGACTATCATTTGCATGTGGAACAGCAAGAGCTGATTTTTTAAGATAAGGTTTCACCTGATGCCCCGTATTACTGCCAAAGACATCAATCCCTTGATGTACCAGGGATTCTGATGTCCCCCTGTGTGGTTGCTGGGAAGCTGTTTTCCTGTTTCCTTTTTTTGGATCACAATTGGAAAGAGCCTGATCACAAATAACAGCTGATGGACTGGCATCATTGTGGGCAAATACACTTGCGGTTTCTGAAATCTTTAATGTGCCAGTTACTGCTGAAGGACTAAAGGACTCATGCCCTTTGGCTGTAGTATCTGTAAGATCATTTTCTTTTTGTGAATATTCTGCTTGAGCAATAAAAGAAATAGGTTGGGATTGTAATTTAATCTTCTTAGTGCCATCTGAAAGTCTGGATTTTGATAATCTATCTAAGGTACAGTCACTGACACTTTGTTTAGAATTCAGTTCATTTCCAGAAAATTCTTCCCTTCTCACTGTCTTTGAATTTAGACAAGTGTTGGTATTTTGGTTGTCATGCCAAATTTCCCAAGACAACTGTGTTTCCTGCACGCTTCCACAAACAAGGCTGACAGGAGAAAATGAACCTGACTGGGGCTGTACTGAATTTTCTAGACTGGTAAACTCTTGGCTGTCCTTTTCATTAGAGATTTCTGAGCTCAATGGCAGCTTCTTGAAACTAAGACCAGACAAAGATCTAACATTCTTATAGTTCTGAATTTTCTGGCTTATTTTTTTCTGTTTTTTTGCTACAAGTAAAAGGCTCTTCTGCCTTGTGGCCAAGTTAGCTAGTTGCTCTCTCAGGACTCCATGCTTAAATGACTCTATGGACACCCTGTAGGAAGAAACAGAAAGAGGAGAAAATACAAAAACAGTAGAAAACTTTTTTTTTAGCAATCATTTAGATTTTATACTTTGTGTCAATTTAATCAGCTCAAAGTACACAAGAGACTATCTTTGCAATGTATATTCTTTGAGAGAAAACTGTTGCTTTACTTGAGGTAAATAAGTTTGCCTTTTTTAGGAGGTGACAGTGTGGTTATCCACATTTATATTCACATCATTACTTATCAGTTGTGAGTCCGCCCTAAAAGAGAAACAAAACTTGGGTTGCTTATCTAGATACCTAGTAGTCCTTTAGTTGGAAGGTATAAATTGATGGCCAAGGAGCAACACCATTCTTTAAGTTTGGAATTCGCTTACCTGTTTACAGTGAAATGGTGTATCAAGAAGGAAAATTTGGGAGTAAGTTCCACCCAAATTCCCTTACTTATGGAGGACTGAGATTGTTTTGTGAATAATTATAAGTAAGCTAGACCTGAGAAACGTCAATTCATCAAGTACTTATTGTATTGGGTTGGCCAAAAAGCTCATTTGGGTTTTTCCGCAAGATGTTACGGAAAAATCCGAATGAACTTTTTGGCCAGTCCAATAATTGTACTTTGAATCTGTAGTGAGGTACTTTGAAGTGACTACCCAGATAAGCATTATCCTGTGTGCCCTCCTTAAACCAAGTCTCTCAGGGGCTTGAAGACTGAATGGGAGGAAACTGGCTCATCCACACCTGTCTTTTGGTTATACCCACCTATTCCACACTGATCTTCAGGATATTGGACACTTTGTTTCCAGTAGCTCTCAAACTTTTTGGTTTCAGGACTTTTTTATACTCTTAAAAATTACTGAGGAACGCAAAGAGCTTTTGTTTATTTGAGTTATATCTATCAATATTTACTGTTTTAGAAAATAAGACAGAAAATTTTAAAACACAAGACTACACAAGTGCACATTCCATTAGCTATTAGAGTGACGATATCATCACACGCCATGTGGCCTCTAGAAAATTCCACTGTACACTTATGAGAAAATGAGAGCAAAAGTGGGCAAATAACATCTTAATGTTATTATAAAAATGGTTTTGACTTCTTAGACCCCTTGAAATGGTCTCAGGGACCCTCAGGGACCATCTTTTTAGAGCAGCTGTTTTAAGAGAAAGCAATAGTATAGGTACTTGTCTCTCCTAACACAGTTTAGAGTTGTTGGTACTGAACTCTAACTGACTGGATGTCAAAGCAAGTAGTAGATATAAGTGGAAGAAGCATCAAGAAGAAATCAGATTAGCAAATAACTGGTAGTATAAAATGCAAGAAGCTGGATAGATAGAGGAGAAGAAAGAAGAAATTAATATCACATTTAAAACTATGTGAAACAAAGAGTTCAGACAGAAAATACAAATGCTCTCTAGATTACAAGATTTTAAGGCTAATAGCAACATTAGTATGAAGACACACATATATAAAGGAATATTATTCAGCCATAAAAAAAATAAATCCTGCCATTTGTGACAACATGGATGGATCTTGAGAGCGCTATGCTAAGTGAAAAAAGTCAGACAGAGAAAGACAAATACTGTATGATGTCACTGATATTTGGAAGCTAAAGCAAAAACAAAAAAGGCATAGATACAGAGAACAGATTGGTGGTTGGTGGAGGTGGCAGGTGGGTGAAATGGGTGAAGGTAATCAAAAGATAAATTTCCAGTTATGAAATAAATAAGGCATGGGAGTGTAATATATAGCATGGTGACTATAGTTGATAATACTGTATTACATATTTGAAAGCTGCTAAGAGAGTAGACCTTAAAAGTTCTCATCACAAGAAAAAAGAAAAAAAATAGAAAAACTAAAAAAAATAACGCTCAAAACAAGAAAAAATATATAACAAATTTCTCAAAAAAAAGGATGATAAGAGGTAAGTAATCAATATAATCAGGATAAAACTCTTTAAGGACCCTGAGAGTTTAGAAGTACACAAAACCACAAAATATACATGATTAAACTGCTTAGAAGAACATTTGTGATAGCATAAAAGAAAAAATTTTAATGTAAAAAATGTGAGTTTACTAAGGAAGGAAATTTACTTATGGGATTCATGACCAGAAATTGCTTTCATAAAATTCATGGCTGTAGACAACTTTTTAAGATAGTAAAATGTCCTTTTCTGAACATTTCAAGTAATAAAGTAGAAAAATATCTTTCTAGGAAGTATAATTCCTCATGGAGGTAAAAGATTAGATGACCTCATAAAGTCCTTTTCTGGTCCTAAGCAACATTTGTAATCTTAAGAAATTCTAGGCCTATTGTAGATAAAAATAGATAAATTCTGAAAACTCTAAAGCATTCCTATTTTTTTTTTCACTCACCTGTATTTTTTAGCTAAATCATCCCTTTCTGCCTTCTGTTTGGCAAGCACGTTGTCCATAACCTCCTTTATCTCTAACATCTTATCAATGTATTGTTCTAGAAACATGGTAATAAAATAAAAAGTCAGTTAATTGAGAGATAACAAATGTTAAATTTGGTCACACAGGACTTAGCCTTACTGTTAATTAAAAAGCCATTATTTCCCTAGGAATTATGTCACTCTATGGAAGTACCCTGAAGTGTGTAAGTAAGAACATGGTATCAAGAAGAAGCAGGCCAGACTGAATTCTAATTCTGTTACCCCACTGACTAAGCTTTGTGAACCTGGACAAGTCACTGACCTCTCTGGTCAGCTTCCTTACCTGTGAAATGAGGGTAGTAAAGGAAAATAAATAGGAAGATAAATATTTTGTCTGTTAAAATTATTTACGTTTTAAAATACGAAAGGAATACATTGTCAATGTAAAGAAAATATGCAAATAATATGAATGTTTACAGAGAAGTCAAAGACTATCCCACTCAACCACTCCTTCTCCTCAATATTTCACTCCATGAAAGAGATTGCTGTTAATACTTTGGTGTGTGTGTGTGTGTGTGTGTAAACTTTAAAATATATTTATATAATATATTGTTCTATACTATATTTGTACTATATATATTATATGTACTTAAAAATAAGAGTCACACTATCAGTTCTTTTTTTTTATTAATTTATTTTTTATTTTATTTATTTTTGGCTGCGTTGGGTCTTCATTGTTGCACATGGGCTTCCTCTAGTTGTGGCAAGTGGGGGCTACTCTTCCTTGCAGTATACAGGCTTCTCATTGCGGTGGCTTCTCTTGTTGCAGAGCATGGGCTCTAGGCATGCAGGCTTCAGTAGTTGTGGCACGCAGGCTCAGTAGTTGTGGCTCGTGGGCTCTAGAGCACAGGCTCAGCAGTCGTGGCGCATGGGCTTAGTTGCTCTGTGGCATGTGAGATCTCCATGGACCAGGGCTCGAACCCGTGTCCCCTGCATTGGCAGGAGGATTCTTAACCACTGCACCACCAGGGAAGTCCCACACTGTCAGTTTTTGTTCTTTACACTTAACACTTAGATAGGGCTATATGATATCTACAGTCACTTATTGATCTATATAAAATTACTTTTATAATAATTAAATTTTTCCTACTTTCTTCCATTGCTTCCCAAGGCATCATGACCTCCCCCATCACAGATTCAAAGGATTTACATGTAAATGTCAGTTATGTCCAAACCCAGATTCCCAAATAGGAAATTTCGCTTAGATGAATACATTTTATTTATTTTAAGCCTACTTGCTATTCATTTCATTTTTGGCTTTGTTTCTTAAGCTTTTTCCTAATTTTTTTAGACCAACGCATATTTTTCTAGATAATTTAACTAGACAAAATCAGTGGTGAAAAATGACATGAAGTTCATAGTTGGAATTTGCTCTAGAACCTCCCTCTGCAAATCAGACAAATGATTTGATAAGTATAGAGTCTGTTCCCAGACTAGTTTCTATCTCCCTATTATTATGGCAAAAGATTAGTTTCACGATGTGATGCATATGCTAACAAAGGGGAGAAACTTGTATGATAATTAAGAATTTATATATAAATTTTTAGCAGATTTGACACTTTAATAAAAAACATTTACATTATCTATGTCTCCTGTTACATTTGGGTTTTCTAACTGAATTTTAAACCACTGGTAAAAATAACATTATCATAGTAACCTAAAAGATTCTATATATTTCTATAAGAATGGATATAAAGATGTTTTACATGTAACTTGATACTATATACTTATTTATCAAAGAGACAAAATTAATCAATGGTATCTTAGAGAAAACCTAGAAATTGCCCTAATATGTGTAAGATTTTAATATGTGATAATAAGGCATTGTAAACAATGAAGATGAGAGGAATTATTCAACAAATAAGAGTAGGCAAATGGGGTAGTAATATGGGGGAAAGCCCTATTCTATCCGTATACCGTATGTGGCAGAGAAATTTCAGTTGAATTATAGAGTTAAGATGCTTAGGAAAAAAAACATATAAAATGTTTAAAATGAACATTTTTTTCTGCCTCAATTCAGTTGAGGCACTAAAAATATTTGATATCAAAGTGTATATAAAACATCAATAAGAAAAATTTACAAAGAAATGTACAAAAAAAATTCATTACTCTTGGATCCCTCAACTGGATCAAAGATACAAAAGGTGTCAGAATATGGAGGTGGTGACTTTGTAAAGCTGTTTCTTTAGAGAGCTGTAGCTTAACTGGGTGGGATTCTCTATGCTGAGCAGCAAAAGTGAAAGGTGAGGGCGTTTCTCCCCTTTACCTCAAGCCTAAAGGGGTAGTTTCTCAAAGGACTATTAAGAGTGTAATGACTTTCTATTGAGGTGACAATGGACTCATATCTGACTTCCTCTTTGATCTTGAACATCTAGAGGTTGAGACCCTGAAAAGCAGGGAGCTTCCACAGCACGGCAAGGAGAAAGTTGCTGCTGTGCTAGGAATTAATTGTCTTTCCTTCTAACAGTGGGTCCAAGAAGCCAGGATCTTGAAGACAGTGTGTAGACTGCCCTGTGGTCCTGCTTATGAGGGTTTGTACCTGAGGGTGACAATCTGTGTAAGGTGGACCACCAGGAAAAAAAAGAAGCTGAGAGGAGACTGAGAGGGCCCAGGGAAAGAAAAATGTGCACTGTCACATTATGGGAGCTATGTAGAAGTTTCAGAACAGCCTCAGAAATTTTGTTTTGAAGAAACTTAGTTTTAAACAACTGTAAAAGAGTGATGGCGCCAACCACAGTCAGGACTTGATCACCAGCCAAGAACTCTAGAGTCCTACTGCCTTACCTCTCCTCCCCTAAAGGGGCAATGAAACCAAAAATAGGGATCATGATTAGAATAATCATGGTGATAACAGAATCATGGTTATAACAGAATAAAATTAAGTTACAAAGCCTGGGGGTGGGGAGGGGAGGAAAGTTTCTAAACTTAGAAGCATTAAAAGAAACAGCAAAGAGGCTGATACATTCTACTATACGGAATTTGAGAATTTCTGTATTTAAGCCCACACTAACATGTTATGAATAAAAAGACAGTTAAGAGGTGAAAAAAGTATTTGCAGCAGTTATGACAGAAAAGGGGTCAATAACTTGATTACATAAAATGGCTCCAATTTATTAACAAACAGGAACAGTCAGTTTACGAAACAGAAAATAAAACTAGTGAAAAAGTACTACTAATAAAATCAATAAGGCAGATGAAAATACGATGCATATTTTTTATCAAACTAGTAAAATTTTTTTTTCTGTAAAATTATTTAAAATGAAAATACTGATGCTATTAGCAGCGTAAAGGCAAACAAACACAAATGTGTGTTGGCGGAAGTACAAATTATTATGTAATACTTCAGTAAATCAATTTATCAATATGAACCAATAGATTTTAAAATGTTTATATATTTTTGACCCAATAATTTCAATTATGTTAATTTTTCCTAAGAAGATAATCCTAAATCCAGAAAAAACTATGTGTTGTAGTGTAATAGCAAAAAATTACAAAAATCTAAATGCTCAACAAAAAGGGGAAAATTAAGTAAACCATGGAACATTTATTGAACATTTACTATGTAACTACTAAGAATGATGACTATGACAAAAAAGAATGTAAAAACAGCACATCTAGCACACCTACCAAAAAAGATATCCTACATCCAAAGACAAAGAAACCACAATGAGACAGTAGGAGGGGTGCAATCGTGATAAAATCAAATCCCATACCTGCCAGGTGGGCAACCCACAAACTGTAAAATAATTATACCACATAAGTTCTCCGACAGGAGTGAAAGTTCTGAGCCCCACGTCAGGCTCCCCAGCCTGGGGGTTTGGCAATGGGAGGAGGAGGCCCCAGAGAATCTGGCTTTGAAGGCCAGCAGGGTTTGATCGCAGGAATTCCACAGCACTGCGGGAAACAGAAACTCCACTCTTGGAGGGTGCACACAAGGTCTCATGTGCACTAGGACCCAGGGGAAAAAGCAATGACTTCATGAGAGCCTGGGCCAGACCTACCTGCTAGTATTGGAGGGTCTCCTGCAGAGGTGGGGGGTGGCTATGCCTCACTGCAGGGACAAAGACACTGGTGGCAGTAGTTCTGGGTAGTACTCATTGGCGTGAGCCCTCCTGGAGGGCGCCATTTTCTCACCAAGACCTGGCCCCACCCAACAGCCTGTGGGCTCCAGTGCTGGGACACCTTGGGCCAAACAACCAACAGGGCAGGAACACAGCTCTACCCACCAGCAGACAGGCTACTTAAAGTCTTCCTGAGCACACAGCTGCTGGCTAAACACACCCTTGACATGGCCCGCCCACCAGAGGGACAACACCCAGATCCACCCACCAGTGGGCAGGAACCAGTTCCTCCCACCAGGAAGCCTACACAAGCCTCTTATACAGCCTCATCCACTGGGGGGGCAGACAGCAGAAGCAAAAAGAACTATAACCCTGCAGCCTGCAGAATGGAAACAGCAATCTCAGAAAGTTAGACAAAATGAGATAGCAAAGGAATATGTCCCAGATGAAGGAACAAGATAAAACACCAGAAGAACAACTAAGTGAAGTGGAAATGGGCAATCCATCTGAAAAAGAACTCAGAGTAATGATAGTAAAGATGATCCAAGACCTTGAAAAAATAATGTAGGCACGGATTAAGAATATACAAGAAATGTTTAACAAAGACCTAGAAGAATTAAAGAACAAACACAGATGAAAAGTACAATAACTGAAATAAAAAATACACTAGAAGGAATCAATAGCAGAATAACTGAGGCAGAAGAACGGATAAGTGAGCTGGAAGCCAGATGGTAGAAATCACTGCTGCAGAACAGAATAAAGAAAAAAGAATGAAAGGAAATGAGGACAGCCTAACAGACCTCTGGGACAACACTAAATGCACCAACATTCACATTACAGGGGTCTCAGAAGGAGAAGAGAGAGAAAGGACCTGAGAAAATATTTAAAGAGATAACAGCTGAAAACTTCCCTAACATGGGAAAGGATATAGTCACCCAAGTCCAGGAAGCACAGATAGTCCCAGGCAGGATAAACCCAAGGAGAAACATGCTGAGACACATAGTAATCAAATTGACAAAAATTAAAAACAAAGACAAAATATTAAAAGCTACAAGGGAAAAACAACAAATAACATACAAGGGAATTCCCATAAGGTTATCAGCTGCTTTCTCAGCAGAAACCCTGCAGGCCAGAAGGGAGTGGCACAAAATACTTAAAGTGATAAAAGGAAAGAACCTACAACCAAGAATACTCTATCCAGCAAGGCTCTCATTCAGATTCGACAGAGAAATCAAAAGCTTTACAGAGAAGCAAAAGCTAAGAGAATTCAGCACCATCAGACCAGCTTTGCAGCAAATGCTGAAGGAACTTCTCTAGGTGGAAAAGAAAAGGCCACAACTAGAAATGAGAAAATGATGAATGGAAAAGCTCACCAGTAAAGGCAAACATATAGTAAAGGTAGGAAATCATCCACATGCAAATATGATATCAAAACCAGCAATCGTGAGAAGAGGGGAGTACAAATTCAGGATACTGGAAATGCATTTGAAATTAAAAAAAACAGCATTTAAAACAATCTTGTATATATATAGACTGTTATATCAAAACCTCATGGTAACCGCAAACCAAAAATCTACAATAGATACACACACACACAAAAGAAAAAGGAATCCAAACACAACACTAAAGTTAATCGTCAAATCACAAGAGAAGAGAACAAAAGAGTAAGGGAGGAAAAAAGACCTAGAAAACCAAATCCAAAACAATTAACAAAATGGCAATAGGAACATACATGTTGATAATTATCTTAAATGAAAATGGATTAAATGGCCCAACCAAAAGACATAAACTGGCTGAATGGATACAAAAACAAGACCCATATATATGCTGTCTACAAGAGACCCACTTCAGATCTAGGGACATACAGACTGAAAGTGAGGGGATGAAAAAAGGTATTCCATGCAAACGGAAATCAAACGAAAGCTGGAGTAGCAATACTCATATCAGACAAAATAGACTTTAAAATAAAGACCGTCACAAGAGGCAAAAAAGGACACTACATAATGATCAAGGGATCAATCCAAGAAGAAGATATAACAATTGTAAATATATATGTACCCAACATAGGAGCACCTCAATATATAAGGCAAATACTAACAGCCATAAAAGGAGCAACTGACAATAACACAATAATAGTGAGGGACTTTAACACTCCACTTTCATCAATGAACAGATCATCCAGAAAGAAAATCAGTAAGAAAACACAGGCCTTAGATGACACATTAGACCAGATGGACTTAATTGATATTATGGAGCATTCCATCCAAAAGCAGCAGAATACGCATTCTTCTCAAGTGCACATGGAACATTCTCCAGGACTGATCACATGCTGGGCCACAAAGTGAGCCTTCGTAAACTTAGAAAAATGGAAATCCTATCAAGCAACTTTTCTGACCACAACACTATGAGATTAGAAATCAACTACAAGAAAAAAACTGTAAAAAACACGAACATGTGGAAGCTAAACAATACACTACTAAACAACCAATGGATCACTGAAGAAATCAAAGAGGAAATAAAAAAATACCTAAAGACAAATGAAAACAAAAGCACGATGATCCAAAACCTATGGGACACAGCAAAAACAGTTCTAAGAGGGAAGTTTATAGCAATACAATCTTACCTCAGGAAACACGAAAAATCTCAAATAAATGACCTAAGCTTACACCTAAAGCAACTAGGGAAAGAAGAACAAACAAAACTCAAAGTTAGTAGAAGGAAAGAAATCATAAAGATCTGAGCAGAAATAAATGAAATAGAGATGAAGAAAACAATAGAAAAGATCAATGAAACTAAAAAGTTCTTTAAAAAGATAAACAAAACTGATAAACCTTTAGCTGGACTGATCAAGAAAAAAAGGGAGAGGGCTCAAATCAATAAAATTAGAAATATAAAAGGAGAAGTTACAATGGACACCCCAGAGATACAAAGGATCACAAAAGACTACTACAATAAACTATATGCCAATTAAATGGACAACCTAGAAGAAATGGACAAATTCTTAGAAAGGTACAATCTCCCAAGACTGAACCAGGAAGAAACAGAAAATACGAACAGACCAATCACAAGTACTGAAATTGAAATTGTGATTTAAAAGCTCCCAACAAACAAAAGTCCAGGACCAGATGGCTTCACAGGCAAATTCTATCAAACATTTAGAGAAGAGTTAACACCCACCCTTCTGAAACTATTCCAAAAAATTGCAGAGGAATGAACACTCACAAACTCATTCTGTGAGGACACTATCACCCTGATACCAAAACCAGACAAAGATACCACAAAAAGAAAGAAAATTACTGGCCAATATCACTGATGAACATAGATGCAAAAATCCTCAACAAAATACTAGCAAATTGAATCCAACAATACATTAAAAGGATCATACACCATGATCAAGTGGGATTTATCCCAGGGATGCAAGGATTTTAAAATAACCACAAATCAATCAGTGTGATACAACACCACATCAACAAATTGAAGAATAAAAACCATATGATCATCTCAGCAGATGCAGAAAAACTGGACAAAATTCAACACCCATTTATAAAAACTCTCCAGAAAGTGGGCAGAGAGGGAACATTCCTCAACATAATAAAGGCCATATATGACAAACCTACAGCTAGCATCATACTCAAAAAAAAAAGAAAAAAGCTGAAAGCATTTCCTCTAAGATCAGGAACAAGACAAGGATGTCCACTCTCACCACTTTTATTCAACATAGTATTGGAAGTCCTAGCCACAGCAATCAAAGAAGAAAAAGAAATAAAAGGAATCCAAATTGGAAAAGAAGAAGTAAAACTGTCACCGTCTGCAGATGACATGATACTATACAACATTTCTATACACTAACAATGAAAGATCAGAAAGAGAAATTAAAGAAACAATCCCATTTACCATCACATCAAAAAGAATAAAATACCTAGGAATAAACCTACCTAAGGAGGCAAAAGACCTGTATTCTGAAAACTGTAAGACGCTGATGAAAGAAATCAAATATGACACAAACAGATGGAAAGATATACCATGTTCTTGGATTGGAAGAATCAGTATTGTCAAAATGACTATACAACCCAAGGCAATCTACAGATTCAATGAAATCCCTATCAAATTACCAATGGCATTTTTCACAGAACTAGAACAATGGAGACACAAAAGACCCCGAATAGTCAAAGTGACCTTGAGAAAGAAAAATGGAGCTGGAGGAATCAGGCTCCCTGGCTTCAGACTATACTACAAAGCTACGGTCATCTAAACAGTATGGTACTGGTACAAAAACAGAAATATAGATCAATGGAAAAAGACAGAAAGCCCAGAAATAAACCCACACTCCTATGGTCAATTAATCTAAGACAAAGGAGGCAAGACTATACAGTGGAGAAAAGACAGTCTCTTCAATAAATGGTTCTGGGAAAACTGGACAGCTACATATAAAAAAATGAAATTAGAACATTCTTTAACACCATAAAGATAAAATAACTCAAAATGGATTAAGGACCTAAATGTAAGACTCGATACTATAAAATTCTTAGAGGAAAACACAGGCAGAACACTCTTTGATATAAATCACAGCATTATCTTTTTTGATCCATCTCCTAGAGTAATGGAAATAAAAACAAAAATAAACAAATGGGACCTAATTAAATTCAAAAGCTTCTGCACAGCAAAGGAAACCATAAACAAAACAAAAACTCACAGAATGGGAGAAAATATTTGCAAACGATGTGACCGAAAAGGGATTAATCTTCAAAATTTACCAACAGCTCATGAGGCTCTATATCAAAAAATAACCCAATCAAAAAATGGGCAGAATAACTAAATAAAAAGAACATTTCTCCGAAGGATATATACAGATGGCCAAGAGGCACATGAAAAGAGATGGTCAATATTGCTAATTATTAGAGAAATGCAAATCACATCTACAATGAGACATCACCTCACACCAGTCAGAATGGCCATCACCAGAAAGTGTACAAACAATAAATGCTGGAGAGGGTATGGAGAAAAGAGAACCCTCCTACACTGTTGGTGGGAATGTAAATTGGTGCAGCCACTAAGGAGAACAGTACTGAGGTTCCTTAAAAAACTAAAAATAGAGCTACCATATGATCCAGCAATCCCACTCCTGGGCATATATCCGGAGAAAACCAGGGTTCAAAGGGATACATGCAACCCAATATTCACTGCAGTGCTGTGTACAATAGCCAAGACATGGCAGCAACCTAAATGTCCGACAGATGAATGATAAAGAAGATGTGGTACATATATACAATGGAATATTACTCAGCCATTAAAAAGAATGAAATAATGCCGCCATTTGCAGCAACGTGGTTGGACCTGGAGATTATCATACTAAGTGAAGTAAGTTAGACAAAGACAAATATCATATGATATTGCTTATATGCGGAATCTAAAAAAAATGATACAAATGAACTTATTTACAATACAGAAAAAGACTCACAGACTTAGAGAACAAACTTATGGTTACCAGTGGGAGAGGGTGGGGGAGAGGGATACACTGGGAGTTTCGGATTGACATATACACACTGCTATATTTAAAACAGATAACCAACAAGGACCTACTGTATAGCACAGGGAACTCTGCTCAATATTCTGTAATAACCTAAATGGAAAAGGAACTTGAAAAAGAACAGATATGTGTATATGTATAACTGAATCACTTTGCTATATATACATCTGAAACTAACACAACATTGTTAATCAACTATACTACAATATGAAATAAAAATTTAAAAAATAATAAAGTAGCATATGGGAGAAAAAATTAAATACAGACCATCCATTGTTTAATTAATACTATCTAATACATTATTTCTCACACATCTAATAATTTCTGGTAATGCCTTAAATGTTTGAAATTTTGTGAGTTTCAACTCTAAAATTTAGATATGTTTTAGTAAATTAATGCCCCCCAAAAAAGAAAAAAGGTTATAAATCAAGGATCTTCCCAAGGTGTCTGATTTTATCTCAAAGGGTACTTTTATCTTATGAGCAGAATATGGGAAGTTTCATGCAGGATAAAAGAAGTAAACAAACAAGTCTTCAAATAAATCCTACTCAGGACAAATAATAATTTGGCTTATGGCTTAGTAATTATTATCAAATTGCAACACGACAAACATGGAATGTATAGTGAAGTCACAAACGATTCAGAACTGGTTCCCTCTGACATGAAGTTTTTCTAGTGCATTTGAAGATGTGTAATTATATTTTTAAAAATTCTTCCTAATGAAACACCAGTAGCATAAGCATTATATAAAGAGAAACTTGCCCTAAATACTTCTATGAGAAGATACTTAGTCTACTCAATAACTTAGAATTAACTTTGAAGATTTATTATAACTTTTAAAAAATGATTTCATTTTATATTATTTTACTTTGGTTTCAAGGGATATCATACTCCTGCAAAGAGTAAAGTCCAAAATTAAGGTACTGACAGTACTGTACTCCCTCTGAAGGCTCTCGGGGAGGAAACTTCCTTGCCTCTTCTAGTCTCTGGTGGCTCCAGGCATTCCTTGGCTTGTGGTTGCATCACTCCAGTCTCTGCCTCCATCTTCACATGGCCTTCTCCTTCTCTCTGTGTCTCTCTCTTGTGTGTCTCTTATATGGACACTTGTCACTGGATTTAGAGCCCATTTGGAAAATCCAAGACAAATCTCATTTCCAGATCTCTAATTATATCTGTAAAGACTCTCCCCCCTGCAAAAAAAGTCACATTCACAGATTCTGAGGCTTAGAATGTGGACATATTTTTGGGGGAGGGCACCTTCAACCCCACTGCACTCCTATTTTGAATTCTACCAGAAAGTTAATTTGGCCTGTTCTTGAACTTCATAAAAATGCAATCATACTTATACCCTACCCCCCCCAAAAAGAAGATGAGATAGCAATACCTTGGATGATTGAAATAATCAGACTTGAGTATGAGTATATATTTACCTGCATCTTCAGGGGTTCTTATTTCAAACGCTAATAAATTTTCTTGTTTTTCTTCTAAATCTTGTAGAATGGCACTGATGGTCTGATGCTATCAGATAAAATATTAAAAACTTCATTACAAGAAGGTAGATGTTTTTCTCTGATATGCAACTGACAAATGCACAGTAAAAGTGCTAAAGAAAGTGCCACTAAAAATGCTCATTTCCCTTTATGTTCCAAATGTACTCAGGCTTTGTTTAAACTTAATTGTATATATATTGCATATTTGGGGAAAAATTAAACTTAAATATATCTTGATTTATGTAGCAGATCTGCTCCAGGAAAACAGAATGTAAGAGTAGCAACCATACAAAGAATCACAATTTCTCAATGACTTCTGTTATAGGCATAGGAGAAAAAGAACAACTCAGCACATAATATTTAAAGACCATATATATGCAACAAGTTCACTTTAAGGCTTTATGACTATCATTGCACACTACTGAAATTTCACACATAGTCTTACAAATACAAAACACTCTCAAAAACTCACAAAGGGGATTTAAAACCACCTCTTTATACACTTGTCAGTATTAATATTCCTGACTCAAATGCCTTCTATGTATTCTGCCCAGAACTTTCTCTTTCTTATGAGAGACGGAATTGTGGAGTGGACTCTGGAACTGGACTGCCTGGGTTTGAATTCCGGCTTCATCTCTTCCTAGCTGGGTGACTACAAGTTAATTATCTTGTAGCAAGATTAATTATCCTCTCCTTGTCTGAACTGAGTAACACATATAAAATGTTTAGGACAGTGTCAGCACAAAGTAAAAGCTCAATAAATACTGCTTATTATTATTATATTAAACCAATCTCACACACAAAACCCCTGACTAATCTAATCCATACTGATTTCTTCTTCCTCAGAATTACTTAAGAATTTCAGTGCTACAGAAATTAGCATTAACATGTATAATGTCTTATATATTATATTTCCTCCATCAAAACAATGAGATCTTGTAGGCAGGAGCATGGGCTTTCATATTTGTATAGGTTTCCACACTGCTGGATATACAATTGTTGCTCAATAAATGACAACTGATGGACTGACTCGTACTATGTATCCTTTAATATATTCTCAAAACACATTCTTTTTTAAAAGATGTATGTCCTCAAAGCCTTGTGAAGTATGTTGCTCTAAAGTTTTACTTTGGTGCCCACAAGGGATATGGAAAATGCACATAATAAAACCATCCAGTTATGTGGAAAAGCAAACTAAAGGTCTAAATTTGTCACCAGACTAAGCCTCTACCTACAGGTTGGGATAAAGAAAACATCTTTTGGTGCTGACTTCCCTTACTGTTTTGTTTCATATTGTAGATGCACTCAGTCTTGTCCACCATGGGCCATAACTTTTCACTCCATACCAGCTCCACATTTTACCATGAAGGGCCCAGTAAAACTTTCCCTCCAAGATCCCCCTTCTTAGTCCTTCATTACTATTTGTTTATCTTACCAAAAAAAAAAAAACCCAACAAAAAAACAAAAAAAAACACTCCTAACCTAGGATCTGTCTTTGGAATAAGCAACTTATAGACAGTTTATACTCTACTTACTGTAAAGCTTCACTATGATTTTATTCCAGATTTACAACTTTTACTATGGCAGGATCATCTTTGCCTCTGACATCTCTTTTACAATTTTGAATATTAAAACATAGTGGTTAAGAGCACAGGCTCTGGAGTCAGATTGCCTGGAGTTTAATTCTGCCATTGCTACTTAATAGAAATGTAATTCTGGATTGTTACTTACCCTCTCCTACTTTAGCTTCCTTATCTGTAATGAGGAAGGTAATGATATTAATAGAAACTACCTAGAAGAATTATTATAAGGACTAAATGGGTTAATATAAAGCGCTTAGAGGAGAGCTTACCATATAATAAATACTTGGTGAATGCAAACTATTATCATTATTATTTTTTATTACTTCTGTACTCATTCTGTATGGAGGTAGAGAAGGAGGCTGCCTACACATGCTGTGATCTGAAGGTGTTAGAAGGTAGCACCAAACTAAAATCATCTCACTTCCTTTGCACCTGGCCATAGAGTCGCCCCCCCACCCCCATCCTCAATTTGGTTTGGAAATTTCAACATTCAAAAACAATTTTACATTTACAAAAGACAAACCCTTGACGATTTTAATGTCTGCATATTTAAGTTTTTTTTTCTTTTTTTTTAAGTTGGTTTTCATTAAACTCCTATATCTCCACTATATTCCTCTGTGGCTCAGCATCTAAAATGATATACATTATTCCTGAAGCAAATACCCATATAGTTAATAACAATAGGGTGATTTTTCCATAATGTTTTAATCTTTACATGAAAATATACCTTAAAGATACTAATGGTCAATATGGTGAACCGAGCTGATACAGAAGGACTCCAGTCTACTTCAAACAGTTGGAAAAACACATTAGACAAAATACAATAAACTTTAACCACCTGTCCCCAGCTAAGATTGGAAAAAGAAAGAGAAATAAAATGAAGCTAGTAGCAGCCCATGAGGGATCTGGAACAAACATAGATATTAGGGATTAGGGTCCTACAAAGGAACAGAAGATAAGGCCTCAGGGCCACATGAAGAAGGAGTTAGAATGGAATCCCCTCATAAAGCTAGTGACCTTAAGTGGGTGTCCTTTAGCTTAAATAAGGATTAGAAAAAATTCTACTTGTCACCCACCCAAGGCTTTGGGTAGAAAATCGGAGATCAAAGGCTATTGCCCAGAATATAGTGCAGAGAGTTAAAGAGATGGAAAATATGAAAAAGACATATGGAGACTGGTCTAACAGCCATCTAAATATGAGTTCCAAAAAAGGAGATACTGAGAATGGGAGAGAGGTAATATTCAAAGATATAAGGGCTGAGAGTTTCCAAAATACAAATGAGAAATGTGTCTTCAGATTAAAGGAGCATGTCTAGTCCTTAGAATAATTAATTAAAAACACATCCACATTTAGACATAACCTAGTGAAACTGCAGAATATAAAAGAAAAATCTTAAAAACTGTAAGCTTAAAAGACATTATCTACAAGGGAATGACAATTAGATTGACAATTAACTTTTCATTCATTACAAGAGATACCAGGAACAATGTAAAATATTTTTTAAATGCTGAGGCAAATACAATTTAGTTTGAATACCATTCAAAATATTTAAGGTATAAAATAGTTGATTAATCATAGTTTAGGTTCAATGAATAATATTTTCCCCTCTACACTAACAAAAAATATGTAAGGGAAATCTAATCAATATACATAGTCTTATTCAAAATAATATTTCATTGAGGATGCTACTTTGCTTAAGAAATTAGTGTTTAGTAAGCTGTATATTTTAATCAAACTAAGAATATCCATCTTATATATTAATATATGTGCGACTACTATGTGTTTTTTTTTTTTTCAAAAATATAGGTTTACATGAGGGATTTCACATATAGCAAACACTATCACTATAAACCATGTGGGATCCACGTTGGTTAAACCAGGTTTCTTTTCTCTTCTCTGTCTGGGTTCCAGGGTCTTTTCTACCTAGTATGTATCCTAGATACGTTTTGGAAGTGGGTGGGTGAAGACACACTATGACAGTGGCACTGTCTGTCGGATAAGAAGTAGCCAAAAAACCCAATCTAGGTGTAAAGGATAGCAGCTAAACTATAATTCTGTGTTCAATGCAGATAATGGAGAGTTAACTATATACCATATTTTCTTGGTTCATTCTGTTCAATTATGCTGCATTATTTTCTTATGACAAAAAACATTTTCAACTTGTATGTCCTTAAAATGGAAAGAGTGCTGCCTACAGCCAATGGCTGGCTGGCCCAAAGAATGGCATTTTCTAGGCTGAAGAACAAAAGGATTTCAACTTCACTCACCATGGCAAGGTTTTCTTTTGTTTTTTCTTGGTGTGAAACAGAACGTGTATCAACAGTTTTGCAGTCATCACAAAAACACTGTTTGTGTCTTTTTGCCCGGATAGCAGGAATTTTTACTTTAAAACATAAAATTAGAAAATATAAGAATGTGCAAAAATTTAGCATCATTTTATCAATTGTAATGGTGACAGGAATGGGAAGGATAAATTAAGTCTATAATTACTATGATATCTTAATGTTGGTCAGCACCTCATTATTTATTATCAATTGACTAACTACAGCCAACATTTGCTGAATACTTATCACATGCTGGACATCGAACTCTTTTCCTGAATCATCTTATTTAATCTTCATATGAGCCCATGAGGTAGGTAATTAATTACATCTATTTTACAGAAGAGGAACGTGAAGCTTAGAGGGATTCAAGAAGTTGCCTAAAGTCACATAGCTAGTACTGAAACCAGATCTGACTTCAAGTCCATGCTCTTAAATACTATGACTATAATTCATTGTCTCTGTAGAATTCTCTCTGAACCTTCTCCCATTTTGGATTCTCTTTCTCCATATATGGGTACCCTATACCCCTCATTCTGTTGGGGAACCTGATGAAGGAAAGGTATATACAAGAAACAACAGAAAAGTGGGATTAGATATAGCACTTTATAACAAGAGTGCCCAATAACTCCAAATATGGCTGTGAAGAGGGAAAGAGACACGCCTGGGGCTCTAAGAAAGTCCCTGACCCTATGGACTTAGCATATGGTAGCAGGCAAAGAAAAGAAGATTTGTGTGTCAGTCTCTTGACTTTGACCTACATGTGATCTAGCTCACTAGTAAAATAGGACACAATGATTATCCTTGCCTCTCACCGATCATATCAGTAACAATGATTCCTCCCTTGAAAACAAACAGTTGGTAAGGTTGTGGTAGGCTGGGGGAAAAGTGAGTCACGGGGGTTCTCTTCCCAATATTCTCCCTCATAAAGAGGACAGATAAGTTCCCGGCTTTCTTCTTCTATGAGTCAAGGCTCAAGCATGAAGGAAAAGGAAGAACAATTCCCTCTCCTCAACACTCCCCAAATTGTGTTTAACTGCCTGTTTTCTGGTTTATCTCCTCACAAGACTGGAAGCTCTTCTTGGGCAAGTGCCTGGTTTTTATGGCAGGTGCTCAACAAATGTATGTTTTCTCAATTAGTGTTCACTAAATGCTTCTTTCTTTTTTTTTTTTTAACACATCCATCACCTGACATTGTCACCGTGTGTGTGTGTGTGTGTGTTGGTGAGAACATTTAAGATTTACTCTCTTGGCAAATTTTAAGTGTACAATTTATTATTATAAACTATAATCATCATCTTATATATTAGCTCCCCAGAACTAATTCATCTTATAAGTGAAAGTTTGTATTCTTTGACCAACATTTCCCCATCTCCCCCCCATCACCCCCTCCCCCAAGCCCTTGGCAACCACCATTCAACTACCTACCTGGTTCTTTAAGCTTGACTTTTTTAGGTTCCACATATAAGTGACACCATAAAGAGTTTGCCTTTCTGTGTCTTTCTATGCTTATTTCACTTAGCATAACATCCTCCAGGTTCACCCATGTTGCCACAAATGGCAGGATTAAATGCTTATTTCTTATAGATAACTCATTATATTATTTAAGTGCAAACTACTGCTAAAAATGGCTCACAAAATTTTACCTGACTATATATTCCCTTGAAATATTCTTTCCATTGTAATATATTACACATACATATATAAGCATAATATATATACATACATATATAAGCATACATATATAAGCATACATACATACATATATAAGCATAATATATTTGCTTAACAAATTCATATTCTAGCATTAGAAAGTTTGTCTTGAAAAGTTGGCATCATTACAAATTTTGAAGTAATGGAATCTTAGTTTCAAAGACTTTAGTATAATGTCATTCTTTTCCGGCCCCACTACAAGTAAACCAATCTGCATAGTTTCAGTAACATCTCTATCTCAGATCCAATGCTATGAGAGATTAATGTTTGTTTAATGAATGATATGTGTTTTGTTTCAACATATAATTCCAATACAACAGGACCATATAATCTATAAATTAAACCAAGTTTGGAAATGCTATTTCTAAAAATAAATGATGCTTTTCAAGAGTTTAATAAACATACAAAACATTTATCCCTAGTTATGAAACAATTTACACAAATCTTAAGATTTTCTTTTTCTAAGCAGAGGCACACACCTTTATAAAATAGCAAGCACCACTGACATACATACCAGTGACTACAGCATTACTCTCATCTCTATTGTCAGTCTCAATAGCACCATAAGATTTTAGCAGCTCTTTCATGTTTTTATCATCTGCTTCATCCAAAGCAGTCTTCTGCTTTTGATCCTTTTGATTAGGGTTTGCTCCATGTTGTAGTAGAATCTCAGCTGCCTAAAAGGTATTTTTCCAAAGTTATCTCTACAGACACCTAAGATCAATAATTCCTGCTCTCATTACAAGACACCAATATCAAGTATTAAAAGATATCAAAACAAGTTTTCAAACGCTGACCAAGAAAATCTTGATTAAATTTGATATGACAACTGTAAACTGCTCCACTGATTTGGCCTGATCTGTCCTCACAGAAGAACCAAACACGATGACATGAAAGTACCAGATATGCTGCCTTCATCGCTGAAGAGGCAGACTTTGGTAGACTGATGTACAAAAGGATTTACTCTATCTTTTTAACACAGCCTTTTGTCCTCCTCTAAGCTGCTGGAAGACAGGGTGGAGAAGGGAGCAAGGATCATTTCAGGATTATATTAAATTATACACTGTATTATAAATTGCCAACAAACATAATTGAATAAAGTTTCATTTGAACTATATTTCAGGTATGTTACTTGTTTAGGAGGTTTTATAAGCTAGCCTGGGAACCTAATGTCCATTCTAATATTTTCTATGCAAATATGTTTCCTAAATAGATGACATATTCACAGAATGTTAATAAGATTAAAAAGAAACAAAAATAATCTACTCCAACCCCACCTTTTAAAGAAGAGAAAACTGAGGTCAAAGATAAATGTTGTGACATTTTGGGGGCAAAAGTTTCTAATATAAATAATGCTTCCCTGAAAAACTCAAATAACTCAAATTTGTGTTTAACAAATTTGAATAACTCAAAGTTGTGTATTAGAAGTAAGTTTATAATTCATCGAAGTTAAAGATTGTCACTAATTAGTTGACAGTATAAGTCAACTAGTAAAAAACAGTGATTCCATCTGCACAAGGCAAATGACTCAAACCATTGAAAAACCTTTTGTTTAGGAAAAATGGTCAGTATTTTGTTAAAGTAAAGATATGCATATGTGCTAGTAGCTTTTCTCTTTCAACTTGTGTCCAGGTATGGAAAAGCAGAAAAACTTAGGAGCAAACGGGCCAGCAGAAATAATAAGGATAGCTCCTTCTTTGTTCTATCAGCCTAGAGTTAGCCCAGCCTAAAGGAAAATATATTTGTTTTAAAGTCAAGCATACAAAACTCACTCCTGCTACTTACTAGCTATGTCCTTGGGCAAGTTATTTACCATCTGAACCTCATTTCTCTCACCTATGAGGCTTAAATGTGAACCCGTGTAAAGTATTTGGCACATGGTGGGGCTTAAGGAAAACACTCCCCTATTTAGCCCTGTGTAATCTCCAGCCTGCTGGCTCTTTGCCTAATCTCGTGTAGTTTCCTTACGCACATTTGTAGATCAGCCAAGGAATTGAGGGGATTCCCCTTTAAATTTCTGGAGAATTCTCTCTGTGCAGATATATTCTGTCTGGTATTTTGCCCCATAAATTTTATCTGTTGGAGTTTTAAACTCCAAACAGTCTTCTCAACTCATTGAGATCATAAGGCTATTTGCTTTCTTCCTCCCTAGGCTTCTGCCTGGAAACTCCTCCTAGTCCATGAGGTGGGGCAATCATACGGTTTGTCTCATTTGTTTCCATCCTCTCAGGGATCACTGCCCTCTGCTGCATGTTGTCTAATGTCTCAAAACTGTTATTTCATATATTTTGCTCACTTTTCTAGTTTTTTTTTTTTTTAAATTTTATTTATTTATTTATTTATTTATTTATGGCTGTGTTGGGTCTTCGTTTCTGTGCGAGGGCTCTCTCCAGTTGTGGCAAGTGGGGGCCACTCCTCATCGCGGTGCGCGGGCCTCTCACTGTCGCGGCCTCTCGTTGTGGAGCACAGGCTCCAGACGCGCAGGCTCAGCAATTGTGGCTCTCTGGCCCAGCCGCTCTGCGGCACGTGGGATCTTCCCAGACCAGGGCTCGAACCCGTGTCCCCTGCATTGGCAGGCAGATTCTCAACCACTGCGCCACCAGGGAAGCCCACTTTTCTAGTTTTTAAGGTGGGAGGAAATATCTTATCCCTGCTATCCCATCTTGTACAAAAGTGGGTACCCATTCCCACCCACATTTTATCTTTAAAAAAAATCTTTTCCTCTTATTCTTCTTTTCCTTATCTTTTTATTCTCCACATTTTACAATGCAGAATACATGACCATCTTGGAAGATAACTTAAAAAAGAAATTAAGATTTTTTTAAAGTTGAAAGTTGAAAAAGAAAATAAGATGTTGAATAACTTTGCATGTAGTCATGCCAGAGAGAAAATTAGGAATTAAATATACAGGGTGTTATAGAATTGATACTTAGTAGGTCTACAGTACCATATATTTACCTTTCTTGCTCCCCCTTATTAATCTTCCTAGATCGTCTATCAATATCCTACCTCAAAATAAAGAAATAGGGACAAAAGGGGAGAAAGTGAGTCAGAAATAAAATGAGTCAATGATAGAAGAACTGTCACATGGAGGGAAAGTTAATGAAGATATGAAGAAAGATGCTGGCAATATATCAGTACCAAAGGAATTAAAATATCATTAAAAATACTACCTCCTTCTTTTTAAATAGAATATTTCTCCTTAAAGTAAAGGCAACAGAGATGTGGAAGGTTATTCCAAAAGCAAACTTTGTCTTTATCACCACTTAGGTAAAAGAACGTCAGTAATTCTCTAGATAAAGCAATAGCAAACTATGGCCCATGGACCAAATCTAGTCTGCTGCCTGACTTTGTAAATTAAGTTTTATTGGCACACAGTCAAACCCACTCATTTACATGTTGTCTAGGGTTGCTTTTGCACTAGAACAGCAGTTGAGTAGTTGCAATAGAGACTGTGTGGCCCAGAAAACCTAAACTGTTGATTATCTAGCCCTCTGTAGGAAATATTTACCAATCCTTGCTCTAGACCAGAGCTGCTCAACAGAGTTTTCTTTGATGATGGAAATGTTTTAATCTATACTGTCTAATGTGGAAGCCACTGCCACATGTAGCTATTGAGTACTTCAAATGTGGCTAATGCAACTGAAGAATTGAAATTTTCAAAAAAAAAAAAAAAATATTTATTTATTTATTTTGGCTGCTCCGGGTCTTAGTTGCTGCAGTAGGGTTCTTTGTTGCCGCAGGCTGGACCTTCATTGCAGTGTGTGGGATCTTTTAGTTGAGGACTCTTAGTCGCGGCATGCAAACTCTTAGTTGCGGCATGCATGTGGGATCTAGTTCCCTGACAAGGGATCAAACCCAGGCCCCCTGCATTGGGAGGGCAGAATCTTAACCCACTGGACCACCAGAGAAATCCCTGAATTTTTTTTTTTTAAGATTTTTTTTTTTTGATGCGGACCATTTTAAAAGTCTTTATTGAATTTGTTACAATATTGCTTCTGTTTTATGTTTTGGTTTTTTGGCCACGAGGCATGTGGGATCTTAGCTCCCCGACCAGGGATAAAACCCTGCAACCCCTACATTGGAAGGTGAAGTCTTAACCACTGGACCGCCAGGGAAGTCCAAGAATTGAATCTTTTAATTCAATTAATTTTAAGTAATTTAAATTTAAATAGCCACATGTGGTTAGTGGCTACAGTATAGGACAGTACAGCTCTAGATCAAATTCCTTATTTCAAGGGTAAAGATATCATTATCTTTTTCAAGCAGCAGAACTAGGCCTAGAACTCAAGTTCTCTAAAATCCAGTTCGGTGTTTTGTCAAGCTCCCTTTTTGCTATTTCCTGTGGTGAATTTTCAGTTCTTGGCATTTATGTTTACAGAAGACCCTCTACATCTGAGTAATCATTTTCTCTAACCCTTGAAGTTACCAAATTTCTATGAGGGAAGCTACAGTCTTCAAAATAGGAAAATTCTCACTTATGAAGGCTACTTACAAACTTTGATCTAATCAAACATCCCTCCCTGCTCAATAACATGGCATTTTTTCCCATCCATCAAGTCAACATCTTTCTCTTGAGTTTTGGTCAATTTACCACTGGTCCCTGATATTGTAAATAGCCAACAATAAAATGGAAATACACTACAAATTGATTACAAAGTCAAAATGTAAAGATGTAGGATTTCCTGAACTCATATATTAAAATAATATTGTAGAAATGCTTGAAGCACCTGTGAAGCAACTGATAAATGAGAAACTTAGAGGTAAAACTGTTAACCTAAAAAAAAGAAAAATTTTGAATATGAATGGATTAATACAGGACCTAGGGAAAACTTGTGGTACCTCTCAGAATTTTTGAAAAAAATACCTTCCCTGAGGTCATGATGCAAAAAACCAACTGTGAGATAAAGGATGTCCTATGTGCTGTCATACTATTTTGCCAGAAAAGCTAGGCCAAGAAAACATACATTATTCTGTTTTTGCTGTTCCAGAAATCATTATTATTTCAATTAGAAACTAAATATAATACTATTTAGAAAAGAGTTAACATAGCAGGCCTAAAACTGCTATCTAGAAAGGCTGTTTGCTAGGTTGGTCTGAGGCTGGCATCTGTGAACTTGGCTGGTAAACAGTGCACTACACTGATATAAAACTTTCCCTAATTGATAAGAGTGGCTCTCTGTGCTTAAACTGTCTACACAAGCAATGTGGTTTATACTTCTGGGAGTCTGGAATCTTGCTATGTGCTAGGCAGAGGGTGCCTACATGACCAGCCCTCAATATAAATCTTGAGCACTGAGTTTCTAATGAGCTTCCCTGGACAGAAACATTGCACTTACGTTGCTACATTTTCACTGCTGAGGGAAAAGCAAACTGTATGTGACCTCTCATGAGGAAGAGTGCCTAGTACAGCCTGCACATGGATACCTCCAGACTCCACCTTTTTCTCTGATGATCTCCCTGTGTATCCTTACCATACTGCTGTAATAAATCTTAGCTATGAGTACAATCATATGCTGAGCTCTGTAACACCTTCTAACAAATTTCCAGGTATAGGGGTGGTATTGGGAAACCCCTTATTTTGTTTATATTGCATTTTTCAGGATAATGTCTAAAATCTTAATTTTCCTACTATGAAATTTTGGCCCTTATTTAAGTGGTTTCACTTTAAGTAACCTTTTCCCTGTACATATAACCAGTAAATTCATCACTTCAATGACTCTTCCTGTTTGCTTTCTTCCATTGCATGACCACATAACTTTGAGACTTTGTCAATTCTTCTTTAATTTAAATATCTTAAAGGTCAAAGAGCTTCTTTGATCAAAAGAAGCCTCCCTGGACATTAGCCCACCCATTTGGTATTATTCTTAATCTTTAGTTTATCTCTCTTATCTCTGCAAATCATAAATTCAATACTATTCTTTCACATGACTACATTTAGACTGAAAACAGTGGGGATATATTTTCATAAAATTAAATAAAAACTACCAGGCTATTAAAAATACCTAGAGACAGATAAAGTAGTTTTAGTGAGAGATCTAAGGAATTTTTTATATGAACCTTGGTTTTATATTGTTGTTGTTGTTGCTGGTAGTTTCCTTAACTATTTTTCAAAGCCAATAATTATTCCTGAAGTCTTTATTGCCTACTGACAAATCTCCTAAGGTTTGTCAAACAAAAAAGATGAGTTTAAAAATCTGGAGAATTTTAAAGTCTAGATTTGAAATTCAGTGTTAACTGAAATAATTACCCTGGTAATTTTCTCTTGTGATATTTTTACCATAGCTATCTGATTAAAAAAAAAAAAAAAACCAAAGGAGAAAAGAATACAAGAACCCCCAAGGAAACAAGCAACTTGAGCTTTTACCCATTTCTTTGAAACTTCAAACCCACTGAGAAATTTCGAGTTTAAAAAACATCTGGCTGTCACATATATCATCACTATATAGACTCTTTTATACACAACAGCAAAGCATTTAACGCAATTAAAATTGGAATGTATTATACTAATAGGCTGTGTTTACTTCTAGCCCTTTCATTTTATTCTCACTTACATGAATTACATGATGAAGAGACAATGGAAAAATGATTCATTAGGAAATACACTGGTTTTCTAATCTATATGTAATATCATATTCATTTGTACTTTTAAGCAGTTTTTAAAAATCATTTGTTTTAAGGAATCACTTTAGTTTGCAATTTAAAATATCTTCACTGTCTTCACTCACTTTTTAAAGAAAAAGAAATAGGAACCTAATCTGATGTGCACTATACCTTTAAATGGTTGTTTGCAACAGCATCATGTAAGGGCAGAATTCCATCTACATTTTCACAATTAACATTAGCACCAGCTTTTAACAACTCTACAATTATATCATTGCATCCCGTACTAGCTGCCTCATGAAGTGGTGTCCAACCTAAAAAAGGAAAAAAGAAAAAACAAAACAAGCTGCTTACAAATCAGTATTCAAGTAGTATATTCATTAGTAAGTTTATTTGCACTAATGGAATTATTATCTCTATTGATTCAAATGTATGTACTAAGTACTAGACAAGAAATAATATTGAAAACAGGCTACCTTAAGATCCCTGAGCCCAGAGCTGCCCCTGGACACGGCCCTGTCCACCAGAGGGCCCAGGATCCAGACCCGCCCACCAGTGCACAAACACTAGACCCAGGACGTACAGGGCCCTGTAGTCAGAGACCCTGGCACCCAGTTCCACCCACCAGTGGGCAGGCACCAGCCGAGAAACCCTTGGGCCCCAGGTCTGTGCACCAGCAAGGCTGCTCTAGCCTCGGGAACAGCCTCACCCACAGTGGGTTGACACCAGCTCCAGGACAACTACAGCCCCACAGCCTCCTGTGGCAGGAGTCAGCCTACCCAAGGGCAGGCCAGCACCAACCCTAGGACCCGCTGGGTCCAAGCTCTGCCTAGCAGTAGGCCAACACAAACTTTAGGACACACTGAACCCCACAGCCACCTGTATCAGGAACTGGTCCCACTCACCAGCAGTCCAACACGAGCTCTGGGACCCCTGGGTCTTGAAGCCAGTCCCCAGGACCTGGCTCTGCTCGCCAGTGGGCTGGCACTGGCCCCAAGAACTAGCTTCACCCACTGGCAGATGGGCACCAGCCCTGGGATCTCCTATACCCAGACTCTGCCCATCAGTGAGCCAGCACTAGCCCTGGGGTTCCCTGGGGTTCAGCAGCCAGCCACCTTGTGACCTAGCCCCACCAACCAGGGGCCAGCAGCCTCCACACAAAGCAGGGCCTGGCAACCAACCATACTGTGAGCCAGCCAAGCCTATGAGACCACACACAGTAGTCAGCCTGCCACAACAGAAGGACCCATGCAGCCGACCTAGGGGGCACCCCTAGAACGTACAGCTCTAGTGATCAGAGGGGAGTGAACTCCTGGAAGCTTAAGACATTTCCTATAAAAGGCTACTTCTCCAAGGTTGGGATATGTAACAAGCCTACCAGATATACAGAAATGACTAGTTAGGCAAAATGAGGCAACAGAGGAACATGTTCAAAACAAAGGAACAAGATAAAACCTCAGAAGAAGAACTAAATGGAGATAGGAAATCTACCTGAGAAAGAGTTCAAGGTAATGACTGTAAGGATAACAAAAGAACTTTGGATAAGAATGGATGAACAGAGAAGTTAGAAGTTTTTAACAAAAAGAACAACCAAACAGATGAAGAATACAATAACTGAAATGAAAAATACACTAAAAGGAATTAACAGTACACTAAATGACATATATAGGAACGAATCAGCAAGCTGGAAGACAGAGTAGTGGAAATCAAGAAGTGAGGACAGTTTAAGAGCTCTCTGGGACAATATCAAGTGTACCAACATTTTCATTATAGGAGTCCCAGAAGAAGAAGAGAGAGAGAAAGGGATGGAAAGCATATTTAAAAACATAATAATCTGAAAACTCCCCTAACCTGGGAAAGGAAAGAGACATCCAGGTCCAGGAAGCACAGACAGTCCCAAACAGGATCAACATAAAGAGGACCACATTAAGATACACTGTGATTTAAATGGAAAAATTTAAAGATGAAGAGAGAATATTAAGAGCAGAAAGGGAAAAGCAACAAATAACATACAAGGGAACTCCTATAAGGCTTTCAGCTGACTTTACAACAGAACTATGGAGGTCAGAAGGTACTGGCAGCATATATTTAAAGTGATGAAAGGGAAAAATGTACAACCAAAAATACTCTACCCAGCCAGGCTCTTATTCAAATTTGATGATGATATCAAAAGTTGTACAGACAAGCAAGAGCTAAGAGTTCAGCACCACTAAACCAGCTTTATGCGAAATGTTAAAGGGACTCCTCTAAGCAAAAAGGAAAAGGCCACAACTGGAAACATGAATATCAAAAAAGAAAAAGTTCATCGGTAAAGGCAAATATACAGTAAAGGTAGTAAGTCAACTGGGTACAAAACTATTAGGAAGGTTAAAAGACAAAAGTAGTAAAATAATCTATATCCACAATAAGCAGTTAAGGAATATACAAAACAAATACATGAAAAATATGATGTTGAAAACATTAATTGTGAGGTGAGGAGAGTAAAAATGCAGGGTTGTTAAAATGCATCTGAAATTAAGAGATCAGCAAGTTAAAATAATCATATATATATATATATATACACACATATATATAAATAAAACTCATGGTAACCATAAATCAAAAATCTATAATAGAGCCACATGCAAAAAAACAGAATAGAAACCAAACATAACGTTAAAGATAATCATAAAATCACAAGAGAAGAGAACAAAAGAAGAAAGGAATAAAAAAGAATTACAAAAACAACTCCCAAACCATGAATACAATGGCAATAAGTACATACATATCAACAATTACTTTAAATGTAAATGGACTAAATGCTCCAATCAAAAGACACAGAGTGGCTGAATGGATACAAGAACAAGACCCATATATATGCTGCCTACAAGAGACTCACTTGAGATCTAAAGACACACACAGACTGAAAGTGAGGGGATGGAAAAAGGTATTCCATGAAAATGGAAACAAAAAGCAAACTGGGGTAACAATATCTGTATCAGGCAAAATAGACTTTAAAACAAAAACTGTTATAAGAGACAAAGAAGGACATCACATAATGATCAAGGAATCAAATCAAGAAGAAGGTATAATGATTTTAAATATATTTGCACCCAATATAGGGCCACCTAAATACATAAAGCAAATATTAACAGACATAAAGGGAGAAATTGACAGTAACACAGTAGGGGATTTTAACACCCCACTTTCATCAATGGACAGATCATCCAGACAGAAAATCAATATGGAAAAACTGGCCTTAAATGACACATTATACCAGATGAACTTAATTGATATATATAAAACATTCCATCCAAAAGCAGCAGAATACACATTCTTTTCAAGTGCATAAGGAATAGTCTCCAGGATAGGTCACATGCTAGGCCACAAAACAAGAACTGGTAGATATAAGAAAACTGAAATCATGTTGAGCATCTTTTCTGACCACAATACTGAGACTAGAAATCAACTACAAGAACAAAACTGCAAAAAACACAAACACGTGCAAGCTAAACAATATACTACTAAACAACCAACGGATCACTGAAGAAATCAAAGGAAAAAACAACAAATACCTAGAGACAAATGAAAATGAAAACACAATGATCCAAAATCTATGGGATGCAGGAACAGCAGTTCTAAGAGAGTTTACAGCGATACAAGATTTCCTTAGGAGTGAAGTAAAACAAATACCATATGCTAACACATATATATGGATTCTAAAAAAAAAAAAAAAAAAAAAAAAAGGTTCTGAAGAACCTAGGGGCAGGACAGGAATAAAGACGCAGACGTAGAGAATGGACTTGAGGACACGGGGAGGGGGAAGGGTAAGCTGGGACGAAGTGAGAGAGTGGCATGGACATATATACACTACCAAATGTAAAATAGATAGCTAGTGGGAAGCAGCTGCATAGCACAGGGAGATCAGCTCGGTGTTTTGTGTCCACCTAGAGGGGTGGGATAGGGAGGGTGGGAGGGAGACGCAAGAGGGAGGAGACATGGGGATATATGTTTATGTATAGCTGATGCACTTTGTTATACAGCAGAAACTAACACACCATTGTAAAGCAATTAAACTCCAATAAAGATGTTAAAAAAAAAAAAGATTACCTCAGGAAACAAGAAAAATCTCAAATAAACAATCTAAACTTACACCTAAAGGAACTAGAGAAAAAGAACAAAAAACCTGAAAGTTAGCAGAAGGAAAGAAATCATAAAGATCACAGCAGAAATAAATTAAATAGAGGCTAAAAAAAATAGAAAAGATCAATGAAACTAAGAGCTGGTTCTTTGAAAAGATAAACAAAATTGACAACACTTTGGCCAGACTCACCAACAAAAAAAGAGAGAGGGCCCAAATCAATAAAATCAGAAATGAAAAAGAAGTTACAATGGACACCGCAGAAATACAAAGGATCATAAAAGATTACTACAAACAACTATATGCCAATAAAAAGGACAACCTACAAGGAATGGACAAATTCCTAGAAATGTACAGTCTCCAAAGACTGAATCAGGAAGAAATAGAAAATAGGAACAGATAAATTACCAGTAATGAAATTGAATCAGTAATGAAAAACCCCAAATGAACCGAAGTCCAGATGGCTTCACAGGTGAATTCTACCAAATATTTAGGGAAGAATTAACACCTACCCTGCTCAAACTATTCCAAAAATTGCAGAGGAAGAAACACTTCCAAACTCATTCTACAAGGCCAGCATCTCCTTGACACCAAAAAATGATATCACACAAAAGAAGAAAATTACAGGCCAATATCACTGATGAACATAGATGTAAAAATCTTCAACAAAATATTAGCAAACAGAATCCAACAATACATTAAAAACATCATACACCATGATTAAGTGGGCTTTATCCCAGGGATGCAAGGATGACTCAATATCCACAAATCATTCAATGTGATACATCACATTAACAAACTGAAGAATAAAAATCATATGATCATCTCCACAGATGCAGAAAAAGCTTTGGATAAAATTCAACATTCATTTTGAAAAAAACTCTCCACAAAGCAGGTATAGAGGGAACATACTTCCACGTTACAAAGCCCACATATGATAAGCTCACAGCTAAAATCATGTTCAATGTGAAAAGCTGGAAGCATTTCCTCTAATATCAGGAACAAGACAAGGATGCCCACTCTTGCCACTTTTATTCAACACAGTATTAGAAGGCCTAGCCACACCAATGAGACAAAAAAAAGAAATAAAAGGAATCCAAATTGGAAAGGAAGAAGTAAAACTGTCACTCTTTGCAGATGACATGGTGCTGTACATAGAAAAATCCTAAAGACACCACCAAAAAACTACTAGAGCACATCAATAAATTCAGCTAAGTTGCAGAATTTAAGACTAACATACAGAAATCTGTTGTATTTCTATACACTAACAACAAATTATCAGAAAACGAAATTAAGGAACCTTCTCATTTTCAACTGTATCAGAAAGACTAAAATACCTGGGGATAAACCTACCTAAGGAGGTAAAAGAGCTGTACTCAGAAAATTATAAGACAGTGATGAAAAAAAAAAACCTGAAGATGACACACACAGATGGAGAGACAAGATATACTGTGTTCATGGATTAGAAGAATTAATATTGTTAAAGTGACCGTACTACCCAAGGCAATCTACAGATTCAATGCAGTTCCTATCATAATACCAATGGCATTTTTCACAGAACTAGAACAAATAATTTTAAAACTTGTACTGTAGCACAAAAGACCTCAAATAGCCAAAACAATCTCGAGAAAGAAGACCAGAGCTGGAGGAATCACACTCCCTGATTTCAGACTATACTACAAAGCTACAGTAATCAAAACAGTCTCATACTGGCACGAAAACAGACACACAGATCAATGGAACAGGATAGAGAGCCCAGAAATAAATCCACACATTTATGTCAATTAATCTATGACAAAGGAGGCAAGAATAAACAATGGAGAAAAGACAGTTTCTTCAATAAGTGGTGCTGGGAAAACTGAAGAGCTACATGTAAAAGAATGAAACTAGAACATTTCTCACATCTATACAAACATAAACTCAAAATGGACTAAAGAACTAAATAAGAACTAAATAAAACTCCTAGAAGAAAACATAGACAGAATACTCTGACATAAATCATAGCAACATTGTTTTGGATCTGTCTCCTATGGCAAAGGAAACAAAATCAAAAATAAACAAATGGGACCCAGTTAAACTTTAACACTTTTGCACAGCAAAGGAAACCATTGACAAAACGAAAAGAAAATCTACTGAATGGGAGGAAATATTTGCAAATGACATGACCAATAAGGGGTTAATATCCAAAATATATAAACAGCTCATACAATTCAAAACCAAAAAAAGAAACATGCCAGTCAAAAAATGGGCAGAAGACCTGAATAGACATTTTTCCAAAGACATACAGATGGCCAACAGGCACATGAAAAGATACTCAACATTGCTAACCATCAAAAAAATGTAAATCAAAGCCACAATGAGATATTACCCTACTCCTATCAGAATGATTATCATCAAAAAAAACACCAGGGCTTCCCTGGTGGTGCAGCGGTTGAGAATCTGCCTGCCAATGCAGGGGACATGGGTTCAAGCCCTGGTCTGGGAAGATCCCACATGCCATGGAGCAACTAGGCCCGTGAGCCACAACTACTGAGCCTGCGCATCTGGAGCCTGTGCTCCACAACAAGAGAGGCCGTGATAGTGAGAGGCCCGCACACCGCGATAAAGAGTGGCCCCTGCTTGCCGCAACTAGAGAAAGCCCTTGCACAGAAACGAAGACCCAACACAGCCAAAAATAAATAAAACTAAACAAGAACCTAATGTTCATTTAAAAAAAAAAAAACAACAAAACACCAATAACAAATGTTGGTGAGGATATGTAAAAAAGGGAGCCCTTGTACACTGTTGGGCATGTAAATTGGTGCAGCAACTGTAGGAAACATTATGGAGGTTTTTCAAAAAACTAAAAACAGAACTATCATATGATCCAGCAATTCCACTGCTGGGTATATATCTGAATAAAACAAAGACACTAATTTAAAAAGATACATGCACCCCAGTGTTCACAGCAACATTATTTACAATAGCCAAGACATATAAGCAACCTAAGTGTCCATCAACAGATGAATGGATAAAGATGTGGTGTGTGTGTGTGTATATATATATATATATGCAATGAATACTACTTGGGCATAAAAAGAATGAAATTTTGCCTTGTGCAAAAACATGGATGGACCTGAAGGGTATTATGCTTAGTGAAATAAGTCAGAGAAAGATACTCTATGTTACCACTTACCTGTGGAATCTAAAAAATAAAAGAAACAAGCAAATTCAGCAAAACAGAAACAGATTCATGGATATAGACAATAAACTAGTGGTTACCAGTAGGGAGAGGGAAGGGGGGAGGGGCAAGATAGGGGTAGGGGATTAAAAGGTACAAACTATGTATAAAATAAATAAGCTACAAGGATATATTGTACAGCACAGGGAATACAGCCAATATTTTACAATAACTAAGTAGAATATAATCTATCAACTTTGAGTTTTTTGTTTGTTCTTTAGTTTTATTCTTAATTAAAAAAATTTTTGAGGTATAGTTGTACAATATTACAACTTTGAATCACTATGTTGTACACCTGAAACTAATATAATAAATCAACTATACCTCAATAAAAAAGTATGCTTCATTTTTTTAAACAAATTAATCACATCAAAAATATTTGTTGATAGAAGTGCCAAAAGACTCACAGAGCATAGGATATAATGGGACCAGAGTAAATACGAATCATGTCAAATGGTTTCAAGTCAGATATTAAAATAGAGTAAGATCATCTGACCTTCCTATTTATATCTTGTATTGTCACATTTGTCTTTGAAATGACAATTGATCAATCAATCTGAGTTTTTTCCCTCTGGAATTCCTTATACAAGTTTCTTTTGTGCTTGAGAAAAATGTTAGAAGATCAATTTAAAAATGGAGGTTTAAGATAAAAACAAGACATGGGAGAAAAAAGGAACAGTATTAATAGACAAGGAAAGAAAAGAAGGGACAGGGAAATGGGAAAATTTGGCATTCTCTACAAAGTTAGATAATGATAGTAAGGCCTCCAAGGAAAAGGTCTAAATAAAGCTTCTTTCCCTTCCCATTCTGTATACTCCTTCTGAATGCTCCCAAACGTATGTTAAAAACTGTTTCAAAGGAGAAGGTTATTTTAGCAATTGGTGTGAACCAAGATAAATCTTACTATTCAACTAAATAATAATATATTAGAAAAAAGTTTTCAAAGTGAGCAGCTATATATCAGCCAGGATCCAAATGGGGGATGGTAGATGAAATGTGTGTATCAGTGAGTTCAAATTATAAAGACAACTACAATTTAAAATCGAAACCTGTGTTACCTTTTAGATTCACATCTGCTCCAGATTCTATTCGAGCTTTCACCAGAGACAAGTCTCCTCTTCTGGCAGCCAAATGAAGCCGGCTTTCTCCTCTGGCATTCCTCTTATTGATCCCAGCTGTTTTCATTTCTGTAAATTTGCCAAGCAAAACTGAGTATTCTTTTCTGCCAAGTGCTGATTATTATGAAGGATCTTAGAAAATACACAGCAACTTCCTCAAAACATCCAAAGTAGGATGCACTACACAGAAACATACCTCAATTAATATCATTGCTGTTACTATTTTAAAATATAACTTGTAAAGAATTGATAGAGCATCTGATCACATTACTTCAAATTCATTCTAGCAGTTGTTCACTCTATCATATGCTTGATTAAAACAAATAATACTTGCTTCATTTCTACACTCACTTCACTCTCAGTAGTCCTCTAACAATGGATAAAAATTTTCTTAAACCAAATTGTGATTTTATAAAAATCCTCTTTCTATAACTATTCTTATATCTCAGTGGGTGTGTTTCTGATCACAAAAGATGCCAAGAACCAAACTATGGCCTATTGGGTATTTCATTTTCTTTCGTAGAAAATGAAGTACAATATCATTATCTGAAGATTTTAAAATCTTTTCCTTGCATCACAAGTTAGACTTGAGTTGGAACTAAAAACAGTAAATAGTTTTTTTCCCAAACTATGCTAAAATGATGTACTAAAAGATTTTTTGTAACATCATATAAAGAAAATAGAAGACACTATCTCTTCTTCATGTGGCGTACAGTATAGTGGAATGACAGACATGTAAAAAATTACATTAAAATGTGATTCAGTGCTGCTAGAGAAATGTATTAGTTTCCTGTGGTAGCTGTAACAAATGACCACAAACTGGGTGGTTGTGTTGTGCTTAACACAACACAAATATATTATCTCACAGCTCTGGAGACCAGAAGTCCAAAACCAAGGTGTCAGCAGGGTTGCACTCTCTCTGGAAGTTCTAAGGAAGAATCCTTCCTTGCTTCCTCCAACTTCTGATGGATACCAGCACTCCTTAGCTTCCTTGGCTTTTGGCCACATTGTTCCTTTGCCTGGCTCTGCACATTATCTTCTCCTTTCCTGTGTGTCTCAAAGCTCTCTCCATTTTTCTTTTATAAGGATACTTGTTGTAAGATTTGGGTCCCATTTGGAAAATCCAGGACAACCTCCTCATCTCAAGATCCTTAACTACATCTGCAAAGATTCTTTTTCTAAACAAGGTAATGTTCACTCTTTAAATGAGATAGTATCACAGATTCCAGGGATTAGGACATGGACATATGTTTTGGGGGGCCACTATTCAACCCACTACAGGAGGTATGTATAAGAAGGGCTTTAGTTTACATGACAGGCAGACAATGGGGGAAGGTTCAAAGAGTATGCCTAATATTCCTACCTCTCACTATATCAACTTTTTCTTACTAAATCAACTTTTTGGTGCTTAACATTTAACCTGAAGTAGTCCAGCCTATTGTTCACACAGAACTAGCTCCAAGAACTATCAAAGAATTGTCAGCTATCCATGCTGCCAAACACACACAGTTCATGCATCTGACACAAAGAAACTAGTGGCTATGCTTCTTTAATTTCCCATGTGTTAAAAGGGCTCAGTGGAAGTATCTAAGGGATCTGACACAATTCAGATGTGCTGTCCCCACTCAACATTCTTGCTGTCTCTACTGTTTATCTTATCTCCTCTAACATAACAAATTAGAAGTCATAGGCAAAAGTATGACAATATATTGGAAGACTAAGAGATTCTCAAGTGGTGGATTACAGTAAAACCATCTGACAAATATAGCTGAAATAACCTTATAAATTAGTGAATGACTAAAGAAAACAGTAAATATGAAAGTATATAATTCTTTGAAGGGGAGTGGATTGCTAGGCTTGATCATCCAAACCTTTCCCTATATAAAAACAGGAATACAAACCTTGGCTGCAGGTAGCTTTCAAGAAATTTTGCCTTTTTCTGAAATTCTGAACTTTTTTGTGTTCCTGGATGTTAGTAGGCATGTGAATTTCTGAATCTGTTTTTTCTTTCTTCTCCTCACAATTTCTTATAGTGTTTTCATCTCCATTGACATTATTATTTAATTCCTCACCTGAAAAACAAACATTTTGCAATATCAGTGTTGTAGTTCTCCTTACCGGTTACATGACTAAAAAAGAGTCTAGTCATGTTAATTGTTCCAAGTTTCTGTTCCTAGCTGGACTGCTTATTTTAAAGGAGTGGAAGCCTTTAAAAATGTTTTCATACAACAAACATAAATTAGTTTTCTGGATGTAATTTCAACTGTGAGTCACTGAAATCAATGGAGCTAACAATTTCCTGCTATGAAAATGTTGTTCGGTTTCTTGATACTAGGTAGGTGCTATTTTAAAAATATTTTCATACAACAAACATAAATTAGTTTTCTGGATGTAATTTCAACTGTGAATCACTGAAATCAATGGAGCTAACAATTTCCTGCTATGAAAATGTTGTTTGGTTTCTTGATACTAAGTAGGTGCTATATTAAAAAAACTCATAGAAACATAAAAACTCATAGAAATACTGTTTATTATCTCCTGTCAATATCAATTTAGCACCTTCTTTCAAAGTAAATACCATTACTTAACTAATTAACAGTATCTCCAAATTATGGTCCACATGTCCTCATTCTTATCAGTTTGGGCATAGGTTGAGTGAAATTCAGTTAGAAATTTCTGTGAAATAAGTAAATCTATAGGAAATGTGTACAAATTGAGCAATACTACTAATACCTGGTTTGTGAGAAATTTCCTTCTCTTCTCTTTGACTAAGTTGTGAGACGGTCAATTCTTTATTGATATTGTCAGTGGACTGAAAGCCTATACTATGTATAGTTTTGATCTCTTGTCTCCTTTTTTCAACTTTAGTTGTTTCTATTACTTGAGAATGAACAACTCTGGATAAAGGCCTATTTGAAGAACTTGGTTTTTGGCCTTTGTCAGTGTAATTCCTTTTAGTGTCTCCTTCCTTATTCACCTTTTCCACAGTATGTGTATCCGTTTGATTCATTAAAGGAGTTGGTATTCTGGGGCTACAACCCTGAGGCCTCTCGAATAGCTCCACGTGACTAGTCAACTGTGAAACTGCATGTGGTGAGAGTGTCCTTGTACAAGCCAGGGAAGGACGCTCAGGACTGCCATGTGAATGATCAAGAGAAGTTCCACATGTACACTGTTCATAATTTGAAACATGTTCAGAAACTATTATATTATCTGAATTAGAAAAATTAACAGCTTCCTGTTGTGGAAATATGGTTAGGCTGCCTGCTTTTATTAACTCATTTTCCTGTGAAAAATGGTCTTGAGAAAGTAAAAATTGTTGAAAATCCATTTCTTCTCTATTTGTTTTATTCTCTTTATAATTATCGTGGTTTTTGCAACCTGAAGAACTTATCACCTTTTTAAATGTTACAGTCTCCTCAGGAGCACAGGAATCACCATCATCACCATTATTAAAATTTTCCTTTATAAAGGATGGGGAAAATTTTTCCCACTTATTAGGGCTCTCATCTTTTTGACCTGAGTTACTGTTTTCATTAGATTTATAAGGGCTAATGTGCTGCTGTTCTTGGTGAGTATGAGGCAGCTGATCTGTAGTAACAAGTGGTAACTCGGTTTTTTTATGTAAAGAAAGTCCTGAGAAAGAAACAGCTTCAGCTTGGTCAGTGGATTCTAATTCCAAAAATTTTATTTCTTGACTACCTGATAAATCCAGGCTTTGGGTATGTGTCTCTTTGGGAAATGAACAAGTCTCAACATCGTTACCTAAACCATTTTTCAGGCCTGACAGAGCTGGGCTAAAAGATTTACATGACTTTTCTGGAAGGTCATCAAGGTTTTGGAGAGTATGTTGCTGACAAGTAACCAATCTGTTTGTTTTTCTGTAAGAAGAGACAGCTATTGTCTTTCTTGGATTGCTTTCTTGGATTGCATCATCCACTTGAGTCCTTTTATGTCCTGTATTTCTTCTTCCTTTATCTTTAGACACATTTGTGCTGGGATCCTCAACACCATGGAGATTGTCCTTTCTGAGTCCTGTCGAGTATATTTGGCTAAGAGTTGATCGTTTATGCTTGGATTTACCAAATTTCGTGTTTTGGGAATCTTTTTGGTAATGTTCATATACATCTTCTTTATTTATAAATAAACCCTCTTTGCTTCCTTTATTGACTTTTACATGTTCTGGCTTCTGTCCCTTGGAATTTTCATCACAAACAAACCCACTGTGATTTTTAGAACTGAATTTTGGTTTCTATAGAAACAAAATACATAGTTAGCTTTAATTTTCAACTATAGTTTACACTTAATTCATTCTGGATTAGAGATAAAGCAAACTAATATTCCATTCAATGTTATAATTTGATCTAACCACAGGGCCTGCTGGGATATATACAACCTGATTTGTATTTCAGAAAAGTAGACTAACAGGAGAAAGGCAAAAGTAATAGACTCAGTATGTGTACTAATCTTTATTTTCTCCTGTACATTTTAATTTCTTTTTGCCAGTATTTTAGCACTATCTATCTTACTAAACATAATGAAAAATTTTAATGTACCTAATTTTTATAGGCTTTTAAAACAATCAGATAATTCCTTTACAAGGAATCTTTACACGAATACTGTAGAAGCACTCTCCTCTCCCATTTGTTATATAGACAGACCTAGAATTAAGAGGGTTTCTTCCTCTGGTATCTGTGAGAGACCACAGGTAGGGCAGTGGAAGAAGGGATTTAAAAACAAAAAGATAGATATACAACCAAGTTGGCCTGTATGGAAAGATTACTGTGGGCTGCCAAGATTAAAACAGGGACAGTGCTTCCTCTCACACTTCACAACACAAGCACCAGATGAAAAGTAACTGCCCACCATGTGAAGTTTGAAGGGATGGATCGACACCTTTGACTCTTACACTGTGCTCAGGCCAGAGGAAATTCAACATTGTTGATAACCCTCATGGCTCCATAAAGAGGAGAAAGGAAATGGAAATGGCTACCAATACATTAGTGTGCCCACATATGCTTTATTTACTCAATTGCTTCCCAAACTAACAGGCCAGAACCTTCTGATTCTTATGTAATTATTCCAAAGTGTCTTAAAAGCAAAGGTGAAGTCACTGTTCCTGGTGAATGCTTCAGTAGTCTTTCTTTCCCCTCTGATGATCTATAAAATAACCAGCAGGTGTGCTCTATAGAAATGTTTATTGCTGAACAGAGATATACCTTGTGGTGGTGTGCATCCTCTGAGTCTGAAGGGTCAGTGCTATTTGTCTGCGCTGTAAGCAAAAAGAGAAAAATCAAAGAAAAGAGCCGCCAGTAGTCAGACTCTAGACTTCTAAAACCACAACTCCTTTGCCATGAGAAAACCAAGTGGAAAAAGTGAAATTATGCAAACACTTTCTATTAAAATTGGCACATATAACATTCCATAATTTATAATTTCCATATTTATTAGAAACCAAACACTATCTTGAGAGAGCTGAAAACACTTCTCTAGGAAAAGCAAAACAGACCCAACAAAATTATGCTAAAGATGGGCACTGAACTCAGTATTTTTATATTCCCCACAGTTATACTCAGATATGCAACTGTGTGCAAGCTTTTATAAGGCAAAAAATTCTTTCATAATTAATTGTATTATCATCATTTCCTAATATGTCTGCTTAATAAAGTTGCAGGATACATGAGTAATATACAGAAATCTGTTGCTTTTCTATATACTAATAGTGAACTATCAGAAAGAGAAAGCAAGAAAAAAATCCCATTTGCATTTACAATCTCATCAAAAAGAATAAAATACCTAGGAATAAACTTAACCAAAGAGGTGAAAGACCTATACTCTGAAAACTATAAAACACTGATGAAGGAAACTGAAGATGATACAAAGCAATGGGAAGATATACTGTGTTCTTGGACTAGAAGAATACTGTTAAAATTTCCATACTACCCAAAGCAATCTACAGATTTAATGCAATCCCTATCAAAATAGCCACAACATTTTTCACAGAACTAGAACAAATAATCCTAAAATATATATGGAACCACAAAAGACCCTGAACTGCCAAAGCAATTTAGAGAAAGTTGAACGGAGCTGGAGGTATCGTGCTCCCTACTTCAGACTATACAATACTACAGTAGTCAAAATAGCACAGTAATGGCACAAAAACAGACACATAGATCAATGGAACAGAATAGAGAGTCCAGAAATAAACCAACACACCTATCTTCAATTAGTCTATGACAAAGGAGGCAAAAACAAACAATGGAGAAAAGAAAGTCTCTTCAACAAATGGTGCCTTCAATAAGTGGTATAACTGGACAGCTACATGTAAAAGAATGAAGTTAGAACATTTTCTCACACCACATAAAAAAATAAACTCAAATGGATTAAAGATATAAATGTAAGACCAGAAACCATAAAACTCCTAGAAGAGAACATAGGCAGAACACTCTGACATAAATCATACTAATATTGTTTTGGATTTGTTTCCTAAGGCAAGGGAAACAAAAAATAAACAAATGGGACCTCATAAAACTGAAAAGCTTTTACACAGAATAGGAAACCACTGACAAAACAAAAAGATGACCTACTGAATGGGAGAAAATATTTGTAAAAGATACGACCAATAAGGGGTTAATATCCAAAATATATAAACAGCTCATACAACCCAATATAAAAAAAAAATCCAATCAAAAAAATGGACAGAAGACCTGAAAGATATTTTTCCAAACAAGATAACACAGATGGCTGACAGGCACATGAAAAGATGCTCAACGTTGATAATCATCAGAGAAATGCAAATTAAAACAACAATGAGATATTACCTCACACCTGTCAAAATGGCTATCATCAAAAAGTTTACAGATAACAAAGATTGTTAAGGATTTGTAGAAAAAGGAGCCCTTGTATACAGTTGGTGGGAATGCAAACTGGTAAAGCCACTATGGAAAACAGTATGGAGGTTTCTCAAAAAACTAAAAGTAGAACTACCATATGATCCAGCAATTCCACTGCTGGGTATATATCCAAAGAAAATGAAAACACTAATTCAAAAAGATACACACACCCCAATGTTCATAGCAGCACTACTATTTACAATAGCCAAGACATGGAAGCAACCTAACTGTCCATAGCAGATGAATGGATAAAGAAGATACAGTATTATATATATACAATGGAATATTACTCAACCATAAAAAAGAATGAAATGCTGCCATTTGCAACAACATGGATACCTAGAGGGTATTATTCTTGGTGAGATAAGTCAGAGAAAGACAAATACTCTGGTATCACATATATAGAATCTAAAAAAATAAGACAAACCAATGTATATAACAAACCAACGTATAAACAGAAACAGACTCACAGATATAGAGAACAAAGTAATGGTTACCAGTGGAGAGAGGGAAGGGGGAGGGGCAAAATAGCATTTTGGAATTAAGAGATACAAACTACTATGTATAAAATAAATAAGCAACAAGGATATATTGTACAACACAGGGAATATAACCACTATTTTGTAATAACTTTGGAGTATAATCTATAAAAATACTGAATCACTACATTGTACCCCTGAAACTAATACAATACTATAAATCAATTATACAATACAAAAATAAACAGTTCTTATATAATCTTCTTGAAACTGCAGGTCAAGTTCTTTTGTAGTTCAACTTAGTGCAATGATGAATGACAAGGCAAAAGTACAGCCATAAGAAAATATTCTTAAGGAATGAAAGTAAACAATCCTGGCCATATTCATTGAAAATGATACAGCTAAATGTAAGTTACATCACCTCATGTTATTCAGACAACGGATTATGGGGAAAAGACCCAGAACTTTACAAAAGTTTTCTTAACTGTTTCCAATACATATCCTGGGGGAAAGTACATTTAATACTATCTTTCTTTGTTCTTTTAGAGTTCTTCCATTTGGTGCATTTGCAAACAAGTCAGTGTGCTCAACTAAAGGAATGGAGCAAGGACACCACAGGATGGATTTTCTCAAAATTTATGAGGAAAATCAATTTAATTTCTATAATTCCAAGTTGATTTCTATAACTCTCTACTGACATGATGAACAGATATAACAGGGCAGTTTAATTTTACCTGATGTAAGATGTTTTTGATGTTTAGGAACGTATCTCTCAAGGAGACGCTTCATACATGAGTCTTTGGCTTCATCCAAAGCACACTTTCCACTGTCATTTCTAAATAAAGGATCTGCTCCATTCAAAAGAAGTAACTGTGCCACCTAGAGGAAGATTGTGTGAGGGAGCCCAGACAAAAGGTATATTATTATAAATGTGTGCTAGCATAAAACTGTAAGCCAACATCAAATATTTCTTTCAACAATACAGAGTTTGGGTTTCCTGTAAGATTACTGCCCAAACTAAAAATTAATGTAATTGCTACTGAATCATAATTTATTGATATACATATGCCTTCTCTTACAAAAAAAAAAAAGGAGAGAGGAAGTAAGGAAGAGGGAGGAAAGGAGGAACGGAGTGAGGGGCAGAAATGTTTGTGGTTCAGTTGCTGATGAAATGGAGCTAGCAGATATACGAGGAATTAGGATTACATTCTGTTGTAGTAAATGCAATTTTAACAGGTTCCAGGAAATAGCTGTATCTTCCGTATAGACCTGTGCTGCCGCTGCTCCCCCTCGGTATCAGAGAGAAATGAGTAAACCCTTAATCTGTTACTGCTCCTCAAGTAACCTCCTCTACGAAGCTCTCCCTGACCTCCTCACCCACTGATCCTCTAGAGAAAAGTGACCTCTTCCTTCTTTTATGTACATATTTTGTGTCCAATATGCTCTATATTATACTTCTTATATATTTCTCTCTCCTGTACTCCAAGATTTTTGAGGGTAGGACTCTGTTTTCGTTTAAAATTAATTTATTATTTTTGAATAGGAAATTAATAAATATGGTTCAAAATACAGAAGGTTCAGAGAAGTAGACAATGAAAAATAAGTTTCCCTCCTCAACCCTTGTCCTCTAGTCATCTAATTATTTTTTCTAAGTCAGCTCTGGTTACAGTTTCTTCTGAATTTTTCCAGAGTTAGTCTAGTCCAACAGGTATATATGTACGTATCATAACTGTGTACATACATTTTTTCTTACACAAGTGGTCATATACTATATACATTCCTCTATATCTTAGCTTCTTTCCTGCCCACCCCACCCTGCAACAGATTTTGAAGATTGTTCCAAATCAGTATGGATTGAACTCCATCATTCTTTTTAGCAGCTGAGTAATAGTTTACTTTTGAATGTACTATATGAATGTACTATAATTTACTTAACCAGTACCCTACTGATGCATGTTTAAGTTGCTTCCAAGTTTTTGCAACAGATATATGTCTTAATCATCTTCATATTCCCAGTGTCTATTTCAGTATCTGGCATAGAGTATATATTTAATAATAAATGTCGTTTAATAAAAGAATGAATGTTGACCAAGGAGGATGTGGGTAACAGGCTTTAAATAACATTATACTAAATGAAGCCTAGATTTCCATGTTAATGTCTGGAATGAGAGAAAGGATCTGAATTTCTGTAAATTTTATGCATCTAAAGATTAAAGATATATACATTTTTCCTTTTATAAGAAAGCATTCTAGGAGAGAAAAATGTCCCACCACACACAGGGAGAATATGAGCCAAATCTTTTAAAAACTATTAAGACTCAGCAACTTAATTCTGCTTTTCAAATGGCTTTAATGTAGGAGTTTAATGCTAGATAGGGGGATTGAAAGTAATAGTAGATATAATTAAATTTACAATTCATATTCCTGGAGCTTCACGTTTTGTTTAGTAATACAAATAGAGAGTGTACCACTTTCTTTCAGGAAAAGTAGTTTCATAAGTGGGTTGCCAAAAGAGCTGTGTTGCTTATCTCTGGAGGTTTTATGTCAAATAATAAGCCATGCGGTATGAAAGTAACTCAGGATCAACAAGCATGAGAAAGAAGATGGGAGGAAGGGGAAAGGCAAGGGCTAGAGCTTCACTTTTCTGGAAATCTGGGTTGGTGATCCCAAGGGAGTGAATACATTACTTTGGCAGTCTCTGTTTTAGACTCTGGATACCCTGCTTCACCAACTATTCACATTTACCAATTCTCTCTGTAGCTTGGTATCAGGAATTCTGAAACCTAACTAATATATCCTCTTTAAAAAACTCTCTTCTTACCAAATGGCAGTAAATCAGTTATTTCCACTGAGTTTTTTACCCCTATTTTAAATCTGCATTTAGGTTCTATATTAGTTATCTGTTGCTACCTAACAAGTTACCCCAAAACTTAGTAGCTTAAAACAATAATAAATATTTATAGTCTCATAGTTTCTGTGGGTCAGGAATTTGGGAGTGGCCACAGGTGGATGGTTCTGCCTCAGGGTCTCTCATGAGGTTACAGTCAAGAGGTTGGCTGGAGATACAATCACCTAAAAGCTTGCCTGGGGACTTCCCTGGTGGCGCAGTAGTTAAGAATCCGCCTGCCAAGGCAGGGGACACGGTTCGAGCCCTGGTCCGGGAAGATCCCACATGCCGCGGAGCAACTAAGCCCGTGAGCCACAACTACTGAGCCTGAACTCTAGAGCCTGCGAGCCACAACTACTGAGCCCACGTGCCACAACTACTGAAGCCATGCGCCTAGAGCTCGTGCTCCACAACAAGAGAAGCCACCTCAATGAGAAGCCCACACACTGCAATGGAGAGTAGCCCATACCCGCCGCAACTAGGGAAAGCCCACGTGCAGCAAGGAAAACCCAATGCAGCCAAAAATAAATAAATAAAATAAATAAATTTATTTAAAAATATTTAAAAATTAAAAAATAAAAATAAATAAATAAATAGAAGTTTGCCTGGGACTGGAGGATCTGTTTCTAAGATGGCTCACTCACATGGCTGTGGGCAGGAGGCCTTTGTCCACTGCCATGTGAACCTTTCCACGGAGCTGCTTGAGTGGCTGCATGAAATGACATCTGGCTTCACCCAGCGTTGCTGAACAAGTGAGTGAGAGAACAAGGAAGAAGCCACAATAGTTTTCAGCCTAGTCTTAGAAGTCATGTACTGTGTCACTCCTGCCACATCGTGTTTGTTAGAAGCAACTCACTGAAACTCCAGCCCACCCTCCTGAGGACAGGAATCAGGATCCACCTTTCAAAGGGAGGACTGTTAAAGAATTTGTGGACATATTTTAAGATTACCACATGTTCTTAACTGGAACAAGCAGAGCAATTTCAGTAAGTGGCTGGCCTCACAGTCCCCACTTATTTAGTTCATCAAACAGTAGGCCGCATAAGGAAATACACTGCTACTTAGAGCTTGCCCGTGGCTTTCCACCTTTAATCATATTATTGACTCTAGTGCTTTCCTCCCTCTAGAATCAGCTGACTTCTGTGTGGCTGAACCACGCTGACTCCATTTTGTCAGCTCTATCTTAGGTCTGAAGTCCTACCCCTCCCCTTTCTGCATGATTAAGCTTTAGCCTACTCACAAGGAATGTGCCCAAGCCAGATAAATTCCCTGTCAACTTTTACCCTTGTTTTCATCTGATGTGAAAACTGGAAGAGTGTCTTTTGTTGACACAGATGCTTAATGGTCATGAGACCCCCCAGGGGGAGCAAAAATCTCCAGTTCCAGTCAGTGTGGACATGCTTCTCATTTGGTAGTCAGATTCTGTTGTTAGCTTTGGCTGCTTTAAATCTCCCTGTACTCCTTTCAGTGGTGAGGAGCACAGCTGTGAATGCCTCTGGATTGTTGTCTGCCCAATCCTGCCAGTATGTAAGTTACCCACAATAAACTTCACAATTGCACTTTATGGAATTGCCTGCTTTGTTTTCCAGTCTCAAAGTTCCTTTTCAGTTTGGAGGATATTATTCCATACCTCTGCCTTCCAACAACTTCCTTGCATAAGAAGCCAACACGACAAAGAATAAAATTCTTTCAAGTACTGGAAAAGATAGTATTTTTACCGCACATCCCTAATGGAATATAAACAAAACAAAAAGAACTATAAAAAAAGCACTTCATTAGTAGTTCCACTGTTAATAATAATATTGTTAATATTCATAATAATAATACACTAATAGTAATACTGTAAGTATGCTGTACGATAAAGAAATAAATTAATGTATTAAGAAACAAATGTTTAGCATAAGAGAAAAAGAGATACAAATATAAAATCAAAGTTATTATGAATCTATAATATTAAGTCTGAAATGGAAATATCAGTAAGAACTCATGATTTGTTTTTCTTTCTATAAGTATACATTTCACTGAAAATGCCTAAAAACAATGACATCCAATAGCAATGAGCACACATAGCACCCAGATTGTGGTCTCTGATAGATTTTACATTAAAACACCATTTAGAGAAAATATGGGAAGAAACAAAGATAAAGTCAGTCAAATCCAGAATTTAGGAAATTCTATAAGACAAATGACCCAGGTTCTAGAAGACACAAAAAAACAAAATATAGGAAGAACTGTTATAGATTAAAACATACTTAAGAGGGACTTCCTTGGTGGTCCAGTGGTAAAGAATCCACCTTCCAATGCAGGGGATGCAGGTTTGATCCCTGGTCAGGGAACTAAGATCCCACGTGCTGCAGGTCAACTAAGCCTGCGTGCCACAACTACTAAGCTTCTGCACCTCAACTAGAGCCCAAGTGCTGCAAACTACAGAGCCCACACACTCTGGAGCCTGGGCACCACAGTTAGAGAAGAGAAAACCCGCATGCCACAACTAGAGAGAAGCCCGAGCACTACAACAAAGAGCCCACGCGCCACAACGAAAAATCCCGCATGCCTCAATGAAGATCCAGTGTGCCGCAACTAATACCCGACGCAGCCAAAAATAAATAAAATAAATAAATAAATAATAAACCTTTAAAAAAAAACACACACACTTAAGAGACATAACAAACACATGTGATCTACCACATTAGGCACAACTGATCCATCACACAGTAAAATTTTATTATGAACTCTGAGTATTGATTAGCAGAATGAACTGAAACTGGATTCCTATCTGTTTTTCTATTGCTTGGTCCCAGAGGTTTTTAATACTTGCAGAATGTAGTGTTTGCTCTGCAAACAAAAGAATCACAGTACCTTATAATGTCCGTTCATCACAGCATCATGTAGGGGAGTGATCTGGTACATTCCTCTGATATTTACATCTGCTCCACCCTTTAATAGTTCACTTGCTGTCTGATAAAATCCTCCTACACTAGCTTCATGAAGTGCTGTCCAACCTGTTACACAAAAAAGAAATGGTGTTTGTTTATATTTGGCATCTTAATAATGTTTGTGCTTGCCCTTAAAATAAGAACTCTAATTCTAAGTTGTTGCTTTAAAAATATTTTGGTTATATGAGACAAGATAATCTCACCATGAAAGCAACCTGTATTATTTGTGGATTCAATAAATCTGATGGACAAATAAAATTCCTACCCCTAATTCTGTTGGTGTTAACATGGAAAAATATGAAAATAAGTAAAATATTTGAAACTATTTTTGCCCCCCTCAAATAAAAAGGCTGTAAGGGGGGTCATTATTAGCTCATAGAGAATGCTGGTTGCAGGCTACTTTTCTGCAGAGAAGAGGGGGAAAAGCCTTATTTATAACTCAAGGTACTTCCATTAAAATAACCCACCCAGCCAGCAAGACTACGCAGAAGTCAGTTCAAAAGTATACAGTCAACTCGTGAACAACGTGGGTTTGAACTGTGCAGGTTCACCTTATACACAGATTTTTTTCCAACAGTAAATACTACAGTACTACACAATCTGAGGTTAGCTGAAGGAGTAACCATGGATACGGAGGGCTAACTGTAACTTATTCTCAGATTTTTGACCACACAGAGGGTTGGCACCCTTAACTCTCACGTTGTTCATGGGTCAACTGTATTTCTTTTCTCCCTATTTGCAAAAAGTTAGTTACAGTAAATTCAACAAACATACCACAAACTGCTCCAAGAAAACCAGTCATCCAAATAAATATCTTCTTCCTTTGCTAGCCAGATATAATGGTATAAGTCAAAGACATCTAAACTCCAAAAAATCATACGACTGATGTAAGAAAATATAAAAAGTTGCAAGTTAAAGTGTGCTTCATTCTTTCCTTCCATAAACCAGAGTTTCTCAATCTTGGCACTAACATTTTCAGAATCTTCTCCATAATCCAGTTTCTCAATCTTGGCACTGCCATTTTGGGCTAAATGTTCTGGGCACTGTAGGATGTTTAGCAGTATCCCTGGTCTTAATCCATTAGATGCCAGTAGTACACGGCTTCCCATTCCAGTTATAAAAACTAAAAATGCTTCCAGAAACTACCAAATGTCCCCTTTGAGGGGACACTCCAGTTAAGAACGTCTATAGAAGGAGTTTCTCCAATAGTATTAATTAGAAAGCCTTGAAGAAGAAATGCAGAGCACCAAAACTGGTAAATATATAGTTAATAGAATTTATTTCCTATAAATTTCCTTAAAATACACAAGGCTACTTACAGCAAAAATTATAACTTTATGTTTTGGAGTTTATCCTGTATATACATGTAATATATGCGACAGACATAACATAAAGGATAAGGGAGGGGCTTTCCTGGTGGCACAGTGGTTAAGAATCTGCCTGCCAATGCAGGGGACACGGGTTCAAGCCCTGAGCCAGGAAGATCCCAAGGAGTAACTAAGCCCGTGTGCCACAACTACTGAGCCTGTGCTCTAGAGCCCACGAGCCACAACTACTGAGCCTGTGTGCCACAAGTGCTGAAGCCCGTGTGCCTAGAGCCCGTGTTCCACAACAAGAGAAGCCACTGCAATGAGAAGCCTGCACACAGCAACAAAGAGTAGCCCCCACTCACTGCAACTGGAGAAAGACCATGCACAGCAACGAAGACCCAACGTAGCCAAAAATAAATAAATAAATTTATAAAAAAAAAAAAAGGAAAAGGGAGATGTGTTCGATGTTCTTACATTTTATATGAAGTATTACAATACTAACTCTAAGAAGACCATAAAACATTAAAAATGTATATTGTAATCCCTAGAGTAATCACTACAAAATAATGCAAAGACAAAGAAAGAAACAAATAGATGAAGACACAAGAAACACGAGTAAAATGGCAGTAAATCCAAATATTCATATTAAATGAAAATCGATTAATTACCCCAATTAGACAGGCAGAGGTTGTCAGAATGAAATTAGAACATTTTCTCACACCATATACAAAAATAAACTCAAAAAGGATTGAAGACGTAAATGTAAGATGGGAAATCATAAAACTCCCAGAAGAAAACGTAGGCAGAACACACTTTGACATAAATCATAGCAATACTTTTTTGGATCTGTCTCTTAAGCTGAAGGAAACAAAAGCAAAAATAAATGAATGGGGCCTAGTTAAACTGAAAAGCTTTTGCACAGCAAAGGAAACCATCGACAAAACAAAAAGACAATGTACTGGATGGGAGAAAACATTGCAAATGATATGACCAATAAGACGTTAATATCCAAAATACATAAACAGCTCATACAACTCAATATCAAAAAAACAAACAGGTCAATCAAAAAATGGGCAGAAGACCTGTTGAACAGACATTTTTCCAAAGAAGACATACAGCTGGCTAACAGGCACATGAAAAGATGCCCAACATGAAAAATTATCAGAGAAATGCAAATCAAAACCACAATGAGATATCACCTCACAACTGTCAAAATGGCTATCATCAAAAAGTCTGCAAATAACAAAGGCTGGTGAGGATGCAGAGAAAAGAGAACCCTTGTACACTGTTGGTGGAAATGTAAATTGGTACAGCCACTATGGAAAACTGTATGGAGGTTCCTCAAAAACCAAAAAACAGAACTACCTTATGATCCAACAATTCTACTGCTGGGTATGTATCTGAAGTAAATGAAAACACTAATTTGAAGATACATGCACCTCAACGTTCACAGCAGCATTATTTACAAATAGTCAAGATTTGGAAGCAACTTAAGTGCCCAAAAATGATGAACAGAAAAAGAAGATGTGGTATACACACACACACACACACACACACACACACACACACACAAAATGGAATATTACTAAGCCATAAAAAAGAATGAAATCTGTCATTTGCAACAATGTGGATGGACCTAGAGAGAACTATGCTTAGCGAAATACGACAGAGAAAGACAAATACTATATGACATGTGTGAAATCTAAAAAATAAAACAAATGTATATAACAAAACAGAAACAGACGTACACATATAGAGTAAAAACTAATGGCTACCTCTGGAAGTGCGGAGGGGCAAGAAAGGGGTAGGGAATTAAGAGACACAATCTACTATGTACAAAATACAGAAGCAATATGGAAATATTGTACAGGACTGGGAAATATAGCCATTATTTTGTATTAACTTTAAATGGAGTATAACATATAAAAATATTGCATCACTATGTTGTATACCTGAAACTAATATAATATTGTAAATCAACTAAACTTCAATTTTTAAAAATAATAAAGAAATAAATGTTTGAGAAAGCCATGTTGGAGTTGAAAGAATAATTTAAAAAATATGTATACTGGCCTCTGCCCCCTGGTTCCTAACACAGAGCTCCTAAAACCCTTGTAAACAGGGGTGGCAGGAGAATCTTAAGTCCTTATAGTCTTTGACCCTAGTTCCTGATACAGAATTTCCAAGACCTTTGTAATTTCCTGAATGATAGAAGAATCTGTCTCAGAGCTCCTAAAATTCCTTGGAATTTCCTGGGAGATAGAAGTGTATTTTGTTCCAATGAGGCAAGTTTTGGTGGGCTCATAGATGAGGCTGGTCACCAGAAAGACCAAGTCATAATAAGAAGCTGGAACTTTCAGGTCTGCCTCTGTACTTCAGAAAGGAGAGAGGGGCTAGAAATGGATTTAATAATCGATCATGCCTACGTGATGAAGTCTCCATAAAAATCCCCAAAGTATGGGGTTTGGAGAGCTTATCCAGGTTGGTGAACACATCTGCACGCTGAGAGGACAGCACACCCCAATTCCATGGAGACAGAATTTCCTGTGTTTCGGACCCTTCCAGACCTCACCTTATGTACCCTCTTCATCTGGCTTTTCATCTGTATCCTTAATCATATGCTTTATTATATAATAAACTGGTAAATATAAGTTAAGTGTTTCCCTGAGTCCATGAGCTGTTCTAGGAAATGATCAAATCCAAGAAATGTGTCATGGTAACCCCCAGTTTGTAGCCAAGGTGAATGAAAGCTGTGGGTAACCAGGTGATCTCCTACTTGTGATTGGCATCTGAAGTGGGGGTCAGCCTCATGGGACTGATTTCTTAATCTGTGGAGTCTACACTAACAATGTTTAGTGTCAGAATTGAATTGAATTGCAGGATACCCAGCTGGTGTGGAAGAATTGTTCAATGTGTGGAAAACCCACGTATCTGGGTGTGAGTAGAGGAGAAACACATGAGTGTTTCCCTTTACAATAAGTATGTAACAAAAACAAATACGGAGAATCTAGGAATTAGGTATACGGATGTTCACTGTTCAATTCTTTCAACTTTTCTGTATGTTTGAAATTTTTCAAAATTTCATAAAAATTTTCAAATAAACGTGAACTTTTGGAAGATAACTATTTAAGAACTATCTATTTTTAAAAAAATAATATAAAAACCCTCTTCCCCCAAAGTACTGTCTCCAATAAAAAGCGTGAACTAATTGCTATTTAGGTTCTGGGACCTGTAAACCAGTGGAAATTTGCTTACTGATAATGTACACTGGTTAACTTGATTATTTGCCACAGTCTGGGTTTGGTGGGATGAAAAATGAAGTATCAGAAATCCAAAAGTTGTTAACTTTGGAATGCAGATGATGATTTTCCTTCTAGGAAACTTCCTTTCCTTATTTAGGTTTTGCTTAAACTACAATAAAAATTAGTTTCCTAAAGGGGACAGAAATGGCGCTACAGGAATGAGAAAATAACCGTAACAAAAGATGTTTGTTTTCCCTGAGCTCAGAATGACTAAAAGATAAGGTAAATGTAAAGCAACTGTCTGGTTTCCAAGAAAAAGCCAGTCTTGTACACTAAATTTACTTCAGAAAATTCCCAAAGAAAACAAAGTACATGTGAGCAATTCATAGTAAATGATGGGGTCTTGGGGAGGGAAGCTGAAAATGAATGCTACTTTAAGTGTGACCTAAGTAAGCAAGGATGACCCAGTGATGAACAGTATCAGTTCCAGGGTTGAAAGAAATTCCCAGCAGCAACAAAGCCAGAGGGACTTTTATTCTGCAGAGAGCTACTCTAGACCACAGAAAGGGCTACATATTCCAGAAAGAAATCAAATGTAACAAAGAATTTCCCTTCTCCTAAGGCTTACTCCTTCTGTGTTGTAAAACCACTCCTCTTAAATAAAGATGGAGTACATTTTATAACAGATCTTTTATTATCTCCCAAAACTGCAGGTTGGGAGATCCTTAAGCAACATCATTTTTTCTTTTTAAAAATGTAACTATCTTGGAGGAAATTTCTTCAAAGGTTTATAAGAGTGTAAATTTCCTATGAAGACAATATAATTTAACTCATTTGTTTAAAAAGATTCAAGATCATAATACTATTAGTTATATGATCTAATGCAGCAATTGTTAACACCCACAGAGATATAAAGTGCACTCTCTTCATTACAGTCCTCAACAATTTTGCCTCTCATTTTTTATCTGTCTCTTGCCTTGCTGTTGGCTTAAACTTCTTGCTATTATCAATATCCTGGCCTAAGCCAATCTTTCTTTTCAGTTCTAATGTGTCATAGGCTTAGGAATCAGATAGGATCTGTGTAAAATAATGCTCAAGTCATTGATCTGAGAGGGTTTTAGCAAAGAAGCTTTATTAGATCTATTTTAGGTATTCAGAATTTATTTTCAGGCTACTTCATGGTTGTCACCCTTGGTTTTGATAGGTAAAGAATTATTGAAATTGGTTTTTTAAATCAAAGATATCACAAAATGTAAATGAGGACTTATAAAATGCAAATGTTACCTATAAAAAGACCATTGGTCTGTTACTATAACATTTTGTTAATTCCTCAAAAGGTACTTAAGCCTTTATTGGATTATCTCACAAAATAAATTTATTTAAACCTTCCTAGTAGATACTGTTTATCTTTTTGTTTTCATAGTATCTGGCACAGAGGAGGCATACGGTAAAAGCTCACTACACTGAATTATATGGATGCCATACACCTCTTGTCAGTAGTTCTTGAACATTAATGAGAATAAAAATCATCTAGGGAACTTGATTTCCAGATTTTAACCTGTAGATTTTGATTGTGATTTTGAGTGATTTTGTGTGTGTGTGCTTTGGGAGCGGTGAAGTAAAGGTTGCATTTTGAACAAATATTTTAAGTGACTCTTACGAAAATGGCTTATGGACAACCCTTTGCAAACACTGCCCTCTGCAATTCTGTGGGATGTGGCAGCCAGAAGTAGTAAAGGTCAGATTAAGATGCAAATTGAGAAGGAAAAATAGAAAACAAGAGAGTTCAAAAAGTCCGGAAAATATGGAAGGATAAAGAATTCATGAAGGTCACAGAAGTACCTAGGGAAGTGAGGAGAAGGTCACTGCCTGGCCAAAGACAAGCAGGGAACAGCAACTGGGGATGTTAGTGATGGCACAGAAAAAAAGGTTAATGAAAAGACACATGCTAAGATTGATGCTTGGGAAATCCATAAAAGTCCAGTTAGTGGCATGCAGAACTACTCCTGAACTGAAGGAGCACATAGAGACTAAGAGAAAGAACCATATATTTCTCAAAATCAAGGGAGCAAGTGCTCTGGCTAGCAAGTAAGGATCCAAGGCTGAGGGCTATAAGACCATAATGGATGAACTGGGTGTGAGACTTAGAATAATAGTCTTTAAAACCCTGATTATAGTATAAACCCAGGTGCTGCTAAAGTAAGTACTGGGGGTGCACTTGTAATCACCTGCTTGTCCATGGATCGTGCTGCTGATCTCTGTGTACCATGAGACTTTGTGTATTGTTTCATACACCGAGAAAGTCTAGAAACAATAGTAAAAGTATGGACACAGTGCTGCTCAGTGTTTTAAGTACTTAAGTGCCTTTAAGGAATCATTCCTCTCCAGGAGAACGTATCAGGTTCTCCCCACAGGAAGACTGTACCAGAGACCTAGCCTTGCAGAAAGACTGTTCTTTCTGAGCTTCCTGCCCCACCCTCTCTACCTCATAGTCTGTTCTCTCCATTTCCCTGGCAATTGTCCTTGCTGTACATCTACCATTTTATCATCAATTTTCCCTGAAGCTCAGTGTACCATCAGCTTCTTTCAGCTTTGAACCTCATTTCTCGTCCATTAAAAGCTGAGTCTCATAGTAAAAATGCCCACACAAAGCCAGCAAGCCAGCCCCAGGAACCCCATCCTTCTGTGTAATGCCACTGCACATGGCCCACCTGGTGCAGTGGGCCTTTGAAGGCATAACCTTTGAAAGCAGGCATAATCTTTGAAGGTGAAATGTAATGTTCTTCTCCTGCCTCTCCCCGCTATCTTACCACTTCCCTGGGAGATGATGGTGAAGCACTGCCTAAGCAGAAAAATTACCTGGAAGCTTTCTGTTTGAGACTTGCCTTAGGCCTACTTTGCTATACTTTCATAGTAGTGACTCAGCTGAAACTACAAACCACTCTTAAGATAACTGTAAGTGGTAACCACAACCTACCAGCATAACTTGGTTGATTAACATTTCCACCTTTCTTCATATAATGATGAACAAGATTAGCGTCATTGTGCAGAGCAGCTTTATACAGTAAGTTCTCTCCAAAGATGTTTCTCCGGTTAATGTTACCACGAGATACTTTATTCATCTTCATTTTTTCTGAAATGAGGGCATGAACAAAAGAAAACAAAAAAATTAATAATCCTTATTTGAAAATCAAGAGGAATATAAGTAATAGAATGAATCCAGTCAACATTCTGGAATAGAGTATATTACATTATGGAGGAGTATTTCATCCATTAACCCAACTATAATGGTATCTACATGCAAAAAGGTGAAAAAGACAAATGTCATTAGTTTGAAATATTTGAGTAAATTATAAATCATGTAAGCAGTTTATATTGATTGAAACTCCAGGAAAGGTGCATATATAAGAAGACTAATGGATTATTTTCTTAAAAGTTCTGGTGAAAGGGATTATTTAAATCCAGAATTAGATGTTATTAAACCTAACAAAATATTATAATACCAAAATGTCTTATAAAACCATGAGGAGAAAATCTCAGAAGTATATAAGGAAGATACAAAAATTAACCCAGCAAGACCAGAAAAGAGAATGCTAAATTTTCTTTCTTTACTAAAAATAATTGTCATGAAATTAAATAAAGCTTGGTCTTGAGCAGTATAATAGTTTTGATTTCCTAAACTGGGAAATACACAATTAAAATAGCTTTCCAGGTTATATATACCAAGTATCATTTCTCCCCTGTGCCTCCTAAACTCCTCATATAGATAATACAAATCCTGTCAATTTTTACAGATAATACTCATTTGGTTTTCCTGAATTTCAGAATAGCTTTTTTTTCCTTTGGCGCACCACCCAGCTTGTGGGATTGAACCCCGGCCCTCGGCAGTGAGAGCGCAGAGTCCTAACCACTGGACCGCCAGGGAATTCCCTCAGAATAACTTTGGTGATAGCTTTTCCAGTTTCATCTAAATAACCTGCCCCATCCTAAAACCTCAGAAAGGTAATTGAGTACTGCAGCAGATTTCTTAATGGACCACAATTTAACTCCTTTGTTTTTATTTGATTCCCTCCATTCAGTTCCACTGTAAAACAAACCAACTGCTGAACACCTGAGCCTGCCTTCCCCCACCCCAGACTACAAAGCATTCCGCTCCCACCAGATACACTATATGCAAAAATCAATAGTCTTTACTCCCAGATCTGTCTTTTCCAGTTGTACCTGCTATTATAAATATGCAACTTATTCAAAATAACAAATTAAGAATACAAAAATTTTCAATGAAAACTAAGTTGTGAAAGACATTCACTTCCAATCATGACTAAATAACTGCTGTGACTTGCCCTCCCATTGTAAACAACTAGAATATTAAACAAAATATATAGGGGAAAAAGACCCTTTATTCAGACGTTGGAAAACAGGTAGTTCAGACCTATTTGACTCCCCTGAGTGAAGACAAACAATGAAGTGAGCCCTAAGGTCACTCACTCTAGCTTCTTGTCTGGAGGCTTTTCACAGTATAGCACAAGCATAGCAAGGTGATTCTGCTGAGCTAGGGAGACAGAGGTCAGAGTCTGGGGAGGCTGGGGTGAACAGAATTTACAGGGCAGGGCACCAGAGATGAGAGCGTAGAGAAAAGGCACCAGAAATCTATAAGAAGGGCTCCTTGAGTCGTTATCTGAATACTGAACTGCTCATGCGTGGGGCGAATCTTCATGGGGCTGGGCAAGAACAATTACCCAGGAACTATAAAGTAACAACCATCAGAGATCACACAGGCTGTGAGACATTCACATTCCTGCCAGGCTGAGGAGAGAGACCTTGCTGAACTACTGGAACATTCAGAGAGACCTTTAATGGGTCATGTCATAGTAGGAGAGCTAAACTAATCCTAGAGTAAGGCCTACACTAGACCTGCCTAACAAGGTTTTTTAAAAAGTGTTGAAAGGATCAAACTTATCTTCAAGTAACTTGTTGGCCAAAACAAAAATCAACACTCTTAAAATGCACAAAATGACACTGAATAACATTCTGCTGCATATGGATACCCAATTGTTCTCCACTACAAAGGCCTTGTGCCTTTGTCAAAACTCAGGGTTTATTTCTGAACTCCCTTCTCCTTCCATGGACCTATTTCCCTATCTTGATGCCAATATCATGCTGTTTTGATTACGCCATATAATAATTCTTGAAATCAGGTAGTGTTAGCCCTTTAACTTTGTTCTTTATCAGAACTGTCTTACTATTCTAGATTCTTTGCATTCCATATGAATTTTAGAACCAGCTTTGGAATTTCTACAAGAAAATCCTACAAGAATTTTGATTGAGATTGTGTAGAATCCATAAATATACCTGAGTAGAAATAACATCTTAATAATACTGTCTTCTGACTCAATCTCTCTCCATTTCTCTCCATCAAATTTTCTGTGTTTTCTCTGTTTAATATTTTGTAGGTTTCAGTGTACCTGTCTTTTACACCTTTTGCTAAATTTTATCCGTTTTTCACATTTTTTGAAACTGCGGCATAAATTTCACTTTCTAATTGTTTGTTGCTAGAATACAGAAATATAATTAATATTTGTATATTGATCTTGTATCATGCAACTTTGCTAAACTCACTTATAGTTGCTTTTACTGTAGATTCCATCAGGTTTTCTATATAGACGATTATGTCACTTGTGACTAAAAACTGTTTTACTTCTTCTTTTCCAACATGGATGCCTTTTATTTGTTTTTCTTCCTGACTGTACTGGCTAGGACCTCCAGTACAATGATCAACAGAAGTGGTGGGAACAGACATCCCTGTCTTATTTCTGATCTTAGGGGGAAAGCATTCAGTCTTTCACCATTAAGTATGACAGCTGTGTATTTTTTTTGTAGATGCTCTTTGTCAGATTAACCAAGTTCCCCTCTATTCTGAGTTTGCTGAGAGTTTTCATCAGTAATGGATGTTAGGTATTGTCAAAATCTTTCTCTGCATCATCTACTATGATGATCATATGGTTTTTCTTTTTTAGCTTATTAATATAACAAATTACAGTGATTGATTTTCAAATGTAATGTAATGTAAATTTTTTGTTCTAGTTCCATAAAAAATGCCATTGGTAATTTGATACGGATTGCATTGAATCTGTAGATTGCTTTGGGTAGTATAGTCATTTTCACAATATTGATTCTTCCAATCCAAGAACATGGTATATCTCTCCATCTGTTGGTATCATCTTTAATTTCTTTCATCAGTGTCTTATAGTTTTCTGCACAGTCTTTTGTCTCCCTAGGTAGGTTTATTCCTAGGTATTTTATTCTTTTTGTTGCAATGGTAAATGGGAGTGTTTCCTTAATTTCTCTTTCAGAATTTTCATCATTAGTGTACAGGAATGCAAGAGATTTCTGTGCATTGATTTTGTATCCTGCAACTTTACCAAATTCATTGATTAGCTCTAGTAGTTTTCTGGTGGCATTTTTAGGATTCTCTGTGTATCTTGTCATCTGCAAACAGTGACAGTTTTACTTCTTCTTTTCCAATTTGTATTCCTTTTATTTCTTTTTCTTCTCTGACTGCCATGGCTAGGACTTCCAAAACTATGTTGAATAACAGTGGTGAGAGTGGACATCCTTGTCTTCTCCCTGATCTTAGAGGAAATGCTTTCAGTTTTTCACCATTGAGAATGATGTTTGCTGTGGGTTTGTCGTACATGGCCTTTATTATGTTGAGGTAGGTTCCCTCTATGCCCACTTTCTGGAGAGTTTTTGTCCTAAATGGGTGTTGATTTTTGTCAAAAGCTTTTTCTGCATCTATTGAGATGATCATATGCTTTTTATTCTTCAGTTTGTTAATATGGTGTATCTCATTGATTGATTTGCATATATTGAAGAATCCTTGCATCCCTGGGATAAATCCCACTTGATCGTGGTGTATGATCCTTTTAATGTGTTGTTGGATTCTGTTTGCTAGTATTTTGTTGAGAATTTTTGCATCTCTATTCATCAGTGATACTGCTCTGTAATTTTCTTTTTTTGTAGTATCTTTGTCTGGTTTTGGTATCAGGGTGATGGTGGCCTCATAGAATGAGTTTGGGAGTGTTCCTTCCTCTGCAATTTTTGGAAAGAGTTTGAGAAGGATAGGTGTTAGCTCTTCTCTAAATGTTTGATAGAATTCACCTGTGAAGCCATCTGGTCCTGGACTTTTGTTTGTTGGAAGATCTTTATCACAGTTTCAATTTCATTACTTGTGATTGGTCTGTTCATATTTTCTATATCTTCCTGGTTCAGTCTTGGAAGGTTATACCTTTCTAAGAATTTGTCCATTTCTTCCAGGTTGTCCATTTTATTGGCATAGAGTTGCTTGTAGTAGTCTCTTAGGATGCTTTGTATTTCTGCGGTGTCTACTGTAACTTCTCATTTTTCATTTCTGATTTTACTGATTTGAGCCCTCTCTCTCTTTTTCTTGATGAGTCTGGCTAATGGTTTATCAATTTTGTTTATCTTCTCAAAGAACCAGCTTTTAGTTTTATTGATCTTTGCTATTGTTTTCTTTGTTTCTATTTCATTTATTTCTGCTCTGATCTTCATGGTTTCTTTCCTTCTGCTAACTTTGGGTTTTGTTTGCTCTTCTTTCTCTAGTTCCTTTAGGTGTAAGGTTAGATTGTTTACTTGAGATTTTTCTTGTTTCTTGAGGTAGGCTTGTATAGCTATAAACTTCCCTCTTAGAACTGCTTTTGCTGCATCCCATAGGTTTTGGATCGTCGTGTTTTCATTGTCATTTGTCTCTAGGTATTTTTTGATTTCCTCTCTGATTTCGTCAGTGATCTCTTGGCTCTTTAGTAACGTATTGTTTAGCTTCCATGTGTTTGTGTTTTTTACGTTTTTTTCCCTGTAATTCATTTCTAATCTCATAGCGTTGTGGTCAGAAAAGATGCTTGATATGATTTCAATTTTCTTAAATTTACTGAGGCTTGATTTGTGACCCAAGATGTGATCTATCCTGGAGAATGGTCCGTGCGCACTTGAGAAGAAAGTGTAATCTGCTGTTTTTGGATGGAATGTCCTATAAATATCAATTAAATCTGTCTGGTCTATGGTGTCATTTAAAGCTTCTGTTTCCTTATTCATTTTCATTTTGGATGATCTGTCCATTGGTGTAAGTGAGGTGTTAAAGTTTCCCACTATTATTGTGTTACTGTTGATTTCCTCTTTTAGAGCTGTTGGCAGTTGCCTTATGTATTGAGGTGCTCCTATGTCGGGTGCATATATATTTATAATTGTTATATCTTCTTCTTGGATTGATTCCTTGATCATTATGTAGTGTCCTTCCTTGTCTCTTGTAACATTCTTTATTTTAAAGTCTATTTTATCTGATATGAGTATTGCTACTCCAGCTTTCTTTTGATTTCCATTTGCATGGAATATCTTTTTCCATCCCCTCATTTTCAGTCTGTATGTGCCCCTAGGTCTGAAGTGGGTCTCTTGTAGACAGCATATATATGGGTCTTGTTTTTGTATCCATTCAGCGAGCCTGTGTCTTTTGGTTGGAGCATTTAATCCATTCACGTTTAAGGTAATTATTGATACGTATGTTCCTATGACCATTTTCTTAATTGTTTTGGGTTTGTTTTTGCAGGTCCTTTTCTTCTCTTGTGTTTCCCACTTAGAGAAGTTCCTTTAGCATTTGCTGTAGAGCTGGTTTCGTGGTGCTGAATTCTCTTAGGTTTTGCTTGTCTGTAAAGCTTTTGATTTCTCCATCGAATCTGAATGAGATCCTTGCTGGGTAGAGTAATCTTGGCTGTAGGTTCTTCCCTTTCATCACTTTAAGTATATCATGCCACTCCCTTCTGGCTTGTAGAGTTTCTGCTGAGAAATCAGCTGTTAACCTTATGGGAGTTCCCTTGTATGTTATTTGTCATTTTTCCCTTGCTGCTTTCAATAATTTTTCTTTGTCTTTAATTTTTGCCAATTTGATTACTATGTGTCTCGGCATGTTTCTCCTTGAGTTTATCCTGTATGGGACTCGCTGCGTTTCCTGGACTCGGGTGGCTATTTCCTTTCCCATGTTAGGGAAGTTTTTGACTATAATCTCTTCAAATATTTTCTCGGGTCCTTTCTCTCTCTCTTCTTCTGGGACTCCTATAATGCGAATGTTGTTGCGTTTAATGTTGTCCCAGAGGTCTCTTAGGCTGTCTTCATTTCTTTTCATTCCTTTTTCTTTATTCTGTTTTGCAGCAGAGAATTCCACCATTCTGTCTTCCAGGTCAGTTATCCGTTCTTCTGCCTCAGTTATTCTGCTATTGATTCCTTCTAGTGTAGTTTTCATTTCAGTTATTGTATTGGTCATCTCTGTTTGTTTGTTCTTTAATTCTTCTAGGTCTTTGTTAAACATTTCTTGCATCTTCTCCATCTTTGCCTCCATTCTTTTTCCAAGGTCCTGGCTCATCTTCACTATCATTATTCTGAATTATTTTTCTGGAAGGTTGCCTATCTCTACTTCATTGAGTTGTTTTTCTGGAGTTTTATCTTGTTCCTTCATCTGGTACATAGCCCTCTGCCTTTTCATCTTGTCTATCTTTCTGTGAATGTGGTTTTTGTTCCACAGCCTGCAGGATTGTAGTTCTTCTTGCTTCTGCTGTCTGCCCTCTGGTGGATGAGGCTATCTAAGAGGCTTGTGCAAGTTTCCTGATGGGAGGGACTGGTGGTGGGTAGAGCTGACTGTTGCTCTGGTAGGCAGAGCTCAGTAAAACTTTAATTCGTTTGACTGTTGATGGGTGGGGCTGGGTTCCCTCCCTGTTGGTTGTTTGGCCTGAGGCAACCCAACACTGGAGCTTACCTGGGCTCTTTGGTGGGGCTAATGACAGACTCTGGGAGGGCTCATGCCAAGGAGTACTTCCCATAACTTCTGCTGCCAGTGTCCTTGTCCTCATGGTGAGACACAGCCACCCCTCACCTCTGCAGGAGACCCCCCAACACCAGCAGGTAGGTCTGGTTCAGTCTCCCCTGGGGTCACTGCTCCTTCCCCTGGGTCCCAATGCGCACACTACTTTGTGTGTGTCCTCCAAGAGTGGAGTCTCTGTTTCCCCCAGTCCTGTCGAAGTCCTGCAATCAAATCTCACTAGGCTTCAAAGTCTGATTCTCTAGGAATTCCTCCTCCCATTGCCGGACCCCCAGGTTGGGAAGCCTGACATGGGGCTCAGAACCTTCACTCCAGTGGGTGGACTTCTGTGGTATAAGTGTTCTCCAGTCTGTGAGTCACCCACCCACCAGTTATGGGATTCGATTTTACTCTGATTGCGCCCCTCCTACCATCTCATTGTGGCTTCTCCTTTGTCTTTGGATGTGGGGTATCTTTTTTTTTTTTTTTTTTAATACATTTATTTATTTATTTATTTTTGCTGCGTTGGGTCTTCGTTTTTGTGCGAGGGCTTTCTCTAGTTGCGGCGAGTGGGGGCCACTCTTCATCGCGGTGCGTGGGCCTCTCACTATCGCGGCCTCTCTTGTTGCGGAGCATAGGCTCCAGATGCGCAGGCTCAGTAGTTGTGGCTCACGGGCCCAGTTGCTCCGCGGCATGTGGGATCTTCCCAGACCAGGGCTCGAACCCGTGTCCCCTGCATTGGCAGGCAGATTCTCAACCACTGCGCCACCAGGGAAGCCTTATGGGGTATCTTTTTTGGTGAGTTCCAGTGTCTTCCTGTTGATAACTGTCCAGCAGCTAGTTGTGATTCTGGTGTTCTCACAAGAGGGAGTGACAGCACGTCCTTCTACTCTGCCATCTTGGTTCCTCTCCCCTCACCTTCATTTTTGAAAGATATTTTGCTAGGTATAGAATTCTAGGTTCTAGTTATAGAATTCTATAGAATTTCTTTTAGTACTTTAAAGCTGCTGCGCCACTGTCTTCTTGCTTGCATTGTTTCCAACAAGAAATTTGATATCACCCTTATGACATGAAAAAAAAAAACCATGGCCTTTTTTTCCTTATCAACACATACATATTCTTCTGACTTCTTAAATGACTGAATATTATTTCATTGGTTACATTATAATTTGTTAACTATTCACTTAATTTAGATTGTTTCTAGTCATTATATTATAATAAACAATGCTGTAATGAACATCTGTATAAAATATATTTACATATTTAAGAAAATACAGCCATAGAATAAATCCCTTTAAGTAGAATTGCTGATTCAAAAGAATTGTGATTTAAAATTCTGATGAATGTAAATAAACTGCCCTATAAAAAGACTGAAAAAACTTCTACCCAAAACATATGAGATTGTTTACTTTTTCCACATTCTTGCCACTGGGAATTCTCAAATGTTTATTGGCATTCTCTTAGGTGAAAACTGTACTTCTTAATTTGCATTTCTTTAAGTATGAGTGAGATGTTAATCTTTTCAGGTGTTTACATTTTTTTTTTCTGTGAACTCTTATTTTTCTTTATCCTTACTGTTTTGTAAGAGCTCTTTGCATACTAGTATAATTAGCCCCTTGTCATGTGTTATTAATATTTCTTCTGTGTTTGATGATTGGTTTTCTGTAGGATATCTTTCTATACAATTTTTAAAAAAATATATATAGTCAATTTTATCATTCTTTTCCCTCCTGGCTTCTGGTTTTGAATTGTTCTTTACAAAGGGTTTTTCCAAGATTATAAAAAGATTCACTTGTCTTTTCTCCTACAACTTTTTTTTTCCCTTTAACTCTGGCCAGACTGGAATTAAATTTGGTATAAGGAATGTTATAGGGATCCAACTGTTTGTGTTTTTCACTATTTATTATTTAGTCCTTCTTTCTGCCATCAATTTGAGATGCCATATTTATCACAGACCTACCCCCATATTTCCATTGTATCTGGCTTCTACATCTAAACCCTTTATTCTGTTTCACTGACTTATCTGTCTATTCCTGTGCCAGTACCAACTTATTTTAACTTCTATTGTTTTCTAATTGCTTTCACATTATGTACAGCAGGTTCCTGCCTCTCTACTCTCCCTTTGTTTTATTTTTCAGAATTTTCTTGGTTAGTCTTTTATATTTACTTTTCCAGCTGAAATTTTGTATCATTCTCATAGCTAACCTCCAGCCCTATAAAACAAAACCATTAACAAATACACAAAAATCTGTTTTTGATTGAGCTCTCATGCATTTACAGAATAATTTAGGGAGACATAAGTTTCTTACAATACTGAATCTTTATGGTCAAGAATAAGGCTCTTCTTTCCATTTATTCAAGTCTTTTTTATGTCCCTCAGCATAATTTTTACACTTTCTTCTTACAGGTATGGCAATTTCTTATTAGGTATATAAGCAGGTATTTTCTCTTTTGTAACTATTATAAATGGGATCTTCTCTTATATTTTGTAACTGGGTAATACTTATGTATATGAAAGGTATATACTTTTGTCTTCTTTTGGTTTATTGAATTTTTTAAACTTTTTAGCTGGAAATAATTTCTGATTTATAAAAAAGTTGTAAAAATAAAACAAAGGATTCCCCCATTGTTAACATTTTGCCGCCACTTAAATCATTCTATCTCCCTCTTTATATATACATACACATGCACACAGACACATATACAGATAATGAATAACTTGCATACACCATGCCTCTTTACTTACTAATACTTAAGAGCATATTCTCTAAAAGCAAGGACACTATCTTACATAACCAAATTATTAGATTAAGAAAATTTAACATTGATACAATATTATTCTTTAATCTACAGTCCATACTTCAATTCTGCCAACTGTCCCGCCATCTATTATTTTGTAACCAGTACTCCTAGGTTCTTATTATTTCTGATAGTTTTTTAGTTCATTCTTTGGGGTTTTATATATAGGAACAAAGAAATAACATCTAAATATATAATAATTTCCTCTATTTATTCTTCTGGTTATAATTTCCCAAAGCCTATGCTAGGTTAGTCACACCACAAATAGGTCAGATATCTAAATTTGAAAAGGGTTCTGAAACTATTCTCTTAAAAGTACAAGTACAGGAAATATACCAGCCTATGAGGCAGAAGTTCAGGATCCTAGTTATATTACTAATGAGCTGTGCAGTGCTGGGGGAAATCCTTAACCTCTCTGAACTTCCTCATCAGCAGAATGAGAAAGTTGAGACATATAATCTCTAAATCCTTTTTTAGTACCAGGAGTCTATATTTTTGTAAGTTACTTATTAAAGAAATAAAGAAATAAAATAGGCCTCACCATTTTTCCCTGCAAGTTTTCTGTTTTTCCTGAGCTGTTTCCCACTCTTGAGTCTGGATGAACGCACAGTCTTCCCTTTACCTTCAATCCTTAAAGCAGGATTCTGCATTCTTGAAAAATAAATGTGCTTTTAAAATTATTATCATGTTCTCCACAACCGTTCAAAGAGAATCATACCGAATTTTTGACTAAATTTTTTTAAAACTCAAAGATATTTTACTGAGCTGTTGTCAAGCAGGATGGCAGTTTTAAATATGGACATGGCTCCTGAGTAAACTGCAGATAATTCTGTGACAGACGTGCCAGTCATTATGGTTTCTTTGTCTTTGTGCCACCTATGGGTTTCTCTCCTTTAGGGATAGTCACCTATAAGTGAGTATTCTGAGGCTCCTGTCCCTCACTCCCCACGCTGGCATGCCACTATCCACTCTATTCACAACTTCTAGGAAAAAAGAGGCAGGCAAAAAAAAAAGAACTTGCCCTGTGGTATGGCACTGATCAAAAACTGTAAAATACTGGCATAAAAGCATATATGGGTAGGTTTATTTTGGTTCTCTCTATTCTGAGAGCCCCAAAATAAACCTACCCATATATGGTCAATTAATCTATGACAAAAGAGCCAAGAATATACAATGGGGAAAGGACAGTCTCTTCAATAAATGGTGTTGGGAAAACTGGACAGCCAAATGCAAAAGAATAAAGCTGGATCACAATCTTACACCATATACAAAAATCAACTCAAAATGGATTGAAGACTTGAAAGTAAGACTTGAAACCATAGAACTCCTAGGAAAAAACATAAGTAAGCACCTTGACATCAGTCTTGGCAATGATTTTTTGGATTTGACACCAAAAGCAAAAATAAAGAAGTGAGACTACATCAACCTAAAAAGTTTCTGTACAGCAAGTGAAACTATCAACAAAATGAAAAGACAACCTACCAAATGGGAGAAAATATTTGCAAATCATATACTTGAAAAGGGATTAATATCCAAAACATATAAAGAACCCATACAACTCAATAGCAAAAAGAAAAGCAATCCGATTAAAAAATGTGAGAGGAACTAAAAAGACATTTCCAAAGAAGGCATCCAAATGGCCAGCAGGTACATGAAAAGGTGCTTAGCATCACTGATCATCAGGGAAATGTAAATCAAAACCACAATGAGATATCACCCCACACCAGTCAGAATGGCCATCATCAAAAAGTCTACAAATAATAAATGTTGGAGAGGGTGTGGAGAAAAGGGAACCCTCTTGCACTGTTGGTGGGAATGTAAATTGGTGCAACCATGACGGAAAACAGTATGGAGATTCCTCAAAAATTAAAAATAGAACTACCATATGATCCAGCAATTCCACTCCTGGGTATTTATCCAAAGGAAACAAAATCACTATCTCAAAATAATATCTGCAGTCCCATTTTTTTTTTTAATTAATTAATTTATTTATGGCTGTGTTGGGTCTTCGTTTCTGTGCGAGGGCTTTCTCTAGTTGCAGCAAGTGGGGGCCACTCTTCATCGCGGTGTGCGGGCCTCTCATTATTGCGGCCTCTCTTGTTGTGGAGCACAGGCTCCAGACGCACAGGCTCAGTAATTGTGGCTCACGGGCTTAGTTGCTCCGCGGCATGTGGGATCTTCCCAGACCAGGGCTCGAACCCGTGTGCCCCGCATTGGCAGGCAGATTCTCAACCACTGCACCACCAGGGAAGCCCCTGCAGTCCCATTTTTACTGTGGCTTTACTTACAATAGTCAAGACATGCAAGCAACCTAAATATCCATCGATGGATGAATAAATAAAGAAAATGTGATACACACACACACACAATGGAATGGTATTCAGCCATAGAAAAGAAAAAATCCTGCCATTTGCTAGAACATGAATGGGCCTTGAGAGCATTATGCTAAGTGAAATAAGTCAGAGAAAGACAAATACCATATGATCTCACTTACATGTGGAATCTGAAACAAAAAAACAAAAACCCTAAACTAATAGATACAGAGAACAGACTGGTTCTGGAGGTAGGAGACAGTGTGGGTGGGTGAAATGGGTGAAGGTGGTCAAAAGGTACAAACTTCCAGTTATAAGATAAATAAGTCCAGGGGATGTTATGTACAGCATGGTGACTATAGTTAATAATACTGTATTGTATATTTGAGAAGTTGCTTAGAGAGTAGACCTTAAAAGTTCTCATCACAAGAAAAAAAATTTGTAACTATGTGTGGTGAGAGATGTTAAAGAAAGAAAATTAGCATTAAGCTAAAATACAACAATTTCCCATTACATTGTCTTAAAAAAAGAAAGTAAAAGAGTTTTCTGGGGGTCTTTTAAATTGCAAAATAAATAAAATAACAACACTGAAAAATAAAGTTCTTTAGAGGTAAACTGACTCTAATGTCCCAAACACAGAATTATCTATTAGGTTGGTAGTATACCTGAAATTCTCAGTTGAAGAGTTATTATTTGTTTGATCCTCACAGCCAAGTATTTTGGGTAAAATCTTTTCTGGCATCTTATACATGTCATCTGTGGGCTTTGCATCTCTGCCTACTTTCAGTCTGGACGATCTCCTTAACACACATGGAGTGTCCTGGTCAGAGCTATTTTCCACCGGATTTGAATTTCCCTTATTATTTAGTGGATCACAAGAGGTGACATTTTGATGAACCAAAGTTTGCAATCCAAATGGATTTGGGTCTTCTAGACTCTGTAATAAGATGTAAATACATACACAAATAATTACAACAATGCAAAAAAATAAAATAAAATTAGAATAAATTAAGCTTTATCTTGTCCTTTGATTACACAAAAATACCTTATAAGATGCAAATACAAAAACCCATAGACATATGTGAACATAATGAAAATTTTATCATAATTAATTAAACAAATGACAATGCAGATTTAAAAGCCTAAGACAAGAAAAGCATAAGTAAATATTATTTTTATCAATATTCATCCTTAAAACTCAAGGATAAACCTAAGGCCACTCTGGGTGCTTTAATTTCACGGGAAATGGGTAGCACGAAATGACGAGACACATAAAAACAGTAGTACTGTCACGCCAGGCCAGATCAGTGTTCTATTCAGCCTAGTATTTTGTTATTTGATAGCAACAGTAAGTGATATTTGTGGGACGAGATACTATATAACTTCCATTACATTGATTTTAAAAGGTTAGCAGTATATCATGAATGGCTCTAAGTTCCCCTTAATAATCCATTATAGATTTAACTTTCGTGGGGATACACATTTTTATACATATCACGTAAACCTTTCTTGAGCTTATTTATATATCCAGCTTGCAAAGCTTCTCAAGGTAACAAGTTTCATATTTTTAAAAAAATATTTATTTATTTATTTATTTATTTGGCTGCACTGGGTCTTAGTTGCAGCACACGGGGTCTTTGTTGCCACATGTGGGATCTTCGTTGCGGCATACGGGATCTTTAGTTGTGGCATGCGGGATCTAGTTCCCTGACCAGGGATCGAACCCGGGCCCCCTGCATTGGGAGCGCAGAGTCTTAACAACTGGACCACCAGGGAAGTCCCACAAGTTTCATATTTTTATTATAGCTAAGTAAAAGAGTATTTAATTTGATTTGTTCTAAATCAATCTCTTTTCTACTTCTAAGTAGACTTTTTTTTTGAAGACCTCCTAAGTTCATGCTCACTCTATCAATACCAGTCATAATTTCCTACACTTTACTCATATTACCTCTTTTTAGATTAGAATCCTGGAATGTTTAACTTAATCTTCATGCCCTATCCCCATGATTAGCTTCTCTTTTTCTGGATTTTTAAACATATCATTATGTCTGTTTTGAAATTTTTTGACCAGAATTGCATGCAGTATTATTCCAGGTGTGTATGTTATAACCTGAGCTTAGTATCATGTTATTTAAATCTTCCAAGAAATGTTCACAGGAGCATTTTGGTAATAGCCGGAAGGAGAATAGAAAAGAAAAGAAAAAAAAATCCAAATGACCATCATTAGTGAATTGGTTAAATAAATTATATTATTATACACACACACACACACACAAACACACCCATAGAGTGGAATATCATTCAACAAGTAGAAAGATCTAAGTAGTGCTACATTTGTTGACACAGAAAGATAACCACGATGTATTATTAAATTTTTAAAACAAGTTGCAAAGTATTATGTATAATATAATCCCATTTATATAAAATAAACTTACATAGAATATGCATAGAAAAAAATGGAGACATGCAGCAAACTGTTAACAATGATTATCTCTGGAAAGTGGAATTGTGGGAGACTTCCTCTTACTGTAATGTTTGACTTTTTTATTATAATGAGGATGTGTTACTATTATAATCAGGGAAAAATAAAGATTATTTTTAAAAAGAAAAAAACTGTCAACATGAAAAAGGGACTTGGCAAGTGATAGGCCACTCCAGGGTCTCCAAGCATAATAGTCCAGGAATTCTAAACCCAAGAACTGTGTCACCTGACAGTATCCTCAGACACAGTATGCAAAGTTGTACTGAAGCCAGGCACAATTTTCTCCCTCTCCTGGCAGTCCAATTGCATATATTTTACTTCCAACTAGAAACTGATGTGGGGTATCTTATCTCTACTCTGCACCCAGGCAGACATAGTGATTTTCTGAGCTAACCGGGAAAATTCTGGTAACAAATTTTTTCCTTCTTCTATATAAACAATGTAATGATGATATATCTTCTCAGGTTTTCAGAGGAGAAACTTATCTATTTTAACTTTTAACCCCTTGAAAACTCTACCCCGGGAACCTCGAAAAAGGTAACTATATGCTTCAAAGTCAAAAAGTATCTTCTGAGTGTTGGTATTTGGGTAGAAGGTTTGAATTTAAAATAAGGTATATGGGCAATGAAGACTTGTTAAAGGTCACTATAAAAGGCAAAATCATAGACTCATACTTGCACTTACTTGCTGCACTGAAAGATGCTTGTCCTGTAGCTCACCTAACTTGGAATCTTGTTCAAATTGTTGAGTAGAACAAAGAGTCTCAAAATTCACCTCTGCTATTTGTGTACAATCTTCATCAGTCTGAGACATATTGGGCTCCACTCCTAAACATTCATTTCCAGCACTGAGACTGATATCTCCCTCTTTTCTGTGACAGATGGGTTCCACCTTGGCTTCTGACAACGTGTTTAAGGCTGCTAACGACTCAGCTGGCAATGCATCATCCTTTGAGCTTTCTAGTAAATCTTTGTGACATGTCAAAGGTATTGATATGGAACTCGAAGAATTGTTCAATGGGTTCATCAACTCTCCACGTTCAAAATCACTCATTATTCTAATCGGTCTTTCCTCCTGGGTGATTTCTGGTGATGTCAGTAACTTTTCTAAGGCAGACACAAAAGTTTCAAGAGAGCTTTCTTCATCTTTGGTTTCTTCAGAAGTCATGGTCAATGTGACTTCCTTGCTAGGCTCCTTCTCTGGCTCTATTAACGAGTTCTCCTTTATAGCAAATGTATCAAATTCTTTAATAGTGGTACTTGAGAGAAGGCTTATTTCAGGAGAGTCTCTGTCTCTACTTAGTTCCTGTATATTCCAAATAGAATTTACATCATTATTACATATACAAAAAAGTGTTTAAAATGAAAATGTTATAGTTTTCTAGTTCATCATGTTGCTAAGTTACCACCAAAAAGCTTTATCAACTTTCCTCCCTTCCATAAATAAAAATACTCTTTATTACTTTCCTATACCAAATTACTAATGACTGTGAACACATGGTTAAACATTTAATAGTAGACCAAGGGTAAAATTGGCCGGGCCATAATTACAGATGGCAAATTATCTATTCAGCTAAGTTTAAATTATCTGGGCTAAGGGAAGAGGCAGAGATAACATGGATAGTTAAATTAACAGATAATCTAAAAACTTCACTGCAGTTAATAGTTGAAAAATTCTCCCTTGTTAAAAATCCCTATTGAATTTTATTAATTAACCAGGAACAAAATTGGTATAGTTTCACCTTCCTTTTATTCCCCACCTCTGTATGCATATGTAAATGTGATGTAAAAAGGCCAAAGGACAGGTGGTCAGGGAGGAGAAAAGGAGAAATGAAAACAGTTCTATGTAAATATTACAAGCTCTGGCTATAAATCAATGGTTCTGACTTGTGGTTGTTTTAAACAAAAAACACAAAACTACAAAACACAAAATGACTATTATTTTCAAAGACATCACCTTAATAGGTCATACCTGTTCTCTCAATATTTCCAATAATCAAAATATTATTAGACTTCCTCTTTTGAAAGCACTTTCAATATTGTTTATAAGCCATTCAAGAAAATCAGTCTCAATAACTTAATGGCACTAACTTTTTTTCAACATTTAAAACTGTTAATTTGCTTGACCTTAAATAACAGAATGGGTTTCAGTGACTTTTGCCTGTTTCTAAAAATCAAATCCACCTTCACTGACACATCACTCTGCCAGAATGCACTGTAACTTGTAAGCCCTCTAATACTATGATTTGATTTGAATAAGGGAAGTGAAAAACATTTTATTCTCCCTCTCTTCCTTTTCTACCTGCCACCATTTATACTCTCTGTACATAGCATCCAGAGTTTAATAAGATATATTTATTTATTAGCAATGCAAACTATAATTTGCTCAGAAAGATACAAGAAATTTAGAAGGAATTGAAGAACTGGATCCTATCCATTCTTGAAGTCATGTTCAAGATCTCCCTCTTATCTGAAGTCCTTATATCTACTAAATTCAAGGCCTTAGATCTAATAAAGTATATATATATATATATATATATATATATATATATATATATATATATATATATTTAACTCTGCCCTAAAGGAACTTAATTCCTAAATTAAGATTGAAGGCATTAATACATAAGACATTAAGTAAACTATAAATAATGTCAAAAACACTGCATGAACTCAAATGAATGGCATAAACCATAGCCCTAGTGTTACAAGAATAAGTTTTCTGGGGGGAAAGAAAGGGAGGCAGTGAAGGGTTTTCAAGATTGCCTGAAATGCTCGGTTAAACAAAGTTAAACAGGTTTATTTACTACAAGACTTTACAAAACGTGCACTATAAATCTTTGAGGAGACTTTAGGATACAGTGTTCTCTAAACTTCTTTGTTCAAAAAAATCCTTCATTCTCAGAAGATCTATTAATGTCACAGGAGGCAAGTGATAGGGAAATACTGACATAGTGAATAAGCAATGTTAAAGAGGGAGCAATTACTTTGGTCAAGATCACCACAGTCATCTGAGACAGATCCAAAGAGGAGAAGGAACTTAAGCCAGAAATTAATGATTTGTGAAGGCATAAAAGAAGGAAAAACACGTATTTCTTAAGCACCAACTAGGTACCAAACACCGTGAGCCATCACTGCTCTCAGTCCTCACTATAATCCTAAAAAATGAGTATCACTTTCCGTATATTATACATGTAAATGACACACTTGCCCTTGGAACACAACCTATGTGGTTCCAAATTTTATGCTCTTTCCCTTGCTTTCTGGCTCCTGACCTAAACAAAGGCATGGAGGTGGGAATGTGTAAGGTATCCCTGAGATGAAGTAAGGTACAGGTGTATGACAGGGTTGGCCTGGGGAGGTCCTTGATTGTTGGAGTCTGTTACGGGCAGAGACAATCTTATAGTCCTCTGATTTCCCATAGCACCAAGCAGAAAGCAAAGCCAAAACAAGCACTCACTACATGGTTACTGATTAGTAACTGGAAGATGGGAAAGCAGTATCCAGCAGGAAATATTAAAGGAACAAGGGTAATAGACAAAGCAACAGAAGGCATTTTCGCTATATCATCTCAGCAACTAGTTTGATATTAAATTATATGCTTCTCCTCTAGATAAAGAATAAAAGACTTATAATGCTAGATAAGAAACACAGATCAAGAAAATTCTATTTCATCAGAGATAAGGAAGAATAAATACTGAAATGGGTCTCCACAACAGATGTAAGAAAAGTGTCCTTGTGCTTTCTGTCTGTCTGTGGCAGCCCAGATTGAATGCGGGAATGCAGGGGAAAATTTTTTGCAACTCACAAAAAAACCTGTGAACAGTGAAAGCCTGCTTTATTCCAAAGACAGATTTACAAGAGTTTACGAGAAAAGTACTGGAAAATTATTCCCCTTAAAAAAAACCAAAAACACTGAAATGGGTTGTTACACAATTCTATCTATTGAAATGGTTTAGTCATATTCCTGCCTAGGGGAAAACTTAAATGAGCTTGATACTTTAATCAATATAATGTTTTAAAAAAAATCTAAACCCAAGATTTGAATAGCTAATTTCTATTATACAGACCAACCTTTTCTGGGTGTGTTAACACTTTAGGATCTTCAGCCTCAGGTCCTAGAAGATAACATTGTATGTTTTCATTCCAGTTTTATTAAAGCATTAAAACATATTGTCTCACTCAGCATTTCTTAATCATATAACTTGAAATGACTCCCTCAAACATTCATGTGATATATCAAATATTTAATAAATATTATACCAATTTATGATATAAAAGTATGTTGGCAATAAAATTATGAAATTCTTCCATTCCTTAAAAAAATATTTCACATGAAGCCAGGTAATATTATAATTGTTTGGAATTAGTTTAGTTAAAAACCAACCTCTCTACTTTGGCTGAGTTATCCTAAGTATTTGCAACTACATGGAAAAATCATATCTACTTTCTCTGTGTCATTATCATCTCCATTATAGGTAACAGAATTTAAATGAATTCATGCTGTTGAGTTAGGCATAAAAAGGAACATTCATGTAGCGGCCAAAAGGAATCAGGAGATGTCTTAAAGGTACATGTATCAACAAGTCTCTATTTCTTAAAGTCATTAAAAAATTTTAAACATTCTACTATAGTTGCTTTTTTTTCCTGTATTGAGACTACCTTTTGAACACTACTAACATTTTTTGAGTATCATTATGAACTCATGTTTTTTTTTTCACAAACTTATTTCCATGAACCAAAATCATGTTAGTTTTGTTCCCCAGCTAATTTGTCACAGGTTGGCCAGTGGGAGCACAATTGACCTAGCTCTTTATCCTTTTAGCACTGCCCCCTGACATCCTTGAAAGCATTTTTGTCTTCCAACAATGGTAAGATTTTCAGATCCATCCTAATATCTTCAAGCTCCAAGACAGATCAGCTATCCTTTTAGGATCCCTGGTTTCCTTGGCATTTGTACACCCATAGCACCCATACACCTGGCACTTAGCAGGCTCAATAAATATTTGTTAAAATAATGAATAAATAATATTACAGACCAAAATCCAGGCACTAGGAGTGCATGCAAGAGTTGGTGATGGCATAAGTGGTACTGCTATTGTTGTAGTAGCAACAGATCAGAAGACAGAGATTTTAAAACTTAGCTTTTCCATTTCAAGTATCATGTCCTTGTGCCTTTTCTCATAATACAAAGTTTCAATGACCACTAAGAATATTTACTACACTGTCATACAACATACATAGGAGGCACTTCAAAGTGAAAGACAGCTACCCTCTAATACAGCTGAAATCAAGTAAATGGCCTGCCTAACTGCCAGTCAAGAAAGACATGACATACATATTAAGAATGCTATGAATAGAGAAAACAAACATTGTTTTCAAATTTAAGCCCCCAAATTACAAGTCAAAAAAGTAGATGTGGAGGAGTAGGTATTGACTGCACCTGAGCTCTTTGCATATGGGCAACTTTAAGCAGCATGATTCCAAGGTCAACAGCAACACTGATTTCATATGTAAAAATGTATGGTAGCAATGTACAGTAGATCAGCCTAGTTGTAAATAAATCCATATCTAACTAAGCCTTCTATTTTTAGGCAAAGACAAATTCACTTTATATGACTCTACTCATAAAAGTGTACCTTGAATACTCTGGTGGTTCAGTGAAAGTTCAGCCTGGGGAAATGACACAGTGAACACTGGACAACTTTTTCTAATCCTAAAAAAAAAAAAACATCAATCAATTAATTAATAAATACATATAAATTTTCAAATGGAAAAACCCCCACTATTTCTCATTCAGATACAATTTAAACTTCTTTTTAATTTAAAGGAATTTCAAATAGGATCATCTTTTTTTGCTCCAATTACTAGTAATTTGTTAACATTTAAATTTCAAATGGCTGCAAAAATGGAGAGAGCCAAAAAAATTAAGGAATGAACTTTAGGAGTGTAGACAAGCTAAACTACATTTAGTTCTGAAAGTAGCTTTGGAGATGACTGTCTACCAAATAGAAAGGTGGAGTGAGAGAAAAATTGGTCCTAATTTATGAAGCTTGACTACTTAAATCCTCAAATACACTGAAAGTTTGTCATTATAGCTTGAGATGTAAGTGAAAGTCACTCATGAGAAAATTCTCAGACATTATTTACCTTTTTTGTATTTCACAGCAGGGGAAAAAAAGGTAGGAACTACTGAAGGGAAGAGGTTGAGAGCAAAATAAAGGTCATGCCTAATCTACAATTTTGATCATCTACCCTGGGATAATTAAAAGTTGAATGTAAGCTGGGACGAAGTAAGAAAGTAGCGTTGGCATATATACACTACCAAATGTAAAATAGATAGCTAGTGGGAAGCAGCTGCACGGCACAGGGAGATCAGCTCCGTGCTTTGTGACCACCTAGAGGGGTGGGATAAGGAGGGTGGGAGGGAGACGCAATAGGGAGGGGATATGGGGATATATGTATATGTATAGCTGATTCACTTTGTTATACAGCAGAAACTAACACAACACTGTAAAGCAATTATACTCCAATAAAGATGTTTAAAAAAAGTTGATTGAAGAAAAGCAATCATTTAACTATTTTTTTCTCAATCTAATTTACTATACAAATGCAATCAAGATATCTTCCTTTAAAAAAAAAAGCCTCTTGTTCCAGTTGTTTTAAGAACAGTTTTTATGAACCAGGCAAAGCTACTTGAATCCTAAGCAAGAATAATAAATTGATCATTCTCTCCTGCCTAAAAAAATAGAAGTGATCAGTATAAGCTATCTTGAAAATGAAACTGCTCGTATAGAATAATTTCTATGAGGCAAATAGAAAAGAATGCCATTTTTTTCCTAAAACATGATTCTTTGAGTACAAGCTGATTTAAAATAAAACAAAATCGTAGTTTGAATCAACAGAATTTTTTCCTTAATTATAAAAGAGAATTTATCACAGAAGTTTTGAAAATAGAGCAAACTTTCATCTAAGTTATTAAAAAATAATTATTTATATTAGGCAAGACTGCAAACAACATGCATGTCCAATATTAGAGAAATGATTAAATGAATTACAGTATATAAGTTATACAATGAAATATTATGAGGTCATTAAAATTCATGTTTTTAAAAAATATTAATGATGTGAAATAATAATTATGATAAACACTACTTAAAATTTGAAAACAGGGGGAATTCCCTGGCTGTCCAGTGGTTAGGAGGCTGGGCTTCCACTGCAGGGGGCATGGGTTTGATCCCTGGTCAGGGAACCAAGATCCCACAAGCTGCGTGGTGTGGCCAAAAAAAAAAGAAAGAAAGAAAGAAAAAAAAAAAAACAGGAAACAAAAGTATCTGCAGAATAATCCCAATTTTGTAGAAAATATGAACAAAACAAAAATATATAGAAAGCCTAAAATAAAATGTACCAAAATGTTAACAATGGTTCTCTCCAGGCTGTGAGACCATGGATGCTGCATTAGTCTTTCTTAGTCTTTTCTCTTTTTCCATTTCTGTAGATGAACTTATACTGCTGACACATTCAGTAAAAGGATTATTTTAAAATAGTGATTCTCAAACTTTTGGTCTTTGGACTCCTTTACACTCTTAAAACTTAGGAACTCAAAGAGCTTTTGTTCATGTGGCTTCTATTTATTTATATTTACATATTAGAAATTAAAATGGAGAAAAATGCTAAATAATCATTAATTTTTAAGTAACAGTAATAATCCAATATATTAATATACTGTTATGAAACATTTCTGCATTTTTCAAAATGAAAAAAAATTTAGTGAGAAAGTGGCACTGTTTCACATTTTAAAAAATCTTTTTAATGTATGGCTTAATGCAAGACAGCTGCCATCTGAACTGCTACAACATATTCAATCTTTTACGATATATTTTTTTATTTGAAGTATATTACAAAAATCTGGCCTCACACAGATATGCAGTTGGAAAAGGAAGGAGGACTTTAGCAGCCTTTTTGGATAATAGTGCATATTCTTTTTAGATAACATACCAAAACTCTAAAAGCAATAATTTCCTTAAAGGTTACTGGAAATGTGAAAATTGAAACAAGATCAATGAACTTTTATATTGGTCTACGTTGCACTTTGAATGGATCTTTTACTTGTCTGTGGGTGATGCTGTGACATTATGCATTGGTCTTTCAGAAAATACTGATTTGCTGAGTTATGCAGGTCTTCCCTATATTGATTTATTTCATCATAAAAATCTCAAAAAGGTCACCTTTGTAAATACTTCCACTGATCTTACCAGAAAGTTCAAGAAAATGTCTGCCATATACTCCATTGTGAATAACCAGTTTGTCAGTTATTCTTTCAAGTTAAAAAGAAAGGTGATGGGACTTCCCTGGTGGCGCAGTGGTTAAGAATCCGCTTGCCAATGCAGGGGACACGGGTTCGAGCCCTGGTCCGGGAAGATCCCACATGCCGTGGAGCAACTAAGCCCATGCACCACAACTGCTGAGCCTGTGCTCTAGAGCCCGCGAGCCACAATTACTGAGCCCACGTGCCACAACTACTGAAGCCCGCATGTCTAGAGCCCGTGCTCCACAACGGGAGAGGCCACCGCAATGAGAAGCTCGCTCACCGCAGGGGAGAGTGGTCCCCGCTCGCTGCAAGTAGAGAAAAGCCTGCACGCAGCAACGAAGACCCAACGCAGCCAAAAATAAATAAATAAATAAATTTATTAAAAAAAAAAGAAAGGTGAAACTAGTTTTTTTTTTACAAATCTTATAACTCAAACAAGTGCACAAGTGCTCTTCTTAAGACAACTATCACACTTTACACAGAAGTGTAAAAAGATATATATTCAAGGGTAGAAACTTAATAAAACTAATAACTTTTCTGCTTCATCAAATGCAGTAAGTAAAACTGGCTTTTTTTTTTTAAACCGCTAGTACATGGCTGTGAAAAATACGGTGACCACTAGTCCTATTTGGTGCCACTGCCCTGATTCCTACTAAGGCTCCAGCTTTTTATCCACCATTTGCTTTAGCACTGTAAGTGCAAATGTCAATACCATGAAATAGGCAAATAATGTGTTAGCATTATTATGAAAATAGTTTTGACCTCACAGATCCTCTGGAAAGAGCCTCAGGGACTCCCAGGGGGTCCACAGGCTTTACTTTGAGAACCATTGTTTTAAAAAAAATTGAAAGGATAAGGTCTCTTTAAGTATAATAGTTCTTTGAAAGTCTAATTTCAATAAGCTCTACAAATTCTTCCCTCATGCTATGCTATAAATTTGCTTTTTAAGTAATATTAGAGAATCAACTTAATCTGATTCAGTCATTCTCATGAAATGAAACTTATCTACAATGTTTGTAAAATAACATATTTATGCTGCTAAAGGGACAATTATTTAAAAATATACAATAACTCAAACTCTTAAGAAAAAGAACACTTATTTTATATGTTTAAAATGACAAAAAATATCTATAATATAATAATGCCAAAAATCATTATACTTACTGTAACGGAGCTTCATTTTGTTCCATTTCATCTTGAGGTTGCTAGAAAGAAAAAACAGTAGTTTTTTCCAACTGAGGAATACTAAGCTAATGCAACAAGCTAAAAATGTAACATTTAAGATAATTCTTATGCTATTCTTTCTTAGTATCTTTTTTTATTGTGGTAAAATATATGTCACATAAAATTTACCGTTTTGACCATTTAAAAATGTACAGTTCTGTGGCATTATGTACATTCCCATTGATGTACAATCAACACCAACATCCATTTCCAGAACTTTTTCATTTTCCCTAACTGAAACTCCATACCTATTTAAACACTAACTCCCCATTTACTCCTCTCCCAACCCCTGGCAACCATGATTCTACTTTCTGTCTCTGTTTTGACTACTCTAAGTGCCTCATATAAAAGTAATCATACAATATTTGTCCTTTTGTGACTGGCTTATTTCACTTAGTAATGATGTGTTCAAGGTTCATCCTTGTTGTAGCATGTATCAGCATTTCTTTCCTTTCTCAGGCTAAATAATATTCCATTGTATGTATGTACCACATTTGATTTACCTACTTATCTATTAATGGACAACTGGGTTGCTTCCACCTTTTGGCTATTGTGAGTAATGCGTCTATGAGTGTGGGTGTAAAAATATATTTTCGAGCCCCTGCTTTCACTTATTTTGGGTATATAATCAGAAGTGGAATTTCTGGATCATATGGTAATTATATGTTTAATTTTTTGAGGAATCACCATACCATTTTCCATAACAGCTGTACCATTTCATTCTACATTTCCCACCAGCAATGAGCAAGAATTCCAATTTTTCCATATTCTCATCAATACTTGTTATTTTGTTTTGGTAATAGCCATCCTGATGAGTGTGAGATGGTATCTCATCATGGTTCTGATGTGCATTTCCATAATGCTTAAAGATGCTGAGTATCTTTTCATGTGCTTATTAGCCATTTGTATGTCTCTTTTTTTTTTTTGGCCACGCTGCGTGGCTTGTGGGATTTTAGTTCCCCGACCAAGGATCAAACCTGGGTCCCAGCACTGAAAGCGCCAAGTCCTAACCACTGGACCGCCAGGGAATTCCCTACATCTTGTTTACTAAATGTCGATTTATGTCCTTTGCCCATTTTTTAATCAGTTGTTTGCTGTTGTTGAGTTATAAGAGTCTCCATATACTCTGTGTATCAATCCCTTATCAGATATATGATTTACAAATAATATTTTCTCCCTTTCTTTGAGTTATCTTTTCACTCTGTTGATAGTGTCCTTTGATGCACATAGGTTTTTAATTTTCATGAAGTCTAGCTTATCTATTTTTTATTTTGTTGCTTATGGTTTCATATCCAAGAAATCATCGCCAAATTGAATGTCATGATACTTTCCCCCTATGTTTTCTTCTAAGAGTTTTATAGGTTTGGCTCTTATGTTTAGTATTTTGTTTTAATTTCTTTCTGTAAAAGAATTTGTGGAACTTAGGTAAAGAGAAAGGGAGTGTTCCTTCTTTTTATTCCTAGTATTTCCCTTTTCTTAGTTCATTAATCCATAATGGTTCTGATGAGCCACTCTTGTCAGGTTCTGAGTTCTAATATTTCTACTGAGGGCCAAAAATCATACAATCTTTGTGTTACAGCGTTAAATGCTTAATGGATTCTGCCTAATTCTCAAGTCATGCCAGAAAATCTGAAGTTGTTGTGTCCCTTTCAAAAAAGATTAAAATGTTCTGATAAAATGTTTCCATTTTAAGATTTCACAGCACACTGGCTTTCATCACTTTAAAAGGAATTCTTACCTTAAATATCTTATTAGTATCAAAGAAGATCTTTACAAAAAGATCTCTCTTTGGGGGACCCTCTATGTTTGTTTCTATGATCAATAATAAAGCTTTCTGAAAATATGTAAAGCCATTAGCCTGAACTTCCAAGCATTTCTGATCACTGAAACAGCCATAATAACAAGAAAACACAAAGTAATTTGAGAACTTAAATCCTCTCCAATTAATAATGTTCATTGTTATTTATTGATAGTGCATCCTTATAGTGCTCAAGGTTATCACACTGGTTCCACGTATCCATACTTCCTAAGCAGACTTTACAAAAAGCTCAGAGGTCCAGAGTGAAGAAGGAATTTCAAGAAGTAAACCTAGGGACTTCCCTGGTGGCGCAGTGGTTAAGAGTCTGCCTGCCAATGCAGGGGACACGGGTTTGAGCCCTGATCCAGTAAGACCCCACATGCCGCGGAGCAACTAAACCCATGCACCACGACTACTGAAGCCCGCGTGCCTAGACCCCGTGCTCTGCAACGAGAGGCCACTGCAGTGAGAAGCCCGTGCACCACAACAAAGAGTAGCCCCCGCTCACCGCAACTAGAGAAAACCCGCGCACAGCAACGAAGAGCCAACACAGCCAAAAATACGATAAATAAATAAGTACATTTATAAAAAAAAAAAAGAAAGAAAGAAACCTAGATATTCCCAAGGATTAATTAAACAGGGTACGCTTATGTACTTACTTGGTATTTCTGAGTCTTCACAAAGCAATTCATTCAAGTATCTGTAACACTCATTTCATTCATCTTACTAAAGGACCAGTGAATTTTCCCATTGAGGGCTAATTTTTCATTTGACCCTACCCACATATGGAAAATACAAAAGATAAGAGAGCAAGTAAGAAGAAAGTTTGCTCCTGACAGCTGATTTTTTTTTCCTCTTCCATAGGCAGAAATATCCCTCAAGAGGTAATGCCTTGGAATATAATGGGGGTTGGAGCTGTTCATTTGTTGATTAACAAAATGTAAGGATACACTTCAATCAATTCTTTCTTAAGGGGTACAAATTGCTATCTATGCTTTTGATACATGTGACATTTTTCTCCTGCCCCTACGAGGGCATTAAAGTGCAGACATTCAAAAAAAAAAATCTGTTGGGGGTAGGGTGTGAGAGGTGAAAGAAGGTTTAAATTAATTGTATTAATTTAGAGGATCTGGGAAAGGAGCAAATCTGTTTATATATCCTTAACCAAAAAACAATCCTCTACTATCTGAGATCATTTTCTTCAACTGAGTCATGGATTACTGGGAGAGAAATGGAAGCCTGGCCAACCTAATCAGCCTGACCAACCTTGGCTCTCCATGAGGCATGAGATGTCTCACACGAACTATCCTCACATTCCGCAGAACAGAATACACATTCCTGATATTCAGCGTTTTAGTGATCTCGATGAATTATTGATAACGTTTGCTTAAAATACCTTTCTCTCAGACTGAGGTAGCCAAATTTGGTTATCTATACAAATATTTTTTATTATTTCCAAATATCTACATGATTGTCTTTTAGAGAGTTTGATCTGGACATATGGTACCATCTCTCTACATTGCTTCAGTGTTAGTAAATGCTAAAATGATAATTTTAAACTCCACTGAGTAGTATCTAAATACAACTTAAACACAAAGTTATTTAACCACTGAATGAGAAATATCTTTACTCTGGCTAAGTCAGGTGCCAAAGACCTGTTTTCATCCATTCCTTCCCAAAATATTCCTAAGCAATTGCAACTCTGGGCAGAGACAGCAATTTTAGGACCCTAAGAATTAAAGCAGGTCAGGATGGGTTAGAGTCAGGAAAAGGATATCAACGACATTAATGATCAGCATAGTAGAGTCAAGGGGTTCCCTAAGTTTTGAAAACTCACCCTGAATTTGAGTGGTCCAGCTATTCATGAATCAGAGAGGTAGCTAGTAAGAGAGAATATTACCTGCCTACTGGGGCTTAAAAAGACCCTGCAGGATGCAAATTACTACATATAGAATGGATAAACAACAAGGTCCTACTATATAGCACAGGGAACTATATTCAATATCCTGTGATAAACCATAATGGAAAAGAATATGAAAAAGAATATGTGTGTGCGTGTGTGTATATACATATATATATAACTGAATCACTTTGCTGTACAGCAGAAATTAACAACATTGCAAATCAACTGTACTTCAATAAAATAAATTAAGAAAGATAAAAGACCCTGCAGTATATATATACATAATCTCTCCATGAGCTCTGGTCTTGCCAACCATGATCCTTCTTCCATTACACAGTTGTCGAACAAGCCTGTGCTTGTTTGTTTCCCTTTCAAGGTTCTCTTAAATGTTCATTTTAACTGATTTCACCACTACATATGGATAAGGGTGGAAGGTGGAAGCTGCTTAATGGAGAGGGAAAGTGAAATTCAACCTGGATTCATACCTCTTAGACAGCATTTCAGAGAGTAGAAGATGGAAGAAGCAGCCTGATGGTAATAATCACAAGATTGAATTAATCATTATTCCCTGTCAAACAAGTATTTTCCAGTATTCAAAAACTGATTATAGTAAGATCAATGATGCCTGCTGTATTAGTCAGGGTTCTCCAGAGAAACAGAACTAACAGGATATGTTTATACATAGAAAGAGATTTATTGTAAGGAGCTGGATCAGGTAACTATGGAAACTGGCAAGTCCAGATCTGCACTGTGGGCCATCAGGCTCAAGACCCAAGAAAGCTGATGGTATAGATAAAGTCAAAAGGCCGTCTCCTGGATAATTCTCTCTTGCTCAGGGAAGCTGGTCTTTTTGTTCTATATAGGCCTTCAACTGGTTGGATGAGGCCCACCCACATTATGGAGGCCAATCTGATTTACCCAAATCCACTGATTTAAACATTAATCTCATTCAAAAACATCCTCAAAGAAATTCCCAGAATAATGTTTGACCAACTATCTGGGCACCTGATGGCCCAGACAAGTTGACATATAAAATTAACTAACATACCTCCTAATTTTGATAGCAATGTCTCCAATTATCTCTCCATACATACTACTAAACTCTCCAAACAAAAATTTTAAAATTTCTATGTAAAGTTTAAAAACTGCTTGCCATAGCACCTATAAAGAACAAGAAAAGGTACAGCAACACCCAATAAAAATGATGAGCATGAAATATTTTAAAAGACTGCTCCTTATGTTTTTAAAAATTAGCATAGTGCATGTCAAACCAAAGATCCTCTATTTCTTCATAGTTTGCCCTTACTTAAAATGTTCCATCATTTTTTAAAAAATTTTTATTGCAGTATAGTTGCTTTACAATGTTCTGTTAGTTTTTGCTGTACAGTAAACTCAATCAGTTATACATATACACATATCCACTTCTGTTTTAGATTTCCTTCCCATTTAGGTCACCACAGATCACTGAGTAGCGCTCCCTGTGCTAAACAGAAGGTTCTCATTAGTTATCTATTTTATACATAGTAGTGTATATGTGCCAATCCCAATCTCATCATTTCTAAAATAGTTTGTTTTGAAGTTGAATGTCAATATTATATCTGAGTTTTAAGGAAAATTTATTTAGAAATCTGTTTAGTAACTGAATTATTTAGAATTTACTTAAAATCAGGTTGAAGTTGTGAGACAATATGTATTTTTTTCTTTAAATAATTCTGGGAAAGCACCTTTTCTGGTCTCTCTATTTATTTGACAAAATCAATTTTCCTCATACAGTTAAATTTCTAAAGGTTTATTTTCAAAGAATAAAATTAAAAACTGTGAAAGCAGCATCTGTCAATTTAAAAACTAATATCAATTAAAATCTGCTACAGATGTTTAACACTTTGGTAACATGGTCTAACTCTTACTGTAAACAAAAACGGTGAGGGTGGGGTGGGCAGTGGAAAGTTGAAGGAGATATCTATTTTACTACCAATGAATTCCCATGAAGGCAAAAAAGAGGGACAAATACCAAGTACTTCATTTATCCTTCTTATCTTAATTTTACAACAAGCCCATAACCAGCAGATGGCTGAGTTACAGTCTCATGAAAAATCTTTGAAAGATACATTCATTAACTCTTCAAGTCCTCTATGGCAATTGTTCCAACAGCTGATCATCACCAATTACTTGGGAGGCTTTTGAAAAATGGACAGTCCTAGGTTCTACTCAAATACGGGTCTGAGAGTCTATATTTTTAAAAAGCTACTGATAAATGGAATATTTATAAATGGAATGGAATATTTATAAATGGAATATTTCCTGCCATATCGATAAACAAAGGATGTCAGTCATCAACGATTGCAGCCATCCAACGTGAGCCAGTGAGCCCTTGAGGAAATTCAGGGCTGAAAAGAATACCTGCCATCTAGCAGCCATCAGACTGCAGCCACTCCCTGCGGTGAGCCCTGAGGAAACTCAGGATGTGAAAATACAGGATACTGGCCCCAGAGAGCTGAGGTTCACATCAAAGGAATGATTTCAACGAGCCCAGACTCTTGCATCTTCCCACACATAGAAAAGCTCTAAATTCCTTAACTTGAGATATCTGGTTTTCTTTAATTAACAATAATCTTTTGACGTTCCCAACTACCTGCCCTTTGTTGCAAAACTCCTAATTTATCCTGGCTCCTCCCCTTGCCTCCTCAGAGCAGTTTCTCAGAGTTATCTGAAACGCTGTCTCCCGGCCTGCAGTGCTCATTTTGCCCCAAATAAAACTTACCTCGTAACTCTCACGTTGTGCAATTTTTTAAGTCAACACTATCCAAATAAGTTTGGTAATCAAGCTTTCAAAATCACCGTTCTGAGGTACAATCTAGAGCCTGGTACAATATTCACATGGTAAATGTTTCTCAGGTAAATTGAAAAAAGTTAATTTTTATTTCCCATTTCACAGTTACTGAAGCTAAAGGGAAAAAAATTCTTTTTCTTAAATCAGAAGTTATAAAAATGATTTTGCAACAAATTATTAGAAGCTAAATATGGACATCTCAGCTTTAAAAAAATATTTGGTGTTGAATTTTACTCTTTTGACTAGATTTAATTCAAGTGATACACCTTCCTAGGTACAATATTAAATAAACCCACATGGTCACTCTTTGGAACTGCTGTCAGTTTCTCCTATTAAAATACATGTATTCTCCGTTCTATTCCTTAAGACTCTGTAGTTATCTCTGGTTAGCTAACTTATTTATGCCAAGGTGCTAAATGAATCATCCCTTACCTTTCCCCATGGTGACTGCATTAAAAAGAAACAAGTGAAAATTTGTGTATCTAAGTGTGTGCCCACACACATGCACTCTCACACACACACACACACAATAGAAGGGTCTTTCAGTGGCCCATATTTCAAATTATACTACACAGACTAGTATCTTCTTCACAAATTTAAGGTGACCTCTGACACACAATGGAGATGAAACTGTAATTATTATATCCTATTTTAGCCTATTTTAACCTTCTCAATTCCACATCTCTACGAGGAAGAGAAATAAATAAAGGAAACAGGGCCTAAAACATTTGGCTTTTACTGAAGTTGCAGTGAAGAAACAGAATGGCGAAGAAAAGGGAAAAAACTGAGTACGAAGAGAAAGAAGTAAAATAATAGACAAAGAGAATTAATCATTAGTAATTTGCCCCTATTTCAAATAGCATTACCAATTTTTAATAAGTATGTATTTAATCAATATACTACATACCTGTAAGACTGCATCCTCACTAAGAATAGGCATCATCTGATTTTTATTCATTTGCTCTTGTGGATCCTCTCTGAGTCTGAATCCAAGTTGAATCTCTGGAGATGTGCCTAGGATGAAATATAATCATAAATTATTTGCAATATTTTTATTGCTCTGCTTTAACAATGACCCAAGGATTTTATAGACACTGCAAAATGTCATTAAAAATCATCTTGTACGGGACTTCCCTGGTGGTGCAGTGGTTAAGAATCCGCCTGCCAATGCAGGGGACACAGGTTCGAGCCCTGGTCTGGGAGGATCCCACATGCCGCAGAGCAACTAAGCCTGTGCGCCACAACTACCGAGTCTGTGCTCCAGAGCCCGCGAGTCACAACTACTGAGCCCGTGTGCCACAACTACTGAAGCCCGCACGCCTAGAGCCCGTGCTCTGCAACAAGAGAAGCCACGACAAAGGGAAGCTCGCGCACCACAAGAGTGGCCCCTGCTAGCCACAACTAGAGAAAGTCTGCGCACAGAAACAAAGACCCAACGCAGACAAAAATAAATAATAAATAAATAAATAAAATTTAAAAATCATTTTGTAAATCATAATTTCCTAACTGCCACTTTTATGTGTCAAGGTTTTTAAATTTAAGAAGAAACGTATACACAATGCTGAATGAAATAATACTTGATATTTCTTTGTCCCAGGATGAATGAATGCAAAGGATATATAAAGAAAATTGTACAGACTTAAACCCTGCTAGAAAGAACACTTTCTTTTTTCATTTTAAGTCATTTTTTAAAACTCATAATGCTATTATTCAAGAAGAGTCAGAATTTTCAAGATGGCAAATTTAGCCCATATTTAACTTTTCTTCCCTTCCCAGTTCCCAAAAAGAATCCAAAGAAATTAGTTTTAAAAAGAAATCTGAAGCAGCAATGGGAAAAAGGAAATATACTCGCTATAGATTAGAAGATGGGAATGGATTAAAGGGAAACCAAACCCTGGTTAGCAGCTTGTCACTCATCATAGGAAAAGGAGGGGCTCCCTCAGAAGTAACCAGTATATGGAATTCTTCCATCAGAATCCCAGAAAACCACCTAGCTCAGAGCAAATCCCACCGACAAAATATGAAGGAGGGTAAGCTGGAAGCTCACAGTGGCTGAAGTCTCATACTATTTGTACCAAAGAGCTTGCTGTTTGTACCAAAGAAGCTTAGGATGTATGCTGCAGCCAACTACTCTGTGTAGGAGAATACGTTCCCTCCAAGATACGGAAATGTACTAAAATCTAAGGCTGATAAAATAATGTAGTGATGGCACAGAAGTAGAAATAATCAAATAAATCAGTGAAACAAAACAAAAAGTGGGAAACAGACCTATAATATATTTGGGAATTTAATATATAACAATAATGGTATTTTAAACAGTGGCAACAAGATGACATAAATAAATAATAAATTCAATAAATAATACTGGGGCAATCAATCATTTGAAAATAATGAAGTTAGAGACCTACCCTACCTACTGCCCATATGTTAAATTATTCTAAAAATATTAAAGACATAAAAGTAAAAACAATAAATATAATAAATGGAAAAAAGATAAAGAAAATATTTTTATGGTCTTGAGATAGGTAAAATATTTCTAAGTTTGAAAAAAGAAACCTTGAAAGAAAAGACTGACAGATTTTATTATATAAAAATTTTTAATTTCTGTACTACAAAATATATCATGAATAACATTAAATGATAACTAGGAAACTGGGTAAAACTATTTACAATGTACATACGACAAAGTTTTGCTGTCTTTAATATATAAAATGCTCTTATAAATTAACAATAAAACGAGAATAATTAAGAGACATTAAGGCAATTCACACACACACAAAAACTATAAATGGTCAATATTAAAATATGCCTAGCCTTGGTATTCTTCAAAAATGCAAATTAAAATAATCAGATATGTTTTATTCACCAGTGTGGCAAAGACTGCATATGTCCTGTGTTGGATCTAGAGGGAAAAAGTCATCTATTTTAGGGGTCAATATATGTCAAGGTCTGACATGTGCTCATCCTTTAAAGCAAATCTAACTTTAGCTAGTTACTCTAAGGAAATAATCGGAAAAGGAGGCAAAGATATAATACTGAGAAACATCAAACATAATCAAATCATTATATAAGGGTACATTCATACAGTGGAATAAAAGTAGCAATTTAACAGGCTGAGGTAGATCATTATAACAAAGAAATAATACATGTAGTGCAATACTAATTATGAAAAAAGATATATATATTGGTATGCAAAAGTCTAGAAAGAAACACAAATACTAAACACTGCCAATTGTTGGCAGTGGAATTACAGGGAAGAGAAGGGGATGGGATCTTTCACTTTCTACATTATATAATTTTACATTTAAAAAATATTTTATACTTTTAATAATTAGCAAAAATAATTAAGGTCTATCCATTTGGGGAAGGGAAGGGAAGGGAAGGAAAGGGAAGGGAAGGGAAGGAAAGGGAAGGGAAGGGAAGGAAAGGGAAGGGAAGGGAAAAAACTTGGTTGGAATATTGAAACAGATCTCTAACTTCTTCCTAGTGTCATTTTATATATCATAAGAACACATTCTGGAGACCAATATTACACACTATCCCTTCCAATTACATGTAGGAAAAACTACTCCAAGATGAAACTGTAATTTGCCACCAGGTATCAGGTGAGAGGAAGTACAGTGAAGACTTTGTGAACTACAGTGGGCTTGAACTACACAGGTCCACTTAAACGAGGATTTTTTTTAATAGACATACATTTGGCCCTCCATATCCATGGGTATGGCGTCCACAGATTCCACCAACCGCAGATCATATCGTGTACTATGTTTACAATCTGTGGCTGGTGGAATCTGTGGATGTGCAATCCACAGATAGGGAGGGCCAACTATGGGACTTGAGAATATGAGGATCTGGGTGTACACAGGGGTTCCTGGAATCAATCCTCCATCGATACCAAGGGACAAGTGTATACACACAAGAAGATTTTCATGATGTTTAGGAGATTTTCCTTCCATTCTACACCTATTTCCAGACATCCTCCAATAAAATATAGCTCACAGGAAGAAATCATAAAAGGAAATAACCTACAATTTGAACAGCTACTGCAGAATTGATCTTTTTGAACTGTAACAATTAGTGATAGATTTTTCCAGAAGTGCTTAAATTGATCTAGAAGTGGACTTAGGAGGTCTGGAGAATTTGTAAGTGAAAGGCTCTTTTTAAAAATATATATACCAAGGACATTTGTAACTTAATTTTAGTCAGAAAGAATCAGACTGATTATTAAAAAGTATTATTTACTTTTGCAAATAGGAAAGTTCAGGGTTAAGCAGGAGATTCTGGGGGGGGAGAATTGCTATTCAAGTGCGACTTCCACGACTCAGTAGCCCTCTCTGAGAGTCGTAAACATCTTCCAGAAGTTACAATCCCCATTGCTATCCTTATAAAATAACAGATTTTTAAGGTGTATTACAGATGCCTGTAAGAAACTAACTCCATGTAAAGTTAAAGAATAAGACTAAATATAAAAGGATAAGTTAATGGAATAATAATACTTGGAAAATTAAAGGAACTACTTAGAGAGAAGAATTATTTCTCACCTTTGCATGTTCTACTTATAGCAGGATGGAGACTGAACTCAGATCTAAGAGATGTGTCTTGATTAAAGATCAACCTTTCAAACATAAGAAAAGAAGGTACAGATGTTATGAAGTTTCCTACACAAAGACTAACAAATCAACTATCATTTTTTAGAAAATTTCTTCCAGCTTTATCGAGATATAATTGACATACAACATTGTGCAAGTATAAGGTGTACAATATGATGATATATTGCAAAATGATTAAGTGGATAAACTTTTTTTTTTGGATAAACTTTTAACATGGTTCAATGTAAACTACTCATAAAAATTATAATTAAATTTGCTAAAATTCTTAGTTACACCACTATTAATATTCTATATCAAAGTATTTTTTTTTCAGAAATGTAGCCTTTAATTTAAAACTTACCCAAGATGAAAAATAAAGACTTACTCATGTGGTCATGTTCACTTTTATAAATATTCTGTTATTTTTGGATATTTTGGAGCAAGGGACAAATATCAATATAGTTTTTGAACAGAAGTGAAATGAGGAGATTATTTGAAGGACCAGTGCTGTTGGGTTTTTTCCTTCACCTTTCTCTATACCACAGAGAATTTAAGATTAAAATCCCAGGGTTAAATCTGAGTGTATATTTTCAGAACATACAATTACAGAACTTTAACTTTTGGATTCACTTCTTACTATGCTCTTGGCAGCACCAAGGTAAAGAGAGAAGACAGTCCTTGTTCTCAAGAAGCTTCAAATCTGGCGAGGGATACAAATAGCAATGATATAGCATGGTGAGTATGCTACTAGGCAGACCTAAGTGTTTATTTCTTCTGCTTAAAAAGCCTCTACAGAATGAAAAAACAGGCAAAGGACTTGAATAGACATTTCTCCAAAGAGGATATACAAATAGCCAGTAAGTACATGAAAAGATGCTCAACAATACTAAACATTAGGGAAATGTAAATCAAAACCACAATGAGATACCACTTCACACCAACCAAAAAACAAAACAAAAAACACAAAATAACAAGTGTGGCAAGGATATAGAGAAACTGGAACTCTTGTACATTCTACTGGGAATGTAAAATGGTACAGCCACTGTGAAAAACAGTTTGGTGGTTCCTCAAAAATTAGACATAGAACTACCATTTGATCCAGTAATTCCATTTCTGGGTATGTACACAAAATAACTGAAAGCAGGGACCTAACTTGTACACCCATGTTCATAGAAACATTATTCATAATAGCTAAAAGGTGGAATTGACAAGTATCCATCGACAGAGGAGTGGATAAACAAAATGTGGTACAGACATACGGTGGAATATTTTTCAGCCTTAAAAAGGAAGGAACTACTGATACACGCTACAACATGGATAGACCTTAGAGACATCATACTAAGTGAAATAAGCCAGACACAAAAGAACAAAAATGGTATAATTCCACTTACATGAGGTAGAAAGTAGAATGGTAGTTGCCAGAGGCTGAAGGCATGAAAGAATGGGGAGCTATTATTTAAAGGGTACACAGAGTGTCAGCCTGGGAAGATGAAAAAATTCTGGAGATAACTGGTAGTGATGGTTGTACAACAATGTGAATATATTTAATGCCATTGAATTATACACTTAAAAATGGTTAAAATGCTAAATTCTATGTTATATATATCTTACCACAATAAAAAAAAATGTTTTAAAATCTTGCCAGAATCCAGGAATGTAACAACGTACTAAGGCATAAATATATGATTTGGAACTAGGGGTTTTTTGGTTTATTTACTTATTCATTTTGCTTTTTACTTTTTTTATGGAAAATTACAAACATCAACAAATAATAGAGACAATAGTATACTCATTGTCTAGGTGCAACAATTACCAGTACACAGCCAATCTTGCGTCCTCTATAATCCCTCTGCCATCCTCTCTACCCCCTGCGAGTCTCCCACTGGATTATTATTATTATTTTTAATTAATTTATTTATTTTTGGCTGTGTTGGGTCTTCGTTTCTGTGCGACGGCTTTCTCTAGTTGCGGCAAGCGGGGGCCTCTCACTATCGCGGCCTCTCGTTGCGGAGCACAGGCTCCAGACGCGCAGGCTCAGCAGTTGTGGCTCACGGGCCTAGTTGCTCCGCGGCATGTGGGATCCTCCCAGACCAGGGCTCGAACCCGTGTCCCCTGCACTGGCAGGCAGATTCTCAACCACTGTGCCACCAGGGAAGCCCCTGGATTATTTTTAAAGCAAATCCTGGACATCTTATTCCATTTCATCTGGAAATATTTCAGTATTCAACTTTAAAAGATAAGGACTCTTCAAATATAACCGTAATAATCACACCTTTAAAAAAACAGCCAAAATTTCGTACCTAAAAAAAAGTCAATAATTCCTTAATATTATTAAATTTACAGTCTGTAGTAAGCAGCCTCTATAATGGCTCCTGGTATTTATGCCCCTGTATGTGGTATTTATCCTTGAGTATGGACTGGATCCAGTGACTCTTCTAACGAACAAAATACAGCAAATAGGTAGAGATGTTCCTTCTGAGATTAGGTTACAAAAAGATAGTGGCTTCCATCTTACTCTCTTATTCTCTTGCTTCTTCCCTCTCATGGAAGCCAGCTTGCCATGTTGTGAAAGCCATTTGCAGAAGCCTATGTAGCAAGAAACTAAGGGAGGCCCCCAGTCAACAGTCAGAGAGGAACTAAGGACTCTGTTCAATAGCCAGAGAAGGAACTGAATCTTACAGCCACCATTTGGGAAGAAGATCTTTCTCATGAAGCCTTGAGATGAATGCAGCCTTCTGAGTCCTTGAAGCTGATGATCCAGTTAAGCCACTCCTGGATTCCTGAGCCACAGAAACTACACAGTATGTCTATTGTTTTAAGATGTTAGTAAGTTTTGGAGTACGCTGTTACACAGCAATGTAAACTAATAAACAGATTGTAGTCAGATTTCCCTGTCTCTTTTTACAGTTGTTTTGTTCATATCAGGCTCCAAACAAGATGCACACATTGCATTTGGTTGTATGTCTCTTAAGTCTCTTAAAATCTATAAGTTATCCCCTTCCCTGCCCCTTACAATTTATTTGTTGAAGAAACTGAGTTGTTTTTCCTATAGAGTTTCCCACATTTTGGATTTGAAGACTGCATGTCTTTTAACATGTTCCTCTGTCCTGCATATTCCCTGTAAACTGGTTATTATATATAGAGGTTTGATCTGATTCGAGTTCAATTTGGGGAGGCAATGTGTGTACTTCCTACAGGAGATAACAAAGAATGTGCTGAGAAAGGCAGTCTTGTGCATACAGTCTTTCAACCCCTGCTAGGCCTTGGGTCTGGAACACCTTCTTACTAAAAGATAGAGTCCTCCCAGCCTGTACTGGACTTACTATCTTGTATGGGAATCCCTTTCCCTGTTTAGACTCAGTGTGTACTCCTTCGTTCTGTTTAAACGTGTGTGTCATATGGCACCTGGCCAACCCCACTGCTCTGTCTATCCTCTGTGGGGAGAGGATGAAGTCCTTCGTTCTGTGGCACAAGAGGGGTGTGGGCAGGCCAATGGCCCTGCGTCAGCTGCAGAGAGTGACTGCTGGCCACGGGGCACTGATGCCCACTACTGAAGCTAATCTTGCTCTGTCTCTTCTCTTCTCTCCGTTTAACAGTTTTAAGAATAGTACTTGGCACCATTCTGTTTTAATCATTGGAGGAGCCCCTATTTGCCATATATCCTGACCAAAAATGTTGCTTTCTTTAGCTAATTTAATGTGATTATTAATTCTTTGTCTCCTTGTATTTTGCTTTCTATTTTTCCCTTCTGCAACTGTATCCTTTAAAACAGGTATTTTCCATCTAGACAATTCACATGAAAATAGTGCTAGTCTATCTTAAGGGAAAGAATTAACACTCATCTTGCAGGGTAATTATGTTCAATTAGCCTTTTACTATATGCACTTATAATGTTCAGAGGACATGATTTGACCTGAACATATACCTAAATCCAGGTAATGAAGTATCTTATAAGGTGGTTCTGTTTAAATGTATTGAACAGGATTAGTTTGCAATATATCCCTTAATGTTATTGAGCAGTTAACATATATGGGATGCTGGGACAGAAATTAAGGATTGGTAAAAGGTTCCCAGGGCACATATAAGAAAAATGAATCCTGCCTCTTAGTAAACAAATCACAAGCAAACAAAACCTCACTAATCAGCAACTTAAATTCTTACAGATTAGTAGCAACACTTACCAAGCCAAAAAAGGGACTGGATGCATTTTACAGTTTCAAGAGGGCTAGGACCAAGTCCAGGTCCTCAGAGTACTTTTCAGGCACAGTTAACACCTGGCATCCTCATTCTTTGAAAGCCTTGCTTTATCTAATCCCAGTGGTCATCAAACCCTTTCTCAGATCTTAGCAAAAGCACCTTAATAGCTGCAACATTTAAGGATTATTTATGTATAACATTTTGCCTGTTGGGGGGGTCTCTGCTCTACTAGGACCTGTGCTCCTCATTCCAGTCAAAGTTGAGAGCTTGTGCATGAAAAACAGAATAAACTGCATATAAGTAAGCAAAGAAGATGGGTGGGAGGTAAGCAATGGTATTCAGCTCCAGCAATGCTTAGACTTTGTATTTCCATACCAATAAAAAGAACACTAATTTTTAACCTTGAGCTATGAGATCTGAAAGAATGATGTTTCTATGGCACTGCAGAGAAGCATTTAAAAATGAATTAGGGGGAAAAAAAAAGATTGGTCAGTCAAGATAGAGTAAGCCATCTATAGCCTAGTTCTCCACTCATTACAACTAAAAACTCTGGTAGATGGGACTTCCCTGGTGGCGCAGTGGTTAAGACTCCATGCTCCCAATGCAGGGGGCCCGGGTTTGATCCCTGGTCAGGGAACTAGATCCCACATGCATGCCACAACTAAGAGTTCACATGCCACAACTAAGGAGCCTGTGTGCTGCAACTAAGGAACCGGTGAGCTGCAACTAAGGAACCGGTGAGCTGCAACTAAGGAGCCCACCTGCCACTAAGGAGCTCGCCTGCCACAACTAAGGAGCCCATGTGCCGCAAATAAGGAGTCCGCGAGCCGCAACTAAGGAGCCTGCCTGCTGCAACTAAGACCCAGTGCTACCAAATAAATAAATAAATATTAAAAAAAAAAAGAAGACAGTGCCATCTATAAAAAAAAATAAAAATAAAAACTCTGGTAGAATTTTTTTTTAAAAGCTACCTGAGCAATCTGAAAAGTAAACAATAGCAGGTAAACTGGGGACTGAAATTGAAATCTAAATAACAACTCTGGAGTAGGTGAGTCTCATGGTTTGCTTGGTTTTTTTGTTTTGTTTTTTGCTCCTTTTTTCTTGTCTCCAGCTTTGATCCTAGGCCTAAACCTAGAAGTGTACAGTGGACACAGACAGCAAAAACTCCAGAAGAAACCTCTCCTATCTTTATCCAGAGAACTAGGGAAAGGGATCCCTGAATGCCAGAAGGTGTGGGGGGAATGTGCCTGAGTTTTCTTGTTTTCTCTCTTTAGCTTCAGAGCTATACTGCTACCAATCATGGTAGCTTGGGCACTTAAAACTCAAGAGAAAACCTGTCTCTCTCCTACTAGAGGAACCATACTCCCAAGAGTATGGAAAGAACCTCTTTTATTTTCTTCTCTTTTTCTTTCACTTTGCCCTGAAGGTGGCCCCAACTGCAGGGAACTACTCTACAGCGAGAAGGCTAACACTGAAAGAAATCCATCTTTCTGGTCATACGAATCAACATGTGGGCATGGGGAGGGAAGGGTGCATGAGAATCCTGGAGAAAAGAGAGCAGGAAGAGGAATCACCTACTTCTGTATATGATCCAACATAAGTGTGAGGCTCAACCCTGAGCTGTCCACATGCAGAGCAGATTCAGAAAAGTGTAACAAAGGCTTAGAGAACTGAACTATGATATTAACTACTATCCAAATTCCAGATTAATCTCTGAGTGGTACATGAGTCAGACAGACTCAAACAGTAAAGTAAAGGCTTTACTCAAATAGTAAAGGCTTTGAAAATTGGACTGATGTAACCACCACTCACAGAAGGCAAAACAGAACGTGCAGTCAGAACCTAATCAGATTGACTGCCTGTTACAACAAACAAAAATCAACTCCCTCTAGAGGATTTTAACAGGAACAAGAGTCCAAAACATAACATTCAAAATATACAGGATATAATTCAGAATTACTCAACATGCAAAGAAAAGGAAAATCTGACTAATTCTTGAGAGAAAAAGTAACAGATGCCAATGCCCCAACCTCCCAAGCCCAGATGTTGGAATTACAAGACAAAGACCTTAAAGCAGCTATTATAATAATTCTCTATTACTAAAGGTGAACATTTATCAATGGATGAAAACAATGAAGTTCTCAGCAGAGAAATAAAAACTGTAAAAGAGAATCTGATGGAAATTTTAGGAGATATAATTATAATATCTGAAATTAAAAATTCACTGGATGGTCTCAACAACAGAATGGAGATGACACAGGAAAAACTAAGTGAATCTTAAAGCAATAGAAATTATACAGTCTGAAGAACTAAGAGAGAAAAAATCGAAAAAAATTATTAGAGCCTCAAGGATCTGGAAGACTATCAAAAGGTCTACCATTCATGTCACTTAAAACCCCAGAAAGAGAGGAGAAAAAGATTGGTACATAAAAATATATATGAAGAAATCATGATAGAAAAGTTCCCAAGTTTGGTGAAAGATATGTTTATAGATTCGAGAAGCAGTGAACCCCGAACAGGAAAAACACAAATAAAATCATTACCAGAAACATCATAATCAAACTGCTGAAAACGAAAGACAGTGGGGGAAATGAAAGCAGACAGATTAAAAAAGATGATATATCACACAAATGGAAATAGTGATTTAAATGGGGAGGGAGGGGCTTGACTACAAGGGACAGGGCAGCACGAAGGAGTTTTTTTTGTTTTTTTGGCGCAACAGAACTGTTCTGGATCTTGAGTGTAGTGGTTGTTTTAAGACTCCAGGAACCAGTCAAAATGGTCCCTGTACACCAATAAGAGCAAATATTACTGTTTCTGTATATAAAAGAGCCCAAAATCTGGATATCATTCTTTACTGCTGCCCTGCCCTCATCCTCCATATCTCATCAATCACCATCTCCTGACAAATTTACTTTCTAAAGACTTCTCAGATTTGTCCTTTCCCCTCTGTTCCCACTGTTTCTGCCTAGTTGAGCTCTCCTCATCCCAGTCTGTTACTACTTTGATCCCAAAGCTAACCTCTATAGCCTTGCTTTGCAAAAGGTGATCCCTGATCTAATAGTACCAACTTTAACCTGGACGCTTGCTAGAAATGCAGAATCTCAAACCCCAGCCTAGAACTCCTGAGTTGGAATCCACCTTGTTAACAGGATTCTGAAGTGATTTATAAGAAATTCATAACTTTCATTAAAATTTGCAAAGCCCTAGCCTAGAGCATGCCTGAGTGAACGAAAATCTGTTTATGCTGCTCCTCCACTTAACATCTTACAAGCTCCCCACCAGGACACACACAGGATATGAGGCCTCACGTGACCTTACTGTACCTTCCTCTCCAGGCTCATCTTTCACCACACCCATCTCACCACTTAACACTTCAGTAACACCCAACTGTTTGCACATTCCAACACACATAACACAATGCTATGTCCCACCACTACGCCTTTACCCATGCATGCAGTTCCCTTGGCCTGAAGACCTCCTCTCCTTCATCTGACAAATTCCTACCCACCTTTGAGCCTCGACCCAGAAGTCAACCCTGGCAAACTCTGATGACCACCTAGGTTGAGGTAAGCATCCCTCTGGGCTCCTAAATCAGCCTGGGCATACTTCCTAACCTGACTTCCCACATGACATTGAAATTATCTGTTTACGTCTTTCCTGGCCTGTAGGTTTCTCAGAGTCCGTGGCCTCATCTCTTTTATCTTATCCCTGTGTCCAGCACAGGGAACTAGATATGTTTTGATGAACGGAACTACCATCTTCTCTTGATTCTTATAAAACTATCCGTTTCCAGTTTGGTAGTAACCAGTTCCACCGTCACACATTCTCTTCCCGAGAGAAAGTATACTAACGCTCTCCTGGACCTGAGCTACGAGTTGCTGGAAGCAAAATGCACTTGAGGGGTTTAGACGCAAGACTGTTTTGCCTATGCAAAAAAGCCCCAGGCTAAGAAAGAAGGCTTTTTAAAAATGTCAGAAAACCACCTGCTATACAGCTCATTCGGTCCTAAGTTGGGGAAGGGCCGGGGGGCAGTTGCGGACTTCTTTATCTACGAAATTCTGAGCTCGAGCCTGGCTGGCCCACAAGGCCCTACTCCGGCCCGCACGCAGACGCTCGGCTGGTAACAACTTCTCCTCAACCCTCAGAGGGCCACCCGCCGCCAGAGCCCAGGCCCAACGGCGGTCACCTTCTCCAGGGCAACTCCTCTTCTTCCTGGTCGCTCTCCGTCACCGATGCCTCGATCACCGTTTCATCACTGTCCCAGTCTGGGGCCTGGGCACCTTCCTCCATCTCCGCCTCGCACTCGAAGTCTTTTTTATCCTCTTTCTCTAACTCCTCCATTTCCCCAAAAAATAAAAAATAAAAATAAAAAAAATTTTTAAATTTGCTCTGAGGGCCAGGAGAAGTTGTGAATTCAGAACAAAACTGGTGGCGGGAGCCCGGCGCGCTACGCAGGCACACACCGCGGCGCCGGAGGGCGTCGTGGGAAAGGCGGGCCAGCGCGGAGGCCTGACCCCACGCCGCCGGCAGGGGGAGCCGCGCGCCGCTCGTCTTACCGGCGCGCCGCACGTCGGCCCCGCCCCCCCGCTCCCGTAGCCGGAAGTGGCCCAAAGTGGCCGGGCGCGCGCCCGCAGGCCCATGGGTTACCGGCGGTCTGGGGCGTGGCCGGCTACCACACCCGCCTTCTGCAGTTTTGCTTTGTGGCTGGGCGATGGGGGGACTAGAGCTGCGGCCGCGGGGATTGGAAAGGAAGCGTTGCCGCAGACAGACTGGAGGCCGAGCCCGCCTAACGCTACCGGCAGCGAGGGAGAGCTTGGTCACGTGCCGTGCAGCTCATCTCGGACTTGTGAGACGCAGACCCGGAAAGAACTGTCAGCTCTGCTAGACTTTTCTGAAGCCAGAATGTGGTCTTAGCCCCGAAGAGTGTTTTTGAGTTCGCCAAGTGCTGCCTTTCTCCTTATCCTTTTGACATCCCTTCCCCAAGAGTCCCCCTGAGGTAAGTAAAACAAAAATGTTAATCAGAAGTTTTTAGATGATCTAACTGGTATGTTTTATATTTCTGCTTTTTCCTCAACTCTTTGGTTACGCTGGAATACAGATTGTGTTGGAAAGGCAGGTTAAATGCCTTATATTTTCCCTTTATTTTTATAATAATATTGGTGCCTAGCAGCCTCCCACAGTAACCAATTATTATTTTTAAATGAAGTGACTACATTCTTATATATTTGATTTCAGTCTCTTTTCAAGTTTTTAATTCAGACTCATTCGAAACAAAGCCAAGTGAGCTCCGCCTCCCAAGTGAGAGGAAGATTCCAATAAGACAGACCATTTCTGCATAGCAAGTTTTTAGTACTCACTTTGGAATCTACAGGGTCTAAGCACATATTGGGTCTTTAATGGTTTGTCAAATAAATGGAAGAAACTAGGGTTTTCTGACTCCTCAATTTACTGTCCTTTTCAGTACATGGAATGGCTTTGCCATACTTATTATTATTTTACTTTTTAAAAAATTTTTATTTTGTATTGGAGTAGAGTTGATTAACAATGTTAGTTTCAGGCGTACAGCAAAGTGATTCAGTTATACATATGCATGTATCTGTTCTTTTTAAAATTCTTTTCCCATTTATGTTATTACAGAGTATTGAGCAGAGTTCCCTGTGCACTTTACTATTTAGACCATATTTAAGCCACTGCTGTTTAAAACACTTGGTTCGTGGTTGTCTTTTAAATTTACTTGATTCTGGGTGTGGAGAAAAGGAAACCCTCCTACAACTGTTGATGGGAATGTAAATTGGTGTAGCCACTATGGGAAACCGTGTGGAGGTTCCTTAGGAGGTTCCTTAAAAAACTAAAACTAGAGCTACCATATGATCCAGCAGTCCCACTCCTGGGTGTATATCTGGAAAAGACAAAAACTCTAATTTAAAAAGAGTCATGTACCCCAGTATTCATAGCAGCACTATTTATAATAGCCAAGACATGGAAGCAACTGAAGTGTCCATCCACAGATAAATGGATAAAGATGTGGTGTATATATATACGATGGAATATTACTCAGCCATAAAGAATGAAGTATTGCCGTTTGCAGCATCATGCATGGACAAAAATATCACACTAAGTGAAGTAAGTCAGACAGAGAAAGACAAATATTATATATCACTTATATGTGGAAAAATACTACAAATGAATTTATTTACAAAACAGAAACAGACTCATAGACATAGAAGACAAACTTACGGTTACCAAAGGGGAAGGGGGGGTAAATTAGGATTATGGGATTAACAGATACACACTATGACATATAAAATAGATAAACAACAAGGATTTACTGTATAGCATGAGGAACTATATTCAATATCCTGTAATAACCTACAATGGAAAAGAATCTGAAAAAAAAATTATGTATAACTGAATCACTCTGCTGTACACCTGAAACTAACACAATATTATAAGTCAACTATACTTCAATAAAAATAAAATAAAATAACCTACAGTTAATATACAAAAAATAAAAAATAAACTTATTTGAATATTCCTCACCTCAACTCTATAAACGAGGCAGAACAGTAATAAATATGCAAAGAACTAGACCTCTTTGTGTTTTTTACACCTCTCCACCTATATATCCTCCATGTTTAAAACAGTCCTAAATTCCCAGGTAAAAGGCTGATGGGGAATTTTGTAACAGGTAGATCAGGCTGACAACATTACATCCACTGATAATCTTAACATATCACTAAAAGTGAGACAACCAAATGTATTCCTCCAGGCATGATACAATAGGAATAAATGGTGCTACCTATGAAGTATTCTAAGCCCCCACAAAAGTTAAAAACCTGAATCTAATCAAGCCTCTAGATCTAACTATCAGTTATTTATATGAGGGGGGAAGGTGGAAAAGCAGAGAAATGTGTTAACACCAGGAAGATAAAATTAACCAAATCTAGAATGTGGGAAATTCAATAGGACAAATGACCTGGTTTCTTTCAACAGTTTATATCATGGGGTAAGAAAAAGAGGGAATGGGAACTCTTTTAGATTTAAAGAGTCCCTAAGAATAGGGGAGAAATTCAAGTTGTTAAAAAGGAAAATTGATTGCTTGTTAATATAAATACTAACACATAGTGGATTAGTCAGAAAACCTTGAGAAGAGCATTATATTCTTTTTAAACCAACAAATATCTGTAAAAAAATTAAAGAATATGAGGCAGACTACAATTAAGTTAGATTATATCAAAATTTGATTCTTTGAGGAATAATATTGTATAGTAAATTTATAAAATGAAACCAAGTAATCCTTCAGAACTATAATTAAATTTTCATTGCTTGATTTCCATTTAGGCTTTAAGTCTTTCAAGAAAAAGTTCTATTTGGGAATTCTTTACTTGTTTTAAGGTGAATTAAAAGTAGAAGGCCAACTTTGCCACCTCAGATGTTCAGTAGGAAGGAAAATTCCAAAATCATACCAATAGCATATATGCTATACCACAAATGCTCGTGAGGCTCAGTACCCTGAAGGAGGGCTGAGAGGGCCCTTCCCTTACTGGCCTCGCCTTCTAATGGATGAGGCAGACAACAAACAAGTACATAAATAAATGAGATAATTCAGAGTGATGTGTGCTTGAAAGAAATAAAGAGGCTGCTGATTAGAGAACATGGTCAGAGATCACCTCTCTGAAGAGGTGACATTTGACCTAAGACTTAAAGAATGAACATAAGTGCACAGGCCCTGAGACCTTGCAGGAGGCTTGTGTGCTGGAAGCTGGGGAGTCAGAGGAGAGTGGTGTGAGATGAGGACTCAGGCACTAAGCAGGAAGTGGAGTATGTACAAGGTGTACTATAATGAGACTTGTTTGGAAGTGTGGATTTTGAAAAAGAAGTCTCAGGATTTTTGTGGTTACACAATATATTTGGCTTTTATAATTTAAATTTTTTCCTGCCTGTATAGCTTCATAGCATTTCCATTCTATCCAGGTTACTTTAGATCCCAGAACTGTAAGAAATGAGACTTTCATGGAAGATTTGCTTGATCATAAATATAACACAACATGAATATCTAAGAGAGTAAACCCACTTTTCACCTTATTACTTTATTTCCCCCCAAAATAAAGGTATATAAAGTATTTCACTGAGTATTCTATGATAAGTATTTTAAAATGCATTTTCCAAAAAGAACATTCATTTTCTCAAAGATTTGGATTTAAAAAAAAAAAAAGATTGCCGTCCATCAACCCAAATTATTCGCATGGTCTTTAGCACAAATAAGAACTATTTTGTGAATTTAAAAATGAATGAGAATATGCATGTAATCCGAAAAATCAGTATATGTGAGACCCTTTCTCAAAAATTGCAAAATGTGGGAAAACACAGAGACAGGTTTACACAGGATTAGATGTTGGTTCAATACCTAAATTTGTTTTGCAGTCATCGTTACAGTTGATTCACTTGTGTAGGAATATGCTGACCCAACTCCTACAGGCTATGTCCCCTCTTAGTGCAGAATTTAATATAGAAGCTCAATTTTACTTTAAAATGGCATACATAAAATAGATATGAAAATACTTCAAAAAGTTAAAAGTACTAGAAATTTAAGATAGTAGCCTAATAAGCAATTACTATTTCATTTAAAAAAACCCTCTGAAGAATAATTAATAGCATGTGTTATTCTGGTGATTGACAAAAAGATATATTACAGTGAAGCCCATAAAATCAGCAAAGGATGATTGCAAAAACTTGGCATTTCAAAAACGAGAATCAGAGGACTAGGCATGCCTAGTGGTAGTTTATAACAACCCTCCCTGACCCATTGCCCCAGGATGCCTGCAAGACGTTGCTATTCTGTGTGATCTCTAAAATCATAATTATTCATTGTTTAGCTCTATTAGATCATGAATAATATATTTCTTTAGAAGTGAAAATGCAAAATGACCTAGTTAGGGGGCAACGGTTATAAACTGATCATCTGTCTCAGAAGGAGAAATACATTACAACATTTTATAATTTATGATGACATGAAAAAAGCAACAGATGTTAAACATGATTATCAGGGTTTTGTAAGGATTCTTAAATTATTTTCCCCCTATAAACACAGTATAGTGTTGGTATAAAAAATTGGCAATCAAAGTGACAGATAAAGTCGTGATAGGCTTTCAAAGAATTAGAAACTCAAATGCAACAGCCTGGTGAAAATGACACTGATTTTGTCAGCTAGTTTTGACAAGTTCAAAAGATTCCAACAGTAATTTTGAAAAGTTAGAGACAACCTAAATGTCCATCAATAGGGGATTATCAGTGGAATACTGTGTTGTCATTAAGAAGAATGAAAAGCAGATATATACATAGACATGTATAGCTTCTCATAGTATACTATTTACAGAATAAAGCAAAGAGCTGAACAGCGACAGCTCTGGAATTTCATATAGGAAAGGTGTCAGGGTGATAATCTTTTTGAAGTGAGAGCTATTAAACTTCAACAAAGGTTGTGTTTGAATAGCAAACACAGCTGTCACTTAGCTGCTTACACAGCAAATTCACGCCTTTATCTTAGAGTGTATGTTTATTTGGGGTTGTTTAGGGGGATTGAGGAAATAAGAGGGTATCAAGCATACCAAGCCACCCCCTGACTCTGCTACTGAAGAACTGTATAATCTGTTTTTTATTGCTTCTCTTCATTAAGGAATAATTTGCATATCATGACATATATGGACCTTAGTGTTCAGTTCAATGTGTGGTGGATTTTTTTTTTAACTGTTGTAAATTTCTGTATTTCTTACACCAGCATACACAACCTACAGGAGGAAAATTGGAGTTGTATTTTTATTGTTGGTTTGTAGGAGTCCTTTACACAGTCTGGACATGAGGCCTTTGTCAGATTTATGCCTCATGAATATTTTTTATTTGTCTCTGGCTTGCCTATTCATTTTTTTTTCCTTTTTTTTGAATTTTATTTTTTTTAATACAGCAGGTTCTTATTAGTTATCTATTTTATGCATATTAGTGTATACATGTCAATCCCAATCTCCCAGTTCATCCCACCACCCCCCCCCCACCGCCCTCCCACCCCGCCACTTTCCCCCTTGGTGTCCATACATTTGTTCTCTACATCTGGGTCTCTATTTCTGCCTTGCAAACTGGTTCATCTGTACCATTTTTCTAGATTTCCACATATATGCGTTAATAAATGATATTTGTTTTTCTCTTTCTGACTTGCTTCACTCTGTATGACAGTCTCTAGGTCCATCCACATCTCTACAAATGACCCAATTTCATTCCATTTTATGGATGAGTAATATTCCATTGTATATATGTACCACATCTTCTTTATCATTCATCTGTTGATCGGCATTTAGGTTGCTTCCATGACCTGGCTACTGTAAATAGTGCTGCAATGAACATTGGGGTGCATGACTCTTTTTGAATTATGGTTTTCTCTGGGTATATGCTCAGTAGTGGGATTGCTGGGTCATATGGTAATTCTATTTTTAGTTTTTTAAGGAACCTCCATATTGTTCTCCACAGTGGCTGTATCAATTTACATTCCCACTGACAGTGCAAGAGGGTTCCCTTTTCTCCACACCCTCTCCAGCATTTGTTGTTTATAGATTTTCTGATGATGGCCATTCTGACCAGTGTGAGGTGCTACCTCATTGTAGTTTTGATTTGCATTTCTCTAATAATTAGTGAGCACATGAGCAGCTTTTCACGTGCCTCTTGGCCATCTGTATGTCTTTGGAGAAATGTCTATTTAGGTCTTCTGCCCAATTTTTGATTGGGTTTTTTGTTTTTTAATATTGAGCTGCATGAGCTGTTTATATATTTTGGAGATTAATCCTTTGTCTGTTGATTTGTTTGCAAATATTTTCTCCCATTCTGAGGGTTGTCTTTTCATCTTGTTTATAGTTTCCTTTACTGTGCAAAAGCTTTTAAGTTTCATTAAAATTTCATTTGTTTATTTTTGTTTTTATTTCTATTACTGTAGGAGATGGATCAAAAACGATCTTGCTGTGATTTATGTCAAAGAGTGTTCTTCCTATATTTTCCTCTAAGAGTTTTATAGTGTCCGGTCTTACATTTAGGTCTTTAATCCATTTGGAGTTTATTTTTGAGTACGGTGTTAGGGAGTGTTCTAATTTCATTCTTTTACATGTAGCTGTCCAGCCTTCCCAGCACCACTTACTGAAGAGACTGTCTTTTCTCCATTGTATATCCTTGCCTCCTTTGTCATAGATTAGTTGACCATAGGTGCTTGAGTTTATCTCTGGGCTTTCTATCCTGTTCCAATGCTCTACATTTCTGTTTTTGTGCCAGTACAATATTGTCTTGATTACTGTAGCTTTGTAGTATAGTCTGAAGTCAGGGAGTCTGATTCCTCCAGCTCCGTTTTTTTCCCTCAAGATTGCTTTGGCTATTCAGGGTCTTTTGTGTCTCCATACAAATTTAAAATTTTTTTATTCTAGTTCTGTAAAAAATGTCATTGGTAATTTGATGGGGATTGCATTGAATCTGTAGATTGGGTAGTATAGTCATTTTCACAATACTGATTCTTCCAATCCAAGAACATGGTATATCTCTCCATCTGTTTGTGTCATCTTTGATTTCTTTGATCAGTGACTTACGGTTTTCTGAGTACAGGTCTTTTACCTCCTTAGGTAGGTTTATTCCTAGGTATTTTACTCTTTTTGTTGCAATGGTGAATGGGATTGTTTCCTTAATTTCTCTTTCTGATCTTTTGTTGTTAGTGTATAGGAATGCAAGAGATTTTTGTGCATTAATGTATCCTGCTACTTTACCAAATTCATTGATTAGCTCTAGTAGTTTTCTGGTGGCATCTTTAGGAATCTCTATGTATAGGTATCATGTCATCTGCAAACAGTGAGTTTTACTTCTTCTTTTCCGATTTGTATTCCTTTTTTTACTTTTTATTCTCTGATTGCCGTGAATAGGAGTCCAAAACTATGTTGAATAACAGTGGTGAGAGTGGACATCCTTGTCTTCTTCCTGATCTTAGAGGAAATGCTTTCAGTTTTTCACCATTGAGAGTGATGTTTGCTGTGGGTTTGTCATATATGGCCTTTATTATGATGAGGTAGGTTCCCTCTGTGCCCACTTTCTGGAGAGTTTTTGTCCTAAATGGGTATTGAATTTTGTCAAAAGCTTTTCCTGCATCTATTGAGCTGATCATATGGTTTTTATCCTTCAATTTGTTAATATGGTGTATCACACTGATTGATATGTGTATATTGAAGAAGCCTTGCATCCTTGGATAAATCCCACTTGATCATGGTGTATGATCCTTTTAATATGTTGTTGGATTCTGTTTGCTAGTATTTTGTTGAGTTTTGCATCTATATTCATCAGTGACATTGGTCTGTAATTTTTTTTTTTTTGGTAGTATCTTTGTCTGGTTTTGGTATCAGGGTGATGGTGGCCTTGTAGAATGAGTTTGGGAATGTTCCTCCCTCTGCTATATTTTGGAAGAGTTTGAGAAGGATGGGTGTTAGCTCTTCTCTAAATGTTTGATAGAATTCACCTGTGAAGCCATCTGGTCCTGGACTTTTGTTTGTTGGAAGATCTGTAATCACAGTTTCAACTTCATTACTTGTGATTTGTCTCTTCATATTTTCTATTTCTTCCTCTTTCTGTCTTGGAAGGTTATACCTTTCTAAGAATTTGTCCATCTCTTCCAGGTTGTCCATTTTATTGGCATAGAGTTACTTGTAGTAGTCTCTTAGGATGCTTTGTATTTCTGCAGTGTCTGTTGTAACTTCTCCTTTTTCATTTCTAATTTTGATTTGAGTCCTCTCCCTCTTTTTCTTTATGAGTCTGGCTAAAGGTTTATCAATTTTGTTTATCTTGTCAAAGAACCAGCTTTTAGTTTTATAGATCTTTGCTATTGTTTTCTTTGTTTCTATTTCATTTATTTCTGCTCTGATCTTCATAATTTCTTTCCTTCTACTCACTTTGGGTTTTGTTTGTTCTTCTTTCTCTAAGTTTCCTTTAGGTGTAAGGTTAGATTGTGTATTTGAGATGTTTCTTATTTCTTGAGGTAGAATTGTATTGCTATAAACTTCCCTCTTAGAACTGCTTTTGCTGAATCCCATAGGTTTTGGATCGTCCTGTTTTCATTGTCATTTGTCTCTAGGTATTTTTTGATTTCCTCTTTGATTTCTTCAGTGATCTCTTGGTTATTTAGTAACGTATTGTTTAGCCTCTATGTGTTTGTGTTTTTTACATTTTTTTCCCTGTAATTCATTTCTAATCTCATAGCGTTGTGGTCAGAAAAGATGCTGGATATGATTTCAATTTTCTTAACTTTACTGAGGCTTGATTTGTGACCCAAGATATGATCTATCCTGGAGAATGTTCTGTGCACATTTAAGAAGAAAGTATAATCTGCTGTTTTTGGATGGAATGTCCTGTAAATATCAATTAAATCTATCTTGTCTATTGTGTCATTTAAAGCTTGTGTTTCCTTATTAATTTTCTATTTGGATGACCTGTCCATTGGTGTAAGTGAGGTGTTAAAGTCCCCCACTATTACTGTGTTGCTGTCGATTTCCTCTTTTATAACTGTTAGCAGTTGCCTTATGTATTGAGGTGCTCATATGTTGGGTGCATATATATTTAAATTGTTATATTTATGCAATTTAAATTGCATATATATTTATATGTTAGATTGTTGATCCCTTGATCATTATGTAGTGTCCTTCCTTGTCTCTTGTAACATTCTTTATTTTAAAGTCTATTTTATCTGATATGAGTATTGCTATTCCAGCTTTCTTTTGATTTCCATTTTCATGGAATATCTTTTTCCATCCCCTCACTTTCAGTCTGTATGTGTCCCTAGGTCTAAAGTGGGTCTCTTGTAGACAGCATATATATGGGTCTTGTTTTTGTATCCATTCAGCAAGCCTGTGTCTTTTGGTTGGAGCTTTTAATCCATTCACGTTTAAGGTAATTATCGATACGTATGTTCCTATGATCATTTTCTTAATTGTTTTGGGTTTGTTTTTGTAGGTCCTTTTCTTCTGTTGTGTTTCCCACTTAGGGAAGTTCCTTTAGCATTTGTTGTAGAGCTGGTTTGGTGGTGCTGAATTCCCTTAGCTTTTGCTTGTCTGTAAAGCTTTTGATTTCTCCATCGAGTCTGAATGAGGTCCTTGCTGGGTAGAGTAATCTTGGTTGTAGGCTCTTCCCTTTCATCACTTTAAATATATCATGCCACTCCCTCCTGGCTTGTAGAGCTTCTGCTGAGAAATCAGCTGTTAACCTTATGGGAGTTCCCTTGTATGTTATTTGTCGTTTTTCCCTTGTTGCTTTTAATAATTTGTGTTTAATTTTTGTCAATTTGATTACTGTGTGTCTTGGCATGTTTCTCCTTGGGTTTATCCTGCCTGGGACTCTCTGCGTTTCCTGGACTTGGGTGGCCATTTCCTTTCCCATGTTAGGGAAGTTTTTGACTATAATCTCTTCAAATATTTTCTCGGGTCCTTTCTCTCTCTCTTCTCCTTCTGGGACCCCTGTAATGCGAATGTTGGTGCGTTTAATGTTGTCCCAGAGGTCTCTTAGGCTATCTTCATTTCTTTTCATTCTTTTTTCTTTATTCTGTTCTGCGGCAGTGAATTCCCCCATTCTGTCTTCCAGGTCACTTATCCTTTTTTTTGCCTCAGTTATTCTGCTATTGATTCCTTCTAGTGTATTTTTCACTTCATTTACTGTATTGTTCATCTCTGTTTGTTTGTCCTTTAATTTTTCTAGGTGTTTGTTCTTTAATTCTTCTAGTTCTTTGTTAAACATTTCTTGCATCTTCTCCATCTTTGCCTCCATTCTTTTTCTGAGGTCCTGGATCATCATCACTATCATTATTCTGAATTTGTTTTCTGGAAGGTTGCCTATCTCCACTTCATTTAGTTGTTTTTCTGGGGTTTTATCTTGTTCCTTCATCTGGTACATAGCCCTGTGCCTTTTCATCTTGTCTATCTTTCTGTGAATGTAGTTTTCATTCCACAGGCTGCGGGATTGTAGTTCTTCTTGCTTCTGCTGTCTGCCCTCTGGTGGATGAGGCTATCTAAGAGGCTTGTGCAAGCTTCCTGATGGGAGGGACTGGTGGTGGGTAGAGCTGGGTGTTGCTCTGGTGGGCAGAGCTCAGTAAAACTTTAATCCACTTGTCTGCTGATAGGTGGGGCTGAGTTCCCTCCCTGTTGGTTGTTTGGCCTGAGGCGACCCAGGACTGGAGCCTACAGGCTCTTTGGTGGGGCTAATGGCGGATTCCGGGAGGGCTCATGCCAAGGAGTACTTCTCAGAACTTCTGCTCCCAGTGTCCTTGTCCCCGTGGTGAGCCACAGCCACCCCCCCACCTCTGCAGGAGCCCCTCCAACACTAGCAGGTAGATCTGGTTCAGTTTCCTGTGGGGTCACTGCTCCTTCCCCTGGGTCCTGATGCGCACACTACTTTGTGTGTGCCCTCCGAGAGTGGAGGGCACACACAAAGTAGTTTTCCCCAGTCAAAGTCCTGCAATCAAATCCCGCTAGCCTTCAAAGTCTGATTCTCTGGGAATTCCCCCTCCCATTGCCGGATCCCCAGGTTGGGAAGCCTGACGTGGGGCTCAGAAGCTTCACTCCAATGAGTGGACTTCTATGGTATAATTGTTCTGCAGTCTGTGAGGCACCCATCCAGTGGTTATGGGATTTGATTTTGTGATTGCGCCCAATCTACCATCTCATTGCATGTTCTCCTTTGTCTTTGGATGTGGGGTATCTTTTTTGGTGAGTTCCAGTGTCTTCCTGTCAATGATTGTTTAGCAGTTAGTTGTGATTCCAGTACTCTCGCAAGAGGGAGTGAGCACACATTCTTCTACTCCACCACCTTGAACCAACCCTTCATTTTCTTATTAATGCCTTTTCATCAGAAAAAGGTTTTACTTTGGGTGATGTCCAGTTTATCAGTTTCTTCTTGCATGATAAGTGCTTGCATTAGTTTCCTAGGGCTGCCGTAACAAATTACCACATACTGGATGGCTTAAATAACAGAAATCCATTATCTCACAATTCTGGAGGTCAGAAGTCTAAAATCAAGGTGTTGGCCAGACCAGACCCTCTCTAAAGCTTCTAGGTGAGAATCTATTCCATTCCTTCCTCTTAGCTTTGCTGTTGCTGATAGTTCCTGGCATTCCTTCCTTGACTCCAATCTCTACCCCCATCATCAAGTGGTCTTCTCCCTGTACATCTCTTTCTCTGTGTCTCTTCTCCTCTTATTTTAAGAACACTAGTCATATTAGAGCAGGGCCTACCCTACTCCACTATGACCTCACCTTAACTTAAACAATTACAACTATAACAACCCTATTTCCTAATGTGGTCGCATTCTGAGGTTCCTAGAAGAATATGACTTTGGGGGAGGGGAGACACTAAACAACCCAATACATTGCTTTTTTTGTGTCTTATGCTAAAAATCTTTGCTTAAGCAAAACTTATTCTACACGTTGCTTTTTCTTTTCTGATTCCCTTCCTCCCCTTAACTAACCTCAAAGGCTGATCCCTCCAGGACTGGACTGTGGGGAAGACAGAGAGTTGGGGGAGGGAGGCAGGGAAGTTCTTACTAGAGTGGTGTCAAAGGTGAACTGGATCCAGCTTCTACTAGTTTGTAAGAGCTGATTGTTAAATTTTCAGGGATTTGGAAGTCAGTTATTAAATGTAGTCACTATTAAAAATTAAAGTATATAAGCATAATTGAACAAATTATATTAAAAATAAAGGCAATAAATACCCAAAACTCATCACTTCTCAATTATTTTGTTACATTTTACTATGGGGCCAGATTTTGTGGTTTACTGAGTGGAGGAAGAGGACCAGGAAAGAAGAACTAATAATGTGTAGAGTAAGTTTTGGAGTATTTACACCACAGAAATCTGCAAATTTTACAAGTAACCCCCCCCCCCGCCTGCCCTGCTCCCACACATCATAGGGCTGGTTGTTATTATGTTTAATAGCTTCCACAGGATGTATGTATGTGTGTGTATGTGTGTATATTGTGTGTATATATACACACATCATATACCATATATATATAATATGTTATCATCAAACAAAAAAGTATGTATGTATATATACATATACAACATATATAATTAAACAAAAAGTATATATATACATATATAATATGTACAATATTTTATAGTTTAAAAAGTATAGGAGAAAAGCTGGAAGGAAAGAAATGTGCTAAAATGCAAAAGACAGTCACCCTGAGTGACTATCCCTGAGTTCTGGGTAATTATTTTCTCCTCTATAATTTCCTGTTATTTTCCTAATTGCTTAAATGGCAATGTAATACCTTTAGAATGAGAAAACAGTAATTTTTACAATATTAAATACTTTTTAGGATGTCCAGAATGTTTGTACTGTTTTTGAAACCTGATTTGAAACCTCAGTCAAGTTTCAGATGCCCTAGGAGAGATAATCTCTAAAGATTTAACATTGTATTCAGCTGACAAATGTCAAAATGCTAATGCACAAGTTTCAATTACGCCAACATTGTCTTTAAATATTCAATCCTTAGTCAGTTTTACTTCCTTCCTATCTTTTGAAGATATGCTTCCTGTTTCTGTGTTTAAGCTTATATCCTTCCTATTTCTGATGGCTGCAAGTTTCTAGTTCAGTAATTCAGAAGCTTTGGATCAAACTGAAGACTGTTTCTCCCACAGCCCTTTAGCAACATCTAGTGGGTATTTAAAGACAGGACAAGACAGAGCAGCAGTTTTGATGGCAAATGTGACTTAGCAAAAAAACCCAAAAAACAAAAAAGCCTTAAATCCTCAAGACAAATAGAATCTCTCCTGTGATTAAATAACTTTACATACATTGATGTGTATGTAAACACTTAAGATAAAACATAGCTGACATTTCCTCATCTAGCCTGCTGTGAACTTAAACAGCATTTGTTACTACATTATATAATGGGCATTATCATGAAGAACCATATGAGCGGTCCCTAAGCAAGAGTACCAGAGCAGTGTAAAAACCTCCAAAAGCAAAAAGGAAGAACTTGTGTAGAATGGCATCTGAAAGGAGCAGAAGTGTCCAGGAATATAAGCAGAGAGTAAGAGAGAAGAGACAACAGGAGGGAAGGGGTAGAAAGGAAGCCAAGGAGGAAGAGAAAACTAAAGCAAAATCATGGGAACTGGTAAGTTTACAGAATCCAGATTTATCCTAAGATAACTGCAGTCCAGTCATTGTTCTCTTAACCAAAAGGTAGGTGTTTCTTAACCCCTCAAGCCTGTTCGAGGTACCCAGTCCCCCAAAGATCTTTGCCATTTTTCCCTTTGACTTGATGCATTACCTTTCCCATCTCACTTTCACTAGAAGTTCAGGACCTAGGTAGGTGATGGGTGGTAGCTGATGAGTGAGGAAAAGAAGTTACCATAGAAACTTTCTCTAATCTCTCTCCGCCTTAACTTCTCTAGTTGAAAATTAAGAGAATAATTTGGTCCCTGTAATTTTCATAGACATTTTTCCATAATCATCAATTATTTATGAAAATGCTATTACTCATAGAAAAAAATCCATAAAGCTTAGATACTAGTGTTAGCATTCCTATGCACACCTAAGAAACAAATACCTGCTTATGGCTGTCAACATATGGGGCTGGGCTGAGCTCCACACAAGTTAGGAAACCTCGTTCTGCTATCTGGGACCATTTTTCTAATCTGGCTTGTTGGAGAGGGAAATAAATAGAGACATTATTGAGGAATTATTGAGGCAGTATGATGGGGAGGCAAAAAATATGAGATTGGGGAAAGGGAAGACTTGTCCTATCAGATATCAAAATGTATTTTAAAACTCTATGAATTATAATATTATATATACTGGAGCAGATATAGACAAATAGCTCAGTGAAAGAGTATAACCACATAACTAGATCCATGCATGTATGAAATGCTTGGCAGTGAAGATCAATGGGGAAAGGGGGACATATTTAAGAAATGGTATTGGAACAATTCTTCGTGTACAAAATATTAAATTTGGATCCATACCTCAAACTATACACAAAAATGAATTCCATATGGATCAATGAAGAAGCCAAATTTTTAAACATTTAGAAGAAAATATATCTTTATAATCTCAAGGTAGGGAAGGATTTCATAAACAAAACACAAGAAGCAAAATTCATTTTAAAAATGTTGATAAAATATAGCATAGAAATTAAGAATTATATTCTTTGAAAAGACAAGGAGAGCCCCAAAACAGAAATGCCCAAACCAGGAAAAAAATATTTGTAGAACATATAACCAGGAAATTATTAACATCCAGAGTATATAAAAAGCTCTTCTAAATCAATAAGAAAAAAAAAATCAAACAATCCATAGAAAAATGTGCAAAGGTCACAAACAGGCATTTCATGTAAGAGGAGACTTGGTTGGTGGGTAAACATGAAAAGGTGCTCAACTTCTTTTGTAATCAGGAAAATGCAAATTGAAATTAAAAGTAATACCATTTCATATCTACCTAGGCACACTTCCTTGGAAGATCTTACACATGTGCGTTACAAGAAAAGTATAGGACTTACCTGGTGGCGCAGTGGTTAAGAATCCACCTGCCAATGCAGGGGACACAGGTTTGAGCCCTGGTCCAGGAAGATCCCACATGCCGCGGAGTAACAGAGCCCGTGTGCCACAACTCCTGAGCCTGTGCTCCAGAGCCCGCGAGCCACAGCTACTGAGCCTGTGCGCCACAACTACTGAAGCCCACATGCCTAGAGACCATGCGCCACAACAAGAGAAGCCACCGCAATGAGGAGCCCGTGCGCGCACCGCAATGAAGATAGCTCCCGCTTGCCGCAACTAAAGAAAGCCCGCGCAGCAATGAAGACCTAACGCAGCCAAAAAATAAATTAATTAATTAATTAATTTAAAAAAGACAAGTATAGAATATTCATCAAAGCCTTATTTATGATTAGCAAAATCTGAAAAAAATATTAACAGGAGAATGGGTTAATAAATTGTGATATATAGTCATATAATGTAAATACAGCAGCAGAAATGAATGAATATAGTTATAAGTATCAACACGAATGACTCAAAAACATAAAATTTGGCCAAAAAAGGAAGATATGGCAGAACATACCAATTCATATAATTTTCAAAGGAGGAAAAAAACTATCCAAAATATACTGCTTAAAGATACACAGATTGTATAACATTATAAAGGAAGTCAAGGTGAAAGTGGCAGTGACAGTAGCACAGGTTTTTAATCTTTTCAAATTCCCACATAAAGACAGAGAAACTAAGTGGCAAAACCAAAAACTCATGGACAACATTTACAACATGACCATTTGCCAAGGTCTCTCCATGGACCTGAAAATACAAATGGGTGGAGATAAACATCCATGGTCCCAAGAACTGTGTGTACCTGGGGCTGTGCAGGAGGAAGCAGAGAGGAACAGGGGCATGTCTGACAGACCTGAGAACAGGGAAGTCCCAAACAGCCTACAGATGGTCCCTGGAAAGCATGATGCGCCCATTTCAGAATAGCTGCTGAGATTGACAAAGGTGTTGTCTAGTGCAGTAGGGTGAGTACAGGGGTCCTTGTTAAAGTCTGAAAAGGGTGCAAGCAGCCTGGGCTGCGTGAACTTGTAAAGACAACCAGGCAAAGCTGCCTTTCAAGACAACTGCTGAAAATAGGATAGAAAAGAGTAGAGACACGGTGTGCACCTCATAATACAAGAATAGACTTTTTAGAAAGTGTATTTCCATTTTTTACATGCATGTAGTTTGAAAACCATATTGCAATAGCTATCCCAAGTTTTAACTCCAGTCTTTCCTACTCTGCCTTTTGAATTATGTTCCTAAAACTCTTATGTGGTCTTTTTGCTTATCTACCTATAGACATTTAGGCCTGTATTCCTCTAAGTGAGATCCATCGATCCCATGCACTAAAATCACCTGGGATACTTTTTTTAAAACGCAAATTACCCAGGCCCCTTCCTAGACCTGTGAAATCAACATCTGGAAGTGAGGCTCAGGAATCTGCATATTAAACAACTCTCCCCCACCATATTCTTGGGTGCACTAATGTTGGAGAAGGTTTAAGTCCTGTGAACTTAAGCATGACCCAAATAGGCCTGCATCTCCACCCACCAGAGAAGTAGGCACCATAAGATTCAGGACAAGGATGTTTCTGTGGGAGGTGAGTGGGCAGATAGGAAGAATGGTAAGGGGGCTATTTTCTGGCCTCCTAAACCTAATGTGGGGTACTGTAGGTTTAAAATGGATCATGGTCATATATGGAATCTAAAAAAACGGTACTGATGAACCTAGTGGCAGGGCAGGAATAAAGACGCAGACATAGAGAAAGGACTTGAGGTCACAGCGGGGGAAAGGGGAAGCTGGGACGAAGGGAGAGAGTGGCATGGACATATATACACCACCAAATATAAAACAGATAGCTAGTGGGAAGCAGCCACATAGCACAGGGAGATCAGCTTGATGCTTTGTGACCACCTAGGGGGGTGGGATAGGGAGGATGGGAGGGAGACGCAAGAGGGAGGGGATATGGGGATATATGTATACATATAGCTGATTTGCTTTGTTGTACAGCAGAAACTAACACAACATTGTAAAGCAATTATACTCCAATAAAGATATAAAAAAATTTTTTTAATAAAATGGATCGTGGTCAAGCCAAACACATCAGGAGCTTTTTTGTTTCAAGCAATAAATCCGGATGGCAATGGCAATTCAGTTTCTTTTTTTTTTTTTAATTAATTAATTTATTTATTTATTTATTTTTGGCTGTGTTGGGTCTTCGTTTCTGTGCGAGGGCTTTCTCCAGTTGCGGCGAGCGGGGGCCACTCTTCATTGCGGTGCGCGGGCCTCTCACTGTCGCGGCCTCTCTTGTTGCGGAGCACAGGCTCCAGACGCGCAGGCTCAGTAGTTGTGGCTCACGGGCCCAGTTGCTCCGTGGCATGTGGGATCCTCCCAGACCAGGGCTCGAACCTGTGTCCCCTGCATTGGCAGGCAGACTCTCAACCACCGTGCCACCAGGGAAGCCCTGGCAATTCAGTTTCTATTTGTTCTGGCTTAGATCTATTGTACTTGTAGACACCATAACATATACCTTCAATTTGGCCTCTTTAGGTAGGAATTCTGTGACAATCAAAAGCCCCAAATCTGAAATAAATAGAGGTTAAAGGAACCAATGCAGAAATGCCAAGTAGCTTTTTGATATGTTGGCCAAGAAAAGATGTAGAGAACAGTGAACAATCCCACCCTGGGACAAAAAGAGATAAAAACTTCCCTTCCCCCTCTTCCCATGTGTACACAACACATGACCGAATGTAATTTTGAGTCTTTGAGCAGAGGGTGAAGGTGGGGAATGGTATTTTCCTTGAGTCCTTTCATTGGGTTCCTAGTGCCTTGTATCAGTGCAGCTTTCATGACCCACCTCACTTATAGCACACAGCTTAGTTTTTCAGCAAAGCACTTAAAAATGTACAGTTAGCTCTCACCTGTCGACTAATAAGGCCTAATCACCCAGAAGAAGGGCTCAACAATGTGTATTTTCAGTAAGCGTCCCATAGAGTTTTGTAGGAAACTCTAGCCTAAACATGGAAAAGGTGCTGAGGAGAATAAGCAATAAATTTTTTAAAATTTCAGCATTTACTCAGGTCAAAGTGAAGCCAGGTGTCCAAGCTGCCCTTGCACCATTCATTTGTACAGTTTGTGTGAAGTTTGCAGGTCAAATATGTTTCATGATAAAGGAATTTCTATGATAGGGTAATTTTTATTTGTGCTTTTATCTTGTGCCAGCTGATGATGAAACCCACTTTTTCCAAGTCACACCAGCTGGGAGCCGGGCTAAAATAATTTCAGATAGGAGTCCTCCACTCAGCTGGCCCTGGCAAATTGGGTGAACAACCTCCTCCATTAACTCAAATCCCTTTCAAAGAGTACAGGAGGTCATCCTGGGTGCCTCACTGGTCTCTTTATCTGCCTGTGCCGTTGGTGGAAGGATCCTAGGCCATTCTGTGCCATTGCCTGCCACTGTGGGTGGTTCCTGCCACTGTGGGTGGTTCCACTCCAGGTTTCTGATGCCTTCTGAGGCTCCTGGTGTTGACTGCAGAGATCCCCCAACCACAACTGGCATATCCTCTGTCCTCAACACTTCACCCTACTTATATTGCATACATTCCAGAATGACACTGAGGTTAAATTGGCACAGATTTTTTTTTTCCTGCTTTGCTCATCCTTAAGTCCTTGGAAAAGGTAAGGTCAGTGCATATCCTGCTGACTTCAGAATTGTCCCTTCCCAAGAGACCTAATCCTTTCAGACCAAGCTTTGGTGCCCTTGCTCCTTAGGTTGAGGATGAGTTTTTTCCTAAGAATTTCTGCAGTTCTCAAGGCCCTCTGCTCCACTGCACTAAGACTTGTTTAAACTTGCAGGATAAATATGGTTTATGCTCCCAGACTGGGGCTACCACTGCATGGAATATTCTGAACAAGTTAAAGCAAAAAGTGGACATATAGTTTGTCTGAAAGCTGTCAAATGGCTAGATTGTAGAAAGTCCAGAAGAAATCTTTTGGGAGTATTCTAAGACAGTTACAGCCATCACCATTTATTGAGTGATGACATACCAGGTATTATGCATACATTCAACTTTACAACAACCCTGTGAGATAAATCATTGGATACTACAGGTGAGGAAAGGGCCTCAGAGAAGTCAAACAACTTGTCCCAATCATAGAGATAGTAAGTGGGGGAGGAGAGGTCAGGACGAGGGGATTAGGTTTGCTCCCAGGTCCAGGTCCAAGTCTGTGCCCTTACAAGCTCAGCACCACCAGATCAAGACCTTTTGAAGTGAAAGGGCTCCGAGAGACCAAATCAGTTGAGATCAAGATTGTGCTCTGCTGTGTTGTTTGAGGAAAGGCAGGTGTATAAACACAAATAAGACAGGTGGATTATTCAAAAAGAAATTGAAGACACAGATATTTCCCATTGGTTGATTGCCATCAGTTCAGTGAAATCACAGACCTTGGTACGGCAGAGCTATTTGATGGAAATTAAGTTACCAGTTCTGAAAATCCAGAATTCAGGTATTGATGAGTATGAATCATGATTTAAGTTTCTATAACTGTGGAGTGCAGACTTTTCCAATAAGTTTAAACTGATATGAAATCAAATTATATTAAGTGAGAGACACAGCTTTCCTGGAATGATGAGCATTAGTATACAATTAGTAAAACTACCTTGAAATTCCATGCTGAAGCAGGCTTCAGTACACAAGGTAATGTTGGGTCCATCTAACAGTGAAAGAACATTTTCTTTGATAAAACTGTTAATCTAAAGGCTGGGATACACTTCTCCTAAAAATATTTATAGCAGTGAGAATTGAGTATATCAAAATTGAGAAGAGTCCTGAATTAATATAATCCAAGGTTCTGATGAACCTTGAAATATCATGTGGCAATATATTGAAGGGAACAGAATATGCCACCCCCAAATATTCCACATTGGCATAAGGATTTTTTGAGCTGAAGGCAATTGAGAAAAAGTAAATACAAGAAAAGCTTTCTGCCCCACCTCATTTGCCTAAAAGCAGGACATATATTTATAAAGGTGTCTCCCCTTTCCTCTTGAAAAGGAAAACTCTTGTGTTGCTTTATTCTTACACTCTACTCTCAGAACACTCTGACACCAGAAGTTTGGGGGATTTTCCCACCAAGCAATTCTAAGACACCAGCTAGGTGTCCTACAGTTTAACTCAGTTCTGATACTATCTACCTAGAGGTAGCATCCGATCCCAAAAGTTAAGGGCACAGTCCCACAACATTGCCCCACTTCACATGTCAATCACAAGTCCAGTTTGTCCTCTGTGCTTCTGACCAATAGGCTATAAATCGGAGGTTCCCATGACCCCCTCCTCAGGTTTGATCATGTGCTAGTATGGCTCACAGAACTCAGGGAAACAGTTTAATTACTAGATTATTGTTTGATATAAGAGAATACAACTCAGGAACAGCCAGGTAGAAGAGATGCACAGGGCAAGGTATATAGGAAGGGGCTGAGCTTCCATGCCCTGTTCAGGCACTGCTAGCCTCCCAAGCACCTCCATGTATTCACCAACCTGGAAGTTCTCTGAACCCCATCATTTAGGACTTTTATGAAAGCTTCATTACATGGGCATCATTGATTAAATCATTGGCAGTTGGTGACTGATTCAACCCCTAGCCCCTCTCCCCTCCCTGTAGGTCAGGGGATGGGGCTGAAATTTCCAAATTTCACGTGGTTGGTTTCCCCCCACCAATCATCCCCCATCCTGTGGTTACCTAAGGGTTTTCCAAAAGTCACTTCATTAACATAATCTCATGAGTAGTTGAAGGGGCTTTTTACAAATAATTAGACAGTTTCACCTTCATCTCTCTGGAACCATTTGAGGACGAAAGACCAAGCATTATAACAAAAATGCTCGCATTGCTCTAATAACTTAAAAATTACAAGGATTTGGGGAGCTGTGAGCCAGGAACTGTGGACAAAGACCAAAATATATATTTTTCATTATATCACAATATCACACCTCTCTAGCAGGAAGAACAGAAGTTTATCACCAGAGACAACTCTAGACCCTTATCAGTCCAGAGACTGAAGAGGAATTACATAACAAACTTTACTAACTAGCTCTTATCTTCCATTAGCTCCCCCAATGTTTGCCTTCTCTCAATTTGCCACACCAGAAACTCACAATTTTTTCTCCTTTGTCTTGTCTCTAAAAATTTATTGCCCTTTTGCTCAGATGCTATGTCAACTCAAGCTCTAACCACCCCTTTGAGGTACTCATCACTGAGTTCTCCTGTGTGTAGGTACAATGCACATGTTAATAAACTTCTGTTTGTTTTTCTCTTGATAATCTGTCTTCTGTCAGTCTAATGTACAGGGCCTCAGAGAACCTAGGAGGGTAGAGGGGAAAAGTTTCTTCCCTCCCCTGCAACATGGATCTTCAGACTTTTTTAAATATGGAAATGTAATTTTTGTATTTTTTTTCCTTTGTGCACAAGAAAAATGAAATTCAAATATTTACATCTCACCTTTTGGAAAGATTTGAAGATTAGGCCACCAACCACACTTACCCGGTTCTCAAGGAAAGGGAGATTTATTTTTTAGTTACTAATGATCTGAGTTCTAGGTTTTAGAAGATAATGAGGAGGATTTCCCAAAGTCTGAAAAGGAAAAGCAGTAAAGTGAGGTAGGATGCTCCATGAGTATAGACATGTGGCCTTATTTCCAAGGACAACCCTGGCGTGCCTTGCTTAAGAACATCAGTCATTAAAATCTGCTAAGAGGGTAGATATTGTGTTAAGTATTCTTATCACAAAATAATAATAAAGAGGGCAGGAGGAAACTTTTGAAGGTGATGGATATACTTATGGCATAGATTATGGTATGGTTTCATGGTTATATACTTATTTTCAAATTTATTGAGTTGTATACATTAAATACGTACAGCTTTTTATATTTCAGTAATAGCTCAATAAAGTAGTTTAAAAAAGAAAGAACAATAGTCATTATATGGTAGTGGCAGCAGTCTCAAGTCCCATTTAAAGAGTTGTTCCACTGGTGTCTGATAACATTCTAAGTGGGCAACCTGCCTGTTCCCCAACCCTCAACAATGCCCCGGGATATATGGAAGTCCAAAGAAAGGCGGGGGAAGGGCAACTAGAAACCCGGTTGGGTAGGAATTTCTTATATATACCTGTACTTGTCAGAAGAGAATGAAATGAAAGATCCTGAAACCTATGGGCTGGGGCAATATTAATAATACCATTTAACATTAGCATTGGAAAACAGTATGGAGGTGCCTCAAAAAGTTAAAAATAGAACTACCATACAGTCCAGCAATTCCACTCCTGGGTATTTTTTCAAAGAAAACAAAAATATTAACTCAAAAATACATATGCACCCCTATATTCACTGTAGCATTATTTACAATAGGCAAGATTTGGAAGCAACCTAAGGGTCCATCAATAGATGAATGGATAAAGAAGATATGATATATATGTGGGATACTACTCAGCCATAAAAAAGAATGAAATTCTGGGAGTTCCCGAGTGGCCTAGTGGTTAGGATTCTGGACTTTCACTGCCATGACCCGGGTTCAGTCCCCAATCAGGGAACTGAGATCCTGCAAGCCTCGCAGCATGGCCAAAAAAAGGAAAAGAATGAAATTCTGTCATTTGCAACAACATGGATGGGCCTAGAGGGTATTATGCTAAGTGAAATAAGTCAGACAGAGAAAGAAAAATACTGTATGATTTCACTTACACAGAGAATCTAAAAAGCAAAACAAGTGAACAAACATAACAAAACAGAAACAGAGTCATAGATTCAGAGGACAAATAGGTGGTTGCCAGAGGGGAGGGGGTAAGGGGAGAAAAAAAAAATAGGTGAGGGAGATTAAGAGGTACAAACTTCCAGTTACAGAATAAATGGGCCACAGGGATGAAAGATACAGCATGGAGAATATAGTCAATAATAACATAATATCTTTGTGTGGTGAAAGATTGCAACTAGACTTGTCATACTGATCATTTGGTAATCTACAGATATACTGAATCACTACGTTGTACACCTGGAACTAACATAGGGTCATAGGTCAATTATACTTCAATATAATTAATTAATTAATTTAAAAAAACATTAACATTGCCACAACCTGGTAAGAACTTGACCAATGACTACCACTGAGGTGGTAACTGGGGTGGTCATTGGTCAATTAAACTGATTGGATTTTCTTTTTCTCTTCCCTACTGCCTTTATATTATGTTGGGGAAAAACAATCTCACGTATCATGTTTTTATCATTTTTATCAATAAGAAAATTTTATGATACATGATAGTGTTGCTCACAATTGAAATAATATGGTTAATGGAGTTTGAATGACCAGGATGAAGGTCAGTGGAGAGGACACTGGGGTCTGGGTGCTTGGGGCTTACAGTATATTCAAGGGAAAGAGACAAAAGACCTAGGCCATCATATTTTCCTCCAGATTTTGTCCAACACAGGGCAGCAGGGTTAGCAAGGAGGCAGGAACCCACAGCAACAGCACTGTCTTGGGGGGAAAAATCATGCATTTGGTTGAATGCCTCAGAAAAAAGGAGAAAATGGTTAAGACCGGGGCTTGAATCTTTGTTCTAATCAAAGTAAAACAACAAGAAGCAAAAGAAAGAAAGTCATAACCCAAATAAGCATGCAGTTGAAACTGCTAAAGGCCAAATAGCTGCTCCTTTGCCCCAAACTTAAATCAAAATGATTATGAGAAAGAGCTAATGGAGTTTTTGAAGCCAATTATCTCGCACCTGAAACCAGAGAGAACACTGAGCAGATCCAGAGGCAAATGCTTAGGAGAATATAGGACTGCTTGACCCACTGTCCCTGCTAGAAATGGCCGGCGTCTGGCAGTGGATGAGAGCACAATTCACTGTTTACTTCTTCTTAGCCCACCTATTATTTTGAAAGCTCCAGTTGGCAAAACTGTTTTCAAGGTAAATGAAGCTCTGATACTACTTACCCAAGCCTCCTCTCAATTCTCCCCAAATGTGACCTTGTTTTTGACCTGAGAGATAGTGAATGGTCCAGCATAGCATCTCAAAGCCTGAAAGATGGACTGATTTTGATAGGACTAAAAGCCACTTCAGGAATCTATGCAATCCTAGTATTTTTCTGTTGACTTGTTTTAAATGTGTTATTCAGGAAAGTAAGCAGTACACAAGATGAACAGAGAAAAGTGTAACACAAATAATTGCGCTGTCCAATAGGGTACTTCTTGTCCTAGGCCTGCAGAGTGAGGTTCTTTTCCTCAGTCATGTTCTGATGTTCTGAATAATTGAGGAGTAAGACAAAAGAATATATCAGACTGAGAACTATAATGTCACTTTTATTAGTGATAAAGCTAATATTGGAAAAATGGTTTGTATCTGCAAGCAAACAGAATTCCAAATATAGAACTCAAGAATTAAAAGGACTTACCCACCCAGCACTGGAGTAATCGAGTGCCCCTTACCACCTCCTTCCTCCCTTCCCAGTAAACACCTGGAATGGAGGAAAAGGGCAGAATTTATACTTCTGCTGGGTAGCTTGCTCCCAAGAAGAAGATGGTGTAACTCAGTTGAATATGGCCAGTTTACACTTCCAATCCTACCAATCTATTGGGTCATCCCTTCTTTTCTGGGGAAGTGCAAAAAAAAGGGACAGAAAGAATCAGGAGTGCCATACAAGTAAAGCCATCTCCATATGGAAGGGCACATTGGGAATGGAGAAAAAACATTGCCTTCACCTTCCCAAGAAACAGATCTTATCACACCACACACACATTATATTTGTATTCAAAAGCTACACTTTAAATATAGTACTTTATAGCTACAAATAAATGCTGGAGAGGGTGTGGAGAAAAGGGAACCCTCCTATACTGTTGGTGGGAATATAAGTTGGTGCAGCCACTATGGAAAACAGTATGGAGTTTCCTTAATAAACTAAAAATAGAGTTGCCATATGATCCAGCAATCCCACTCCTGGGCATACATCCAGACAAAACTATAATTCAAAAAGATACATGCACCCCTATGTTCATAGCAGCACTACTCACAATAGCCAAGACATGGAAACAATCTAAATGTCCACTGACAGATGAGTGGATAAAGAAAATGTGTTACATATGTACAATGGAATATTACTCAGCCATAAAAAAGAATGAAATAATGTGATTTGCAGCAACATGGATGGACCTACAGATTATCATACTAAGTGAAGTAAGTCAGAAAGAGAAAGACAAATATCATATGATATCACATGTATGTGGAATCTAAAATATGACACAATTGAACTTATCTATGAAACAGAAACAGATTTACAGACATAGAGAACAGACTTGTGGTTGCCAAGGGGGAGGGGTTGGGGAGCGATGGACTGGGAGTTTGGGATTAGCAGATGCAAACTATTATATATAGAATGGATAAACAGCAAGGTCCTACTGTATAGCACAGGGAACTATATTCAATATCCTGTGATAAACCATAATGGGAAAGAATATGAAAAAGAATATATATATCTGCATAACTGAATCACTTTGCTGTACACCTAAAACTAACACAACATTGTAAATCAACTATATACTCCAATAAAAATTATTAAAAAAAAGAAAATTAGGAAACCACACACACACACACACACACACACACACACACAAAACTAGTAAGAGAGAGTCCTTTTCTCTAGTCTGCTACAACAGTCTCATACAACATAATGTAATCATCGCCTTACCTTTGGCACATTCTACTGGTTAAAAGCAAATGACAGATTTCACTCTTACACAGGGCAAGAAATTATAAATGGTGTAACTCATGGGAGGTAGGGACCACCTTACAGTGTGTCTACCACACATTGTATGCAATGGTACCACAGTTCATCACATTATCACCTATGGTTGCTACTGTTACAGCAGTATCTGTTAGCTCTCTCTCATAATGATGACTATAAGGTTGTGGTGATAAACAGATTTTTCTGAGTGCAGAGGAGCAGTTACAGAAGAAAAGGAGCTCAGGCCTTTAAACTCTCATCTTAAGTCATCATCATACAACCAGAGAGTTTCTATGGTAGCCCTAAGTTTTTCAATGTTTTGTAGCCGCTAAATCTCTCCTATAAAAGTTAGGATATTGATTGGGAAGGAGTGGGACCCTGAAACTTCAAATGAGTACATCTGTTTGGAATAAGATAAAGCTGAGATTCTTGATTCTTGAGACGCCCCTTGCAGTGTGGGGAGCTTGCTCTCTTTGTTTGAGTAGGCTAGCCTCAACGTGCTTGAAAACCTGTACCGACTTTGCCTGAAGCAGGTGCCCTGTAGGGGTGCCCAGGCCCCTTGAGATCCACCCCCACGACCCTGTCTTGTCACAAAACCCATAACTAGGGTGAGATTGTAGACTGCTTCAGGGAGGTAGGTACAAAGTTTGACCCAGAAGGGAATAGCTTAGTCTCTAAAGTAATGGGAAAATTTTGCGAATTTATATTGGCAGAGACCTGGTGAATATGTGGATGAGTGGGTTTGACCAAGGAGGGTAAAAGGTAACACTGGATGGGCCAAATGTTATTGCTATGGGTGTACTTGCCAGCGATTCTGGATTTAATGAGTCAGCAGCAGTACACCTTTGTTTTTATCTGGCAGAGCCAGCAGTCCACTGTCACAGTCTTGCCCAAGGGATATGTCAGCTTACCTGCTGTCTGCCAAAATTAGCAGAGATCTTGATTGCCTTGAATTCTATAAAGCATCACACTGGTCCATCACACTAAGTATGTCTACTGGCCTAATGAACAATAATTTGCAAGTTTTTAGATGCCTTAATAAGGGCTCTTTGAACCCCATGAATATTTAGGGGCCTGCCATCTCAGTAAAGTTTCTGGGGATCCAATGGTCTGGAGCATGTCAAGGTATTCTCTCAGAGGTGAAATACAAGTTACTGCCCCTTACAATGCCCACGCTTTAGACAGGCAGAACGCTTGGTGGGCCTCTTTTACACTGGAGGCAATATTACAGCATCAAGATGTTGCAAAGAGCTATTCACTAAATAACTGGACAGATTTCCAGGCTTTCTTAACTTTATTTCTCTGTAATTTAAGTTGACTTGGCTCTCAAGCCCCCATTTCTACTGAGAGTAGAAAACTTCAGCTTGCTAACTCAAGTTTCTTAGTTTCATCTGGATTAAATTTCTTGTAGAAACAGAGACAGGAAACAAGGCACAGGTATCCTCTGCTCTTGTGTTCCCAAGCTCATCTAGTTTTTCATTTGTTTGTTTTATTTTAGTTGACAGTTTTGAGTGGGTAGAAATGTCAGGCTGCAGTGCAAGTTGCTCTTGTACTTAAGCCCTATGACCAAAATACCAATGACCAATTATATTCAAAGTGTCTAGGGCATGTCCGTCTGGAGACTCTTGCAAGCACCACTAGGAAATTCCCAGCAGATACCGTTAGGGTTTGGAAGCAATTTATTATCATCTCTTTTTTAAACAATATTAACCTGAAGTTAAATAACTTGTCTAAGGACAGACAGCTGGGAGGTGGTAGAGCCAACACGTACCCAATGCCATTTGAATTAGCCAGCACACTATGTTGCTTTCGGTAATAAACACACAGTACTTCAGTTATGGCACTTATCTTGATCTAATCTATGCCTAGTCTTCCCACTAAATTGTAAATTAGGTAACATGAAGTCATTGCTTCTTGATATCCCTGCACCACCCTGTAGAGTGCCATGCACAGAATGGATACTGCATTAAATGTCTGTAGGATTTGACAGCTACATCCATGCTCATGAGAAGTAACACTTACATGGTCATATGATGAGTTGAATTGGCAATCAATGAGTATCATAGTAGCCTTTTTCCTTTCAAACCCAAAGCCAAGGAGTCTTCTAAGTTACATTAGAATCATGGCATCTGTGTACCCATGCCTATTATCCTTCTCTCTTGCTCAATGCTTTCCTTATGGCATCTGCTTTATAACCTGCCAGAATTAAGGATGCTTCTCTTCTATGGGCAAAATCATATTCTGAGTCTTTTTTTTTTTTTTTTCACACACACACACACTGTATTTTATTTTTACAAGAGATAAATAGACTGACACGAAGCATTGTACATGGATGACCACAACAAAAGCAACAATGATTGCAATTACCAAACCTGAAACACACTCATACTATGTCATAATATTGACATTCAGTCCAGTAATCCTCCACTGTAACAGCTCCTTTACTTTGCAGTGAAAATTGATTTGTATATTCTTTGCCTCTGAATCCTTGTGGGATTTATTTTTTTTTAATTCAGACAGAAAGTCACAAAAATTATACTCATCCTCATCAGTTCACTCAGTCCCATGTAATTAAATTTTTTTTTTCATCTTGATCTTTTGTTAGCACTTTTTTGAGTTCATCAGTTTTTCATTAGAGTTCTGAAAATGCTTATTCATTCAGTTCAGCAGTACAGTCAGTTACCAGAAACCTGTACTTGTCAGAGTCTTTTCCATGAATTTCTTGAAGATGAAACCCTTTTATAAGAACATATTTGCAAAATCATCAGAGTACACCCAGAACTGTCTGTAAATGAGAAAAGACTTAAAAATGACCACAGTTAAAGATTTGATGAAAGTTCATAATAATGCAGTTGACAAGAAAATTAGTTATTTCTGAGATATACATTTTAAAGTAATAACTAGAATTATTACTTATAACATTATACCAGAACATATAAGATTTTTAGAAATTTCATGTAATGTCTGAAACATTTATATTAACATATTTCCATACATATTTCCATACAAATACAAATATAAGATTTTTAGAAATTTCATGTAATGTCTGAAACATTTATATTAACATATTTCCTTACAAATAACCCAATGAAAGTTTAGTATTAGTTGTTTTGTTTGTTTTTTTATACTGCAGGTTCTTATTAGGCATCAATTTTATACACATCAGTGTATACATATCAATCCCAATCGCCCAATTGAGCACACCACCATCCCCACCCCACCGCAGTTTTCCCCCCTTGGTGTCCATATGTCCATTCTCTACATCTGTGTCTCAACTTCTGCCCTGCAAACCGGCTCATCTGTACCATTTTTCTAGGTTCCACATACATGCATTAATATACGATATTTGTTTTTCTCTTTCTGACTTACTTCACTCTGTATGACAGTCTCTAGATCCATCCACTTCTCAACAAATGACTCAATTTCGTTCCTTTTTATGGCTGAGTAATATTCCATTGTATATTTGTAGCACAACTTCTTTATCCATTCGTCTGTTGATGGGCATTTAGGTTGCTTCCATGACCTGGCTATTGTAAATAGTGCTGCAATGAACATTGGGGTGCATGTGTCTTTTTGAATTACGGTTTTCTCTGGGTATATGCTCAGTAGTGGGATTGCTGGGTCATATGGTAATTCTATTTTTAGTTTTTTAAGGAACCTCCATATTGTTCTCCATAGTGGCTGTATCAATTTACATTCCCACCAACAGTGCAAGAGGGTTCCCTTTTCTCCACACCCTCTCCAGCATTTGTTGTTTGTAGATTTTCTGATGATGCCCATTCTAACAGGAGTGAGGTGATACCTCATTGTAGTTTTGATTTGCATTTCTCTAATAATTAGTGATGTTGAGCATCTTTTCATGTGCTTCGTGGCCGTCTGTATGTCTTCTTCGGAGAAATGTCTATTTAGGTCTTCTGCCCATTTTTGGATTGGGGTGTTTGTTTCTTTGATATTGAGCTGAATGAGCTGTTTATATATTTTGGAGATTAATCCTTTGTCCGTTGATTCGTTTGCAAATATTTTCTCCCATTCTGAGGGTTGTCTTTTCGTCTTGTTTATGGTTTCCTTTGCTGTGCACAAGCTTTGAAGTTTCATTAGGTCCCATTTGTTTATTTTTGTTTTTATTTCCATTACTCTAGGAGGTGGATCAAAAAAGATCTTGCTGTGATTTATGTCAAAGAGTGTTCTTCCTATGTTTTCCTCTAAGAGTTTTTTAGTGTCCAGTCTTATATTTAGGTCTCTAATCCATTTTGAGTTTATTTTTGTGTATGGTGTTAGGGAGTATTCTAATTTCATTCTTTTACATGTAGCTGTCCAGTTTTCCCAGCACCACTTATTGAAGAGACTGTCTTTTCTCCATTGTATATCTTTGCCTCCTTTGTCATAGATTAGTTGACCATAGGTGTGTGGGTTAATCTCTGGGCTTTCTATCTTGTTCCATTGATCTATGTTTCTGTTTTTGTGCCAGTACCATATTGTCTTGATTACTGTAGCTTTGTAGTATAGTCTGAAGTCAGGGAGTCTGATTCCTCCAGCTCCATTTTTTTCCCTCAAGACTGCTTTGGCTATTCGGGGTCTTTTGTGACTCCATACAAATTTTAAGATGATTTGTTCTAGCTCCGTAAAAAATGCTATTGGTAATTTGATAGGGATTGCATTGAATCTGTATATTGCTTGGGTAGTATACTCATTTTCACAATGTTGATTCTTCCAATCCAAGAACATGGTATATCTCTCTATCTGTTGGTATCATCTTTAATTTCTTTCATCAGTGTCTTATAGTTTTCTGCATACAGGTCTTTTGTCTCCCTAGGTGGGTTTATTCCTAGGTATTTTATTCTTTTTGTTGCAATGGTAAATGGGAGTGTTTCCATAATTGCTCTTTCAAATTTTTCATCATTAGTGTATAGGAATGCAAGAGATTTCTGTGCATTCATTTTGTATCCTGCAACTTTACCATATTCATTCATTAGCTCTAGCAGTTTTCTGGTGGCAGTTTTAGGATTCTCTATGTATAGTATCATGTCATCCGCAAACAGTGACAGTTTTACTTCTTCTTTTCCAATTTGTATTCCTTTTATTTCTTTTTCTTCTCTGATTGCCGTGGCTAGGACTTCCAGAACTATGTTGAATAATAGTGGTGAGAGTGGACATCCTTGTCTTGTTCCTGATCTTAGAGGAAATGCTTTCAGTTTTTCACCATTGAGAATGATGTTTGCTGTGGGTTTGTCGTATATGGCCTTTATTATGTTGAGGTAGGTTCCCTCTATGCCCACTTTCTGGAGAGTTTTTATCATAAATGGGTGTTGAATTTTGTCAAAAGCTTTTTCTGCATCTATTGAGATGAATGATCATATGGTTTTTATTCTTCAATTTGTTAATATGGTGTATCACATTGATTGATTTGCGTATATTGAAGAATCCTTGCATCCCTGGGATAAATCCCACTTGATCGTGGTGTATGATCCTTTTAATGTGTTGTTGGATTCTGTTTGCTAGTATTTTGTTGAGGATTTTTGCATCTATATTCATCAGTGATATTGGTCTGTAATTTTCTTTTTTTGTAGTGTCTTTGTCTGGTTTTGGTATCAGGGTGATGGTGGCCTCATAGAATGAGTTTGGGAGTGTTCCTTCCTCTGCAATTTTTTGGAAGAGTTTGAGAAGGATAGGTGTTAGCTCTTCTCTAAATGTTTGATAGAATTCACCTGTGAAGCCATCTGTTCCTGGACTTTTGTTTGTTGGAAGATTTTTAATCACAGTTTCAATTTCATTACTTGTGATTGCTCTGTTCATATTTTCTGTTTCTTCCTGGTTCAGTCTTGGAAGGTTATACCTTTCTAAAAATTTGTCCATTTCTTCCAGGTTGTCCATTTTATTGGCATAAAGTTGCTTGTAGTAGTCTCTTAGGATGCTTTGTATTTCTGTGGTGTCTGTTGTAACTTCTCCTTTTTCATTTCTGATTTTATTGATTTGAGTCCTCTCCCTCTTTTTCTTGATGAGTCTGGCTAATGGCTTATCAATTTTGTTTATCTTCTCAAAGAACCAACTTTTAGTTTTATTGATATTTGCTATTGTTTTCTTTGTTTCTATTTCATTTATTTCTGCTCTGATCTTCATGGTTTCTTTCCTTCTGCTAACTTTGGGTTTTGTTTGTTCTTCTTTCTCTAGTTTCTTTAGGTGTAAGGTTAGATTGTTTACTTGAGATTTTTCTTGTTTCTTGAGATAGGTTTGTATAGCTATAAACTTCCCTCTTAGAACTGCTTTTGCTGCATCCCATAGGTTTTGGGTCGTCGTGTTTTCATTGTCATTTGTCTCTAGGTATTTTTTGATTTCCTCTCTGATTTCTTCAGTGATCTCTTGGTTATTTAGTAACGTATTGTTTAGCCTCCATGTGTTTATCTTTTTTACGTTTTTTTCCCTGTAATTCATTTCTAATCTCATAGTGTTGTGGTCAGAAAAGATGCTTGATATGATTTCAATTTTCTTAAATTTACTGAGGTTTGATTTGTGACCCAAGATGTGATCTATCCTGGAGAATGTTCCGTGCGCACTTGAGAAGAACGTGTAATCTGCTGTTTTTGGATGGAATGTCCTATATATATCAATTAAATCTAACTGGTCTATTGTGTCATTTAAAGCTTCTGTTTCCTTATTCATTTTCATTTTGGATGATCTGTCCATTGGTGTAAGTGAGGTGTTAAAGTCCCCCACTATTATTGTGTTACTGTCGATTTCCTCTTTTATAGCTGTTAGCAGTTGCCTTATTTATTGAGGTGCTCCTATGTTGGGTGCATATATATTTATAATTGTTATATCTTCTTCTTGGATTGATCCCTTGATCATTATGTAGTGTCCTTCCTTGTCTCTTGTAACATTCTTTATTTTAAAGTCTATTTTATCTGATATGAGTATAGTATAGCTACTCCAGCTTTCTTTTGATTTCCATTTGCATGGAATATCTTTTTCCATCCCCTCACTTTCAGTCTGTATGTGTCCCTAGGTCTAAAGTGGGTCTCTTGTAGACAGCATATATATGGGTCTTGTTTTTGTATCCATTCAGCCAGTCCATGTCTTTTGGTTGGGGCATTTAATCCATTCACGTTTAAGGTAATTATCGATATGTATGTTCCTATGACCATTTTCTTAATTGTTTTGGGTTTGTTTTTGTAGGTCCTTTACTTCTCTTGTGTTTCCCACTTAGAGAAGTTCCTTTAGCATTTGTTGTAGAGCTGGTTTGGTGGTGCTGAATTCTCTTAGCTTTTGCTTGTCTGTAAAGCTTTTGATTTCTCCATCAAATCTAAATGAGATCCTTGCCGGGTAGAGTAATCTTGGTTGTAGGTTCTTCCCTTTCATCACTTTAAGTATATCATGCCACTCCCTTCTGGCTTGTAGAGTTTCTGCTGAGAAATCAGCTGTTAACCTTATGGGAGTTCCCTTGTATGTTATTTGTAGTTTTTCCCTTGCTGCTTTCAATAATTTTTCTTTGTCTTTAATTTTTGCCACTTTGATTACTATGTGTCTCGGCGTGTTTCTCCTTGGGTTTATCCTGTATGGGACTCTCTGTGCTTCCTGGACTTGGGTGGCTATTTCCTTTCCCATGTTAGGGAAGTTTTCGACTATAATCTCTTCAAATATTTTCTCTGGTCCTTTCTCTCTCTCTTCTCCTTCTGGGACCCCTATAATGCGAATGTTGTTGCGTTTAATGTTGTCCCAGAGGTCTCTTAGGCTGTCTTCATTTCTTTTCATTCTTTTTTCTTTATTCTGTTCCGCAGCAGTGAATTCCACCATTCTGTCTTGCAGGTCACTTATCCGTTCTTCTGCCTCAGTTATTCTGCTATTGATTCCTTCTAGTGTAGTTTTCATTTCAGTTATTGTATTGGTCATCTCTGTTTGTTTGTTCTTTAATTCTTCTAGGTCTTTGTTAATCATTTCTTGCATCTTCTCAATCTTTGCCTCCATTCTTATTCCGAGGTCCTGGATCATCTTCACTATCATTATTCTGACTTCTTTTTCTGGAAGGTTGCCTATCTCCACTTCATTTAGTTGTTTTTCTGGGTTTTTTTCCTGTTCCTTCATCTGGTACATAGCCCTCTGCCTTTTCATCTTGTCTATCTTTCTGTGAATGTGGTTTTTGTTCCACAGGCTGCAGGATTGTAGTTTTTGTTGCTTCTGCTGTCTTCCCTCTGGTGGTTGAGGCTATCTAAGAGGCTTGATGGGAGGCTCTGGTGGTGGGTAGAGCTGACTGTTGCTGTGGCGGTCAGAGCTCAGTAAAAACTTCTGAGTCTTTTGACCACAGTAAAACAGAAATTGTACAACCAAAAAACAGAGATCCGTTATAGGGTGTCATTCTTCTGGCCTATCAAATGCAGTGCCAAGCAGTACCCAGATATTATTCACATTGTTCTTGCCCTTGACCGAAGGCATAATTCTTCCATTTCTGACCTCAGACTGCAAAGTTAGTGGTGATATCACTCTGTGGGCATAATCTGGCAACCACATACAAGAGCAATAAGCATACAATAACAAAGTTTCACTCAGGGCGTAAACTGTGGGCCCAGGTGACACCCAAACATAATCCTCTTTTACCTTATTCAGGACCCTGAGAGTCAACCTCCTCCCTAATTTTTGTAGCAATAAAGAAAGCACAAGGCATGACTTTTCAACCAAGGGGTATTTAGCAGGGGATTTGCAGGCATTACTACTTATGAAAAGCAACATAGGCTTTGACATGCTTTGCTAAAGAACAATAGACAGTGTCAATCTATTTGCTCCTCAGGAGACAGTAAAATGACAAATTGATATCAGGAGGTCTTAGGCTCCATGGGGTAGATTTTTCTGAGAGTCTTCCATCACATTTGTCAACTATACTGTGGAATTTGTATGTCTTGTGAAATTTTTCTTAAATGCCAACTCCTAAGAATGAGAGCACATGTCTCAGGACCTTAAGATTGTCTTTGGGTCTCTGTGTAGGTATCACTTGATGGGATATTCAGCACTCTGCACCACCTGTCTGACTTTATCAAAATCTCTGGGAAATTCTGGAGTGAGACATGCTTGGCTCATTCATTCATTCAACACATAGTTTTTGAGAGCTTAGACTGTGGAAAACACTAAGTCCTAGAGAGTAAAGTGGAATATGAATGATAGACAAAGCAGGGACAAAGGTCCCTTTCCTCAAGGAATGTAGAGTTTAGTAGCAGAGGTAGGAAATTAGACAAGCAACTGCACTAATGTGTGAAAAACACTAAGTCCTAGAGAGTAAAGTGGAATATGAATGATAGACAAAGCAGGGACAAAGGTCCCTTTCCTCAAGGAATGTAGAGTTTAGTAGCAGAGGTAGGAAATTAGACAAGCAACTGCACTACTGTGTGAAAAGTGCTATAATAAAGGAGGTTCAGGGATATAGGAGTTAATCAGGGGAAGGGAAGGATACCCAGTAGAGGTGACATCTAAATGGACACCTGAAGGATGAGTTAGACTTTGCCATATGATAAGGAGATGGTGGGGCTAGGAGGTATGGAAACACTGTTTTAGGTGGAAATAACAGAATATTTGAAGATAAGGAAGTGTGGGAGAGGAAAGAAAATAGTGGGACTGGGCCACAGTGTGCAAGGACACATGTGGTGAGAAGTGAGGCTAAAGAGGGAGACTGAGTCAACAGGATCCAATGCTGACAAAGTGTTGTAAAGTGCCTGTTGGGTTCTTTTTACACAAAATATAGCATACTATATAGAGTTTTCTGCAATGGTTTTTTTTTTTTTCATGTATATCTTGGAGCTTTTTTTCTACCAGCACATAGTGGACTTACCTATTTTTTTTTCAAGTTGAATAGTATTCCATTGTATAGATGCACCAAATTTATTTAATTAGAAATATTGATGAGCATCTTTCATGACTGTGAATGATGCTGCAGGGTATCATTTCGCCCACGAGAGCACAGCCCCTGCTTGCCCATGAGTGCTGTCTCAGTTAACCCCCATCTCACTCCCCACTCCATAGAGGCTTGGTGCAGTTAGTCTATTGAAATGTGATCCCAGGAAACAGGAGAAAGGGAGTAGGGAGAGGGAGATGTGGGGAAAGGAAAGCCAATATTAGAGTGTGTTTTAGAAGTCGCCAGGACCTCCTGAGACATGTACAGAGCACCCCTGAATTGTTCACGTAGGGACAAAAGGCTGGAGCATTTATCCACTGCCTCCCATCCCCCACTAGACAAAGGTTGCCCCTAGATGCATTAGTTCTTCCACTGTGCCAGGCCAAATTTCCCCTACAAAGAGCTCATGGAAGGCTACTGTCAGCTGAGATGAGTCTAAGAAACCAAAAAACTGTCCACAGCAAGGTGGCTGAGGTATGTGGTGGGGTCATAGAAACATCAGTTATATTTGCCTGTGTGAAATTTAGAAAAAAGGCACTCTATCTAAGCAGAGCCAATCCTACATTCTCCTTGCTTGGTGAGTAGATAGCATCTCTGTTTTAATTTGAAAAAGGCTTATTTTTCTAGGCTCTTCTCATCCCTGCCCCAGAGCCAGGGTGTGCAGCTAGAAAGGAGAACAGACTGGATTTCAGCCCCTTGGCCAAAGGCACTCAAGCGGTGAACAACTTGCACAGCTATACTGTGTGCCATGGATATGTCTGTATGAGTAGGCTAAATTCCTCAAAGTGGGCCAGAGGTATGTTCATGGTTCTTTCCCTAGCTCAGTGGTTTCCTCACACATTTGCAGATATCTGGGCACTCGCTCTGTACGTCTTCCTCTCTGGTGCTCTATTCACAAATTCCACCTGCCCTGGCCTCCGCATGTTCCAAACTCTATTTCCCAACTCAGGAAGACCACTTGGGCTTCCCTTGCCTGTGTCAAGCTTGGAACCTCTCTGTCAGCAGTGATCTTAGACACTCAAAGCATTCACCTTGTTTCCTATCTCTCTCAGACCACTGTTCTTGGCTGCCTCATGGCTAATATTTTGAAAGTCATGATTTCATATATTTGGTCTGAATTTACAGTTGTTAAGTATGAAGGTAAATTGAGCACCAGTTACTCTTTCTTGGCCAGAAATGAGAATCTCTGTATGTGCATTAAAAAAAATTTTTTTTAACATCTTTATTGGAGTATAATTGCTTTACAATGGTGTGTTAGTTTCTGCTTTATAACAAAGTGAATCAAAAATATGGAACGCTTCACGAATTTGCGTGTCATCCTTGTGCAGGGGCCATGCTAATCTTCTCTGTATTGTTCCTATTTTAGTATATGTGCTGCCAAAGCGATCACTGTATATGCATTTTTAATTTTGATAAATACTCCCCAAATTATTTCCACACTGGAGGTATAAATTTGTACTCCAACTAGCAGCAAGGCGTAAGGCCTATGTCTTCATGTTCCAGCCACAAGACAGAATGTTTTCAAAATGTGTTTACCTTTGCCAGACTGATGGGTGAAAATGGTGTCTTATGATAGCTTTAATATGCATTATCTTGCTGTGAGTGATATTAAGACTCTTTTAGGATATTTAAGAACCATTTGCCTTTCCTTTCCTGTGATCTCTTTATTCACATCCTTTGTCCATTTTTTTCTGGGTTGTTGGTATTTTTCTTTTTGACATATACTGAGGTCCATTACTTCAAAGGGTCACATTATCAGTTGAAGGTCACACCAAATCAGAGGATAATGCTGACATTATAGTGCATCTTATGCCACTGCTGTTTCATTTATGAAGTACCATCATATTTTAGATTTTATCTTCGTATTTCTCAAGCAAAATGTGAAACTGAAAAAACTTCCTAGTAGCTAAAATAATGGTCTCAATACAAGAGAACGCACATGTAAACACATTTTGAAGCAGGAACTTCGAAGACAGGTACATTTATTACTATGTAAGTGCCTTGAGGGAAGGGATCAGGTCTTATTTTTATAGTTTAATATATTTTAGTCTCTCTCTCTCTTTCTCTTTCTCCCTCTCTCTGTAGATAGGTAGATAGATAGATAGATATAGATTGACATATGCTCTCTCAAGAGGATTCTCTGATATGCTACCCAGCAACTGATATAAAGGCAGAAATCCTAAGCTTTCCTTTTATTTTTATAACTTTGTCTTCTGGCTTCCATTTTTAGACTGTATTTTCTTCCTTCGTGTATGCCCATTTTCCTTGTTTTCAATCTGTATATTTTTAACCCCTCGAGGAAAGATTTAATATGTCTTCACTTTCATCACAAAGAACTCAGTTTTACCAAAGCTTTGGAAAGCAATGCACTTTTTAAAAACATAATTTTTGTTATTGAGATAAAATTTAAATATACTGAAATGCATACATCTTAAAGGTACAATTTGATAAGTGTAAATCCATATACAGGATCCTGGATGTCCACATCATGGTGGTGTGAGTTGTTACCTTTTTCTCTCCCCTTTGATTTCAATTAATTGGACATCCATAATTTTAAAAAATGCCTCTACGCAGCATGCTAGGACACCCAAAAGATCCATCCATCTATGCACCAGAAAGTGGGTGGATTGGACCACAGAGAAGATGGCAGAGCAAGAGAAATGGTCGTGGAGCCAGCAGCAGCAAAGACAGAGAAGGCAGAGAAGGTAGTGGCTGCTCCAGCAGCAAGCTAGCATGACTTTTCTGGCAGAGGAGGTGGAAGGTGAAGGTGGTAAGTGGGAGTGTGCCTGGCCATGCATGCTGCAGCTGGAGGGACCAGCTGCTCTCTCTGAGGAGAGACCACAGTGACTAGGGGGACAGAAAGGAAAGAGCAGTAGGCAGACAAAGAGAACTGAAGGAAAGCATCTCTTGCTGTCTGCCTTGGGAAGCAAGGAGACTGCTCATGGACCTCTGGGACCATCCCGCCACACACACCTTGAGGATCCCCCTACTAGGCCGTAGGCACATTCAAGTGCTAAGTACACACATTCCTCCCCCACCCTGAAACATGCACACACTCTGCCACCACTCTTTGCTTTTTTTTTTTTTAATGCACCTTGGGTCCGCTCCACTGTGAGAAACCAAAAACTTGTGCTGTAGCGCCACCTTCTGGAAAGCAAAAGGAAGACTCCTAACTACCAACCTGTTGAATCAGAATCAAAGTAAACAAAGCCTTTGCCTGTATAAGAAAGGTGTTCACTATTTCAATTGCAGCAGTAGAAGCTCTTTTTACCAAACACCATAAAAAGTCATGGTAATATGGTATCACAAAAATAAAATGACAGTTTTCCTGCAACCAAACCCAAAGACATGGAATATCGAGATGTAACCCATACAGAATTTTAAACAGCTGTTATGAAGAAATTCAATGAGCTATAAGAAAGCTCAGAAAGGCAATTCAATGAACTTCAGAATAAAATTAATGAACAAAAGGAGTACTTTACCGAAGAGACTGAAATTCTAAAAAAGAACCAAATAGAAATTCTGGAGCTGAAGAACCCAATAAATGAGATGAAGAGTGAACTAGAATGCATTGGAAATAGAACAGATCATATGGAAGAGAGAAATAGTGAGCTTGAAGGTAGAAATATAGAGATGATTAGGGTGGAAGAGGAGAGAGAACAAAGATTTTTAAAAAGTGAAGAAACCCTGACTCCATTAGAAGAGCCAACATAAGGGAATTCCCTGGCGGTCCAGTGGTTAGGACTCCATGCTTTCACTGCCAGGGCCAGGGTTTGATCCCTGGTCGGGGAACTAAAATCCTACAAGCTGTGCAGCATGGCCAAAAAAAAAAAAAAAAAAAAAGCCAACATAAGAATAATGGGTGTCCCAGAAGGAGAAGAGAGTGAGAAGGGATCAGAATGTATTTAAAGAAATAATAGTTGAGAACATCCCAAAATTGGGGAAGAAACTAGATATGCAAGTCCACAATGCTCATAGAACACCTTATTATCTCAACAAAAAAGACCTTCTCAAAGACATATTATATTAAAATTGTCAAAAGACAACAATAAAGGAAGAATTTTAAAGGCAGCCAGGGAAAAAAAGACAGTAACCTACAAAGTTACCCCCATTAGGCTATCAGCAGATTTCTCAGCAGAAACTCTACAGTCCAGGAGAGAGTGAAATAAAATATTCAAATATTGAAAGATAAAAACTGCCAGCCAGTAATACTCTATCCAGCAAAGTTATCTTTCAGATATGAAGGAGAAATAAAGGCTTTCCCTGATAAACAAAAGCTAAGGGAGTTTATCACCACTAGACCTGCCTTACAAGAAATGTTGGAAGGAGCTCTTCTAGCAAAGATAAAAGTACACAAAACTCTAAGGTGATAAATAGTCAAAATTAGAATACTGTAATTTTTTAGAACAGTATATTAAACTCTTAACTATAGCATAAAGTTTAAAGGAAAAGAATAATTTAAAATAACTATAGCTACTACAATTTGGTAATGAAATCACATCATAAAAAGAGAAAATCTATGACATCAAATACATAAGAGGAGAAGAATAAAAAGATTGAACCTTTATAGGCAAACAGAGATCAAATGCTATCAGCAGAAAAGAGACTATTTTATCTATGAGATGTTTTATATAAACTTCAAGGTAACCACAAAGCAAAAATCTATAGCAGAGACACAAAACATAAAAAGAAGGGAAACTGAGAAGATCACCATGGAAAACTACCAAGCTACAGAGGTAGACAAAAACAGTGGAGAGACAAAATAACCAAAAGGCAAAAGATAAAGTGGCAGTAGTAAATCCTTACATATCAGTAATCATGCTAAATATAAATGGATTGAACTTACCAATCAAAAGGCACAAAGTGACTAGATGGATTAAAAAATAAGACCCAGCTTTATGCAGCCTGCAGGAGACTTGTTTTAGCTCTAAAGACACATGTAAAAGTGAAAAAAGTGAAAGGATGGAAGATGATATTCCAAGCAAATGGAAACGGAAAGAAGGCAGGTGTAGCCGTACTTATATCAGACAAAATAGACTTCAAACCAAAAAGAGTAACTACCAAGAAACAAAGAATGTCATTATATAATGATAAAGGGATCAATACATCAAGAAGATGTAATAATTGTAAATATATACATTCCCAACACCTGAGCACTGAAATATATTAAGCAATTAGTAACAGATATTAAGGAGCAAATAGACAACAATACAATAATTGTACAAAACTTCAATACTCCACTATCAGCAATCAATAAATTGTCTAGACAGAAAATCAATAAGGAAACTTTGGAACCATACTTTAGAACAAATGAACTTAATAGACATATAAAAAGCATCCCATCCAGTAGCAGCAGAATACACATTCTTCTCTAGTGTACATGAAACATTCTCCAGGATAGATCATATGATAGGCCACAAAACAAATCTTAGCAAATTTAAGAAGATTGAAATCACACCAACTATCTTCTCTGGCCACAGTGGTATGACACTAGAAATCAACAATAAAAGGAAAGTGAGAAGATCTACAAATATGTGGAAACTAAGCAACACACTTCTAAACAACCACTGGGGTCAAAGAAAAAATCAAAAGGGGAATAAAAAATTATCTTGAAACAAATGAACATGAAAACATATCAAATATTGTGGGATGCAAGAAAAGCATTTCTGAGAGGAAAGGTTATAGTAATAAATGCTCATATTAAATTAGAAAGGTCTCAAATAAACAACCTAACTTTACACAAGGAAAAAGAGAAAGAACAAACTAAGCCTAAAGTTAGCAGAAGGAAGGAAATAATAAGAATCATAGCAGAAATAAATAAAATAGAGACCAGAAAAATAGAAAAGATCAATGAAGCTAAAAGCTGGTTCTTCTAAAAGATAAACAAAATTGACAAACCTTTAGCTAAACTAAGAAAAAAGGAGAGAAGACTCAACTAAATAGAATTAGAAATGATATTACAGAAATACATAGTATCATAAGGGACTACTATAAAGAGTTATATGCCAACAAATTATATAGAAGAAATGAATATATTTGTAGAAACACACAACTACCAAGAATGAATCAGAAGAAATAGAAAATCTGAACATACCAATAACAAGCAAAGAGATTGAATGAGTTACAAAAAACACTCCCAACACAGAAATCTCCAAGACGAGATGACTTCACTAGAGAATTCTACCAAACATTTAAAGGATTAACACCAGTCCTTCTCAAACTCTCTCAAAATACTGAGGAGGAGGGAACACTTCCAAATTCATCCTATACAAGGCTAGCATTACTTTGATACCAAATCAAATTATTTGATTCCAAATCAAATAAGGACACCACAAGAAAAGAAAACTATAGACCAATATCCCTGATTAGTATAGATGCCAAAATTCTCAACAAAATATTAGCAAACTGAATTTAAGAACACATGAAGAGGATTATATACCATGACCAAGTGGGATTTATCCCTGGGATGTAAGGATGGTTCAACATATGCAAATCAATAAATGTAATAAAATGAGCAATAAAAATCACATGATCATTTCAATAGACACAGAAAAAGTATTTGACAAAATACAACATCCTTTCACAATAGAAACGCTTAACAGACTGGGTATAGAAGGAACATACCTCAATGTAATAAAGGCCATGTATGACAACCCCACAGCTAACACTATACTCAATGGAGAGAAATTGAAAGTGTTTGCTCTAAGATTAGAAACAAGGCGAGGATGCCACACTCTCACCACAGTGTAGTACTGGAAGTCCTAGCTGGAACAATTAGGCAAGACAAAGAAATAAAATGCATCCAAATCAGAAAGGAAGATGTAAAATTGTCATTATTTGCTGATAATATGATCTTATAAATAGAAAATCCCAAAGAATCAGTATAAAAAAGTCCTTATTTTTACTCATGAACACACAATATACTGCCAGTCTCTTAATTGTAACCTGAGTAACTCTATTCTTTATCAGAAATGTTATCTACTGAAATCTCTGTCTACAGAGTCACCCAAAGCTAAAGTCTAAAAGTCATCCTATACAAATGAACTTACTTACAAAACAGAAACAGGTTCATAGACATAGAAAACAAACTTATGGTTACCCAAGGGGATGGGGTGAGGGGAGATAAATTAGGAGATTAGGATTAGCAGATACAAACTACTATATATAAAATAGATAAACTACAAGGTCCTGCTGTATAGCACAAGATATTCAGTATCTTATAATAAACTATAATGGAAAAGAATATGAAAAAGTATATATATATGAACCACTTTGCTGTACACCAGAAACTAACACTAAAACAACATTGTAAATCAACTATACTTCAATTAAAAATTAATTAGTTAAAAAATAAATCATCCTTCATTTCTCCTAATCCCTTATCCCAAATCACTGAGTCCTGCACATTCTTCTACCTTTTGAATTTCTCTTAATACATCCTTTCCATTCAACTCTTATTAATCTGCTTCAGTTCTTAAACACCATAATTTCTCATCCAATTTCCATACCGTCAGCCCCACTTTCTCATTTTTCATTCTGCCTCCACAGTGATTGGTTTAATAAGCAAATTTATGAAACAAACCTAAATAGTCATTACTTGAAAATGATTTTGTTTACGTAGAAGACCTAAGAGGATCCATGGAAAGACTGTTAGAAACAGCAGGACTTGATAAAGTGGCTGAATATAATAAAACATTTTTAAAAATAGCTTTTCTCTATAAGGAAATATAAAGGAAAAGTAATCCTGTTTGTGATAGCAAAGAAAATATCTAAAACATCACAGATAAGTCTAAAAAAAAAAAAAGGAATGTGCCATGAGGAGAAAAACAGCAAATTTCAGAGATATATAGAATACAAATAAATGTCTCCATTACTTCTTCTCATGATAAACCCCTAATTTTCTAAGATAATATGAATAAATCTTTGTTCCTTATAGACACAGCCTATTGATGTCCCTGGTGGAGAAGACTGAAGAGTATAAATATATCATTTCAGCCCATGTTAATATGGGGATTTATCAAATTCCCACCAGGAATTGTTTGGGGAGGAGAGTGCTTGACAAAATAATCTTAAAATTCATGTGAAAGAACTGGTAAGAATGGCAAGGAAAATTTTACAAAGAAGAATATTTAGGGGGACTAGGCTTCCCAGATATCAAAACATTATAAAACCATGATAAGCAAAGGTTTAGAAACAACAAAAGAATACAAAAATGAATGAAGCAGAAAAGGAAATTCCCAGACACTTGTATAAATAAACATTATAATATATAATAGCTATTTGATATACATTATAATTTAATTGGGAAGAAATGGATTATTCAAGGAACAACTGGGGAGAGAGGGTTAGATATTGAGAAAAGAATCAGTTAAGACTTTGACGTCATTTGTCTATTCATCTAATCTATTCCAAACCATAAAAACTGAAAGCATTTCTTAATAGTTCCCATCTCACACCCCAGGCCCCAGTCTGAATTAAGTGCCTCCCATTTATCATACTGCATTGCAATAATTGGTTTACTTGTCCATTACCCAATTCAGGGACAAGGAACTGGGAACTCAGACCAAGACAAGAACTGCTATGTGTCCCATCCCTGTTTAGTTCATATTAAATGCTCAATAAGTGTAGAGTTCATAACAGAGGAGAGGGAACACTAAGTCCCCAGGATTGTAAGCGAAGACTCCATTCAATAGCTTTTATTATTCAACCAATGACTGATGTTTGGGTTACTCAAGACTTCCTTGTAGCTGTACAAGTCTAAACAACAGCAATTTCAAAAGCAAAATATTAAGGAAATGCACACCTATATTTTTTGGACTAAAAAAAGATAAAGTAGTAAAATGAAGATAAACCATAATATCCTCAAACAGTAGAGGACTTTCAGCTACATCCAATCTCTCTCTCTCTTTTTTTAATATCTTTACTAGAGTATAATTGCTTTACAATGTTGTGTTAGTTTCTGCTGTACAACAAAGTGAATCAGCTATATATATATACATATACCACCATATCCCCCCCACCTTGAGCCTCCCTCCCACCCTCCCTGACCCACCCCTCTAGGTCGTCACAAAGCATTGAGCTGATCTCTCTGTGCTATGCAGCAGCTTCCCACTAGCCATCCATTTTACATTTGGCAGTGTATATATGTCAATGCTACTCTCTCACTTTGTCCCAGCTTCCCCTTTCCCCCCGTGTCCTCAAGTCCTTTCTCTACGTCTGTGTCTTTATTCCTGCCCTGCCACTAGGTTCATCAGTACCATTTTTTTAGATTCCATATATATGTGTTAGCATATGGTATTTGTTTTTCTCTTTCTGACTTACTTCACTCTGTATGACAGTCTCTAGGTCCATCCACCTCACTACAGATAACTCAGTTTCATTCCTTTTTATGGCTGAGTAATGTTCCATTGTATATATGTGCCACATCTTCTTTATCCATTCATCTGTCGATGGACATTTAGGTTGCTTCCATGTCCTTGCTATTGTAAATAGTGCTGCAATGAACATTGTGGTACATGACTCTTTTTGAATTATGGTTTTCTCAGGGTATATGCCCAGTAGTGGGATTGCTGGGTCATACGGTAGCTCTATTTTTAGGTTTTTAAGGAACCTCCATACTGTTCTCCATAGTGGTTGTATCAGTTTAATTCCCACCAACAGTGCAAGAGGGTTCCCTTTTCTCCACACCCTCTCCAGCATTTGTTGTTTGTAGATTTTTTTGATGATGGCCATTCTGACCGGTGTGAAGTGATACCTCATTGTGGTTTTGATTTGCATTTCTCTAATGATTAGTGATGTTGAGCATCTTTTCATGTGTTTGTTGGCAATCTGTATGTCTACTTTGGAGAAATGTCTATTTAGGTCTTCTGCCTATGTTTGGATTGGGTTGTTTGTTTTTTTTGATATTGAGCGTCATGAGCTTCTTGTATATTTGGAATCAGGCTCCCTGACTTCAGACAATACTACAAATCTACAGTAATCAAGACAGTATGGTACTGGCACAAAAACAGAAATATAGATCAATGGAACAGGATAGAAAGCCCAGAGATAAACCCACGCACATATGGTCACCTTATCTTTGACAAAGGAGGCAAGAATATACGTACAGTGGAGAAAAGATAGCCTCTTCAATAAGTGATGCTGGGAAAACTGCACAGCTACATGTAAGAAAATGAAATTACAACACTTCCTAACACCATACACAAAAATAAACTCAAAATGGATCAAAGACCTAAATGTAAGGCCAGACACTATAAAACTCTTAGAGGAAAACATAGGCAGAACACTCTATGATATAAATGACAGCAAGATCCTTTTTGACCCACCTTCTAGAGTAATGGAAATAAAATAAAAAATAAACAAATGAGACCTAATGAAACTTAAAAGCTTTTGCACAGCAAAGGAAACCATAAACAAGACGAAAAGACAACACTGAGAATGGGAGAAAATATTTGCAAACGAAGCAACTGACAAAGGATTAATCTCTCTCCTTTATTTGGTCGCACCACACGGCTTGTGGGATCTTAGTTCCCTGACCAGGATCGAACCCATGTCCCCTGCAGTGGAAGCTTGGAATCCCAACCACTGGACCACCAGGGAAGTCCCCAATCTACCTCTCTTTTTTTCTACGTGGAATAATACTATATCTTGTTACATAACTCTAAACTCCTCTCAGGTGTATTTCCTCATCTGCCAACTTTTAAAGGAAAATGCAGGATTCTTTGGCATAGCATGTTATTTCTATGGTGGGCTGACAGTATAGTTGTTGTTATTGAGCATTTTATAAACATTCATCAAGGCTATTATTTTTCCTGCTACATTGGAGGGAACAGCTACAATGCATTCCAAAGAACCGTGCATCCTCATGATGGGACAATGGAACAACCATGCCTAGTTGTGTCGGGTACAGGGGAGGGGAGACCGTGTTCTACTAGATTTCCAAACAGCTTAACAGCAGCAACAGTGATGTTTGTAGGTGTGATAGTGGTGGTGGTAGGGGGTTTTATTTTGTTTTGTTTTAATATTTATGTGTTTTGGCAAGATCTTTTTTTTTTTTTGCAAGCTGACAGGTGAACTGTTCTTTGATGGCTTTACTGTTACATAGAAGGAAAAGTTTTTGTGTTAATAATCAGGCCACCAAAGGAAATTCAGAAAGAAAATCCATGCAGCAGAGCACGCTTTCCTTTTACCTGTATAATCCCTCACTGAAGGAAGCTGCATGATCTTTAGCTTGTTATTCTCCTCAGGATGGTGACCCTTCCCAAACTGAAGACAATATTCATGAGCAGATGACATAGGTAGCCTAGAGAGAGAAGTTGAATGAGAGGGAGAGCTCGTGGCTGATAGTTGGGAAAAAAAGGATTAGGGAGAAGTCTAATGAGGATAGTAGATTGACTAAGGCTCCAAAGCCTAAATGAGGTGTCCCTGTTTCTGTCACAACTTGATGGGCCCTTGCATTTATGGTGACACAAAGTCTCTCTGTTCCTGTCTTCTTACTACCAATCAACCACCTCACCCTCCACCTCAGGTCTACTACTTACTCATAGTTTCTGCTTTCTCATGGCTTCTATGTGCTGTGTTCTGAGTCTTTTGGATTCTGCTCCTGCCACCAATTGCTTGGCTCCTTCCTCAGACCTATAGTTCAAATTTCCTAGGAAGAGAATTGGCTTAACCAAACATTGTCCCCATTAGAAATAGAGTTTTCCTATCAGGGCACTTAATAATCATAGGGCTGAGGCAACCTATGGATTAAGGAAATACCTAGGACTTCTACAGTCAGCAAGATCTTTGTGGGGGAAGGTTCAATACTGCAATGTAGAAGGGGCCTGTGGACAAAGCCATAGCCTGTGGCTTGTCTGGTACTACAATATAGAAGGAAAAACTTGGGAAAGTGGGAAGGAGGGGGAGTCACAACTTAGATTTTGGTCTTGTTTCATTAGTTGTCTGTAGTCTGTCCCCATATATATGTCCTGCAGGCTGAGGGAAGTTCTGGGCCTGAAGGTTGGGAGTTTTGGCAGCATTTTTCATGTCTCTTGTAGTACCTACTTTATTATAATTATCAATTTACTTGTTTCAAAACACCAGATTGTTAGCTTCTTGAAGCCCAATATTTGGTCTTATTTACCTTTGTGCCTTCAGTGCCTGACACAGAGGAAATGTTTAATAACTGTCTATTGAATGAATGAACGGTTGTGGTTTGGAACCTGAACATTAAGAATGTTTCAGAGTAAGTTGATAGAGATCATACTGTCATGGTATTTTCCCTATTTTGTACTTGAAAAATATTAGCAGGAAAGACACAGTTCATCTTTTGAAATCTTTCATACAATTTACATAATCTTAATTCAACAAATGTCTTAGCTTACATTGTCTTTACATATTACGTTTTTTTTTCCATTTACCATTCTTTTGTATGTGGATTTCTAAATAATGATGTAGCCACGTAGCAGATATTTTTATGAAGTTCCATGGTCTTAATATATCATTGTCTACTTAACCACGTGCCAATTGTTAGATGTTGGCAGATGTTACAGTGTCCGTTAGCATAAAGAACTAGGATTCAATCAAATATTCACACATTGCAGTTGGTTGTCTCTTTAGTCTCTTTTAATCTAGAACAGTCCCTTCTCCTTTTTCTTTTAAAATGAGTTTTACTTTTGGGACTTCCCTGGTGGTCCAGTGGCTAAGACTCCACACTTCCAATCAGGGGGCCCGGTTCGATCCCTGGTCAGGGAACTAGATCCCACATGCCGCAACTAAGAGTTCGCATGCCACAACTAAGATCCAGCACAGCCAAATAAATAAATAAATATTAAAAATAAATAAATAAAATTTTTAAATAAGCTTTACCTTTTGAGGTCAGACCATGTTTTAAGACCATCCTTTAAACTTATTCCCCACCTCAGAAGTAGCACAATTCATTGTCTTGCACTTGTACTATTGCAGTTACCTCCTCACTCAAGTCTTGGCTCCATCTCTCCAATCTTGTCAACAAGATTATTTTTCTAGAGAACGTCCCATATCACCTTCCAAATCAGGCCTGGTGAACAAAGCCCTGCATCCTCCATGCAAATACGACTTGAGCTGGGTCTACCAGCATGAGTCTCAAGACTTTGACGGAAGCTACCAGACACTACTCTTCTCTTCTTGCTAGACTTGAACTTGACAGCTTTTGAGGCTGGAGTGCCCACAGACATCTTGCCACCATTAGGGAGAGCCTGGGGACATTGGGGCTGCACTTGGAGCCAGAAAAAGAAGCCAACATGGCAGAAGGCAGAGCAGAGAACTAGAGAGAAATAAGCCCTGGGAATATCTTTGGAGGCCTGAATCTAACTGAATAGAAGTCAGATCTTACTCCTGGACTTTTCAGTAATGTGAACCAATAAATTCCCTTTTGGGAGCAAGCCAGTTTGTGTTGGGTTTCCTATCACTACGTTCCAAAGAGTCCCAGTAGATGTATGTTTTAAAAATTTACTTTGACAATAATCACTGATTCTTAGTCACTCTTGGAACTTGAGCCTGAGCACCGTCAGTTATCAACATCCCACCATCTTCTTTCTGAATACTTGTTTTGTTTCATTTGCAGAGCTCTTCACTTCAAGGAGAGCAACTTACGCTTATGTTAGCTGATCTTTTTATGGCCTACATGTTTATATTCTATTATCTACTTGCTTTAATTGATTTGTTTTTTCACTCTGCATTTTCGTTGGTATCTCAAGCCTTTCTCTTTATCAGCAATTCTATATTTAATCCTCTCTAGTCAGTTCCTTGATATTTATAATTTATTTATTTATTATAATAAAACCATTATAATGGTTTTATTTTGGGACTCAATTCATTTCCATAGCATTGAAATCTCCTTCTTCAGCCCATTCTGTTATTTTACCATGTAGTCTTTGAACTTTGCTTTATTGAATTTATATTATTAATAATATTAATTGTTCTAGATTATTAATTGTTCTAAAATGAGAAAGTTTGAGAGACATTTCTTCTTTTCCTTGAGTTATATTGTCTTCTAGAGTGGATTTACTTTACATCTTTTGCTTGCTAGCTTCCTTAATTTAATTCACTTATTGCTTTCTTATAGTATGTTTCTCTAGTTGCCATGCCATTGCTTTTCTTCTTGCTCATATTTGAAGTGGGCTACCATGTCTAGACTCTAGAGCAGTGGTTTTTAACTCAGGGTGATTTTGCACCCCAGAAAATACGGGGATATTTTTGGTTGTCACACCCGGGGCAGGAGTGGGGGTGGTGGTGTTTGCTACTGACATTCAATAGGTAGAGGTCAGGGATGCTGCTAAACATTCTACACTGCACAGGGTACCCCACTCCCCTGCAACCAAGAGTTATGTGCCCCAAAATGTTAAGTGCTCAAGTTGAGAAACCCTGCTCTAGGGCCTTCTGTTCATCTGATGTCTGATCTATGATATGAAGGAATTGTCCTTGTTACTCTTCCATATTTGTCTTCCTTTAAAAAGAAGAACTTTCAAGCTGAACACTGGGTTCTACTCATTTCTCTATAGAACTGAAGGAGAAGGGAGAGTCCTTCTGGGGCTGCATGCACCTGTTATTATGGTACCTGGGCTTTGCTCTATTTTCTGAGATTTCTTATAACCAGGAAGCCTCTACCTGGTTGGAGCAGCATCTATTCCTGTGGCTTCAGATCACGTCCCGAATTCAGCATGAAACCAAGAAAATGATGAGCCCAGGCAGTTCTTCCTGCCTCTGTTGACATCCTGTGGTGATAGTGGCTTCTCTCTAGGGTTCCCTGGTCTATCTACTGACCACCTCAGTCCATTTCTCTCCTAACTGAAAGTTATTAAGAAATATTGGATCAAATAACCTAATTCCTCCGTCTTGCTTAATTGGGATAGGCTGGGATAGGAATGAAGAGAGGGGTTAGAGATAAAAATCTTCTCTTTGGTTCCTTGGTCACTACTTTTCAAAATTTATGACCTAAAGTTGTTTCCTTGCTTTATTGCTGCTGGTGAAATTTTTTCATCTCTCTCTCTATCTTGTGAAGATTTTGTCAGGTAGTAAGAAAAGGAGATTTTTGTGTTCCGCCCATCCTCTTTCTCCCCAGTTTTCCTACTATAGCAATAGGTATTAAGATATCCCAGACCCAATATTTTATTATCCTGATATTACTTTATTTTTTATCTTGGATGGCTACAAAACCAGGCCCACCAGGAAGCACTAGGCCTGGGCACTGGGTGACAGTGAGGAGCTTTATAAGCAAGGAAACATGATCATTTGAAAACTTTTCTAGAAAAGGTTTGTAAATACCGTCTAACCAGAAAGAAAGAAAAGAACTCAATTTTGAAACAGACAGGTCAGATGGGATTCTTTTCCAAGAAATCAGGCAAATCTGGCTGAGAAATGGCAATAGGGTCCTCAGGGATTGACCCTCAGACAATAGGTGCTCAAGAGACTGCTTTCCTCACATGCCTTTAATAAGTCTTTCTTTCCTTTGGGGCATGTAATACCTCTGTCTCTAATCTGGTCTGCTTCAAAGATTGTCCCAGTCTAATTCCACCAAGCTTTCTTAGGTATTTATAGAACAAGGACACTGGATGGGAGGAGGGAAAGAGATGTCTGAATCTCTGTTTTCTTGAAAGCGAAGCTTTCCCACCCTGATCCTAGTTAGGTTTTCTCTATTTCTGTGCTCTGCCTTCCCGACTCCCAGCTTGCTGTGTTTTCTTCTTCTGAGCAACAAATCAATATACTCACTTCTCAAATATAGTTTTCGAAACATATGGAAGAATCCACAAACTCTGTGGCTCGGAATCCAATCTTTCTGCCCTCAAACATGCATGGCACACAGCTGTGCAGACAGCGTGTTCTGATCACTGGCGAGAGCTTTGTACCTTCCAACGATTACCTTCGCTAACAGTCATTCCCTGAGAAAGGCAGCTTGAGGGCACCATCTGTCAATAGACGCAGTCTTCCCACCTGCACAATGCCCCAGGGAGAAAGGCTGAGGGAAGAGGTGTCTCCACACAGACAGCCCAGTCAAGAGCCAAAACACCCTGGCAGGATTTTGGGCCACAAAAACACTTAGGCTCCCTATAAGTGCTGCATTTGGAACATCTCAGCAATTTGTCAGACTCAAGTCAATACAGAGCTAGCAGCCGGACATAAATATCCATTTCTCACAGCCAGGAGAGGGTCAGCTCTACAAGTGCTGTTTATATGTGCCTTTGGCTTACTGGTTTCACTTCCACAGCTACGGTTCATGAGAGATCATAAAGCTGGCCTAAAGCAGGTGGGAGAAATTTCTGGCATTGTGGGCCAAGAGAGCGGAAGATAAAGAGGCAGGAAATGCTGTAGCACCTTTCTCCCCAGCTGCCTCCCAAACACTGATGTTCCTGGAAGGCCCTGAAAAATTCAAGAAATTCTGAGAATTTCTCCATCTGTTTAATTCCATATCTATACGAGCTACCATAAATTGGTAGGAAAATAATTTTGCAATTATGTTTTTCTTGCAATTCAACCAGTAGCTAACCCACTTGGGGTAAGCGGAGGAGATGTGACCAAATCAAATGGTCAGACCCTCATCATCCCTGAAGTGTCCTCTGGCTTCTGAAAGGTGGGAACCTGACTCTGTTGCAGACTCATGTAAGGTGTTTGGCAGCTTTTAGCAAATTGGTTAATTGGCAAATTGGCTTTTGAAGAAATTATTTTCAGGGACATGACCTAGAGCCCACTTCTCTACCAGACACTGGTCCCTCATCACCCACTCTGGCCCTTAGCATGTCACCCATTCCAGGCTCTGACACTGACAACCTGCTCCAGCTCCTAGTTTGCTTCCCAGGCCTTTGACCTCAACTCACAGCTGGCCAAAACCAACCACCTCAGAGCCATTAATCAACTTGCCTGACTTGCCTTAGGCCCTTCTAAACTCTTTTTCATCCTTAGCTATCATCCTTGATCTCTCAGAATCACTGTCTCTGTCTTTCTCAAAGCTGGTTGTTTTTAATTCCACCACCACCTGGTCTTGTTGACTCATTCTTCCAGTTCAAGGCTGCTACCCTCTGGCAGAGTAAGCTGGCCCTTCATTTTCATAGTGGGAAGCCTTCAGAGTCATTCTAACTCATCCTCTCCATTTTTTGTTCTATTGGTGTCTCTGAGCTGTTTTTACTCACAACACTTCTGACACCAAACGTGCAGTGTCTTTTCTGACACCACTTCTCCAACTCTCCTACACCAGCTGGCTGACCTGCAATTCAATTTAATTCTGATGCTATCTACCTGGAATTAGAATCAGAGCCCACAAGCTAAGGGCTCAGTCCCACAAGACTGCCCCATTTCAAATGCTAGTCTCAAGTCCCAGGTTGTCACAGGTGCTTCTGATCGATTGGTTATAAATTTGGGGGTTCCCATAAACTCTTCCTCAGGTTCCATAATTCACTAGAATGACTCACAGAATGCAGGAAAGCACATTTATTGGTCTATTATAAAGGGATACAACTCAGGAATAGTCGAATGGAAGATATGCGTAGGGCAGGGTTTGTGGGAGAGGGGGCCCAGAACTTCCACTTCCATGCCCTCTCTGGGCGCACCACCCTCCCAGCACCTTGATGTGTTCAGCAACCCGGAAGTTCTCTGAGCCCCGTCATTTAGGGATTTTTATGGAGGTTTCATGACATAGATATGCTTGATTAAATCATTGGCCATTGGTGATTAACTCAATGTCTAGCCCCTCTTCCCTCCCTGGGGTGGGGAGGACAGGGCATTGGGGGAGGGGGTGTTGAGGTGAAAATTCCAACCCTCTAATCGTGCCTTGGTGTTTCTGGTGACCAGCCCTCATCCTGACACTATCTAGGGACCCCAGCCACTAGTCGCCTAGTTAGCATACAAAAGACCCTCTCATCTGCAGATTCTAAAGGTTTTAGTAGCTGTGTGCCAGGAACCAGGGACAAAGACCAAATATTTATTTATTTTGATTATATCATAGTATCCCAAACAAAACAAAAACTAACAAACTTGCCTGCTAAATTTCTGAAACTGTAAATGAAGACATTTCTACTTAAGAGCAGGCATAATTACCCTATTTAAAGGGCAGTTGTCTTCTTTGGGTTTCTGGATCTGACAACATACCACCAATTATCACATACCAACATACTAAGTTGTTTAGATTTTTACATTATTTATACTTACATATACTAAAATATGCTGTCCCTTTGCCCCCAGCATCTCCAGGGATAATCCCTCAGTGGTCAGGCTTTCTCTCCATGACTTGCCCTGTGCCTGTGACCTCAATAAGAGTGGGCAGCCAATTCAACCTGGTCCAACCAACCTCTTCCATCTGAATTTGAATTGTGAGGCATAGAGACTAGGAGTTGGGAGGTGCATGCCATCAATAGCAGAGCTTTAAGCAGATCTCTCAACTCATGCTGTTGAGATTCCTACCTTCTGCTTGTTTAAATTTTACTTAGATTGCATAAGATCTGGTACTGCATTTTCATACCTGCATCATACCAGACATTGTTTTCAGCAAGCAGAAATGAGATATTTCAATGTGGTCGATCCATTGGTTGGTTAAGTAGACATTCCCAGTCCCCTCTCCCTTGCTGTTTCCCCCAAAAGAGATTACAAAACTTAAATATTTTATTTCTCTGCTTCTCTTGCATTTAAGGGTGGCCATGTGATAGTTCTGGCCAAAGAAACGTAAGTAGAAGTCTTCTGAAGAACTTTGGAGAAATTTTTTTTCTGATAAAAGAGACAGATGCAGTATGCCCCTTCACCTTATTTCTCCTTTGAACTATAGGGGAAGCAAAACTTTTCCTCAACCCTCTTAGAGTCTCTGGCTGGGCCTGAGAATTAAGTTGACATAAGACAGGTTAACAAGAGAAGAGTGTACAAATTTCATTTTTTACATCTACGTGAGAGACTTCACAGAAAAATGAAGACGCAAAAAGCAGTTACACCTAAGTGCTTATATACCAGGTTAAACAAAGAGTACTAAGTGTGGAAAAGTAACTAAAATATATGGGGAGGCTAAAGGAAGATAAGGGTTGATTTAACAAGATCTGTTTGTACAGGTTTCCCTTAGCCTTGACTCCCAATCTCTGGTGATAAGAATATTCTTTCCTTCCTGGTGTAGAGAGGGCATCTTCCACATGAAAGAAAAAGTGCTTTCAGGAAGAAAAAGGGAGGTCACAGTGCCTTTCCTGAATCTGCTATTTTTCAAGTGCCTCTAGCTCAAAATTATCCTTATGCCAAAGTGGTGTATTTGGGGATGGCACATTCTACTACTATTCAGAACCCAGATGTAACACACCTGGAGCTTCAGCAGCCATCTTGGAACCATGTGTCAAAGGCCAACAGAATTGTAGAGGTGCTATTCCTGACACTATTGAGCTACTGGACCAATGCTAGTAACCACCTACCTCCAGATTTCTTGATGTGAGAGGAGGAAAAATGTTTAAACCTCTGTGAGTTAGGTTCTCCATTACCTGCAGCTGAAATGAATAATTCAAAAGCAACTCATTCCTAAAGACTAATTACCCTATGTATATCCGAAGAAAACAAAAACACTAATCTGAAAAGATACATGCACCCCAAAGTTCATAGCAGCATTATTTACAATAGCTAAGAGATGGAAGCAACCTAAGTGTCCATCAACAGGTGAATGGATAAAGAAAATGTGATATATATGTAGACACACACACACACACACACACACACACACACACACAGACACACAATGGAGTACTACTCAGTCATAAAAAGAACTTTGCCACTTGCAACAACATGGATGGACTTGAAGGTATCATGCTTAGTGAAATAGGTCAGAGAAAGACGAATGCTATATGTTATCACTTACATGTGGAGTCTAAAAAATAAAAGTAATGAATATAACAAAAAAGAAACAGACTCACAGATACAGAAAACAAACTAGTGGTTACTAGTGGGGAGAGGAAAGGGGGGGAGGGACAAATAGGGGTAGGAGATTAAGAGATACAACCTACTATGTAAAAAATAAATAAGCTACAAGGATATATTGTACATCACAGGAAATATACCCAATATTTTATAATAACTATAAAGTATAATCTTTAAAAATTGTGAATCACCACGTTGAAACTAATAGAACATTGTAAATCAACTACATCTCAATTTTTAAAAAAATGAATTACGCCAGTGCAGAGAAAGTACTTCCTGGTATTGAGACAGTAAGCCAAAATGTAAATTTCACTAGTTCTATGCGGCCTTCAATTGTTTTCTAATCACTCTACATATACTCCTTAATCATGGGAACCATATCATCCACCTTATTTAAAATATCCACAATCCTTGAGCAGGGCTGGACCATCAGAAAAGTGTTTTTTAAATACAATATTCTTTTCATGAAGCACTAGGGCTCCAGATAAGGTACACCCCAGAATCTGTAACTAGTTTCAGAAAATAGTACCCTTTGGAACCAAGGGTACTGTTTGTTTTGTTGGAACCAAACAAAAAAACTAATGTGATTCAATACAGGCAGAAGTGACTCACCCTAAGAGGGAGTTATAGATGTGTCTGCAGAGAACACAGTGTTCTGTGTATAAGAAAACCGGAATACAGCCACTTGGCAAAAGACAAAATTGGATCTACACCTCACACCACGTACAAAAATAGACTCCAAAGGAATCAGAGATCTTAATGTAAAGAACAAAACCCAACAAGTACTAAAAGAAAACACAGATGGATTCCTTTATAATCTGTGTGTAGGGAAAAGCTTTTGAATTATAATTCAAAATCCATATATAATAAAAGACTACATTTAAAAAAACAAAAACAAAACCCAAAACTTTTGCATGGCAAAAATCACCATAAACAAAGTCAAAAGACAGACTGGAAGAAGACATTTGCAAAATGTATCACAAATAATGGGCTAATTCTCATAACAAGAAGTACATCTCAAATCTAACAGCAAATAGGAGGGTAACACTGACACAGATTAGAGCAACTCAGTAGGCAAGAAGGGATATATTACCATTCACTAGCTAGTTCTCATGCATATTAGGACTTCATAGTTAAATCTTACAGGCAGAAAGGTTCAAATGCTTACCTATCTACAGATAGACTCTTACAAGTAGTCAGGGGGTGTCAGATCTAGTGTGCAGAAGAATTTCTGTCAAATCTGTAAAAACAAAATATGCACTCTATATTTTAAGAAATACAAGGAGAATTCAAGGATACTTTTGACTCGGACATTTTCCCTCCTCACCTGGTTTTAAAAAAATTAAAAAGCCTTGGGATTCTGCTGGAGTTCTGATTTTTGCACTGATTTTAGAAAATAACTCCCACAAATAATATGCTTCCTCTGTCCAACAAAGATAAGATTTTACGTATTGGAATCATAGTAACTCCACCTGTATGTAGAAGCTTCATGAATTCCTGCTTAACCAGCCATCAGCCCTCTTGTCCTTTCTTTGAAATACTCAGGGCAAGAAATGTTTGTTGACTTCACTTGACTGAGCAAGTTCCTGCTTAACAGTATTTATAACCAGAGTCATAGTTTCACTATTGTTAGAGTCATCAACAAATATATATTGATCACTTTCCATGTGTAAACTAGAGTACTTGCAAGCTTAAAAATGTTGACATCCACCAGTTACAGGGACCAGGTCTACTAAGAGGCCAAGGACAACCAAAGTGAGGAAATAAGAGGCCTTCAGAATGTGGTTTGTGAACGGAATACTATTGCCCGGGCATTAGGAAGGAATTATAACAATTTCGGGGGGAACAGGGCCAGCTTCTGAAATGGCTTAGGGCTTGTAGTCAAAAGAGGCCCAGTAGGAATATAAAAGGAATGAAAAGGTTGGCATGGCAACCCATGATGCAGTCCTCACAGCTATGAGGTACCTCTTGCCACATCTCCTGCTCATGTGTCATCATCAGCTGCAATTCCTGGCAGGCTGAAGGCTTCCAACTTCAAGTGTCAACCATCAAGTCTTCCAACTTTTTTGTCTCAAGGCTTTTTCCAAAGCCTCGGTATCTCTGCTCTGCATACATGTAGCTGGAAGTGTGCCCCAGAAGGCATTCTCAACCAAAGAGTGAGGGACAAGTGATCCCACCTCACCACCACTCCCCCAACCCCGCTCCGCCATCCTTCAGAGGGGCATTCTACAGAGGGTCCCCAGCAGAACTGAGCCCCAGTTGCCCACAGTGGTGGCTAGCTGGATACTGGCCTTTCCTTCTTCCCTGTTATTCTTTGCATTCTTATTCTGACCTCCTAGGGTCATCCCCCAAATGAGTTATTGCACTAGGGTTTTTGACCCAGTCTTTGCCTTTGGGGGAACCCAAACCAAGACAGTCCTACTCTTGGTGAAGGAGGAATAAGATCAACTGAAAAAGCAGGTTGAAGTTTTAGACTCAGTCAGGCCTGCCTGAAAAGAATAGGGTACCAGAGAGAAGTGGGTCTATCATACGTGTTCAGGGGAGAGTGGAAAGAAATGCTTCTGTTATATTTAAGGCCTACGCAAATCAGAATGCCTTCCTTCTCTGTACCTGACTATACTTTTTTTTTTTTTTTTTTTTTAATTTTTTATTTATTTATTTATTTATTTATTTATTTATTTTATTTTTTGGCTGTGTTGGGTCTTCGTTTCTGTGCGAGGGCTTTCTCCAGTTGCGGCAAGTGGGGGCCACTCTTCATCGCGGTGTGCGGGCCTCTCACTATCGCGGCCTCTCTTGTTGCGGAGCACAGGCTCCAGACACACAGGCTCAGTAGTTGTGGCTCACGGGCCCAGTTGCTCCGTGGCATGTGGGATCTTCCCAGACCAGGGCTCGAACCCGTGTCCTCTGCATTGGCAGGCAGATTTTCAACCACTGCGCCACCAGGGAAGCCCTGTACCTGACTATACTTTTATCTTTTTCTTTTTACTGGAATGAGAAGGGCACCTAAAAACAGAGACCAAACAGTTTCACTCTCACTTTATTCCCTATTAAATGCAGTGTCACACAATGGCCAGATATTACAATCTGAGCTTTGAACTCTTTACCAAAATTGAGATTATTTGGTGGTCCAACCAGTCCTAGATTCCAAAATAAAGATGGCTCCTCTTGTGAGGAATAAAGTAGAGGAGACCTAACGCTTTGTCCACAGCCTGTAACCAAGCTCCTGGAGAGTTTCCAGAGCAACTGTTTCAATAAAGGACTGGGCAAGGTTCTGTTCTGGCTACTTGCATTACCTTCTTTAGGGCAAAAATTATTAGCCCAACTATAATTATCTTAACTTTCCTTGGTGTACATGGGTCAAACTTCTTCCTAAACGTGTATTTCAAAAGAACAAGCAAGCGGGAGTTCTGAACAGAGAGGCTTTGAGCAGTCTTTGCAGATGTTTTATGTTCTCCCTTGGGGAAGATAAACAGCCCATCTTTCTAGAGGAAGCACAGAGACCTTGGCAATACTGTTCTTTCTTTTTTTATTTTTTTAACATCTTTATTGGAGTATAATTGCTTTACAATGGTGTGTTAGTTTCTGCTTTATAACAAAGTGAATCAGCTATACATATACATATATCCCCATATCTCCTCCCTCTTGCATCTCCCTCCCACCCTCCCTATCCCACCCCTCTAGGTGGTCACAAAGTAGGCAATACCTTTCTTGAGAACAGAGGTTAGTTTGCTAATTCCACTCATTCTCCAGCAGAAGGGAAAAATTAGCTTTAGGGATGTTTGGACCCAGCTAGGGAGATTTTATCAAGAACATCTCATAACATACTGTCATTCAAGAAGCACAAATTCTTCAAAGCCTGGAAAGTGTAAAGTCAAACGGAAAAAGTAAGATTTTAGGGTTGAGACAAGGTCAGGAGACTTATCAGTGCTCATAGGGGCCCCCAAGACATGGGCTTTGAAAGCATCAATAACTCATTTCATTTCAGTCCAGCCGAAACAAATGTGGAAAGAACTGGAAACCTTCTCAAGGAGGCAGGAGTCACAGGCCTAAGAAATTTCAGAGAAGGAGGTAGCCATTGTGGTAAAAAAGCATGGAGATCATGGTAGGTATTAAACGATGCAGAGGAAAAAGCAGGGAAATCAAGACCACACGCTGGTTGAAAGTTGCTGGTAACTATTCATTCAGTGTTACAGGTGTTAGAGCAATGAATAAGACCAGTGAGGCCTTTTATTCTTTTTTTCTTTTTCTTTTTTTTTCTTTTGGCTGTGCCACTTGGCTTGCAGGATCTTAGTTCCCTGACCAGGGACTGAACCTGCGCCCTTGGCAGTGAAAGCACAGCCCTAACCGCTGGACCACCAGGGGATTCCCAAGGCCCTTTATTCTGAAAAGAGAGAAAGAGAGCCCTCTTTGCTAGTTTCACAGATTACGTTTTTATGTTCAACCATTTGTAGTATTATACATTTTTGGTGGATTTAGCTGAAACTCAAGTCTAGATGTTAATGAGAATTCCATTGACATTTCAAGCTAATGTTTATAAAATAACAGATCTTTGATCTTAGGTTTATATCTTTTGCTATGCCCGTAAAATCTTGATAGTAAAATTGTTTCCTGTTTTTGAGCTAAGTGATCAGCAACTGGTTTGGGTACTTACTGTATGCTCACCCAGTATGGGGACAATATGGAAGATTTAGAGGTGGGAGCCTTTCTTCAGTTTTGAGCTGGGCACATTGTTGCTGGAAAAAAAGGTTACATTCCCCAGCTCCCTTGTTGCTAGGTATGGCCTTGTACTTCTGGCCACTGAGATATAAACAGTGAAAAGGAGCTGACTCAGCTGGGAGGGGCCCTTTTTCCACCCTTTTGTTTTCATTCTGCTCCTTCCAGAAGGACTGAAATGCAGATATGAAAATGGAGCTCTAGTTGCCATCTTGGACCATAAGGTGACCCTGAGGATGGAAAACACAGGCTGAGGATGGTGAAGCAGAGAGACAGAAGGGTCTCTGAAAGCATCTTGCGCTTCCATGTTAATCCTAGATGAACTATTTCCAGTTTTCTTTACCCAAGAAAAAAAAGAAACGCTTATCTTGTTGAAGCCACTTCTAGTTTAGGCTTTCTGTTACTTGTAGCCAAATTCATTGCAATTTGTAGCAGATACAGTTAGGGTGCTATACACTTTTTGGGCCATATTTACGTACGAGCGACAGTACTTTCATATTAAAAGATGGCCTACTGGGGCTTCCTTGGTGGCGCAGTGGTTGAGAATCTGCCTGCTAATGCAGGGAACACACGTTCGAGCCCTGGTCTGGGAAGATCCCACATGCCGCGGAGCAGCTAGGCCCGTGAGCCACAACTACTGAGCCTGTGCGTCTGGAGCCTGTGCTCCGCAAGAAAAGATAGGCCACGATAGTGAGAGGCCCGCGCACCACAATGAAGAGTGGCCCCCGCTTGCCGCAACTAGAGAAAGCCCTCGCACAGAAACGAAGACCCAACACAGCCAAAAATAAATAAATAAATAAATAAATTAAAAAAAAAAAAAAGAACAATCATAAAACTGACATTTAAAAAAAAAAAAAAAGATGGCCTACTATTTGCAGGCCTGGGCAATTGTTCTTTGTCTCTTCTTTCAATGGAGTTGCTCAGGGAAGCTGAAGAGAGCCCCCTTGTGCCACTGTCCTTCTTTATTTTCTTTTACACTTGCCTTGTTTTTTCTCCCACCATTATAATTTCCTCCCTCAACTGGGAGCAAATACAAAGCTGAAGGAAGAGGTTGGGATTGGAAGAATGAAGGTGAACAGGAGGAAGATACTGGGGTCTTGACAACTGAGCTGGATACAGATTTTATAGTAGATGGCTCACTCCACTCTTATCAACTGAGACCAGGACCACGTTTATTATTATTGAAGGAGAAAAAGTGGTGCTCACACTTGGGTCAAAATGTGTTCTTTTTCTTTCCCCCTTTTATTGATCTCTCATTGACTTTTTTGGGAACCAGTCACCCTAGCCAAGAATCCCTAAGAATCTCAGGAATAGATGTTTACTCCTCATTATAGATATGCTGTTTCTATTGATATGCTGTCTGAGCATTCTTTTTTCCTGAGGATTGTAAATTCCTTTAAAAAAAATATATATTCCAATATATCTCATACCCACTCCCCAACTGATTCTACAAAGCTGGGGAAGGGCCTAAAGAGAGGAATGGGGAAACTGTAAAGAAAACAAACAAAATCACTGTTAAACAGTGAAAGCAGGTTTGGTGGACAGAAGAAATCTTTAATTGTGGGCACCCTCTCCTGCAGAGACCTTTGCTCCTAACTTCAAGAGAGGCTCCAGCTATTGATTTCTGTTTAGAAAGTTTTAGAAACAAAGAAGAAGCAGAATTCTAAGTTTTGCTACTGAAGTAAAATAGCAAAAAAAATTAAAAAAGAGTCGTAGCCAAGACTTTGGCCTACGTGAGATGCCACCAGTAGAAACTGGAGATCAGCCAACCTGCTCATGACTTCCTCACCTTTTAAATATCTCATATCCTACAGTACTTCAAGATTTCTGCCTAATTAAATGTTCTGCTCCTGTATCTGTCACCTCCATTCTCATGCTCACAATCTTGACTCTAGTGCCTAAAATAGCCTTCCTTCAAACCACTTCCTCCCCTTGTTTAAAACACCCTGCACCCCAACTCCATGCCCTACCTCTTTTCTCAGTGGACCCTTGGCATACCTCACTCAGAACCCTTACCATGTTATCTGGAAGGATACGTTTGTGTATGTTTTCTTATTTAAATCTGCACCTTGAGGGACTTCCCTGGTGGTCCAGTGGCTAAGCCTCCCCGCTCCCAATGCAGGGGGCCCGGGTTCAATCCCTAGGCAGGGAACTAGATCCCACACGCCACAACTAAAAGATCCTGCATGCCGCAACTAAGACCTGCCACAGCCAAATAAATTAAAAAAAAAAAAAAAAAAAGACTGTGCTTCCACTGCATGGGGTGTGGGTTCAATCCCTGGTTGGGGAACTAAGATCCCACATGCCGTGCGGCACAGGTAAAATATATATATACATATAAAAATCTGTACCTTGAGTGCCTAGCTCTTTGCCTAGCATAGAGTAGCTCCTCCGTGAATATTTCTTGACCTTGAGCAGGAGTGATAATCAATCACAACATCTGCCAAAAGCTAAGTGACCAGTTATCAGTTGTAATGTACTAGTTTAAAAAGTCATCCCTGAAATTAAAAAAAAAAAAATTTGTGCAAGACAAAGAGAGAAAATTACCCAAAGCTGGAAGATATAGATTTGAACACAGCTGGAAACTGCGAATGGGAAATAAATAAGTAAAACTCTTCGTTGATGTTATGAAAGGTCTTTCACAATGGATCATCAGAAGCTTCAACAATCATGATATGTGCTGATACTAAAGATAGCACAGTGGAGTGGTTTAGAGCATGTACTCAGGAAATGGACTTCAGAGTTCATATTCCAGCTATGTAAACCTAGGCAGATTACTTAACTTCTCTGTTTCTGTAGCTCCATCATTTGTAAAATGCAGATTCTACTAATGCTTTCCGAATGTTATGAGAATTAAAGGAGTTAATATAAATAAAGCAGTTAGAAAAGTGGCTAGTGCATAGAAAGAGCTATATAAAATTTTACTACTATTGTTATTATTGTTCCTGTTACAATTCCTCATCCTAAAGCATGGCCTATGACAAGAAGAAGAAGGAAAAGTGACGGAGGGCTAACATACTTATATAAGTAAATACTAAGAGCTATGTGGATAAAGATGGCAATGTGGGTTATTCACTACTTTAAATTTAGATCTCTTAAAATTGTACTTTTATAACCTCTTTGCTGTGAGGGTAAACCCACAAAAGAAGAAAGCACATAGATTCCTTTGTCCCCATCCCCCCACTTTCCCCTTCTATGTGTGTCCTTGCCAAATATTGTGATTTATCATTAAGTACAAATTATTATTTAAGTGCATAAAGATCCTTTTGACATAAATTGGGAATCATATAGAAGTTGTTTTAAGAACATAAAACTAGACAGAGTTTCTTTATTACTTGCTTTTGAATTCATAATCTCACTGGAGTTATTAATTAAGCCGAGTTTGGGAATACAGTTTCCAAATCTTGGTCTAAAGACTTTTTATTGAAACACCTTCATAATCCTTATTTGAATTTATATTAGTAAGCAGTTGTATAATCTGTAACTTATAATTCTGAGATAGCTGGTCCTTTTGACTTCTGGGGACATTAAAAGTACGACAAAGTTTCTAGCTCTGAGTACTTACAGATCTTTTTTTTTTTCTTCTTCTTCCTTTTGATAAGACTCATAATAGGATACTTTAATTTTTGGTTAGTTCCCCTTAGTCTTCTTCACTGTGAAAACTCTTTCCTTCCATTAGGATCAATTCAACAAATATTTAACAGTCATCTAATTTTATGAAGGGGTATAAGGTTCATAAAGGAAGTTTCCATGTCTGTCATGTTGCTGCTATAACTCCAGTGCCAACCAAGGTGTGTTGCACATAAGGGGTGCTCGAAAAGTATTTCGTAAAGAGATATGAATAAAGATCCTATACTGAAGCAGTGGAGGATAGTAGAACCAGTATAAGTTTTAGATCTGGGTTCAAATCTCAGTTTTCCAAATTATTATCTATGTGATCTAAAGCAAGTTGTTTAACAAACTCATTTTTCCTTGAAAATGGAAATAATATCTATTTCATAAGGATTATGAGAATTTATCAAGATAATAGTTTATTAAAACTCCTCCTGAGTGTATAGTGGGTATCAGGGACTGCGTTTCAAAATATAGGTCTTTAAAAGTTGAGGGGATTTGAATTCCTGTTCTTAAGAAATTTCCACATAATAATAACATAGGTCACAGAATATGGACATGTTATGGGTGTTCAGAGTAGGGAGAGATGACTGTATTTGAGGGAATCAGGAAACGAGGTGACATATGAAATAGTCCTTGAAGGAGAGTTAGGATTTCAACAGTTGAAATGTGCAGGCATGTCCAGATTAAACAGAGAACATAAACAGGGAGCAAAAAGGTACTGAGTGTGACTGAAAAAAGGTCAGTTACTCTTTTGGCTGAAATGTAGGGTTGACACAGGAAGTAGTGAGAGATAAGCAAGAAATGTGGGGTAGGGCCATATTGGGGTTGCCAGTTTCTTTAATCCAGTAGACAATGAGCAACTCTTGGTAGTTTGGGGGCAGGCCAACGGAATAATAGGATTGGAAGGTGGAAGCACCTAAGAGTGGAGAGACCAGTTAGGAGAGGCTATTGCATTATTTCAGGCAAGAGATAATAAAGGTCTGCAGCAGGGAGGTGTCAGAGGGAAAGCAGACAAGACAAAGGAGGCACATTTCAAAGCGAATGGACAGTCTGTGACTAGTGCCTTGTGCTGTAGGGAGAGAAGGGGGGAAGAGAAGGAGGGAGAGAGAAACCCCATGACTGGAGCCATTTACTATTTACAGGAATGGGTAAATCACAGGAAAGTGTCGGTTTGGGTTTCGGAAATGGGTCAGCTTGAGGTTTGGATTGCTCCTTGCTGCCACCTTCCCTTTTTTACATCCTGGTTTTCAGGGCCACCTCCACCTCTCTCCACTCAGTAATTGTGCATTCTATCCTTGACCTGACCCTGCGTTTATCTTCACGCCCCAATTCTGCTCCCTACTACTCCTTCCCATTGTACTCTCACAGCCACGATGACCCCAGCTCAGGTCCTGGGCTGTAGGACACTCCACCCGCCAGACCCCCTATCGTCTTCGCCTAGGCAGCTTCCATGCGTGCGCCCCCACGGCTCTGTGACCAATAGGCAGGCCCTAGTGCTGGGATTCGACTGGCTATTGGTTGGCTGAGCCATGGTGAGAGATGGTGCGGTGCCCGTTCTCAGCCCGGGTGAGAGCTGTGGGCGGTTGTTAGGGCGACCGTTCGTGACGTAGCGCCGTCAGGCCGGGCAACCCCCAGATGATTGGCTAGACGATCGGACGATCCTTCCTTATTGGTCACAGGCTCGTCCGGCTCCGAGCGTGCGTAGAAGCGAAGGTTTCTTCCGCTCCGCGTCTCCGTTGACTGGAGACGCGCGGAGCGCCAGCTCCCGGGGACTGTGGCTTCTGGTGAGATCGGGAGGTGAGGAGGGCGGCGGTGGGCGGGAGCGGGTTAGGGTCGTGTAGGTGGCGGTTCTCGAGCTCCGTCCGGCCCTGGAAAGGGGCAGCCGGCACCTCCTGCCGTCCCGGGGGGAGCTGCGCTGGCGGCTTTGCCCGGGGTGGCGCCCCGGTCCCGCGGGGACTGCGAGGAGACGTCCTTGACGCGCGGCCGGCCGAGTGGCAGCCCGCATCTATACCGGGGAGCCGGCGGGCCAGGCTGGGCCAGAGGGGCGGGCGGCGGGCCGGCCTCTTCTGGGCTCCCGTCGCCATCGGTAGACTGGCGGGGCGTCGCCGCGTTCGCTGGCCCTGTCCGAAGTCGGCGGTGCTGGCCGCGCAGTCACGATCGTCGGGGCGGAAAGGGTGCCAGGCAGGGTGATCTCGGAGTCCCCTTGATTCGAGGAATGCTAGTGGGCTGTGGGGCAGCCAGGCCCGCAGGTCGGGGAGGGAACGCGAGAAGATCTATCAGGTGTGGGCGTTCACGCCCAGGCTTGCTGTTCTCACTGGGTTCACGCCCTGGCGCTGCTGTTCGTCAGCACCTTAAATGCTGCTGACTAGCTCAGAGCCGTGAAAGAACCGTGGATCTGCATAGATGCGTCCGGTTATTTCCAGGTGAAACGGATTGAGAGGATGCAGAGCCCAAGGTAGAGACTTGCCCAAAGACTTCAACGATTCTTCTTCTTCTTCTTCTTCTCCTTTTTTTTTTTTTTTTTTTTTTGTCAAGGGGCGTAGTCTCCTTGGTGCTGATTGCTGATGTCCTTTAGTCCAAAGCTTGTAGGTTTTTCGGAATATTTGGTTTTGGTATTTTGATAAAGAAAAACGTAAACGTAACTTGGAGACTCACAAATAGAACAACAGTCAGTTTTTGTAGTAGGAGGAGTTTGATGTACTCCATCTTAAATGGTCGTTTGAAATTTTTCAGGTCTTTGAGGACATGCCTTCTTAGACTTGGTCCTGAAAAGTCATGGGAAACATCTGTTTCCAGGCCGTACTAAGTAATCGTGTAAAATTTTAGCATCACGCAATGTAGAGAATGTATTTTTTTTGTTTGCTTGTGAATGAATTTTTTTCTCCGTGCAATGAAAGACATTTTTTGATTTAGAGGTAATCTAGCAAAGGCCCAGAGTGTACTTTGGGGATAGACTGGATTGTGAGGGCCTGCTTAGTGGTAGTGTCTTTCCAATTTGTGATAAACTTGGCAGTAAAGACAATGGGAGTTAGTAATATGAAGGCTTAAAAAATGTGCAAAGATTACATCATTAACATGTGAAAACGGTTGTGTGTGTGGCATAAGCATTTCAAGATGAAGTGTGCACACGCATACGCATGTGCATGTGCTCTTTTTATTCTTGTATGATCTAGTTTCTAGGCCATGGATAGATAACCACATCTATATCACTATCTATTTAGGTTGACCATATGAAATTGCTGATATTTGACATTTGACCATTTTTCCCATACAAAAAATAGTTTCATATGGTTCACTTAATACTTGCCTTTGTTAAAGAACTTTGGAGCTCTAGCCTCATAAGTGAATAAAAAGATACGTGACTTACAAAGAGGCACACCATGTCATAAAATTGGGTAGAATCCAGGTTTCCTGATTCCAGTGTGAGAATTTTTTCCCATAGGATACTGGGTTGAGCAGCAGAATTCTAGATCCTGTTGGAATTAAAAATGACTCAGTACAAGACATGGTTTGTTTGTTTATTTATTTATTTATGGCTGCGTTGGGTCTTCATTGCTGCGCTCGGGCTTTCTCTAGTTGCGGTTGAGCGGGGGCTGCTCTTCGTTGCGGTACGTGGGCTTCTCATTGCGGTGGCTTCTCTTGTTGCAGAGCACAGGCTCTAGGTGCGCGGCCTTCAGTAGTTGTATAGCTCACAGGCTTCAGTAGTTGTGGCGCACGGGCTTAGTTGCTCCGCGGCATGTGGTAGCTTCCCGGACCAGGGCTCGAACCTGTGTCCCCTGCATTGGCAGGCGGATTCTTAACCACTGCGCCACCAGGGAAGTCCCCTACATGTTTCTTACCTTCAAAGAGACAAAACGTACACAGCAGTTAATTTGAGAACAGTGTAAAATAGTGTATAATCAAATACTGGAATGTGTAGCACAGGAAGAGTGCTGAGTGGGAGGAAAGAATCAGAGTAGGATGCCAAAGCATCTTTTTCTGCAATTGGCCATAGTAGGTGGTTTTTGTAGCATATTGAGTTAGAGTTTGGGGATTCAATTTAATTTAAATTATCCATTCTTTTGAATAATCTGTGAAATGTTTGCAGCATACTTCAGTCTGAATAAGCAAGGCATACATTGCCTAACTTGATTTTTTTAAACTAAAATTTATTTTTATTGCAACATGGCCTAAATACTGTACTTTGAATTGGCATGAGCTGTCCCTATTGCCTGCTCGTGCCACTTGCAACTGCTGATGAAGTTGGAAGATTGGATTCCATGGCATTTAAATGATTTGCATAATCACAGGGAAATGGGGAGGGTGCTAGTGGGAAATGTGCAATTATAGTTACTTTTGACACACCTTTGTACATTTGGTTACTCATTTTGTATTTCCAAATAGGTGAGGTTCTCTGTGTTTGGGGATGGTTTATGGGATCATGTCACGGGATCATGTGTAAATCTTTTCCGGAATGTTGCAAAGATGACTTTACACCTAGGAAAGAAATGTCCCAGAATTGACAATGCTACCATGAAGCTTTTGAGGGAAAACATAATGTCCCTAATATATAATTATACATTAATAATGCTAAACCTATTTGTGATCAAATTGGGATGCCTTCTTGCTAGCAGCTCAGATTTTAATTCAACCGAATTAACTTTTTAATAGTGAAGAATACATTTTCTTGATAAGGGAATATTCTAAATTGAGAGGGCTTGGGGGGAGAGAGTGTTAGAAACTTTAACCTAGTTTCAAAAGGTGTTTTTAGTTAATTCATTTTCTGCAACACTGATGCTAGTTGATCCTTTAGACTAGTTTATACGGTTTTGTTTTTTTGTTTTTAAATATAAGGAAGTTATGTGATAGAAGGCTGTCATGAAAATCTAGGCTCTTATGAGGCTTTTAGTTGAAATGAAGTAGAGTTCAAATCTAAGATATGATTAATATTCTCCAATACTTTAAGTCCAAGTCCCTGCTAATTTAATAGAAAGTATGTTTGTTATTGTTGTTCATTTTCCAGGATAGTATAGGAAATGTAGCCTCTCTTCCCCACCCCATCCCCCCTTAATATGTTCTCTGAATGCAGAGAACTGGGGGGCTTGAAGTGGGAGAGTTATATCCATATCTTTAAAAAAGTCATCTTTAGGTCTGTGTCAAGATGTGTCAATAAAATGCATGCTACTGTAGCTTAAGAATTTATTTTTAATTAGCAGGTATTTGTTGAGCAACTGCTATGTATGAGTGCAAGGTGCTGGAGGATGAAGTGAGCAATAGGCCTCAGGGAGGAAGGTTGAAAAAGCCTGAATAAACACAGGCAGATGCATGCCACATTTATACATTTCAGTGACCCGCCCACCTTTTAAAATTGAGACCCACAGTAAGAAATACATTTTATGTCGGAAGCCAGTACATACACTCATATGTATAATTTCATGAAATGTAATGTTTCAAAAAATAATATCTACCCATACCACATGTCTTACCCACAGCTTTTTTCTCTTTTTCCTTTTATTTTAAAATATTTGTTCTGACTCATATACTTGATTTCATGATCTCATCGATCCAGTGAAGGGTTGTGACCTGTGGTTTGGAAACCAGGCATCTATTTGGTGGCCTGGTGTGGCTGAAATGTAGAGAATAGAGAACATTGAGTGATGCAGTGAGAGGTGACGCTTAGTAATTGCTTTGGTTTGTAAAAGCATCTCTTATTTTCTTTTCCCTAACACCTTAAATAGATTAATGCTTTATTTTCCTTAATTTGGTGCCTTTTTATTTTCTTTCTTCAATAAATGAATCACTTTCTTAATTATTACCATAAATGTGAGATTCATTTGAATTCTTGATAGTCTGTCAATCAGTGGCCTTAAAATTAAATCTTAATTGATTTTTATGGGTAGTTAATATGCTTTATCATAAGCATTAATTTTAGTATAAGAAGTAAGGCTTGCAAGTGCCTATATTAGAGATTAATAACTACACTAGATTTTTTAAAAAATCAGAATATCAAAATTATTATTACTATTATTTAGCCAGCAAACATGGAAAAGTTTTGCCATGGTAGTCATTAGGTCAAAATAACCCATATTCTGTTGGGAATTTTTGAATGCTATAGATGTCTACTTTGGCCAGCCATCCTCTTATTCTAGTACTGTTCCAGCATTTTTATTAACTGCTGTTAAAGTTTGGGAAAAGACCTCTGGTGACAGCAACATTAGGAAGGTTTATTAAACATTTTGCTAGTGACATATTATGCCATGTGTTTTATGGAATGGAAGAGTCTAATGGACTCCTGCCCTTGAGGAGCTTTATAAACTAAGGTAATGATTTACAGGAGGACACCGAACAAGTGGATTGTTTGGTATTTACCTTTTGCATAACTAGAATGTAGAGAATGAAGAGGGTGCTTATATGCGTTTTGTGTCAGGGTAATCAGAAAATAAATGTGAATGGTTGTTTCTCACTTTTGTTTTGTGCTTTATTGCTCTCCTCCTTGCCTCAGATAATAATCGGGCTGAGGTATTATTTGGTTTGATCTTAAATGCTCGAATTCATACAACTGATAAGAAAAAGCTGCTTTTAAGTTGTTTGTTAGTGAATAATAGAGGATTTAAGTGTTGTGAGTAAAGAAGTAATAACAGTTCTCTTATTTTAATTTTGTAATTATTTTCCAGAATTATAAGGAATACTGTCAAATAGTATTATTCTTAATATACAAGACACTGCATACAAATCAGGGTTTACAATGCACTTTTCCTTAAAATGTTTTCCTAAGAATACAGTGAGCTGTATACTAAGTGTTCATACTTGATATTCCTTCCAGGATCCAAGGATTCTTCAGCTACAATGTTGTCAAGACTTTTCCGAATGCATGGCCTCTTTGTGGCTTCCCATCCCTGGGAAGTCATAGTGGGGACAGTGACACTGACCATCTGTATGATGTCCATGAACATGTTTACTGGTAACGATAAGATCTGTGGTTGGAATTATGAATGTCCAAAGTTTGAAGAGGTTTGTGAGATTAATCTGATTATTGATTAAAGTAAATACATTTTGAATTTCTAAGAGTGTCTCCTTTTAGAGACCACATAATCAAAAAAACTTAATGAGTAAAATTTTTATTTCAGTATTCATAACTTTCATTTACTTATATAGTATGGAAATGCACTGGAAATACTTTTCTTTTGCTTTTGGTATACAAATGAGTGTAATTGACTTTACTTGAGAAATATAGCTTTCATAAGTGACTAACAGTGAAAAATGATCGGCTTAATAAACAGATTGTTTAAAAATTGGGAGTAAATTTTTGATTTGCATTGTAACATTTTATTTGACTTGTGCCTAAATTTATATTATCATGACGATATGTAAACTAATGATGCATGCAAAATAAAAATTCTTATTTTTGATTTGGATTTTTCTTTTCTATCTCTCCCAATAGGATGTCTTGAGCAGTGACATCATAATTCTGACAATAACACGATGCATAGCAATCCTGTATATTTACTTCCAGTTCCAGAATTTACGCCAACTTGGATCAAAATATATTTTGGGTAATAATTTTATATATTAACCTTATTGTGTGCTATCAAATTTTTGATTTACTGTGGAAATTTACCTGTTTGTTTAAATCATGTGTGTGGAAATGTGTGTGCTGCATGTATTCAATAGTTTCATTTCTTTTTATTCAAGTTAGACGTTCTGCTATTTGAGACCTTAATAATCTGGAGAAAATAGTATTATTTCTCTCAGAATATTGTATGGGACTGTATGTTATTGTGTGTGTAAAAAAGGATGAAGTTTTTTCAGTTTGCTGAATTTTGTCGTTTTAGGTATTGCTGGACTCTTCACAATTTTCTCAAGTTTTGTATTCAGTACAGTTGTCATTCATTTCTTAGATAAAGAATTGACAGGCTTGAAGTAAGTATTTAAGCATAAATATACTTTCTTTCAAAATATATATATATATATTTTTTTAATCTTTTAATTTTATTTATTTATTTATTTTTGGCTATGTTGGGTCTTCGTTTCTGTGCGAGGGATTCCTCCAGTTGTGGCAAGCGGGGGCCACTCTTCATCGCGGTGCGCGGGCCCCTCACTATCGTGGCCTCTCTTGTTGCGGAGCACAGGCTCCAGACGCGCAGGCTCAGTAGTTGTGGCTCACGGGCCTAGTTGCTCTGCGGCATGTGGGATCTTCCCAGACCAGGGCTCGAACCCGTGTCCCCTGCATTAGCAGGCAGATTCTCAACCACTGCGCCACCAGGGAAGCCCTCTTTCAAAATATATTGTTAAGAACTGTTCTTCTCCATGATATAAAGCATTATAGTATATAAATTATCAAAAGTTTATAGAAAATATGGGAACATTTTTCACGTCATCATTTAAATTTTAATACCTGTTAATGTTTTAGTATATATCCTGTCCCACTTTTTTATACTTAAAGAAAACTTCTGAGATCATGCTGTATATACTGCTTTATAACTTTTATGCTTTATAATAGTTTATCAACATCTTTGCGTGTCCTTAATGCTAAACTAAATTATTTGTAATAGCTGTCTAGTATTCCCCTATCCTCTAGGTTGGATTGTTAGGTTATTTAATTTCCCCCATTAATAACAACACTCTGATAAATGTCTTTGTAGCTAAATTTTTGTTTGTGTTCATAGTCATTTTCTTAGGATACATTCCTAGGAGTGAAACAGTGGCTGTGTAGGTTTTTAGGGCTTTTAAGTGCTGTTGTTGCCAGTTTGTTCTCTAGAAAGGTTGTTCAGTTTATTCTTCCATAGATAGTAATTAATGAAAAAAGAATTGCATACAGTATACAGGTTTCCCCTGCTATCTGAAAGTACAGCTTTCCTATGAAACCTTTTGTAAGTGAAGAAGCAATTACCTTGGGACACATCTTGCTAAGGAATGCACACAATAAATCAAGATAAAGCACAGATGCTCACAGACACAGTTCAAAGCTATGGCAGCTTGGTGCTGAGATGCTAAGTGTAGTTCCCAGGCAGTGCCGTTCTCACTCTCTGCTCCAGGTACCCACTGCCTCTGTAACAGTTCCCTGCAAAACAAACACTGAATGCTATTTTCACTTTTCACCTTTTTTTGTCAAAGTGAAAACCTTGTTTGGATTTCTTTTGGTTAGCAAAAATGGTTATTATGTAGGTCTTTCATAAAAGTGAAGTGGCGTAAAGCAAACTTTTGAAAAGTGGGGGACACCTGTATTCCTCTTTTTCCCCCATGTTGATTGACAAGGACACATTTTTATTTTTTTTTAACTAAGGATGATATTTTGCTATAGAATTATCAAAAGGTGTTTCTGTATAAATATATTTACATTTTTAACAAAAATATTCTTAAATGTTTTGAGTGACTAATATATTTAGCTTTGAGGATATCAAAGGAATATAGGTTACACCTTTTGGTCTGCAAAAAAGTAACACATGCCAGAGCTCATACAAGGCATGGGACGAGGGGTGGGGGGGAAGTTTTGGTTTAGGAAGGGATTTTTCGGTGATATTTTTTCTTTTGTTAAATAATAACCTGATCATCTTGTTTTCTTTTTTTCTTCCCCCAGTGAAGCTTTGCCCTTTTTCCTACTGCTGATTGACCTTTCCAGAGCAAGTGCACTAGCAAAGTTTGCCCTCAGTTCCAACTCACAGGTATTATTTATAAGACATGAATGTTAGTAGTATCCTTTTTTTCAGATTGTTTACATTAATAAGAAAGATTAATAGAGTTTCTTCACAGTCCAAGATTCAGGAATTGCCTGCAATTTTGTCAAGTCCTAAGACTGGTCTTCCTAGGAACCCTAGGAACTGTCCCATTTATCTGACAACTCAATTGTAATTCCACAGTTTCTAGAATTTGGAATCTTCCCTATTTTCCTTTTTGAAGTTTTCAGAATGTAAGGTATTATGTCTTTTGGATAAATTAGAGTATCTACCTAGTGAAACATGTCAGAGAACAGACAGGATCTAATGGAAGAATCTCAGGGTAGATTGATTTCTAAACCCCGTGAATTAACACTAGCATTATTTCCCATCTAAAGTTTTATCTTGGTGTTCATTAGTCACTTTAAAGAACGTAACATTTTTAATAATACTGAGTAACTGAGTATAAAATATCGTGTACTTCTGCCCTGATTATGTATTTGATGAATACTTATGATCATTTGAGCATTTTGACAAGGATATTTAGGTTTCATAATACTAATACGATCTCAAAAAATTTGCAACTAAGAACTTCTGTCAGTGGTAGCCAAAATATAAAATGTTGTAAGATTTATGTGGGATTTAAATGGCAGGATTAATGCACCACTTCAAGGGAATCTTCCTAAGAAATACCTCGTTCAGTAGACGGGGAAAGCAGGGCAGTGTACATATTCTTCTTCTTTAGTCCTCTATATTATCCTTTGTATCTGGAATGCCTGTTAGTCTTATTATACTGTGTATTTTATTCTTAATATAGTAAATTAGGTTTAGTAGAAGCCCTGGGATGCTCTAACATTTTTAAAAGTTATTTTGTACCTTACCCTCATTGATATGTTTGGTCTGTGTTTTAGGATGAAGTAAGGGAAAATATTGCTCGTGGGATGGCAATTTTAGGTCCCACATTCACCCTTGATGCTCTTGTAGAATGTCTTGTGATTGGAGTTGGTACCATGTCAGGTTTGTAAACAGTTTTTAATATATTTTAAAATGAGTTTGTAGAAAAATGAATGTATTAAATTGTATCAATTACTCTTAAATTCTGACTTTTAAAAGTCTGACATTACTCTTAAAATTTTTTAATTGTATGAATATGTGGGTATATCTGATCTGACCTTATGTCTCTCTGCTTTAGCAAAAACTTAGTAGGTTACCGATTTTTTTTTTTGAACAGATTTTTTTTTTTTTTACATTAATTAATTAATTTAAATATTTGGCTGTGTTAGGTCTTTGTTGCTGTGGGCGGGCTTTCTCTAGTTGCATTGAGCGGGGGCTACTCTTCATTGCAGTGCGTGGGCTTCTCATTGCAGTGGTTTCTCTTGTTGCGGAGCACGGGCTCTAGGCACATGGGCTTCAGTAGTTGTGGCATGTGGACTCAGTAGTTGTGGCTCGCTGGCTGTAGAGCACAGGCTCAGTAGTTGTGGCACACAGTCTTAGTTGCTCTGCAGCGTGTGGGATCTTCCTGGACCAGGGCTTGAACCCATGTCCTCTGCGTTGGCAGGTGGATTCTTAACCACTGCACCACCAGGGAAGTCCCCTGATTTATTTTCACTCTTACTATCTCATCATCTTTTCCTGTGCTCCACTTTTTTGATGACTTTAAGGTGTTTTTATTTGCTTTTTGTTTGGTTTTTAACCAAGATTGTATTCTAGGCTCATTTAGAAAGCATCTTCCAGCCTCCACTGTTGTCTGGACTAAATTAATGACTTGGTTCCTTGTGTTTTAATTGTCATGTAGGAGACAGTGCAAAAGTCAGGAGTTGGACAGATCTAAGTTGGGTCCACCTAACTGAGTGGTTAGGAAGATTTAATCAGACAGTATGCAGTACATCTTAGCACTTAGCCAGCATTGACCTCAGCACATATGTTTCTTCATCCTTAATTGGATAGTAGAGAATTAGATGTTAAATATCAAACATAGGACTCCATTATATAGGACAAAAATTATGGCCTCATGTGGAAATTTGCCAGAATGAATATATCATGCTGTTGTCAAGGTTTCCTAATCAATTAAGACTAGATTTTATGGCTTTCTCATGAGGGTCGCACTTAGTTAACTACTATTCTAGTGTACTTCCTGGTGCCTTAGTGCCCTCAATAAGGGGTTTCATTCTTTCAGAAGTATATTATCTAACTTTTAAGAGAGTAGTTAGTTGCTATTATTAGTTGAGGTCTGTTCACTAGATAGTATGTTAAATATATATAATGTTTCTTCTAACTTTCTGAGGGTAAATTTATTATTCAGTTATTTTACTTGTCATTCAAAGTTTATTTAGCAAAGATATTTTAAAATTAGTTTTTTTAATGTACATTTCTTAAAATTTACTCTTTTTGGGTATAGTTTTGAGTACTGACAAAGATGTAGTCATGTAACTGCCACCACAATCAAGAAAAAATGTTTTTGATCAGGTGAAAATATACCTATGTGATTTTATACAAGCAGAACAGTATATAAGAAGATGAGAGGATTAGCTAGGAACTGGTAGTGGGCTGTGAAACCAAGGATTATTCATTTGAAACTGATGTGGAAAGCAGTGGAGACTGATGTGGAAAGTAGGGTGATGAGTTTGGTCGTAAGTCAGAGCAGTGGACAAAGGAAGTGATTAGATTTGATGTTGGAAAAGCCAGCTAGGAGGCATTTACAGCCATACAGAAATGGTAAAATTAGGGATTTGGCTTAGGGTAGAATAAAAGGACAGATTTAACACATACTAACTAGGAAGTAAACCTTTGGAAAGCCAGTAAAAAAATTTTAAAAAGTCTTTACTTCTTGGAACTTGTAGATTGGTGCTGTCTCCTTGTAGTAAAAAAGTGGCACAAAGAGACTGTGCCAATGGGACAGAGTAAGGAAGAATGCCTGAAGAACCTATGACGACAGTAGTTACTGTTGTACAAAGGGAAAGAGTAGGTAGCCAGGTGGTAAAAAGCAATGGTCAATATGGTTTTGATAGTCTCAAGTTTGAAAAGATTATATTTGGCTACTTTTTAAATATAGGTTGTTCATAATGCTTTTGTCATTGTAATTTTGTATTCTCTTGAATTTCTGCATTTGAGAGTAATAGCTATAGAATTTTTAGAAAATACAATGTATGCTTTTTTTCTATTATTTAGTCAAATGATCTATTACGATTCAGAAAATAAAATACAACATTGAGGGTTTTTTTTGTATTACTCTAGTTAGCAGTTTTTATGGGAGAAGGGAATCAATTTTTATATGTATTTCAAAACATTTTTATATTTAATGTGAATAACATCAGAAATATGTTTTATATTTTATATTCAAGTTTATTAGTAAAGAGAGGGAGTAGAATTTGATAATCTAATCTTTCTCCAGCTCTGTTCCCTTCTATTTGAGATTACCAAGTGATACCGCAAGCATTTTGTAATGGAACATTTGTTAACTTTGGATCTTGGGTTGCCTTTTTACATTATATCATTTTTCAAACAGATCAATGAAATGAACCAAAATTGTAAGAACATCAATAGACACCACAGAGATTATATTGAAAATAGAGCTGAGTAGTACACATAAAATATTTATTATGATACTATATCAGGAATAGTATAACTAGCAGTGTGTTTTTTACAAAAAGTCCTTGGTCCACAGGTGAATTGCTTTTGTGGTGATGAGTGGGATTGGATCAGTAGTATAACGGAGGGGGAGGAGTTTGCTCCATTAGAGTTGACTGTCCTTGATATCCTATCTCAAAACAGAGTACTACCATTTGATAAAAGGGGATGATCAGACGGATATTAAACACTGCCGTGCCTGGCATTGTGACATTGGGGACATGGGAGAAGCCAAGGTCTCTGCCCTCGAGGAAGTTATCCTCTGTGTATCAGGCTTCACAGCACCTCTGAGTTTCTAATTCTTTTTCCAGTAGATGGCAAAGAGCTTAATATACTTCCATGTATTTGTCTACCTATAGGAAGAGTCCTTGTGAGGTATGCAGCATCAGAAATACACATACTGCTTTACTAGCTAATGCATTTAATTTTTCTCTAACCAGGGGTGCGTCAACTTGAAATTATGTGCTGCTTTGGCTGCATGTCAGTTCTCGCCAACTACTTCGTGTTCATGACTTTCTTCCCAGCGTGTGTGTCCTTGGTTTTAGAGGTAAGAGCAGTTCTTACTTATATTAGAAGAGTAATATTTTTCATATTAGTTCACCTAAAGAAAATTAGCACCCTCTAACGTAGTGCTGACTTACTTTGTAGCTTTCTCGGGAAAGCCGCGAGGGCCGTCCAATTTGGCAGCTCAGCCATTTTGCCCGAGTTTTAGAAGAAGAAGAAAATAAACCAAATCCTGTTACTCAGAGGGTTAAGATGATTATGGTAATTATACAGTTTTCTTCTTCTTTCATTATTTTTGGTTCCAGTATCATATTCTGCTTTTCAATTTTTTTTCCTTCTTGTTGTCTTTGTGCAATGTTTGGCTCTTTCACTGATGTTCCTCTTCTTCTTTTTTTTTTTTTTCCTATCTTTTTTTCTCATTTCTTTGAGGCCCCTGGTTTTCTCTCTGCCCTAAATAGATTTTTCAAGTTCTTCCACTTTATCTCTCTTTGAAAATCTGTTCTTTTTTTTGGAATGTTTTCAGCTGTTCAATGGGGCCATTGCTTTAGTCAGTCACATAGCAAGCCTGGGTCTTTCTTTTCATGGTAAGGGAGGCCATGGGAGGATGGTAGTGTTTAATTATCCAGTTGCACAGGATGAGTTTAGGTTCCATTGATATGCAGAGGATACATGATTTTTAAATTTTTTATTTCAGTCTCTAGGCTTAGTTCTTGTTCATGCTCACAGTCGCTGGATAGCCGATCCTTCTCCGGCAGACAATTCTAAGGTTTCTTTAGGATTGGATGAAAATGTGTCGAAGAGAATTGAACCAAGTGTTTCCCTATGGCAGTTTTATCTCTCTAAGTAAGTTCCCCGAGCCCTACTTTGTTGTCTATGAATCATAGCACTCTATGCTACTGAGAGTTTAGGTGTGCCTTTTGTATTTGAGTAATAACATTTGAATTTGCTTTCTTTTATTCAGAATGATCAGCATGGATATCGAACAAGTTATTACCCTAAGTTTAGCTCTCCTTCTGGCTGTCAAGTATATCTTCTTTGAACAAGCAGAGACAGAATCTACACTCTCGTTAAAAAACCCTATCACATCTCCTGTAGCGACCCAAAAGAAAGTTGCAGGCGATTGTTGTAGACGTGACCCTATACTGGTAAGAAATGACCAGAAATTCCATGCAGTGGAGGAGGAGGTCAGGATAAACAGAGAAAGAAAAGGTGATTTCTTATTCTCTTCATTTTCCATTCTTCCACTGTTGATTTGTCAAGAAGTCGAGTCTTTTTTAAAAGTTCAGTGTTGTGAGATTTCTTTTGATCTCTTGAACAGTTGAGGTTATAAAACCCTTAGTGGCAGAAACTGACACCTCAAACAGAGCTACATTTGTGGTTGGTAACTCCTCCTTACTCGATACTTCACTGGAACTAGAGACACAGGAACCTGAAATTGAACTTCCCATGGAGCCGCGGCCTAATGAAGAATGTCTACAGATACTTGGGAATGCAGAGGTGAGAAAATAAAACAAACTCAAGCTGGTATCTTTCTTAAGAAAAGGAACTTTTTTATTAAAGGAAGGAAGGAAGTCATAGCTACTGAGTACCTAAGTTCTGGGCACACTGTTGCATGGTTTACAGGTGCTGGTCTTATTTATTTATTCCCTACAACCGTGTAAGATAGGTGGAATTTTCTCCACTTCTCAGATGAGAAAATGTAGGCTCCAGGAGGGTTAATTAAGTATGTCCCAAAGTAAAACATCTAGGAAATGGTAAAGCTGGGATCAAGAGTCCAAGATTTACTGACTCAAGTGTCACAGTGCTCTTTCTACTTTATTACTGTTTATTAAAGAGATGAGCAACTGCTGTATTCTCATATGTGTTAAGGTCTAGGAAAGCTTTCACACAGAAATGAACTTCAGAGAAAGAAGAAAGGTTTTGGGGGCTTTTTGTTTGTTTGTTTTGGTTTTTTGATGCACCTGAGGAGGCTTATTTTCTTTCTGATGTTTGAACAGGATGTCCTGCCGACAGTCTGCTCATGTGTTAGCGTGACTATTGTGTTCCATCCGTTTCTGCTTACTCTGGTTCATTCCTAATTTATGTGCATATGAGTGAGAATAGATTGTGTTTTTCTTTATCAATTTCCTTTCCCTCATTCTTATTAAGACATGTACCAGTATCTCAACTGTCATGCTGTATTACAAAACTTATAGGGTAGGTGTCAGAATCTTAATTTGAATTTTTTTTTTCTATGAACATCACTTGAAAAATTCAGTGTTTTGGTTTAACATTTGTTTAGTTTTCACATTTTTATAAAGAATTTGTTTTTATTTTGATGTTCTTATTTCTACTTAAATCATCTCCTTTAGAACTTCAAATTCCTTTGGGTTCTTAAAGTATTTGTGTTTTAGTTCTATGGAGAGCACTGTTTGTATTAAATGGTCTATTTATTATGAAGAGTATGAAGTATGGTTCTTCAAGTCATCTTTCATTTCCCTCTATCAACCCCCTTCCATTTTTTTTCCCATTTCTTTAGAAAGGTGCAAAATTCCTTAGTGATGCTGAGATCATCCAATTAGTCAATGCTAAGCATATCCCAGCTTACAAATTGGAAACTCTGATGGAAACCCATGAACGAGGTGTATCTATTCGTCGACAGTTACTTTCCAAAAAACTTCCAGAGCCTTCTTCTCTCCGGTATCTGCCTTACAGGGACTATAACTACTCCTTGGTATGTTATTTCCTTGATTTGAGCAGGTTTGCTTTGTAGCTTTAGTCTTTAGTTTTTCAGTCTTTCTCTTGACTTGTCTTTTATACGTACATAGTTTTATAAAACATCTTCCTTTTTAACTCATTTTACTGTAATTTTGTATTCTGCTTATGATATAGGTCATCAAAATTCAAAAATATTTTTCCTGTTGTTATTTATAGTCATTACTCAAGACTTTTAAAGAGTAAATAAAAAATTTGGTTGAAAAGTACACTAAAGCATTAAGTTTGAAGAAAGTTATTAACGACAAGGGCTGGGTGTTTGCTATATAGATTTTCACTTGGTGCCTGACTTTACCTTTTAGGTGATGGGAGCTTGCTGTGAGAATGTTATCGGTTATATGCCCATCCCTGTTGGAGTGGCAGGACCTCTGTTCCTGGATGGAAAAGAATTTCAGGTTCCAATGGCAACAACAGAAGGTTGTCTTGTGGCCAGCACTAATAGAGGCTGCAGAGCAATAGGTGTAAGTTGGCATTTATATATTTGCCTGTTTTAAGATACACTCTAGGCAGTGAGAAGACATTTGGGGACAATCAAGGACACCTTTTGGGACAAGCAGAACTGTTTTCAGGATTAACATGTGCTTTTGTAACATACTCTGCATAGCTTGGTGGAGGTGCCAGCAGCCGAATCCTTGCAGACGGGATGACTCGTGGCCCAGTGGTGCGTTTGCCCCGTGCTTGTGACTCTGCAGAGGTCAAGGCCTGGCTCGAGACACCTGAAGGGTTCACAGTGATAAAGGAGGCATTCGACAGCACCAGCAGGTATGTGTGTGGGCATATATGTGCATTTATGTTTATTTCAGAACCAGTGCCATCTTCTAGGATGGCTAAACATAACTGTTAACGTATTGACTGCCTAAGATGATGTAACAAAATATCAACTTTAAATCCATTCTTTCAAAATGAGTAATATTAATGCTTTGTTGGGATGGGGGAGCAGAACGTTGATACAAATGAATATCTCCATAAAGGTTAATTAGAAAAAAATAGTGTGAGCTGGTAAGTTTGTGCGTTGGTTTTACGAGGCTCACTTTGATTAGACTATTACTTTGCCCTAGAAGAGTTTTGACCAAAACTTGCCCTAGGGCAGAATTGCCTGAGAAAAAGATGTCCCAAGCAGGATAGAGGTAAATATTAGTATAGCAGATTTACTTTGAATACAGAAAATTAAATTTATAAAGAAGTATAATCAATACAAATGATAACCCCACTATAGTTCAAGCTTATATGCTTGTTTTTATATGGACTTTTACAGTTTATTTATGATGACATGACTTTCTGCAGCCCTCCCTTCTTGCAGCAGGTAAGAATGAGACAGAGTTGAAGTAGTATTCTAATATAATGTTTAATTAAAGAAGAAGGTACATTTAATATGTAGTTTCCATGAGCTTTCTCTTATGTGTAAAATGAACCAACTAAGCTAGACTTTAAGACAACTTCCATTTTCTTAAAAAAGTAAAAAATAAAAAGTCTTTGCTTCTTTTATTTACAGATTTGCACGTCTACAGAAACTTCATATGAGTGTGGCTGGACGCAACCTTTACATCCGTTTCCAGTCGAGGTCAGGTGATGCCATGGGGATGAACATGATTTCAAAGGTGAGCATGGATGGACTATAAGAGAACTTGCAGAAGTGACTGTCCCTGGAGGGGGGAACAGACTTGCTCTTTACTTTATGCCCTCCTGTACTTTTGAATTTTGTACCATGTACACATACTGCTTACTCAAAGAGTTAATTGATTGAAAGATTTTTATGGAAAGGTAAATATTGATTCATGTAACTCATGTTATATAAAGCAGGCATTTGTTGATTGGTGTTGTTTGTATTTGATATATTTAATTTAGACTTAACATTGTACATGTTCTGGGTCTACTCAGAAGGGCTGGGAGGAATCTGGGGATTTGTTCTTCAAAACTTTCTTAAACCTGAAAGCTGACCTCTTCTAGAGGCTTCAAGACATATTTAAGAAGCCAGGTTCATGTGTGTATAGTTCCTTTAATTATCTCCTTATAAGAAGATTGTGTATAGCTTAAATTTTATTCTACTGATATTTGTTATTTATCAGATAGAAATGTAAAATGTTAAAGTCAATTAGCTAGGTTAATTGTGCTTTACCTGTTATAAGGACTATTCAGAGAGTATAGTGACTAAATACATACGCTTTAAAAATTTCCAATAAATAGTATAGCAGTTCCTGAAAAAAATAAAAATAGAATTACAAGCAGGGTCTCAAAAAGACGTTCGTATAGCCATGTTCATAGCAGCATTCACAATAGCCAAAAGCTAGAAGCATCCCAAGTGTCCCTCAGCAGATGAATGGATAAATAAAGTGTGGTATGTGCATACAGTGGAATGTTATTCAACCCTAAAAAGAAAGGAAATTCTGACACATGCTAAATGTGGATGAGCCTTGAGGTTCACTTACTAACTGAAATAGTCTGGTCACAGAAAGACAAATACTGTATGATTCCCACTTAAGAGTTCCCTAGATTAGTTAAATTCATAGGGACCGAAAGAAGGGTGGTTACCAGGGGCTAAGTGGAATGAGGAGTTGTTTAATGGGTATAGAGTTTCAGTTTTGCAAGACGAAGAGTTCTGGAGATTGCTCACACACAATGTGAATGTACTTAACACTACTGAACTATACACTTGAAAATACTTAAGATGGTAAATTCTATGTTATGTGTATTTTACCACAATTAAAAAAAACAAACTTAAATTGTCAATAAGTATGTTTTGTGTTTTTGAAGTGTGAGTTAATTGAATTAATTTAACTTAATTGGAAGTCATTGGAAGGCTTGTTTACATTATATGTAAATCCTAATGACTTTCCATTAACAACACTGACTTCTCTTTACAGGCTTGGTAACTTGGGCCTTTAGGTAACAATTTAATAACTAGAAGAGGGAATTTATTACATGTTGATGGTGGATTGAGTACTCACTCCCCAGTGACATGAATATAGTATTATATTCTCAATGAGTTTTTTTTTAATATTCTCATGATCCTATTCAATGACTACAAAGAACTCCGTTTTCATATCTAAAAACATATTAGGAAAAGATTATTATAGTTATTATATTTAGAAGTGCTAGTATTATTAGATACAAATAAAGCCTCTGATTTATAAATAACTGTGTTTTAATATAGTTTTTGTTGTTGCTTGCTGTTTGTTTTTTTTTGGCTAATAGGGTACAGAGAAAGCACTTTCAAAACTTCATGAGTATTTCCCTGAAATGCAGATTCTGGCAGTTAGTGGTAACTATTGTACTGACAAGAAACCTGCTGCTATAAATTGGATAGAGGGAAGAGGAAAGTCTGTTGTTTGTGAAGCTGTAATTCCAGCCAAGGTTGTCAGAGAAGTGAGTGATTGGATGACTGTTTTATTTTGTTAATCTTTCATTGGATTACAAAATTGGGAAAAGTAATATTGAGGGCTAAGTAAACTTGAATATATGGGTGTGTTTTATCTTATCTCGCCCATCTGCCTGTGGGTGGCATTCACAGGAACAAACCTTACTGATAATCTTTTTATTGAGGATGGGGTTTATATGGGGCCACGTCTGCACTCCCTTGTTTTCTGGAGGTACAGAAAGTAGATTTGGGTAACCCACTCCTGAATCTTCTGGGGGAAGATGTAAGATGTGCACCACTCTGTTTTCTAGGTACTAAAGACTACTACAGAGGCTATGATTGAGGTCAACATTAATAAAAATCTGGTGGGCTCTGCCATGGCTGGGAGCATCGGTGGCTACAATGCCCACGCAGCAAACATTGTAACCGCCGTCTACATTGCCTGTGGACAGGTGAGGGCGCCAGCCTCCACCTTTCTTGTCTTTCGTTGTTCTAAGTGAGAGAAGTTTTATATTTATTCCTTTCTGTTTTTTTTTAAGGATGCAGCACAGAATGTTAGTAGTTCAAACTGTATTACGTTAATAGAAGCAAGTGGTCCCACAAATGAAGACTTGTATATCAGCTGCACCATGCCATCTATAGAAATAGGGACTGTGGGCGGTGGGACTAACCTGCTCCCTCAGCAAGCATGTCTGCAGGTAAGACACATGGGGCACAGGCTCCAGTGACCTCAAGCCCACTTCTGACTCGTTGGGATTCTTTGTGTTTCTACCTGATACCACGTATCGCTCCCCTCTATATTTTAGCCGGTCTTTTCATTCGTTTCCCACCAGCCTAATCCAGTGTGTCCAAGTAAAGCATGTTCAGGCACCGGCTTAGTAAATTGAGAAAGTAGATTAAGAGAGCAAATGATTGGTCATCTGCTCTGAGTAAGTGCACTTCCAGCCAGGCTGTGGATGTTAGGTTCACTGTGGTGTATTCCATTGTTTGTTAGTACTGGCTATCAGATCTTGGAAATGTAGTACTTCCCCTGGAGCCTGGTTCTATTCTAATGCCATTGTAGTTGCCCTCATTTTAGTTGATTGAGTAGGAAGTTGTTGCCGTGCCTTGAAGGGTGAGTCCTGCTGTGTCTGTCCCTGGCTGCAGATGCTAGGTGTTCAAGGACCGTGCAAAGACAATCCCGGGGAAAACGCCCGGCAGCTTGCCCGAATTGTGTGCGGTACAGTGATGGCTGGAGAATTGTCTCTGATGGCAGCATTGGCAGCAGGACATCTTGTCAGAAGTCACATGATTCACAACAGGTAAGACTTAAAGATTTGTTTAGTATGTTTTCCCTGTACTTAAAATATGCAGTAGAAAAACCTACTTCTGAGATACAAGTCCTAACTTAAAATTTTGCATTCCTGATATTTTGTATATCTCTCCTTTGCCTTTTTCTGCTATAGGTCAAAGGTAAATTTACAAGACCTCCAAGGAACTTGCACTAAGAAGGCAGCTTGAATAGCCCGACAGTTCAGAAGTGAAACACAGGCGTTGGGTTCTAAAGGACTAACATAAAATCTGTGAATTAAACAAGCTCGATGCAGTGTCTTGTTGAGGATGAATAGACATGATCAGTGAGACAACTGCTTGGTTTTTGGCTCTTCAGAAAGTCTGAGGTTCTTCTTTCCAGGCAGAGTTCTCAGATCTGAGAAGTTTACATGCTTTACATGCTGTGCTCTTTGGAAAGATCTCAACATGGATATTATGCCTTTACAGTATCACAGATGGTAATCTACAGCACACTTCTGAAAGAGAATACAGCTGGAAAACCAAGTTTTCTTTTGATAAAATTCTTGGAGTTCATGGTGATCAGTGTGAGATTAAACCCTCCTCCTGTCCACACCCGCCCCAGCCCCAATCCTGGGTTGAAAATGGATTTTTAAATTATATTATAGCTGACAAAACTCCTGATTTCATAGTTAATTTATTAAGTCTGGGTTGTAGACCTTTAAAAAAAAAAAGAGAGCTAAGTTTATTTTTTTGTAAACGAATACTTCATTTGGTGCTGGTCTATTTTGATTTTTGCGGGGACAGGCAACATGATGATTCTTCAGAAGGGGACCTGCTTTCTTCAAAGGAAGATTTACTCTTATTCCCAAATTACAGAATAATGTGCTAAGCAGTGCTAAATAGTTCTCTTTCAAGAAACAAAATCACTGCATTTATCTCTGCAGGCTGTTTGTTCAGAGAAGACTCTTGTCTAAATACAAATGTTTGTCTAGATTGGCTATAACATATCTTTCAGCATATAAGCCTTTAAGAAACAGAGTTTTGTGCTTTTTATGAAAGATACAAGAGCTCTTAATATTGCTTAGACAAAGGTGACTCTTTATATCAATGACATACAAGTCTGTGACCTCTCTTAGAACTCAGGGGGTAGAAAACACAGGTTTGGAAGAAAATTACCATTTCTCGAAGCCAAGTTTAATTTCTTAAAAGAGACTTAAATTTATTTAGCTGAAAAATCTAGGTAGTTTTTTGTAAAGAACTGTACCAAATCTGTGTATGTTGTAATAAAGCTTCTTGTGCTGGGAGTTTATTGAAAGTGTTCAAGAAATAAACAAAAATCACCCGATATACTGGTAAAACACTAAGCTTGGGCCAGAGAAGGCAGTGTTCTTTAACGTTGTCCAGGAAAGCCTGGCTTGCTTGTTGAGCCTAATGAAGGGGAAAGTCAGCTTTCAGAGCCAGTGAAGGCGCCGTGTGAACGGCCGTGGAGGGAGTGTCCCTTGTCCTGTGGCCAGGAGGTTGGTGACTGAAACATCCACACAGGGCTCTTTGATGGACCCATAAAATCTTCCTCAGGGGGTCAGCAGAGTTGTTGAATCTTACTTTTTTTTTTAATGTACAACTTTTGTATAAATAATAAAGAACTCCTTATTTTGTATTACATCTAATGCTTCAAGTGTTGGTCTTGGAAAGCTGATGGCTCATGTAGAAGATGGACTCTGAAAAACATTCCAGGAAAGCCGTGGCAGCACGGAGAGCCTCTGAGTGATTGTGTCTGCATTGTTGGGGAAGATTGACATTTTCTGTTGTATGTAAAGTTTAAATTGCTTCTGTTGTGACTTTTCAGCCAGTGACTTCTTATTTATCTGAATTTTTCATGCAAGTGGCAGTGAGAAGTATTCTGAGTCTTCATTTTGGTGACTGTAACCAATATCTTGCTAAACTAATGTTTTGTACAGTTACTAAATTGTGTACATTTTGTTATACTTTTTTCCCCCAGTTCCAGTAAATTATGAAAAGGAGGTTAATACTGACAAGTGTAAGCAGTAACCTTTTTTGTTTGGATTAACCATAGGCCTGCCTGAGACCTGGAAGCTTTAAAGTCTGGCCAGAGTGGTACCCTGTAATTCACACTAGGTGTCCCAAGACCCATTCATCATTCCCATTGTCTTCTCCCACTCTACAACAGGAACAGCAGGTCAAGGTTATACATACATTAAAACTACCTTCCTTATACTTTGAATAGTTCAGATTTATCATCGTGGACTACTTTTGGATATTGGGGGTGTGACGGTTAGTTGAGAGGAAGAGGCCATAAAGGTTGGGCAGCCAAAGCCAAATGGCCATTGCAGGTATGTACATAAGCTGTATCAACTGAAAGTACAGCTTATATAGCTGAGGCTGGCCTCTTTAAAATCCCAGTTACTGGTGATTTTTGACAATACTTCTACCATAGTTAGAGGTGAACAGGTGTGTATGAGCCACTAAGAACCAAGCCCAGATACTTGAAAATCATTTTGAATTTTTCTCCCCAAATGGCATGTGATCACTTGTCTGGTCGGCCCTCTTGAGAGTGGAGCAAGCTGGACAGGAGATGGGGAAGAAGTTTCGTCCCCTTACTGCTCGGGTGATTTGATGAGCAGTGAGATGCACGTGGCAGCACAGGATTTCTCCTCATCTTTGGAGAGGATGGAGAATTAAATCCGAAGAGAACATCTCACATTGAAGGGTCTGAGCTCAAACAAGAGGCCACGGAACAGCAAAACATCAATACAAATCCGCCGTGTACAGAAGGTTCAAGTAAGAGCAGTAAATTCACTATAGGAATTTTTTTTCAAGACCAGTGTTTCTCAAGCTGTCTTTCTGTTCTGGACATGACTTGAATTTATTAAGAATGAACTTTGCCCAGTTAGCAAACATAATAGATAACTTCTACACTGCAAGCCAAAAGAAGATGGCAAATGATTTATTTACATCTTAACAGATTCCCTTTTCATTATGATATGCATGGAACCCCTCCTCCCATCACACACACTTATACTTTTTGTTCTTTTCCTCCTGAGCAAGTTTGGGAGCTCCTGAGGGAGGTGTGGGTGCTCTTGTATCAGGATGTGAGGCACTTCCACACAGTTGTTCTCTAAGGCCAGTGGGAGAGACCCTTGTGTCACCAGCTGGAGTTAGGAGGTGGAACATGAGAGAGTGCTGTAATGCAGGGATTCTCCAGCTCCAGTGCAGCACACTCACCTGGGCTCCTGATTCCCTTGGTCTGGGGTGGGGCTGGGACTTCCGCATTTCTTTCTAGTATTGCTGTTGCTGCTCTAATGGTGCTGGGTTTCAGTGTGAAGTGCCTGGTGTTACTGTGAATAAATGGCATTAGAAAGTTGTGTTTATTCAGAAGCACACAGTTAGCAGACACCCATGGAGAGGCCAAGTGCTGCTTAATAAGACAGAATTAGTCCTAGAGAGAGAACCAACTAGAAGGTATGTTATTTGGGTTTGTGTCTCCCCTACTGCCCCCAACATGTGAACCACCCCCCCATACACCAAATTCTCTGCATTTTCAAAGAATGGAATGACTGCCCCAGAAAAAGACATTTTTAGCCACTTACTCCCCTCACTTTCCTACCCCTTGATCTCTGCTCTCTCCCAAATGAGACAGTGGGGGACCAAAGGGGAAAAAGTCTACCTTTAAAGAGGTTCGTGTATATACCATTCCCTGCTCAGTACTCTCACCTCACCCACGCTGTGGCCCCAAAGTTTGACTGCTTTGTATTGATACTTAAACTTCCCGGGATTGCGGCACTGGAGCAGGATCACTCAGAGGCGAGAAGCTGATTCCACAGACCATTCGACTGGTCAATTCTGAAGCCAGAGGGCAGAGAGGCTAAAGGCAGTAGGGCCCTGTGCCATTTATTAACATAAAGCACACAGGTACCTTGTGTGTTTTGTCAAGGCAACTTGGCAAGAAAGTATCAGGAAGTAATCCAAAAGAAAAGGACTGCAGTCACTAGCCTGTGTTGATTATGGAACTTCTTTGCTTTCCTGTCACTTGAAATTTGAAATGGTAAACAGGGTTTAGTGGGTGAAGTGGAGGGAGGGGACAGTGAAGGGAGCAATTCTGTCTCTGTCTCCACAGCAAAATCAGCTGGGATTGTATGTTAAAAGCAGTGGACACAGTAAAGCAAATCCAGAGTATTATTAGCCCTAAATGATGTGTGATGGAAGAACCTCATTCTGCAGCTCTCTCCTAGCCCTTAGTTCACAAAGGAGATAAACACTGGTGCCCCTACCTCCCTGCCCATTTCACCGTGTGGACTAGGGCTATAGCCTCAGGGCTCTTAATGGTCAAAACCCACCCAAGTTTTGGTGCACTTCCTGCCTCAGTCTCTTCTGATCTAGGGTACGACCTGTGAACAACTTACCTCATTTTTAAACCTTTATTGCTTTTAATAGGAAAGTAGACTCAGGTGTGTGTGAGCAGCCCACTCACCTCTGGCCATGGTTCCTTCAGCAGATGATCTCACCCACACTGCACAACCCTTGGTAAGTAGCCAAAGCTTGAAGCTGGCTTGCTGGTATAGCCTGGATAATTTAACAACTTTAAATGGAAAGCTCTTGAGGAAAGGCCCATTTTTAACTTGCTTTTAGAACAGTGCCTACCCAGGCCAGTAGAATCCAAACCTTGAACAACCTTGAGCATTCCATCAGAAAAAACAAAACTAAAATGATAAAAATAAAACAAATAAAAGTTGAAATTTTTTGTTTCCATATTTCAGTGGTACATCTTGCCCACATTCTCCTCCAGACCAAGGTCTCTTGAAGACAGGCACCATGTCTTTTCTTGTAACCTAGTACACTACCTTAAAATTAATGGTCCTCCATGTTGTTGAATGACTGACACAATAAATTTGTAATTAGGACTTACTCCAAAGAGAAAATAATAGTTAGTTACAATAGGAAGACAATGGCAGTGTTGAAGGAGCTGGGAATCCAGAGACCTCCATTTCAGTCAAGGCTCTGCCACTAGCTGTGATACCTTGGGTTATTGGCTTCGTGTTTCTTTCCCTCAGTTTCCTTATTTGTATAATGACATAGTTGGATTGGCTGGCTTCTAAGCCCTTACCTGGCTCTACAAATTCCATGAAATGCTTTATTTACTCCCTCCTCCTGTATATACACGAGCCAATTGTGCTGATAAGCTAGAGTCTAGCTTATTAGTAGAGCTGATAGATTAATACAACAGCAATGTCATAGTAGTTGCATAATCCAAGTATGATGGGAAAAGCACATACAACTGGAGAGGAAGAGTTGAGGGTTGAGGGGGCTGGTATAGTTAAGGTCAGAAATTGGGACCCTGAAGTAGGTTCTGGATGTTGACTGAAGGGAGGAGAGAGAGAAGTTCCTTCGAAGGTGAGCATGGATCACTGAGTGACTGGAGTAAGTCCACCTGGATGGGATGATTTATTTGTAGAGGGGACCAAGAGAGGCAGGCTGGTAAGGCAGATGCAGTAAGGCCAAACTCTTAAACGATACCTTGAACATCAGACTGAAGTCAAGGAGTGTGGACTCAGTCCTTGGAGATAAGGGCACTATTGAAACATTTAGCAAGAGGCATTAGGTATTAAAGGATAACTCGATCAGGAGAAAAGAGATCACTTAGGAGACTCATCTCTACCCTGATTCTTCAGCTCTGAATGCTTCCCCATTCATTTACAAGCTTGGCAGTGACTGCTGGGCAGCTTGTTTGAGGCACTATCACTTTCATTTCCCAAGTTTTAAAAGCTGTCACTATTATTACTGACATTGTAATTGTCACTATTTCTGACATTAGCATGAGAATTATACACAAGTAAAAACAACATTAATGGTTGACTTATTCTACATCCAAACCACCAGGCACCAAGTCCCACTGATTTTTCTTAGATATGTAAAACAATGCTCAAGAAAGCCCTTCAGTGATGGCCATTACTGATAGAATGAAGATCAAGCTACTTTGCACAGCATTCAAGGTTTTCCATGAACTGCCTCTGCCTCTTTCTGGTTTTCTCCCTCATTAGACATACCCTATAGGCTAAACCCCACATGACTTACGGTTTGGCTCAAAGCCCCAAAATGTTTGCGTGCTTCTTGTCATTATTCCTGTGTCTTATTCAGCTTCCTGCCTTCAGCACTCAAAAGACAGTATATAGCACATATTTGTGGTTGACCAAATCGTTCCTTACATTTGCACGGTAGAGTGCAAAGTGTTTTGAATACATTATCACACTCTTCCCCAAACAATCCTGTGATGTAGATGATTTCATATTATTTTATGGAAGAGAAAAATAGATTTAGAGACATCAAAATGTCTTGGCAAGATCAAAGGTGTTCAAGTGAGACAGCCAGAAAAACTCTGGTCTTCTGGCTTCTAAATTTCATTCCTTTCAGTTTGTTGAATGCATGGTATGCAGAAACATGGGGAGAAATACACTTAGAAGTAAGAGAAAAATCTACTGGATGTTACAAATGAAAAGTCAAAGTCACAAACCACAAAATAAGTTGTAGTTTTAAATACTCAGCAGAGTAGACCAGCTTACTAATTTGGTGCTACTGACGTGCACAGAAGTTGGTGAACTTGTTAAAACACAGCAACAATCCATTCCCTATCTACCTTTCGAGGACACAACTGAGAACCAAGAATCAAAAAGACTTTCACACACCTCAAATGTGGTTAAGTCTACCATTAATGCACTGTATTGAAATGCTCTTGATCTCAAAGTCTATTTCCTCTTAGTTTAGGTGCATTTCTAAAAAGCTTGGTTATGACAAAAACAATGAAGGCCAGATGTTCTGTTTGTTGCTGTATCCTTAATCCTGGAGCACTGCATGGCATGTAGTAGGTGCTCAACAAGTATTTCTCTGCAACTTGTTTTGGGTGCTGTAGGATTAGTGCTACATATCTATATTGCTAAAATTGCTGGATGTTGACGACATCTTGACTTAATTGCCACACAAGGATTCCCTGATGCTGGGCCCAGCTACCACTTGGGTCTCCCAATTGCAAGAAGTAGTAATAGAAAAGAATCACAGTAAACTGACTAGGGGTGGATCCAAAGCATGTTTCAGTCACTACCTCAGTGGTCATTTTGCAGCAGGCTGCCCACAAAAGTGATAGCTATGTTGAATCTCATCCTTGGGTTGAAAAATCCAAGATAAAATACCCTCCTTGGGCTTGTGGTGATGTTTCATCCTTCCAAACTGGAAGACAGGAAGGCAGTTAAGGCACCAAATGAAGGCCAGATTTAACCTTTAAGACAATATTTATAGATCTGGTGGGGTTTTATGACATGTAGGTATTGTGGTTTTGTGAAGCCAATACTGAAGTGTGTGATGTTAAGACCTCTACCCCCAAAGTTCTAGTCTTCAAGCATGTCAGCTCTTCCTATTCTGCTAAACACTATATTCTAGACACTAAATACATAAGGCACTAAAAAGTAGCAGAGTCTAACAGAGAGAAAAGACTTGAGATTCACTCAGTAGGCCTGGAATCCTGGCCCATTTCCTTACCTTTATAATACGGGTGGTACCACCAACTACTACCACCACCAACCACTGCTGCTGCCACCCAGCATGTTGTAAGGGAGGAAGTTAGATAAAACGCAGGCAAGGTATGTGGTATACGTAATGGAGACATTCTCATTTAGCACCTCAACAATCCTAAAGCCTGGGTGATGAGAAAATCCTGGTTGGGCATCTTTTAGTAACTTCAAAGATCATTAAGATTTGTTCTAGCACTAAACTCACAGAATTCTTTGCAGCAGAACAAAGAGGCCAAATAAAGTAGTTTAACTTTATGATACTTGTTTAAGGCTATTCAAAGTGTACAAAGAGGGTTCACAAAAAATTTCTTAATCGGAAGACAATGCAAATGCCAACAGTATGAGCCCTCTGGTAACCTAGTTCAAACAATGGCGAGAAATCTGGAAGACACTATAAAAACAGTTCAATTGAAAACAGCTAGTTAGAACTACACCTAATTTTGGAGATTGGTTCAAGATGGAGAAGGACGTGTGCTCACTCCCTCTTGTGAGAGCACTGGAATCACAACTAACTGCTGAACAATCATTGACAGGAAGACACTGGAACTCACCAAAAAAGATACCCCACATCCAGAGACAAAGGAGAAGCTGCAATGAGACGGTAGGAGGGGTGCAATCACGATAAAATCAAATCCCATAACTGCTGGGTGGGTGACTCACAAATGGGAGAACACTTATACCACAGAAGTCCACCCACCGAAGTGAACCTTCTGAGGCCCACGTCAGGCTTCCCAACCTGGGGGTCCGACAACGGGAGGAGGAATTCCCAGAGAATCAGACTTTGAAGGCTAGTGGGATTTGATTACAGGACTTCGACAGGACTGGGGGAAACAGAGACTCCGCTCTTGGAGGGCACACACAAAGTAGTGTGCACATCGGGACCCAGGGGAAGGAGCAGTGATCCCATAGGAGACTGAACCAGACCTACCTGCTAGTCTTGCAGGGTCTCCTGCAGAGGCAGGGGGCAGCTGTGGCTCACTGCGGGGACGAGGACACTGGCAGAAGTTCTGGGAAGTACTCCTTGGCGTGAGCCCTCCCAGAATCTGTCATTAGCCTCACCAAAGAGCTCAGGTAGGCTCCAGTGTTGGGTCACCTCAGGCCAAACAACCAACAGGGAGGGAACCCAGCCCCACCCATCAGCAGACAAGCAGACTAAAGTTTTACTGAGCTCTGCCCACCAGAGCAACACCCAGCTCTACCCACCACCAGTCCCTCCCATCAGAAAGCTTATACAAGCCTCTTACATAGCCTCATCCAGCAGAGCGCAGACAGAAGAAGCAAGAAGAACTACAATCCTGCAGCCTGTGGAACGAAAACCACATTCATAGAAAGACAGACAAAATGAAAAGACAGAGGACTATGTACCAGGTGAAGGAACAAGGTAAAACCTCAGAAAAACAACTAAATGAAGTGGAGACAGGCAAACTTCAGAAAAAGAACTGAGAATAATGATAGTGAAGATGATCCAGGACCTCGGAAAAAGAATGGAGGGAAAGATTGAGAACATGCAAGAAATGTTTAACAAAGACCTAGAAGAATTAGAGAACAAACACCTAGAAGAATTAAAGAACAAACAAACAGAGATGAACAATACAATAACTGAAATGAAAAATACACTAGAAGGAATCAATAGCAGAATAACTGAGGCAGAAGAACGGATAAGTGACCTGGAAGACAGAATGGTGGAATTCACTGCTGTGGAACAGAATAAAGAAAAAAGAATAAAAAGAAATGACAGCCTAAGAGACCTCTGGGACAACATTAGATGCACCAACATTCACATTATAGGGGTCCCAGAAGGAGAAAGGAGAGAAAGAACCCAAGAAAATATTTGAAGAGATTACTGTCGACAACTTCCCTAACATGGGAAAGGAAATAGCCACCCAAGTCCAGGAAGCACAGAGAATCCCAAGGAGAAACACACTGAGACACACAGTAATGAAACTGAGAAAAATTAAAGACAAAGAAAAATTATTAAAAGCAACAAGGGAAAAACAACAAATAATATACAAGGGAACTCCCATAAGGTTAACAGCTGTTTTCTCAGCAGAAACTCTACAAGCCTGGAGGGAGTGACATGATATATTTAAAGTGATGAAAGGGAAGAACCTACAACCAAGATAACTCTACCCAGCAAGGATCTCATTCAGATTCGATGGAGAAATCAAAAGCTTTACAGACAAGCAAAAGCTAAGAGAATTCAGCACCAGCAAACTGGCTCTACAACAAATGCTAAAGGAACTTCTCTAAGTGGGAAACACAAGAGAAGAAAAGGACCCACAAAAACAAACCCAAAACAATTAAGAAAATGGTAATAGGAACATACATATCAATAATTACCTTAAACGTGAATGGATTAAATGCTCCAACCAAAAGACACAGGCTCGCTGAATGGATACAAAAACAAGATCCATATATATGCTGTCTACAAGAGACCCACTTCAGACCTAGGGACACATACAGTCTGAAAGTGAGGGGATGGAAAAAGATATTCCATGCAAATGGAAATCAAAAGAAAGCTGGAGTAGCAATACTCACATCAGATAAAATAGGCTTTAAAATAAAGAATGTTACAAGAGACAAGAAAGGACACTACATTATGATCAAGAGATCAATCCAAGAAGAAGATGTAAGAATTATAAATGTTTATGCACCCAACATAGGAGCACCTCAATACATAAGGCAAATGCTAACAGCTATTAAAGAAGAAATCGACAGTGACACAATAATAGTGGGGGATTTTAACACCTCACTTACACCGATGGACAGATCATCCAGATAGAAAATAAGGAAACACAAGCTTTAAATGACACGACAGACCAGACAGAATTGATATTTATAGGACATTCCATCCCAAAACAGCAGATCACACTTTCTTCTCAAGTGCACACAGAACATTCTCCAGGATAGATCACATCTTGGGTCACAAATCAAGCCTTGGTAAATTTTAGAAAATTGAAATCATATCAAGCATCTTTTCCAATCACAATGCTATGAGATTAGAAATCAATTACAGGGAAGAAAACGTAAAAAGCATAAACACATGGAGGCTAAACAATACGTTACTAAATAACCAAGAGATCACTGAAGAAATCAAAGAGGAAATCAAAAAATACCTAGAGACAAATGACAATGAAAACACGACGACCCAAAACCTATGGGATGCAGCAAAAGCAGTTCTAAGAGGGAAGTTTATAGCTATACAAGCCTATCTCAAGAAACAAGAAAAATCTCAAGTAAACAATCTAACCTTACACCTAAAGAAACTAGAGAAAGAAGAACAAACAAAACCCAAAGTTAGCAGAAGGAAAGAAATCATAAAGATCAGAGCAGAAATAAATGAAATAGAAACAAAACAATAACAAAGATCAATAAAACTAAAAGCTGGTTCTTTGACAAGATAAACAAAATTGATAAACCTTTAGCCAGATTCATCAAGAAAAAGAGGGAGAGGACTCAAATCAATAAAATGAGAAATGAAAGAGGAAAAGTTACAACGGACACCGCAGAAATACAAAGCATTGTAAGAGACTACTACAAGCAACTCTATGCCAATAAAGTGGACAACATGGAAGAAATGGACAAATTCTTAGAAAGGTATAACCTTCCAAGACAGAAAGAGGAAGAAATAGAAAATATGAAGAGACAAATCACAAGTAATGAAGTTGAAACTGTGATTACAGATCTTCCAACAAACAAAAGTCCAGGACCAGATGGCTTCACAGGTGAATTCTATCAAACATTTAGAGAAGAGCTAACACCCATCCTTCTCAAACTCTTCCAAAAAATTGCAGAGGAAGGAACACTCCCAAACTCATTCTATGAGGCCACCATCACCCTGATACCAAAACCAGACAAAGACACTACAAAAAAAGAAAATTACAGACCAATATCACTGATGAACATAGATGCAAAAATCCTCAACAAAATACTGGCAAACAGAATCCAACAACACATTAAAAGGATCATACACCATGATCAAGTGGGATTTATCCAGGGATGCAAGGATTCTTCAATATATGCAAATCAATCAATGTGATATACCATATTAACAAATTGAATAAAAACCATATGATTAGCTCAATAGATGTAGGAAAAGCTTTTGACAAAATTCAACACCCATTTAGGACAAAAACTCTCCAGAAAGTGGGCACAGAGGGAACCTACCTCATCATAATAAAGGCCATATATGACAAACCAACAGCAAACATCACTCTCAATGGTGAAAAACTGAAAGCATTTCCTCTAACATCAGGAATAAGACAAGGATGTCCACTCTCGCCACTCTTATTCAACATAGTTTTGGAAGTCCTAGCCACAGCAATCAGAGAAGAAAAAGAAATAAAAGGAATAAAAATTGGAAAAGAAGAAGTAGAACAGTCACTGTTTGCAGATGACATGATACTATACATAGATAATCCTAAAGATGCCACCAGAAAACTACTAGAGCTAATCAATGAATTTGGTAAAGTTGCAGGATACAAAATTAATGCACAGAAATCTTTTGAATTCCTATACACTAACAATGAAAGATCAGAAAGAGAAATTAAGGAAACAATCCCATTCACTATTGCAACAAAAAGAATAAAATACCTAGGAATAAACCTACCTAAGGAGGTAAAAGACCTGTACTCAGAAACCTATAAAGACACTGATGAAAGAAATCTAAGATGACACAAACAGATGGAGAGATATATACCATGTTCTTGGATTGGAAGAATCATCAATATTGTGAAAATGACTATACTACCCAAAGCAATCTACAGATTCAATGCAATCCCCATCAAATTACCAGTGGCATTTTTTACGGAACTAGAACAAAAAATCTTAAAATTTGTATGGAGACACAAAAGATCCTGAATAGCCAAAGCAATCTTGAGGGAAAAAAAAAACGGAGCTGGAGGAATCAGACTCCCTGACTTCAGACTATACTACAAACCTACAGTAATCAAGAAAATATGGTACTGGCACAAAAACAGAAATGTAGAGCATTGGAACAGGATAGAAAGCCCAGAGATAAACCCACACACCTATGGTCAACTAATCTATGACAAAGGAGGCAAGGATATACAATGGAGAAAAGACAGTCTCTTCAATAAGTGGTGCTGGGAAAACTGGACAGCTACATGTAAAAGGATGAAATTAGAACACTCCGTAACACCATACACAAAAATAAACTCCAAATGGATTAAAGACCTAAATGTAAGACCGGACACCATAAAACTCTTAGAGGAAAATATAGGAAGAACACTCTTTGACATAAATCGCAGCAAGATCTTTTTTGACCCACCTCGTAGAGTAATGGAAATAAAAACAAAAATAAACAAATGGGACCTAATGAAACTTAAAAGCTTTTGCACAGCAAAGGAAACTATAAACAAGATGAAAAGACAACCCTCAGAATGGGAGAAAATATTTGCAAATGAAGCAACTGACAAAGGATTAATTTCCAAAATATACAAGCCGCTCATGTAGCTGAATATCAAAAACAGAAACAACCCAATCCAAAAATGGGCAAAAGACCTAGACATTTCTCCAAATAAGATATACAGATTTGCAACAGACATATGAAAGGATGCTCAACATCACTAATCATTAGAGATATGCAAATCAAAACTACAATGAGGCATCACCTCACACTGGTTAAAATGGGTATCATCAGAAAATCTACAAACAACACATGCTGGAGAGGGTGTGGAGAAAAGGGAACCCTCTTGCACTGTTGGTGGGAATGTAAACTGATACAGCCACTATGGAGAACGGTATGTATGTTCCTTAGAAACTAAAAATAGAATTACTATATGACCCAGCAATCCCACTACTGGGCATATACCCTGAGAAAACCAGAATTCAAAAGGACACATGCACCCCAATGTTCACTGCAGCACTATTTACAATAGCCAGGTCATGGAAGCAACCTAAATGCTCATCGAAAGATGAATGGATAAAGATGTGGTACATATATACAATGGAATATTACTCAGCCATAAAAAGGGATGAAATCGGGTCATTTGTAGAGATGTGGATGGACCTAGAGACTGTCATGCAGAGTGAAGCAAGTGAGAAAGAGAAAAACAAATATCGTATATTAATGCATATACATGGAATCTAGAAAAATGGTACAGATGAACTGGTTTGCAAGGCAGAAATAGAGACACAGATGTAGAGAACAAACGTATGGACACTAAGGGGGAAAAGCGGGGGGGTGGGGGTGGGGGTTGGTGACGGTGGGATGACTTGGGAGATGGGGATTGACATGTATACACTAATATGTATAAAATAGATGACTAATAAGGACCTGCTGTTTAAAAAGTAAAGAAAAAAAAAAAACTACACCGTATTTACAGGTTATATTCCAAAGCCAAGCCTAAGGCAAAAGCTGCAGTAAGTTAAAATTATTCTTGAAAAACTTCTTAGAAGTGTGCCATGAGGGTGACAATACTATTTCTCTGTCAATTAACCCAACACAACAGCCAGATTTTCTCTCCAGCATCCCCTGAGATTAAGTAGTTGGCTTGTATGTGAGGTCATATTGTTTGGATGGTATTTCTCTTTGAACACCAGGAGAGAAATATGCTCAGTGCCTTTCAATATGGAGGAAACCAATGACCGAGTGAACTGCAAATCCACACTTCCCATCTCATGGTGGTTCTAGGGCATAAGTTCCCTGAGTGTAGCAAGTGGAGCTGGCCATGTTATTTAAATAAATGAGGGATGATTTTTTATGGTTAAACGCATATAGCTAACTTTCATGTGTGTATGACTGGCTGGGTTTTAGAAACACCCAGTTGCATATGGCTTCACTCTCTAGCAACTGAAAAAAAACTTTTGGACCAGGGTCCATAGGTTAAAAAAAAAAAAAAAAATCATTTAAAACTGTAACCTACTACACACACACACACACACACACACACGTCTGTGTGTGTATATACAATACATGCATATACATACATATGCATATATATGTAAAAAGGTTCACAAAATATTTACAAATATTTACCTTTATTACATCCTATGTATTTGATCTATTCCGTTCTGTTCTACTTTGTTAAAATTTTTTTAGGTTGCAACTCAGTAGCTTTCTTGATGCCCAACCGGGTTACAACATACAGTTTGAAGAACATTGAACTGGAGTATTTCAAGCTCTTAACTACTCAGAGAATTATGTAGGGCAGTACCTGGGGGTTAAGAAAAACAATCAAGCAGCACATTTGTCCATAATATTTTAATACTTTTCCACTTTTAAATACTGGTTTTAATTTTGTGATTGTAACATGGAAGATCCAACTTTATTATTTTTTAAAAACATCACCAGGATCATAAAGCTATTTAGAATACACTCTACACACTCCCAAGGTACTTTAAAATGATTATGTTTTGAGTCTGTAGATGAACAATGACAATAATCCAAATACACTGTCTGTACAACTTGGATCAAATACTGGTGAAAGTGTTTAACTGGACAAACAACTGATAAGCTTAAAGATAATCAGCACAATTTCACAAGAGAACCAGCTCAGCCCAACTAAAATTTTCTCAATAGCAATTGACACTGATGTTGTATAGGAGTACAAATTAGTTGATGAAACTGAACAAATGGGAATCCCATTCCTCCTTTTCCTTCTTTTGTATTCCTACATCCCTCCCAGTCATCCTCTTCCTTGGTCTGGCTACCCCTGTGGCGAACCCAAATCAAGAGCTGCTATGATCACCCTCCACCTCAAAATCAGGAGCCCTGAATTCCAAGTGAAATACTGTGCTCTCTTGAACTGTACAGTGGGCACTCAGGGACAAAACCCCTCATCACCAATATTTTTCATGTTTCTATCACAGTACAAAAGAGTAACTGAGTAGAAAAGTGAGTAAAATGATAACTTTTTTTTTTTGCTTGGGGAAGAGAAGTAGGAAATAACTGTGGATGAGAAAACATCATGTATATTCAATATGTAGGAATTAGCCTTATGGAAATAATTCTAGAGGGTCTGAATGCTGTCTAAAGGTCTAGTACCTCTCCAAATTTTGATCTCTTTTAAACTCCTTTCATATTCCCCAACTCATTTCTAAATCTGGTTGGGCAGGATTAACCCTAGTGAAGTACCAGTGCAATTATCTTTTTCTTTCCTTCTTTTTTTTTAATACAAATATTTTTCCTGTAATCATTTTATTTACAGAATTGCAAAAGTATATCGTTAACATTTAGTGCAAATGCAACTAATGTAGATTTAGACACTGCTCTGTAAACTTTCCATACCTTTGTAAAATAAAGCTATCCAATTTAGTCATGATAGTACCAGAAATGGCAAACAGAGAAACATTTATAGTGGGCATATAGAATTGTTTTTGAAGATTCCCATCAGTGGCTATGGTGAATAAACCTTCCCTCCCCAACCCTCCCATACTCCCAACCCTAATCCCGCAACTGATTGTAAAATAAAATACACATTTGAGGTATAAACTTCTCTTTTTTAAACATCACAATATAAAATGTTAACTGGTGATGTAGTAAACTGATAAGATAATTTGCCTAAACTAGCATTACCACCATGTAGGCACTTTTTCCTTGTAGTCAAATTATGAATAGTATTTTTCTGTAATAAGGCATATTCCATGCACATCATTTAGAGAAAGGTAAATTAAAAAATAGAAAAGATTTATGGAGCATGAAATCTGCGTGCATGTAATGTAAGCATATGTTTTATATGTATTTTCCTCTCTGTACAGACTAATAAATACCACTTTATCTGATGCAAGTAATTCACTTCCAGGATTGTGTATATTAAGTGATCAGACTAATCCCATCATTAAATTATCACCTTGCATTTATCATTAAGACTCCATTACCATGTAGGAAATATATACAGGACATGTTCCACGTGACATGATTTTCTGCTTTACAAAATGGGTCTGGTTTCTGTGTTTCTATAGAGATGAACAAGTCAGCAAAGCATCTACAAAATGCCTCTGATTTACGTAAGCACATTTGTGTATAAACACAGTGAAGATTCTGAAGTGGGCAGTCATTTCTACTTCAATGAGTACCATTCCCTGCCTCTGCTCCATGTTTCAGGGTTTTTCAAAGGGGCCTAAAACTAAAAAAGGTATTTTACGTTTAACTTCTTACAGCAACTAAAGAAAGAATTTCAGTTTGAATCACAAGGACTTCTTTACTGCCCTGCTGAAGTTTCTGATCAAGAGGCAAACAGGAGCGGTGCCCACATTTTCTATGCATATCTTGCAACGTATCTTTTAAACTGACCCAAATTAGAAGAACAAACACGTGTTACTGAATACTAGAAATATAGAATCAAATGCCAAACTCAAATAGTGAGATTTGCTGGAACATGTAATACCGTATATCCTCTCACAAATTTCAGGAAAACATGAGCTCATTTTATTCTGACCGTTTTACCAGAAAGTAGTTTATGCCTATAAGGTTGTACAGATGTTTCTGTTTGGAGGCAGGCAGAACCAATTTAGAAATTACCAAATTGTGTTTGTAACAAACTGAAAAAAATTTGTAGCACACAGTACACAACTAAAAATACAATAGAAATATAAAGATATCTGGAGAAAAAAATAAAGCTTTTCACTCTTTCTCCATCAGAACCAAAGTTCTTCATGGGAGTAAGACTATAGAAAAGGCGAAATCACAGGTTATTGACAGCCCTCAGTTATTAAGAGACACTTTACATGACAACATGAATTATTATAGAAATCAGCAGCAATGAATTCTATGATTATACAAAGCAAAAAAGTCAAAAAATTCTGGACACAGATTTGACTGTAGGCCTAAAAAAAGAACCCCATCCAGAAATTTGGTGCACAGAAAGCACATGCCCCACGTGCGTCCAACTTTTGTGCTTTTATCTTTTGTGCACAAAGCCTGGTACAACTGAGGATCTTAGGCCAAACCATAGTAAATTAAAAATTCTGAAAAAGTTTCCAAAAATTAAAGCATCGATTCCTAGTTGTGATTCAAAGTTGATTTTTTTTCTCTTCTAGGAGCAAGCAAATAAAAATATAGCCATATACATGTAATTTTACATGTATTTATAGTTATATGCTGAGCGAGGAGATCTAGCAGAAGACAGCTAGTGTTAAGATGTTCAGCTCTGCTATTGCAGTATTTCTTCACTTTTGTACACAAGGCCAAGGTGTTGGGCCATAGACAAGGCTATAGATCCTATGTTCCAGCTTAGAGCATTCAATTTTGTTTTTTAATTTTCTTCCTCCAACATGGAATGTCACACAGCCTTGCTTCAGTCGCTGCAGGGAAGAAAATGGCAGGTAAGACATTCAGCGCTGTATCACTAACAGCTGCTGCAGGACGACCAGAACAGACTCCTACCTTCTGAATTCTCATAATGCACAGAATCTTTATCGAAGCTTATATTTTAAGGATTTTTCACCTTTAAGAATATAAAATTATTCACTCTACATATTTGAAATTTATCCTCAGAAAGGAATAGAAGGTATAAGAAATGTTTTGAAAGTTAGAAAAAACTAAAAAGGGCAATGTGCTACAAGAAGCAAAGAGGGAATCAAGTAGAGGTTCTGGATCTGTATCCCATAAACTGGAATTTCCTTCTTCTTAGTGTTCAATAAAAACTATGCTATACAATATCATTTATCAGGAATTTTAAAAATCTATTTAGGCTATGGGAAAGAGGTCTGCCTTATCTTAAGAAATACTGTGTCAAATGAGTTTAAGAGTTTTGACTAAGTTTTAAATATCTTTGGGCCTCATTAACTCTTTATGGAATTTCTCTAAAGATGATACACACTATTGAAAGTTACTATTTCTCCATCACCAAAATTAAGAATGTTAGCTTTCCTAAGGTTTCAGTGCTAGGATCCACTTCATACATACATCTTCTGAAATTATTATGAAACAGTTATTACTTCAGGTAAATGAAGATTTACTTTAGGTAAATGAAAATTTGGTTCTCTGCCAGAAAGAAGCTCAATCTGGACTCAAAGGCCAGAGCTAAGTTTTGGCCAGTGAGTCTTTCCAGTTCTATCTTTACACACACACACACACACATGTCCACAAACAATGCTACCATCTCCTTCCCCTAAGATGAATTCTTTTCCAAGGATTTCGAGCCCTTCCCTCTAGGTCCACAAAAGAAGAATGTGTACACTCGTGGGCGCACACACAGTCAGTCAATAAAACAATGCCCCAAATCCAACAGTTTAGAGGCAAATGCTGTGGACATGTTAGCATGTATTTTGCAAATATTTTCAAAATTATTCTTCTCAAACATAGTTGAGAGCATGTTTTATTATATAACTGCATTCTGATTTCTTTTGCTTAATACCCAGTTATATTTTCTACCCTTCTCTGCAAGGCTGAAGGTAGAGGTGAAGAGGGAAAACAGATACAGCTGCAAGCTTGGTCTTGGTTTGAGCAAACAGCAACTCTAGAAATCTTAAGGCTGTGGGGAGAGACACCCAGCTAAGTAAGGTGACAAGCCTGCTGCCATCATGTGGCATCAGGTTTATTTGATAAATACAATGCAGTGACAGAATCAATAAGAAGTTATGTGTCCAGATCGAGCCATAACAATTCTAAAGTACAAGATATCCTAAAAATAGTGCATTTTGGCAGTGCATTTATGCTTTAAGAGAATCCCTCAAAGGTCAGGCTTTGTCCCAAACACTAACCATTCAGAGAAGTAAGACTAGAACCTATTTAACATTTTCATGTAACCTGTTTTCCTGGGAAAAGCTACATATCTGGGACATCAATGCACTAACCCTTGTGTTACTGTTTGAAAATAAATTTAGGCTTTGAGGTCTTTTTTTTAAGAAATAGCACACTATAAACATTATCAGAAACCAGACTTAATTAAAAGTATAGTCACTACAGTTGACCCTTGAACAACATGGCTTTGAACTGCGCACATCCAACTTATATGCAAATTCTTTTCAGTACTACACGATCTGGGGTTGGTTGAGTCCTCGATGCAGAGGCACCTAGGACATGGAGGGCGGACTGTAAGTCATACTCAATTTTCATCTGTGCAGAGGGCCAGCGCCCCTAACCCTCACGACGCTCATGGGTCAACTGTATATGGTTATTAACTATATTATTTTTATCTAAAGAAATTGACTCAAGAATATAAACTTCTCAGCCAATGATTTAACAGTCAATGTAGGTGAGCATGAGAGGATGGTCATAAATACTTACTGCTTGTGAATTATACTTTGGTAATATCTATTACAAATTTAAATGTTAACACTCAGAGTTTCACAGAAATTGAATTATACAAATGGTTCTCAAATGGATGAAAAGATGCTCAAATTCATTTGTAACAAGAGAACTACTACAGTTTTGTTTTCTGGCCACACCACGTGGCTTGTGGAATCTCAGTTCCCCGACCAGGGATTCTGGAATCCTAACCACTAGGCCACCAGGGAACTCCCAAGAGGACTACAATTTAAACTACACTGGGAGAGTATTTTTCACCTATCAAGTTGGAAAAAAATCAGAAAGTTTTATTTCATACATTGTGTGAGAGGGTCAGAGAAACAGGCACTCCAACATGTTATTGCTAGTGAGATGGTAAATTAATACCAACTCTACAGAGGCCAATATCTAAATTACAAATGCACAAGCCCCCCAGAAGTGCCAGCAGTGTCACATCTAGTAATCTACCCACATACAAAATGACACATGGATATGACTGCAGTACTGTGTGCTCTAGCAAAAATTAAAATCAACTTTAACATCTACAAATGGAGAATTGGTTAGATAAACTGTGTACATCCATACAAATGGGATTCTACATAGCCATAAACAAAGAATAAAGCAGCTCTGCACCAATACGGAAAGACCTTCAAGATAAAGCATATGCAGAAGCAAGATGCAGAACCCTGTATAGAGTATGCAATTTTTTTCAATAACTGTAAGTGTATGTGTGGGAGGAATACACTTGTATTTGCTTATTCAGGTGAAAATGAAACATCTCTGGAAAGACACAAGAAGCTACTCACAGCGGCTATACACTTGTGTGCGTGTGTGTGGAGGGCGAGTGTGGTGGTGCAGAACTGGGTGAGCAGGGGACGGGGGATGAATTTTACTGCGTATCTTTTCATACTTTTGACTTCTGAACCATGTTAACATGTCACTTATTTAAGAAAAATTAAAGAGTTCAGCTCCTTGTACAAAAATAGTCAGTGCAGCATTATTTGACAGTAAAAATATGGAACCAACCAGACATTAACATGGGACAGTGGTTAATAAATTCTGCAACATTTATACAATAGATGTTAAAAGAATGAGATGGTTTTGTACGTCTCATATCTTTATATGGACTAATAGTCAAGATATATTAAGTAGAAAAAGAAAGCTGCAAGATAATGCTTTGAAAAAAAAATTACTAGATATATGTCAATTCATATGTACAAGTCTGGAAGAATATACGACAAACCTAACACTAATTTCTGGGAAGGGAGAAACATAGGGGATTTGTACTTCTGAAATTTTATAGTTCTATAATATTAAAATTTCCTTCAATTAAGCAATCATTATCTAACATAATCAGAAAAAATAATGAAAAATTAAGTTTTAAAGGGTATAAAAACTACAACTCTTCACATCTGGAAACATCATGTAAAAGAAACTACTTTCAAAAATTAACTAACTTGTAATGTCTGCAGAGCCATGTTAGTCTATAAAGCTTAAAAAAAGGAATAACATATATTTTCCAGTACCTGTTAATACTAGAACAAAATAGGTTTTCCTGCAGTTTTTTCTTGTACGTAAGAAGTAAAACGTTTTAGAAACTTTGGATACTCTCGCTTTGCCACTGCCCTTAACACTGAGGCTGGTGCCCATCCTCCAGGGTTTACTGTGAGACAAAGGAAAATGAAAACTGTTAAGATAATTCTCCAAATATGCATAATGCACTCATTTTGTTCCTTTGTTTTTTAAAAATTCCTCACATTGAAAAAGCATCTCTTAAAAGTCTTGACCACTCAGTCCTTAGTACTGTACTAACCACCAGATGAGAACAGATAACAAATAAGAAAGCATTTATTACTGTTCTAAAATGTTCTTAAATTATAAGCAAATATTAGTATAACAACACTTTAGGTTACTTAAGGCAGATTGATTCAATGAACTCTACTATAATCAAATAGTAACTTGCTCAGGCATAGTTGTCTCTTTAAACATACTAGCAGTGATGGCCCTGTATAAAGAAGGGTTGAAAGTTTGATTAGAGGGACTCCAGTAACTACTGCAGGTAGGAAACAGGTGTAGCAAGGAACCATAACAAGTGATAAACAGGGCTGTCCAGCAGTAGGCCAATGTGAAATAAGTAAGTCACTAGCAACTAAGAAAGAAGCAGGGAGCAAAGATTCAGAAAACTAAAAAGCCTGACAACAAGAAAAAGAACTGTTCACCTGAAACTAACATAATATTTTATATCAACTATTATTTCAATTAAAAACAAAAAAAGACACAAAAAACCCAAAATTATAAAGTAAAAAAGAAGAAGAAAACTATTTCCAGTAATCCAACAACCAAGCAACAATTCAATATTAACACTTTGTTGTATTTCTTTCCAACTTTTCATATATATATTCTTTTCTTCTTTTAAAAATTATTGAAATGGTATTTTATATGCTTTTTCTCACCCCACTTAACATTATGTTGTAAACATTTTTCTAAATCACTAAATGGTCTTTGAAAATTTGGGGGAAAAAAAGAAGTGTTAATTTTCTTTCTCACTGTTGCTTATTTTCCTAATTACACATATTCTATTAGGCAAATATCTAATAAAACGGTTCTTAAAACCAATAATATGTAACAGTGATCTAAAGATGAAGTTTAAAAATTTACCTATCCAGCCCCAGCTTCAGAATTCCTGATACAGCAGTTATTCAGACATGTATATTCTGAAAGATTCCCGATAATTTTGATATACATCTCTCCAAATTAAAAATTACTAAATCTAAAGGATAAAAACTAAAAAGACATTTGTAAATGGTATTTATCCAAACTGTCAGTTATCATGTAGATCACAATAAAAACATCCATATTACCAAAAGTAGCAAAAACAAAACCAAAATACATACCATTAGCTACATATGTAATCTTGCATAGAATGTTGTCCCTGCTAATCTCCTGGTTTCCCTCTGGCGGGCTTACCAAGGTTTGACAAATCATAGCAATATTTATTTTGGCACGCACACATCGATTGTTTAGCTGCCAAAACAAAAAATAAAAACAAAACACCAGTGTAGAAGATACCCAGTATTCTGTAACCTCTTCTGGTCTAATTCTACATTAGATTAACCAAAACCATAACTCATCTACATCTCCAACAAAATCTCATAAGCACTAATAAAGAATACATGCCAAGTTGATATGACACCAGGAATGGTTTTCCCCCCTCTTAAGTAGTAAAAGGAGCTAAATCGAGGTAGAAACCACAGAGGTTTTGCCAGTAGTTGATCATGGCTTGAGAGACAACTGTGAGAAGTAGCCTACCTATACTACCCATTCAGCTGTCTCATCTAACCTCAGGAGGAAAGGAAAACAACCCTGCTGGGATGCTCATGGCCATGACTGTTGCCCTCAGATAACACAGTGGCTATACTCTTCCAAGAAGCCAACTTTAATAAACAAAAATTTAAGAAGCATTTTCAAGTCAATTATCTCTGTATGTGTGGTATGCGTTTATCACTTTTGCCCTGTGTTGTATATTTAGCTTTGTATCGTACAATTATACACATTTATACAATGTACTTACAGGAGCACTGTTGTGATCCACAGAAAAATTACAAACTATCCAAGTTTCCGGGTCATTTTCAGTCAAGGCTGGTATCTTTCGAATGGCAGAAAGATATAATACGTCCCGCTGAGAAGCAGGCCACACTCTCTGTGGAAGAAGTACAAATCTTTTGAAAATTTGAACTTTTTTTTGGCTGCGCCACATGGCATGCGGGATCTTAGTTCCCTGACCAGGAATTGAACCCTCACCCCCTGCAGTAGAAGCTCGGAGTCTTAAACCACTGGACCGCCAGGGAAGTCCCCAAAATTTGAACTACTTTTTATTCATATATAATATGGAACTAACAAAGAAACAGGTGTAAAACTAATAAATGCCTTTGTTTAAGGTAACATCTGTCAAATTTTAAATGGAAAGCACCCACCAAAGGATTGATTATGAACACTGAGTTAAAGGCTTTGAAGAACATACTAAAGGAATAATGTTCTGCTATTTCTTTTTTTTTTCTTTTTTAAATGTTTACTTATTTATTTGGCTGCTCCGGGTCTTAGCTGTGGCATGCAGGCATGTGGGATCTAGTTCCCCAACCAGGGATCCAACCCTGGCCTCCCTGCATTGGGAGTGAGGAGTCTTAACAACTGGAACACCAGGGAAGACCCTATTTTTCCTTCTTTGTAAATTTGGTAATATATACATAACATAAAATGCCATAAATAATTTTTAAGTATACAATTCAGTGGCCTTAACTATATTCACAATGTTATGTAAATACCACCACTATCTAGTTCTAAATGTGTCATCACTCCCAACAGAAACTCTGTATCCATTAAGCAATCACTCCGCATTAGCCCCTCCCACAGCCATTAGTCCACTTTTTTTTTTATAGTTTTTATTTTTGGCTGTGCTGGGTCTTCGTTGCTGTGCGTGGGCTTTCTCTAGTTGCGGCGAGCGGGGGCTACTCTTTGTTGCAGTGAGCAGGCTTCTCATTGTTGTGGCTTCTCCTGTTGCAGAGCACAGGCTCTAGGCACACAGGCTTCAGTAGTTGTGGCACGCAGGCTCTAGAGCACAGGCTCAGTAGTTGTGGTGCATGGGCTAAGCTGCTCCGCAGCATGTGGGATCTTCCTGGACCAGGGCTCGAACCCGTGTCCCCTGCATTGGCAGGTGGATTCTTAACCATTGTGCCACCAGGGAAGCCCCATTAGTCCAATTTTAAGTATAGTATTAAACCTCTGTTTCAACTGTTCAGAGCAAAGATTTTAAAAGCAAATATATTAGGGAAACAGGATGCTCCTTGATATCATAATCATATTTAAAGAATTCCAAACCAGTAATTTAATCTTCCAACTTCATGGTATGCATTCCAACATACTGTTGGAATGACATGGAACCTAGGTCTCTGAAAACTGGGACTATGTACTTTTTAAAAAATTATTTATTTATTTATTTATTTATTTTTGGCTGTGTTGGGTCTTTGTTTCTGTGCGAGGGCTTTCTCTAGTTGTGGCAAGCGGGGGCCACTCTTCATCGCGGTGCGTGGGCCTCTCACTATCGCGGCCTCTCTTGTTGCGGAGCACAGGCTCCAGACGCGCAGGCTCAATAATCGTGGCTCACGGGCCCAGTTGCTCCACGGCATGTGGGATCTTCCCAGACCAGGGCTCGAACCCGTGTCCCCTGCATTGGCAGGCAGATTCTCAACCACTGCGCCACCAGGGAAGCCCCAGGACTATACACTTCTAAATGAGAGAAAATACGTACAGGGTCTTTCCCGATTGCTGAATTTAATAAATCGCCAACAATTCAGTGTCAATACAACACAAAGCATTTGCAAAGTGAAATGGTTCATCTTTTAAAGATACAAAATTTCATTAAGTTGATGAAAGTAGTACTGGGCAAATGTATGTGAAGACAGTAATAAATCAAAATGTGGCCATATTAGAACTAATGGATGCAAATCCACAAGGATGATGGTAAGACAGAAATTTAAAGAGTGAGAATGACAAACATCAAGAGATGAGTAGCCCTTTTTAAGACCATATTATAAAAGAAGCCAAATTTAAAGAGAAAGATGTTGTATAGTTATTGGATTTTGTTGAAAAAATTATGCCAGGACAATTCATTTATTCAAACAATTACAACTGTAACTTAAATTTTGTTACATATAAAGTACATTATTTTAATAATTTTTAGTTTTATTTTTCCAGAAATAATCCTAATATAACCTATATATTCCTCCCCTCCATCTACTATTTACCAAGTGAAGTACTTTCAGCAGACCATTTTCCAGGATCAATTATCTTCACAGAATAAGAGTCTTCTGATTCTAAATGACTGGTCATTTATTTTCATTGCAAGTTACAGGACAACTAATATTTTAAAGTCTACTAAATTTTAGACTTCGCTTTAGACCCCCCCTAAATCAGTAGGTTGAAACAGAATCTTCATTGTTATATATTTCTTGAGTAGCTGTCATGTAAAAGGAAGCCTAGGTCATAGTCATTAAATATAAGATGCCTCAGATGACAAGACTGAGCTCAAGTATACACAGCAAACCTAAAATATTTTCAAATATTCAGCTCAGTTAAAAATTATTTTAAAAAAGAAAAATGAAGTACTTACTGAATTATCATGTTTCTTATATAACATACAATATTGTTTTTGGTGGATCTCTACAAATTTTTAATTTATTTTATTATTGTTTATTCAATATAATATTTGGCAATTTTCAGAAAGGAAACAGAGCAGAAGAAGATAAGAGAAATATTCTATAATTTAAATATCTATATTAACAGAGGAAGAAATGAAGTGAAAGGCAACCAATTTAAATGACAATGTTTCTTTGTGCTCTGGTGTATGACCATCCTCTCAATAGCTGATGCTCAGCAATTTTCCCTTGATGTCAGATAATCCACTTAGATCACGTTTACTTCTGAGTCTTAACATAGACTAATAACATACTTCGCATTTCTCTATTATTCTCACAGGAAACTGATTCACTTTCATATTTGGTAATTCATCTATCTCCTCTAGAGACTAGATGCTAGAAAAACATTTAAGTGGATTTTCAAACTTTCTTTTCTAGACTTAAAGTTTGCATAACTAACTGTATATCTTTGTCAAACACACTGTTTCTGAATATTTCTCAGGTTCTTATTTTCACCCATTTCTGCTTTAAATGAACTGAAATTACCTTTCAAATACATGAAATTCATGAATTATTAATAAAGTCTTTAAATCTTTTGTGGCACTTAATTTCCTCACAAATTTTACTTTAGAGAATTTATACGTCTCTGTTTGAACTATGCTGGAATCCTTTTGGGATGAAAAGATATTTACCTTGTGCGTTTGATAAATGATGATTGCATTATCAGCTAAAGTTTCCACCACATGAAAGTTTTCTATAGTTGCTGCAATGAAGAAAAAAATGTTAGTAGTCAAAAAAGATATATTACCTTTTCCCAGAATGTGATTACTGAGAAAGTCAATTACAAATGGACACTATACCAAAATGAACAGGATCCTGCCCTACATAGGCTAAGTCCAAATGGAAAGCGGTTTAGTATTAGGGCTATAGATGGTGGCTGTGAGACCTAATCACCAGGAAATCTCATTAGCTTCCACTGCAAGAAACCAATTCTAATCACCATTTCATTACTAGGGCACAAATTATTCCCTAACACTATGACCCCTCCCCTCCCTATAATCCTTCATTTATTGAAGCTGAATAAGCTGTTCTACTTAGGTTTAGGTGACTACGTTTGTGAGAGTGTCAAACTGCCATTGATAAACATGTTGTTCAGAAGTACCCATATTTATGAAATTCGATGCCTGAGGGGATCAAATAACTCTAAACAAACCACAGCAGGATTCATCTACAATTTATCATGGAAACAAAAGAGTCTAGGAAAAGAGAAGATGATAAAACAGAAATCTTTTATTTTAGTCCTGGCTTTTCCACTAATTAGTTCTGTGCTCTATGACAAGTCACTTGAGCTATCTGAATTTTACTTTATTACCTACCTATCACACAGGATTATTGAGGTAGCAGATCAAATGCTATAACTTACTGAGAAGCATTTTGTACAGTGAAAAGCTCTACTTAAATGTAAGGTATTATCAGTTCCCTACACGATTCTCCAGATATTTTCTATATTGACTTTGTAAACCATAGATCAGATGTAGAAAACCAGGTTAGATTTGGTATTAAATTCAAACTAATAATTTTATCAAAATATGTTAATAATGGCAGCTTACTTTCCCAATCATTGCGAACATCAACATTCCAGAAGTAATTGCAGACCTCATGTCCTGTAACACCTTTAACTGCGTGGGTAGCTTTCAAAGGATCCAGAACAATCCCGTTTTCTTCTACTTCCCTTCTGTATACCTAGAGGATATATTTTAAAACATGTTAATACATATTGATAATTACCTTAAATATAAATGGATTAAATGCCCCAACCAAAAGACACAGACTGGCTGAATGGATGCAAAAAACAAGACCTGTATATATGCTGTCTACAAGCGACCCACTTCAGACCTAGGGACACATACAGACTGAAAGTGAGGGGATGGGAAAAGTTATTCCATGTAAATGGAAATCAAAAGAAAGCTGGAGTAGCAATTCTCATATCAGACAAAATAGACTTTAAAATAAAGACTATTACAAGAGACAAAGAAGGACACTACATAATGGTCAAGGGATCAATCCAAGAAGAAGATATAACAACTGTAAATATTTATGTACCCACCACAGGAGCACCTCAATACATAAGGCAAATGCTAACAGCCATAAAAGGGGAAATCGACAGTAACACAATCATAGTAGGGGACTTTAACACCCCACTTTCACCAACGGACAGATCATCCAAAATGAAAATAAATAAGGACACACAAGCTTTAAATGATACATTAAACAAGATGGACTTAATTGATATTTATAGGACATTCCATCCAAAAACAACAGAATACACTTTCTTCTCAAGTGCTCATGGAACATTCTCTAGGATAGATCATATCTTGGGTCACAAATCAAGCCCTGGTAAATTTAAGAAAATTGAAATCGTATCAAGTATCTTTTCCGACCACAACGCTATGAGACTAGATATCAATTAAAGGAAAAAATCTGTAAAAAATACAAACACATGGAGGCTAAACAATACACTACTTAATAACCAAGAGATCACTGAAGAAATCAAAGAGGAAATCAAAAAATACCTAGAAACAAATGACAATGAAAACACAACGACCCAAAACCTATGGGATGCAGCAAAAGCAGTTCTAAGAGGTAAGTTTATGGCAATACAATCCTACCTCAAGAAACAAGAAAAATCTCAAATAAACAACATAACCTTACACCTAAAGCAATTAGAGAAAGAAGAACAAAAAAACCCCAAAGTTAGCAGAAGGAAAGAAATCATAAAGATCAGCTTAGAAATAAATAAAAAAGAAATGAAGGAAACAATAGCAAAGATCAATAAAACTAAAAGCTGGCTCTTTGAGAAGATAAACAAAATTGATAAACAAAATTGACAATCCATTAGCCAGACTCATCAAGAAAAAAAGGGAGAAGACTCAAATCAATAGAATTAGAAATGAAAAAGAAGTAACAACTGACACTGCAGAAATACAAAGGATCGTGAGAGATTACTACAAGCAACTATATGCCAATAAAATGGACAATCTGGAAGAAACGGACAAATTCTTTGAAAAGTACAACCTTCTGAGACTGAACCAGGAAGAAATAGAAAATATAAACAGACCAATCACAAGCACTGAAATTGAGACTGTGATTAAAAATCTTCCAACAAACAAAAGTCCAGGACCAGAAGGCTCACAGGCAAATTCTATCAAACATTTGGAGGAGAGCTAACACCTATCCTTCTCAAACTCTTCCAAAATATAGCAGAGGGAGGGACACTCCCAAACTCATTCTACGAGGCCACCATCACCCTGATACCAAAACCAGACAAGGATGTCACAAAGAAAGAAAACTACAGGCCAATAGGACTGATGAATATAGATGCAAAAATCCTCAACAAAATACATGCAAACAGAATCCAACAGCACATTAAAAGGATCATACACCATGATGATCAAGTGGGGTTTATCCCAGGAATGCAAGGATTCTGCAATAAACACAAATCAATCAATGTGATACACCATATTAACAAATTGAAGGAGAAAAACCATATGATCATCTCAATAGATGCAGAAAAGGCTTTCGACAAAATTCAACACCCATTTATGATAAAAACCCTCCACAAAGTAGGCATAGAGGGAACTTACCTCAACATAATAAAGGCCAGATATGACAAACACACAGCCAACATCATTCTCAATGGTGAAAAACCAAAACCATTTCCACTAAGATCAGGAACAAGACAAGGTTGCCCACTCTCACCACTATTATTCAACATAGTTTTGGAAGTTTTAGCCACAGCAATCAGAGAAGAAAAAGAAATAAAAGGAATCCAAATTGGAAAAGAAGAAGTAAAGCTGTCACTGTTTGCAGATGACATGATACTATACATAGAGAATCCTGAAGATGCTACCAGAAAACTACTAGAGCTAATCAATGAATTTGGTAGAGTAGCAGGATACAAAATTAATGCACAGAAATCTCTTGCATTCCTATACACTAATGATGAAAAAACTGAAAGAGAAATTAAGGAAACACTCCCGTTTACCACTGCAACAAAAAGAATAAAATACCTAGGAATAAACCTACTGAAGGAGAAAAAAGACCTGTATGCAGAAAACTATATGACACTGATGGGAGAAATTAAAGATGATACAAACAGATGGAGAGATATACCACGTTCTTGGATTTGAAGAATCAACATTGTGAAAAATGACTATACTACCCAAAGCAATCTACAGATTCAATGCAATCCCTATCAGACTACCACTGGCATTTTCACAGAACTAGAACAAAAAATTTCACAGTTTGTATGGAAACACAAAAGACCCCAAATAGCCAAAGCAATCTTGAGAAAGGAAAACGGAGCTGTTGGAATCAGGCTCCTGGACTTCAGACTATACTACAAAGCTACGGTAATCAAGACAGTATGGTACTGGCACAAAAACAGAAATATAGATCAATGGAACAGGATAGAAAGCCCAGAGATAAACCCATGCACATATGGTCACCTTATTTTTGATAAAGGAGGCAAGAATATAAAATGGAGAAAAGACAGCCTCTTCAATTAGTGGTGCTGGGAAAACTGGACAGCTACATGTAAAAGAATGAAATTAGAACACTCCCTAACACCATACACAAAAATAAACTCAAAAAGGATTAAAGACCTAAATGTAAGGCCAGACACTATAAAACTCTTAGAGGAAAACATAGGCAGAACACTCTATGACATAAATCACAGCAAGATCCTTTTTGACCCACCTCCTAGAGACATGGAAATAAAAACAAAAATAAACAAATAGGACCTTATGAAACTTAAAAGCTTTTGCACAGCAAAGGAACCATAAAGAAGACGAAAAGACAACCCTCAGAATGGGAGAAAATATTTGCAAATGAAGCAACTGACAAAGGATTAACCTCCAAAATTTACAAGCAGCTCATCCAACTCAATATCAAAAAACCAAACAACACAATCCATAAATGGGCAGAAGAACTAAATAGACATTTCTCCAAAGAAGATACACAGATTGCCAACAAACACATGAAAGAATGCTCAACATCACTAATCATTAGAGAAATGCAAATCAAAACCACAATGAGGTTATCACCTCACACCAGTCAGAATGGCCATCATGAAAAAATCTACAAACAATAAATGCTGGAGAGGGTGTGGAGAGAAGGGAACCCACTTACACTGTTGGTGGGAATGTGAATTGATACAGCCACTATGGAGAACAGTTTGGAGGCTCCTTAAAAAACTAAAAATAGAACTACCATATGACCCAGCAATCCCACTACTGGGCATATACCCCGAGAAAACCATAATTCAAAAAGAGTCATGTACCACAATGTTCATTGCAGCTCTATTTACAATAGCCAGGACATGGAAGCAACCTAAGTGTCCATCGACAGATGAATGGATAAAGAAGATGTGGCACATATATATAATGGAATGTTACTCAGTCATAAAAAGAAATGAAATTGAGTTATTTGTAGTGAGGTGGATGGACCTAGAGTCTGTCATACAGAGTGAAGTAAGTCAGAAAGAGAAAAACAAATAGCATATGCTAACACATATATATGGAATCTAAAAAAAAAAAAAAAGGTTCTGAAGAACCTAGGGGCAGGACAGGAATAAAGATGCAGACATAGAGATGGACTTGAGGACACGGGGAGGGGGAAGGGTAAGCTGCGACGAAGTGAGAGAGTGTCATCGACTTATAAATGCTACCAAATGTAAAATAGATAGCTAGTGGGAAGCATCCACATAGCACAGGGAGATCAGCTCGGTGCTTTGTGACCGCCTAGAGGGGTGGGATAGGGAGGGTGGGAGGGAGACACAAGAGGGAGGAGATATGAGGATATATGTATATGTATAGCTGATTCACTTTGTTATAAAGCAGAAACTAACACACCATTGTAAAGCAATTATACTTCAATAAAGATGTTAAAAAAAAAAAAAAATCAAAAGAACCCAAACAGAGTCTAATGCCTCCTCGCTTAACTAAACAGAAAGCAGGCTTTGGGGCCGAAGACGGTGCTCCAGGAAAGCAGAAACCGGCTTTGGTGGCCTTTGGACTCAGACTGGAATTTAAAAAAAAAAAAAAAAAAAAAAAAGAACCAAAACATGTTAAAAAAAAAAAAATCCAACCCCAAAACTACAAACTTGAAATCATGTTTTCCAATTAGGTGCTTTTTAGAATTTTAAGTATGAAAATATACTTATAAAAAAAAAAAAAAAGAAAATATACTTATGGAACATAAATATTCTGCCAAAAAGTTTAAAATTTCAAATTACTACCACATAAAAATATTTAAAACTAGAAATCCAAGGTAAACACCAACTATGAAACATATGCATATATGATGAATGACTAAATTACTGTGAGTTGTTGAAAGAGTAAATATATCAATTTAAATTAGGCATTATTTACTGAACATTCTCAAAGACCATTTAACTTGGCTAAGAAGGCCAAATAAAGCTAGTTGGAACATAATCTCCTTAGGGACAGTGACTTAAGGCAGCTCTGTTCAATGCTGTATCCCCACCATCTAGAACAGTATCTGAAACACAGTAGGCACTCAATTATTTGTTGAACCAATGATGGAAAGCTAAAATCGCTTAAAGATCAATGATATCTTGCTTTTAAATACTGAGGCTGCATACCTAAAGGTCTATCTTGCTTTAAATACTGAGACTGTATACATAAACTGCTGAACAAAATTAATTACTTCAAAATTATAGAGGGTTTGCTACTTTAGGCAGCTCTGTAATAAGTTCTTTTGAAAAATGAACAAACATGTTATCACAGGGAAAACCAGCTCTCAATTTATGGAGTGCCTATGGTGCCAAACACTGTTAGGCATTTCACATTATTTTTCTTTTACAATCTCTCTCTCCAAAGTACCTTCCCTTACATACTTATTCACGTTATTGGGACTGATATTTTCCCAGTCATGGAGACTGGGAACTCTAGACTTTTGATTCCTTCCCTCACATTTCACGTAGCTATTAAGCTTATTACTAATCTTCTATAAGACATCCAAAAGCTTGACTTTTCTACTATTGGATACCTTTTTTTTTTTTTTTAATTTTTATTTTATTTATTTTATTTTTGGCTGCGTTGGGTCTTTGTTGCTGTGTGCAGGCTTTCTCTAGCTGTGGCGAACGGGGGCTACTCTTTGTTGCAGTGCGTGGGCTTCTCATTGTCGTGGCTTCTCTTGTTGTGGAGCGTGGGCTCAGTAGTTGTGGCGCATGGGCTTAGTTGCTCCGGGGCATGTGGGATCTTCCTGGACCAGGGCTTGAACCCGTGTCCCCTGCATTGGCAGGCGGATTCTTAACCACTGTGACACCAGGGAAGCCCTGGATGCCTTTTTTAGGTAAGCTTTCATGACCTCATACCTGACTCTCTGAAGTGGTTTTCTTGGTCTCTAGTTTCATCCCTATCAGCCTAGTCCACCAAAAATGTTACTTTGTGTACAATGGCTAGCCTACTGCTACAGACAACAGAAAATTCTGTTTAGTGGGCTATTTTATATTCCCTATAATCCAGCCCCAATTTCTCTCTCTCTAAAGTTGTAGGAGAACTTCTTCTCTACCACTCACTCCACGTGGAAGACCATCATCTAGACTATCATTCCTGGTTTCTCTTCACCCTTTCACTTCCTCCTCCTTGGGGGGAAATGGGGACATCTGAATGGTGAGCACAGAAGGAAGACTAGGCAGGCCTGGCTCAACCCTTTCTCCTGTGGACAGGATGTATGCTGGTCTGCTTTTGGGGCTTGCTCTTGTGGGGGAAGGCCTGGGACTATCCAGCTATGTCAGAAATATTATGTTTAGGGGACTTTCCTGGTGGTCCAGTGGTTAAGAATCCGCCTTCCAATGCAGGGGACATGGGTTCGATCCCTGGTGGGGAACTAAGATCCCACATGCCATGCGCTGTAACTACTGAGCCCCCAAGCTTCAACTAGAGAGCCCATGTGCCGCAACTACAGAGCCCACGTGCTCTAGAGCCAGTATGCCACAAGTAGAGAGAAGCCCGTGCACCACAATGAAAGATCCCGCGTGCTGCAACAAAGATCCCATGTGCCGCAACTAAGACCGGACACAGCCAAAAATAAATAAATAATATATTAAAAAAAAAATACTATGTTTAATTCTGGGGTAACATATTAGCAAGACCTCATGGCAGCTAGTCTTCATGTTCTCCAATCAGCTTATTAGAATTATAACTAACATTTTGGTATCTCATTTGCCTATCTCCTCTATCTTATTTCTTAATTTCTTCTGTATTCAGGAGGAGAGGAAATTCCAACATCTAATATTGTATCTCATTTGCTAGAATAATTTTGGTCAAAAGTCTATACAAAACTCCTGAATACAAAATTTGCTTTGAAGTTTTTGCTCATGTTATATTTTTTTTCTAAAATGCCCTCACCTCACCTTTGTCATAGCCTTGTTTCCATTTCTAGACATAGTTCAAATGCTCCTCAGTGTAATACAATCTGTCTCAAATCAGAGATCTCTTTCTTTTCCAATTTTTCTCCACTGTTCACCTGTACTTTTCACTCACTGTTATCCAATGGAGCTAAGTAATCTTTTAGATGTCAACATCCTCTTTCTCCAACCAAAGTTTCAGCTTGGAGGGAGTCTTATTAAACTTCTCTTTATTGTTAGCATAGCACCTTGGGCATGAAGTAATCCAAAGTTCAATGCTGCTGCTGCTGCTTTTCAACCCAGCTCTCAATCTCTTGTTCCTTGCTCTTAATGTCTTCTGTGTTTAGGGATGTGAGCAAGATTAGCTAACCAATGTCCAAATATCAAAAAAAGATGCAGTGAGAGAAAGACCAAGAAGTGAGGTACAGAACAAAGAGGGAAAAAAGTGACATCTGGGCACAACATTTGGTATATTAAAAAAGAGAGAGAAATATCCGAAGAGAGAGCCATCAGCTAATTATGACCTGTTCATATTGAAACCCCCAAACTATTTTCTCCATGGCCTAGGTAAAACAGAATGATCTGTGCACAGATTCATATTACGATCATAAAGAAATTATGTAAAAGCTAAACCAGGGAAGCAAAAGGACATTTTATTTCTCAATATTTAGTGCTTCTTTGATCACATGTAATAATTTATTTAAAAGAAATTTTTAAATGCTATCTTACTTATATCAATAGTAATAATATAGTATGATTGCAACAGGGCTGCAATTAGCAACCTACAACAATACACTGGGAATTACCTTCATTTCTCCTTCTTCTACAACCAACTGCCAATTGGCATCTCCACCTACATCCTGTAATGAGTAAGTCATGTGGTTCTGCACCATCTCTTCAACCTTAAAAGGAAAAATAGAGCCATAAGAATCCTCCTCCAATTAATAGCTATGTCATAATCTCTAAAACAGAATGGTATTCAGTTTACTTCAGTTCAGAAATGATGTTCTTAGAAAGCTAAGTGACCAAATGCACAAAGGTTAGTAGGTTTTATATAGTGTTGAAGAGTTTTAGTCCACATTCCAGATATCATATCCAGGTTAATGACAGGAAGGAGAAATGCGGGGAAGGAAGGTGCTTCACTCTAATAACACATTGGCCTAACGTGCATCAAGTGACCAAAAAAATAATTATTCCTTCCTTTATCATAAAATGCATCCTTACGGAGATAATGTCTTAAAGCATAAAATCATGGAACATTAAGGGTAAGAGGGGCACAAAGAGATGACCTAGTCCAGTGTTCCTATGTTTAAGACTATATAGAGATATTAGAAAGCTCGTTATTTGTCAAGATTTCTCTACAAAAAGGTAAGAAGATTTTCGTTATTTCGCTGATAAGCTCCTCTTTTATCATGAATATAAGCCAACTTAAAAAATAACCAATCCCTCTATGTATTTGATTCCAATTTCATTGTTCTAAACTCTTTTAGGGACAATGCTAATAATCATACACGCAAAGATTTGCAAATTATCACCTTTTATTAATAGTTCATTCTTTCTAAATTTCTAACTAAATTTCTTACTAAATTTCTTTTACTGAATTTAAATTGCAACCTCTGCTTTTAACTATCAAATTACCCCTACCCATCTTTTATAAGCAAATAAGGTCAAACAGTTCACACTCCCAGAATCCTCAATCAGATTTATTGGTAAGATTTCATTTAAGTGTTCTTTGGTAACCTTCCTAGTATGAAACATATTTTTAAACAGAACTGAAGTGAAGTGACAGAAAGATCATCTCTGAAGGAACTGGCACCTTTACCATCTATGCATAGACACTTGGTTTCTAAGTTCTATTTTCTAAACTTTTACTCATAATTTTGTTTTACCTAGTAATATTATTAAGAGAAGGCAGAAAAGAGTTGAAAAATATGCATAGTATATACTTCAATTTAAAGATTTATTCCTAAGTAACATAACTTCAGAGGCTGACTGGAAAAAACCTTTGTGCCTCTAAAATTTTGAAATCTGCTTTGAGAGGGTACAGATGACTAATGTAGGACTCCAAGTTACAAATGATACATACAAAACGTATTTTATTACCAAAAGAGGAAGAACAAAGGAAGTCCCAGTTAGTATGCATAAATAAAGCCTCAACAGTAGCGCTGGCTTGATTCATTTGTCTGTATCACATCATGATTGTGAAAAAATTCTTTTTTGATTTTTAGATCCCAAGATCTTAAAAAATCTTCAGATCTGAATACGTATGTACTTTTTAGGTACGACACTGGGAGTTAAGAACACCCATATTTATTATGAGATTAGAGGCAGAAAGAAATGTTTCCCCCAAATAGGCCCTACTTTAAATGGATTACTTGTGAAAGAAGAATGTTAAGGATTTTATTCTGCTAAAAAACAAAGAGAGTTCTGTTTAAAAAAAACTTTAGTGCCATTAAGCTCTTTCGTTGAAAAATATTGCAGGTAATTGTGTTTCTGTTTAGGAGATTATTCCTAAATTAGTTATTTCAAATGTTTGAAAAATGAGAAGGTGTTTTTGATTTATGTTTCGGTGCAAAAGAAACCAGATTCCACAAATATAAATTGAGAGAAGGTAACTTAAGTTTGAAACAATGTACAGTAAATGCATTCAACATTGTCTTGCTAGATAGATGAAAGAATAGTTACCACTGCATCTATGGAAAAGTTTTCAGTCTTTTGTCCTCATTTACTTCCTTAAGAGGGCTTGAAAAAGTCCAACAGAGAAACAAACAAGATGTATTCAGTACTGTGCTCCTAGGAAATTAACGAAACTATCGAAGTACCCAATTACTGTACTGACCATGTCTGCAAAGCCTTCATCAAGGAATCTTTATCCATTATGGTATATTCCCCGAGGTAATAACATTAAGGTTAAAAAGAAAGATGATACTGGTAAAATTTCACTATTATGAATTTTATGTTAAAATATGCAGTAGCCAATGTTACTATAGGGGCAATGACCTGGGCACATGTGACCACACTCACATTTCAGATATAAACCTAAAGATGCTCCATTTACTGTTTTCAGTTACGACTCTATATCAAAAATAAGTGGGAAACTAGGGACCATTAATTGGATGACAAGAATAAACGTATGCCAAATTTTCTACCTTATTAGGTTCAAAATTTGATATACTAGAAAATAATATTACTAGAAACATCTATCACTTAAAAAAAAAAGGCTGAATTTTACACTAAGCATAATTTCAGGAATCATGTCCTTGATTTTTTTGCACCATACAGTCTTCATAACAAATTAACTATGAAAAAACTGAAGACAAAACAGATTTGAAATAGAGGTGATGGCACTCCAATTCTTACTTTTTCTTTCACTTCACATTTGAATCACTCAGTATGCCATTTTAGGAGGCTAGATCTAATTGGACCTTTCTAACATTATTAATATAGAAACTTTAAAAGAAAATTGTCCTTTGATGGTACAACAAAATTGTATTGAACAGAAGTCTCAGAAGGGCTCAAACAGAGCTTGGATCTCTTTTTCTTACCCATGTGAAAGGAATACAACTATGCTTATTGTTACAGTCATAAAGGGATCTGTTGGATACAATAATTTATTAATAACAAATTAACAGTTTACTGTTAACCCAAAAGAAAAATGGTCAAGGACATGAATAGCCAATTCACTGAAAAATGCAAATAGCCAAGAAGAAAAATAACACTTTTATTCTATCAGATTGGCAAATATTTACTGAATGATAATATTCAGTGTCAGTATAGCAAAAGAAAACTGACCTGGGGGTGTAGCTGGTTCAACTTTTCTAATGAACAGTTTGGCAATAAGAATAAAAAACTTGGGTGTGTGCATGGCCTTTGTCCTAAAAATTCTACTTCTAGAAATATATTCTAAGGAAATAATTGGATAAGTGTACAAAGATGTACATGCAAGGATGCTGTATATGCAAGGATGCCCATGTAGCACTATTTATTAAATAATAGAGACTAACTGAAAATAAACTAAATGTTCAATATTAGGGGAGTAGGTAAATCTAGTATGCATATCCATACAATAGACAAGGAGATCTAGACCTATATTTACTGATGGGAAGATGGGCCTAATTATATGTGCGCTTTAAAAAAACAAAACAGCTAGTTACAAAACAGTATATATAGAATTACGTACTTTGGTAGAAAAAAAACAATTACTAAGGTGTGTGTAATTATCAATATGTGACTGATTTTATTTAATTTACACATACGTGGAAAAAGGATATGCATAAGAATATTAATAGTTATCTAGTAATTTCATTTTATTTACTTTCTAGTTCTGCTAAATTAGCATTCTATTACTTATATTGATACAATAAAAAAGGGAGGGGTAAAATAAATAGTTACCACAACAATGATGTTACTATGGACAAAAGTGGGAAAAAGCTTTACGCAGAACTGTTTTTGCAATGGTGATGCTCATCATTTATTAACCCACAGATGTACTACACACCCTTTGATTTTCTTTTTTTCTTTCCCCCAACTAAGGATGCTTTTTATTTCCCTTTGATTTCTGAGGTGACATCTTTAGGTGGTAACTGTTATAGAAATAAATGTGGCCAAGAAGATCCATTTATAAATCTAAGTCTTTCCTACTTTCTACAGACTTTCATTGAGAGCTACTTCATTTCCAACATCTGTCCATCAGACAGATACAGATTCATGTGTTGCTACTAATTTCCTAGTAGAGTCACATATTTTATTTGAAGTTATTTTCAGGGCATCTCTCAGTTCTACATTTAAGTATCCTACTCAAGCAGGACTATGACCATTATTTCAACAAGAACAAAACAGTCATGAGCCAAGACTTATATGTAGATAGCAAAGCCAAATTAATCAATAGTTAACTGCCAGAGCCCAAGTCTGCTAATGACAACAAATACTTTAGCAAGGAAAATAAATACTTGAAGACCTCAATGTTGTCTTCCTTCATTTCCTCTTCTGGAATATAAAACAGTAGAATAATCAAAAGTTTAAAAACAGAATCGGATCAATAACGAGCATCATACATTAGAAAAAAAATACTAGAAAGATTATTCTCAACTTATACAAAAAAGTTACACAAAAAATTAGGTAAAGAAGCTACAATTTGACAGTCTTATAAAAATCTGCACACCTGCTTCTCAGTGATATTTCACCTGTATTCAAAGGCTTTCAGCTGTTTTATATATCTCTATAGCTAAGGCCCAGGTCTGGGTTCTGAAGCCCTCATTCGTAGGCACCTATCAGCGGCTCAAATTCTTTTTTTGCTCCCATTACATTTTTTTAAATTTATAGCCTGTATATTTCCATATTTTAAGGGAAAATGGTGACCAGTACTGATGTCTTTTAGTCTGTTAATTTATTATTTTAATTCAAGGTGGAGTTTAATTAAGAATAAACCGAAGTCTCCCAGTATAATCTAGTTTGGTCAATGATTTATTGTGAATATAAGTCACTATTTTAAAAGCATACATAAATGAATGAGCAATAGGTAAGAAATATTGTAATAAATCTGGCTAAGGGTAATTTCTGATGAGGAACTGATCCATCTCTTTTTCAAAAATGTTCAAGGAAAAAAAAAGCTACAAAAGTCAGAAAAAAATTTGAGTCTTAAACTTAATTTTCTTCTTTATTACATAGTTGAAAACTAATGTAAATTTTATTTGTATGCCTCTTTTACACTGACTTAAAAATTTTTTTTATTGGAACACTCTAATAGAGAAAAAATAATGTAGATAACTTTGATTAGCTCAAAGAAATAATATTATAATGATAAAAGCTCACTTACTGAGCACTTACTACATGCTAGGTTCTAGCTCTATCACGTTCCTAGCTAGATGACAGAAGCAAAGCACAGAGGAGTTAGAAAAGCTGTCAAACATCATGCAGGAAACCGGATTTAAACTTGGTCATTTTGACTATAGAGCTCAGGTTCTTAACATACTATGACATATTGCAATCCAATAAAATGCAAACACCATAAAAATACAAAGTTGAATGGCAAATATGTGAAGATTAAAAAAAATTTTTTAACCTAATGCTGATGCTAAAAAAATATTCCTCCATTGATACTTTTGATTTTATTATGAGGGCAGAGATTGCAAGCATCCAGCTTCCTGTCCTAAATTCCTAACCCGTGCTGATACTAAATAATTTAAAATCAATTTCCATAGATTTATCATATGGACTGGAATACTCATTTCCAGGGGTAATTTGCCAAAGCAAAACGCAACCTGTTCAATGAAACTTAGTATAATGGTAATGAGACAAATTTTATTTAAAAAATTATTTCCCTGTTGAATACATTATGAGGTATTTTAAATTAGTTTAGAAGTAAGGCTTGAAACCTGCTTTAATGCTATAACATATCCTATAGACCATGTCCACAAAAGTTGCTGAATCCTGTCTGAAGAAACAGATATCACAGGATAGTTAAAAACCAGGTACCTTCTACTCGTTTCAATTCAATTTGAAATCTTTCAGGAGTATCTCCTATATGGCGAAATTCCAAGCTATTCACAATACAGGATACAAAGGGCACATGCAAGCCTGACAGAGGAACTATTTAACAGATAAGGAAGGCTTTTTTAAATGCTTGATGTTACTATTTAAAATTCAAAACCAAAACAAGTGGCCTAACCAAAAGATTTCTAGGAACTGGGAAAGCAGGCTGAAATATAGCACAGAAAGACTCAAGTCCACTCTATACATTCATACAGTACCTGGGAGCTGAATCTGTGAACATCGTCAGAGGCACTGACTAGATCAATGGAAGACATGGAGGAAGAGCGACTATAGGGCTACCAGAGACAGACAAAGAAAAAACCAAGTAATCAGAACAAAGGCACAACAGAGCATTCAGTACCAACTTCCAAACACAAGATAAAGAGAGAACAAAGCACTATATGAAACAAGCTCAGCAGCAAGTGCTGACTTCATGCACCTATTATGTGTTATGCTCCAAAATCTAATGCAGTGCTTCCAATGATACAAAATAATACCACTTAACCCCAAAGGAAAAAGAGATCTAATATCACTGGCTACGCTTCTGGTTAACTATTTTGGACAAGCCACTCCCTATTCCCCCACCCTTCTTTCCCCCTTAAATAAAAAAGAAAGAACATTATGTTCAGAAGAAGATTTCTAACAGTTCTGGAGGATGTATATGGAAGAAAACATGTAATACCAAAAAATCTCATTACTTAAATTCAAGAAAAGGAAGAAGACTTTATATAACAGGATAGTTTCGTCAACAGTGAAGAAAAATATATCATATACTTTTAGTAAACTGTGACATTAGCTTACCTTTTGGACAAATCTATGAGTCCCCACAGAAGAAAAGGCATCTCCAGATGGCATTGATGTAGGCCAATGTAACCTGACCTTTTCACTCTGTGACTAAGAAAACATATAATGTTAAATGGGAAGGTTTTGAAGTGTATTTTGCAGCTTAAGAATGGATAATATAACATTTAATTACTGAACACTTTAGTACTTATAAATATTTGAATTATGAAGTTACTCTAAAGATACAAGCCTTGCCAAATCTTGACACTTCATGTATCCCAATTTTCTTCTTTTGGATTCCATAGATACTACCTTAGACCAAGGATTAGTTCTTTTATTTTTGCTCTCAGTCAGAATTTCCAATACCAGCATGGCACCATTTACCATGAATCAACCTTAACACTGCTACCAAAATAATTTTCTTATCCAAACTCTGGCCAAATTATTCCAATCATTCCACATCATCAGGGCCCTGCAGGGCTGTATCATTTGAACCAATAATCATTGTTTGCTTCAGTTATGTTCAAAAGAACATATCATGTATATCTTTGTCTCCTTTCCATGAAGGTATTCTGCCTTCATCCCATCACCTCACTCTTGTTAAGCTGCCACTTAACCTCTTTCCTCCTTCTCAGCTTGCTTAGTTTCTTCTCACTTATTCAATAAATATTTACTAAATATACTGTACCAGAAACTATGCTGTGTTGTGTGTGTGATTATCTTTGTCATATCAACGTGTGTGGCTCTCAGACAAAGAAAATCAGGGTCTGTTTAATGACTTGTTTTTATCTACTGGAGTGTCAGGAATAGACTGATATTAAATGAGTTGATCGTCCCGTGAATATTTCTTTTATCTAAAGCATACAGAAGTTTTTATTGATTCTCTTCAACACCAACTCAACCACCATATTGATACTCAGTGGAGGAGCATTTTAGAGGCAGAAGGGATGATCTGAATCATCTTGTCCAACTCCTTGTTTCACAGATTAGAAAACCAAGGCCCAGAGAATTTAAGTGATATGTTTAGAGCTACACAGTTAGTGGCAAAACTAAGACTAACTTGTCTTGACCTCACAGTTTGCTATTCTTCATGAAATAATACATCTTAGATTAAAACAAAAGCGAAAACACAGTGAAGGGAAAAAAAAAAAACACCCAAAACACCCTAAAAAACCAAATACAATGCTGCTATTTCAGATATTTTTGGCATCCAAAATTAGAACTTATTTAGGAACTGGAAGTTCTATTGAGTGCTGTGTAGCATCTTTTGGGTATTAAAAATGTGCAATAAGCTTTTATAAATTAATGTGACAAACTTATCATCACTGATAAAAAAACAGGGAAATATAAACAAGAAAAGCAAGCAGCCACTATTGCAGATGACTTACCCTCGGATAGATAGATCAGTAAATGGGCATAACAGCCATGACTGTCTTAGCAATCAGAGGGAATAAACAAGCCAATTTTTCTATGCAAGTTAATTTGTAGTATAAAACTGATACACATATGATTTATTTGCAAGATGCTTAAAGTCTTGAGAAGAATAACTAAAATTCATCTTTAAGTACCGTCTAGTGGTAATATATGGTAACTGCATTGTTGCAGAATTAAAGGTAAAGGATCAAATTAATCTTGAAACTAGAATTAAAGGATTTTAGAAATGCCTTCCTTCAATTTCCACAGAAGGAGCTGGGTATAACTGCTGTGAATTTAATGATGAAAAAACACTGAGCAAAGTTAAAAGTGAGGAAGTAATTAAGGTGAAGGTAGTGAAAGCAATAAATGAGTTAATAATAAAAACTGAATGGTACTAACATAGAAGAAAAATAAATTCTTGGTCATCTTCCTTTTGAATTCATATGGCACTTGGTGGTGAAGAGAAATTCAAAGAGACTGTTTTACTCAGAGCAAATAAATGCTTTGTACTAATAGAATGATAATAAGGTTGGACACTTCAAGGGGAACAGGCAGAATATTTCCATTTAATTTCATGTTAATTATGCATGCTTGCTTTAAACAATCATTAGTCTTCTTTCTATTGCTTGGAAATTGGTCAATAAAGTGACTTATAAAGATTCTTCTACATTTGTGTCTCACTGTAGACAAGAGTTCATTTTTAGGTTATTAGGATCATGATTTCAAATTCTATTTATATGAATAAATACATCAAGGATTTTTAATAATTTTTAATAATATACATACCTGTTCTTCTATTTTATCTTGTCTGTCAAGAGCAGCTTCAACAGCATCAAAGAACTCTTCCTCATTAATCAAACTGTTTGGGCCTTCCTATTCAGACATACAGGAAAAAAAAAAGCTGTTGATTCAAGAAAACAGAAAACACTGATAACCCTGGCATTAACTCTAGGAGAAAGTTGAAAAGTGAGCTGACAAACATTTCTGAACCAGTTAATACACTAGGTAATATTATCACAAAGATGAACAACATATGCTCTGTGCAAATCAGTGCACAGAGTGTTACAATTAATTCACTCACTCGGTACTCAAATATTTACTGTATATTGACCGACACTGTGTTAGGGCAATAATCTAGAGCAGGGGGTTGGTGAACTATGGCCCGTGGGTCAATTCTAGTCTGCTGCCTACTTTCAGAATGGCCTTTAAGCTCAGAATTTCATTTTTAAATGGCTGGGAAACAATAACAACATTTTATGGGGAATTCCCTGGGGGTCCAGTGGTTAGGACTCTGTGCTTTCACTGCTGAGGGCCCAGGTTCAATACCTGGTCAGGGAACCAAGATCCCACAAGCTGAGTGGCATGGCCAAAAAAAAAAGGAAAAAGGAAAAAAAAAATTCATGACATGTGGGAATTATATGAATTTAAAATAAAGCTTTACTGGAATATAATCATGTTCATTCATGTATTGTTTATACCTGCTTTCATGGTACAGTGGCAGAGTTGAATACCTGTGACTTGAGGACTTGTCCACAGAAACCATATAAAATTGCAGGAAGGTTTTAAGAACAAAGTTGCAGATCTATAGCCAATGAGAAGTACAGATAGGGCTTCTGAGGGGAACCTTCCTAAGCAAAGACAATAACATCATAGAGAAGGAAAAGGTGAACCGATGCTTGAAAGCCTGCTTAGAATGGTAGAGCAGTGGTTCTCAATCACTTGGGGAACTGCCTGGGGAACCTGTTAAAATGAAAATTCCCAGGCCCCCATTCGCAGAAATTACTTTTCAGTAGGTCTTGGGGGGAGCCAGGAATATGCATGTTTAATAAGTCCTCCAAGTAGTTCTAATGCAAGTAGAACCTCAGCTGTATCAGAAGATAAAAATATAAAGAATAATAGCAAAATGGAAACAAGCAAGGTATGTATCTTGCTGTGATAAAACAAATTTAAGTGGACTATAAGTGGAACAATAGCTTTGCTGGGGCCCAGAGTAGGCTCCCCCAAAATGTGCCTCAGTGGCATATTGATTATTTTGAATTAAAGTTACTTAAGAAATGGCCAGTGAAAGAGGGACACTGACACTCCCGTCTCCCTGAAAGCAGGAAAAGAATCTCATGTGAAATGTGTATTCCCTGCACCTGGAGGTAGGACACCATTATTGCCAAAGATAGGGAATCTGGTCTGAGAAGCGGAAGCCTATATAAACAAATCTTGTTACCTTTTAAATTCACTACTCCAAGTCCAAACTCTGTTTAGACTCTTCACTAATTGGGCACCCCAAACCTAAGCTTCTTTGCCCTCACAACTTTGTTGTTTCTTTGTTGAAAGAGTATAAAAGCTGCCTGCTTTGGCCACTGCTTTGGTCCCATTTCTGTGGGACCCACACACACATGACTTAAAATTTGTTTTTCTCCTGTTAATCTATCTTGTGTCAATTTTATTATTAGTCCAGCCACAAGAACTCAAGAGGGGCAGAGGGGGAAATATCCCTCTCTACAACAGCTTCATATTACTATTAAACTTGAGGCAGGAGACAGATGGGCCCCTGGGGCAAACAGCTGGAGTTAGTTCTCTGTGGATACTCTATGATGAAAATAGGAGGAGGAGGCTGGGCCCTGCCCAGATAGAAGATAAGAGAACACATATTTCTCATTCTTGAAGTCAGGAGACCTTCCCGACTACACATGCACAGAAAGGCTCCTTGGAGGTCAAAAATGTAGGGGGCGCCACCACATAGTAAGTGATGCTAGCTACCCATAGGCCTCTTCAGTGGAATCCATCTTGGCTAAGAGATGCGCGTGCACACGTGGGAGGACCCTGAGATATACCAAACACGGACTCCGAACCAGGCAAAGCAAGATGACTGGTCAAAGGAAACCAGGAAGAAACGCCCCATATAAGTGATTCAAACTACCACAAGGGCGTGACTCTCCGAGTCTGCCCGTGTGTCTATCCACATGTACTGTACTCTTTTTTTCCTCCTAATAAACACTTTGTTTCACTACTTTCCGTCTTTGTGGGAATTCTTTTCTGCAAAGCTGAAGGGCCAGGGCCTTGTCACTGACCACTGGTCTAGTGGCTAGGATTTGGTGCTCTCACCACTGTAACCCAACCTCAATCTCTGGCCAGGAACCGAAACCCTGCTTCAAGCCTCTGCAAGCCGAGGCCACCTGAGATCAAACTGAAGGCTGAAAAGGCAGGCTTGGGTTTAAGTTCCCCCAATTTTTAAATATACAAAATAAGACACGTGAACAATTGCGGGTCTGTCTGGAATAAATCCGAAGTTGTCACTACTCCATTAAAAAGTATGACGCAACATCATCCCTGCGCTGCCACAACCTGGGGCCACACAAGAAGAGAGGGAGGAACTATGCTGTAATGCTCCTGTCAGTTCGCACAGGCATATCAGAAATCTTGATTCAATGTAGTTGTTCTTGTAGAGTTATGGGGATCCCTCAAAAGTCACTTCAAACCACACCCCCCCCCACCAACTTTTAATTTAACTACAACACACATACAGAACAGTGCACATCTTGATGAATTACCATTAAGTGAATATAACTGCAGGGGAGCAAAACGTACCACCCCAAAATGTCTCTTTGTCATGTGGATTATTTTGAGCTAAAAACAATTAAGGCGCAAAAGACTCAGGAAGAAACTTTGACCTTCCCCTCTCACTGCCTAAAAAAATTTTAGATAGAGGGTCTGTTCCTGGAGTAGAGCTATCACTAGAGATATCTGCAAAGAATATTGGCTAGGTGTTATGGCGGAAACTCAGCAGGGTCTAGAGACCAGAGTCTACTCTGTGTCCCACTGTTTCCGCATGGCCCAGCAAACATTTGTTTACCAAACATTTGCATTCCCATCTTGATGTGAATTGTCTTACACCTCTCTTTTAAGTTCCAAACCACTACTCCCACATCTTCTTTTGTCTTTAGCTGAAGATGGTATTTAAGGTGAGGGTTTCAGTCATTTTGTTGAGTTACTACTCAGTTTTCCTGGATCTATCCCACATATACATATTATTAAACTTTGATTTTCTGTTAATCTGTCTCATGTCAATTTAATTCTTAGATGAGCCAGAAGAACATAGAAGGGTAGAGGAAAATTTATTCCTCCCTGACATAACCATCTAATGACCAGCTGGATCATGAAAGAGTCCTGCAGGACTCCCTTTATAAAGCCAAAGCATTTCAGACACTTAAATGATAGCAGTATCACTTTGATCTCTTGATATGAGAAAAATATAAAATACCCCAAATTTATTCTGAACTCAAACATATTTTCTAATGATTTAAAAATTCTATTGATCATAACCACATCTACACTTTAAAAAATTGTAATACTCATTCAATCTATTCAATTACATCAGAGTCTCAGGAGTTTACCAACTGGGAACTACAGCGTTAAAAATCTGAGGGAGAACTAAAGTAACTGGAATAAATTTTCCTTTATTAAAAAACTTAAAGAAACACTTTTACCTCATCACGCTTACCAAAGAAAAGAGCTATTTATTGCTGAATCTATGGGACACTTCATAGTCTTTATCTACTGGCCCTATTAGCAGCATTTCTTATGTTAATGACTCTCTTTGGAGCCATCCTTCCCCTGGAGTCTTAATTTCCCAGTTCCTCTCTAAGTAAGCACTGTTCTTTGGGTTCCAGGGCAGGCTCCTCCTCTGTCTACCCCTTAAACGTGAGTGCTCCTCAGGGTTCCACACTTGCTCTCCCCACAGCATTCTTACTCATTTCTGTGACTTCAGTCATCGTCTGATGATTCCCAAATTCACAGCCTGTCCATCTCTCTCCTAAGTGTTAGATCTTTACATCTAATAATATATCAGATGGAGTGGTCAAGTGAATGTTTCAACTCAGATGCACCATGTCTAAAACCTGTTTTTCCCTCATCTCCATACCAATCTATCTAAGGCAGAAACCTGGGCCTGTTCTTGAATCCCTCCTTTTTCCCTCATTCAGTCACCACACCCTTCAATTCTACCTTCCAAGTATCTGATTTGTCCATGTAGGCTATCTTCAATTCTCACCTGTAATACTGAAAAAGTCTCCAAGCCCTCAGTCACAACAGTCAACTTCAGTCCACTCTCCTCACTGCAGGAAGTAAGAATGACTTAAACCCACTGCCTGAGGATACTGGTTCTAGACAGTCTTGCCGCTCCCCACTTTTGATTGGCTCTACCCTCCACAGATAAGTGCTTTGCGTTACCCTGCGGCTAAATGCTCTTTTTTCTTCTGGTCTCCAAATGTCTTCTTTCTTCTCAGCCCCTATAAGCAAACACTTTACAGGCTATTCACCTGGTTAACAAATACTCAGCCACTCATTCTTAAGGTTTTAGCTCAGACGTTGTTGCATCTGGAAGCCATCCCTGACTCAATATCTTCACAGTGTTCAAGTGTTCCATAACATACATTATTCTAATTGCCTGTTAACTACTCTGTGTTCCCATTCAATACGCAGCTAAGGCCCTCAGGCAGGACCTTTGTTTACCTTGTTCCTTGCAATATCACCCATGCCTAGCAGTGTCTCGCATTAGTAAAATCTTAAGGCACGGATTTAAGATTATAATTTCTGAGGCCACAGATGACAGAAACATTTAAACTTTATTCAATAACTAGAACATCATGAACGTTCGATAAGGACCAAAGTCATATTTTGAATTAGTGTCTAAAATCCATGCAAACGTAGTATGAACACAAGTAAATATAGATGGTTTAAAACTCCAAAAGGGGAAAAAAGTGTAAAAACAGGCCCTAGTTTATTTAAGAATTACATAACTTGATACTACAGGGATTTGAAATAAAATTCATACTTTATGGCAAGACAAGAAAAATTTAAACGTAAAAAAATTTTCTCTGCCCTTTGGCCTCCTCTTTCCCCTCTACCCTGTACTGTATATCTGCATTATGCATCCTGACCAAATCTTTCCCAAGAATACCAGCTCAATCCTAAGGTGCAACATTTTCCTAGCATCAACAGGACAACTCCTTAAAAGATAACCTTCTTTCTTGATCTTGTAAGGGGTCACATGACTTACCACCTTGTTCCTGTAAAACTGGATTGTGTAAACTGTCAATATTATGTCATTTGATGTACCGCCCTCTGTCTCAAAAAACTTATATTACTGTGCTTTGACTTCTAATGGGCAGAACAATTTTCCTCAATTTGGCTCAAATAAAATTTCCATTTCTTTCTCAGATTGACTGATTAATTTTTGTTGACATGCATGGTTTAGCTGGCAGGATATCAGAGATACCCACTAGAGGACACCTGGAGCCCACCCGGAACTGGTGCTCAGTACCAAGCATGGGTCAACTGAGCCCCACCAGCTTCTCAGTACTCCTCAGGTGTTCTGGTGAGCTCTCCTAATATCTGGATCTCATTGTTTGAGTAATGATCCTGAAATTTTATTTGAGCTGTTTCACTTAAGGCTTGGAGTCTTAAGGGGCACTGGTGCAGTTCTTGGGCAGGACTTCGGGGATCTGGACAAGGGGCCCAGGGAAACATAGGTGGCTGGGTTTTTGTTAAATTTGGCTTACACTGAAAAAAATGAGTTGATACATGTTCTGAACAAAGTTTTTGCTAGTGAAATGAGAGACTGAATTATTCAGCTCTGAAGAATAAGGGAGATCCACTACAACCATTAAGTAAATACTGCTCATCCAACGGGGCACAATAGAGGCTGATAACCTAGTGCTCTAAGCACCCATGGTGGTTTTAGGCTGTCACAGGGAGAAACTGAGCCATGTACAAGAGTCAAACCAACCCAAGGTTAACTCCTTGGGGCTAGACTCAGAAGCAGCACATATTTGATCTACCACACTGTCCTCAGAAAGTTGTGCAGATCATATCTCATATCCCATCCGAATTAGGCTATGAAATAATGGGAAATTGTGCCTCAAAGGCCAAACAGCTCCCAGATGGACAGTCACCTATGGGAATACCAGCTGGGTTTATGTATGCTTGCAAGTTCTTAATCGGAACTAAAGGATGTTGGGCCCTGAAATGGTGAGACAGGTTCTTCTGGCACTCCCAAACTGATTTTTTTCAACAGCAGTAAGAGTTTTTCTCTTTTCTAAAATTATATTAGCAGGGAAAAATATTTGTTGGGCTAGCTTCTTAGATCCTTTGAATGGGAAAGTCTACTAAATTGTTAAAATTTTAGAGAGCTCTCATCTTAAATATTGTACCTATTTTAATTGGTATACAGAAGCCCCAAAAGGCTTCAAAATTTCAAAATAGCCTCATTGAAAGATTTGTTGTAGAAAGTTAATAAAAGATTAATGATATAAAAGGTACCTAAAACTTTAACTACTGTTCCCATCTACTAATTATCTTCTGTCTGAATTGCCTTTCTACTCAGAAGACCCCATTAAATGGTTACCTTTAGGAATGGGACTACATGAGGCTTGTAGGCAAGCCTCTTCAGATCAAAGGCCAAACTGAGGGCCACAGTTAAATAATTTCTTAAACCCAGGGAGTATCCTTAAAAGTGTTTATAAACAGATTACCAGGACTTCCCTGGTGGTGCAGTGGTTAAGACTCCGCGCTCCCAATGCAGGGGGCCCAGGTTCAATCCCCGGTCAGGGAACTAGATCCCACATGCATGCTGCAACTAAGGGTTTGCATGCCACAACTAAAGGAGCCAGTGAGCCGCAACTAAGGAGCCCACAAGCTGCAACTAAGGAGCCCTCGAGCTGCAGCTAAGGAGCCCACCTGCCACAACTAAGGAGCCCGCCTGCCGCAACTAAGACCTGGTGCAACTAACTAACTAACTAAATAATTAAAATTAAAATAATAAATAAATTTAAAAAAAAATAAATGGATTACCAAGTTGGGAGGTGGAAAGCCAGTGGTCTGACTAAACTGACCATAGCTGGAAATTGGAGCCTGATAGTAATTTTTTTTGGGGGGGGGGGTGCTGCTTCTTCCCTAAGCTAAATGAAGGAAAGTAAGACATTCCAACATAGGTGAAGGGGTATGTCAATCCTTTGAAATCACTGAGGTGGCCACCCAATTCTTTGAGGAAAAAAAAACAAAAACAAACAGAAAAACTGTTCTTATTTTACAAATCTAGTCTTTATAGGACCAGAGGTATGGCTCCAGAAATAATCCAAAGCCCACCAATCTTTTTACCACTCCCAAAATGTCCCCGTATTTATCTTAAGAGGCTTGTAAACAGAGAAAAAAACTTTTTTTCTGGCCTTGAGGGAGGGTAGATAACTTGGTACTTGACTTGTTAATGACAAATAGAAATCTTAAGTGTCTTCTCATAAATACTAGTAAAAAGGTTTTAGCAATCTAGATAGGTGATCTTGATTTGTTCCATCTGCCAGAAACCCAATTTGAATTCAACCTCTTTTATAACTGAGGGTTTTATACTGTTACACCTGATTCCTGGCTGAAATTTTGGAATGGGCACTATGAGGTCTCTGTGTCTGTTTGTGTGCTTCTTCTTGTCTACATAGGTGTGTTGTAGATGTGTGGTACTGCAAAAATTAATTTGTAAAAGAGCTCTGTTTAATTGGCTTAAAGGAAATTAAGCACTTATATAAATATTCAGAAATACAAAAGAACCTGGCCAGAATGAATTTCAGGTTTATGTGATCTAGGAAACACTCAGTACTGAATTAATATCTGGTATTAAAGTTAGCTTAAGCTTGTTGGTTTAATTAATACAAATATGTCTTTAGAGTCATCAACATTAAGTATAATACTTTTATTGTACCTAGGTATACTAGAAATCAAATAAAACCTTATTATTCTTGTTAGAAAGTTGTTCAGCAAGAAAAAATAACAATATGATGAAACTTTTAACTCTTTAGGAATAACTGTGTTTTGGGGATGTCTATCTAAAATACTCTTTCCAGATTTTGGTAACTTGAAACTTTAGAGTTGTGCGAAATTAACTTAAATAATGGGAATCCATCAAATACCCAGGTCATTTCCAGCTAAGATATTGGGACATTAATTACTGAGCACAGGTTTCCTTTTTCAAAGAAACTAAGGTTAGTTAGGACTATTAATATGTTTGATGTCCCATTAAGACATTTTCTGTAAGAAAGAGAATGTTTTCTAGAACCATAAATAGTATTTATAAGCTTGCCAATCTGAAGAATACTAATGGAAAAGACAGTTCATAATTGCTTACTTAGTTTTTGCTAGAAACTATGTTTTAAGGTTAAGAATTTATAATATTATAAAATAATAAGGGAAACATTTCAGTATCCAAGGAAAATGGGAAGCATGTTTTCACTAAAAGAGGGCATAAGGAATGGAAATGCATTTTGTTAAAGGAAAAAAAGGGTAGTTTTGTCTTAGAGCTGGTTGTTTCTGAATGGAAAAGAAAATAAGGGACAAAATAATAAAATAAAATAATAATAAATAAATTAAAATAAATAATAAATAAAATAAAAATAATAAAATAAAATAAAATAAAATAATATGGATACAGAAAGTTGTAAAAGGGTTGAGGAAAACGAACACTGAGAAAAGAGTTTTGTACATGGTCAGGATTGGCTAAGATTGAGTTTAGTTAAGAAAATGATTTTTAAAGGTAAAGTGTATAAAACCTGAATTTAGTTTTCTAAGAGCACAAAGTTTTCTTAAAATATTGAGCTGCTTTTGGTAAGAGACTGTGTGACTTTCTTTGCCTTTAAGTGATTTACTACCTTTGAAATCTTTTATTGTCACTTTGCTTAAATGAATGGGTATTGTTTCACAGTGACCTATGATCCTATTTAACCAGGTATTTTGAAACTTTTTGATATTTTTGACAAACGTCCCAAAGATCAAATTCTAAATGAAGTTCACTGGACCTCTAGTTAACTTTGAGGTTTTCCAAAGGGTACCTGGTATGCCTCAAAATATTTGTTTTCTCTCCATCTTATAGAGAGGAATATTAAGCTAATTAGGCTTATTTGGTATGTTAAATTACATGGGAAGCATTGTCAAATTTGAGTGGTGATAATACTTCTCAGGTTATATCATATGGGTAAATGTTATTAATATAGAAATTCTAGAAATTATATAGAACTCCTAAAAATCTGGTATGTCCTGGTAAAATGTTATCAGTCATAATTCTAGTAATTATCTTAAACTGTTGTATGTCACAACAGTAACCAAGTTTATTTGTCAACTGGCATTGTAATCAGGTCTTTAACCTTGACTTTTTGAATCTTTTATCATTTATGGACAGTTATTATTTTACTCTGAAGTTTTTGCAAAAATGCTTCATCTTGAAGAAGATTCACAGAAAGGACTTTAGGACAATTATAGGTTTCTGATAACTTTCAGATCATACCACTGAACTGGGTAAGAAATTAAAGACTTCTGATGGAAAACCTGATGGCTTCATAAAACCGTTAACTGAAGATTAAGATCAAGGATTAGTCACATAAGACTGAGTGAAATTATGAGTATGGTTTTATAATTTTTGTTTTTTGTCTAAAATATTATTTGTTTTTAAACTGTTTTCCAGATATAAAGAAATCTTTAAATCACACCTCGGTATGTAGAATTGAAACATTTATCTTTTCTCTCTACCTGATCCCTTCAGAATCTGTAAACTCTTAGGTTCCTAGCAACTTTCTCAGGTAATAAGGAAGGCCACCTCCTAACAGGTACAGGAATCTCAAGGTATTCAGGAGACTTTGAGAAGAGAGGAATTCACCCAAACCTAGCACCCAAATCTACAGTTGTCACAGGTGGAATCTATGACATGCCTTTAGTGTGGCTTTCCTGGCCCTGAGAATTTTTTTTTTAAAAGTTCAATCTGAGATTCCTTGTGAAAAGTTCCAGCACAGCTAATTTAAAGAGCCTAGGTTGTCAATTAACCAGACATTTTGCAAACCAATTAGTCTTAATGTGGCTACATTTGGTAGAAATTAGGGTAATTTTAGAGAGAAATAGATTGTTTCAGTGGATATTAAATTCTAGTTTCATTAAATGAGGTCTTTATTTACTACTGCCTAAGACTCATTTCCCAGATAGTTTCCTTGTTGTTATATTATTATAAAGTTTAGTTATTAAAAGGACACTCCAAGTTTGTTTCTGAAGCTTATCACAGTAATCTAACTTTGGATGAAGATCAGATGTGCCATGACCTGCAACCAGGAGATTATTCATACTGGAACAGGTATCAGATAAAGGACTCTTTATAGCCACACTGGAAGAGTCCTCCCCTCCTGAATAAACTGCATATCAGGCCTCCTCTCCTGAATAAACTGCAACTCCTGTTTCTGACACTTGACTTTGACTAAGAACAGCACTACCAGACCAGCAAGAGACGACATCTGAAGAAGACAGCTGATCCAAGATGCTGGACTAGGTCTGTATACTGATTACTTTGACAACTGCTCACACTTTTTGTTTTCCTCACACTTTCGCTTGAGCTCAATTATTTGCAAGTTTCAAAAATCAATCTAACTACTGGGTTTGTGGCCAATTACCTATGTCCAGTACTCCCAGGTTGCCTTGGTAGGTTTCTCCTCTCCAAGGCTCTAACTGGAAAGCCCTTAGAAATTGTATTTTAAAAGAAAGAAACTCTAGCACCGTGCAAGCTAGTATCACTGCCAATCACACTAAGTGAGATGCTCTTACCTGGCCAATTAATTTTTTTTTTTGCAAGTTCATATTTTATTTCTAATACGTTTGGAGCTTTGATTTTTGCATTTTTGTAAAGAAGTTTTCACTTAATTCATTGAAAGCTCTTTCGTGCTGAGCCCAAGGTGGGGCCTGGGCCAGGCCAGACCCTTTGCAGCCTTCTTGCTCCCACCCCAGACCCCCACTGCTGGGAACGGGGTGGCTTCCCTCTGTCCACTCTGCCCTCCCACCCCCCGCTGCATCTCTCTGTACAGAACAATTTTTAAAATGGAAGCTAAGATACAATATACATTGGACAGGCACGCACACACATGCACACAGGCATCTGCTCCAAACGGGCAGGACGTCAGCTGCACTCAGAGAGCACCAAGGAATGCATACAGAGCCCCTCCTAGGGAGGAGGACAGGGCCTGAGCCCCACCTTGGTCCTCACAGTCCGAAGCTCCTCCCCACCTATTGCCCTGCTAGCCGCCAGAGGGAGGGGTGGACAGCACAGAGGGCTGTGCAGAAGGGGAGACAGCTGAGGGCAGCTGGGGGGTGATGGAGAGGGCAATGCCAGCCTGGTACGTTGCCCTGGGGCCAGGGAGGCTGTTCTAGGAGCCAGGGGGTGGGGGGAGGACTGGGGTAGACCTCTGGCCTCAGGTACCTGAGGGGTAGAAGGCCTGGGTTTTGCCCATCGAGGAGCTTCAAGTCTTACCTGGCCAATTAATGATGCCTGTTCTGAACCTGGCTATAAGCAATCCTTTTCATTAGATGGTGAATACTGGGTAGCTCCTAAGAGGACCCAACGGATTTATGGAACAAGTTTATGACCTTGGCTTTCCCCAGGTTGGTCAGGAAGATATGCTATTCGTTTCCCTTGGGCTCAAGGTCACTGATGGGTAGCTCTTGTCAATCTGTGATGTCAATCTGTAATGTGAGCATACTGGTTTCTATCAGGTTTCCAATGGTATGACCATTTGGCCACAATATTTGTTAACTCATCTTATGACATACAAAGGGTCAAATTTCCACTCTGAACAATCCTCTTCCCAGTTTAGGGGAAATACTAGGAAAAGGGTTTGGTTCAGGAGGATCTCGGCTTAAATCTTTGTTAATGATGTTGTTGGTTCTACTGGCAACTTAAACTACAGTTTGTGGAACTTACAAGGTGATAGCTCCTTGCCGTTCATGCTGTGTATCACCTATTCATAGTAAAATAATGATGTCTAAACAACTTAAAACTTTGGATCATGTCTACAGTGCTCTATAAAATAATAGGCATACATAATGCACATGTGAGGAGAACTGGCTTGTCTTACTGGACAGCCTAGAATTGGCTCTCAGTCCTTGCTGAACATTCTGCTAGTATAATTCCCCACCCCACCCCCCACCCCCCAAAAAAAGAGAACCGGGCCATTAGGACCCAGCACTGAGGGACATGATGGACCAAGGGCAGGCGAGCAACCACCCTGGCATCAAGGGACCAAATATTTGCTCACCTAATGCTTTCCATCAAAAGGTTAATGATCAGAGAGGAAACTGTGAAATAAAATTCATATTTTATGGCAAGACAAGAAAAATTTAAACATAAAAACTTTCTCTGACCTTTGGCCCCCTCTACAGTGTACTGTATATCTGCATTATGCATCATGACCAAATTTTCCCCATCGGCAAAAATACCTGCCCAATCCTAAACTGCAACATTCTTCTAGCATCAACAAGACAACTCCTTAAAATATAACCTTCCTTCTTGATCTTGTAGAGTCAGGTTACTTACCACTTTGTACCTGCAGAAGTGAACTGTGTAAACTGTCAGTATTATGTCATTTGATATGATGTACATCCTGTCTCAAAAACACTTCTAATGGATGCAACAGTTCTCAGAGCTTTCTGACATGCTGTTCCTGGGTTGTAATTCTCAAGAAGACTAGAATATATTTTCCATTTCTTTGTTAATTTTTCATCAACAGGAAGATGGTGAAAAGAGAACTGAAGTACCCTTAACTATTTTCTTCATTAAAAGAGAAAGATGGAGATGCATTTAAAATGGCTGGAAAAAAGATGGTTTATTCAATAAATGCCACTGGAATAAAATATAGATTCCTCCATTACACCATAATTTTAAAAAGTTCAGATGTATTAATATATTTAGGAGAGACCATTAAAAAAAAAAAAGAACAGAAAATACAGAAGATTATTTGAAGTAGAGTGTGAAAGGATTTCGATCTAAAATGGAACCAGATGGGACTTCCCTGTCAGTCCAGTGGTTAAGACACCACGCTACCAATGCAAGGGGCACGGGTTCAATCCCTGGTTGGGGACTTAAGACCCCACATGCTGCACAGTGCAGCCAAAAGATTGAAATGGAGAATTTTATGCATGCACCCTGTGAAGAATGGAATTTAAGAAATGAGAGAAAGATTTCCCATAAATGCCAGATAATCAGAAGACTGAGCCTTATCTCCTGACCAATGACCATCTACCAAGTATCTCTCCCCATCCTCAAGTCAATGAACTTACTGCTTGGACTCTGGCTGGACTCTCCTTGTCTGTACTCCTTGCCCATAAATACAACCTGCCCCAAACCCTCAACAAAACTGCCTGTAACTTGGTACTGCATGCATTCCCCGAATTGCAATTCCTCTGCTATTCTGAAATAAACTCAATTTCTGGTAATTTGAGCATGTCTCAGTTTACCTCTTTAGGTTGACAAGAGAATGCTTTTTAAAACATGAAAAAAAATGTAGAGATAAGTGTACCAAAAGACTGTGAGTTAATTACAAGAAAGTATAAAACTTTTACATGACAAAACGAACAATTAAAAAGATTTTTTTAAAACTATAAAAAGAAGAAAATAATTGAGAAATGAAGTCAATCCTGCCCATCTTCTAAATCAACAGGGGGAAAACACCCAAATTCTAATAATAAAAATGTGAAGGGACGTGTACAAGAGAGTCATTAAAGAAGAAACGCAAATGACCAATAAACATTTTTAAAAGAAAGCCTAAATCACATCAATGAAGCAATTGTTTTTAAAACTAATAAACACATAAACCTAGCACAAGGACCCTCCTTTCTCCACCCTGCTCTCTCCCCTGAAATAAAACCTGTGTTGATCAAAGTGGAGATAAACAAATATAAAATTATACAGTACTTACATATTGCTGGTAGGAGATAAATGGGTACCACATATTGTTAAATTAAAAAGATAGGCTTTATTTGTATTTTCTATAATCTTCATATAATGTACATCTATTTTATTTATAATATGAAAAAAATAGGGTAATTTAAAAGCTGATAGTCCTCCCCAAAATAAACCTAAAATAGCAAACGACTTTGCTCAGCTTCAGAATAAAGATTAAAATTGTAACAGCTAATATTTCAGTAATCTAGACTTTTAAAATCCCAGACAATAGCTAATTATGTACTTTTTTACATTCCAGAAGGAATGAGATGACAGCTTAGCAATTTAAAAATATTACCGCTCATCAGAGGGTGTTTGCCCCACCCACTCGGGCCCAGGGAGCCTGCTGAGATCCCAGGCTGGTCCCCTGCCCTCCAAGGCCACCCCGTCCCCCTGACCGCATTGGTCCTGGGGTCATAGGAAGGAGGCTGAGGGTAGAACAGGAGAGGCAGGTGGAAGGGGCTCTCCAGGACAGGAGGAGCAGGAGGAGCAGGAGAGGAAAGGAGGGTGTTTGCCTTGGCGACTTGAGCCCAGGAAGTCTGCTGGGCTCCCAGGTGAGGTCCCCTGCCCTCTGAAACCAGGAGTTGGGGGCACGCCTGGGCCCCTTCTGTTCCTTGAGCCTAAGCCACATCCCCCATAGCCACCAGGACCTTTCCCAGCCCTGTGGGTCCTGAGCATAGGCCCCGCCCACCACCCAAACCTCACCCTTGCTTAGGCCCCACCCTCCACAGCCAAGGCCTTTTTTTTTCTTTTTTTGTTTTCTCTTTTCCCTCCCCCTCTTTTTAGTATTGTGGTACTATTGTACCTTCCGGTTGTTGATTCAACTATATTTTTATTTTTATATCCTTTCTAATGTATCTGTTAGCTTCCTAGTCTAATTTTATTTTTTACTTTGTTATTGTTCTCTCTCTCTCCTTTTTTTTTTGCCACCCCACGTGCCTTGCAGGATCTTGGTTCACAAGACAGGGGTCGGGCCAAAGGTCCTAGGGCAGGAGCTCCGAGGTGGAACCACTGGACTAACAGAGAACCTCAGACCACAGGGAATATTCACCGGAGTGAGGTCTCACGGAGGTACTCATCTCACCACAAAGACCCAGCTCCACCCAGCAGCCTACAAACTCCAGTGTTGGAAGCCTCAGGCCAAACAACCAGCAAGACAGGAACACAATCCCACTCACAAAAAAACAAAAACAAAAACAAAGAGATGGCAAAAAAATATGTCACATGTGAAGGAGCAAGGTAAAAAACTACAAGACCAAATAAATGAAAAGGAAATAGGCAATCTACCTGAAAAAGAATTCAGAGTAATGATAATAAAGATGATACAGAATCTCGGAAATAGAATGGAGGTACAGATTGAGAAAACACAAAAAATGTTTAACAAAGAACTAGAAGAACTAAAGAACACACAAACAGAGATGAACAAAACAATAACTGAAATGAAAAATACACTAGAAGGAATCAGTAACAGAGGCAGAAAAACAAATAAGTGCGCTGAAAGACAAAATGGTGGAAATAACTGCCAAGGAGCAGAATAAAGAAAACAAGAATGAAAAGAATTGAAGACAATCTCAGAGACCTCTGGGATAACACTAAACGTACCAACATTCGAATTACAGGGGTCGCAGAAGAAGAAGAGGAAAAGAAAGGGGCTGAGAAAATATTTGAAGATGATAGTCGAAAACTTCCCTAATATGGGAAGGGAAATAGTCACCCTAGTCCAGGAAGCACAGAGAGTCCCATACAGGATAAACCCTAGGAAAAACACACCAGGACACATATTAAACTAACAAAAATTAAATTCAAAGAAAAAATATTAAAAGCAGCAAGGGGAAAACGAAAAATAACACATAAAGGAATCTCCACATAAGGTTATCAGCTGAGTTTTCAGCAGAAACTCCACAGGCCAGAAGGGAGTGGCAGGATATACATAAAGTGATGAAAGAGAAAAAACTACAACCAAGATTACTCTACCCAGCAAGGATCTCATTCAGATTCGAGGGAGAAATCAAGAGCTTTTCAGACAAGCAAAAGCTAAGAGAATTCAGCACCACCAAACCAGCTTTACAACAAATGCTAAAGAAACTTCTCTAGGTGGGAAACACAAGAGAAGAAAAAAGACACACAAAAGCAAACCCAAAACAATTAAGAAAATGCTAACAGGGACATATACATCAGTAACAACCTTGAATGTAAACAGATTAAATGCCCCAACCAAAAGACACAAACTTGCTGAATGGATACAAAAACACGACCCATATATATGCTGTCTACAAGAGACCCATTTCAGACCTAGGGACACATACAGACTGAAAGTGAGGGGATGCAAAAAGATATTCCATGCAAATGGAAATCAAAAGAAAGTTGGAGTAGCAATACTCACATCAGATAAAATAGGCTTTAAAATAAAGAATGTTACAAGAGACAAGAAAGGACACTACATTATGATCAAGAGATCAATCCAAGAAGAAGATATAACAATTATAAATGTTTATGCACCCAACATAGGAGCACCTCAATACATAAGGCAAACGCTAACAAAATGAAAGGAGAAATCGACAGTAACACAATCATAGTGCGGGACTTTAACACACCACTTACACCAATGGACAGATCATCCAAACAGAAAATAAATAAGGAAGCACAAGCTTTAAATGACACAACAGACCGGACAGATTTAATTGATATTTAAAGAACATTCCACCCCAAAGTGGCAGAATACACTTTCTTCTCAAGTGCACACAGAACATTCTCCAGGATAGAACACATCTTGGGTCACAAATCAAGCCTCGGAAAATTGAAATCACATCAAGCATCTTTTCTGACCACAACGCTATGAGACTGGAAATCAATTACAGGGAAAAAAAACTGTAAAAAACACAAATACGTGGAGGCTAAACAGTGTGCTACTGAATAGCCAAGAGATAACTGAAGAAATCAAAGAAGAAATAAAAAAATACCTAGAAACAAATGACAACGAAAACACGACGATCCAAACACTATGGGATGCAGCAAAAGCAGTTCTAAGAGGGAAGTTTATAGCAATTCAATCTCACCTCAAGAAACAAGAAAAATCTCAAATAAACAATCTAACCCTACACTTAAAACAACTAGAGAAAGAAGAACAAAGAAAACCCAAAGTCAGTAGAAGGAAAGAAATCATAAAAATCAGAGCAGAAATAAATGAAATAGAAACAAAGAAAACAATAGCAAAAATCAATAAAACTAAAAGCTGGTTCTTTGAGAAGATAAACAAAATTGATATATCCTTAGTCAGACTCATCAAGAAAAAAAGGAACAGGACACAAATCAAGAAAATTAGAAATTAAAAAGAAGAAATCACAACTGACACCGCAGAAATACAGAGGATTATAAGAGACTACTACAAACACCTATATGTCAATAAAATGGACAACCACGAAGAAATGGACAAATTCGTGGAAAAGTACAATTTTCCAAGACTAAACCAGGAGGAACTGGAAAATATAAACAGACCTATCACAAGTAATGAAATTTAAACCATAATTAAAAATCTTCCAACAAACAAAAGCCCAGGACCAGATGGCTTCACAGGTGAATTCTATAAAACATTTAGAGAAGAGCTAAGACTGATCCTTCTCAAACTCTTCCCAAAAATTGCAGAGGGAGAAACACTCCCAAATCCATTCTACAAAGCCACCATCACATTGATACCCAAACCAGAAAAAGATATCACAAAAACAGAAAATTATAGACCAATATCACTGATGAACACAGATGCAGAAATCCTGAACAAAATACTAGCAAACAGAATCCAACAACACATTAAAAGGATCATATACCATGATCAAGTGGGATTTATCCCAGAGATGCAAGGATTCTTCAATATACGCAAATCAATCAATGTGATACACCATATTAACAAATTGAAGAATAAAAACCATATGATCATCTCAATAGATGCAGAAAAAGCTTTTGACAAAATTCAACACCCATTTATGATAAAAACTTTCCAGAAAGTGGGCACAGAGGGAAGCTACCTCAACATAATGAAGGGCATATATGACAAACCCACAGCAAGCATCATACTCAGTGGTGAAAAACTGAAAGCATTTCCTCTAAGATCAGGAACAAGACAAGGATGTCCACTCTCACCACTCTTATTCAACATAGTTTTGGAAGTCCTACCACGGCAATCAGAGAAGAAAAAGAAATAAAAGGAATACAAATTGGAAAAGAAGAAGTAAAACTGCCACTGTTTGCGGATGACATGATACTATACACAGATAACCCTAAATGCCACCAGAAAACTACTAGAACTAATTAATGAATTTGGTAAGGTTGCAGGATACAAAATTAATGCACAGAAATTTCTGGCATTCCTATACACCAAAAATGAAAAATCAGAAAGAGAAATTAAGGAAACAATCCCATTTACCATCCTCCCAAAAAGAATAAAATACCTAGGAATAAACCTGCCTAAGGAGGCGAAAGACGTGTACTCAGAAAACTATAAAACACTGATGAAAGAAATCAAAGATGACATAAACAGATAAGAGAAATATACTATGTTCTTGGATTGGAAGAATCAATACTGTGAAAATGACTATACTACCCAAAGCAATCTACAGATTCAATGCAATCCCTATCAAACTACCAATGGCATTCTTCACAGAATTAGAACAAAAAGTTTTACAATTCGTATGGAAACACAAAAGACCCCAAATAGCCAAAGCAATCTTGAGAAAGAAAAAAGGAGCTGGAGGAATCAGGCTCCCCTACTGCAAACTATACCACAAAGCTACAGTAATCAAGACTGTAGGGTACTGGCACAAAAACAGAAATATAGATCAATGGTACAGGACAGAATGCCCAGAGATAAACCCATGCACATATGTCACCTAATTTATGACCAGGGAGGCAAGAACATACAATTGAGAAAGGACACCCTCTTCAATACGTGGTGCTGGGAAAACTGGACAGCTACATGTAAAGGAATGAAATTAGAACACTACCTAACACCATACATAGAAATAAACTCCAAATGGATTAAAGACCTAAATGTAAGACCAGACACTATAAAACTCTTAGAGGAAAACATAGGAAAAACACTCTTTAACATAAACCACAGCAAGATCTTTTTTGACCCACCTCCTAGAGTAACGGAAATAAAAATAAGCAAATGGGACTTAATTAATCTTAAAAGTTTTGCGCAGCAAAGGAAACCATAAACAAGACAAAAAGACAACCCTCAGAATGGGAGAAAATATTTGCAAATGAAACAACAAAGGATTAATCTCCAAAATATAAAAACAGTTCATGGAGCTCAATAGGAAAATAAACAAACAATCCAATTAACAACTGGGCCGAAGACCTAAATAAACATTTCACCAAGGAAGACATACAGATGGCCAAGGGGCACATGAAAAGATGCTCAACATCACTAATTATTAGAGAAATGCAAATCAAAACTACAATGAGGTATCACCTCACACCAGTCAGAATGGCTAATATCAAAAAATCCAGAAACAAAAAATGCTGGAAAGGGTGTGGTGAAAAGGGAACCCTCCTGCACTGTTGGTGGGAATGTAAATTGATACAACTATTGAAAACAGCATGGAGGTTCCTTAAAAAACTAAAAATAGAACTACCATATGACCCAGCAATCCCACTACTGGGCATATACCCTGAGAAAACCATAATTCAAAAAGAGACATGTGTCACAATATTCACTGCAGCACTATTTACAATAGCCAGGACATGGAAGCAACCTAAACGTCCATCGACAGATGAATGGATAAAGAAGATGTGGCACATATATACGATGGAATGTTACTCAGCCATAAAAAGGAATGAAATTGAGTTATTTGTAGTTAGGTGGATGGACCTAGAGTCTGTCATACAAGTGAAGTAAGTCAGAAAGAGAAAAACAAATACCGTATTCTAATGCACATATATAGAATCTAAAAAAAAAAAAAAGGGTACTGATGAACCTAGTTGCAGGGCAGGAATAAAGATGTATACATAGAGAATGGACTTGAGAACACGGGGTGGGAGGGGGAAGCTGGGGCGAAGTAAGAGTAGCATCAACATATATACACTACTGAATGTAAAATAGTTAGCTAGTGGGAAGCAGCAGCATAGCACGGGGAGATCAGCTTGGTGCTTTGCGATGACCTAGAGGGGTGCAATGGGGAGGATGGGAGGGAGGCTCAGGAGGGAGGGTATATGGGGACATATGTATGCATATGGCTGATTCACTTTGTTGTACAACAGAAACTAACACAGCATTGTGAAGCAATTATACTCCAATAAAGATTAAAAATAAATACATTTTAAAAATAAATAAATAAAATAAAATAAAATAAAATTACCGCTCAAGTCTCATACTATGGATTTTCACAGTTGGAAATCAATTCCAAGGTAAAAAATATTGTCAAGAGCAGGTCTTATTTTTTCCTTTCTAGAATAAAAATGGCAGGAAATTTTTCTTCTACTTTCTTAAGTACAGTCTAACTTTTTTACCATTCTTCTTCTATGTCAACGATACTCCTTGCCACTCCTGTATGTGTTTGTATATGGAGAGGCAAATTTCACTAACTGCTTAACAAATAACCAAAAGGGGAAAGAAGCTGGTTTCAGACATTTTTCAAATATAAAGGCAAGACAATTTGAATAGTTCATGCTTTGCTATGGATAAGACCTCACAGTATACAGCACAGACTAAAATCTTTCACCTGTAAAGTTCTCAGGTTTTTCCTCTATAGGTTACTTTTGTTTAAAAAAAAAAAAAAAAAAGAGTTAGGGACTTTCCTGGCGGTCCAGTGGTTAAGACTCTGCATTCCCAATGCAGGGGTAACAGGTTCGATCCCTCGTCAGGGAACTAAGATCCCACATGCCTCATGGAGTGGCCAAAAAAAAAAATAAAATAAACTATCTATAGATTTCAAATAATAAAATTAAAGAAAAAAAGAATTAGAATGTAATATCAATAAGTATCATCCTCACAAGGGAGACAAAAACTTGTCCTGTAAAGTAGACAGGCCTAGTAATAAGCCTTTTAAAGCCCTTTAAAGCTTTAAAGGTGAAAGGTGAAAAAAGAAAAAATCTTGTAGGTGAAAAAGAAAAAAATCTGTTTCAGGGTAAGCCCAGCATATATACATTATGAAATATTCAAAACATTTAAAAGTTACAAAAGTATTATGTAAAAATTCATCACTTTTGTGAGATATATATATATATATATATATCGCCTATGTGTTTCTCTTTCTAAGAGCAAGAATATAACTTCATACCTCATAATCTGGTCCTCCAAAGTGAGATTTTTTCTTAAGTTCTGTCATGGCATTTTTGTATGCTTCCTCTATTCTTCTTCTCTTCTCACTTTCCTATTTAAAAAAAAAAAGCAAGTGAAAAATTTATCATGTCAAGTGGGATTTTCTCTACATTTCATCAAAATTTTATAACTTGGCCCAAAAATAACTCCACTTCTGTTAAAAATGAGTATTCTTCTGCCCAAGAAAACACTTTTTTCTGGGTCATATATCACATACAAGCTACCACTTAAAATACCACTAAGATCACCTTATAGGTAGGTTATACATTTAAATGGATTAAGTAACTACCAAAGTGTCTACACTTCAAAAAAAAAAAAAAAAAGGATAAATTAGCACCAGAGAAATGCCTACAATATACATTCACGTGTTTGTTTCCCCCAGTAGGAGCTAAATTAATTTTGTTACAGAGAAAAAAGGCAAGTAATGGATGCCAGGAAGAAAGTAACTCAATTATTGGTAGAATCAATAAATGCAAAAAGATATTCTAAAGAAAGATACCTTTCTTATACTTTCCAACTGCTGGTTAAAATTATTTTAGAGCTGAAAAAGAGCTTAGATTTCTACTTTAACCTTCTCCTTTTATAGACAGGGTCTATGGCTCTAAGACTTTGCTAAAAGGTCCAAGGACAAAATGTAAAAAGGCTGGCCTTGGCACCAACCTCAAACTTTTTTTTACAATAATGGACTACAATGAGTCAAATGTGATATTAAAGCCCTACAAGCTTATAAAGAACCTAATGCCTTTATTCCCTCACCTCAAATATTTAAGGGCTAAATTAAAGTCCACACCGAACTCACCCAGAGCTTAACTACTTCTAAAAACCCTACCTGAATTAAGCTAGTGCAAATCAATGAGTTAGTTCATTAGGCCCAAAGATTAACTGATTTTTGTGTCCTGAAGAGAAAACAGGACTACAGACCCATCAGAATGGCTAAAATTTAAAAACACAAAAAATCACCCACAAAAAAAAAGACAATACCAAGTGTTGTCAATGGTGAAGAGCAACTGGAATTCTCACCTACTGCTGGTGGGAATATAAACTGATACAACCACTTTGGAAAATTGTTTGCCTCTACCCACTAAAGCTAAGCATATACCTTGTGAATCGATAATTTTACTGCTTGGTATGTGCCCAAGAGAAAAGAGTGCATGTATCTACCAAAAGATGCGTACAAGAATGCTCACAGCAGCTTTATTCACAACAGCCAAAATATAAAATGTTAAATGTCCATCAGCAGGAAAAAGGAAAAAACAAATTGAAGTCATACAATGAAAATTCATCATACAACGAACAGCATACAGCAATAATACTATACAACAATAAAAAATAATAAACTACCACTAAAAGTTACAAGATGAATGAACTTCACAGTCAGTGTTGAGGGGGTGGGGGAGCGAGCCAGACACACGAGTATATTTTGTATGATTCCATTTACATGCTGTTCAAGAACAGGCAAAACTAATCTATGACTGTATAAGTTAAAACTGTGGTCACTTCTTGAAGTACTGGTACGGTATGGACTAGGAAGGGGCATGAAGAAACCTTCTGGGGTGCTATAAAAGTTCTATATCTTGATTTGAGTGGTGGTTACAGGGGAGTATACATGTGTATAACACTCGTCAAGCAGTACACTTAAGATTGGTATACTTCACTGTATATATGTTAAACCTTAATTTTAAAAAATGAACAAAACAAAAACACACAACACAGCAATAATATTAAAAAGATTTCAAGGAAAGCGAAAAAACATGTGAAGTTACACACTTGTGAATCTACTAATATAAGCAAACATCTTCAATGAATAATTTTTTTCTTATTAACATTGTTAACAACTAAAATTTGTTTAATCTTAGAATTTTTGGTCTTCCTGGACACGACTGGCTAAAAATTAAGTACACTTCTTCTAGAAAAGAAGGAATTATTTTTATAGGTAACTAAGAATATTCAATTATTTAGTTGTAAGAACAATGGAAATGATGTTAGAAATGTACATAAGAGCTATTAAACATAAAATCAGAGAACTATTATATAGAGATTTGTATGTATGTTTTACACATCTATTGTATGTGTATATCTGTTATATACATAGATAAACATATATTAGAAATCTACATAAAAGGTATACAAACAGCTATTAAATAGCTATTATTATATCAACTATCACCTACTTAATCACTCTCATTAGAGTTTTAGCTCCTTGAAGAATGATTTCCTGTACACTACTGTTTTCTCATTTCTAGCTTAGAGTCTAGCACACAACAAGCATATAAATACTTCTTGAATAAAACAACAATTTCAAGTAAACCATATTGTTAACACTGTATTTTCCTCCTCAATTATATGAATTACCTAAAAGATATGTTTGTTGATAAACAACTCTCTCTATTCAAGAACTTCCTAATCTTTACAGAGTGTGTATATATACATGTATGTATGCACATACACATATGTATATATACACACATGTATATATATACACACACACTGAATATGTATGTATATACTGTGTATGCACACACGCACTTACATTTCCTGTAAAATGTAACTGGGAGCCTATATCGACCTTGAGAAAAAAATTATGGTGCAAAAGGTGAATAAGATTTGATATCAGATAGACCTGTAAAAGGATTACAAATTACAGCCATTTGCAGATTTCAATTAATACTACCATCTTTTGTGGCTGTTATTTGGTTAAATGTGGTCTAACAAAACTGTTTTTTCACGGATCCTTTGGTATAGTCTACTTGTTGCTACCCAATAAAGAAACAGAATGGATAAGATTACCAACATTGAAGACAACTGCAAGTTCACATCCCTTTCAAATAAGAAATTTGATTGACAAAAAGATGGGGAAGCCATGTCTTATTTTTAATGAATTTTTTTAGGCAGTGTGGTTAGAGCATATGACTAGAGATGATGATCCTTTAGTGAAGGATAAGTAGACTGAAGAGAGGGGAGCTTAAGAGAAAGTTGCCAAAAAGTTTTGAGTAAGCTAATCTGGATAAGTTGAATGATTCTCCTGAACCATTAGTCTAATGGATTTAAGGAACTGTCCTGTTTTCTCAGTGCTATTTTTTTGTGTGAACAGAGAATCTTCTAAAAATTGAATTTGATCCAAAATTGAAATCTATGACAACATAACAGTTCTACTCCAAAATAATAATGAAGTATCTGCGTGTACCTTAAATGGACATTTTCATTGCTTATTTTAAAAGAATACATATTGCTAGTCAACCTGGCTTACTCTCACATGCACCTAAGAATTCTGACCAATTCTCTTTTCTTTAAACATGGGGACCTTCTTAAACATACAGTGCTGTTTAAATCCTGTAGCCATTCTGCTATTACATCAATGATGACATTGCTTTCCTTAGTGTTCTGTTCACATTGATAAGACCTCCAAATACCACAAGCAATATGACTCACTAATGAATGATAAGATTCTGATTGATGTCTGCCCTAATATCCAGAGCTAAAATATAGAAGAGTAAAATTCTTCTTATTCTGCTACTTAACACCTCTAGACAAGTCTCTGGGCCTCAGCTGCTGCTTCTATAAAATGATGGCATTGGACTAGAACTAAATTCTCTAAGGTATGCTTTGGTTCTAAGATTTTACTGATGTTAAATTATAAGCAAACGTTTTCCTACTAAACAAATTCACTGAGCCAAATTCTACTTCACACTCGAAACTAAAGATTCATATTATTATTATCAGTGCTGCAGTTTAAACAAAGGTGGGAAAGGTGAACATAAGGCAAATGTTCAAGGAACAACAAAATGTGTGTTAAAGGATATCACAATGACCTTAGAAAACATACATGGCCATGAATGCAATAAGTTAATATTTAACTTTATAAATTGGTGTTTTTAGTAGTTCATATAACTTAAGTACAGTTTCATGTATTACACAATAAAGCTAGGAAATGTCAAATGGTTCATTACTTCTATTCCAAAGCATTACTATTGCCATTACAAAAACTTTTATGTTAAAATCCAATGAAGAATGCATATTGTACAGTAACCAAATACATAACTGGTGAATCTCATTAGAAAAATGAGTTTAAGATGCTCACAAAGTTTCAGAGGAGTAGTACTACCTGCTACTTCTCTCAATCCAATAGATTTTTCCCTAAGAAGTTAGTTTGGTTTAAATGTTCGATCAGTACATAAACAAAATCTGATTATTATTATTATTTTACAAAGAAGAAAAACAAATCTTACCTTATCCAGTCTCTTTTGCCAGCTGTCCTCACGTTTTACCATTAGTTCAATACAATGAGAAAGTGTAGCAAGGATTCCAGCAGTAGTTGCTTTAAAAGTTATTGCCTCCCCTTTAAAGTCTATACCATTAATTCCTTTTGGTGTTACATGTGGAAATACTGAAAAAAAAAAATTTATTCACTAAAAATCTTTTTAACAAAGAAATCATTCCTCAGCACAACTTAAAATTAGAAAATTTTTAGAAAACTATCACATCAGAGTAGACTTTCAAACTGTAATTTCCTTCCTGTTGGCCAACATTTTAAAATTTGCATCCATCTCTATGAGCAAGGAAGCTTGTGACAGCATATGTACTCTCAAGTCCTTTTTTCTGGATTCTGTTTCCTGAAATCTATTTGCTATGCTGCACCCAGTGAAGAAAGTGGTAGGTGGAATAATACTTTAATAATAACACTCAAGACAGACTAGAGTGAGACCTAATTATGGCAAGAACTACCTTACATTTTGAGAAATCCTGAATTTAAAAATATCTGAAAAGAAACTGCGGAAATGAATAAGGTAATATGTTAAAATTTAAATAAATGTCCAAATATAATTTGGGGACCAATGCACACATTAAACAGTTATGTTTACATATTATAATTTTAATTCAAAGTTAGTCTTTGAATTAAATGAAAAATCTTAAAACTCATAAGATGCAAATAAGAGAGCATAATATCTTATACTATAGTTAATAAGAAACCTTTTCAATAGAACTCTTTAAATGAAATAATGATACTTTAAACTTTAAAAACTCATATGTAGATATGACAGCAAAGGTACAATCCATAAAAGCTGACAAACTAAACTTCATCAAAATTTAAAATTTCTGCTCTTGAAGGCATTGTTAAAAGAATGAGAGTTACAGTTATGTAGGATAACTCAGTCTAGAGAGCTAATCTACAGTTAATAAAATAATGGTAACTGTGAGGAGATATATTAATTAGCTTGACTGCAGTAATCATTTCATCATGTACACCAAATCATCATATTGGACACCTTAAATATATGTAATATCTATTTAAAAATTTTTTTAACAAAGAATGAAGAGACAAGCCACAAACTGGGAGGAAATCTTTGCACAGAATATGTATGATAAAGGACATATCCTTTATCTATATATATATTATATTAATATAGACATATTCTGTATTATAATATACAAAATATAGTAATCTCAAACTCAACAATAAGAAAACATATAACCCAATTAAAAAACTGAACCAAAGAATTGAATACACATTTCACTATAGAAGAGATCGGGATGGCAAATAAGCAGATGAAAAGATGCTCAATACTCTTAGTTACTAGGGAAAAGCAAATTAAAACTACAGCGAGTACCACTACACACCTATTAGAACACTAAAATTTTAAAAGACTGACCACGTCAAGTGTTAGTGGGGGTTTGGATGAACTTGAACTCTCATAAATATGACTGGTGAAATGCAGCTTGGAAGGTTTTTAAAAGGTTAAAGACATACCTACCATATGATTCAACCATTCCACCTCTGGGTATTTAGCCCAAAGAAATAAGGTATATGTACATAAAAAAAAACTTGTGTGTGAATGTTCACAGCAACATTATTTATAATAGCCCCAAACTGTAAACAACCCAAATGTCCACCAATAGACGAAGGGACTGAAGAAATTGTGGTTGTTATCTATACAAGGGAACACTACTCAGCAATGAAAAGAAATTAAATACTGATACGTACAACAACGAGAAATCTCAAACTAGGAAAGAGATCAGGCAAAAAAAATGAGTTCATTTACATTAAATTCTAGAAAATGCAAACTAATCTATAGTGACAGAAAAATCAGTGGTTGTTTGAGAATGGAGGGAGGAAGGGAAGACAAAAGGGATGGAAGAAACTTTTGAGGGTGATGGACATAATAATGGTCTTGATTGTGGTGACAGCTTCATGATAATATCAAAACTTACCAAACTGTACACTTTAAATATACGTAGTTTACGGCATGTTAATTATATCTCAGTAAAGCTCTTTTAAAACCTATTTTCTTTTTCTTGTATTTTCCGAAAATCCTTCCTATCACTGTAACTTCTATATTTTCTACCATTCTTACCCAAATTGATGTTTTATTACAAACTACGATTTTTTTTTAATAATCAACTTAGAAACTAAAAGTCACCTGTGTCCTATATATGACAATGTGTGCCATTGTAATAATGGGTCCTCCATGCTGTTTGCTAATTTATATAGAGTCAGTACAAGATGAAAGACCAACATAAAATGTCTTTGAAAAAACTTTTAGAAATGTACCTCTTCAGCTGCACTTAACTACTTTCAGAAGCTGTCACCCTCAAATCCTTTTCAGAATGATACAAGGGTTATGTAACAGATTTTTAAACTTTCAAACAGTTGAAAGTAAGTGTCTCAAACATAGTAAGGTCTCTGAAATAAATTTCTCTCATGTTACATCTGTTAGGAAATGAAGGTCATGAAGACAAAACCTCATCTTAATTTGTCATCCACTGGGCTCCTCTAAGTACTGGTTACTTTGATTTTTGCTCTAAGTCTCTCATACCTTATCTTGTAGAACTACATTAATCTTGATGGAAAAACTTAAGCAAAACCCCAAAGTACTCAATAATTTTAGATGAGCATACTCATCTAAATGTCCCAGCTGACCACAAGGGAAGGAAGATCTTCAAGAGACAAGGTGGCATGCCTTAGTTTCTTCTGGGAAAATGATACACTGTAGCAAAAGGAAGTTGCAAGTATGTGAATGTAACCATGCTTATGAAGGGCAGAGATGAAAGAAATTATAAAATAATCTATAAACCTAGATTTTTAAGTACTTAAGCTCTTAAAATTATCATTCAAATCTATAGTTCTTTTAGTTGAACTGACGTTATAGAGTTCAAAATTCTTTTAAAGGTGCTAACATTCATAAAATCACAGAACCCAGAAGCTAACATCAACATGTCAAAAATAAAAACAAATACTGACAGAAGCCAAGAGATTTCTAATCCTTTCATTTCATTAAGACTCCCAAACACTAATTTAAATAGTAGGCAACCTAAGGGGGAATCCCCAGTTTCTGTGGTGAGGATTTTTTCATTTCCCCACCTGAAATATTCCAAATGACTGTGTCCTTCTGGACATACAGGATGGCAACTTTGTTTAAATCTCTCCTCACCTGTCTACTATGATAAAGAAGAAACATGGCTTAAGACTATGACCATGTTATTAATCATACTAGGGTCAACAATCAACTGGTTTGGGACTACTGGTCTATTATAGATATGATTATTCTAACAAAGTAAGATACAGTTGGCTAAAAAACTAAATTTAAAATATTCTCACATGAAAAATCTGTGAGCTAAAAGATGATGAAAAGTGATCTGTGGCTGGTCCAACTTCTTCATTTAGACAATTAATGTATGAGCATCTGCACACAGACTACGTGGGAGAAAAGGACAAGACGATAATCATGTTTCATAGAGTAATGCATGTTCCATTAACACTAAATTGCCTCTCAATGAGTTTCATCAAGAGTATACCTTGATTTGACAGATTAGTTAATATTTACTGTCATTATTTTATATAGTAGATGACAATATGCTCTTGTATATTATTTACAAAACAGGAATAGATAGAAGTTAAAAAATTGGTTAGAAAATATGGTTAAATATACAGTTGGATGGGAACAACTGGAAAATATAATAGATATAAAAAATCCATGCAAGTAGCCATCTTTGACATGTAATTAATACAATTAATCATAAGAAATAAGGGTTTAGGGGTAGGAAATTTCTGACTTTAGATTGATTTAATCTAAAGTAGAGGCCAGGGAATTCCCTGGCAGTCCAGTGGTTAGGACTCTGTGCTTTCATTGCTGAGGTCCCAGGTTCAATGCCTCGTCATGAACTAAGATCCTACAAGCTGCATGGTGCGGCCCCCCCCAAGAAAAAGTAGGGGCCAAAAAATTGAACAGTACTGTCAGTGAATTTATTTACACTTTTTTAAAAATTTAAAGTGTACATTTTATTTATTTATCATTTATTTATTTATTTAGCTGCGCCACACAGCTTATGGGATCTTAGTTCCCTGACCAGGGATTGAACCCAGGCCCTCAGCAGTGAAAGCACAGAGTCCTAACCACTGGACTGCCAGGGAATTCCCTAGTCTTTTTATAAATACCAGCTTTATTGAGATACAATTTTCACAGCATAAAATTCACTCATTTAACACATACAATTAAATGATTCTCAGTATATTCACAGAGTTGTACAAGCATCACCACAATCAACTTTAGGACATTTTTATGAACCATCCCCTCAAATCCCACATACATTAGTAGTCACTTCCCATTTCCCCCTACCCTACTGCCCAGTCTTAGGAAACCACTAATACACTTTCTGCTCTACGATTTGCCTCTGAATATTTCATATAAAGTAACAATGAGTGGTCTTCTGTGACTGGCTTCTTTCACTTAGCATAATACTTTCAAGGTTCATCCAAGTTACAGCACATGTCAAGTATGTTATTCCTGCATATGGCTAAAAAATGTTCCATTTTGTTTAACCATTCGTTAGTGGATGGATGTTTGGGTTATTTCCACTTTTTGACTGTTATGAATAATACTGCAATGAACATCCATGTACACGTTTTTATATGGATGTTATGTTTTCATTTCTCCTGAATATATACCTAGGAGTAGAACTGCTAGGTCAAATGGTGACACCATGTATAATATGTTGAGGAACTGCCAGACTGTTTTCCAAAGCAGCTACACCATTTTACATTCCCACCAGCAGTGTATGAGGGTTCCAATTTCTCCACATCCTCAACCAACACTTGTTATGGTATTTCTTTCCAATTACAGCCAGCCTAATAGGTGTGAAGTGGTGTCTCACTGTGGTTTTGATTTGCATTTTCCTGACGGCTGATGAGTTGAGGACCTTTTCAGGTGCTCACTGGCCATTTGTATATCTTGTTTGGAAAAATGTCTATTGAGATGCTTTGCCCATTTTTGAACTGAGATATTTGTCTATTATAGATTTGTAAGAGTTCTTTATGTATTTTAAATACAAATCCCTTACCAGATAAATGACTGGCAAATGTTTTCTCCCATTTTGTGGGTTATCTTTTCACTTTTTGATAGTTTCCTTAAAGCACAAAAGTTTAAAATTTTGCTAAAGATCAAGAAAGCTTTGCCTTGCTCAAGGTCATTAAGATTAACTCCTATATTTCTTCTAAGGTTTTATGGTGTTAGCTCTTTTAATTAGGTTTTTGATCCACTTTGAGTTAATTTTTGTGTTTGTGTGAAGTAGGGGTTCAACTTCATTCCTTAAATATGGATATCCAGCTGCCTAACACCATTTGTTGAAAAGACTTTTTTCCTCACTGAGTTGTCTTGGCACTCCTGTGAAAAGTCACATTTATTTTACTATAAATGTGAGGGTTTATTTCTAGACTCTCAATTCTATTCCACTGTTCTATATATCTTTCCTTATGCCAGAACTATACTTTACTGTTACTTTTGTAGTAAGTTATGAAATTGGAAGTGTGAGTCCTCCTACTTTGTTCTTTTTCAAGACTGTTGTAGCTACTCTGGGTCATTTGTATTTCCATATGAACTTTAGGATTAGCTTGTCCTCTTGTGCAAAAATCCTACCTAGGATTTTGGTAAAGACTGGATTGAATCTACAGGTCAATTTGGGGAATACTGAATTTTTAACAATATTAAGTCATCTGATCCATGAACAGGGAAAATCTTTCCATCTATTTAGGTCTTCTTTAATTTTTTCAATAATGTTTTGTGGTCTTCATAATATAAGGTTTGTGCTTCTTTTGTTAATTTATTCCTAGGTATTTAATCCTTTTTGATGCTGCTATAAACAAAACTGTTTCCTTAACTTTATCTTCATATTCTTCACTGCTAGTGTATAAAAAATATTGGGTTGGCCAAAAAGTGCCTTCAGTTTTTAAGTAAAAATAAAAGACACATTTTTCATTTTCACCACGAACTTTATTGAACAACATATTCACCCTTTTGTTCCACTACCTTCTGCCATTTTTCAAGCAACTTCATAAGTCCATCTTCCCAAAACTTTTCATCTTTTCGAGCAAAGAACTGTTCCAGGTGCCTTTTATAGCTTCCAGGGAATTGAAATTTTTTCCATTAAGAGAATTTTGTAAAGACCAAAATAAATGGAAATCCGAAGGTGCAATGTCTGGTGAATATGGCAGATGAATCAGAACTTCTCACCCAAGCCGTAACAGTTGTTGCCTGGTCATCAAACAAATGTGCGGTCTTGGGTTATCCTGATGGAAGAGTATGCGTTTTCTGTTGACTAATTCTGGATGCTTTTCATCGAGTGCTGCTTTCAGTTGGTTTAATTGGGAGCAGTACTTGTTGGAATTAATCTTTTCGTTGTCCAAAAGGAGCTCATAATAGAGGACTCCCTTCCAATCCCACCATATACACAACATCACATTCTTTGGATGAAGACCGGTCTTTGGTGTGGTTGGTGGTGGTTCATTTCGCTTGTCCCACGATCTCTTCTGTTCCACATTATTGTACAGTATCCACTTTTCATCACCATCACAATTTGTTTTAAAAACGGACCATTTTCATTACGTTTAAGTAGAGAATCACATGTGGAAATACGGTCAAGAAGTCTTTTTTTTTCTTAACTTACATGGAACCCAAACATCAAAGCGATTCACATAACCAAGCTGGTGCAAATGATTTTCAACACTTGATTTGGATATTTTGAGTATGTTGGCTATTTCCCATGTGGTATAACGTTGACTGTTCTCAATTAATGTCTCAGTTTGATCGCTATCAACTTCAACTGGTCTACCCTACCATGGAGCATTGTCCAGCAAGAAATCTCTAGCACGAAACTTCACAAACCACTTCTGACGTTTGATCAGTCACAGCACCTTCTCCATACACTGCACAAATCATTTTTTGCGTTTCAGTTGCATTTTTACCTTTCTTGAAATACAGCATAAAATGCTGAAAATGTTGTTTTTCTTCCATCTTTAATATTAAAATGACTACACAAAATTTCACCAATTTTGATAGATCTTTTTTTAAATGCACGCTGATATGCCAGCTGTCACATACAATCTAACAAAATTGTTTTGAATGACGTTAAAGACAACTAAGTGCTACTAGAGCCATCTTACAGAAAAAACTGAATGAACCTTTTGGCCAATCCAATACAATTGATTTTTCGTATACTGATCTTATATCCTGCAGTCTTAATTTATTAGTCCTAACAGTTTTCTAGTGGATTCCTTATGATTTTCTCTATGTAAGATAATGGCATCTTCAAACAGAGAAAGTTTTAATTCTCCCTTTTGAATCTGGATGCTTTTTATTTATTTTTCCTGCTCAGCTGTCCAGGTAGAATCTCTAATACATTGTTGAACGGAAGTGGCAAGGTTGAACATTAGTTAGGAACAAGGTTATCTTGTTCCTGATCTTAGGGGGAAAGCATTCAGTCTTCCACCATTAAAAGTGATATTAATTGTGGGTTTCACTAAGAGATACTGGTATCAAGGCAAAACTGGCCTCAGAGAATGATTAGTTAGGAAGTGTTCCCCCTATTCTACTTTTTGGAAGAATTTGTGAAGAACTGGTATTAATTTTTCTTTAAATGTTTGGTAAAATTTACCAGTGAAGTCACTGGAGCCTGGGCTTTTCTTTGTGGGAAGTTTTTTTACTAATTGTATCGCTTTACTTATTATTGGTCTATTTGGATTTTGTAGGTCTTCTCGACATAGTTTCAATAGTTGGTGTCTCTCTAGGACTTTTGTCCATTTCATCTAAGTTATCTAATTTGTTGGCATACAGCTGTTCATAGCATCCCCCTATAATCTTTTTTATTCCTGTAAGGTCAGTAGTAATGTCCTCCCTTTCATTCCTGATTTTAATAAGTTGAGTCTTCTCCCCTTTTTTCTTTATCAGTTTAGTTAACAGTTTGTCAACTTTGTTTTTCAAAGAATCAACTTAAAGTTTCATTGATTCTCTGTACTGTTTTTCAATTCTCTTTCTTCTTTATAATAAATGTGTTTCACCTACAAATTTCCCTCTAAGTACTGTGGCAGACCGTAAGTTGTGGCATCTTGTGTTTCTGCTTTCATTCACCTCACAGTATTTTCTAATGCCCTTTGTGATTTTTGTCTTTGATCCACGGGTTATTTATGAGTGTGTTAATTTTTACATATTTCTGAATTTCCCAAATTTCTGTTATTAATTTCCAATTTCATTCCACTGTGGTTGGAGGACATACTTTGTTTGATTTCAAACATTTTAAACTAATTAAAGCCTGTTTTGTGGCCAAGCATAAGGTCTATACTAAAGAATATTCCATGAACAATTGAGAAGAATATATATTTTTCTATTGTTCGGTGGAGTGTTCTGTGAATGTTGACTAGGTCTGTTTATTTAGACTATTCAAATATTTTATTGTCTTGTTGATCTTTATCCTACTTGTTCTATTCATTATTGAAAGTTGGTTATTGAAGTCTCAAACTATTACTATTGACTTGTCTCTTTGGTCAGTTTTTGCTTCATGTATTTTGGGGCTCTGTTGTTACATGCAAATACGTATTTTATTGTCATAAAATCTCTCCTTTTGTCTCTAGAAATATAATTTTAAAAAGATGGTATAGAGTTTAACAGAAGAAAACTTATATTAGAGGTAGATAAGAAGTTTGTTCACAAAAGATTGAAGAAACATTCCTTTCACTGTGATCTAGAACTCTTAAAAGTCTTTAACTAAGGAAGGTATTTTCTAATTCAAAAATTTCTCCTCTGCTCTAATCTTCAAATTACTTTAATTGCCTTTCTTCTCATCTTAGAATATCTGGAAGTTTTACTCCTGTTTTAGTCTTCGCCCCATACCCCCCATTCCTATTTCTGGCATATTTACTAGTAGGTTGGTAAACTAGTTCTGAATTTTAAAAAACTTTAGTATAGTTACATCACAATATTTGATCTAGACCTAATCTTTAATAATGGCCCTAATGGTGAGAACATTACAATGATCACTCCCAAGAACAGAGTATTATTTTTCCCTCTTCCAATAGCTGATTAATCTAGGACTAAGACCCTGTTTTTGAGAGATGACTGAAATACCCTAATCCCAGACTACAATCAAGTAGTTCCAGATTTAAAGACTATATGCTCTGTTCACTTTACCGGCTTATATTCAATGCTTCTGACTAACTTATTTCTAGAGGTTAACCATAAAAAGATACTTTTCACCTATGATGATTTTCAAGAGTTAATTTCCATCAACATTAAGAAAGGAATTCTTTTCTTTAATTGAAATATAGTTGATTTACAATGTTGTGTTAATTACTGCTGTACAGCAAAGTGATTCAGTTATACATATATACACATTCTTTTTCATATTCTTTTCCATTATGGTTTATCACAGGGTATTGAATATGGTTCCCTGTGCTATACAGTAGGACCTTGCTGTTTATCCGTTCTATATATACCAGTTTGCATCTGCTAATCCCAAACTGCCAATCCATCCCTCTCCCACCCCACCTCGCCCTTGGCAACCACCAGTCTATTCTCTGTCCATGATTCTGAAGAAAGGAATTATTTTAAACATTGAATTCCCCAAGTATACTTAAAACATCACTCGTGATTTTAAAAATTATTCAGATATCTTACAGGACATTTCTCTAAATGACTTTAATAACCCAGTCTTCTATTGCTTGGTTTCAGTCTCTTTGAAAAAGAGATGTTGGAGGCTTCCCTCAAATGTCTGGAGATCTAGCCAGATCACATTTAAGAGTTAGGTACTGGAAGCTCTACATACACTAGCAGGGCTTTAACTACTGGACTTCATCAAAGGGTGATCTGGTAGTGAGACAGCTTTTTCATGATGGACCCTGCAACAGCTCTCAGTCTTTTCTCTATGGCCTTTCAGTGCCTCCAGAGTTAACTTTTAATTTGGTATCAGAAAATTTATGTCCAGTTTTGTATCAGAAAATATACTATGGAAACAGGGTAAGAGAAAGAGGCTGGAGATTACATCTTTCCGTGTATAGACTTTCATTTAGTCCCCGGCTACCAGAGTTCTTAGAGAGAAGCAGAATGGTGAGGCTGTTGGATTTGAATAGTCAGCATGTACACTTCTACTTAATTACTTTACTGATAGGCCAATACAATCTATCTTTTGATGTATCTGGTACTCCTGAATCTAAAACTCTGCAGTTCAATTTCTACAGAAAATAAGCTTCCATTCTCTTTTGGGGAATACAGATGGGGCAGCTGAGTGTATGTGAGATGATGGAAGATTGGACCTGAGAATTTTACAACTTCTTTCAATAATTTTTCCCATATCCAAACGAAATCTTTTTTCTATTAAAGCAGATTATTCACTGTAAAATTAAAATGTAACAGAAAGAACCTTCCCAAAGTAATCCTCTAATTCCATAAAGACATATAAATCCGGATGACTCAACAAGGTTCAACATTTTAGCCCCAAGTCATAAGGAAAACTTTGCAATAAGAAGCTAGTATTTTGCAAGACTGAGAGCAGAGTAGATTATACAGAAGAAGAGAACCATTAGGAAAATAAGAAACAGGAAGAGGAAAGAAGGAAAAGGTGGGGAAGAGAAGCATTAGATTTAGTATCAATATTACAGTATTCCCATATGATTTGTGAAATTTCCATGCATGTAATTGTTAAAAAAATTATTTGAAAATATGCCACGGCCACAGATTTTACTTCATATTCTTTCATAACTTCAGCAAAAATAAGCATAATTAGATTAACTTATTTTTTTTCACAAAGGCTTATTTGCAACTTAAAAAGTTTTAGGAATCCATGCCAGCTTTTTCTTAGCATATGTTAAAAGAAAGCACTGACCATGAATCACAGGTTTCTGTCGCAACCTCCCTGCCCACCCCTGCCCCATACATAGATTCCACACATAAGTGATACCATGCAGTATTTGTCTTTGGCTTATTTCTCTTAGCATAATGCCCTCCAGGTTCATCCATGTTGTTGCAAAACACAGGTTCCCAATGAACAATTAAGAATTCCATCTAATGAGTGAGCCCTTATAAACAGAGCAACAATTAACTGATATATGCAGTAAACTGATACATGTAATAAACCACCTTGCTCCTGAGTCTATAAACAACTGTGCTGTGAAATCAGTGATTTCAATAATTTTCCTTTAATAACAATGATTATATACTTTGCAACACCAGTTTATCAAGTGGAGAGAGAAAAGAACATTAACAGAGAGAAATACACTCTAAAGAAACATTCAAGTTCCATTACAATGTTTCCTCCTTAAGAAATACTTTTTCAGTACTAGAAACTGATTCTACCAAATACTGCTGAAATAAGAGGCCAATGTCTAAAATTTAGAATAAGTCTTTGTCAGATGAGCTGTCAGATTATTTAATGTCAGAATGTATATTTTACCTACATGTTTTTTCTTAGAAGAAAAATTTCGCTTTCCAGCTTAAAAAAATTTTCTTAACTATTCCATTAATTATTCTTGTTATATAGTTAGTTATTATGTAACTTTAGAAAGTGTATTTTACCCAACTGAGGGGGAAAATTTTACTACTTACCCTTTTCTTTATTGCCATTGGTATTATGCAAGAAGTCTCCATCAGAACGTGTTGTAGGAAAGTCATCTTCATCATCTTCTACCACTAAGTAAAATATATTTAAGGATATCAGGATGAAAGCACATAGAAATTAACCAGTTTATTCTTATGTTCAATGGAGTAAATATACTCTGGATTCTGTGAGTGCATGGTCTTATTCATCTTTGTATTTTCAGTGCTTATCAATGTATGCCCAATAAATATGCTGTGGAATGTCTTTAAATACATTATTATAAAAACTGTACCCATTCTCATTTGTGCAAGGGATGGTACTGAGATACGATTTATTCTGTCCTTTAAGTCTTTCTATCTCTTCCTCCTGACCTTGCGGAGATTTCATAATTCTACCAGAGGCCTACAAAGACGGAAGAGGATGGTAATGGTACATGCAGAAGATACTTTACCTTGTCTCTAGGATATGCAGGGAAAATATAATGACTTATAGATGTGATATCGATTTTAATTTATCCCAATGTGTCTGTGCCTGGACATCCATTTTAACCTACCCAATTCCAGAAAATACAGAATCCCCTGTGATCTTCCACATACCTCTTTTCTTCTACGTACTATCCCTTTTTCTACTGCCTAACATACTTAATCCCCTGCACTATGTATTCCACTTCTTAGTGCAAATTTCTAAACCTCAGCCCCCAACCTTATTCTCTGTTTTTGAATGGCTTCTTTAGTTTATTATCTTTTGAGGAACTCCCTTTCTACAGAATAAATCTTCACTTTAAACTAATGTCTTACTCCTTGCCTATCTCTCTTTATGTCAGGAGTAATTTGGCTCTATGAGGAACATTTCATCTATTTTTAACTCTCTCTCCAATGGACGCAAAGCCCACTACTATTCCTTACTCCCTCACCTGACTAAATGGTAGTAATTACTATGGAAAATACCTTTACTCTGTACTACAATTTTCTAATTACTGGGCTATTTCATTTTTTCATCACCTGAAAATTTTGCACTCATCTATAACAACTTTTTCAAATCATAAGCTGCTATTATCTACTAACACCTACTATTTTATAACCAGCTAACTGCTATCAGCATCCAACTGACATTTTTCTTTCCCACATCCATCATTCCTACAGACTTCAGTATCCATATTGAAGCCTCTGCAAACGCCTTAGTTCCAAGATTAATCAAATTCCCAGATTCTGTGGATCTCTGTCTTTTCATCAATAATTTGCAAATATGGTCAATTCTAAGAAATTAACTACTACAGTGCTGCTCTGATTTTAAATCATTACTGATTTTAAATCATCAGACAACATCCTGACCTTGACTCATTACTAATCTGATTAACTGCTCTTAAATACTGAAATGTCTGCATTTCACTTGTCTCCTCAGTATCTACCTTGGGTTCCTAAAGATTCACTTTCATATCTCTAACCATCCAATAGCCTAGTACTACCAAACAGGGATTTTCAAACTTCTTTTTCTAGTAAATACTCAAAATATAAAACTGATGGAAAACAAGAGCTGTTCTGGCTAAAAGAGTGGCCCTCCCCCTTTCCTTCCCAACCAAGCACTCCTTGTCCATCACTGAGGCACCTTTAAGGGATGTCTGACATGAATTAAAACCACTGTCCTAATACAAATCTCCCATCCCAATCAGACTGGTCTCCCTTACCAGCCCTCAAATCTATTATGCTAAATTCCATCTCTGGATCTTGTACATTCCTGCTTTCATTATCCCTGCAATAATCCAAATCAACCACATTAATAATAGCAACTATTATTGATTTTTTGCTATTAAGCACAGGGCTAATATACATATTCTCATTTAAATCTCACAATCATATGTGCTGGATACAACATCCATGTTACAGAGGAAAGAGATGTGCAGAAATGTTAAGTAATCTACTTCAAGTCATCAAACTAATAATGAATAGAAGAGCAAGATTAGAACCTTTAAGTTTAACATGGTATATATGTCTTGTTTTAAAATATATGTTTAGGTCAGAGATAATGTCTTCTACTTCTGTAATCCTAGAGTATCTGGACCTAAATGGTTAACTAAATCTTACTGGAGTGTGGGGTGTGTGAGTATGTGTGTGGTTAAGTCTCCTTACTAGCAATTACGATAAAACTTTTTAAATGAAAACATTGAATACCTAAAATAAGAGCTTGCTATTATCATTTCAATGACACACTTAATGAAGAACAGTGATTCTAAAAATTTTTAAGTCACAGATAATTTAGTCTTGATAATTTAGTGAAAGTACATCTATAGAGATCCTTAGGTCAGCAATTCCAATCTATAGTCGAAGTAGGAAACTATGGTCCATGTTCTTATTTCACCTTTACCCAGCATGTACTCTTAAAAACATCATTTCTTAAAATAGACATTTATAGGGAAATCAGTTGTTATATGCTGAATTGTGCCACAACCAAATTCATATGTTGAAGTCCTAACCTTCCTGTACTCCAAAATGTGACTGTACTTGGAGACAGGGTCTTTACAGAGGTAATCAAATTAAAATGAGGTCATGAGGATGGGCCCTACTTCAATATGACCAGTGTCCTTATAAGAGGAGGAAATTTGGACACAGACACTTACAGAAGGAAGATGATGTGAAGACACAGGGAGAAGATGATCATCTACAAACCAAGGAGAGAGGCTTAGAACAGATCCTTCCCTCATGGCCCTCAGAAGAAACCAAACTTGCCAAAACCTTGATCTCACATTTTTAGCCTCCAGAACTGTGAGGAAATACACTTCCGTTATTTAAGCCACACAGTCTATAGAGTACTTTGGCGATGGCATCCCTAACAACTAATACATTAGTCTATGACTGTTGCTATATAATCAAACATGTTTAAAAATATTTTTCTAATCTTCTACACAACATGGTTATTATTACATCCCAACTTCCACTCCTTCCACTATCACTTTTGTCTTTAAAATGCTATATATTATTGACGTGAATCATTTAAAAATAAACAAGGAATCTAAATCTGTATACATCCTGTTTTAGTTTAAAGGGCTGTTTGCAAGTAAATGAAAGCTGATGTGTAATGTCTAATTCGACAAAAAAAAAAGTATACATACTTTTTTAATTAATGAGAAATAGAAGTTCAACTCTCTTTATTTTTAGAGAAATAAACATTAAATGTTAAAGAACCAAAAACTTCAGAGTGTATCAAATATAAAGAACTTCAAGGATACTTTAGGTAAAATTAAGTGCTTTAAGACGAATATGGGCTTCTGCTTCAGGCAAAGATGGAATAACAGGGAGAAAATTTATCCTCTAGCATGAAACTAAAAGATCAGACAAAATATATGAAACAATGGTTTTCAAGATACTGGATATTAGGCAACAAAGGACAATGATCCCTAAGGGCTGGGGAACAAATGCTGTGAGCTCCAGCTTACTGCCATGGGAGAGTTTCCAAGCTGTAGAGTAACGAGAAACCCAGGAGGAGCCTGGTAGACTCTCTGAGGTGAAGAAATGGAGCTGAGAATCCAGAGAGACAAAGGACACTAGAGTTCACAAGGCAGAGGACTTGGGAGGAGAGAACTGTACAGGGAGAGAACTCTGGAGATGGGCAGAAGGTCCCCCTGAGTATTCAGCAGAGTACTGATAGCACATACAAGTTGAGGAACTATAGAGGTCATAGAAAGAACCATTTGAGAGGATTCCAGGGAAGAGTACCCAAAGCCTATGTGGGGCAGGGAAAAGCACCTGTTCCTGCAACACAGACCTGGAACAATTCACAGGGAATTGGCTAGAGAATGCGAAACTGCCTTGCCACAGTAGTAGGGAGAAATGGAAATACATTATTCTAAGGTTCTTATACAATACAGGAGGTGGGTATATTACTTGAAGGGAGACTGTAATAACTTAAATGTGCATACTATAAACCCTAAAGTAGCCATTATAATAACAAAGAGTATAACTAAAAAGCCAACAAAGGAAACAGAAAATGGAATTATAAAAAATACTCAATCCAAAAGAAGGCAGAGAGGGCTTCCCTGGTGGCGCAGTGGTTGAGAATCTGCCTGCCAATGCAGGGGACACGGGTTCGGGCCCCGGTCTGGGAAGATTCCACATGCCGTGGAGCAACTGGGCCCGTGAGCCACAACTACTGAGCCTGCGTGGTGCAACAAGAGAGGCCGCGATAGTGAGAGGCCCACGCACCGCGATGAAGAGTGGCCCCCACTCGCCGCAATTAGAGAAAGCCCTCGCACAGAAACGAAAGACCCAACACAGCCAAAAACAAATAAATAAATTAATTAATTAATTAATTAAAAAAAAAAAAAAGAAGGCAGAAAAAGGGAACAAAGAACAGAGAAGACAAAAAGAATATGTAAGAAGGGGTGAGCTCACATCCTTCTACTCCACCATCTTGCCAGCAAGTCAACAAAAAGAACATGAACTCAGATCAAAGACATTTAATAAGACCAAGAAAAGAAACCATGTTAGGCAACCTAGTTATACTGGGTAGGAACTTAGCATGATTTAGTAATACTGTTATGAGTAGTTCATTTTTGCCCATTATAACAAATTAAGAGAAAAACTGAAGAACAGATATTGACAACACCAGTAATATTTAGCAGTAACAAATGAAAAGTAACTTCAAAATTCACATTATAAGTTAACTAAAGATCATCTCTCTTAAAAAAAAAAAACTCACTAAAATTACTTTTACATGCATATGTAATTCCATTATTGACTTCTTCTATGAGAAAAACGCCAGAGGAAGGGAGGGTGACAGAGGGAAGGAGAGAAAGAGAGGTGAAGAGGGAGAGGAAGAGGAAGAGCGAGAGACAAAAAGATCAACTGACTCCAGATCTGGAGGATTTAACATAAACATATGTTTGTCTCTAAGACCCATCATAGGGTACATGTATTAGACATAATCATGTGAAATGCCCCATATTATCAAGATGATATTATATTTTTTAATGGAATAAAGAGTTCAAAAACCATTTTAAAATCTTCAGTGATATCTGGTATGGGTGATCAGATTAATTAGGATGTTATTAAAGTATACAAGTTATGTGGACACTGAAATCTGTTACATTAGAGGTGTACAGCGAAAGTGACTATAACTACCTTCATCACTTAAAGACATTACCCTTAAGATCAAGAGGTTTTAAATCCATTCATTCTCCAAGTAAAAATAGTGGTAATAGCCTAATTAACCTTTATCCCTTTGAAGTTCATCCTTGGAGACAGCATCAGCACAGGCATCAAAGTACTTCTGTAGAGTATCGACTTGTCTGCATAGGATATCTCTAAAGGTTTCCATTTCAGCCAATTTCTCACGTAAACTGTGGCCCTTCTGCAAAACACAATACGGGGGGATGTAATCCAAGTTAACAAAACTAGAATTTATTTATATTTAGTCCCATCGTATTTCATCACCTTTTAAGGTCTGTATCTTACTACTGAGGGCATGGAGTAGGGAGAGTTGTCAAGTTCAATGTATTATTTCCAGGGACGGACTTGAAACTGAGTAATTAATGGCTTGATAGTGATAAGCCTGAAGGAAATGAGAGCAATAAGCCTGACAACTTGCTACTACAACATTTAATATTTTCAAATTAAACACTGTGATGATAAATTGTGAAAGACTTTAAATGGGCAAAAATATTACTGGGTGTCCTTTGAAAGGAATAGTAAGTATCATCCACAGAGAGGGTGTCTGATCATATATAAGTCTTTGATTTCATTGCATTTGAGCTATTTTACAACTCTTTAAGTCATAGAAAACTGAGAGTAATGTAAATGATTCTTGTCCATAGAAAAGCAAATGAACTTTGTCCAGTGGAGGTACACTGGTTACTAATGTGTGACTATTGATTAGTTTTGCATACATTAGCAAAATCATTTCAGCATTCTTCACATTCTTCTTTGAACTATATTTTTTCTTTAACATCTTATTTCATTAAGGAATGAAACAAAATCTCTGACGTGTGTTCATTTTATTTTTATGAGTCATGATTTTACCTCTTAAAAAACTATTCTGTAACAACTTCAAATAAATTACATTGTAGGAAAATTCTTTCAAAAAACTTATTCTATCAAATAAGTTCTGTTCACAACATTCAGTACTAAAGCATTCATAACCACAAACCTTGAATGAAGAGGTGGATGTTGCAGAATAGCCACTTGCTCCAGACACCAGTGACACCATTGAGCCATGTCGACGCAAGCTGGATTCAGACCCATATCCAGACTCAGTCTAAAAAGGAAAGTAAAGTACATGAAAAAAATTAAATAAAAAATACTTAATCATCACAAGAAAAAAACTTTTTAACTCTGTGAGGTGATGGATGTTAACTAAACTTACTGTGGTAATCCTTTAACAATATGTACATATATCCAATCATTATGTTGTAAACCTTAAACTAATACAATGTGATATATCAATTATATCTCAATAAAACTGGAAAAATACTTAAGAGAAAACAAAAGTTTCCCTATAAATTAATAAGGTTATTGCAAAAAAAATTTTTGTTAAGTAAGGTTACTGTAACAATAATTAGCAGTTTGAGTTCACTCAAGAAATACAGGCAACAGAAGCAAGAAAAACTACAATCCTGCAGCTTGTGGACCAAAAACCACAGTTACAGAAAGATAGAGAAGATGAAAAGGCAGAGGGCTATGTACCAGATGAAGGAACAAGAAAAAACCCCAGAAAAACAACTAAATGAAGTGGAGATAGGCAACCTTCCAGAAAAAGAATTCAGAATAATGATAGTGAAGATGATCCAGGACCTCGGAATAAGAATGGAGGCAAAGATTGAGAAGATGCAAGAAATGATTAACAAAGACCTAGAAGAGTTAAAGAACAAACAAACAGAGATGACCAATACAATAACTGAAATGAAAACTACACTAGAAGGAATCAATAGCAGAATAACTGAGGCAGAAGAACGGATAAGTGACCTGGAAGACAGAATGGTGGAATTCACTGCTGCAGAACAGACTAAAGAAAAAAGAATGAAAAGAAATGAAGACAGCCTAAGAGACCTCTGGGACAACATTAAACGCAACAACATTCGCATTATAGGGGTCCCAGAAGGAGAAGAGAGAGAGAAAGGACCAGAGAAAATATTTGAAGAGATTATAGTCGAAAACTTCCCTAACATGGGAAAGGAAATAGCCACCCAAGTCCAGGAAGCACAGAGAGTCCCATACAGGATAAACCCAAGGAGAAACACGCCGAGACACATAGTAATCAAAGTGGCAAAAATTAAAGACAAAGAAAAATTATTGAAAGCAGCAAGGGAAAAACGACAAATAACATACAAGGGAACTCCCATAAGGTTAACAGCTGATTTCTCAGCAGAAACTCTGCAAGCCAGAAGGGAGTGGCATGATATACTTAAAGTGATGAAAGGGAAGAACCTACAACCAAGATTACTCTACCCGGCAAGGATCTCATTTAGATTTGATGGAGAAATCAAAAGCTTTACAGACAAGCAAAAGCTAAGAGAATTCAGCACCACCAAACCAGCTTTACAACAAATGCTAAAGGAACTTCTCTAAGTGGGAAACACAAGAGAAGAAAAGGACCTACAAAAACAAACCCAAAACAATTAAGAAAATGGTCATAGGAACATACATATCGATAATTACCTTAAACGTGAATGGATTAAATGCCCCAACCAAAAGACATAGACTGGCTGAATGGATACAAAAACAAGACCCATATATATGCTGTCTACAAGAGACCCACTTTAGACCTAGGGACACATACAGACTGAAAGTGAGGGGATGGAAAAAGATATTCCATGCACATGGAAATCAAAAGAAAGCTGGAGTAGCTATACTCATATCAGATAAAATAGACTTTAAAATAAAGAATGTTACAAGCGACAAGGAAGGACACTACATAATGATCCAGGGATCAATCCAAGGAGAAGATATAACAATTATAAATATATATGCACCCAACATAGGAGCACCTCAATACATAAGGCAACTGCTAACAGCTATAAAAGAGGAAATCGACAGTAACACAATAATAGTGGGGGACTTTAACACCTCACTTACACCAATGGACAGATCATCCAAAATGAAAATGAATAAGGAAACAGAAGCTTTAAATGACACAATAGACCAGATAGATTTAATTGATATATATAGGACATTCCATCCAAAAACAGCAGATTACATGTTCTTCTCAAGTGCGCACGGAACATTCTCCAGGATAGATCACATCTTGGGTCACAAATCAAGCCTCAGTAAATTTAAGAAAATTGAAATCATATCAAGCATCTTTTCTGACCACAACGCTATGAGATTAGAAATGAATTACAGGGAAAAAAACGTAAAAAAGATAAACACATGGAGGCTAAACAATACGTTACTAAATAACCAAGAGATCACTGAAGAAATCAGAGAGGAAATCAAAAAATACCTAGAGACAAATGACAATGAAAACACGATGACCCAAAACCTATGGGATGCAGCAAAAGCGGTTCTAAGAGGGAAGTTTATAGCTATACAAGCCTACCTCAAGAAACAAGAAAAATCTCAAGTAAACAATCTAACCTTACACCTAAAGAAACTAGAGAAAGAAGAACAAACAAAACCCAAAGTTAGCAGAAGGAAAGAAACCATGAAGATCAGAGCAGAAATAAATGAAATAGAAACAAAGAAAACAATAGCAAAGATCAATAAAACTAAAAGTTGGTTCTTTGAGAAGATAAACAAAATTGATAAGCCATTAGCCAGACTCATCAAGAAAAAGAGGGAGAGGACTCAAATCAATAAAATCAGAAATGAAAAAGGAGAAGTTACAACAGACACCGCAGAAATACAAAGCATCCTAAGAGACTACTACAAGCAACTTTACGCCAATAAAATGGACAACCTGGAAGAAATGGACAAATTCTTAGAAAGGTATAACCTTCCAAGACTGAATCAGGAAGAAACAGAAAATATGAACAGAGCAATCACAAGTAATGAAATTGAAACTGTGATTAAAAATCTTCCAACAAACAAAAGTCCAGGACCAGATGGCTTCACAGGTGAATTCTATCAAACATTTAGAGAAGAGCTAACACCCATCCTTCTCAAACTCTTCCAAAAAATTGCAGAGGAAGGAACACTCCCAAACTCATTCTATGAGGCCACCATCACCCTGATACCAAAACCAGAGAAAGATACTACAAAAAAAGAAAATTACAGACCAATATCACTGATGAATATAGATGCAAAAATCCTCAACAAAATACTAGCAAACAGAATCCAACAACACATTAAAAGGATCATACACCACGATCAAGTGGGATTTATCCCAGGGATGCAAGGATTCTTCAATATACGCAAATCAATCAATGTGATACACCATATTAACAAATTGAAGAATAAAAACCATATGATCATCTCAATAGATGCAGAAAAAGCTTTTGACAAAATTCAACACCCATTTCTGATAAAAACTCTCCAGAAAGTGGGCATAGAGGGAACCTACCTCAACATAATAAAGGCCATATATGACAAACCCACAGCAAACATCATTCTCAATGGTGAAAAACTGAAAGCATTTCCTCTAAGATCAGGAACGAGACAAGGATGTCCACTCTCACCACTATTATTCAACATAGTTCTGGAAGTCCTAGCCACGGCAATCAGAGAAGAAAAAGAAATAAAAGGAATACAAATTGGAAAAGAAGAAGTAAAACTGTCACTGTTTGCGGATGACATGATACTATACATAGAGAATCCTAAAACTGCCACCAGAAAACTGCTAGAGCTAATTAATGAATATGGTAAAGTTGCAGGATACAAAATTAATCCACAGAAATCCCTTGCATTCCTATACACTAATGATGAAAAATCTGAAAGAGAAATTATGGAAACACTCCCATTTACCATTGCAACAAAAAGAATAAAATACCTAGGAATAAACCTACCTAGGGAGACAAAAGACCTGTATGCAGAAAACTATAAGACACTGATGAAAGAAATTAAAGATGATACCAACAGATGGAGAGATATACCATGTTCTTGGATTGGAAGAATCAACATTGTGAAAATGAGTATACTACCCAAAGCAATCTACAGATTCAATGCAATCCCTATCAAATTACCAATGGCATTTTTTACAGAGCTAGAACAAATCATCTTAAAATTTGTATGGAGACACAAAAGACCCCGAATAGCCAAAGCAGTCTTGAGGCAAAAAAATGGAGCTGGAGGAATCAGACTCCCTGACTTCAGACTATACTACAAAGCTACAGTAATCAAGACAATATGGTACTGGCACAAAAACAGAAACATAGATCAATGGAACAAGATAGAAAGCCCAGAGATTAACCCACGCACCTATGGTCAACTAATCTATGACAAAGGAGGCAAAGATATACAATGGAGAAAAGACAGTCTCTTCAATAAGTGGTGCTGGGAAAACTGGACAGCTACATGTAAAAGAATGAAATTAGAATACTCCCTAACACCATACACAAAAATAAACTCAAAATGGATTAGAGACCTAAATATAAGACTGGACACTATAAAACTCTTAGAGGAAAACATAGGAAGAACACTCTTTGACATAAATCACAGCAAGATCTTTTTTGATCCACCTCCTAGAGTAATGGAAATAAAAACAAAAATAAACAAGTGGGACCTAATGAAACTTCAAAGCTTTTGCACAGCAAAGGAAACCATAAACAAGACGAAAAGACAATCCTCAGAATGGGAGAAAATATTTGCAAATGAATCAACGGACAAAGGATTAATCTCCAAAATATATAAACAGCTCATTCAGCTCAATATTAAAGAAACAAACACCCCAATCCAAAAATGGGCAGAAGACCTAAATAGACATTTCTCCAAAGACATACAGACGGCCACGAAGCACATGAAAAGATGCTCAACATCACTAATTATTAGAGAAATGCAAATCAAAACTACAATGAGGTATCACCTCACTCCTGTTAGAATGGGCATCATCAGAAAATCTACAAACAACAAATGCTGGAGAGGGTGTGGAGAAAAGGGAACCCTCTTGCACTGTTGGTAGGAATGTAAATTGATACAGCCACTATGGAGAACAATATGGAGGTTCCTTAAAAAACTAAAAATAGAATTACCATATGACCCAGCAATCCCACTACTGGGCATATACCCAGAGAAAACCGTAATTCAAAAAGACACATGCACCCGAATGTTCATTGCAGCACTATTTACAATAGCCAGGTCATGGAAGCAACCTAAATGCCCATCAACAGACGAATGGATAAAGAAGTTGTGGTACATATATACAATGGAATATTACTCAGCCATAAAAAGGAACAAAATTGAGTCATTTGTTGAGACGTGGATGGATCTAGAGACTGTCATACAGAGTGAAGTAAGTCAGAAAGAGAAAAACAAATATCGTATATTAATGCATGTATGTGGAACCTAGAAAAATGGTACAGATGAGCCAGTTTGCAGGGCAGAAGTTGAGACACAGATGTAGAGAATGGACATATGGACACCAAGGGGGGAAAACTGCGGTGAGGTGGGGATGGTGGTGTGCTGAATTGGGCGACTGGGATTGACATGTATACACTGATGTGTATAAAATTGATGCCTAATAAGAACCTGCAGTATAAAAAAACAAACAAAACAACTAATACTAAACTTTCATTGGGTTATTTGTAAGGAAATATGTTAATATAAATGTTTCAGACATTACATGAAATTTCTAAAAATCTTATATTTGTATTTGTATGGAAATATGTTAATATAAATGTTTCAGACATTACATGAAATTTCTAAAAATCTTATATGTTCTGGTATAATGTTATAAGTAAAAAAAAAAAAGAAATATAGGCAATCCACTGGCATAAGCAATGCTTTCAATTCCTAATTGCCACGTAATTTAGAAATTTACTGAATACCAACTACATGCTGGGCTAGTTGGCTAAAAGAGTTTAATAATAGGAAAACTACGTAGAGTAGGTAAATTCATAGAGACAGAAAGTGGAACAGTGGTTATCGGGGGCTAGGAAGAGGGGAGAATGAGGAGTTAGAATTTACTAGGTATAGAGCTGGAGTTGGAGAAGATGAAAAAGTTCTGGAGATGGATGGTGATGGTGGTGATGGTTGAACAACAGTGTGAATATACTTAATGTCACAGAATTGTACAGTTAAAAATAGCTGAAATGACAGATCGTCATGCGTATTTTACCACAATAAAAAATTTTGGTAGAACAAGGACCAAAAAAAAAAGAAAAAAAAGGAAAACTTCTTTATAGATGAATTATTTATCCTGACACAGCTCAAATATCAGTCTCAATGAAGCCTTTCTCATTATTCCAGATAGTCTGTCTCTGTATTCTCAACCATTCTTAACATATCATGATTATGGCATTTGCCACTCAATTTTAATAGTTTACATTTTGTAACTACTAGTGGACTTGTACCTTCTGTAAGAAGACTGTATTTCTTCCATTTTTGTAGCCACCTTGACAGTTCATGGCACAAAGAAAATCCCCAATTTTGCCAGTCTATTCTGTAATCACATCACAGAAGATAACTGAACTCTTTTTGGGGTTTAGTTAGACTCAGAACTGTGATCTAATTTTGATGGAGTTGGCACTCTTTTAAAGTATCAGTTTTGCATCCCATCCTCCTTAGGAAAATGCAGTACTAAAAACATGGACAAAAGAATTAAACATTTGAAAAAAACAACTTCCAAGTACCTAAAACCTGCTCAAGTATTTTGGGATCTCTGATTTCTTCCTACTGTTATTCTTTTAGAAGTACTGTGCATAATTTTAATCCTAGACACCAAACTTAAGAGGTAAAATAATATCTAATCATTTTTGGCATCACACCTAGTGCAGCTTCTTAAAATTCAAGCTTCCAGCACATACCAGTCGCTAAAGATTCAAAGTAAAATTGTCATACTTTAATAACGCCTGTTCATAAAACACTCTACCTATAAAAGGTACTGCAATATGTTCTTAACTCTGAATTTACTAACAAATTACATATAAACTCATGACTAGATGGAATCAAAGGTACAATAAATTGTACCTCAATAAATTAGCTAAAGAAAAAAAGGTAAGCTTGTTTCAGTATCACAGAATCCCACAAAAAGAAAATTCTAATTACAGAAATCATGTAATTCATAAAAAAAATAAGACTTCTTATCAAATAATGTCCTGGAACAAAGGTACTGAGCTAGGTTCCTTAACTAAAATGGATCTAGTTTCTCTTTCTCGTTTGACAATAATGCTAACTTTCTAAGTATAGTGTTTCTACATTTTAATTGTTGTATTGGTTTGGTAAAGTTTTTCGTTAGATTTAAATATAGAAGACTGGAATTAAAAATAAGAAAAATCTATCTGTGATGGACCAAAAATATAAGGTACGCACTTCAGAAATCACTTAGACACCTATGTGTCATTCACTTCTCAACAGAAATTAATCTGAACCGTCCATTTAAATACAAAACTACCCCATAATTTACAATCAAAATTTTATTTAAAAACAAATTTTGGATATTTATTTGAAAAATATTTAAAACCAAACAATTTCAAATCCAAATCCAAATGAATCTACCCTCTCCATTTACTTGCTTTATATCAATGAGTCCTAAACAGAGTAAGTCAAAACTTTAAAATCTTGAAAAAAAATATAAACACTACAAAGCTTTACTAAATGTTTTCTCACTATGAAACATACTTCTTACATCCTTGCCTGTTTTTTCAGGTTCCACTATTTCAAAACAGTAATATCTCCTTACAACAAAGACATGATAGAACAAAAAACTCTACTATAGCAATACTGTTGCTGTACATTTTAAGTAATGAATAGTAAATGAATGTTGAGGCTAAGAGTTTAGAGTAATTGTATTTCTACCTTTAATAAAGTTTCACTTAAATAAACTGCATTATAAATTATATACATCATTCCAAGGAAAAAGAAAATAAAGTATACTCATGAAGACCAATTCCATTTTATTCAATTTAAATAATGGGGATTCATTTGTCACTCTATGTCAGTAACTGCACTGGGATAACTTTTAAAATAAATAATTTAAGGGTTTAACAAATACACACATGCACATACAAATGAATCCTCACTGTTTAAAAACTGGTCATTCTGGAAATGTCTGTGATTGTGCCAATGATGCTATCATTGCATAAAAGATTCCTAATGGTACTACCACAATATTTAGAGTAATTTTATGATACAGCCACAAAATGGAGCTATCTAATTTTGGGGAGTCGCAGAATAAAACTTTTAAAACTGTCTCACTACTTTAAAGGAATAGCTATAAACTGTATAATTAAGCTTGACTGCCTTTCTTAGTCACATGACATGGCTCTGATTTAGTACTGGATTTCTCTCAAATATCTAATCTATCATCAAAGATATCAATATTTGAAAAACACTTCGTCACAGGGGCTAAAATGATTCTAAAAGGTAAGTTATAAAACTATTCTGAAAAGTAGCAAAGTTGTTGACATCTATTTGGCTTTCCAAGATGTCCACTTTAAAGGCAACAATACTCATCCTGAATTTAACAAGGTCTGCTTTTCGAAGGTGGGGGTGAGGGAAATTTCCAAGGATGGAAATGGGAAGAAATTACTTTATGGTCACAACTGATATATACTGTTAAATGTTCCTAAAAATCTTGACATGCCTTCAAAATCTCATTGGTATGATTTTAGGGATAATACTTTAAAGGCATGCTGGCTTTTTCTTAATCCCATTCTTCCACAAGAAAAAAGTAGAGCTTACTTACAACCTCTAATCACCAATACAGTATTTTTGAAAACACCAATTTCCAACTAAAATTAATAATGTGGAATTCAAATACAGTTACTATAGAAATATTTCCTCCTTTCAACATATACACTTTAAGATCCCTCACACAAATTGCTTTGCAAAAAAACCCTTCTTTCCCAAATTTGTGTGTTTGTAAGCAGTATTCCTCAACATGTTTTGCATGAACATACAATGACATTTTGGTTCAATGAAACACTTATTGAACATGTCCCGTATAGAACAAGGCTGGGTTCCTTTAAATATTACAGTAATGAGACCACACCTTTGTTATAACATTCCTCCTTATTTTGGGGGTGGGGAGTGTAATCTTTTGGCCACTGGAGGGGGCCAGTAGCACTTTCCAAGCAGTATACTTGGAAAGCTGATACAAAGGTTACTATTGGTCAAAGTACAATAGTAACCTTCAGACTAAATCCCTTGCATGTATGTACCTGTACTTTCTGTATCTTGATTTTCTGAGAACACCTAAAATCATGATAAATTAAGTCATACAGTTCAAAGTTATGAATTTAATAAAGGACCAGAAATGCCTAAGAACTGATTTGAAAAGAAAACTCCCTTAAAGTCACAGCTAAATTTTATAGTTTGGCTTATTCATGTAGGAGATAAACACATATTTTCATTTTGCACGGTCTGTTCATCAGCCCATCTATACTCCAAAAAACAGTTGTATAAAATAAAGGAAATAGGTTGGCTTATTTGTTTTTTTCATAGCACCTGCCTTTTGAAAAGCTTATTCATTTTCCTAATAACACTCTCCAGCAAGAAGCACAGCAAAGTAACTGAGAAAGAAATTAACTTCCTCATGGTGTCAAAAATTACCTATTTTGTGGCATAGTCTCCCTATTGTTTCTTCCCATTTTAATTAGGGGAAGAGAGAAAATAGAAGATTAAATGTTAACATTAGAACAATGGAGCATTTTCCAGAACTTGAAATTCTGAAACCCATAATAAAACCAAATGCGTTTGCTATGTTGCCAGCATCCACACATCTACTTTCAATATTAATATTTTAAAGCAAACCACATGAGAAGCAAGACACTATAACCAGGAGAACAATTTAATCAATAGAATTATGGTTTACAGTATCATAATAAGTTACAATGGCAACAATTTTATTTATGATTGTAGGTAAACATATATTATTTGCTATAATAAAATTTGGCATGACAATTTCACACTTATAAATATTAAAATCTCATCTATTTAGCCTTTCAAATACATACGGATCCCCCTAGAGAAGCGGTAGCCTCTGAAGTATAAAGAGCACAATGATAACAGAGAGAAGACCTGCTCGACTGTCACTGTCACCACTAGACAACAAGTCAGTCATTACCTTCCTGGACTTAATTTTCTTTTTTTTTTAAATTAATTAATTTATTTTGGCTGTGCAGGGTCTTTGTTGCGGCACGTGGGCTTCTCTAGCTGCGGTGTGCAGGCTTAGTTGAGGTATGTGGGATCTTAGTTCCCCAAGCAAGGATCGAACCCGGGCCCCCTGCACTGGGAGCACAGAGTCTTAACCACTGAACCACCAGGGAAGTCCCCTGGACTTAATTTTCTTATCTTTAAAATGATATGGCTAGTCTAGAATTGTAATTCTCTATACTAAACCTAAATACCAAAACTTAGGCTAAAAATGTATATATCCAGTGGAGGCCAAATATAAGAAAGCCGTTTGTTGAACCAGCTGGGAAGATTAAAACATAACACAATTGGACTTCCCTGGTGGCGCAGTGGTTAAGAATCTGCCTGCCAACGCAGGGGACACAGGTTCGAGCCCTAGTCCAGGAAGATCCCACATGCCGCGGAGCGACTAAGCCCATACTCCACAACTACTGTGCCTGCGCTCTAGAGCCTGAGAGCCACAACTACTGAGCCCACGTGCCATAACTACTAAAGCCCGTGTGCCTAGAGCCTGTGCTCTGCAACAAGAGAAGCCACCGCAACGAGAAGCCCGTGCACTGCAACGAAGAGTAGCCCCTGCTCGCTGCAACTAGAGAAGAGCCTGCACGCAGCAATGAAGACCCAATGCAGCCAAAAATAAATAAATAAATAAATATTTATTTGTTTATTTTAAAAAAACAACACACAATTTATTCAGAAAAGCAACACTAATAATGTATCAGATGAGGAAAGGTTCAACCTACAATGATTTCCAGAAATTGCAGTACCTCATGAATCAAAGAAATTTTAAAATATATTTAAGAAAATTAAAAAAGATTTTATCCATTTCTAACTGCTTAGAACCCAGCAGCAATACAGTTAACTTCACTGAGTAGAACATTTGCTTACCCTCAAGATACTTTTCTCAAATCATACTGGAATGTTTCCTAGTCATTCTTGTATCATAATTTAAAAACCAATATCAAATAAAATACCTCATTTGAAGGTCATTTATGGACCTTAGTTGCGGACCTTAGTTGGTTATTCATTTTGCATTTTCTTCTAATAAGCATGAGATAAGCTTTCCTTTACAGAAATATCTAAATAAGCAGTGTTGTAGTGATATGAGGCTGGAAGAGTTAACCAAGGCCTTATTGCACACCCTAGTTAAGTGTTAAAAGAATGCTAGGGGGGGTAAAAGAAAATAAGACACTGCCAATGGAAATCCAAAGTACTAAAAAAATGCCCAAATACAAGATGATACTGTAGAAGTAGAGAGTTAACAATAGCTGTCTCCACTCTCCTTGATTTCAGAGCTTCCTCTTTCTTAACAGTTTTAATTTAGGGTTTTGGACTCCCTGACACATTGTTTTATCTATAGGAGAAATTAAAGTAGACTTATCAGGAAGCTACCAGTACAGCCTCTGCACCAAAAGCCTCTGCACCAAAAGCCTCTGCACCAAAAGAACCCAATCCGTGATACAAAAGATGATTCTAAATAAACTAACTCTGACACTCTGAAACCCAGTCTTATCTTTTTTTTTTTATCCTTCCCCCTTTGAGGGAGTCTAAAAGTCCAATTGTCGTTTCTTAATGACATTGAAATGGAGGTAAGAAATAACTAGATAAATCAAATGAGGCTGTATAAAGGAAGACTGTTAAGCAATTTTTCCACCCTAGCTTTAGAAGGCGAATACTAAAGGATAAGGGAGATCTTTCTTGTTTTGCTTTGAGAGGAGGGCTGATGAAAGAGTTGAGCAATTTTACATGGATATTTTATATATAAATTCCAGACAGCCACCCTGGATAAATTATAACACCAATACCAATAGTAAAAGCTAATACTTAGGATACTTACTTTGTACCAGGCATGATGCTAGTGCTTTAAGTGCATTATCTCACTTAATTCTTTCAATAGTCTAAGTAAAATGGGCACTAATATTATACCCAGTTATAGGTGATTTTACATAGTGAGTCATGCAAATGATAAGTAAGGGAGCCAGGATTTAATTCCAGATTCAAGGGCCCATGATGTTAATCATTACTATGTTGCCTCAACATCCAGAGACTTTGCTTCTACTTCTCTCAAATCTGTCCCTTTCTCTATTTTCCCACTGCCATTTTCTAGTTATGGTCACCTAGTGTCTCATTTGGATAAATCCTCCAGATTTCTAACTACTTTTAGTCTTGTTCCTCTTGAAATCCTTTCTAGTGTAGCCAGAGTGGTCCTTTAAAAACAGACATCTGATTCTTCACTTTCTGTTTTAAATCCTATTTGGCTCCATATTTCTCCTTGGATCAAGTCCATACACTGCTTATAGGTCCCTGTTAGAGGCAGAAGTACAATTAAACTAAACTACTATCAGCCTCCATATTCACTTATTATCCATTATTTAAAATGTTTTGTATCAGTACTGCTGTAATGAAGTCTTTTGTTCTAGCATCTGTTTGTTGTAAGGAAATATGTGTCTTGAAATAGTAGAACTTGAAGAAATAGACAAGGATAAAAGAAATGTGCTTTATAGTGAAGAAGTCTTTAATAATACTTTGTAATATTTATATTACATCATAAGTGCTTAATACATGTTAGCTACCATTCCTTCTTCACCTTCCCACAAAGGCAGGATATTCCTTTATATCTCTACTCCAGAAACACTTACATAGAGGAAAATAAATGTAAAAAGAAGCTAGCAGCAGATGTAACAAAATACCAACACTGCTCATTAACTTTCTTTTTTTTTTTTTTAAAGAAGTTATCTTTTTTTTTTTTTTTAATTTATTTATTTATTTATTTATTTTTGGCTGTGTTGGGTCTTCGTTTCTGTGCCAGGGCTTTCTCTACTTGCGGCGAGCGGGGGCCACTCTTCATCGCGGTGCGCGGGCCTCTCACTATCGCAGCCTCTCTTGTTGCGGAGCATAGGCTACAGACGCGCAGGCTCAGTAATTGTGGTTCACGGGCCCAGTTGTTCTGCGGCATGTGGGATCTTCCCAGACCAGGGCTCGAACCCGTGTCCCCTGCATTGGCAGGCGGATTCTCAACCACTGCACCACCAGGGAAGCCCGCTCATTAACTTTCTTAATTTATGATTTGCCCTAGAGAAAAGGGCCAATGTAAATATATTTTCTTTTAGAAGGAAGTTTCATAGGCACAAAATAAAAAGGTCATAATTCCATTCTTTTTATCTAATTGCAAAGAGACGACAGTGGCAAAACAATTAATACTACTTTTTGAGGCTCCCTTAAATGTCCCAATAAGAGAAAAAACAGGTTTAATATGTATAAGTAGTACTCGCAGGATTGCTGAAACGTTAAGATTGTATTTGGCCAGGGGACCTGAACCATTAATTCTTTCCTGCCAGGATCCTAAAAGAAATATATGCACATAAAACAATGGTCAGTAAATGAACATTCTTAATTATTCTGGGGCTTTGGTCCCAAACTTAAATTTTCTACAAAAGACACGAATTCCTTTCTTAGGGGGTAAGGGAGGAATGGAGATCTATATCAAACATGAAAAGATACCCATAACTTACTGTTGAGTGAAGGAAAAGCTACAAAGCAGTATGGTACCTTTTATGTAAAACTGTAAGGCATACATGTAAAGAAATATTTGGAAGGAATCTTTACCAAGGATGAACAGTGGTCATTTCTATGTGGCCTAAATTTTCACTTTCTTTTTTATAGTTTTCAGTATTGTCTATATTGTTTGAATTTTTTTACAGTAATCATATATCACCTCTACAAAAATAAAAACAAAAAAATAAAGTCACAGAATACATGTTAAATCTATCTCACTTAGAAAGGGCTAAAAACTTAATAATGCCGGTAAAGATGCAGTGAAAGGAAGATCTGCACATTCTGCAGATGGAATGTAGATCAGCACAATCTTTCTAGAAAATAATCTGGCAACATATATCAAAAATGCCTGTATCCTTAAGCCTAGCAATTCTACTTCTGAGAATCTATTATGAGGACACAGTTAAACTACAGGAAAATACTTTATGTAGGAAGGCATTAAATACTAACTGCAAAAAAAAAAACAACTGAAACAATCTAAAGGTCTTATAATAAGCAAATGAGTACCAAAATGATAATACAATGAAATATTAATAAAGCTGTGTTATATGGACAAAATGATGTTAGATTTAAAAAAAAACAGGATATAAACTTGTTATTTCCATAATATTTTAGGGGCAAAATGTTCAGAGAATAAGAAGGAAATACACCAAAATGAAGAATAATTGTCTTGGTTATAAGATTGATGGTAGTTTTGTATTTTTTTTCCTTATAATTAACAAAAATTACTTTAAAAAACCAGTGCAAAAGCCAATGAAATCTAATCAATAAAACTACTTGCAGGAATGGTTTTAAAAGACTTGCTAAGAATTTTTAGATCTAACTGTATGGGGAAGATTATTCTTTTAAGGAGGCAGACATGATTTATTTTTTAGTATTCAACTACACATCCATGAGAAAAAGCTGAAATTAACTAGAAAGGGGGGGGTGTATTACAAAAAACTGAGGTTGCTGTTCTTGGAATAATGTTACCACTCACTGATCAATGTTCTCATAATCCATTCAATTTCATTTTTATGCAAAATGGGAATAACACCTGCAGTGAAAGACTTCCAGGAGGATTAAATGATAACAGTGCCTAATTACTCATCTATCCCTGTATAGTTCAAAGGGGTGCTACTGAAGAGAACTAGGCTAGGGAATGAACAGTGATACAAGCATTCTTGCCAATGATCCTGTCTTGTCTGTCAAGAACGTGAACTTGCTATATGACTAAAAAATGACAGAATTTTTTTCAGTATAACATTTTAACCTGTAGAACATTCATTTACTTTGCTACCTTTTCTTACGATTCTTAACCCAATGCTGTCTTTCATACCTCAATACCAAACAAGCCCAGAATATTTACCAGGCAATAAAGACAACAGAAGCAAAATCATTTTTAAGCTATTAGCTAAAAAGATGTGTTTGGTGAAAAAGAGCAGTTTTGTGTTCCTTGATTTTTTTAAGAAACATTTTCTCCCAGTTAATGTCCAATATACTCAGCAAGTAAAATTAGAAAATAGTTTCCACTGCTGTCAATATGCGTAAGCCATGCCACCCACCATTACTTTTCCACATCAGATATAGAAAAAGCAGAATCCCATCTGTCCTGGTGACTGTCAGAAACCTTCCCTCCTGATTAAATAAAAATTCAAATACAATACTGAAAAATTGAAAAAAATTGAAAAAATTGAAAAATACTGGAAAAAAAGGACTTCTATAGCACACAGCCTCATTTTCTTTAATATTTTCTATAGTAACAATACAGAACAGTTATTCAACTCTAGATTAACTGTCTTTTTTTTAAATTTCTTATCTAAAGAAACGTTCTGCAAGCAAATTACAGACTAATAAAAGATAAATCAGCTGAACATCTAGCAATATTTACCTAAATTGTTAGTAGCAAATATGTGGTAAGCATTACAAAAACTTGCAAGTTTGGTAAACTCTATACAAAATTATAGAATACCTTTTCAGAACATTTTATTTGTATAACTGCCAATCCCACTCTATCCTTTAAGTACAAGTAAATATACAATTCATTATAATTGGACCTAGGGTGGCCAATAGTAACCTGGAGTAAAAAGGCAATCGGGTTTTCTCAAGACATTTACTTTAGGAAATGCCAAGAGATTAGGGCAGATAGAGGCAGGAATTGAAGCCGAAAAGAAGCCGACAGTAGGAAAAGGTCATGACAAAGCAAGGAAAAACAAACTAAGTAGGATGGGAGAGCAAAACACGGATAAACAGGAGCCATGAAAGAGAGAAGAAATAACAGAATGAAACTAAGCTACATTAACTGTAGGTGGGGGCAGGTGATTGAGTAACTGAGTTTTGTTAACAATAAAAGCACTCAGAATCAAGTATACAGTTCCAGCTTTCTTTGCAGGTAAGGCATTATAAATTTTTTTGGTTCCTGGCAATATTCTCATTTTTCAAGGTAACATGGGTTGGCCTGTACCCCCTGTACCCTAAAAAGCTTAACTAAAAATGGATGGACCTATGACATCAATACTTGTGAGATGTTTTCAAACTTGCAATATTCACCTGATCTAGACAGACAACTATGCTCAGCTTTAGTAGATTCTACGAAATTGTTTCACCAGTTTACACCTGTTGTACCACAGCCTCACCAACACTTGGTGTTACATCTTTTTATTTTTTAAGCCGCTCAGACGGGCATACGCTGCTTTCACTGCTTTAAATTTGCACTTCCCTGATGACTAATGGCACTGACTACCTTTTCATATGTTCATTACCCATTTGGATATCCTCTTTATGAAGTGCCAGATCAAGTCTTTTGGCCTTTTTTTTTTTTTAATTGTGCTGTGTAAACTTTTCTTATTGACTTGTAAGACTCTCCCTACCTTTCTGACATAAAATGTTGTCAAATTATTTCTCCTCAACTAACCACACAGTTAATATGATTAGCTACCTAAATATCTTTATTCACTGTTCCATGTAAAATCCTGTCTTCCTTTACTATCTTGGTAAAAGATAAACACCTTCCTCAGATAGAAGAACCTGGCTGAAAACTACAAATTAGTGACATTTATTCCCTCTTTTTAAGATGATATACTTCATTAAGTATTTAGGCAACGTATGGAAGTACAAATGCAATTGTTGGCTCAGGTGAATTCAGCTTTTGCATGCAACAAAATTGTAGGCAACAGAAACTTAAAAAGTTATTTTAAGTACTTTTTATTCCCAGAACACTAAGAATATAAGAGTTAGTACCATGTTTTCTTTCTTGATTTCACCAACCTTTAAAATCATGGTAGTATGACACTATCTACATTTAGGTGTTAAAAAAAATTTACTAACCATGTATGGATTACTGCAAGCAATTTAGCAATTAACTCCCACTGTTAGAAACTAACCAAATTTCTTATCTTGAGAGAAACATCCAGAGACATAATGAAGGTTTTTTGCTGGTTAATAAAGTTCAGTTGTGATACCACCTACTTGGGTTTTTCTACAACTTATCTGAGAAAATGGCAAAGCCCTGACTACTCCGGCAGCTAGTTACTGGATTTGCACTTCCCTCAAAAATTAAAATTCTTGAATGTAAAGGAAAAGTAAAATTTGATTCCATCTTCTTCCCTCCATCACTGTGGTAATGATGAAAATAATGTAAAAGAAACATTGGTTCTAATCCACTGACCCCATGAAATTACTTATATAAAGTGTCCACTAAAAAATAGTAGTTTTAAGCCTTTGCCAATTAATCAGATTCAAAATTGCAAAGCTAAGTTTACATGATAATCATTTATAAAGCAGACAAGTACAGAAAGAACTTCTAGAATCTGTTAAGAAATTTTTCCAATATTATAGTTGGTTAAAAATGGCAAACGGGGGACCTCCCTGGTGGTCCAGTGGTTAAGACTCTGAGCTTCCACTGCAGAGGGTGCAGGTTTGATTCCTGGTTGGGAACTAAGATCCTGCATGCCACACATCGTGTGGTCAAAAAAAAAGGCAAACAGAGATAGGATGACTTTATATGACTGATATTTAAAAAGTGCTAAGAAGAAACAGGTATATTCTGCCACCTAGCTATTTAAAAATACTTTTCTAATAAGTTTATGTCAAATTTAAGACAAAAACAATTAAGGTGTCAAATAAGCAGAAATTGCTCCTAAAAGTAAAGAAAAGGCACCAAGATCAAGCTGACCCTGACATACCACAGGAAAAAGAAAACTCATTATGGCAAATAGCAATACAATTTTAAAAAGATCTTTAAAGTGAGTCTTGGGCATTGTTTAGGTTGCTCAACTGTGACAATCTTTTTCCACATAATTTCCTGGACAGAAATCCCTTAACTTCTCAGGCTGAGAATAAACCTTTCTTCTGAAAGTAATAAAATGGAGCGTCACATATGAATTAGTGGGCCTTCACAAAGGAACAAATGCATACACATTAAATTGCAAAACAACTGCCTGTAGATTCTCACCAAAGAAAATCAACATCTGTAAAAATTACCTGGATTCTTCCTCCCTAAATTGTGTATTTTCCTATGACTCCTTTTATATCAGATAATTTCTAAAATATGGGGAATATGGGTGGTCCATGACAACCAAAATTTCAGGATCTACTAAGGTTGCTCCCTTAAGGAAATAAGGGAATGTCATGATTACCACAAACTCTGTCAGAGCCAAAAAACTTAACTTTTTCAACAAGATTCTTATATCTGCTAGTGCAAGGAGAGCCTTCCTGCTAGTTTTTTTTTTTTGAGGGATGGGGTGGTGAAGTAGGGGAGTCTATTTCTTTCATGGTAAGAAGAAACTGTGTTTACTCAAAATCATACACATTGCAACTGTAGAAGATTCCAGGAGTAATCCTATAATTCTTTTAAATAGTAGCATCAACAGATGGTTTAATCATATTTCCTTTATTAACTAATTACGCAGAAAACGCTCACAGAAGCCCTTAGATAATACATAGATACATCTTTACTAGAAATATATTAACTTATCCAAATAAAAAATAACCATCTTAACTTTACATTCATACAGCTTTTTGTTTTCAAATAATTTTCACAAACAAAATCTCGTTCAACCTCAAAGACAACATGGCAGATGGCTAAGAGATTAAAAAAAACAAGCAAACCCTGTCTTTAAAGATTTATTTAGTGTTGTCTCAAATCCTAAGGAGAAATGCAGAATATGAATGGATTCCACATAATAAAACCAACACACTATTCTAAATAAAATTACTGGTCTGGTATACATATTCCCTTTTCCGTATTTTAAATTAAAATATAATCTTTGAATTTAACAATGACCTCAGAAATACCTTTCTTCCACAGGGGCTAACTTGTCTAATGTCACAGTGAATTATACAATTTCTAATATATTGAGAAAATATAAATCATAGAATCATCTTTTTAAAACTTTTCTTGTACTGAGCAAGTTATGCTGGAATGAATACTGAGGAGGACAAAACAACAGAGCTAGCTAGACAAAGAACATAGAACCCTAGTGTATTTCTGTCAGTAATCATTCTAACACCAACCATGAAGATAAAAGGGTGAAAAAAAAAAACCTCCAAAAATTACAAATTTCCCTCATAAAATCTGTTTTCCAATACTGTAAATTATTTCAACTGGAAAATTTATGTGTCCAATGCTTTGCTAATTCCTACATAGAAGTTGTAACCCTGAGCCTTTAAGGAGTTTATGGTCCAAAACAAACACTAGAGATATGAAGAACATATAAAAAATATGAGAACCTTGTGATTGAAGAAGCCCATGAGTTAAGTCAACAAAATATATTTCCCATGAATACATACTTATAGGATTGGCAGAAGTGCTTGCTGGACAAAAGCTCTGGTTCTCAGGTCATACAGACCTGGGTCTGAATGCTGGCTCCTTCACTCATTAGCAGTTTAACCTTGGACAAATTATTTAACCTCTCTATGTCTCAATTTCCTAATCTGTAAAAACAGAACAATAATGTTAACCTCATAAGATTGTGAGAGTAAAATGAGATAAAGTGTATATAGTGTTTATCACTATATCTGGCACACTGTAATCCTCAAAAATGTTTGTTATCATCATCATCACCTCTACCATATTATTATTGTTGAAGAGGTCTATAAAATATTTAGAACTCCTGGTATGTATGTATGTATGTGAAACTGACTGATATATAAAGGTTATTATAATGAAGATAACAGCTTCCTGGAAAGAAAAGAATAGAAACCTCCAATTTCTCCAGCTAAAACCTATCAGGGAAGCGCTAACAAAGGCCTAATAGCAAGGCAATGAGGGACTATCTGATGACATCAGAAGAGAAAAAGACAGGTCCGCTGTCCCAAGTGTCCTGTCTGGCCATCATAAGGACAGGTGGTGCCATGGAAGTAACTCTGAATTGAAGTGAGTGAGGTGGAATGATGGGAATATTACACAATATTATACAATATTCTTGATTTATCACAACTTGGTTATTTTGCTTGCTTGTTTGTTTTTTGTGTTTTTTGGGGGGAGATGTGGGGGGGGTATACACTGCATTATGTCATCTCTTCTCCTTTAAGTAATCTACCAAGGTCACACAGCTATTATGTAATAGTGCCAGGATTTAATCCCATATGTGTCAGGCACCAGTATCCAGTGCTTAAACACTACAATAAAACGTTACGGCAATCCATGGGCAGAAAGATGTGTTCATATTTATCTTGTATATATATGGTAGCAGAACTCAGATGACACACTCTAACTTGCAGGAGGTGAACCTATGGGAATTATTTTCAAACATTCTGCCAATGGTAACTGACAGAAAGCACAATCAACATAAAATTGAATCCTAAGTATCCACTAGCCAAAAAGTAGTATAATCTCTGGCAAGTTACTTAAGTTTAATCTAAGCCTGTTTCCTTGTCTGTAAAACAATATTTCCCTCACCTCTCAGGATAGTAGACAGAAAATAAAGTACATGAAGTACATAATACAATAATTAGTACTTGGTGACCCTCAATAAACAGTAGCTCCTATCATCATCATCATCATCATCATGCCTTAACAATTTGATTTTAATTTTGAATATCAATATAAGAATGCTTGCTTAAATAGTAAAATTACTAAACTTAGGTTCCACATTAATAGTCTTAAGTGATTTTGAAGAATGAATCAGGATACACCTCCTCACTACCTCCCTGTTCCTGGTCTATGGGGGGGAAAAAAAAAAAGAAAACTTTGCTGGTTATGTTTGGTGATAGCACTTGAATTTTCTCCCTCCTATGTTAGTTTAAGAACTCAATTTATTTTTAGAATTCAAATTCAATTTAAATTTTCACTGATATGTTGTTTAATTGGTACATATCACATGTTTTACATTAAAATTTAATAAGCATTAATAAGAATAACAATTAACAATGATTTCTCCTTGTCTATGAATAAACCATATTTAGAAATCAGAAAGTTTATACAATGTATCTGGAACACTGCTGTTGAATCTATTGTCTAAGAACTTAAATTCACCAAAAATCTGTTATCGAGCATTAAGTCACAATACTCTGAGGGAGACCCAAAGATTATATCCTATCCATTATTCAAGGGTGCAAAGAAATCAATGATATGGAACACATATATGCTTTATGCATCATTCTACATCCAAGGAGAAAAAATAAAACGAGAACCTGCAAAGATTCCTGAATCAGCTTTACCAAGAAGAATGAGCAAAATAAAACATGCTTAATTAAAACAGAGAAAGCTAGCCCTATAATCTAAATCAACTGATTAAGCCTTTAAAGGTCATCTCAGTTACAAACATATAAATTAGTTCTACTTAATAATGTCTTTAATCACTAGTAAGAGGGCTGGCCCTGATTAACTACACAAAATAGGCCACTCTCCTTATATGCACATTTAGCAACTCTCATTGAATGTAGAACTCTTCATCCATAAAAAACATGGTATAATTTTAGTGAATTTAGTTGTGACTCCCAAAACCCTTTCTTTTTCCACTATGTCATAAATGGGAAAATGTATCAGCCACTCTGGTAAGTAACCTTACATATATTATTTTGTGTGTTCTTAAACACATTTAGAAGAAGTGAATTGTCAGGCAAGGTCACATATGTCATACATGGCGGAGGCTGCAGTGTCTTGTATCCAGGTAAGCCCAGCTCCAAAGCACTGAGATTTTGGAATTCTAGCTCATCTCTCTTTTATTTATTTTTGTTTTAAATTTTTATTTAACTATAGTTGATTTACAATATTGTGTTAATTCAGGTATACAGCTTCAGATTCTTTTCCATTATAGGTTATTACAAGATACTGAATATAGTTCCCAGTGCTATACAGTAAATCCTTGTTGTTTATTTTATATACAGTGGTATGTATCCGTTAATCTCATACTCCTAATTTATTCCTCCCCCTCTCCTTTCCCCATTGGTAACCATAAGTTGTTTTCTATGTCTGTGAGTCTGTGTTTTATAAATAAGTTCATTTGTATCTTCTTTTTAGATTTCACATATAAGTGATATAATATTTGTCTTCCTCTATCTGACTTCCTTCACTTAGTATGATTATCTCTAGGTCCATCCATATTGCTGCGAATGGCAATATTTCATTCTTTTTATGGCTGAGTAATATTCCATTATATATATATACCACATCTTCTTTATCCACTCATCTATTGATGGACATTTACGTTGCTTCCATGTTTTAGCTATCGGCTCATCTCTTTTAAATAATAGAAAACTGTTTCTCATTTTTAGACTGTTTTCTGAGGTAATAATATCAAGATAACTAAGATTCACAAAATGTTTTAAAGCAATATAACTCTAAAGCTAAAACAAGGAGAAAAAGAAAGCATTACACAGTCAGATTTCTTTAGGCTGGGAAAAATTCATAATCAAGAAATAAAAGCCAATGCATGATCAATATCAAGAAGAATGTGCCTGTAGTATCCCAGGCCAGACTGGTTTTTCTTGTTGTGTTTGTGTGTGTACACGTTTTGTGCCTGTTAAATAACCAAAACAGGTGTTTCAACTAAACTCTGTGAAACCCAAATGAACAAGTACAGACAAGTATATGAACAAGTCCAAAGTTTTCTTAAGCCACAATCAGGAGTGGCATGGTGAATTTATAACTTTCCCTATTCCTTGTTTTACCAAGATATACTGAATTAGCTAATAATGCATACTTATTAGTATCATGTATTTCTTTAGTCTACTTACCAATTATTCATAGCAGAAGTCAAAAACTAGCTTTACAAGAATATGGCTTATACATTTATGTAAGAAAGACTTTCTCAAGGTTTATTAGAAAACTTCACATTTACAAAAATTTAACAATTTACAAATGTTTATACTAAGAATACACCCAAATGGTTACAAATGACAACAAAAATTAACACTGAAGCTTTCAAATATTAGGATTTTAAAATTTGATGTTATTTTAAGAATCCTTTTATCCAGATCATATAAAAGGCATTCACTATGAAGCAAACCCTAAATATAAAAACCAAATTTGTTTTATATAAAAGGGCATATGTTGTTTTAATTAACAATTAAAAATATTTATCATAGAAAATTCCCTTAGTGTAACTCAAGTGTTAGAAATAAAATTATTTCAAAAATTTACATCTGTACCACTTTAATCTTTACCACCCAAATCATGTTCAACTTTTCAGGAACATATATACATCTCAAAATTATTTTAAAGGAGTTACCACCAGTCTCTTGCCTAGGTCTCTACAGACAGGTAAACATTGGAGACCCACCTTGTGCTGTTCAATGGCATCTATCCACTGCTGTCTGTGATCTGGATCCTGAGCACGAAGATACCAAACACTATCATTTACACTAATATCAAAGCGACATTCATCAAAATCATGAGGCTGTGGAGAAAAAGGAGAAAATAAAAAGCAAAGTTAATTATATTCTTAGAAGTGCTACACCCTACAGCAAAAACATGAACATACCCATTCTGGCTGGTGGGAGATTCTTGTTATTCTTTTATTTTTCTACTCAAATAACTTTTTTTGAAGATATTTCAGATAAAGAGCACAACAAGGGCATAGCTACCAAAAACTAAGTTTCATTCACTATTCCTACAAATGAGTTGACACATAAACTACAAACATATTAAAAAAAAAAAAGAGATATTTTTCATCAAATACTTCGAGTTAGTTTAACTAGTGAGAATACTACTGAAAGCACAATTTTAAAAAGGGCCAAAGTAAGTTTTATGAAAGACATTTACTAATTTTTTCCTGCCTCCATTATTCAAAAGTAAATTCTCATCATCAATAGTTTTATTTCATTACATTTGATAAACAAGATATTTTTATAACATTAACAGTTCCTCCCAAATATTTCAAATTAACTTCTAGGTTTTTACACATCTTTGATCGCAACAGCCAGGAGAGCTTCCAGTGAAAAGCAAAAATAAAATGAACTTTACATCAGACCTATGTCAGATAGCTAGAGGAAACTGCTTCCATCAAAATGTAAACAATTAGTAAAAATGTCAACTATTTGGTTCAGTGTTTCACATTCTTCATAAGAATATATAAAAGAAATATTTTATATACTTGTTTTTCCCCCAGTGAATAAGTTCAAATATGACAGGATCTATTTCACAAATATGACCTCTTCTTCTACTGGATAAAGCACAATCAATTTCCTCTCCTGTGAACAATCTTAGCCTTAGAGGACAGAGAATCCTCTCTGGTCAATGTAACAATAAACTTATTTGCTGAACACAATCTACATATTGTATTTACTCTGTCCCCCCTTTGACAGCATCAATCTTTTATCTCCTTATCAGTTTAACAAAAACAATATGAGATAATTCCACAATGTCTTTAGTTTATGAAACAATTTCTCTTTTAAGATTAAGACAACAATTCATGGTTCTGACTGGCTAAAGGATACAAGTTAAACTTTCTGAATCACTATGTGCTGGGCATCATAGTTAGGACTACAGTGAGAGAGTGTGCTATAGAGAAGAAAAAGGACAAAACAAGACAATGCATACCCCGCTTCAATAATTATGAACACAGAAATACACAAAAGACAACATTTAACACTCATAAATATAATGACTATAAATTTAACTGAAAGCCAAATATTCATAAATCTTAAGAATGGAATCCAGTTATTGAGAAAAGCTTCTTGGAGGAAGGGAAGCATATACACTATCTGAAGAACTAAGTAAACAATTCATCTGATCAGTCTACTGTTCTAAAAAGCACAAAGGTTTTTAAACTTTTACTTCATAATGATTATTATATTTCTAGTGACTATTCCTGAAAATGTTTTATATTTTATATTATGTTCAATATTCTCATTAAAGCTTTACAAAATAAAAAGAAGTAATACATATAACAGTCGTCCCCTGTTTTTTGCAGGGGACTGTTTCAAGGACTCCCCTCGGATACCAGAATTTCAGATGCCTAAGTCCCTTATATAAAATGGCTCAGCACAGTCAGCCCTCCTTATCTGCAGATGCTGAGCCAGCGGATATGGAGGGCCGCCTATAGTTAGAAATTTACTAGTTTCTCCAGCAAATACTTGTTCCAGCTTTTAGACCTTCAAAATTTCCTCACAATCTTCCAGAGAGTCCAATGCCACATTTTAAATATTCCTAAAAACAGGAACCTGCTATTAAGCCTTCTCTGGGTGTGAGTGACTTAATAAAACCTGAAATCAACATAAGTAAACTTTGCCATTACTAAATCTGTTAAGTATATCAATTATGATTTCTTCTCCCTATGTTTCAAAGTTTCGATATATGGAGAACTTTAAGTTTTTACTAGATAAAGTTATACATAGGAATGGAATAAAATGATAGTCTACAAATCTAGAATTAAAGAATTTGAAAATTTCATTTGAATGTCATACATTTATGAGATGCAATATCTCAATATCTGCTCAAAGAGATGGAGTTGACAGAAAGTGTACACAAAGTAGCCATTTCTACCGTCAACAATCTGAGGGATAGGTGGCAGAGAAGAGAGATGTACCAATTTTCAGGTGATAGGGAGTTTGTGAATAACACAGAAGGCTTGAATCCCTAAAAAGTGAAGAAGTGTAGGAAGCTAAGTCTACAAGGCAAAAGACATGACAGATTTGTTGAGGTGTGTTTAGGGTGATAAACCAAAGTCTAGACAATAAAGCTGACATCGTGTCTCAACACACACACACAACCCCCTTAAACACATAATACAACAGTCTCCTTTTACCTAAGAGGAATACATTCCAAGACCCACAGTGGATACCTGAAACCACGGATAGTACCAAACCCTATAGATACAGCTGACCCTTGAACAATACTGGGATTAGGGATGTGGACCCTCTGCACAGTAGAAAGCCCAAGTGTCTTACAGTCAGTCCTCTGCATCTGGGGCTCACCAACCTTGGATTCAACCACTCTTGGATTGGGTAGTACTGTAAGTAGTATTTACTATTGAAAAAATTCCGAGTATAAGTGGACCTGCGCAGTTCAAACCCTTGTTGTTCAAGGGTCAACTGTACTATGTATTTTCCTATACAGGTATTAATGAGCAGGAAGTATATACAGCATGGATATACTGGACAAAGGAATGAGCCACGCCCTGGTAGGGACAGAGCAGCCTGCAAGAGATTTCATTATGCTACTCAAAATAACATGCAATTTAAAACTTATGAATTGTTTATTTCTGGAATTTTCCATTTAATACTTTCAGACCTTGAAGGTAACTAAAACTGCAGAAATCAAAACTGCTGATAAGGGGTGGGGTGGGGGAACTACTATAGATGGACTGCTTCATTCAAACACAACTGATCTTGTCTTTATTTAGAATTTCATTGTTTTGTTCATTATGCATTACTCCAAAAAATATGCATTAAAATAATATTTATCTTGATTACTGAGTTTTTTGATGCTCTCTTACATTTTACAACTGAGGTTAGCCCCTCACTGGTCTCATCCTAGTCCTAGCCCTGACAGACGATTATTAGAAGGAAAGAAATAAGGTATAAAGGCCAAAAGTAGATGAAAACTACAAGAGGTGGTCGATTGTAAGAGATGACATGAGCTATCTTCAGGAAAAAAAACAAACAAACCATAAACTTTAAAGATGAGATAAAGCAGCAGGCAATGAAAAGTAAGCTAATACAGCTAAGAAAAAAGAAACGAGTTGAACACCTCAGAAGCAGCAATAAAAAGCAAACAAAGCTAAAAGGGGCATGGTGAACAGACCTGAGAAAAATACAAAGTGAAAGAAATATAATACTGAGTGAAGAAGGAGGTCAAGCAAATGATTTAACTGGTGTTTTCAAAGGGGAAAATGTAACAAGTGTAACAAAAAATTCGAGGATACTACCTTTTCTTTATATAAAATATTCAAGTTACAGATCAGACATACTATGCCCAGGAAAAATCAATCTGAAGACTCATTCTGTGAAATCAGTTTATTTAAGAATAAAGAAAATGCTATAGGAACAATGTTTCTCAAGCTTTTTGCATTATCACCCCCCACCCCAAGAAAAATAAATTCTCTTTAGTGAGAGAAATTAAACAGTAAGAATTAAGATTTTGTCCAGTAGGTTTTTCCTGGAAGGCCACTTAGATATTGTAATATCTAAGATTATTTCACTTTCCCAAGAACCAAGTATCAGTCCCCACTGAGAATGAATGGAAGAAAGCCAACTACATAAAGGAAAATGTAGGTGGGCCTTATCCTTTATCATGTCAACATTCACTGTTAAGGACGAAAAATATACCAAAAGGTGAAATGGCATTTATATCCATTCTTTGTCTGTCTTGTTAGTTCTTAGGGCCACTATAACAAAAATACCATAGGCTGGGTAGCTTTAACAACAGAAATTTCTCACAGTTCTGGAGGTTGGAAGTCCAAGATCAGGGTGTCAGCATGGGAGGGTCCTCAGTGAGGGCCCTCTTCCTGGTTTACAGATGGCTGCCTTCTAGGTGTGTCCTCATATGGAGGAGAGACAGGTCTCTGGTCTCTTCATCCCCTCATAAAGGCACCAGTTTCACCATGGGGGCTTTACTCTCATGACCTCATCTGAACCCAATTATGTCCCAAAGGCCTCACCTCCAAATTACCATCACAGTGAGAATTAAGGCTTTAACATATGTCACAACATCCACTATCTATCAAAATAATCTTATAGGAACAAAAGAGGCATAAATCCACGAAGAAGAAGAAGAAAAAAAGTTAGGAACAAAATTTAAAGTTGGAATGTTGACAACTGACTTATTAGCAGGCCTGAAAGTGCTGAAAAGTAAACATCTACAAGGGAAAAGAAGACAAAAGAAGCCAATTTGTATTGGAGGAATTCAAGTAGTCCTAAAGATAAAGGCATCGGGAGAGCTGAAAACAGAATTGATCAAAAGTCATTAAAAGGTGCAACTAGACCCCTGGAACCCCACTTGCCCATCCCTCTGTGCAGTAACATTAGAGGCCCCACCTCTCAGAGAGATGGTATTAGGTATAAGAAGGGACATTCCTCCACAGCAGGAGAAAAAGGAAAAAAGCAGTTAAGGAAAAGTGTTCATATTAAAGGATTCCTTCCCTTACTTGACTCCCAGAAGGCTTGCACCCATGCTTGCTCATTCTATCTCCTTCTGCCTGTAAGGAAGATTCCTATATTTCCTTCTATAGGAAAACTAAGTAATCCAAGAGAAAAGGCATATAGTAATAATATTTAAGGGTTTCCTACTCAGGCCCTTAATCAGTATGAAAATTCTAAACCGTGAAGATGAAGAAATAATTACCTTTCAGAACTGGAAGATACGTTTCACCAAAATGAAGGAATAACCAAGAGAAGTAAGAGGCAATTGAGATCCAAGAAAAGAAGTAGCAAAGGGACTTCCCAGGAGGACACTAAGGAAAATGCCAGCAGCAGAATTATGCAGAAGACAGAAAAGTCTGGATTAGAACAGTATAACAGGATGCTTTAGAAAGGACTGCTCTAGTGGGAGAAAAGTAGAATGAAAAGATTATCTAAAAAGTTAAACTCAGTGGAGAAACTGTAGGAAGATTTACCTAGAAATTCAAAGAAAGTCAACCAAATTTTTAATAAAACTTTATTGGCATATAATTAATGTACAATAAACTTTTCCATTTAAAGTGTACAATTCAGGACTTCCCTGGCAGTCCGGCAGTTAAGACTCCACAATCCCAATGCAGGGGGCGCGGGTCTGATCCCTGGTTGGGGATCTAAGATGCTACATGCCGCGCAGCATGGCCAGAAAATAAATAAATAAATAAGTAAACAAATAGTACAATTCAATGGTTTTTTCACTTGTATATAACCATGAAATCACTGCCACAGTCAAGATGGAAATGTTTTCATTTCCATAACCCCCCAAGGATTTCTCATGCTTTTCTGCAGAACATCTCTTCCTCTGTCACCAGCTTCCAGAAACCAAAGATCTGCTTTCTTTCACTGTATATTAGTTTTCATTTTTTCTAAATTTATATAAATTGAATCAGATAGTATATACTGTTTTTACTCAGTATAACAATTTTGAGATTCATTCATATTGCTGTTGTCTTATAGCTCATTCTTTTTATTGCTGAGTAAATTATGCTGGATGTAACATATTTTACTTATTTATTCACACCTGTTGTTGGACAACTATTTACAGGTTTTGGTATTCTGAATAAATTTTTTGTGAAAATTCATGTCTTTGGGCATAAATTTTCTCCTCTTTTGACCTAGGAATGGGCTGGCTGACTCATAAAATAGGTATACAGTTAACTTTAAGGAAATGCCAAAAGTAGCTGCACCATTTTACATTCTCACCAGCAGTCTATCAAAGTCTAGTTACTCCACATCCTTGCTTGGCTTAATTATGGACTCTCTATTCTGTTCCATTGATCTAAATGACTATTCTTACTCCAATAACACTGTTTTGATTATTGTTGCTTAATAGTAAGTCTTGAAATAATGTAGTGTTAAGTCCTCAAACTATACTCTTTAAAAATTGCTTTGGCTAGCCTAGGCACTTTGCATTACATAATATATATTTCCAGACAAATTTTAGTACCAATTGCATTAATATCTTAGATTTTCTATAGATTAATATGGTAAGATGTGATATCTTAATTCTGAGCCTTCTAATCTATGGGCATAATCTCTCTCCAATTATTTAGGTCTTCTTTATTTTGACAAGCTCACACAGTTTGCAGTTTACAGTGTACAAAGTACAGTATACAATGTTAGACTGATTCCTAAAGTATTTTTTATGCTACTGTATGTGAAATTGCTTTAAAAATTCAGTTTGCTTCATTACATGAAATTTCTAAAAAAAAAAAAAAATTCAGTTTGCTTATAGCATATGATAACACATTTCATAATCGTATATTAACCTTATATTCTACAATCTTGCAAAATTCACTTAGTAGTTCTAAAAGCTGTTTACCTAATAAATCTGAAGGAATCTACAGCAGGGGTCCCCAACCCCTGGGCCATGGACTGGTACTGGTCCTTGGCCTGTTAGAAACTGGGCTGCACAGCAGGAGGCGAGGGGCGGGCAAGCGAGCAAAGTTTCATCTGTATTTACAGCCGCTCCACATCACTTGCATTACCGCCTGAGCTCCGCCTCCTGTCAGATCAGTGGTGGCCTTAGATTCTCATAGGAGCACAAACCCTACTGTGAACTGCGCATGCAAGGGATCTAGGCTGCGCGCTCCTTATGAGAATCTAATGCCTGATGATCTGAGGTGGAGCTGAGGCAGTGATGCTAGTGCTGGGGAGTGGCTGCAAATACAGATTATCATTAGCAGAGAGGTCTGACTGCACAGAGACCGTAATAAATCAGTTGCTTGCAGACTCTTATCAAAACCCCATCAGTGAGTGGCAAGTGAAAACAAGCTCAGGGCTCCCACTGATTCTGCATTACGGTGAGTTGTATAATTATTTCATTATATATTACAATGTAATAATAACAGAAATAAAGTACATAATAAATGTAAAAGGCTTAAATCATCTCGAAACCATCCTCCCCTCCCTCCCATCCATGGAAAAATTGTCCTCCACAAAACCTGTCCCTGGTGCAAAAAAGGTTGGGGACCACTGATCTATAGAACAATGATGTCATCTGCAAATAGTTTTACTTCAGCCTTTCTGACCTTTATGCCCTTTTATATCTTTTTTCTTCCCTTACTGAAATGACCAGGATGTCCAGTACAATGTTAAACAGAAGTGGTAAGGGCAGACATCCTTGCCCTATCTCTAATCTTAGGGGAGGGCTTCTCTGGTGGCGCAGTGGTTGAGAATCCGCCTGCCAATGCAGGGGACACGGGTTCGAGCCCTGGTCTGGGAAGATTCCACATGCCGCGGAGCAACAGGGCCCGTGAGCCACAACTACTGAGCCTGCGTGTCTGGAGCCTGTGCTCCGCAACAAGAGAGGCCGCGACAGTGAGAGGCCAGTGCACCGCAATGAAGAGTGGCCCCCACTCGCCGCAACTAGAGAAAGCCCATGCACAGCAACGGAGACCCAACACAGCCAAAAATAAAATAAATACATAAATAAATTTATTTTAAAAAAATAATAAATAAAAAATTAAAAAACACTCCATTTAATCTTAGGGGAAAGGCATAATATATCACCATTAAGCATGTCAGCTGTGGGTTTTTGTGGATGCCCTTCATTAGGTTGATGTTATTTCTATTTCTAGTTCCCTAAGAATTTTTATTTTCAATCTAAAGGAGTATTGAATTTTGTCAAACAGTTCTCTTTTCTTGTCTGTCTCCCTCTACCGAAATCTGTTATGAATTTGTCTTTAGTTTGTTAATACAGTGAGCTAAAATGACTGATTTATAATAAAATTATATTAACCTTGCATTTCTGAAATAAACCCCACTTGGTCCTTTTTATATACTATTGGATTTGATTTGCTAATATTTTGTAAAGGAATACAGTATTTATGTCTACCAGAGATACAGAGATGTAATTCTATATTCTTGCGATGTCTTTGACAAGCCTAGGTGTCATGGTTATGCTGCCCACATAATGTGTGTTGTAAAGAGTTTGTAAAGATTGGGATTATTTCTTTGAATATATGAAAAGAATATACTGGTGAAATTATATGGGTGTGTTTTCTTGGTGGGGGGGAATCAACAAATTCAGTTTTTTTAGACATTGGTTTATTCACATTTTTTGTATCTTAAAAGAATTAAGAGGGAAAAATATAATATTATATTTACCCATATATTTATTTTTTCTGATGCCCTTCATTAGTTCCTAAAGATCTGAGTTTGCCTTTGGTGTATTTCCCTTCAGTATGAAAAACTTCCTTCAGCATTTCTTGTAATGCAGGTCCGCCCACAACAGGTTCTCTTAATTTTCCTTTATCTGAAAACATCTTTATTTCATTTCATTTTTAAAGGATATTTTCATTGAATACAGAATTCTGAATGGAAAGTTTCTTCTTTCAACAGGTTGTATCTTCTAGCCTCTATGGCTTCTAATGAGAAGTGTATGGTAATTTGAATCACTTTCCCCCAATATGTGTGTTACTTCTCTCTGGCTACTTGCAAAATTTTTTAACTTTGGTTTTTACAGTTTGACTATGATTACTAAGATTATCCTGTTTCGTGTTTGTTAAGCTTCTTGAATCTGTAAATTTATATTTTTCACCAAATTTGGTAAGCTTTTTACTATAATTTCTTCAAAAAAATTTTTACCCTCTTTTCTCCCTCTAGGGACTCGTAAAACCCATTTAATTAGAAATTGCCCTAGAGATCCCTAAGGTTCTGTTCATTTAAAAACAAACATAAAAACCTCAAAACCTCTACTGATAAGAATGACTTCTTTTGCTCTAAATTCAAAATCCTGATTTTCTGTCATCTTTATCTACTATAAATCCTATACAGTGAATGTTTTTCATTTCAGATATCATTCTTTTCAGTTCTAAAAGTCCCATTGGTTCTTTTATATATTTTCTTTGTCTCTGCTGAAACTGCCTACCTTTTCATTCATTACAAGCATATTTTCTTTTACCTAAAATAATTATATAAAAGCTACTTTAAAATCTTTGTCAGATAATTCCAACATCTAATTCATCTTGAATTTTGCATTCGTTCATGTCTTTTCCCTTGAGAACATGCTGCAATTTCCTGGCTCTTTGTATGTTGAGTAATTTTGAGTTGATCTTGGACATTGCGAATGTTAGGTTGTGAACTCTGGATTCTGTTATATTACTCTGAAAAATACTGTTTTTGTTTTAGCGGGCAATTTTTTGCTTAGACTCAAATGGCCAATTCTGTTGTATGTTTAAGGGGCAGCATCTAGGACCTGATTTCAGAAAGCTTTCAGTCCTGCCTGCATACACATTGCTGAGGGGTCAGGTACAAATTTGGGCAGAGTGTTATACTCAGAATCTGGGGTTCCCCTTCTTTGGCTCTATTTTTCCAGATTATTTTATTAACTGGGCCCCTTTTGGTCCTCACAGCTAAAAAAAATGGCAGTTTTCTTTAAAGGAGTTTTAGCTCCCCCAAGTCTCTGCCATGGTAGCAGTGACTCAGGCAACACTTCAGACTGCTTTCCAACTGCCTCACGCATGCATGGTTCAGGAGTCAGCCAGAGACTTGGGCAGAGTTTATACACACAATTCTGAGTTCCCCTTCTTGGCTTCTCTTCTGTGGGGTTCCCTCATTCTCCAGCAGCCCTGGTTGTACCAGGTACCTTTCCCAGGTTCTGCTGGTGAAAGACGCTGCCTGGTTTTCCTGTTGAGGTTTTAGCCACCCAGTGCCACCACTATAATGAAGATTTGACCCTAATTCTACTCATTGCCAAATAATCTGTCCAACACTGAGATTAAAGTCAAAGACTTTAAATTATCCAAGCAGAGCATCTAACTCTTTTTTACAAATAAATACTAAATGACTAAATGTTAAATCTTCTTTAACAAGGAAATAGTCAAATCCTATCAGATTCAAACAAAATAAATCAATCAGTACTCTAAATTATAAGCAACAGAAAATGATTCTTACTCAAGAAGCAAAGGAATTTATTTAGAAGGTATCAGACAACTTACATTGTTAAGAAATATGAATAAATGAGATCAGAAATGGAAAGGAACCAGGGGAGATTAGGCAAGAGAACCCCAGCTGAGATTGCACTGTGGGTGCCAGCTATATAGCCAGGGCTGCTTCCTCTTCAGGACCTTGTGAGCCTCCACTGGCACTGCTGCCACCAAAGACTGGATGCTGCAGCTGCCAGCATCATCAGAAGAAAAACTTGTCTCTGCTTCTCCATATGATTCTGCTCCACAATCAAGGCAGAGCTAAGGGAGACAAGGAGGGGTAGGTGTAAGGGAAGGTAGTGTAACAGAGTCTGATTGGTTCAGCCTAATTCATATGTCCGTATTAACTAAGGGGAGTTCAGGGGGTGGAGGGATACTGGGGTGGGAGGGAAAATTGAGTATCAGGCTTTTGCAGATTCATGTGGGAAACCTACTCTGACTCATGGTAGGGCATTCTTCAAAAGCAGAGAGGAGATTTTGAAAGAGCATGCCGCTTATTATTTTTTTAAATCCGCCCTTCTATACTGTTTTGTGCTACTGGACTGGGATGCTGCAAACTACATTTCTCCCCTGCTAGCCTCCTTTGTTAGGTTCTCCCAATATGCGCAATATGCTAGACGGAGTCTGGCAGCCAAGAAGAAGGTAGAAAAAACATGTGCTTTTCTTTGTCTACTGCTTCCCCTCAACATCTGCCCACCAAAGGTCCTTAGCTCTGGCAGTGGCAGTCAGTTCCAGTCTCCATACTCTTTTAGAACTCCCTGAACCAGCCTCATCTAAGTGTACAGCGGTGGGGGAGGACAGGCTAAGTAGCAAGCTTATTTGTGCCACAGAAGGGCAGAAAGACTAAAAGAATGAGAATCAGTAATTTGGAGCTCCAGGTTCCTCTGAAGCTACAAACAAAAAGACTGATTATAAGAAACAAACAATTAGTCTGCCTAGATACCATCTCTAAAAATAGCCAAATTATCCCTCTAGCAGAAGATTAGAGGTTTTTTATTTGGGTATGTTGAACTAAAGGAACCCTTAAACTAACAGCAATCAAGGAAAGCTGAAAAAAAGGATGCAATATTTAAAACAGGAAGGAAGATTAAGGCAAAGTCTATACTGAATAATAAGACCCCCACTCCCACCCCAATCTGATACCATTGCCTACCCAAAGCAATCAAGGCTTCTAGAGAGATGGCTGATTCCAGGACTGGAACAGGTAAGGTACACAATGAACTTGGAAAATCTTGAGCCTAAAAGTAAGGAAGTGCTTTTGGAGATGGGGAGGTGGTCATGGGGGGAATGTCAAAAGGACCAAAGAACCAACTCTAAGGGACTTCAATTAGCCAAATCAAGGGCAATTTGTTCATCAAAATACATAAGTACAGCAGTGGATTGAATAATTCAGTAGCTCACTGAATAATTCAGGAATATATGAGTCCATTCTATTAACAAATAGGACAAAAAGAGAGGGTTTTTAAAAAACAAAAACGAAACAGTAGAATGCTGACTGATAAATGTGGAAGGGGTTTATAGAGCTGGAAAATCTCTATTTTGCAATCATTATAGAAACGATTGGGTGGGGCAGGCATCATAAATGGTCACTAAATCAAAAAGGGAAAATTCTGATGAACAGGATTTTTACATGGTCTTAAAATGTCTTCCCAGGGAGCTTACATTCTAATTTCAAGGAGAAAAACAGTCACTACAAACAGAAAAACTGGACAATCCCTTGACTGGATGATTGAAATTAACATCACATGAGAGGCAAACAGAAACATGTGCCTCTGATGTGATACCCTGAGAAGGACATCACATCATTTTAGTAGTATTTTGCCAGGGATGCACAACCTGAATCTAATCATGAAAACTATAAGATAAACCCCAAATGAATAACATTCTATGAAATAACTGGCCTGTATTTTTCAAAAATATGAATGTCATGCCAGACAAAGAAAGACTAAGGAACGGCTCCAGATTAAAATAAACCAAGAGACATGACAACTAAATGCAATATATACTCTGGACTGGATTCTGTACTGAAAGGAAAAAATATGCTATAAAGGAAACTGTTGGAACAAGTGATAAATGTAGACTGTAAATTAGAAAAAGGTATTATATAAAACTTCCCAAATTTGACAGCCAAATTACATACTTAGTAAGAGCATATCTTTTCTTTTGGAAATTACACACTAAAGTATTAAGGGGAAAAGAAGCATGATGTATGCAACGTATTCTCAAATGACCCAGAAAAAAGTGTGTGTGCATGTGTACGTGTGTAGAGGGAAAGAATGATGAAAGAAATGTTGTAATGTTAAAATACTGGTGAATCTAGGTGTTTATGCGAGTTATCTACATTACTCTTACAACCTTTCTGTATGAAATTATTTCAAAATAAAGGTTACATAGAAAGATACAAGTAGTCAACTCTACCCTTTCTCTACTCACAACAGTCCCCTCTGACAGCCAGCTGCTTTTTTTTTTTAAACATCTTTATTGGAGTATAATTGTTTTACTATGGTGTGTTAGTTTCTGCTTTACAACAAAGTGAATCAGCTATACATATACATATCTCCTCCCTCTTGTGTCTCCATATGTCCTCCCTCTTGTGTCTCCCTCCCACCCTTCCTATCCCACCCCTCTAGGTGGTCTCATAGCACTGAGCTGATCTCCCTGTACTATGCGGACAGCCAGCTGCTTAATCTCTCCTTACATCTCATTGTTAAGGGGAACCAATGTCATCAAATATTTGAGAAAACTTCTAACATTAAAATCAAAGACGAAACACGCCAGGGGGAAAAAAAAAAGGAATTCTGAAGAAATCAATGATGTGAGGACCAAAAGATAAATTTACACACACACACACATATCACACATGCACATCCATGCACACACAAACATATACAACTTGTAACTCCAAACAGGCCCTCTTCCCTGATACCTTGACTTTTAGTTAATTGCCTCCTCCATCTTCTCTTGAATGCCTAAGAGGCAGCTCAACATATCCAAAACTGATCAGCTGATTTGCCTCCCTAAACTACTCTTGCAGGCTTCCTTCCACATTTCTGTAAATGGTAACTACTAGTTGCTTAGACCTGAAGTCATCTGACTCCTCATTTTCCTCACACCTCATAAGGAATCCATCAGCAAATCTGCAAATCTTGTCTGCTCTACCTTCAAAATAAATCTGGAATCCAACCATTTCTCATAATCTTCACCAATGCTACTCTGGTCCAAGCCACCATTGTCTCTCATCTGGATTACTTGCAATAGCCTCCTACAGCTGGCCTGATTTTATTTTCCTGCTTCCATTCCTGCCTCCTACAATTTATTCTTAACACAGCAGCCAAAAGTGATCCTGTTACAAGGATCAAATCAGTCCTCTGCTCAAGCCTCCAATAACTTCCCATGTCACTCAGCATGAAAGCCAAAGTACTTATAATGGCCTACAAGCCTACATGGTCAGGTCCCACAACCTCTCTGCCTTCTTTTCCTACTACTTTCCCCCCTTGTCTACTCCACTCCAGCCATACAGGCCTCCTTAGAATTCCTTCAAGTGGCCCAGGAGGGCCTTTACAACTGCTGCTCCTTTCCTAGTCACCTATCCCCTTATTCCTTTTCCTCCTTGAATTTTCTATTCAAATACCCCATTTCACCCATTATAAAAACTACCCCCTTTTAAAATCTCTGAAATAAGGACAAATCTTACAATTGATATCAACTAGAACTGGCAATGTGGCATATAAAATAATGGTGCATCATGAATTTAGTGGCATCAAACTCACTAAAATACAGTAATACTTTGCCAGAGAAACCTTCCCAGATTACCCTACAATAAAAGATGCTAAAATAACAAAACCTTCTTAACAAATATATGTTAGTTTAAAAGAGCAGACCCTGATAACAGATTCCCAGGCAAAGTCACTCTGATTAACTTCATGGCCCCCAACTGCATATTATCTTCCCCAAGATTTCTTCTGTTTTTATTTGTAAACCTAATTTGCAAATCTTCAGGAAAATATATAGGAAAGCGAATTGTAAGTATTCATTATTCATTTCAACTTTTTTCATTTAACATATTGACTTGATATACCCTCTGGGTAGTTTGTCTCTTATTTTTACCACAATTTTGAGAATTTCTAAATAAACAAAACCCTTTCAATTTTTACCCTCATATAAAGGCTAGACCATGAACCAGGCAGCCCCCAATTTCTTCATTTTTAATATGCTTTACCATGCGTGCTGTCCAATAGAGTAGTCATTAGCCATGTGTGACGAATTTGAACTGAGATGTGTTGTAAGTGAAAATACACACTGGATTTTGAAGACTTGGCATAAAATAAAACATCTCAGTAATAATTTTTATGACTATAAATTAGGACGATAATATTTTGGATATATAAAGTTAAATAAAATATAAATTAATCATTCTTAATGTGGCTACTAGAAAGTTTTTAATTACACATGTGGCTTGCATTTGTGACTCACATTATATTTAAATTAATATCTAGTGATAGGTAGTGATATTCTGAGATATCTGCAATACACGTAATGCCATGTGATACTATCTGTAATTTCTGTTGGTAAAAAAGTCACAGATACTGGCAATATTACTGTGATTTTTGTCTACATTAATAATTAAAGAAAATGATAAATTTCACTTAAAAGTTAGTGAAAATAAAGTTGTAATCCTTTCCCACCATGTTTGCAAATCCCTTGTGGACTTGTAATGGAATTTTATTGGTAATGGTCTACAACTAAAAAACGAACCTGTCCCAAGAATCATAAAAAGCAAACTTTTGCATCCATGCGCATTTCCTATTATGATAAAACTATACTATTTCATAGTAAGTAAATTAATATAAATAAACATCTTTTGATATGTTGCACTCTACCTTAAATATATCTTGGCCAAATATAACTTTATTTAGCTCCAGTCATCTTCTTCAATAATTCTGAATAACATCTAACAGTTTATGAAAATCAAATCCATAGCAGAAATACAAAGATTTGCTCTTATTTAACTGACAGGCTTTTATAAAGGCATTATGCTAGACACTAGAAATCATAATCCCGTAAAGGAACTTCTGTTCAAAATAATGTGATGGCAGAGTCCCAAATACACTATATGTTTGTAATGATAACACTACTGGTATGTTATAAAACTTTACCACAATTTATTTGATTGTGACTGCTTTATGATCAAAGTACATTTTAATGACCTTAACTTAGCTCTGAAAACTGATTCTTTCCAAGTCTTCTAAATAGTAATAACAACTTAATAACTTGAAAATATTCATGTCTCTTCCAAAACAGATTTACTTTTTCATAGAACTTGCAAATTCAACAGGAATCTGTTTTTAACAAGTATTCTAGATGATTCTACATGAACACTTAATGTTTGGGAACCACTGGGCTAATGGAAATCCTTCCACCTTGAAGTAGGAGTGGGCAATTACTATTTCTCCTATAATAAGAATCAAAGGCACAGAACAAGATAAAAGCACATATATGAAAAGGTTAAATATACAATATAAGGTAATATTTATTTGGTTATGTATAAGGAGAGTATTATGACTACCAAAGGAGTTGACGTGCAAAATACCTAGCACAATGCTTACCACATAACTGCCACTCAGTCCATGTTTCTTTTCTAAAAATCTTATAGTTAAGACAAAAAGACGAGGAGTGGTTCTTTGAAAAGTTGTGGTTTAGACTGAGCCCAGAGGAAAGACAGGTGTTTGATAATGGAGGAGGAAAAAGACATTTTATTCTAGGTAAACAGAGAATTCAATGGGCAATGTTAGCAGAGAATGTCAAGGTGCCAGTTAGACAAACAGCCAGTTTGGTGTAGAGGATGTTCATCTCTTCTCCTTATAACTAACTATTCCATTTCTGAGACAATCACTAACCTTAACAGTTTCCCAAAGTCTGAACCTTTTACACACATTCAGATTGCTAGCAATAATAGCACAACTAATAGCAATTTCTCTGCCTTTATATATAACCACTTGATTGATCTAAATGTCAGATCAACTATCAAGGTCCAGTGAAGAAGCACTTAAGAAAATCAGATGGAATAAACCACCAGTCATGTCCATTCTCTTCTTGAGCACAGCTAGTCTTCTTGCTTTAGGAGAGTGGTTCTAAACTTTAGCACGCATCAGAATCATCTGGAGAGTCTGTTACGACAGAATGCTGGACCTCATAACCAGAGCTTATTCATTAGGTCTGAGGTGGGACCTGAGAATTTGTATTTCTAACAAGTCCACAGCTGATACTGATGCTACTGGCCTGGATATCACACTTGGAGAACAACATCCTCTGCCTGTGTTCCTCTTATTTAATACTTCCTTTTTTTAAAATGGCACATTTTCCAGAAGAATGTAAAATGTGTGTTTCTTACTTATTATGAGAATTTTCAAACATACGCAAAAATAAAGAACGACCCCCACATACCACTATTCAGCTTCAACAGTTACTAACTCGTAGTCATTCTTGTTTCCTCTATACCCTCACAAATTCACACCTCACTAAATGCATTATTCTGAAGCAAATTCAAAACATATCACTCCATCTTCAGAGATCTAATTATGTATCTCTAATATAAAACATTTTTAAAAAACCACAAGAAGTAAGTTTTTTAAGACCTTCATATTTTAAAATGCTTTTATCTGCCCTTATACTTCCTTAGTGGTTTGGTTGGATACAGAATTCAGAGTCGAAAATATTTCTTCAGAAGAAGGAAGGCATGGCCTATTGCATTTTAGCTTCCAGGGCTGTTCTTGAGAAGTCCACAGTTACTTTGAATCCTTATCCTTTGCTGTGATCTGTATTTTTTTCCCTCTGAAGCATTCAGGATCTTCTTTCTTCTCAGTGGTCTGACTCACCTCAAAATGTTTCTTTTATGATTTTTTTTTTTCCATCTGTTAATGTTGGCCCCTCCTTGGCCCTTTCAGTGTGAAAACTCATGTCCTCTATTTTCATAAATTTTTCTCGCATTCTTGCATTGATGATTCTTTTCTTCTCTGTTCTCTCTTCCTGAAGCTCCCATTGTTCAAATCTCAAAACTCTTGGATGATTCCTTTAATTTTGTCTTTTCTCCTATTCACTATCTTTTTTTCTTTTTTCTACTTTTTTGGGAAATGACTATAATTCTACCTTCTGACCCTTCCAATTTTTTTCCATCACCGCGACCATATTTATAATTTCTAACAGCTCTTTTTTATCCTTTCTTTTTTTAAAAATTTATTCTATTGAAGTATAGTTGATTTACAATCTGTTAATTCCTGCTGTACAGCAGTGATTCAGTTATACATGTATGTGTGTGTGTGTATATATATATATATATATATATATATATATATATACACACACACACACACACACACACACATATTCTTTTTCATATTCTTTTCCATTATGGTTTATTACAGGATACTGAATATAGTTACCTACGCTATATGGTAGGACCTGGTTGTTAATCCATTCTATACAATAGTTTGCATCTGCTAATCCCAAACTCTCAATCCATGCCTCCACCACCCCCCTCCTCGGAGGCAACCACAAGTCTGTTCTCTATATCTGTGAGAACTCCTTAACTCTTTTTTTTTTATTATTAATTTTTATTGGAGTATAGTTGCTTTACAATGTCATGTTAGTTTCTTTCTGTACAGCAAAGTAAATCAGTCATACGTATACATATATCCATTCTTTTTTAGATTTCCTTCCCATTTAGGTCACCACACAGCATTGAGTAGAGTTCCCTGTGCTATATACACTAGGTTCTCATTAGTTATCTATTTTATACATAGTAGTGTATATATGTCAATCATAATCTCCCAATTCATCCCATCCCCCCTTTTCCCCTCGGTAACCATAAGTTTGTTCTCTACATCTGTGACTCTATTTCTACTTTGCAAATAAGCTCATCTCTACCATTTTTCTAGATTCCACATATAAGTGATATCATACGATATTTGTTTTCTCTTTCTGACTTACTTCACTCTGTATGACAGTCTCTAGATCCATCCACGTCTCTGTAAATGTCACTATTTTGTTCCTTTTTATGGCTGAGTAATATTCCACTGTATATATGTACCACATCTTCTTTATCCATTCCTCTAGTGAAGAACATTTTGGCTGCTTCCATGTCCTGGCTATTGTAAATAGTGCTGCAATGACTATCAGGGTGCAACTGTAATTCAAAAGGATGCATACATTCTTCTTCCTTTTTTATAGTATACTTTTTTAATTTTTTTTTTTTTTTTTTGGTTGCGTTGGGTCTTTGTTGCTGCACACAGGCTTTCTCTAGTTGAGTCGAGCAGGGGCTACTCTTTGTTGCAGTGCACGGGCTTCTCACTGCAGTGGTTTCTTTTGTTGTGGAGCTCGGGCTTTAGGTGCGTGGGTTTCAGTAGTTGTGGCACGTGGGCTCAGTAGTTGTGGCTCGCGGTCTCTAGAGCACAGGTTCAGTAGTTGTGGCGCATGGCTTAGTTGCTCCACGGCATGTGGGATCTTCCTGGACCAGGGATCGAACCCATGTCCCCTGCATTGGCAGGCAGATTCTTAACTGCTGCACCACCAGAGAAGTCCCAATAGTATACTTTCTGATTTAATGATTCCAAATACTCTTAGCTCTTTGAGAATACTAACGAATTTTCTTATTTTTGTGGAATATTTGAGTAATTTATTGCCTAGTATTGCATTTATTCTCTTCATCTCTTTCATACTGAAAACTTTCCTCACATGCCTGGTAGTTGTTGACTGTTTGTTCATTTTTAAAAGTGGGGGATCTAAAAACTGATGGGAAGCTGTAAGGCTATGGATAGTTTAATCAAAGATGGGCTTCACTGTGGGATAATGTAGTTGGTCTACTTTGTTGGGGAAGCTCTAATGCTATCATTAGGTCTTTCCTCTTGAGCTGGCTGGATTCTCTAGAAAAAACTCCAGCAACCTCCTGCCCTGAGAGTGAAAGTTTGTTAGCTAGTGTTTTGGGAACAAAGTGGGGAACAGGAGTGGGATGGGATGGAGGGAGGTTTCAGTATTCAGTCAGTATACTTAATTACCCTCTATTCCTTGCTCTCAATTTTTTTCTAGTGCCTATTTCCCCACTCTCCAGCCCAGAGATCACTATTTTATCCACCCTAAAAGAATAATACACCATCTTTTGTCAGGTTAGGGATGGGTCAATCACCCAACTGCCCACAGCTGGGGGAGAAAAATCTGGGGATGTGATTGTTTCTTAAACTGATATTTGACTCATCTTCCTTATTTACAACTTCCACTCCCAATTCTTATTTCAAGAGGTATCTGGTACTGCTGAAGTATTATATAGTTGTGATGTAAATCTAGTTCACAGCATTCCCAACTCATAGCTTAAGAGTTGGATTTCTCAGATCCACAAACTCACTTAGTACTTGTCCATGTTTTCCAGCTTCTAAAATTCTGTCTTCTATTGTCTCCTCACTTTTCTCCCTTTTGGGATTAAAAAACTTTTTACCACTTTACTATTCTTTTTATGGGCAAGGAGATAGAGTAGATGAATCTTTACCTGGATGAACTTCCTAATTTTTTAAAAGCCAAATGAAACCACTTGAAGTCCTTCATAACAGGAGCAAACCTCACTTTATGAAATTGGGTTTATACATAAGTTTTCAAAAATTATTACCCAACCCGATCTCCCACCCTCAAGACATTATCACTTTAGAGACCACCTTAATTTCTGGATGAGCTTCAACTGGTCATGACTTCTTGGTCTCTTGATTCCTTATAATCAATTTATAAATGATCTTTTTCTCCTTTAAGTGATAAATCCTCACTAGTGAAAACATATATTTTTAAAAGAAGTAATTGTTGCATAACATATATCTCTACTTGGAGACTAAGAGTGTATCTCATTCTTTTTATCAGCTATGGTTTCCTTCCTTAGATGAAGAAAGGACAGAGATCAAGCCTACACAGCTCTCACTCCAAGGAAGAAACTCAACAGTAATACCAACTTCCCTCGTGAAATCACTACATGATGAGCTGTCAGCTTGTAACTTTAAATCTAAAGCTTTGTCACTTTAATTAAATGGCAGTGTGCCACTGTAGACCCAAACTAAAAAATTAAAATTAAAAAAATTGTGAGAAATGTTGCCTCCATATAAATAACCTAAGAAAAGAACTAATAATAGTGCTGATATCTTTGGAAACTACTCTGGGAAATAAATAAGCTTCAAAGGTTCCCAAAAATTCAGAACAAAAATTCAGCAGAATATACATTCAAATGTAATTTATTTTCTAATAACAGTGACAAAAATCAGTCTGTTAGGTTGGCAGAAAATATTTGCCAAATACATGTCTGAAATAATGGTATCTGGAATATATAAAGAACTTTCATAACTCAATATTAAGAAGATGAAAAGAAACAAAAGATTTGAACAGACATACCATCAAAGAGATATAAATAAAAAGCAGATGAAAAGATGTACAACATCATTAGTCATTAGGAAAATGCAAATTGAAACCACAATGAGATATCACTACACACCTACTAGAATAGTTAAGATAAAAAACAAAACAAACAAAAAACCCAAAAAACAGGTACCGACAAAAATGTTGAGCAACTGGAATTCTCATACACTGTTGGTAGAAATATAAAATGGTACTGCCACTTTGGAAAACAGTTTAGCAGTTTCTTTCTTTTTAAAAAAAAAAAAAAAAAAGGAAATAGAGACACAGCTGTAGAGAACAAATGTATGGACACCAAGGTGGGAAAGAGGGGGGCGGGGGGGTGCGATAAATTGGGAGATTGGGATTGACATGTACACACTAATATGTATAAAATAGATAACTAAGAAGAACCTGCTGCACAGGGACTTCCCTTGTGGTGCAGTGGTTAAGAATCCATTTGCCAATGCAGGGGAGGCAGGTTCAAGCCCTGGTCCGGGAAGATCCCACATGCCACAGAGCAACTAAGCCCGTGCGCCACAACTACTGAGCCTGCGCTCTAGAGTCTGAGAGCTACAACTACTGAGCCCACGTGCCACAACTACTGAAGCCCGCACACTGCAACAAAGAGTAGCCCCCGCTCACTGCAACTGGAGAAAACCCATGTGCAGCAACGAAGACCCAACGCAGCCAAAAAGTAAATAAATAAATAGTTGTTATTAAAAAAAAAAGAACCTGCTGTATAGCACAGGGAACTCTACTTCACTGTACAGTAGAAACTAACATAACATTGTAAAACAATTATACCCCAATTAAAAAAAAAAGATTTCTTTTTTTTTGATGTGGACAATTTTTAAAGTCTTCATTGAATTTGTTACAATATTGCTTCTGTTTTATGTTTTGTTTTTTGGCCTCAAGGCATGTGGGATCTAGTTCCCTGACCAGGGATCAAACCCACACCCCCTGCATTGGAAGGCGAAGGGAAGTCTCTGGCAGTTTCTTATAAAGTTAAACATACACTTACCATAGGACCCAGCAATCCCATTCCTAGGTATCTGCCCAAGAGAAATAAAACATTTACACAAAGACCTGTACTTGAATGTTTAGCAGCCTTACTTATGGTAGCCCAAAACTGGAAACATAAATCTATCAGGTGGTGAATGGATAAACAAACTTTGGTGCATATATACTGTGGAACAGTACTCGGTAATAAAAAGGAGTAAGTTAGGGATACATGTAACAACACAGATGACTCTCAAAAGCATTACACTAAATGAAAAGCCAGACACAAAGAGCTGCATACTGTATGATTCCATTTATATCACATTCTGGAAAAGATAAAACTATCAAAACAGTGGTTGCCAGAGATTGGGGATGGGGAGGTACTGATCACAAAGGGGCAGGCGAGAACTTTCTGGGGTGATGAAAACTGTCTATAATCTGACTGTGCTAGTGATCACATGACTATATACATTTATGAAAACTATAACTGTACACTTAAAAAGGGTGAATTTTACTGAGTGTAAATTATGCCTAAATAAATCTGGTTTTTTAAAAGGTACAATATGCCTTAAAAAAACCCCACACACAATAAATAGTAGAACAAGGGAAAAAAACAATCTGTCAGGAACATGCAGAAAGCATATAAACAGTTAACCATTTATATATTATCTATTTTATACACACATACATATAATTTCTTTTAAGTTGTGAAACAGAACCACTTGGTGGAAGGAAACTGCTTACAGGAAATGCATGAGAACCTGTTCAAATATGACATGTCACATATTCCGGCTTTAACAAGTCACTTGCATCTTTGTCTCCCTTTAATAAAAAGCTTTGCCAGCTTCTCCTTTCTTCTTTTAAAACTGTAGGCTCTATTTCTAATACAAACATATCACAAAATAAACTTAAAAGAAATTTGAGTGCCTCTTATGTTGCCAAGAACAAAAGTACAAGTGCTTTTGTTATTTTGTTTAATGCACATAATCATTCTACCCTTAGATCTTATGCACCCATCTTTAACCACTTTAGTTATCTGTTCAAAGGTACCTTTAGCCATAAGAAGCAGAGCCAAGATCTAAATCCAGGTTTAACTTCAGAGCCCATGAACGATATTTTAAGCACTTTGGAAATTAAGATAAAATGCTAGGGCTTCCCTGGTGGCACAGTGGTTGAGAATCTGCCTGCCTATGCAGGGGACACGGGTTCGAGCCCTGGTCTGGGAAGATCCCACACACCGCGGAGCGGCTGGGCCCGTGAGCCACAATTACTGAGCCTGTGCGTCTGGAGCTTGTGCTCTGCAACAAGAGAGGCCGCGATAGTGAGAGGCCTGCGCACCGCGATGAAGAGTGGCCCCCGCTGGCCACAACTAGAGAAAGCCCTCGCACAGAAACGAAGACCCAACACAGCCATAAATAAAATAAAATAAACAAACAAACAAACAAAAAAAAAGATGCTGGTTGTTAAAAAAAAAAAAAGATAAAATGCTAAATAAAAAATACTAAATATGTATAGCACAGGAATTATAGCCATTATCTTATAATAACTTTTAATGGATTATAAACTGTAAAACTACTGAATCACTATGCTGTATACTGCAAGTAATATAATATTGTAAATCAACTGTACTTTAATTAAAAAAAAAAATACTAAGTAAAAACTGGTATATGTGAAGCTTAAAAGACCTTCAGAGAAACTAAGAAAACAAGCTTCTTGCTAACCATTTCAAGCAGGCAAATCTAGAAAATTTTGTGTATTCCTTGCTTTAAGGAAACTTGAATGCTAAAATACAAATTATATTTATTAGAGATTTAACAGAAGACAGTAATAGTAAATCACAAATTTCTTTCTTTTCTCTATTTTTATTTAGAAAAAAAAATTGATAAAATTTACATGTAAGTAAGAAGCATATATCTCAAACAGAGCTTCTTAGGATTAAAAGGAAAAAAAAACCCTTTTTATCTTAATAAGATGCTCTGTTCAAAACAAATTTTAAAGAGTTGCTTTATAAATATTTAACAGTCATGTTCCTGCAAGTCTTACACAAAATAAAATGCATTGTATATGTATTTTTCCTATGCTCACTGACATACAATAAAATAACACCAGGTGGGAATCGGGAGACTTGAGTTCTAGTCTTAACGCTGATACTTTCATGGGTTATGCGTTACATTGCATACCCCCAAATTTGTATGTTGAAGCCCTAATCTGAAGTATGTCAGAATGTGAATTTATTTGAAAATATTTGAAATTTATTTGAAAATAGGGTAACTGGAGATGTAATTAGTTAGGATGAGGTCACACTGGAGTGGAATAGGCCCTTAATCTATATATATAACTTGGTGTTCTTATAAAAAGGGGAAATCTGGACACAGTTACGTGCACAGGGAGGATGCCATGTAAACATGAATGCAGAGATTGGGATGATGCATATATAAGCCAAGGAATGCCAAAGACTGTCAGCACACCATCAAAAGCAACAGAAGGAACCAACCCTGACAACATCTTTATCTGGACTTCTAGCCTCCAGAACTGTGAGATAATAAATTTCTGTTATTTAATTCAGTAAAGTTGGGGGATACAAAATTAACATAGAGAAATCTGTTGCATTTCTACACACTAACAACGAACTATCAGAAAGAGAAATTAAGGAAATAATCCCATTTACCATCATGTCAAAAAGAATAAAATACCTAGGAATAAACTTACCTAAGGAGGCAAAAGACCTGTACTCTGAAAAACTGTAAGATACTGATGAAGAAACTGAAGATGACACAAACAGATGGAAAGATATACCATGTTCTTGGATTGGAAGAATCAATATTGTTAAAATGACCATACTACCCAAGGCAATCTACAGATTCAATGCAACCCCTATCAAATTACCAATGGCATTTTTCACAGAACTAGAACAAAGATCTTAAAATTTGTATAAAAACACAAAAGACCCTTAATAGTCAAAACAATCTTGAAAAAGAAGAACGGAGCTGGAGGAACGACACTCCCTGACTTCAGACTATACTACAAAGCCACAGTCATCAAAACAGCATGGTACTGGCACAAAAAACAGACATATAGATCAATGGAACAGGACAGAAAGCCCAGAAATAAACCTGTGCACTTATGGTCAATTAATCTATGACAAAGGAGGAAGGGATATACAATGGAGAAAAGACAGCCTCTTCAATAAGTGGTGCAGGGAAAACTGGACAGCTACATGTAAAAACAATGAAATTAGAACATTTTCTACACCATATACAAAAATAAACTCAAAATGGATTAAAGACCTAAATGTAAGACCAGATACTATAAAAATCCTAGAGGAAAACATAGGCAGAACACTCTTTGACATAAATCACAACAATATATTTTTGGATCTGTCTCCTAGAGTAATGGAAACAAAAGCAAAAATAAACAAATGGGCCCTAATTAAACTTAAAAGCATTTACACATTAAAGGAAATCATAAATAAAACAAAAAGACAACCTACGGAACAAGAGAAAATATTTGCAAATGATGTGACCAACAAGGGCTTGATTTCCAAAATATGCAAACAGCTTATATAGCTCAATATCAAAAAAACAAACAAACCAATTAAAAATGGGCAGAAGACCTGAATAGACATTTTTCCAAAGAAGACATACAGATGGCCAAGAGGCATATGAAAAGATGCTCAACGGCGTTAATTATTAGAATAATGCAAATCAAAACTACAATGAGATATCACCTCATACCAGTCAAAATGGCCATCATTAAAAAGTCTACAAATAACAAATGCTGGAGAGGGTACGGAGAAAAGGAAACCATCCTACACTGTTGGTGGGAATGTAAATTGCTGTAGCCACTATGGAAAACAGGATGCAGGTTCCTTAAAAAATTAAAAATAGAGTTGCCACATGACCCAGCAATCCCACTCCTGGGCATATATCCAGAGAAAATGATAATTTGAAAAGACACATGCACCTCAATGTTCACTGCAGCACTATCTACAACAGCCAAGACATGGAAGCAACCTAAATATCCACTGACAGATGAATGGATAATGAAGATGTGGGGTGTGTGTGTGTGTGTGTGTGTGTGTATAAAATATGAATATTACTCAGCCATAATAAAAAAGAATGAAATATTGCCATTTGCAGCAACATGGATGGACCTAGAGATTATTAAGTGAAGTAAATCAGACAGAGAAAGACAAATATATGATACCACTTACATGTGGAATCTTAAAAAATGATACAAATGAGTTTATTTACAAAACAGAAATAAACTCATAGACACAGAAAGCAAACTTATGGTTACCAAAAGGGAAAGGGGGTGGGGGAGGGATAAATTAGGAGTTTGGGATTAGAGGATACAAACTACTGCATATAAAATAGATAAACAACAAGCACCTGCTGTATAAACCAAGGAACTAGATTCAGCATCTTATAATAACCTACAATGGAAAAGAACTCATATATATATATATATATATTATATGTATACACATATAATATATATATTATATATATATACACACATATATCTGAATCACTTTGCCATACACCTGAAACATTGTAAGTCAACTATACTTCAATTAAAAAAAAAAAAAAATACACCCAGTTTGCGGTTCTTTGTTATGGCAACCCTAACAAATTAACACATTTTGTAATTACATAATTTTGGATAAGCTATTTCAACATTCTTGGCTCTACATTTCAACTGGTATCTTTCTTTATATTTTTCCTCTTCCAAATCCTCTCACCAAATATTTTAAATATTTCCCACTATATCTAATTATTTGAGTTACATTCCAGTTACCTAAAGATGGAAGATAATTATTTCCAAATGAACTGCTGAACAGATAATATTAGTTTCTAAAGGCATAAATCTTAGTAGTATAAGGTTCTAATTTCTTTAGAAATTCACTGGCAAATGCTCCTCAAATGAAGAGAATTATCAACTAGTATCTATCTAATGCTTTTACTGGTCGATATACCTTCCTCTCTCTCCTTTGGTTCTTACTAACACAGTTCAATAGAGCAAAATTGCACATTTGATAAAAAGTGAACTTCTTGGACTTCTTACTAATCTGGAGTTCCTCGTATGATGATTAGTTATGGCCCTGTTCATTTTTGGTGAGATCCAATTTGCTGAACATCAATTTAAATCACAATTTTTTCCTTTAAAATCCCACATTCGAAAACTTTAAAAATTAAAAAAAATTTTTTCTTCCAGTTTTACTGAGAAATAGTTTACTCAAAAACTGTTTAGATTTGACTACTCTTTATTTGGCACTTTAAAATTTTTTTGTTTAATGATCCTTTTCAATTTTGAACACTTCCTTCCCTTTCTTTTTCTTTTTTTTTTTTAATTTAAATTTAAATTTTATTTATTTATTTTTGGCTGTGTTGGGTCTCCGTTGCTGCACGCGGGCTTTCTCTAGTTGCAGCGAGCGGGGGCTACTCTTTGTTTCAGTGCGCGGGCTTCTCATTGCGGTGGCTTCTCTTGTTGCGGAGCAAGGGCTCTAGGGACGCGGGCTTCAGTAGTTGTGGCTCGTGGGCTCTAGAGCGCAGGCTCAGTAGTTGTGGTGCACAGGGCTTAGTTGCTCCGCGGCATGTGGGATCTTTCCAGACCAGGGATCGAACCCGTGTCCCCTGCATTGGCAGGCAGACTCTTATCCACTGTGCCACCAGGGAAGCCCCCTTCCCTTTCTTTTACATCTCTGTTGGCTTCTTTAATTTTGCCAGGATCTTTAAATTTCCTCCCTTCTAACCTCTACCTACTTAAGAGCTCCTTGGCTTAAAATTTTTTTCAATGTAGCAGTAAACATTTTCATTACCTTTCAGTTTTCCGTCTGGGAATATTAAAACACTAAATTGGTGAATAAATTTTACTATATCCAACCTATAATAAGAATAATACAAATCCCATTCATTTGGTAATTAAAGAAGTTTTATAAGATAGTAGGTACACAAAGTCAGATACCTAAGGTAAGACTTGGGACTATAGATAGAACTTAGGCAAACCAATTCTAAAGACATTACTATTTCCATTTTACCAAAAATCTCTACCTACCTAATTCCTGAAACGTCTTCTAATCTCAGTAGCTACAAACAAACCACTTCTTTTATTTCCACAAAAGGATCATTAGCAGTTTAAAGAACTGATTGATATATTAGCAATATAATTTTAAATATGGTACAAAAAGGCATAGACAAACCAATTGAAGAGAAGAGAGTCCAGAAACAGCCTCAAATACACATGGTAATATAATATACAATAAAGGTAACATTTCAAACCAGTGGGGAGAAGGTGAATTTTTCAATTAATGGTATTAGACTACATGGTTAGCCATTTGGGAAAAAATTAAAAAGCTAAATTCCCACATCCCTTCTTATACTAAAATAACTCCCACAGGAATCAATTCAAATGTAAAATTGTAGATGAAAATGTAACTACATTTATATAGAGTTATAGTCTTTGAGTTATGTTTTAGTTAAACATAACTAAATACAGAAGCCATAAAGGAAAAGGTCAATAAGAGCATATAAAATTTTTAAATTTCTTTTAAGGCTTAAAAAGAATATAAAATAAGGAAAGAAAAAATAGACAATGACAACCTGGGGGGAAACATTTGCAATAAATATGACAAATTGCCAAATATCATGATATAAAGAGCTTCTACAAATCAATAACTGAGAAAGAGATGAACAAGCGATAAGAAGAGGAAAAAATGAATTATAAACCTAAGAAGTTACCCTCTTGAATAAAAAAGTGCAACTTTAAAATAATGAGACACCATTTTTATCTAGCAGTTTGCCAAATATTTTAACATTTGCCAAAACCTGACTTCCTCAATACTTGAGAGGGACTTCCCAGGTGGCACAGTGGATAGGATTCCACACTCCCAATGCAGGGGGCCTGGGTCTGATCCCTGGTCAGGGAACTAGATCCCACATGCATGCTGCAACTAAGACTTCGCATGCAGCAACTAAGGAGCCCATGTGCCGCAACTAAGAAGCCCTGGAGCCACAACTAAGGAGCCCGCCTGCCGCAACTAAGGAGCCCGCCTGCCGCAACTAAGACCCGGTGCAACCAAATTAAAAATATATATATTTGAGGGTATGGGGAAATAGGGACACTCATGCACTATTTGTAGGAATGAAAAGTGGCACTTTGGAAAGGGCATTTGACAGTAACTATAAAAAAATTTTAAAATACTATGTATGTTTGTTTCAAGAGTGTTTGTAGTAAAACAAATTTAAACATGATCTAAATTTCCAAGAACAGGGAAGGGGCAAATAAATAAGACATGGTACATCCACAATATTCAACAAAATGCAGTAAATGTCCAAGACATATTAAAAGAAAACAAGGTGCAGAACGATAGATTTAGTATGATGCTATCTGTGTAAATGAAAATGAAGGATATAAACAAATAAATGCTTATATAGGCATACATAGTATCTGGAAGGACAGACCAAAAATTTGACTTTGGCTATGTCTTGAGTGCAGGACTAAGAGTAAAGAGAAGCATTTACTCTTTAAACCTCTTCATGCCACAGATTATATTTTTTTACCACACGTACTTTATTTAAAAACAGAACTTAAAAAATAAATAACAGTTTAAATACTCCATAAACATTGCTTTTGATCGATGAAACACAACTAACATATATTGAACATCTACTACATGGCAAGTTTTGTAGCAGGGACTGGGTCTTAAGCAAATAACTATTAAACTATAATAATTGAGAAATTCAACTTTCTACAAACATTTATTAAATATACAAATAGGTGATTTCCCAAAAAGTGACAGAGTACTATTTTTCCTCTCATTAACTTATTCCCAATCCCTTCACGTTAAGAATTATTTCCAGGTAACAAATTCTCCCAGGAAATACTTTGTTCCTTGAAAGTATTTCACTCAATTTATTATCACATAACTAAAGAACATGATTTGAATAAGGAATGACTTAAATGTTAAGCTAAAATAATAGTGAATTTAACAATGAATTAGGTTCTATCAGAAAAGGTGGGCTCAAACATTAGGTTCACCAACAAATAATAAATATGTTAATGAACGGTTACAGTAAAGTCACAACTCTTCAAGTCCAGATTTCCTCATATATGAATACTATCAATTTCATAAGGATGTCATGTGCACAAATTCAACCATATTTATTCTTTGCCTTCAGAGATGAATTGATACATATAATAGCCCATATTTAAGAAAAGCAAAAGACACCTATTTAACAGAGGTTAGTATTACATTTTAAAAATTTAACTCAAATACATACTGTATTTGTAAACTTCATTCTGAGAAGTTCACTGAATTCAGTTATATTTTGTAATTTCCTTGAAATATTAACAGTGAACTTATGAACCCACAGAATAGGAACAGAGTTGAAGAAGTTCAGGAATATAAATACTTGTGTTTCTCCATACCACCTGGTTAACTATAGCGAAGACTAACTACCACTCAGATTCTGCTGCTTCATTCATTTTTTTTTTTTTTTAACCTTCTCTACTACCACTTAGCCCAGTGAGTACTTCCACTAGGTCCCTTCAATGTTTTCAAATTGTCTTGCTTTCCTACTCATTTCTTTGATTATGAACCACAATGAAAAGTTCTATAAGCAAATACAGATAACAAAAATACCAAAATAACAACAATAAAAAATCTACGAAGAACTAACACATTGTTTTTTCCTGAGCAGATGCAATGTAAATATTTATTAGAAGTTTTTCGTTTCCCCAAATAAGCCATGCACTATTACCATAGTCCATAATTCAAGACAGGATAACTAAATTTAAACTAGCATGGTACTCTAGGAATACTACTAGTTAGGAAACAATAAAGATATAAATTATTTTCAAAGAGTCTAACAAGCACTGTAACTAACAAGCATCCAACAATATGCAAAAGAAGGAAGAAGGGGAAGAACCAAGAGAAGACATTTCAGAATTGTAAAGTACATTACTATCCATGATTCTTTCCTCTAGCATGAATAGTGATCTATCTCAAGAGAAATAAAACCCCAAAATATTAACTATCAGTAGATACAATTTCAAAAGTACATTATAACATACCACATACCAGTCCAAATAAATAGTGAGCCTTTATGTCCAAACTATTTCTTCAAAATTGTCCATAAGAATGGAGAGTAGTAGTTTCATTCTGAACATTTCCAAACAACCCCTCTATAAGTTTTTCCAACTCAATATCCAACTAAGCTTTTATTTTCAAACTCTGAATATATAAGAGGGGCAGAATGTATGAAAAGTGATGGAAAAATACTATATGGTTTTACTTAAATGTGTAACATAAATATATGTAAGTCATATTTAGATATCAACACATAATCCAAAGTACACCATTTATCTTTATAAACAATATAAACTCTATCGTAACATGAATTCTCTTTGAATGTATCAGTAAAATCTATGATTGTTTTAACACACCCATTTTTAGATTTTAACTACAATAGCTTCCTTAACTGACCTCCATTTAACTGACCTGCCTTAGACAACACCTTTTTTTTTTGCCCTTTATTAAATATGTCTCGACATGCTGAGCACTCTCAACTAGTACGCTATTTTTAGTATATTCAGGCACTTCTGGCCCACTAGTTGAGTTACATGTTTAACAAGTCAGTTGGTTGTTCCTAAACCTGTTTATGCCAGTTTACTTGCTGTAGTTCTTACATAACTTAAACATCATGTAAATCTATGGAATACAAGAGCAAAGAGAGCTGTTTCTATGTAAACTACATTGAATGCAAGCTAAGTAGAATGACTCAATAAAGGTGAGTCATTCTTTTAAAAGGTATTAAATTAAATAAAGGTGAGACATCTGTAAAATATTAGGGAAAAACATTAAAAGTCAAAAAGAGGAACCTATATTTAGGGTTTTTCAAAAGTATCTTTAACTTTTTATTCCACTTTAGAGAATCAAAACTGGAAATTGCAAACCAGGCATTATGGATATAATACTTTACACAAGAACAACTTCTCTCAACTCCATATTCAAAGACATACCATTAGCTCTACATCAAAAAGTTGGTAAGTGAATTTAAATTTATATATTTTAAGTCAAAATTTTAAAATGTTAAGATACGTATCTTTTTATTTTCCTGCTTTAACTTTTTCAATAACTCACCAAGTAACTGTCCCAATCTATCAGATACGAAGCCATCTAACATCTTTTTTTCTGAAGCCCTTGTTTAATGGCTTGCTGTAACCAACTAGATAAATACTACATGTCTATATAAAATAACAGTATGTAGTAATACACTATAAAATAATTTTATGGAAAAAAAAATTAGACTGCATGCTCCACAAAACAATCTGTTTTGTTCATAGACATATCCCAAGCCCCTAGAATAGGTTCCTGGTGTATCACTTATGCTCAATAAATATTTGTTGAATGAAGGAGAACAGGAGCTTACCGTGATGACAGCCTTGCTAAGACAGATGGATCCTCTACAGCCATACTCTGTCTCATCTTCAGATTTGTAGTAACTCAGAGTATTATTTTTCAAAATTACCCAACGGTCCTGCCACCCATGAATGTAGTTTGTCCACTGGAGGAGAAGAAAACAAAAAATTAAGTCAGTATTTTAGAAATCCAAACTTTCTGAAACAGCAGTCAATCTAAGTTTAAAACCAAAATGTGAAAAGTCCTAACTTAATTATAAACAGTAAAAAAAAAAGTGAAAAGTTAAAATTTTCCAGATTGCATATAATTTTCAGTAATTTCTACAAAATTATAAATAAAAGATAATAAAATATAACATTTTCTTGTAATATTTGAGGAATAAAAGTGAAGCACACTTCAGTTCAAAATTCTGCTTTACTCTTTGTGTGCTTTCATCCTCCCCTCCTCACCACCTTCAAAACTCTTAAATTGTTTTGGTCCCTGCCATAAATGACATATTCAAGAGAAAAGTAAGTTTGGCTATACAGTCTGTCATTCTCCTACACCAAGTACTGCATGAAGCCCTCTAAATCAACAGAAGTAGAAGTCAATCATGGCCAAAACTCTATTTTTGTTGTAAGTTATTCCTACATGAAAATGTATGATGTTTACGACTACATTAAAGTAAAAATAGATTATTAATCTTTAGTAAGTCTACATCAACTTTATTTTTACCTCCACAGAACTCAATATTATAGAATAGTTAATTCATTTTCTAAGTTTCTCTGAAGATCTATTTTTCAAACTCAAGAGTAAAATACAAACATAAAACTGGTTTTCAAAAACATACGTGGATTATCCGTTTCCAGTACCTACAAATGGTTTCTGCGTTGCTAAAGTTTCGCTGCTGCACAGTGAAGATCACAATCAATAAACTTGCAAAGGCAGAAATGTAACCTCTATGGGAATTGTTGATATTGCATATTTTTATGCTCTGGGGTTTTAAGTACAGACAATTCCAAAAACTATCTGCTAACCCAAAAACTATCTACCAAAAACTAACTCTAAATGGATTGTTAAAAGTATACTGCATTGGCTCAGAGAAATCTTTTCTTTACTATTTCCTAATTCCACAGGTTTGAGATGGTTCAGCTCTTATATTTTCTAAACTCCATCATTACAACCCCTCCCTAAAAGCTTATCCATGCTGGCAATTTAACTCATTCTTTCCTGAGGGCTCTCTAATCACTATTTCCTCATTTTAACTCCCTGCAATTTACTACCACTTAAGACAGTGACTTGAAATAATGATGGTTACATACAAAACTAAATTTACCTCCACCCATAGGGTGCACATCCCCCTATGTTCCTATTTCTTTGGCTATACTGCTACTGCCACAGCCATTCAGACTCAAACCTGGCTCAGCGTTCCTGTACTGTATGGACAGAGCAGTGGATACAACATCAGAGAGACTCAACTACTTTTACGAGCTGTGTGAAAAGTTCTGACAAATTATTTAACTTTTCTGAACTTCAGTTTCTTTCCTCAGTCATTTGAATGGGTGAATAAAATCACGAATACACCTACTATATTCCTAGGAGATACTCAATACCTGACTGTTCCTTCTTAATCTTTATAGCCCATTATCAACTCCTATTCATCTTTCCTTCCCATTAAACCCTTAAATTTGACTCCATTATTTTCAAGTAATCCAATCAAATTATCAGGTTCCTGGATTCCTGAGAAGGCTTAATAACCTTACCTCTGATATCTTCTGCTATTTATTTCATAACTTACATAATCTTATTTATTTATTAGGCATATTTTGCTTACTTATCTTACATATTAACCTCATTGAGCCTCCAGCTCCAAAACTTACATGAACAACTCCCAATTGCCTGTAATACAAATCGTTTAGATTGGCATACCTTAATCCTACCTCGCTTCCAATTACTGCCCGTCAGAAAGCTACTAGCTGTGATTGTGGTCAAGTTACTTACCTGTTTGTTTGTTTGTTTGTCAAACTCTACCTCTTAAAGTTGTTTAACATTAAGCAAGAATAGACTTAGAACACTGCCAAGCACACAGTATTTTCTCAGTTGGAGGCAGAGCTATGCATAGCTAATGAAGCTTAGAAACCTTCAGGGAAGCTCACAAGAACAGACACCTTCCAAAGTGACAGAAGGGGCCCTAGAAATCATGTGTCCATATTTTCATATTATTTTCTTACAGAGGACCCAATAATTACATAAGCTGCAGGATTTACGCAGAAAATGTTAACTCCTATTCACAGCTAGAAGGCAGATTTTTGCCTTTTCTCTACCCTCATAACATTCCCTTGCTCTTCCCCATTTAACAGAGACAAGGCAATATGCAGACACTGCAGGAGAAGCAAACATTCCTGCCTCCAATAGTCCAGCAAGCATAAATTCAAGAGGAAAAAAAAATACATTTAGAATAAGAGTCAGAAGCAAGTTACAAATAAAATGCTATAGGAATTCAAGAGAAGGAGCTCTGGGATGGTTGGTGAAATAAGAAAAGTCTTCATGAAAAGAATAGTTGAGATGGACTCTACACATGGACGGAATTTCAGCCAACAGTTAGGTATGTGGAGAAAACGTTAAGGTAAAGATAAGATAAAAAGGACGGAGAGAATTCAGAAGGAATTGGATGAGACTGACCAAGGCTTAATTGCTCTCAAGTCCTACTAAGGCATGAATCTTTCCCCATCCACAATCTATCTTGATATTTGTTATAACCTAGAATTACTGTCTATCCAGTATTTTTGGAATTTATGTGCCTAAGAAGCGAGTCTGTAGAAAATATGTTTATATAAAAAAAAACCTTTGGGTTGGTGTACAAGTTTACTCCATCACCACCATTCCAAACTCACTCCATTTGGGGGGGGGGGAGGAGTGGGGGGACAAAACAAATTAGTATTTGGACTTAACTACATTACTAAGCAGAAGGAAAAGAACAGAGGCTGAGTTCTAACACTTGTTTAAAATTACCAGGTGAATACAAAGGCTGAAAATATATATGTACTTTAAAAGCATACATTCAATAAAAAATATTATTGATTAAAAAACTTCCAAGAAAACATATGCAACCATAAATTGTTAAATTTCAGGGAAATTTCCTTCATAGCTGTTAACAAGAACACCAAAACTACGTTGATTCTATATATGCAGCAACAATGAAGTTATTTACGAACCAAAGAAGTGGTCAAAAACTACATTTCTATACACTTAGATATCAAGGAGATAGTCTTCCATTTTTTTGTCATAAAGTATACACTTACTACACTGCTCTGTGTAAGTGATGGTCAGATACTCATATACAGTACATACTCAGAGCACTGGTGACTCCACCAATCACTACGATCCTCCTACCCCCCAAAAAGGGATGATCAATAGTTCAAAAGTACGGCTTGTTTTGTAAAATACCTGACACTCCACAATACTAATTTGGAAGTCTGCTTCTCATTTAATGAGAAAAAAGTGGTGAAATTACCTGAATCACTGAGAAGCAAAGAGCCCATTTCATAACAGTTCCAAAGAGAAATGTATACCTATTGCACAACGTGTTCAATACAGATTCCTAAATTACAAGATACATTTAATCCAAAGAAACCCTAGGGAGCTTCACTTTACTGAAAACTTTTCACTGAAATTCCAATAATGATCACAGTATCAACACACACCATAATTTTTCTGTATGCAAATGAAAGTTAACACTCGCAAGCCTTAGTTCTGACATACTCACGCATTTCTTAGGTCCTTTCTCAGCCTTCTAAAGACAATATAAAAGCTAATATGAAACAATTCCACAAACAACGTCCCAATGCTTAGCCAAAGTATGTATACTGGAAGCAGGGTGATTTCTTAATAGCCAGTGGCTGCACATGATCTAGGATCTTATGACCAGCTTGTTGAGAGACTGGACCTTGCTCCCCCTCTCCAAGTTAACTGCTAGCTCCAGCCATTTCTAAAAGTTTAACAGGAAGAAAGAAGGAAGTAAAAAAGACAATGTGGATCTTCTCATAGCAAAAACATTAAAAAAAAAAAAAGAAAAAGAAAAACAAAAAAAAACCCCAACAACAAACCCCAAACTATGTACTACCAAAAGAAAAGATCACCCACCTTCTCTCTTAAAAAGGGCCTCATCCATTTCAATTAATTAGCTTTCAAACTCTACAAATGACTATCTGCTTTGCAAAAATTTTGCAAAAGTGGTTTAAAAAAATTTAGGAAAAGTAAGATGTCTTTTCCTTACTCTGGCCCACTCACTGCAAGAATATTTTACTATTAAATAATGCTCTTCTTCCTGGACTAAAGGTCGGTCTCCATTCTGACAGGTTTCAAGTTACTATGAATATGAATATTTCTTGTACCTATCACCTGACTCTTCAATGGCTCTTCTCTGAACTCGGGTAAAGAGTAAGGGGAAAAGTACAAAACTCCTCCTCTCATTGAGATCTTTCACTACATCTAGCCTGGCATAGTTTACCACCTCAGATTTCAGCACCAAGCCGAGTTGCTCCGGCTTCTGTCTCAAAAGCAAGGTCTGCAGAAACCCCTCAACCCTATTGGCATCTCCGGACTAACCTCGTTTGAGAGATCTGAGGTGCACGGTTCCCATGCCCAGTCCTTCGGGTACCGCTGTTGCCCAACCCAAATTGCTATACCCGGACAGCTGCCGCCCGGGGTCCCAAGACACGGTGCGCATCCCGCTCCCAAACAGGATCCGGGGTTGGGACAGGTCTTTCCCGGTCCCAGACCGCCGAGCCCCAGAGCAGGCGAGGAAGACAGTCCCCTTCTGCCCCCACCCCCACCCCAGCCCTGGCCCGGGCACTCGTGCCGCAGTACTCGGGCCCACACCCCGGCACATTCCGCAGCCCCCGCCCCGGCAGAGTCTGTGCCTCGCGCCCAGCCCCACCCCATGCCCTCAGCGGCTCGCCTCGCCGCAGGTGAGTCTGGGCAAGAGGTCCTCGGCCCCGCGGGTTGCTCACCTTGCTGAGGACCCCGCAGCGCTCCACAGGCGGCCCGGACTCCGTCTCCGGATCCTCCTCCGAGCCAGACGAGTTCCAGCTCTGGTTATCCGACATGGAGGCGCGACAGCCAAGCAGGAGACCGGCCCCCGCTCCCTGAGCTGCGCCGGCGGAGGCGCCCAGTCCCCGGGGTGAAGGGTCGGAGGATGGCGAAGGAAGGAGTGCCCGCTCGGGAGCAGGAGGAAGCTGGAGGAGGGACGAAGTGCGCCCGCCGCGCCGCCGCCGCCTTCGCGCCTGACACCGAGCGGACCGGGGAAGGAGGACGAGTGGCGAAGGAAGCCTGCCCTTCCAGCCGTCCGCCGCCGCCGCCGTCGTCGCCGTCGCCGTGACCCCTGCGCTCTGCCCGGCGCTGCCACCCGAACTCAGCCCCCTCGATGCCAACCTCGGGGGAAACGAAAAGGGGAGGAAGAGAAAAAAAGAAAATCTAGCTGCAGAGACCCAGGTCCACTCATACCTCCGCTACCGCCGCCATCTTCCTGCCTGGCCCACTATTTACCCTCCCCTCCCCTCTCCCCTCCCCTTCGTCCTCCCATTCTCCCCCGGCTCTCCGCCCCGTCCTCCTCCCAACGTCTGACGCGACACGCCGAGGCTCGGAGTCCCCTCCCGCAACCTACCTCCTGCCCTCCCGGGTGACGCCGGGTAGAAAAGTAGGAGGAGCGGAGAAAGGAGAAGGAGGGATGGGGACGCCACTGTGCTGCATTCTGGGAAGGACGCTGCTCCGTACGCCGCGCAGCCTCCTGGGAGTTGTAGTCGAGGTCCTGAGGGAACTGGGGAGAGATCCGCGTTGGTAAGTTTTGCCGCCTTGGGGACGGGCAAGGGGAGGGTGGGCTTCTTTTGACAGTTGCGTGACCCGTCCCCTCGGCCGCGCTTCTATCTCAGCGTAGTGTGTTTATGACGAACTTATGGCGGGCTTGTGGGCCCGGACGTGAGATAACTCTGCTGAGGATGCCCGGGCTTGCCTTCCATGGCGGCTTCCCGAAAGCCCGGGAGCATCTTGCCGCTTGCCCGGACAGAAGTGTACCGGGCGCTTCCGCTTCAACCGGGGGCCAGGGGTTTGCGACCTCTCTAATGACTAGGGCGTTTCTTGCCGTCAAACCACCTCTGCGAATTTCGAAGGTCTTCCATCTCGCTCTTTAGAAGTTAAGACTTCACACGACGTTTCCCTCTTTAGAAGGAAGAATTTAGTCCCTTCTCACCAGAGCAAGAGCTTTTCGTTGTTAGATTTACAGAGTTTTTATGTGGAAAGTAATTTTGAAGATGTCAGGGAATAAATGACGTTGAAGAGTTGATAAAATAAAATAAGAATGTGAGATGAGAGCCTGGAGTTTTCTCTTAGTTGTAAATGAGTGTTTTCCTGACACCCAAGTTAACAACAATCTCTACTGACCTACCTTCCTCTGAAAGGAGAGGTTGGAATAGAAACTGTCATGTATAACAAAAACCAAAGTGCAATGATCGTATTGAGTAATAAGGGATTAGGCAATAGGAGGCTGGCTTTGCTTTAAGACTAGAATTGAATTAGTGGAAAGACCAATAGAAGATCTAACAAATCTTGTTTAGTCTCTTTGCATACATTATAAGGATAACTTTTATGGGGAGAGCTTTAACTTTGTAGCTTGAGTTCTTTCATCCTGTTTGCTACTTCTCCATCTCGTCAATTTTCTAATAATTGCCAACAGTAAAATTACTTATTAAACCTTAGAAAGAATACCTGCTTACTGCAGGTGACAGGAGAATAGAAGTGAAATTTTGAGTCTAGGGGAAAATGCACAGTGGCCAGAAATAGCTCTGGTAGCCAAAGAGGTCAACTTAACTGGGATCTTAAGGAAAAAAACGGAATGATGGAAAGTGTCTCTGAGAAGTACCTATGAATCTTTCATTTTCCTAGATTTACACTTAAAAATGCTGGATCTATTGTAAATCAGTTACAAATCATTTTTCCATTGTGAAATCAAATGACAATGCATAATTGAAAGCCATTCAGATGAATAAAACCTTGAGATAAAGCTTTTGAAAATACTTTGTCAACATTAATTAAAACATAATCCAAATTTTGTCATTCAAAAAAGAAAAAACCCACTTAGCACATTTTTCCTCTTTATTGAATTAGTAAATTATACCTTTAGAATATCAAATATTGTAGCAATTAAATTTTGCTTTGCCTTCCAATTACCTAATATAGTTGACGTCCTTTTTCTGATTCTTTTGAGCTCTAGGTTTTAAAATGTCATTAATCTCAAGGAAATGATTGTGAATTGTTGAGAACTCCACTTCATAATGCAATTTAGAATCATGGGAGCATAGTATATATTTATTTTTATTTTATTTAAAAAATTGTTTTGGCTGCGTTGGGTCTTCGTTTCTGTGAGCAGGCTTTCTGTAGTTGCGGTGAGCGGGGGCTACTCTTGGTTATGGTGCGCGGGCTTATTGTGGTGGCTTCTCTTGTCGCGGAACATGGGCTCTAGGCACGCAGGCTTCAGTAGTTGCAGCACGCAGGCTCAGTAATTGCGGCACAGGGGCCCTAGAGTGCGCGGGCTTCAGTAGTTGTGGCGCACAGGGTTAGTTGCTCCGCGGCATGTGGGATCTTTCCGGACCAGGGATCGAACCCGTGACCATTGCACTGGCAGGTGGATTCTTAACCACTGAGCCACCAGGGAAGTCCCTATATTTATTTTCAAATGGAACTTTTTATTGTATTTTATGAATTTCTTTTTTTAAGAAAATATTTTTTTATTTAATTTTTTTGCTGCATCGGGTCTTAGTTGCGCCACGCAGGCTCTTCATTGTGGCGCACGGGCTCAGTAGTTGCGGCACAAGGGGTTAGTTGCCCTGTGGCATGTGGGATCTTAGTTCCCTGACCAGGGATCGAACCCACGTTCCCTGCATTGGAAGGTGGATTCTTAACCACTGGACCACCAGGGAAGTCCCTTATGCATTTCTAAATTGTGTGATTGTAACCACCAACACTAATATGACTACAGTGCCCACTTAATCAGTAGGGAATTGTTTCATTGTATTTAGAATTAATATGAGAGAAATTGTCTTTTTAAAAATGTTTTTGTGGGACTTCCCTGGCAGTCCAGCGGTTAAGACTTCGTGCTTCCACTGAAGGGGGCATGGTTTCAATCCCTGGGGTGGGGGGGAACTAAGATCCCACATGCCCCATGGCATGGCCTAATAAATAAATAAAAGCTATTGCCACATTGTCTCTCTATACTTACAAGACTATTTAAAAATGTTTTTAAGTACAGAAGAATTTTTGTATATTGATCAGAATACCACATTAGAGGTTGGGATTCACTTCATTTTTGCTAATGGGAAGAAATTGCAATACAGTAGTAAAATACATGAGCTTTCTCTTTATGGTGGGAGTGACAGCTTCTCAGTTTTCTCGCTAACTTAGAACCTTCCCCAACTTTCTTGTAGATATTCCATATTTTCTCTTTTAGTAGTTTTTTTTTTTTAAACTCTTAAAACTTGAATCCACCTGGGATTTATTTTTGTGTATGGAATAAGGTAGGAATTGTTTTTTAAGGACAGCCACTTGGCCCAACATTTTATTTAATAGCCTATTCTTATGCTTATATTTATGTGATACACAAAATCTACATATACCTAGGTCTGTTTCTGGACTCCATTCTTTTTCATTGATCTACTTGTCTGTACCTGTGCTAATACCATACTGTTTTAATTATTTAACTTTATACTATTTTCGTATATAATACCAAAACTCTCCTGATGTCCTTTTTCATTTGGATATTTTTGTATATCCTCTCTTCCAGATGAATTTTAGAACACCTTGTCAAATTACATGAAACACTCTATTGGAATTTGGATTAATAATGCACTTATTTTATGAAGAAAATGACATCTTTACAATATTAACTCTTAGCCTCCGTCAGGCACTTTACATACCTGATCTAACTTATTCCCTATAAACCACATAAGGTGAGCGTTGTTGGCCTCATTTTAAGGATAATGAAACTGAAGCTCAGTGCTGCTAAGTAACTTATCCAGTGTCAAATAGGTACTAAGTGTTGGAGTTAGGATTTGAACACAGATCTGATTTTAAAGATCATACTCTTTTCCTTGCTTCAGAATACCTCTAAAAGTGGGAAGAATTGTGTAAATAAATAACATATCCTGTAGATGAGTATATCAGAGCAACTATGCTCTTAATTCAGCTAATGATTTTGCACATCTTTCATTTACCCACTGCTTACATCTATGCTGTCTTATTTAACCGCAATATAGAATTTATTATTGCTATCCTATTTCTATTATTATTTCTATTTCTAATATTTCATATGAAGAAACTGAACCCAGAGAAGTTAAATAACTTTCCAAAGGTCATACAGCAGTAAAGAGCATAGTTGCAGTTTGAGCCCAACTATCCTGATTGCAGCATTCATTCTCATCCCACTAGAGTTCTTCAGTTCCTCTTCTTTCTCCCCATCTTCCACTTCACCTCATTCTCCCACCATTTTTCTCCACAAAACACCAATCCCAAAGCCTTCATCCCTACCTCACTCTCGCACTGCAATGACACAGAAGCCAAAAACCCAGAGGTACTGGAAGTGAGAATCTTGCAGTTTTACTGATCAACAGGTAGAGGCCTGGAAGGGAATATCCAGTCGCGCCTCCCCCCAACTCCCACCCCAGATGCGATGCGCGGATTGTGGGATCCTAGTTCCCTGACCAGGGATTGAATCTGGGTCCTCAGCAGTGAAAGCGTGGAGTCCTAACCATTGGACCACCAGGGAATTCCCGGGAATATTTCTTCTTGATGCAAGAACTGTAGTAGGAGAGGATGTCCCAAGTTGAAATTGAAGACATTGTCTAATGTTTTTAAATGATGCTATAAAAGCCTTTGTTAGTATCTTAGCCTGCCGTAACAAAATACCACAGGCTGGGTGGCTGTGGTCCCTCTTCCTCTTCTAATAAGAACACCAGCCCTATTGGATTAGGGTCCTACCCTTATGGCCTCACTTAACCTTAAATATCTCCTTATAGGCCCTGTCTCCATATACAGTCACATTGAGAGTTAGGTCCTCAAAATATGAATTTGAGGGGAACACAATTTAGTCCATAACAGAGCTTGTAGGTTCTGTATTCCCACAGTATTTATTACGGTAAAGATGCATTTGGAATTAAATAGGCCTTTTTAGCTAACCTGGGAATTTAACTGTTCTTTGTAATCTTTATAATGCTGTTCCCAACTGAAACATAGCTAGTTAAAAACTGGGGATTTACATAAGAAACTTGATTTTGAAAACTTAGAGATACTAATCTATGAAATAGAGGTAATGATCTATGAATAGCAACAGTCTAAAAACTAAAGTACAAGTGAACAAAATACAGCATATGAATAAAACAACTGATTTTTTTTGCCCTATTTTAACGTCTTGAATAATAATCTGGGTGGTGAAATTATGGACCACTTGAATTTTTCTCTTTGTACCATTTTGTATGAAAAAAGTATATCATGTGAGTGTGTGCATGTGTATATGTATCACTTTTGTGAGAAGAAATGGTAATTATAAATGATATAAATTAAAGATTAATCTCTTTACACACAGTGTTCTAAATTAATTTTCAACTTAGAGTTGTTAATGTCCCTGTTTTTCCATACATTTTCCTCTTTACCATCAAGAGAATTGATGATTACAGGATTTCTTAAAAAGGCCCTATCATTGTCTTCAGAGTTATTTTCCCCAAGCTGCTGACCCCTATCCTTCACATTTTGATACATACATAATGACAGTTATGTCACAACTGCTGTCTCACTGACAAGGATTATATGAACCATCCCGATTTTTTAAATGAAAAAATGTGTGTTCTTGAAGCAGTGAAATATGGTACAGTCAGCCTTCCCTATCTAGGGGTTCCGCATCCTCGTATTCAACCAACCTTAGGTCAAAAATATCCAGAAAAAAAAAAAAAATTCTAGAAAGCTCCAAAAAGCAAAAGTTGAATTTCCTGCCCACCAGCAACTATTTACACAGCATTTACATTGTATTCGGTGTTATAAGTAGCCTAGAGATGACTTAAAGTATACAGGAGGCTAAAATACTGCACTATTTTACATAGAGGTCCTGAGTATTCATGGATTTTGGTATCCGCAGGGGGTCCTGTAACCAATCCCCTGTGGATACTGAGGGAGGACTGTACTTGGTTTTTTAAGCATTTCCCCTTCTTTTGTCCTCCCTAAGAGCACTATTTGTGATTTTTAGAATATAAACATATACAGACAGTCCCCTACTTAAAATGATTCAATTTAGGATTTTTCGACTTTATGATGGTGCAAAAGCAACACACATTCAGTAAAAACCATCCTTTGAATTTTGAAATTTGATCTTTTCTCAGCCTAGCAACATGTGACGTGATACTCTCTTGTGATGCTGGGCAGTGGCAGCAAGCCACATGATCATGAGCGCTTAACAACCCTTCTGTACCCATACCCCTGTTCTGCTTTTCACTTTCAGTACAGTACTCAGTAAGTTACATGAGCTATTTAACATTTTATTATAAAACAGAGTTTGTATTGGATAATTTTGCCCAACTATAGGCTATTGTTAAGTGTTCTGAGTACATTTAAGGTGGGCTAGGCTAAGCTATGATGTTCAGTAGATGTATTAAATACTTTTCCTACCTAAAGTTATTTTCAGCTTACGATGGGTTTATTGGGACATAACCCCATCATAAGTCAAGGAAGATCTGTGTGTGTGATGGGGGGGACACTCTACCATTGTGCAAATTGCATTTTTAATTTAACAGTATATTGTGAACATCTATTTCGTAGCGTTCGTTTTAATGACTGCATAGAATTCCTTTCTTGATGGGCAATCAACATTTTTCGTGTTTTGCTATTACAAAAACGCTATAAAGAAACACTCGTTTAACTTTATTTTTGTGTACTTGTCTAGCTCTTTTTGGGGGGTAAATTCCCAATAGTGGGCTGCTGAAACAGAGAATATGTACATTTTACAGTGGGAGACTATCAAATTGTCCTCAAAAAAGTTTGCATTAGTTTACGCTGCCCAGTAGTGTGTCTGAGTCCTTCCTCCCCGCCCTCCCACCACCCCTCCCTGCCCCAATACTTGAAGACAAAGGATGGTGGTAGGATAGCATTTGAGCAAGCTATTGGAAGGAGATAATGGTAGGAGGTTACAATTTCAGAATGAACCACATTGGAATACTTTTATCGATGTTTATTTTGGTTGACCAGTCGGATATTATACTATTATTGATCTTATCAAGGCTCTTTGACTGAAGGAATCAGAAATATGTTTGGGGTAGCTCAAATAAGAGAATGTTATTGTTGAGATCTCTGAATCCTCAGCTGGGCCTCATGCACGTACTTCAATACTTGGAAAATGAGGATTTGGTGTTTTTCTATTCATCTCTGGGGCTTCATGATAGCTTTCATCTCTATGTTCTTGTGTTCTCAATCTCAGTTTGTCTCTTCAAATCTCATCTTGCATGTTGTCCAACTTGTTTTAACTAGTGTCAGTTTCAGGGCTCTCTCAATGTCTCTTAGTTCGGATTCTTAAAAGAAATAGGTAGTTGGCCAGCCAGTGCTCTAATCAGCTCTTCCCAAAAGTGTGGAATGTAAGTCTACTTCTGTGGTTTGTTGGGAGTGGGAGGCCAACTGGAAACAATAGGCATATCTAGTATATATAATTTGCATTATATTCTAACTGTAGTGGTAGGAAAAGGGGCATTCTGAGGAGAAAGAATTATCTAACATATGTGAAAATCTCATTGTCAAGCACCACACAGATATTAATTCTTTTCAAAGGCATAAGCACATTAAAGAATCGTATAGTTTCTGCCACTATGGTGATTCTCCCTGAGTTCAGAGTGAGCAAGCAGACAGTGCCTGGGTGAATCCTAGGGCTTCATCCTTAATAACCGTATGACTTTGGTTGTGTATTAAATAAATGCTAACTTAATAAATGGCATTAGTATAACCAGTCTTTTTATTACTATGTATATCCCAATTGTTGTGGTGTTATATGCATTTGTAAAATGATATTTACATAAGTATATCAAAGTGGATATTCATTTATGTAAAATGTGAATGCGTCTATGTCCATTTCTGATGATGTAAGCACCAGTTTCAGAAATATTAGGGGCTACAAGAAACTTGCATGTATTCATCTTTTATGACATTATACAGAATTCTTTTGTGATATCTTTGTGAGTGTATTCAAATAAGGGGGTCGTATACAAACCTGTAAAGTGAATGTAGGAATATTGAGGGCATTGCTCCCCTATGTATCTTAAACTTTTGAGTTGGTGCAAAAAAGTGATTGTATTTTACCTGTCAATAGTCAACATCTGGTCTGCCTGTCTCCCAAATCAGTGATTTTCTCTTAGACTTAGATCTTTGCAGGTATATTCATATCCAGTGTAAGTAACCCAAGTGTACCAGTCTATGAATTAACTTAATTAAAGGATCTGTCAAGTTTTTTAAATAGTTGAACAAATTTTCCGGTTGCTGAGAAAAATACCAAAAGCCAATCGTAAAATCTAGTTGAATAAAAGAAGCCTTGTAGTTAATCTGACCAGTTTATGTGCATTCTTTATGTATGAATGGTCCCCACAGCCAGACAGCTGCAGAATTTCTCTCCTTCCTATATATGCTGGTACTATTTTTTTTTTCCTCATTCCTCCCCTTCCCCTGCATTCCTATTGTTTATATGTGTTGTGCATTACTATTGTCTGTTACTATTTTTCTTCCTTTTCTGTTCTTCCTCTACTGTAGCAGTCATTGGCAGTAGTGATGGGAAAAACAGAGGAGGGAGTAGGTGAGAAACAGAAGCTAGAAGAAGAAAAAGCTATAATAGAACCTTCAAAACATGCTTTCCATCCTGTTGTAATTGACTTATAGGAATAGTGAGAATTATGTTATGCCCATTCTTAATTCTTACTTCAGTCCTTTTTCCCACCTCACTATCTCAGGAGCCCCTAAAATTCTCACCATTTTCCCCAGCCCTGTGACTGCTCTTCATATCTTGGTTTCAAATATAGGCTTGATGTCCTTTTACTATATCCCAGTCTCATATTTTTTTCCTCAATTATGACTCTAAATGATTAGTAGCACTAAGTTAGGTTATCCCTGTTGTGATGATGGATATTTAACTAGGCACTGCCAATATTTACCTTGCTTACTTTCTTTTTCTTTGTTCTGTTTCTAACTATCCACACTCCGTTTGGATTGAAAGACTTTGTTTTATTGACATCAATTATTATTATTATATTATGTTCATACTGCTAGGACTTGCCTGTTACTCTGATCCTTAAGGTGAGTTTGCATATATATCTTAGACTCCCTTGTGTGTTGAATTTTTACCATTTAACTCTCCAAGGACAACTTTATTTGAGAGGGGAAGGGGAGGTACTCATTGATACCTTAATACACTGCATACAGCTACTTAGGAATAAGTCACATCCCATGGACAGTTCTAACATTCAGCATTAAGACTGATTTCAGAAACAGAATTTCAGAGAGCATATAGGCTACCCTTTTGTCCTGTTTCCTGTTGTTCAGAAGAGAGCCAAGTCAGGCATGTTCCAAGCAGAATTATTCTTTCTGTCTGTTGAATAAAATTGAAATTGTATTTCATTATCTTTTATTTATATCTATTTGGTTTTGTGCGTTAAAAAGTTGTCAGGGGTAGTTGTCATTTAATAGGTTTCACTATAACAGTAAAAAATCCTTTAGTCTAAAAAGTACATAGTGTACATATGTAATAGATGAACAGGGATATTAGTGTCCACTCTCTGCATGTATACATTTTCTTTCTGTTTTTCTCCCCAAGCTTTTGAGTCTCTAACTTTTAACCTCTTTTTATTACATTGAGAAATTACATTGAAAAATTATTTTGTTAATATGTTAAAGCCGTACTATATAAAGCATTGTGGTATTCTTAAGTATTGGTAGAATCCTCATGATAGTTATTTTGTAAATGTGTTTGCTTTCTGTTTTTCTCCCCAGCCCTTTCATTGTTTCACTTTTACTGTAATTTCAGATCCTCTTCTTCTTAGTCAAGTAAGCTGAAAAATATTGTTATGGAATATGCATGCTGTTATGGTGATATAGTTTATTAATATACAGTTATCTTCAGCTTCATTTAAAGTATTTATTAAAGAACTTGCTATATGATGATCCTGATTAAGGTGCTGTAAAAATGAGATATATATGACATCTTTCATAGACTCATTTTCTAGCATACAGAAATGTCTGTCTAAGAACGTAGACAATAATGCTAGACTGTTTAGAAATATAGACAAAAATAAGTAATAAAACTATTGATATGTTTTTAACAGTTACATTATTATTAAAGAGCAAGGAAAGCTTTAAAATTACCTGTCACATAGTGAGTGTTCAGTATATATGGATAAATGGAATAAGTTTAGTTGGTTGATGATTGAAGGGAAGTTGTAGGAATTGCAATTAACAAGACCCAGGAGAAAAATCACTAAGCACCATTAAAATTCATGAGAAACTAAAGAACCAAATTCCATCATAGTTTTTTTAAGGAAGAAGTATCATTTGTTAAGGGCCTACTCAATGTCAGACATTGTTTTAGGTTTATTACATTTAGTATTCATTTTTTCACAAAAATCCTGCAAGATATACATTATCCTTATTTTACATGTAAGGAAACTAAAGTTCAAAGAAGTTAAATAAGTTTTCCAAGGTCCTAGCTAGTAAATAGTCTAGCCTGGACTTCTGAACTTCAGAGGCTTATACTATGTACTTTTAATACATATACAGTTGTCTCAGTATCCTCTGGGGGTTGGGTTTGTTTCCAGGACCCCGAGGATGCTCAAGTCCCTCGTATAATAGCAGCATAGGATAGTTGGCCTGCCATATCTGCCTTCCACATCTGCGGATTCAGCCAACTGCAGATCCATTGGTTGGTTGAATCCCCGGAGGTGGAAACTGGGGATACGGAGGGCCAACTTTATTTAGACAAACAACAACAACTATGATTAGTATTATTAAACATTTAAGCATCTGTTACTTTCTAGGTATGTTGCATACTTTTTCTTTAGTTTGACAATTTTCTTAAGAGAAAATTCATCCACATACATTTTCAAGCTTCAATAACTTATTAGGTAGCCAGTCTACGATTTTTTTCTATGACTGATAACTAAAGGAGTGTGTTTACTAGCAAGACTATGTTCTAATTACCCATAAATAATTTTTTAAATTAATTAATTAAATTTTTGGCTGCGTTGGGTCTTCATTGCTGCACGCGGACTTTCTCTAGTTGCGGCAGGCGGAGGCTACTCTTCGTTGCGGTGCATGGGCTTCTCATTGCGGTGGCTTCTCTTGTTGCGGAGCGCGGCTCACGGGCTTCGGTAGTTGTGACTCGCGGGCTTAGTTGCTCCGCAGCATGTGGGATCTTCCCGTGAGATCTTCCCGGACCAGGGCTCCAACCCACGTCCCCTGCATTGGCAGGTGAATTCTTAACCACTGTGCCACCAGGGAAGTCCCTACCCATGAATAATTTAAGTGATCTCTAGAGCCTGTTGCAATCATCCTTTTGTCCAATGTTGATAAAGGAGTTATGTATTGATTTAACTCTTCTGTATCATGAAAAGTAGTAATTGGCATTTATTATCATTTTATTTTTTATATTTTGGAGTAATTTATGAATAATCTTGAGAAGTAACAATAAAGGAATAGTGAACAACATTGTTATTAGAAATTGTAATAAAAATCAAAACTTAGTAAACTTAGGTTTTTATTTCATATTTTCCTGAAATAGGTAATGTCCTTTGAAAGTAACTCTAGCTGCTCATCGACTTTTATGCATGATCCTGGAACTATCCATTTAAAAAATAAAGATCCCAGGGCTTCCCTGGTGGCGCAGTGGTTAAGAGTCCTCCTGCCAATGCAGGAGACACAGGTTCGAGCCCTGGTCCGGTAAGATACCACATGCCGCGGAGCAGCTAAGCCCGTGCGCCACAACTACTGAAGCCTGTGCTCTGGAGCCCGCGAGCCACAACTACTGAGCCTGTGTGCCACAACTACTGAAGCCCGCGCACCTAGAGCCATGCTCCACAACAAGAGAAACCACTGAAATGAGAAGCCCGCGCACCGCAACAAACAGTAGCCCCCACTCGCCGAGACTAGAGAAAGCCCGCGCGCAGCAACGAAGACCCAGCACAGCCAAAAATAAATAAATAAATAAATATCCCAGATTTCATATGCATCTTTAATAGATTCTAGCTTATCATTACTTCTGGTTCTTTATCTTGCACTTACATCATCCAAATGCAATGACATTAAAAACTTTGACCTCTCATAATCTTGTTAAAGAAAAAACAACCATTTTCTTTCCTTCATAATTGTAAAACATTTTCATTTTTATATTTATAAACACTAGTTAGGATGAAGGCCAATAAAGTTTTCACTTCTTCATCATCTATTTCTTTCCTATCCCTTTTGTATAATATCTGCATTAAGCATTTGTGCACTTACAAACTATATTAAGTAACTTTTAGTGCACAAACATCATAAAGGATGAAAGAACAGTGTCATACATCCTCTTAGCAAAATGGGATATTCCAAATTCTTGTTGCAAAGTATGCTGTGATGAAGTCCTTCCTGTTGAATGACAAACTGGGTGGGAATGCCATATTTGCTTTTTATTCTTAAAAGTGCATTGTTTACTCATTGATTTTTGAGTTTCAGAAAATGTATCTATTTGAATCATCTGAAATTTCAGTCTGAGATTTTGCTTATAAAATTAATTTCACCATCATTATAGTTTAGAATGCTACTAGTCTCTTTACATTTATCTTCTGATTTGTCTGATAATTGTGAAACTCTTCTGTCAAATTTCTTCTTTTTGCCAGTATGGGCAGAAAATGAAAAATTTAGAACTCTCAACTATGTTTAATGAAAACTACCAAAAAACAAGCCCCCAGAAACAAACAAAAAAAACCCTGCAAAAATAGTATCTTTATGCTTCTCTTATACTTTCTTTCAAAGATATGATACTATGGGCAACACAATAAGAAAACTGAAGAACCGTGTAATAGTGATGATTTATTTCACTACTAGATCATCTTTCTAGATGGTTCCATTCCATTTTCTTATTATTTGAAAAAATAATTGATTAGTAATGATTAAATAATTCCTAGGGTGATAAAATAACAAAATACTCAAGATATAGGAAAAATAAGATCCCTAAGATACCATAAAATATCTTCAGTTTATAGAGATCACCATAATGTATCTTCAATTTACAAAGGATTCAAATAGATCCATATAGAAATTGCAAGATAAGGTGAATTTTATTCTGATAAAAAAAGAATAAATTTTTTTTGTTCTTTGGAAGATTCCTAAAAAGGAATAAGATTTGAAATATCAATGCTTACAATAAACTAGCTCAAAGAAAAAAACTCGAAAACTAAAATTGAGTCTAATAGATCTTTGTGGTATACCAAGGGTTAATATGACCACATTCCTAATCTTATAACCAAATCTGAACTAGTTAGAGTAATTTTTTTAAAAAGTATAAAGTATATAATAAATATCTTACCTTAGGGACATCTCAATAGGTCATTTCTGTTGGAAATATCTAAAATATTAACAGAATTTTTCAGTTTTTCACATAAAAAATTCATGGCTATCATGTATATCCCATTGTAGCAAGCATTTCACAGTGGAACCATACTTTATACATCATGATCTAAGAGAGTTATCAAAAACCAACCGGAATTCAAGGGAATTAATGACCAACGTGGGATATTATTTACTTTAGCCTCAAGCAGACGTATTAAAAGATGTATGAAGTAAAGAAACGCTGGTAAATTCCAGAGACAAAGCCCTTTGCTTCTTTGTAGGGATTATTGCTAGTTTTTTGTGGAATGAGAACCCAAACTATATTGTGAGTAAGATTAGTATAATGTTCGATATTTCAGGTACATAATCCAAATAGATTTTGTAGGTCATAGTCTTGGAAAAGAAAGGTTGGGAATTTTTGAAGCCTTGGAAAGCATTTTTTCTCTTTCTCATTAAGGGAAATTTTAGAAAAAGAGAAAAAAAAAATATATGCAATATGAGGGTAAGAGGGGATGAGGAAGGCAGCTCTGCTGCATATCAGAGACAGAGAAAACCTTCAGATCTTCAAAAGGGCAGATGAAGAGGAAGCAGGAGTAGAAGGAAGTGTTCATGGAGAATATAGGAACCTGGTCTAGATCTGTCCTTTGAAGGAAGGTGTGTGTCTAGGCACATCATGACCAAACTGTCGAAACCAGAGATTAAGAGGAAGAACTTGAAAGCGGTCAGAAAGAAATGACACATCAAATATAAGGAACAACAGTTTGAATGATTGTGGTCTTAACAGTTATAATGGAGACTAGAAAACAGCGAAGCAACATCTGAAAAGTACTGAAAGAAAAAAACTGTCAACTCATTTCTATGTCTGATGGAAATATCTTTCAAGAATGAAGGTAAGGGACTTCCCTGGTGGCGCAGTGGTTGAGAATCCGCTTGCCAATGCAGAGGACACAGGTTCAATCCCTGGTCCCTGAAGATCCCACGTGCTGCGGAGCAACTAAGCCCACATGCTGCAACTACTGAAGTCCGCGTGTCTTAGAGCCTGCATGCCACAACTACTGAAGCCCGTGCACCTAGAGCCCGTGCTCCACAGCAAGAGAAGCCACTGCTATGAGGAACCTGCGCACCACAATGAAGAGTAGCCCGCGCTCACCGCAACTAGAGAGAGCCCGCGCACAGCAACGAAGACCCAATGCAGCCCAAAAAAAAAAAAAAAAAGAATGAAGGTAAAATAAACCTACTGGCATCTTAGGCAGTATTTGTGTATTTAGCGTACAGATTTAAAATGTGGGCTCTGGAGACAGAATCTGGATTTGAATTCCAGCTTGGACACCTCCTGTGATCATGGGTGAATTACATAAATTCTCTAAGCCTCGATTTCCTTATATATTTTACTAATATTTACTCTGTTGGGGTAATATCTAAATTAGTGAATAATCATGAAGAATAAATTAGAGAATGCTTCTCAAGCAGTTAGTACCTGCCTAGCATATGGTAAGTTGTTAGAAAATGTTAGTTATCATTTATTCATATTTTCAGCAAATGTAGCCAACCTTCTAGAATTTCATATTTTCTATTTTCATCTGTTTTAATTTTCCCCCGGACTTTAGAGAGTTTGGCTGACAGTATTGTAAAAGAGAAATGATTTTTGCTGCTACTTTGACTTGTACCAAGACCATACCTAAGAAGCTCTCATTTTCAGAGCAAGTCTTTCTTTTTATGAATAATGCTTTCCCTTTATTTCATGCGTCACTTTAGGGAGAAATAGAGGACCTTTTATTGATTGATTGATTGATTGATTGGGGACAAGGTTCTGGTCTCAAGATACAATCAGTGCCCATTTTGTTTTCAGTGTCATTAAAGTACAATTAACTTTATTTTTTTAAAAAAATATTTATTTATTTGATTGCACCGGGTCTTAGTTGCAGCAGGCGGGCTCCTTAGTTGCAGCTCCAGGGCTCCTTAGTTGCGACATGCGAACTCTTAGTTGTGCCATGCATGTGGGATCTAGTTCCCTGACCAGGGATCGAACCAGGGCCCCCTGCATTGGGGAGTGCAGAGTCTTATCCACTGTGCCACCAGGGAGGTCCCTAGGGCCTTTTATTTTGATAATTGATTTTTATTTAAGTTATTAGGTAAGACAATGCCTGGTAAAAACAAACTGTTTATTTTAGTTGCTATGATTATTGAAGAAATTGCCCTTTGGATCACTAGGAAGATCTGCAGTTGATCCCCAAATGTATTTTTCTTTGTATAGTGTTTCTCACATTTCAGGATACTCTTTTAAAAATTCCTGGTTTTTAGAAAAGTCTGAATGAACATCATATTTTCATAATTTTATTTTAGTTTCCTTGTTATTATTTCATATTCTTCATTTGAAGACTTCCTAGGCTTTTAGAGAGTTTTCAAGACCATGATGTCATTTATAAATAAATTTAGACCCTAACTTGTGCTTTCTATTATAGTGAATGTATGATATTTTATCTGTTATCATTCACACCTCTTTGATGTTACTTCCATATCAGTCTACAGAACAACTACTCTTCTTTTTTTTCTAAATTTTACTAATTTTCTATTTCATCTTCTTTGTATTTATAGTGTAGTGGTTAAGTGTGATGGCTTTGAAGCCAGATCTGAAATAGTTGCAAATCTCTATGACCTTATCTAAGATATTTACTAAACCTGCACTTTTGTTTCCTCATCTCTCCAGAAAATTGAATAGGATAATGCGTGTAAAACACTGTAAGATCCAAATGCTAACTTTTGATTGCATTTTAAAAGACTTAACTGAGGTGTTACCATTAATTTTATTGCTTCCTGTATATTAATCTGCCCATCAGCCACTCATTCAGCATACATTTATTAAATAACAGGTTCAGTGACCTAGCACTGTACCAGTTTTTGCCCTCTTGGAAGTTTATATTTTAGTTGTACTAAGTATAAAAAATATTGCCTAATTTTTTTTGCACAGATTCTAGGAGAAAAAGTTATTTGGCTTAAAATTTATTTAGTTGATCAGTTTATTAGTATGTTTACAGTTTTCACCTTTATTCAAATGAAAACAGTTGGGGAGTTCCTTGGTGGTCCAGTGGTTAGGACTCCAGGAACTAAGATGCTACAAGCTGCGTGGGGTGGCAAAAGAAGGAAAGAAATAAAGGAAGAAGGAAAGAAAGAAAGAAAGGAAGAAGGAAAGAAGGAAAGGAAGGAAGGAAGGAAGGAGGGAAGGGAAGGGAAGGGTAGAAGGAAGGAAGGAAGAAAGAAAACAGCTGTTTTAAAGCACTGCTACTCAAAATGTGGTCTGTAGACTGGTGGTGTTCCGTGCTGAGATAATTACAAAGTTTGATAGTAAGCTGTAAATATATATATATTTTAAAAAGCTATATATGTTAACTATCTCACTGTTTCTATGCATCAAGAATCCTGGTGGGGCTTAACTGAGTGCCTTTGGCTCATGAGGTTGCAGTCAAGCTCTTGTGCAGGGCTGCAGTCGTATCTGAAGACTTGACGGGAGGAGGATCTACTTCTAAGCTCACACACATGGAGCTCCTCACAGGGCTGCTTCACATGGCAGCTGGCTTCCCCAGAGTGAGTAATCCAAGGGAGAATGAGAATATTCAAGATAGACGTCACATTGTTTTATAACCCATTCTTGGACATGACATCTTATCACTTCTGCTGTATTCTGTCTTTAAGCGGTGGGTCACTGAATTACACATTATAGTATTTTTTTGTTGTGCCTTTTTGTTTTTCCTAGCATCTGTGAAGTACTATTAAAGATAATTATTTTAGTAGTATTAGGAAATGGGTATTTCATTTGTAAATGAAATTTTGTTTCTTATTGTACTTGGCAGTATAGAAATGAGTGCTTCACATGCTGGAAGCTACTGTCAACACTTGATCAATTTTCATAATTTTATATCATGTGCAGATTTAATAGCAGGGTTAGTTAACCATAATTTACTGGCATTGGGCAAGGGCTTTTTGGCAAAAATATTAACTTAGTAGGTTTTGCAAATATGCTAATGCCATTATGGTTTAAAATTCTGAAATCTGATAAATTGAAGTTCTCCCTTTAGTAAAAACCAATACTTTATTTTAACAGTTTATAATTATAATCACATAGCAAGAAGCCAGATTTTAAGTCCCAAAGCAAGGTTGCTATTAGTCTTAGCTCTAAACCTTTGAGTAAAGGAGGTAACAAGTTATATGGTTCTAATCTCTGTTGAAATAAATGGATGCTGTTTTCAGAGTCTGCTTGACTCCCAACCTATCGGGCTGGTAAGGAATATAGAAACATTTCCAATGATTATTAGATTGGAAATCAAAAAGAAAAATTCCATAAGGAAACCAAAGCAAGGGATTCATTTTCCTTTTTTAAAGAAAATTATGGTGTCCTACAGAGGCAGAGATACATCTTGCTTACCTGTGAATGTTATATAATACAAGTGCATTTTTAGATTAAGGGATGAAAATTATCTGTTAATGTGAGCATTTAGCAGATATTTACATTTTTAGAATATACATGTTCTAAACTAGAGTTCCAGAGATTGTCTTGGGAGTATTCTGTAATTTAATTAAAAACCTTACTCTGGGGGCTTCCCTGGTGGCGCAGTGGTTGAGAGTCTGCCTGCCAATGCAGGGGACACGGGTTCGAGCCCTGGTCTGGGAGGATCCCACATGCTGCGGAGCAACTGGGCCCGTGAGCCACAGTTGCTGAGCCTGCGCGTCTGGAGCCTGTGCTCCGCAACAAGAGAGGCCGCGATAGTGAGAGGCCCGCGCACCGCGATGAAGAGTGGCCCCCGCTTGCCACAACTAGAGAAAGCCCTCGCACAGAAACGAGGACCCAACACAGCCATAAATAAATAAATAAATAAAATTTTTTAAAAAACAAAAAAACCTTACTCTGAAAACTTGATTTATTCTTACAAGTATATTAATGTGATTTTTTAATATTAAAAATGCATTTATTTGTCAAGCTTCATTAATATAAAGTATTTTTGTACATATTCTAGACAGTAATATACGTGATTTTTAAATCAGTCATGCCAAACATGATAGTGCATTCATACAAGTTAATCATTATGAGATCAAATTCAACATTAGGTATTAATGTTGAAATTTCAAATATGTCTAGACTTGATTACCTTAATATTATATTCATACACTTAAGGTAAACTAAAATATAATTGCTTGGTATCTTGATTTGAATTTTAGGATCATGTCGGTGGTATAGCCTTAAAAACCATGAAGAATATTCCCTTTTGGTTCACTGAGTTCCACAGGATCCAAAGGGTGGGTGCCATTTGTTCTTTCCAACTTCCCTAAAGTTAGGTGGCTTTTTTTGTGTATGGAGATGAGGGAGAGTGTGTGTGTGATTTTTTTCACTTGTCATTTATTTAGTAATGAAGATTTTTCTTATTTTTCTATCATTTCTGAATCGATTACAGGCTATTTGCAGCCAGGCCTGTAGGCTTCATCACATTTTAGAGAAATCAGTAAGAATGAAAGTGAGAGGAAAGACTCCACATTTGTTGCATGCATACTATATGTTTACTGTGCTGTGGGCTCTTACATATCACACATTTAATCCTCAGAAACCCTGAAAAGTAAGTTTTGCAGAGCAGAATACCAAGATTCATACACCTTGAAATCACATAAATTGCCTAAGAAGACACAATTTAGTTAAGTTTCACAGTTTAAGTTTCAGTCCAGGTCTTTCTGGCTTCAAAGCACATACTCTTTTTTTTTTTTTTTTAATAAATTTATTTATTTATTTATATTTGGCTGCGTTGGGTCTTTGTTGCTGTGCGCAGGCTTTCTTTAGTTGCGGCCAGTGGGGGCTACTCATTGCAGCGCGCGGGCTTCTCATTGCAGTGGCTTCTCTTGTTGCGGAGCACGGGCTCTAGGCTTGCGGGCTTCAGCAGTAGTTGTCGCACGTGGGCTCAGTAGTTGTGGCTCACAGGCTCTAGAGCGCAGGCTCAGCAGTTGTGGCGCATGGGCTTAGTTACTCCATGGCATGTGGGATCTTCCCAGACCAGGGCTCGAACCCGTGTCCCCTGCACTGGCAGGCGGATTCTTAACCACTGTGCCACCAGGGAAGTCCCCAAAGCACATACTTTTTGCACTATGTCAAATTTCCTCTTAGAACTGAACTCTTTTTATTAAGTCTTCTGAATATTAAAATAAGCAGTTAGCATATTTAGATCTAGTTATGAAAAAAATAGGAATCAGTAAGTCTGGACTGCTTTTGCTTTTATGGGTTAATAACATTAGTTAACATAAATGACTTTTATTGTATAAGAGATGATAGTTTAATAAATTATTCTAGCTCAGTGTTTTGCACGGTTTTTTTAACTCATGCTCCTTTCACAAACCTTCCTTTAATGTTATTTGAAGCTTCAAAACAAATTTAGTATCACTAAAACCAAATCATTATTACCCTCCCATTTATAGCATATAACCCTGAAAGAGATCGTCTCATCAAGAATAATTATTTTTGCTAATTTAGTATAAATTCCAGATCCTTTGTTATCAGATGCTCTTCTATGTCATGTCTATTTAAATGTATTTTCATAATTATGTTAGTAATAATTTACAAATAGATTAATTTTTAAAACCAAAGTTCTTTTAACAGAGTATAATCTAAACAAAAGTCAGATACTTATGGAGTTTTTTATTTATTAGGGCAGGGGGAGGCATGTGGATATATTTTAAATCATTTTGGGTTAACTACTACAAAATCACAACTTCTTACTAATTTTTTTTCCTATGATTGGCAGATTTTCTGGATGTTTAATTTTTTATTTCTGGTTTTCAGGCATGTATAAGACTAGGAAGAAAACATAATAATAATGATTTTTAGAGCCTGACTTCTTATGGAAACCATCTTTTAAAATTCATCAGTAGTAAACAATTGTTATCTGAAAACTGTGAGTGCAGTCTTGGAGTTGGTAACAATTTCAGTATATATCAGTGTTCACACAGGTATTTCTAAGGAATCAGGAGAACCAAAGAAATGAAGGTTATTATTAACTTTTCCTTTTCTTTAGGCTACCTATTCTTTTACTTTAGTGATAGAATATATATGAAGAAATTATAAGAGAGCTGTACAGCATTTGTAGAACAAAGATTTAAGGAAAAGTTTGATATTTCATGTGAAAGGGTTACGTTGCTAAAAATATTTTAAACTCCTGCCATAGACTGTTAGAGCTATAAGAAATTTAAGAAATCAGCAATGGATCAAGATTAGGGCTCAGAAAAAATTGGAGCCATTTGGCAGAGGAGGTAATTGAAGTGATCATTTTCCCAGGATAGGAAAATAAAATAATATCCTGTACAACTCTTTCTGACTTTATTAAATATTTTCCTTCCAATAATATAGGAGATAGTATAGTGATAATATAATAGTTGATATTTCCCACTAGTGGTGTAACCTTCCTTTATTATCCTGGCTTCTTATGCAATTCTATATTAAAATGGTAACATTTGAGATTGTAGAATTTTAAAAATTATTACAATACCCAAAATGGTACCACAGGAGAACCTTTTCCTCCTTTTCTAAGACCATATGTATTCAACTATCCCTTAAGGTTTGTGTGCTTTACTATATACCTCAACTAAAACAAAATTAATCTGTTTGGTATCATGTCTACAAAAGTAAATATTTTTGCTGACTTGATCTAATACCTAACGAAAGAACCTCTTGGCCTACCTCCTTTGTGTGAGTATAAACAAAGTTTTCCTTGTTAAAGAACCTGGAAGACTTTTTACAAAATATGCAACTCATCATCAGAATAGGAATGTATAAACTGAGCTTTGGGAATTTACCTTTGAACTGATTTTTTTTTTTTTTTTTGGCCACACCACGCAGCATGTGGACTCTTAGTTCCCCAACCAGGGATCAAACCTGTGCCCCCTGCATTGGAAGTGTGGAGTCTTAACCACTGGACCGCCAAGGAAGTCCCTGAACTGATGTTTAGTTAATGTGTTTTGTATCAGGATATATTTCATTCTGTACTAAGAAGCAGATAATTTCAATTTATTATTCTCTAAGTACGAATTTTATACATCTGTAGGATTATGTAGAGTGTAGGGTTTTTGACTGCCTTCTGTCTCATTCATCTTTGAAATAAATTAAAATTAATAGGCAACTCAGGAAGGAAAAAGACAATTGAAGAGAATATATGCATGGTTCTCTCTTAAAGAATAGACCTTAAATCCTTGGTGAAAGGTTGAGGGTTTTTTTGGCCAAGCCATGTGGCTTGTGGGATCTTAGTTCCTCAACCAGGGATTGAACCCAGGGGACAGCAGTGAAAGCGCCAAGTCCTAACCACTGGACCGCCAGGGAACTCCCAACTTGAGTTTTCTTTTAGCATACATCCCCTTGGTTTAAGATCTGTGGGGTTACATTATTTCTGTTATTTCTCTCAGTGATACATGTAAATTTTTAAATCTTGCAGATAATACTGTCTCAAATAATTTTGAAATTTTTGTACATCTTATTTTGCAAAGATATAAAAAGCTAAAGCTAAAAATACAGAGGTGCCTCTGTGCTTTAATTCCCATCATATAGAAATTGTAGGGACTTCCCTGGTGGCGCAGTGGCTAAGAATCCGCCTGGCAATGCAGGGGGTACAGGTTCAAGCCCTGGTCCAGGAATATCCCACATGCCGCGGAGCAACTAAGCCCGTGTGCCACAACTACTGAGCCCGTGCCACAGCTACTGAAGTCTGTGCGTCGAGAGCCTGTGCTCCACAACAAGAGAAGCCACTGCAATGAGAAGCCCGTGTGACGCAATGATGAGTAGCCGCCACTCACCGCAAGTACAGAAAGCCCGTGCACAGCAATGAAGACCCAACAAAGCCAAAAATAAATAAATTAAATAAACAAATTTATTTAAAAAATTTTAGGCATGCAGTTTGAGTATATATGTTCATATATGTGTGTGTAAAATAATTGGAGAGGAACATGTTAACAAATTAATCTGTTAAAATCTTGGGGTTGTGATTTTTTAATTTTCTTGAAAATTTAAAAAACTTTTTTATAATAAATGAAAATGAAAAAGAAAACTTTAAGTCAGGCATTAATTTGGAAATTACTACATTAAAATTAGAGTAATATTCTTAATTTGATACATTTAATTCACTGTATTTAAGTGTAGATTGTAAAAAGAACATTTAATCACAGTCTGAAGTTTTTTTTTTTTTTTTTTTTTTTTTTTTTTTTTTTTTTAAAGAGTATTAGTCATTTTATTTTTATTTATTTATTTATTTATGGTTGTGCTGGGTCTTCGTTTCTCTGCGAGGGCTTTCTCTAGTTGTGGCAAGCGGAGGGCCACTCTTCATCGCGGTGCGCGGGCCTCTCACTATCACGGCCTCTCTTGCTGGGAAGCACAGGCTCCAGACGCGCAGGCTCAGTAATTGTGGCTCACGGGCCCAGTTGCTCCGCGGCATGTGGGATCTTCCCAGACCAGGGCTCGAACCCGTGTCCCCTGCATTGGCAGGCAGATTCTCAACCACTGCGCCACCAGGGAAGCCCCCAGTCTGAAGTTTTGTACTGGGTGCCTAATCTGTTCAGACATTAAATATTTGAACATTTGAGGGATTTAAAAATAATATTTGTTCTTAAGACATGTAAAGGTTTTCTGGGGGGTGGTTATTGAGTTTGGTTATTTACAGTATGTTAGAAATAGGAAGCAAGCTCTGTCTAGGAGCCTACTATAGTTTAGTTTTCCCTCCTCCTCTTTCCCCTCTTCCTTCCCCTCCTGCTTGATCCCCTCCTTCTCTCTCTCTTTTACCCTTAGTATATTTTACCTGTTTCCTGGTAGATTAATTCCAGGTGACTTTGGTCAATGTGCTAAGCACTTGTGATACTGTTTACATAGTTTTGTGTGCTTTTTATAAGGAGGAGGAACCCTACCACAGAAAACTTCTTTCTTAGAATTCCTTCTGAAAAATTCTAATTTTCCTTTCTTACTATCACCAAAACAGAGGTTGGCCTTACATTTTTAAAGTGGTAACCTGAATAGTCAGTGGTAGAATCAGACTGGAAGAATTTGAATATTTTCAGAGAAAATGTGCTTTTAAACCAATATGGTAAACCACAAGAACCCAGAGTTCTTTCCTTTGAGCTGTGCATTACTGTTTGTGCAGCTTCTGAATTGAAGTTAACAGACTGTATTCTGTAATATTGAACTATAAAAATGTTTGACTATTCTCTTTCTCAAAAAAATTTTTTGTTTATAAGTCACAGTTATATCCATTCATAGGCCTTGGGACTATATATGTGACTATATGTGGGTGCATAGTAATCATAGGACAAATACTTCTTTGGAAGCAAAACAAACAAAATTCATCTATATGATCTGTGAACATTAGCTTTTTCTCAAGGATGCTCACAGTGTACTCTGTTCCCTTTTAGGGTCTCTTTATCTTAAAGAGTGAAGTAAGAAAAGTAGGACTAGTGATTTTCACAGCTCTGGAAATTTGGCTTAACTTTAATAATAATAATAAATAATAAGTATTGATTGTGAGTTTATCATGTACCAGACATACACTAGGCACTTCCATTATATGCTGTCCTTACAAAGCCATTTGAAGTAGTACTAAATCTCACTTCCCAGAAAAATATGGAAGTTATCATACTGTGTTATATTATGTGATCATCTCGGCTAGAAGCTCCCCCTTTCAATTTGTGGATTTCTAGATAAAGAAACTCAGTGAGAGCTAATGGGAAGAATACAGATAGCCAGTGCTAACGAGAAATTTTAGAAATTTGAAAATAACAAATACTAACCAATAACAACAAAAGCAGACTCACCATAGTAACACAAATGATAGTACCAAAAGGAACTCAGAGAGATCCAAGTATACTAAAACTTAGTATGTTGTTTATTACCTTTGTCCATTGATTTTTCTTAGATTTAGATATAATTGAAAAATATTAATCAAACAAATTAAATTTAACAAAGTAACTTAATTTCCTAAAGCAGAAATACAAGCTAGAATTTTTTAATATTAATGGAGCCTAGCAAGCATTCTAACATGTAAATTCAAAATATTCTTATATTATAATACAAGTCCTGAAAGCTTTAATAAACCAATTTAACCATTAAATATCATAGGAAAATAAGGCTTATAAAATCAAAAGTGGTTAAGCTCATATACTTGTCCTTACATATGTAATATTGAAATAAGGGAAAACAAAGTATTTTTAAATTATTAACTTCAGAAAAGCAGTTTTTCTCCCAACCTTTTAATGTGATTATGTGAACTTGCTATGTGAATAAAAGAATGAGAAAATGATATAAACTGAGCTTGATCATTTAACAAATGATTATTGACCACCTACTCTGTGCCAAGCACTGTTTGAGGCATTTGGTATACATCAGAGGGGGAAAAAGTTCCCTGCCCTCATGGAAGTTACGTTTTCACAGGAGAGGTAGACAATAAACATAATAAGTAAGTAAACTTATGTTAGGGAATGATAAACATAATAAGTAAGTAAACTATGAAAAGCAATGGGGCATTGGAAAGAGTGTGTAGGAGGGATAATCAGGCTACAGTTTTAAATAGGGAAGTCAGGATATGCCCTCATTAAGAAGGTGACATTTAAGCCAAGACTTGAAGGAGATAAGGGGGTTTAGACAAGAGGATATCTGGCCAAAGAACCCTCGAGGAGGAAGGAACAGCCAGTGCAAAAGGCCTCCAGGTCAGAGTGTGCCTCGCTGATTTGAGGCACAGCAAAGTTGGAAAGCAGTGAGCAAGGGGGAGAGTATTAGGTATGAGGGTAGACAGGTAACAGGTAATAGGGATACAGATTCTGTAAAGATTTGGGGTTTTATTCTGGAGTGAGATGAGGTGCCATTGTACTGTTTTTATTAGAGGAGTGATATGACCTAACTCATGATTTAGAAGAATCAGTTGGGCTACTGTGTTGATAATTGACTATAGGAGGGCAAGGGCAGGAACAGAGGTTTTTAAGATTATTGCTATTGCAATAATCCAGGCAAGAAATAATGGTGGTTCAGACTAGTGTGAAAGCAGTGAAAATAGTGAGAGGAGGTTACATTCAGGGTGCATTTTGAAAGTAGAGCCCACAGGATTTCCTGACAGTTTGGATGTGGGGTATGATAAAGAGGAGAGTCAAGAATCACTACAAGGTTTTTTGCATGAGCAATTGGAATGGATTAGAGCTGCCCTCAACTGAGATGAGGAAGGCTGAAAGTAGAGCTGGTTTTGGGCATGGAGGCAGATGAGAAGGTCAGTTTCAGACTTGCTAAATTTGAGATGTCAGGCAGGCATTTGGACTAGAGCTGTAAACTTGCAAGTCATTAGCATGTAGATGATAGTAAGTCTGTGTCCATGAAACTGGATATATGTTACCTGGTGATGGGGCATCAACAAGGCAGCAAGGTGGGAATTCCCTGGCGGTTCAGTGGTTAGGGCTCCGGGCTCTCACTGCCAAGGGCCCAGGTTTGATCCCTGGTAGGGGAACTAATATCCCCACAAGCCACTCAGTGCGGCCAAAAAAAAAAAAAAAAGGCAGCAAGGTAATGAAAACTAACTTTACCTATCTCACAACTTTGCCTGGTGCCAGTATTGCTGATAGCCCAGTTCTTCTCCCCAATTAAGGACCAAAACCAATTCTCAGAGTTTTGGGGCTAAGTAATATACTATATGTGAAGTAGTAGGCATTCAATAATTGTTTCTTTTCCTTTCGTACATTTTAACATTTAAAGGACAAGGCAGCTTAAATGCAGGATGTCTGCATTTAGTCCCTTCACTCTTCAGTAGTGTTGGTTTGGGGAAATTATGAATTACATTCACCTGTTTTACTAGAAAATGACAAGTTATTGGATTACTAAAGCATAAGGCAAAATACAGGATAATATTAGGCTGAATGTGAAAGCTGAAGAGAAAAAAATTCAAATGATAAGAACAGAAAATCAACCTATATTCCCTTAGGTACCTAGAAACAACATCACTAGTGGTTCCAGTACTTCAGGGCACACTGGAATTATCTGGGCATCTCCTAAAAATACTGGTATCTGGCTCCTACTCCCAGAATTTCTGATTTATTTGGTATGGGATACAACCTGGGCATCAAGAGTTTTAAGATCCCTCCAGACATCCCTCTAGTGTGTCGCAAAGTTTGAGAACTACTGTGATATACACTTTTTTTGTTCTAATGGAACTGTCACTAATAATCACAGTATTCAAATTTCCTTCCATAATTTATTTTATTCTTCGCTGGTGTCAAAAATGGAAGCAGCTATCAAGAAAAGGTCCTCTTGAGGGCATTATGCTAAGTGAAATAAGTCAGAGAAATTCAAATACCGTATGATCTCACTTATATGTGGAATCTAAAAACAAAAACAAAAAACAACTCACAGAGAACAGATTGGTGGTTGCCAGTGGCAGGGATGGGGGGTGGATGGGAGGGGTGAGGGGTAGGGGGATGGGGGAAATAGGTAAAGGGAGTCAAAAGGTATAAACTTTCAATTATAAAATAAGTCATGGAGATGTACAGCATGGTGACTATAGTTAATAATACTGTATTGTATACTTGAAAGTTGCTAAGAGTGTAGATCTTAAAAGTTCTCATCACACGAAAAAAAAAAACAACTATGGTGATGGATGTTAAATAGAAAGAAAAGAAAAGAAGGGAAGGGAAGAGGAGGGGAGCGGTGGGGAGGGAAGGTCCTCAAGGCAGAGTAGAATAAGTGAACCCTCTGTAAATCATGCAAATGAGAAATCACTGTCATAATTTGTTGTAGATTCATGGCAGCTATTCACCTGGCCATTTATTTGTAGTATAAGTGAACCCCAAATTGGAGGCAGCTGTGATGTCATGGTACCTGCTTTAGACTTGGAGTAAGAAGACTTGGATTGAAATCCTAGTTCTTTTGCATATTATCAGATAATTATCATAATTGCTTATTATCAACTATTATCATAATTACCCATTGTGATGGGCAATTCATTTAACCTTCCTGAAATTCAAATTTCTTTCTCCCTAACATGAGAATGAGCAAGTCTATTTTACATGGTTGTAATAATTGTTTTTAAAAGTGAATGTATGTGAAGGTAAATTATAAAGAATTATATAAAGACACTAAAGAATTATTATTTGAAATCAACCTAAGAAGTGATATAACATTGTAAAATGTAATGATTTCCTGGAAGTGGATAGATATTTCTTCCTATATTTTTTCACTGATTTAAGAATGGAGCTCTGCAAACAGTAGGTAATAAATGTTTTTGATCTTAATGTTGGCAGGGGAAGTGTTATTTTGTATTTATTTCTTATACAGTGTATTAAATATGGAAAAAACATGAACGTTGGACACAGATGTTGTCACTTATTATCAAATTTGTGTCGGTAGGCATGTCCTAAAACTTAGGTTCCTTTTCTCTTTATATTGGGAATAATAATATCTACCTTTCAGGGCTGCTGTGTAAAATTCAAGTGTAAAGCACCAAGCATAGTGGCTAGCACAGGTTGACAGGAAATGTTGATTCCTTTCTTCCCTCCAAGAGTATGATAATCTTGGGATAATAATTTTTAAATTTGAGTAATAATTATTTCTCCATAGCCAAAAAATCTTAACTGTCATTTTTATTTTGCTGATTTCTGTATCATTTTAACTTTTAAATGTCCATCCCTCTCCCCAATCCCCACCCTCCATGAATGCTTTGAAAAGCATGTTTGTTTTGTACGCTTTTCAGAGAATTAAAAAAAGCCATTTTAACTTTTTTTTCTTTTACTTTAGGTTTACACCATGGATAGCACAGAGGAGAAGAATGACAGCACAAAGGAGAAGAATGACAATTACAAAGATGATCTTCTCCTAAGGGTGGGACTTAATGATAATAAAGCCGGAATGGAAGGATTAGATAAAGAGAAAATTAACAAAATTATAATGGAAGCCACAAAGGTATGTTTCTTTTTTCTTTCAATATCTTTAATTTAGTAACTTTTAAACTTTCTGTTTAAAAGAAAATTAGTGTTTTAAATATCCTTTTAATTATAATTTTTAATATTTTAATATATAAAATTATTAAGCTACAGTGCATATAGAATAATTTCTCTTCTCTTGTGTTGCTTTTGCCATCCAGTTTTCTACTTCACATGCACATAGTATGCATGTTAAAGCAAAATAACATATATCTTCTTTTTCACCCTTTTTTTTCACCCCAATAGGAGAATAGTACAATTGTGGTTTTTTTGTTTTTATTTCAGTTAATATATCTTGGAAGTCTTTCTGTATAAGAAACTAGAGATCTTTATTCTTTTTTATGCCTGCATATGTGGATATACTATACTTTATTGAACTAGTCAGAATCTTTATGGATGGACATATAATAAGTCATTTCTAGTCTTTCATTTTTACAAACAATACTACAGTGAATAACCTTGTATTTCATAACTTTACATATGTGCAAATATAACTATAGGAGAGATTCCCAGAAGTGGAATTATTCCACCAAATACATATAGCATGAAAGGATATATGCATGTGCAGTTTTTAATTAATTGTGCAATTGCCCTCCATAGTAGTTGTATCAATTTACATTTCCACTGCCAATATGTGAGAGTACATTTTACCATGCTGCAACCATACCAACATAGTGTGTTACTATACTTTTGGATTTGCCAGTCTATGGTAACATAGGGTTGCATTAATTTATATTTCTCTTATGAAAAGTGAGATTGTACATCTTTTTCATATGTTTAAAAGCCACTTATATATGTATTTTTTAACACTGTCTGTTCTTACCCTTTGCACAGTTTTCCATTGGATTATTGTTTACCTTTTGACTTCGCTCATGGTAGTTTAGTCCTGTGCAATAGTTTTTCGTTTGCTTCTTTTTACGTACTTGAATTAGTTAACTACATATGACTTTCTCCAAGATCATAAAAGAGTTCTTTAATGGTTTTTTTCTATCATTTGGGGGGTTTCATTTATGTATTATGAAATATCCATGCAGAAAGGTGTAAAATTTAAGAGAATATCCTTATTCTTAGCAAATGCATGCTGATAACTGCACCAACTTACTCTCAAATGGTTTAGCCAAAAACAGAGAGTAGAGAGAGAAAGAGAGAATGTGTGTGTATGTGTGTGTGTGCACACACAAGCACACATAAGAGTTGGGAGAGAAACCGAATGTAGCAGGATATCAACAATTGGTCAATCTAGGTGAGGACATATAGGTGTTCATTGTACTATTCTTTCAACTCTTGAATATTTGGAAATTCTAAAATAAAGAGTTGAGGGAAAAATAATTTTTTAAGTATATAAAATGTAGATACAATTTTAAAAGTATCAATAAAAGATAATTAAGAGATGAAATAAGGAAATATAACATATAGATTGGATCCTGGTTGGAACAAATACATTTGGAACAGTTAGAGGAATTTGAATATGGGGAGGGTACTAGATAATATTAAGGAATTATTGTTAATTTTATTAGTTATGAAATGTTATTATGATTACATATTATTATGGAAAATGGCCTTATTTTTAAAGATGCATGCTAAAATACTCTATAGAATAGCTAAATGTGATTATATCTGTAATTTACTTTAAAACAGTTCACTTAAAAAAATCATTGAATAAAATTAAGCAAAATGTTAACAGTTGTTAAATCTCAGTGATAGTTTTATATATTGTTTATTATAGCAATCTCTATATTTTTCTGTTTGAGACTTCTTTGAAATTTTCATCATAACAGTTTTTTAAAAGATGAAGAGTAAAACCTTTGATCCTAGTTTTCAAGTTAAGAAATAGAATATTTAAGTTATCTTAGATGTCCCTATCAGATCTTCCCTCTTTCTTCTCCGTGTCTCAGTACCATTTACTAAATAGTCCATCCTTTCCTATTGATCTGCAGTGCTTTCTACTGTTCTAATAGATTATTTGTCTGTTGTTGCACTATACATGATCTTAAATACAATACTTTAAAGTCCTGATATCTGTTGGAACAAGTTCTCTTTTTTGGCCTTTGTTCTTTTACAAGAGTATCTTAGGTATTCTTGAATCTTTGCTCTTCCATATAAATTTTGTATGGTATTGATATGTATCAATCATAGAATAGATACTTATGTATTTTATATATTAATATATTTGTATATTTTATATAATATATATTCCTCTAGTAGGGAGGAGGGGTGAGTTTATCTGAAATATCTTTCTTAAATTGAAATTTTCTAATTCTTGCCATTCCATAGCAATTTACTTTTTAAAAACTTTTATCAGAAAATTTTAAACATACCCAAAATTAGAATAGTAAAGTGAATCCCAGGTAATCATCACCCAGCATCAACAGTTATCAACATTTTTACAAATATTGTTTCATCTTTCTCACTTACCTCTCCCTACTGAATTTTGGAGGTGGAAAGAAGAGTATTTTAAAACAAATCCCAATAAATTGGACAAATTTCTACACATTCACAATTTTCCAAAACTGACTTAAGAAGATACGGAAAATCTAAATAGACCTATAAAAAGGAAAGAAATTAAATTAGTAATTAAAAATCTCCTCCCCCCCGCAAAGAAAAAAAAGAGATCAGGTCAAGATGGCTTCACTGGTGAATTTTTTTCTTTTTTTTAAATTTTATACAGCAGGTTCTTATTAGTTATCCATTTTATACACATCAGTGTATACCTCTCAATCCCAATCGCCTAATTCATCACACCACCACCACCACCACCCCGCCGCTTTCCCCGCTTGGTGTCCATATGTTTGTTCTCTACATCTGTGTCTCAATTTCTGCCCTGCAAACCAGTTCATCTGTACCATTTTTCTAGGTTCCACATATATGCGTTAATATACGATATTTGTTTTTCTCTTTCTGACTTACCTCACTCTGTACGACAGTCTCTAGATCCATCCACGTCTCAACAAATGACCCAATTTCATTCCTTTCTATGGCTGAGTAATATTCCATTGTATATATGTACCACACCTTCTTTATCCATTCGTCTGTCGATGGGCATTTAGGTTGCTTCCATGACCTGGCTATTGTAAATAGTGCTGCAATGAACATTGGAGTGCATGTGTCTTTTTGAATTATGGTTTTCTCTGGGTATTCACTGGTGAATTTTATTTGACATTTAAAGGAGAAATAATACCAATACTCCACAAGTTCTTCCAAAAAATAAAGAAGGATGGAACACTTCCCAACTCTTTCTATGAGGCCTGTATCCCCTTGATACTAAAGTCAGACAAGCAGAAGATTATAGATCTTTATAAATGTAGAAGTCCTCAACAAAATATTAGCAAACTGGATCCAACAATATGTTAAGATTATGTGGCATGACCAAATGGGATTTATCCTAAGAATGCAAGATTGGTTTAGCATCCAAAAATCAATTAATGTACTATACCATGTTAATACAATTAAGGACAAAAAACACGTGGTCATGTCAATAGATGCAGAAAAATCATACCTGACAAAATCCTGTACCCATTCATGCTAAAAACTCTTAATAAACTTGAAATAGAAGGGAACTTCTGCAACCTAAAAAGGACATCTATAAAAACCTATACACCCCAATAAAAATTAAAAAACAAAAAATCAAAAAAGAAACCCCTATAGTTGTCATTATACTTTATGGTGAAAGACTAAACACTTTTGCCCTAAAATCAGGAGCAAGGCAAGAATGTCCAATCTCACCTGTTCTTTTCAACCTAGTTCTGAACATTTTAGCCAGTGCTGTCAGGCAATTAAAAGAAATAAAAAGCATCAAGATTGGAAACGAAGAACTAAAACTATCTGTTCACAGATGACATGATCTAATATACAGAAAGTCTTAAGGAATTTCAGGAGTGCAACAATTGTACCCTGAAAATTACAAAAACTTGGTGAGGGAAGATAATGACCTAAAAAATGGAGACATATGGCTATTCAAGGATGAGAAGATTCCATACGGTTAAGAAGGCAATTCTCCCCAAATTGATCTGTAGATTCAGTGTACTTCCCTCATCAAAATTCCAGTGGCTTTTTTTTTCTGCAGAAATTGACAAACAGATTTTAAAATTTATATGGAAATAAGAAACACCTAAAATAGTCAAAACAATTGTAAAAAGGAACAAGCATGGGGGTCTGACTTTCCTATTTCAAAACTTACTATAAAGCTACAGTTATCAAGACAATGTGCTACTGCCATGAGGCTAGACATATAGAACAATGGAGCAGAATTAAGAGTCTAGAAATAAATGTTTATAGTTTATTGATATTTGTACCAAGGCAAAAGGATAGTCTGTTCAGCACATGATACTGGGACAACTGGATATCCACATGCAAAAAAGATGAACTTATTAGACCCTTAACTCACACCATACACTGAAAATTAACTCAAAATTGACTTAAATGTGAGACCTAAAGCAATAAACCTTTTAGAAGATAGGAGAAAATCTTTGAGATCTTTGGTTAGGCAAACATTTCTTGGATACAACACCGAAAGCACAGTCAGTAAAAGAAAAAGTTGACAGATAGGGCCTCATCAAATTTCAAAATGTTTGTACTTCAGAAGATGCCATTAAAAAATACAAAGATAAGCAACACACTAGGGTAAAATATTTGCAAAATAAGAAGACAACCCAATCAAAAAATGTGCAAAAGATATAAATAGACATTTCACTAAGGAAGATATAAGAATGGCTCATAAGCACATGAGAAGATGTTCAACATTAGTCATTAGAAAAAGGCAAATTAAAACCACAATGAGATGCCATTCATAGTATTATAGCCTAGAATGGCTGTAATAAAGAAGACAAACAGGACTTCCCTGGTGGCACAGTGGTTAAGAGTCCGCCTGCCAATGTAGGGAACACAGGTTCCATCCCTGGTCTGGGAAGATCCCACATGCCATGGAGCAACTAAGCCCGTGCGCCACAACTACTGAGCCTGCGCCCTAGAGCCCGTGAGCCACAACTACTGAGACCACGTGCCGCAACTACTGAAGCCCGCACTCCGCAACAAGAGAAGCCACCGCAATGAGAAGCCTGCACACCGCAACAAAGAGTAGCTCCTGCTCGCTGCGACTAGAGAAAGCCCGCGCACAGCAACGAAGACCCAACGCAGCCAAAAATAAATTTATTTATTTAAAAAAAAATAAGATAGACAGTAACAGATGTTGCAAGGATATAGAGAAATTGGTACCCTCATACATTGCTGGTAGGTTTGTAAAATGGTTCTGCCACTTTGGAAAACAGTCTGGCAGTTCCTCAGAAGGTTTAGCGTGGAGTTACCATATAACACAGAGATTCCGCTCCTAGGTACATATCCAAGGAAGATGAAAACATGTGTCCACACAAAATGTGTACACAATTGTTCATTGCAGCGTTTTTCGTAATAGCCAGAAAGTGAAAATAATTAAATGTCCATCAACCTTATAAATAGATAGTATGTTCAGTGATGGAATGACGGATGATTTTCTAAAAGTTATTTTCTATATTTTATTTAATGGCTAACATTAAATTTGTTAAAGTACTGTTTACCTAAAACAAATAGACTGCCAGTTATTTCTCCACTAAAAAAATGGGTTTATTCAAGATCAGCAGAAAATTGCAGTTCAAGGTCTGCAACCATGGCAAGCCAAATGCAAGTCCCCAGCAAAACTGGAGAGGAAAACTCTTTCCAATAAGGGAAAAGGAAGTTGGCAAGGGTATAGTAAACAGAGTCAATGACTTTTCATTGGCTGAGTTCTTGCCAGAAAAGAAGAGTCCTCTTTGTCTTGCTTTCTACTATCATCAAAGGGCATGAGAGCTCCCCCTTCTGATCTCTGACTCTATTTAATTGAGGTTTCTGTTAGTTAATTTTTTACAATAATTTTTAAGTGAAAGTGAAGGAGATAACTGATAACCCAGCTGACTAAGGCCTTGGATATGCCCGGAGAATCCCACCTAGGACACATTGTTATTTTCTGAGTGCAGATCTGTACTCATCTCTAGAGTTTGTACTGTGCTACATACTGCCTCACAAGAATCCTATGATTTAGGTAACTATAAATTCATTTTACAGATAAGGAAACCTGAAACATAATAAGATTAATTTTAGGGTAACCCAGCTAGTGAGTAATGGAGGTAAGTTTTGAATTCAGTCATTTTGTTTCTAGAGTCTGTGCTCTTAGCCATCAGGTTCACAGTGATGCTTCCTTCAAACATTCTTCTTATACTTATTTTGTTTTCCTATGTAGGGGTCCAGATTTTATGGAAACGAGCTCAAGAAAGAAAAGCAAGTCAACCAACGAATTGAAAATATGATGCAACAAAAAGCTCAAATTACCAGCCAGCAGCTAAGGAAAGCACAATTACAGGTATTAATTCAATTGCTAAGTAAAGTGGAAGCTGGTAGAATAATAATTGATAGTTAAAATGCATCATGGTCAAGTCATAACTGAAAACAAGGTGAAATGTAAATGTTCATTACATTGTAAAGCATAAAATTTAACAAATGTGCATACAACTTTGTTAAATACTGCTCTACCCTTTTATGTAAAGACCCACACCTAGACATTGTCACCTGCATTATACAGAAGAGTAAATGGAGCCTTAGTTAGGTTAAGTGACTTGCCCAGCTTCATATGACAGGTAGTTGGCAGAGCTAGGATTTAATCCAAAGCTTTTGTTCTTTTTATTATGTAGGTACATTGCAGCTAGAAAAGCCCACAAGATAAATGTGGCATGTTTTCTGCAAAACTAATTTTGCAAAAAAGATTCGGGGGAACATGTTAACTAATTAAATTTGAAAGTACTTTAAAACATAATTGTGTTACAGTAAAATGAAAAGTCATGTAAATGGTAGAGTGCCAAATGTATGTGAACTTTTAAGATAAACACAAGACTTCTAAAAATTTGGGGCCTCTGGCTTCTTCAGCATCTTTGGGGAGTAAATACTCAGTTTCCTGTGGTATTAAAAGTTATTTCAGTAGAAGAGTTTGAGAAGAGCCAAGTTGCAAGGCATCGTGTGGTAGACTGAGAACTCAAAGCAGTAACATTGAAGTTCACTTTTAAAGACAGTTTTACCCTCTGGGACTTCCCTGGTGGCGCAGTGGTTAAGAATCTGCCTGCCAGTGCAGGGTACGTGGGTTCGAGCCCTGGTCCGGGAAGATCCCACATGCTGCAGAGCAACAAAGCCTGTGTGCCACAACTACTGAGCCTGAGCTCTAGAGCTCGCGAGCCATAACTACTGAGCCCATGTGCCACAACTACTGAAGGCCATACACCTAGAGCCCGTGCTCTGCAACAAGAGAAGCCACCGCAGTGAGAAGCCCGCGCACCACAACAAAGAGTAGCCCCCACTCGCTGCAACTAGAGAAAGCCCACTCACAGCAACGAAGACCCAACACAGCCAAAAATTAATTAAAAAAAAAAAGTTTTACCCTCTATCAAAATCTGATTGTTTTACAAAGCACTTTAAGCTATAACATAACAATAAAATTATAATATTAATCTACTGTGCTACAAAATTCTTTTCATGATAGAGTTCGAAGATTATAAATTTTGTTTTCTTTATCAAACTACAGTGTGTCATTTTCTTTTTTGATATATGCTTTCCTAGAGCACAAGCTAGTTTTGGGGTTTTTAAAAAAATTTATTTATTTATTTTTGGCTGCGTTGGGTCTTCGTTGTTGTGCGCTGGCCCCCTCTAGTTGCGGCGAGCAGGGACCACTCCTTGTTGCGGTACGCGGGCTTCTCATTGCAGTGGCTTCTCTTGTTGTGGAGCACAGGCTCCAGGCGTGCGGGCTTCAGTAGTTGTGGCTCAAGGGCTCTAGAGCACAGGCTCAGTAGCTGTGGCACATGGGCTTAGTTGCTCCATGGCATGTGGTATCTTTCTGGACCAGGGCTCGAACCCGTGTCCCCTGCATTGGCAGGCAGATTCTTAACCACTGTGCCACCAGGGAAGCCCCAAGCTAGTTTTTTATCTTCTGCGCTATCATGACTAAAGATGATTTGTCAGTCAAATCATCAGTTTTAATGCTTCAAAGCAGTCCACTGTATGGAGGTGCATAATTTATTTACCTCATCCCACCTTGGTTCCAGTTTTTTGCTTTATGTACAACATTGGGATGATCATTTGTATTCATGTATCTTTGTACTCTCCTGTTCTGTTATTTTCACCAAAGATGGTACCATTTTACATTTTCAACATAAAAGTGCTGTTTTCCTCACATACTTGTTTAAAATTAGATTTTATCAATTTTATCAGTCTTTTAGTTTTTGCTGATACAGTGTCCAAAATATTATTTCATGGTTGTTTTAATTTGCCTTCCTTTGATTATGACAGAGAAAGAATGTCTTTTCACATGTGAATTAGCCATCAATATTTCCTTCTTGTGGGAATATCCTCCTTTATTCTGTTTGTTAGGATATAGGCTAAGTAGCTAGCACAAGAGACTCAAAAAAATAATGGTTCAAGTAAGTTTATTTCTTTCCCACATAATAGGTATGTAGTCCCAGCTGATCTGGTGGTTCTGATCACCATAGTAATTTAGAGACCCAGGTTCTACATTGTCTTGTTCCATCATCCCCTAGTGTTATCCTTACCTGGATTGACAGAAATGGATTACCTTCAATCCATATTCCAGCCTCTGGGAAGGAAGAAAGAACAAGGAAAATATCATGGAAGGAAAGTAATTTACTATTAAACAAGTGAAAAAGAATTTGCGCACGTTACTTTAGCTCACATTTAAGTTTCACAGCCACACTTAAGTGCAAGAGAAGCTGTAAAATATATTCTCTAGCTGGGTGGCCATGTGTCAGCTAAAAATCTATTACTATGGAAGGAAGAGAGAGTAGATTTCAGGGTACAACTAGCAGTCTAAAGCAATACTCTTTGCCCACATTTCTAGAGGAGTTTGTATCTTTTTCTCCTCATTTATAGATCTTATCATACATGAAAAATTTTTTTCTCTGCCACTTGTAAAGATTTTTCTAATATGTTGTTTGTCTTTTAATTTTGCAGGGATTTTTTTCCCCTATACATTTTTAAATGTTTATGTAATCAAATCCAGCAGTGTTAAAATTGTTTTTCTTGGCTTTAGTATTGTGCATAGAAAGTTATTCCTCACAACCAAGCCTGTATGTTCTTTTGGTATTTTTATAGTTTTTTAATATTCAAATCTTTAGTCCATTTGGAATTTGTTTTGATGTAAAGTATGAAGTATATTTTTCTTAAATAATATTATATTTTCCCTAAATGGTATTATTTTTCCTAAATGGTGATCCGCTTGTCCCAACATCATTTATTTAATCATAAGTCCTTTCTCCACTGAATTGAAATGAGGCACTTCCATATACTAAATTTTCATTGTGCTTGGATTTGTTTCTGGACTCTCTCTCTCTTTTTTTTTTTTTTAAATAAATTTATTTATTTATTTTTGGCTGTGTCGGGTCTTCGTTGCTGCGCGTGGTCTTTCTCTAGCTGTGGCGAGCGGGGGCTACTCTTAGTTGCAGTGCGTGGGCCTCTCATTGCGGTGGCTTCTCTTGTTGCGGAGCACAGGCTCTAGGCACGTGGGCTTCAGTAGCTGTGGCACGTGGGCTCAGTAGTTGTGGCTCGTGGGCTCTAGAGGGCAGGCTCAGTAGTTGTGGCGCATGGGCTTAGTTGCTCTGTGGCATGTGGCATCTTCCTGGACCAGGGCTGGAACCCATGTCCCCTGCATTGGCAGGCAGATTCTTAACCACTGCGCCGCCAGGGAAGTCCCTGGACTCTCTTTTAATCAATTGAATCTTTCCCCATATCAGTACCATGCAGTTTTATTTATTGAATGATAAGAATATAGTTTAATATTCCCCCTCACTACTCTTTAGAAAAAAAATTTTTTTTCTCATGCATTGTTTCTTTCACATAAGTTTAAGCATTATTTCATCAAGTTAAAAAGAAATTCTATTCTCTCTGCAGTAACATTGTTTTTAAGTTGATATTAATCCTTAGGCAGTTTACTTTCTCTTTTTGGTAAGTTTTATTGATTTATAGTCTACAAATACCTTTAATAAAGTTTTAAAGATGTAATACATAGGAGTGGTACAATATAACAACTTCTTGCTGTTTATAATACTTTTAAAGCTCATATCCTTAAATATGCTAATAATCTGAGGAAACAGAAAATACCGTACATTGTGTAGCAGTACTTCAGGTTTTGCTACGGTTTTAGTTGATATTCCATGGGAGGCTCTGTGGCATCTTTTGCAAGGGAAATGGCAGGAAATGTGTTTTATGTTGATTGTAAAATTGTTTCGGTTTTTGAGCTTCCTTTAAAAGAAGTTGTATAAGTGGGAGGGTATTGAGGAAATCCTAAGGAGTCTAGAAGGTCTGAAAGAACAGAGAGGTTTTCATGGGAAATGTGTTTCTATTTTAGAGTCATGAAATTGCCAAGGAGTAGATTTTATTATGTGTGATAAGATAAGAAAGCTCTGTAGGCATAAACTCCCTTGATGTTTCTTGAGAACCTCCCTAAGTATTCGCCACCCCATCCCATCCTCATTAAACTTCTTAAAAGCACAATCATTTTTGTAGCTGTCAAAACATCTTATTATAACATGGGCTCTTGAATTGAATAGACAAACATCCATGTTATATTAAATGGCAACTACACAGCAAATCAATGCATTTTGAGCACTTTTTTTTTTTAACATTTTTAAAAAATGTTTATTTATTTAGTTTTGGCTGTGTTGGGTCTTCGTTTCTGTGCGAGGGCTTTCTCTAGTTGTGGCAAGCGGGGGCCACTCTTCATCGCGGTGCGCGGGCCTCTCACTATCGCGGCCTCTCTTGTTGCGGAGCACAGGCTCCAGACGCGCAGGCTCAGTAGTTGTGGCTCACGGGCCTAGTTGCTCCGCGGCATGTGGGATCTTCCCAGACCAGGGCTCGAACCCGTGTCCCCTGCATTGGCAGGCAGATTCTCAACCACTGCGCCACCAGGGAAGCCCATTTTGACCAGTTTAACACTTGATTTGGAGAACCCAGATTTACTCAACAGTTTTTAGGGTAATATTAAGTCAAGAAAATGAAAAACAATATTTCTGAGGTAGTCTCCTAAATGTAATCCAAAAGGGGGATTTTTAAAACATAAATAAGACATAATATGGATATAAAATATACCACTAGAGCTTGATTTGAGCTTATTTCAGTGTTAAATACTTTAAAAATTCATTTTAGGGAAGTATCATAAAGTAATGGAAAGAGCACAGGCTTTAGAGTAACATGTTTTCCAGGTCTAATTCTAACATTTACCAGCTCTATGACTTAGGGCAAATTATGTAATCTTACTGAGCTTTAGTTTCATCTATAAAATGGGAATAATAATTATTCTCTCAATTAATTTGACCGTTAGGTGAGTTAACATAAGAAGCATTTTTCATATTACATATAATATACTCAGTAAATGTCATTTCTACTTTAAAAATTATAGTTAATATCACTAAGCCCTTACCATATTCCTAGATAAGTGCATCATATGGGTATCTCTTAATTATTTCAACCTTTTGAAATTGGTTTAGTCCCTCTTTACAGATAAAGAAAGTAAGGATAAGAGGGATTAACTTACCCACTATCATGTAACTAGTAAGTGGCAGGCTTGAGACCCAAACAAAAACCCACTGTGACACACACTGGCTCTGAACTGTAGCAAGAGGGACTAGGTACATATTAGAGAGTCAGATCAGAACTTGGAAGTCATTTGGAAGGAAAAATGGAAGAAAGGAAAACATGAATGAGAATTTCAGTAGAAGAAACTGGAAAAAAGCAGTGGTGCTGTGCATTTGGTAGATGTAGAAGAAAAGAGTTCAGATAAGGGTGACTAATGAGAGACAGTAAAGCAAAGTGGAATGTGTGAGTCATTCAGTGGCGAGGTTTCCTTTTGGCACCTGTACACTTGTTTAAGCACAGAAAAGACAATAGATTGCTGAGGAAACTGTCATAGCATTAATGTAGGAGTCTAAGGAGAACTTTTTCCCATTTGGTTTGTTTTCTATTTATTATGGTCTTCCTTTTCAGCGTTTCTGGGTTAAGGTATTTCAGATGCTGCTCCCTTATTCTCAGTTGACTCAAATCTAAGGCACATTTTCTGGATTGATATAGAGTTGTTTTTAATCAACCCTTGTTTTTATTACTCTCCATGAATTGTTTACATCTTTTTTTATGTCAGGATGCTATTCTCTAGTTTGAAATTGAAGTACTGGAAGAAATAGTTATTTTAAATCTGGATGATAAATTGCAGTCATGTTAAAAAGTTCCATTTATTAGGTGTGGTATCTCACTGCATGAGATCAGCCTTCTCCAAACTTTTTCTACAAATACTACTTTCTCTTTTTTAATCAGAAATATATATATTATATATATGGAATAAATATATATAAAAGAATAAAATTTATACTGATATGTATAAATGGGTGTACAAGTCTCTCCTCCCTTTCTCTTCTATGAGGAAAGAATTTATGTTTGTTTGCTTGTTTACATAGTTACCATTATTTATTTTCATTGTGAGAACCTTTAAAATTTACATTCTAGTAACTTTCACATATCAGTACAGTATTGTTAGCTATAGTTATCATACTGTACCTTAGACCCCAAATCTTACTCATCTTTTCTTTTTAACTGAAGTAGGTCAATTGACCTATAACACTATGTTAGTTTCAGGTGCACAATATAGTGATTAAATATTTCTGTATGTTACAAAATGATCACCAGGATCAGTCTATAGTTACCATCTGTCATCATACAAAGTTATTACAGTATTATTCACCATGCTGTATACTTCATCTTTGTGCCTCATTTATTTTGTAACTGGAAGTTTGTACCCTTTAATCTCCCTTTGAGGAAAACTTTTTAAAGCAGATAAGGTCTTTCTCCTGATGGAACTCACAATTTAGAGTCTAATATTACAGTAAGTGCCATAGTAAGAGCAGGAAAACAAGTAAGGGAACATTGAATTCTGTGGCACAGAGGACAGAGATCCAATTAAGTTACAGAGACGCGTCTGAGCTGATCCTTGAAAGGTTGGTGACAGAACTAGGAAGGGCATTCTGCACAGAGGAACAGCCTGAAGAAGGCACAGAGCACCCCAGGTTATTCAGTGAGTTGCAGCCTAAACAGGAATGGATCCTCTAGAAAGTCTCACTGTGGCTACTGGAGACAAATATGAATCAGGGTGATTGTTTCTAAAAGAGGAGTTGCGGGGCTTCCCTGGTGGTGCAGTGGTTAAGAATCTGCCTGCCAATGCAGGGGACATGGGTTCGAGCCCTGGTCCAGGAAGATCCCACATGCCGCAGAGCAACTAAGCCCGTGCGCCACAACTACTGAAGCCTGCACACCTAGAGACCGTGCTCCACAACAAGAGAAGCCACCACAATGAGAAGCCCACGCGCCATGACAAAGAGTAGCCCCTGCTCACCACAATGAGAGAAAGCCCACACGCAGCAACAAAGACCCAACGCAGCCATAAAGAAAGAAAGAAAGAAAGAAAGAAAGAAAGAAAGAAAGAAAGAAAGAAAGAAAGAAAGAAAGAAAGAAAGAGAAAGAAGGAAGGGAGGGAGGGAGGGAGGGAGGAAGGAAGGAAGGAAGGAAGGAAGGAAGGAAGGAAAGAAGAAAGGGAGGAAGGGAGTTGCGGTTTCAACTTGTAGCCAGTAGGCCAGGCGTCACTATAATGTTAAGAAGGAAGACCTTGAAAAAAAAAATTCTGCAGAATGAAAACACGGTTGAAGTCCAACGAGGGGAAAAAGCTAAATTATGCCTCTGAAACTCTCCACCTTTTAGGAAACCTACTCTAGGGATCTCCACATGATGGAAATTGCTTTCATTCCAGAGCTCACCCCATTTGCTTATTTCTTTCTGGCTGCTTTTCCCTTAATTTTTTACTGCTTTGTTATGCAGTTCTCCAGTGATCCTTTTAGTAATAGATTGCATTTATTGAACTTGTACCATGTGCCAAGACACTCTTCCATGCTCTTTATGTACTCTGTTTCATTCAATAGCTTTCTTTTCTCTTCTCTTCATGATTTTACTTAATGCTCTTACTGACTTCCTTATATGTTACTAGATCAAAATGGTCACACAGCCACCCCCAGCTGCAGGGGAAGCTAGAAAACTGTGTATTTAGCTTTTTCAGCCTGTATAGTAGAGGCCACAAAAAAGGAACACTTGAGAATGGGTATGTCTGCTACATAAACCCTTTTCTTACTGCCCTACTTTGGTTATTCCTTTCATTTCTCTTTCTTCTTTCTTATCACTCCAACTCTTTTTCTGTAAAGAAACAAAATTTCCTTAAAGATTCTTCACTGTTATATTTGATATATTTATATATGTTGAAATTTCATGAAAGGATAAATTACAGATTAAATTTTCAATTTTGATTCAAATAGGCTAACAGTTATCAAATTTTAGCCTTATAAAAGCAATTCTGCAGAGGAAATGTTTACAGTACGCCTTAGGACAATCAATTGTACAGTAGTATTCAGCATAAACATCATATGCCAAAGAAGTATAATCTTTTATTGTACATTTCCTTTGTTAATATTTTAAGACATTAATATTATGAGTCAGGTGGGAGCTGTTGTTTATTTTACCTAAACTGAAGCTTTTAGTTACAGTAAGTTGTTTTCCAAATTTATAAAGCAGTAGAATCATTTGATATATAAACAGTTGGAATGCTTTATTCATTTAGTAAATATTTATTAAGTACCTGTTATGTACTTGTGGGTATTGAAAAATGCAAGAGTTAGTAGGGAATGATGTTTGAGAACAGACTGCCTATGTTCATGAAAATAAAAGCCTTAATAAACAATAATCAAATATACATAGATAGGTGTGGGGATGGGTGGGTGAGTGTGTGGCGAGATGGATGGATGGACAGACAGAGACAAATTGACACCTACTAAAAGTAAGATTAGTGTTGGGAATTCCCTGGCAGTCCAGTGGTTAGCACTTGGTTCTTTCACTGCCATGGGGCCAGGTTCGATCCCTGGTTGGGGAACTAAGATCCCACAAGTCACTTGGCCAAAAAAAAAAAAAAAAAAAGATTAATGTTATGATTAGTGGTATTTCAATATTGTGTTGTCTAAAGTATGTTAACTTTTTAAAAATTAAGGTCGACAGATTTGCAATGGAATTGGAACACAGCCGGGATCTGAACAATACCATAGTACACATTGACATGGATGCTTTCTATGCAGCTGTAGAAATGAGAGACAATCCAGAACTGAAGGATAAACCCATTGCTGTAGGATCAGTGAGTATGTTGGTAAGTAGATAAAGATCAAAGACAAATAGGAAGTTCATGACATATTCATATTCAAGTAATCCTTACTGGTTCACGAAGGGGAAAGACTATTGAGTTCTACCAGTTCTATCAGAGTATTTCTATGTGTTCAATTACTGAATCTTTTCAACATCACTTGATGTACAAATTTTTATTTCCATTTGACAGATAAGAAAACAAACTCAGAGAGGTGTTTAATAATGTCCCCAAAGTTACAAACCTGGTAAATGGTAGAGTGGCATTGTATCTTTCTATTGCAAATTATATTTTTCTTAAGTAACTGTTCTAGTTAAAGAGAATTGAAAAAGAAAGAAAAGGAAATGTTATTCTGAAGCAGAGGTTTGCAAACAATGGCCTACAGGCCAAATCCAGCCTGCTGCCTTATTTTGAAAATAAAATTTTATTGAACACAACATTGTAAATCAACTGTACTCCAATAAAAATTTTAAAAGTTTTATTGGAATACTGTCACACCCATTCATTTATTATTGTTTCATTAAAAGAGCAGAGTTTAGTAATTGCAACAGAGGCCATATGATCTGCAAAGCCTAAAGTATTTGAACCTTTACAGAAAAAGTTTGCCAACACCAGTTTTGGAGTAACATGTTTCATTAATGTAAGTACTGTAATTAAGTGGTTTTTTCCATGACTTGAAACCTTTGCATTTCTGTGACTATGTTGCTTTTCCTTATTGCCACCCTCACCACAGAAGGTAAAGGTGACCAGGATAGCTGTGTGTAGCTAAAAATGTGTTGGGAATTAGAAACAGCAACTGGAGTATATGGGTTTTGGTATTAAAAAAAATACAAAAGACATAAGGAAGCTTCTTTCCTGTTCTACTCCTTTCAGTGCCTTAGGTATCTATTAACCTGATTCCCGAGTTATTTTATTATAAAACTGTAATCTGTTTGTTCATTATCTCTGCTCCCACAAGTATGCAGGCAACTAACAATCCTGGTTCCAAAGTAGTGTTTGTAGGAAAGGATACTCTCCTCTCCTACAAATCATCAACTAATATTTGAAAAAAATATATTTAATTTTATTAAGAATATGTATCACCATATATTTATGTGAAATTATGTATATGAACCCCTTCAGTACTTAGTGGACACCCATTTATGCTCATGATTCTGTAATTTGAGCAGAGGACAATGGGGATGGTTCATCTCTACTCCACTTGGGGTTGGCTGGGCCTATTTAGCTGGGGCTGAAGGATCCAAAATGGCTTCACTAACGTGCTTCCAGCTATGAGCTTTCCACTCCACGTGGTGCATCATCATTTTGTAATCTAACACAAGATCTTACATAGTTGCTGGATCCCACAAAAGCAAAGGCAGAAGCTGCAGACTTTTTTTTTTTTAATGTATTTTTTATATAGCAGGTTCTTATTAGTTATCTATTTTATACATATTAGTGTATATATGTCAATCCCAATCTCCCAATTCATCCCACCACCCATCCCCACTTTCCCCACTTTGTGTCCATACGTTTGTTCTCTACATCTCTGTCTCTATTTCTGCCTTGCAGACCAGTTCATCTGTACCATTTTTCTAGATTCCACATATATGTGTTAATATACGATATTTGTTTTTCTCTTTCTGACTTACTTCACTCTGTATGACAGTCTCTAAGTCCATCCACGTCTCTACAAATGACCCAATTTCGTTCCTTTTTATGGCTGAATAATATTCCATTATATATATGTGCCACATCTTCTTTATCCATTTGTCTGTTGATGGGCATTTAGGTTGCTTCCATGACCTGGCTATTTTAAATAGTGCTGCAGTGAACATTGGGGTGTATGTATCTTTCTGAATTATGGTTTTTGCTGGGTTTTTATTATGTTTTTTTAGTTTTTTAAGTAACATCCATACTGTTCTCCATAGTGACTGTATCAGTTTACATTCCCACCAACAGTGCAAGAGGGTTCCCTTTTTTCCACACCCTCTCCAGCATTTGTTCTTTGTAGATTTTCTGATAATGCCCATTCTGACCGTGTGAGGTGCTACCTCATTGTAGTTTTGATCTGCATTTCTCTAATAATTAGTGATGTTGAGCAGCCTTTCATGTGCCTCTTGGCCATCTGTATGTCTTCTGTGGAGAAACGTCTCTGTAGGTCTTCTGACCATTTTTGGATTGGGTTGTTTGTTTTTTTAATATTGAGTTGCATGAGCTGGTTATATATTTTGGAGATTAATCCTTTCTCCGTTGATTTGTTTGCAAATATTTTCTCCCATTCTGAGGGTTGTCTTTTCATCTTGTTTATAGTTTCCTTTGCTGTGCAAAAGCTTTTAAGTTTCATTAGGTCCCATTTGTTTATTTTTGTTTTTATTTCCATTACTCTAGGAGGTGGGTCAAAAAAGATCTTGCTGTGATTTGTATCAAAGAGTGTTCTTCCTATGTTTTACTCTAAGACCTTTATAGTATCCGGTCTTACATTTACATCTTTAATCCATTTTGAGTTTATTTTTGTGTATGATGTTAGGGGTGTTCTAATTTCATTCTTCTACATGTAGCTGTCCAGTTTTCCCAGCACCACTTACTGAAGAGGCTGTCTTTTCTCCATTGTATATCCTTGCCTCCTTTGTCATAGATCAGTTGACCATAGGTGCATGGATTTATCTCTGGGCTTTTTATCCTGTTCCATTGATCTGTATTTCTGTTTTTGTGCCAGTACCGTATTTTCTTGATTACTGTAGCTTTGTGGTACAGTCTGAAGTCAGGGAATCTGATTCCTCCAGCTCCGTTTTTCTTTCTCAAGATTGCTTTGGCTATTCGGGGTCTTTTGTGTCTCCATACAAATTTTAAGATTTTTGTTCTAGTTCTGTAAAAAATGCCATTGGTAATTTGATAGGGATAGCATTGAATCTATAGGTTGCTTTGGGTAGTATAGTCATTTTCACAATATTGATTCTTCCAATCCACAGACATGCTATATCTCTCCATCTGTTTGTGTCATCTTTGATTTCTTTGATCAGTGACTTATAGTTTTCTGAGTACAGGTCTTTTACCTCCTTAGGTCGGTTTATTCCTAGGTATTTTATCCTTTTTGTTGCAATGGTGAATGGGATTGTTTCCTTAATTTCTCTTTCTGATCTTTCATTGTTAGTGTATAGGAATGCAAAAGATTTCTGTGCATTAATTTTGTATCCTGCAACTTTACCAAATTCATTGATTAGCTCTAGTAGTTTTCTGGTGGCATCTTTAGGATTCTCTATGTATAGTATCATGGCATCTGCAAACAGTGACCTTTGTACTTCTTCTTTTACAATTTGTTTTCTTTCTTTCTTTCTTTTTCTTCTCTGATTGCCTTGGCTAAGACTTCAAAAACTATGTTGAATAAGAGGGGCGAGAGTGGACATCCTTGTCCTGTTCCTGATCTTAGAGGAAATGGTTTCAGTTTTTCACCACTGAGAATGATGTTTGCTGTGGTTTGTCGTATATGGCCTTTATTATGATGAGGTAGGTTCCCTCTAGGCCCACTTTCTGGAGAGTTTTTATCCTAAATGGGTGTTGAATTTTGTCAAAAGCTTTTTCTGCATCTATTGAGATGATCATATGGTTTTTATTCTTCAATTTGTTAATATGGTGTTATCACATTGATTGATTTGCATATATTGAAGAATCCTTGCATCCCTGGGATAAATCCCACTTGATTGTGGTGTATGATCCTTTTAATGTGTTGTTGGATTCTGTTTGCTAGTATTTTGTTGAGGATTTTTGCATCTATATTCATCAGTGATATTGGCCTATAATTTTCCTTTTTTGTAGTATCTTTGTCTGGTTTTGGTATCAGGGTGATGGTGGCCTTGTAGAATGAGTTTGGGAGTGTTCCTTCCTCTGCACTTTTTTGAAAGAGTTTGAGAAAGATGGATGTTAGCTCTTCTCTGTGTTTGATAGAATTCACCTGTGAAGCCATCTGGTCCTGGACTTTTGTTTGTTGGAAGATTTTTCATCACAGTTTCAATTTCATTATGTGTGATTGGTCTGCTCACAGTTTCTATTTCTTCCTGATTCAGTCTTGCAAGGTTATACCTTTCTAAGAATATGTCCATTTCTTCCAGCTTGTCCATTTTATTGGCATAGAGTTGCTTGTAGTAGTCTCTTATGATGCTTTGTATTTCTGCAGAGTCTGTTGTAACTTCTCCTCTTTCATTTCTAATTTTATTGATTTGAGTCCTCTCCCTCTTTTTCTTGATGAGTCTGGCTAATGGTTTATCAATTTTGTTTATCTTGTCAAAGAACCAGCTTTTAGTTTTATTGATCTTTGCTATTGTTTTGTTTGTTTCTATTTCATTTATTTCTGCTCTGATCTTTAAGATTTCTTTCCTTCTTCTAACTTTGGGTTTTGTTTGTTCTTTATCTAGTTGCTTTAGGTGTAAGCTTAGGTTGTTTATTTGAGATTTTTCTTGTTTCTTGAGGTAGGATTGTATTACTATAAACTTCCCTCTTAGAACTGCTTTTGCTGCATCCACTAGGTTTTGGATTGTTGTGTTTTCGTTGTCATTTGTCTCTAGGTATTTTTTGATTTCCTCTTTGATTTCTTCAGTGATCTCTTGGTTATTTAGTAACGTATTGTTTAACTTCCATGTGTTTGTGTTTTTTACGTTTTCTTCCCTGTAATTGATTTCTAATCTCATAGTGTTGTGGTTGGAAAAGATGCTTGATATGATTTCAGTTTTCTTAAATTTACCAAGGCTTGATTTGTGACCCAAGATGTGATCTATCCTGGAGAATGTTCTGCGTGCACTTGAGAAGAAAGTGTATTCTGCCACGTTCAGGTGGAATGTCCTATAAATATCAATTAAATCTATCTGGTCTATTGTGTCATTTAAAGCTTTTGTTTCCTTATTAATTTTCTGTCTGGATGATCTGTCCATTGGTGTAAGTGAGGTCTTAAAGTCCCCCACTATTATTGTGTTACTGTCAATTTTCTCTTTTATAGCTATTAGCATTTGCCTTATGTATTGAAGTTCTCTTATGTTGGGTGCATATATATGTATAATTGTTATGTCTTCTTCTTGGATTGATCCCTTGATCATTATGTAGTGTCCTTCCTTGTCTCTTATAACGTTCTTTATTTAAAGCCTATTTTATCTGATAAGAGTATTGCTACTCCAGTTTTCATTTGATTTCCATTTGCATGGAATATCTTTTCCATCCCCTTACTTGCAGTCTGTATGTGTCCCTAGGTCTGAAGTGAGTCTGTTGTAGACAGCATATACATGTGTCTTGTTTTGGTATCCATTCAGCGAACCTGAGTTTTTGGTTGGAGCATTTAATCCATTCACATTTAAGGTAATTATTGATAAGTATGTTCCTATTACCATTTTCTAAATTGTTTTGTGTTTGTTTCTGTAGGTTCTTTTCTTCTCTTGTGTTTCCCACTTAGAGAATTTCCTTTAGCATTTGTTGTAGAGCTGGTTTGCTGGTGCTGAATTTCTTAGCTTTTGCTTGTCTGTAAAGCTTTTAATTACTCTGTCGAATCTGAATGAGATCCTTGCCGGGTAGAGTAATCTTTGTTGTAGTTTCTTCCCTTTCATCACTTTAAATATATCTTGCCACTCCCTTCTGGCTTGTAGAGTTTCTGCTGAGAAATCAGCTGTTAACCTTACGGGAGTTCCCTTGTATGTTATTTGGCATTTTTCTCTTGTTGCTTTTAATAATTTTTCTTTGTCTTTAATTTTTGTCAATTTGATTACTATGTGTCTCAGCGTGTTTCTCCTTGGGTTTATCCTGCCTGGGACTCTGTGCGTTTCCTGGACTTGGGTGGCTATTTCATTTCCCATGTTAGGGAAGTTTTCGACTATAATCTCTTCACATATTTTCTTGGGTTCTTTCTCTCTCTCTTCTCCTTCTGGGACCCCTGTAATACGAATGTTTTTGCGTTTAATGTTGTCCCAGAGGTCTCTTAGGCTGTCTTCATTTCTTTTCATTCTTTTTTCTTTATTCTGTTCCATGGCAGTGAATTCCACCATTCTGTCTTCCAGGTCATTTATCTGTTCTTCTGCCTCAGTTATTCTGCTATTGATTCCTTCTAGTGTATTTTTCATTTCATTATTGTATTGTTCATCTCTGTTTGTTCTTTAATTCTTCTAGGTGTTTTTTAATTCTTCTAGGTCTTTGTTAAACATTTCTTGCATCTTCTTGATCTTTCCCTCCATTCTTTTTCTGAGGTCCTGGATCATCTTCACTATCATTATTCTGAATTCGTTTTCTGAAGGTTGCCTATCTCCACTTCATTTAGTTGTTTTTCTGGGGTTTTATCTTGTTCCTTCATCTGGTACATAGTCCTCTGCCTTTTCATTTTGTCTATCTTTCTGTGAATGTGGTTTTCTTTCCACAGGCTGCAGGATTGTAGTTCTCTTTGTTTCTGCTGTCTGCCCTCTGGTGGATGAGGCTATCTAAGAGGCTTGTGCAAGCTTCCTGATGGGAGGGACTGGTGGTGGGTAGAGCTGGGTGTTGCTCTGGTGGGAAGAGCTCAGTAAAACTTTAACCTGCTTGTCTGCTGATGGGTGGGGCTGAGTTCCCTCCCTGTTGGTTGTTTGGCCTGAGGCGACCCAGGACTGGAGCCTAGAGGCTCTTTGGTGGGGCTAATGGCAGACTCCGGGAGGGCTCACGCCAAGGAGTACTTCCCAGAACTTCCGCTGCCAGTGTCCTTGTCCTCCTGGTGAGCCACAGCCACCCCCCACCTCTGCAGGAGACCCTCCAACACTAGCAGGTATGTCTGGTTCAGTCTCCTATGGGGTCACTGCTCCTTCCCCCTGCGTCCTGATGCACACAGTACTTCGTGTGTACCCTCCAAGAGTGGAGTCTCTGTTTCCCCTGGTCCTGTAGAAGTCCTGCAGTCAAATCCCGTTAGCCTTCAAAGTCTGGTTCTCTAGGAATTCCTCCTCCCGTTGCCGGACCCCCCGGTTGGGAAGCCTGATGTGGGGCTCAGAAGCTTCACTCCAGTGGGTGGACTTCTGTGGTATAAGTGTTCTCCAGTCTGTGAGTCACCCACTCAGCAGTTATGGGATTTGATTTTATTGTGATTGCGCCCCTCCTACCGTCTCATTGCAGCTTCTCCTTTGTCTTTGGATGTGGGGTACCTTTTTTGGTGAGCTCCAGTGTCTTCCTGTTGGTGGTTGTTCAGCAGTTAGTTGTGATTCCGGTGCTCTTGCAAGAGGGAGTGAGCACACATCCTTTTACTCCGCCATCTTGAACCAATCTCTCCAGAAGCTGCAGACTTTTTAATGCCTAGGTTTCAGGACTCTCATAATGTCACTCCCTCACATTCTTTTGGTCAAAGCAAGTCACAACCAAGTCTCTTGGTATGAGGAACCAGAACCCACCTTTTGACAGGAGGAACTGTAAAAGGTTGTGGCTGTGATTTATAATCCCCCACAAACCTAAAAGTTAAAGCAAGTCATATCTAAAATTGTGTTTCTATCTACTGTAGATCTAGCTTTTATATCAATTCCGTTAGATTTGTTTATATTTAAAGCATTGGTTTGTCCTTCAAGTGCTGTCTGCACTTTCTAGTCCAGAATATTGACCAAGGATTAGCATAGTTTTGAATACAATCAAGATTTCTTAAACACCATTTGAAAACCATTAATGGCAAATTTATATTATCATTCTGAAATAATGCTTTCATTTAGTAGATTTTGTTTGCTTTCTTTGAATTTTCACTTGAGATTCCAAAGATTCCATTTGTGATTAATTTTTTCTAAATGGTACTATGGCCTGCCACATTAACCTAGATTGTTGTCAGGTATCTTCATCAACAGGATTTAATAAGTAATGTTCTCCTTTTTACTCTCGATGCCAAAATCTTGGCTCCCTGTCCACAAATGCTGAATGAAAAATACGGAGACAGAGTTTGGAGGAAGTAGAAAAGAGTAGCTTTATTCCTTTTCCCAGACAAAGGGGTAACACAGCAGGGTAGCACCTCAAGAGCTGTGCCCCTTCCCTGGGTTATAGGGGAAGTTTGTATAGCCTGGGGCTCGTGGTCTAGGGTAGGTGATAAGGCTCAAAGTAATGAAGGTCTTGCATTTCTTTTCTTCTGCAAATTCATGGCCAAAGCTGGCATCAGGAGGCTCAGACACTGGGACTGGTGACAGTGATTATCAGCCCGTGACCTTCTTTCTGAAATGAAGAGTGCTACAAGGGAGTATAGGGGGAGAAGAAATGCCAGGTGCAAAGGGTAATTTGTATGGAGTCAGAGAGTAATCAGCTTTGTGAAGGACAAGTCTAGCTGCGAGTGTTTGTTAGTAGTAACAGCTAAAGAATAACCAAGATTGCTTAACTCTTTCAGGCCTGTTTATGTTGTTTTCCCAGCCTATTCATTGTTTCCTTATTTTCCTTGTTTATCAGAAAACAAAAGTCTCATTTCTATTTTTGCTGCAACACTCTCATAATTGTTTAGTACCATCTCCTAGTCAAAATGTTTTCACCAAAAAAGATATTCAAGCATTAAGAAATAAAGCTTAATTTTTAAAGTTCTTTTATGCTTTAATCACTTCATGTTTGAGACTTAATTTAACTGACCATATATTAGAACTTTGTTTTGTTTTTTTTCTAGATCAAAAATTTCCAAAATCCCAAATAGAGCAAATTCCAAATCCATACTATTGTACTATACCATTACTTTGTATACTATTACTTTTTGTAACTTCTATACTATTTATACTATATTGCTTTATAACTATTACTTGACTACTACTATATTATTACTTTAATGTAACATCACCCACTATCATCTAAACTTTTATATATACTATATTACAGGTATGCATTAAAACCAATGAAGTTTAGTTACTGGAAATGTAAGAACCTTTTTATTAGCACAGTCTTGCTTATTACCTCATGTCACATTATAAATATGGTACAGCAGTGGGAGAGGGTCATGGTGTTATACCATAACAGGATAAAGTCAAAGCTTGATTTGAGACAGTGGCCTATAAAAGAAATGTCCTTGAATTGAAAATGCACATCAGTAATGTTTCTTTTGAAAGCATCGATCAGTATGTCCATTTAGGTTTGAATATTTTTCCGCATGTGGTCCATTTTCTTTCAGTCTACTTCAAATTACCACGCAAGGAGATATGGTGTTCGTGCAGCCATGCCAGGATTCATTGCAAAAAGACTCTGCCCACAACTTATTATAGTGCCCCCAAACTTTGACAAATACCGAGCTGTGAGTAGAGAGGTAAGTCTGATGTCTCACCCCTACTTATAGCCTTCTGCTGATTTCCTATCATCTACAGAGTCAAGTCCAAATACTGTAGCACATCAGAATTTAGCCTTAACTTATCCCTTTAAGTCTCCCTTCTACCATTTCCTCAGCTTATATGTCAAATACTGAGCTGCATATGTGTCCAGAATACACTCTTCTATTTCCCAGTTCTTTGCTTTTCCATGTGTTTTTCTGTCTGCATAGAAAACTCTTATCTCCCCAGAAAACTCTGAATTGCCTTAATTATAACCTAAATTAACTTTAGCTATTTTTCTGTTAATGTGCAATGTACATTTTCTTCTAGAATCACCTTATATTTATAATCTACAGAATTAATTCCAAGTCATTAATTCCACTCTCTTTTCTGAATAAATTTTTATCAATGTTTTTAAACAGTAACAAAATTAACTTATTTTGATTAGCTGCTCTCCTTGCCCCATAATCTAGGGAAGGTGCTTATGAGCATTTAATATCCAGAAGGCTGTAATCAAAGAAAAAGGGGAATAATCTATTGCTTTGAAAAGGTCCTCTGAAAAATAAAGATTTGATTATTCACTAAAATAGCCTAAACTGCCATGTATGAAAAACTGCCCTTTTCTCTAATTGTGGTAACAACTGGACTATCATGCCACTGCTAAAACTTCAGTCATAAATTGAAATTTTAGTATATGACATCAAACATTTTTAGACTACTGTGGCAAAATGCAGTGTGTTAAAGACTACTGTCTGAATTGAAACATTTAAAAACTCTGGCCTCCCACTTATTGCCATTTAGTCTCGTAAATTGTCTTTAGATTCACTCTTCTTATTTGTATTCCACCTCATTTCCCCTAGAAGTGAAACCTCCCCCAAATCAAAATGATACTCCACCCCCAGTTTTTTTAAAGTTTTAAAAAATTCTTTCAAAAACAGCCTGTGGAAGCAAGTGCTTTTGTGCCTACATCTGCAGAGGTGGTGGGGAAGGGAAAGCACGTTCACACAGGTTACTGCTTATCTGTTTTACTGTATTCTTAAGTAGAGATAAAATGCCAACCATAAATATTATAAGCTTTTAGTAAGTTTGAAAATCCTTCAAAGACTTCGTAAGAATTTTTTTACATTCTACTTTAACTCAGTAAAACTTCTGACAGTATGACAATGAGAATTAAATTGTTTTTAGTTCTCTTTAGTTATTTACATAAGATGGAGAAACCTTTCTTCAAATTCAATCAGGGTCTAACTAGTTATTTGCAGATGACAAATGGACTCTTATCTGTAAATAAACTACAGTGCAAATTCACTGATTATAAATGCATTAATATTTATGGCTTGGTTTAAACGTTTAAGAAGAAGCCATTTTTGTTTTATCCAAAAAGAATGGAATAGCTTTAACTGCTCTCCAAGCCTAAGTGCTTGATTTTTACTGGAGTCTGTCTATTTTTGTTCTTAAAGCAATATCCTATGTAAAGGAAGTTCGTGAGTATTCCTTGTCTCCAGAGAGTACTTCTCATTCAGAATAATCTTAGTTGGCTGCCAACTACAGACCTTCCAGAGTTTCATTTTCACTAGAAAGATTCCATTTGAGCACATTGTAGAATTGGTTTCTTCTACAAGAACAAAACTAATTAAGGTACTCTCTAAGTAAAGCTTGGCCAAGTTTTATGTCACCATTTTCTAAAATTAGCTTTGACTCAGCTGTTCATAATTATATTAAGCTAAAATGCTTTCTTTTTATAAAACATCAAAAAAAAGTTTTCTCATGATACGGCAGACAGCTTTTAAACACTAGGTGAAACATAATATAATTCAGCAAGTATGTTTTTCTAATATACATATTATTTTGGCAACCAGTTCCTCTAATTTCAGCTAATACTTCAGTGGTTAAAAAAAATTCATACTTTCATATAATAAAACTATCTTATATAAAAGGCATTTCTGGAATCGTGCAGAGATTCTGATCTCTTTACATATTTCTTTTATCCCAAGATGCAACTCCAGACTTCTCCCCATCATTTAATATAGACACAGACTTACACTACAGATTTTGTCATCTTTTCCATTCTAAATCCTGATTTTTGTTTTCTGAATGGATACATGCATTAATGTGTGTACTGAGTGGAGTTTGATGGACATATTATAATTAATTGGAGTAGAACTACTTTCTAAAGCAACATAATACCTTCATGTAAGATTATTCCTTTTTAAAATGAACAAAAACGGGCCTTTCTCACCTTCTGAGATGACCCACACTCTGTCTGTGGAGCGTGTCTCTCTCTAAACAAGTCCACTTCGGGACTTCCCTGGTGGCGCAGTGGTTAAGAATCTGCCTGCCAGTGCAGGGGACATGGGTTCAATCCCTGGTCTGGGAAGATCCCACATGCTGCGGAGCAACTAAGCCCATGAGCCACAACTACTGAGTCTGTGCTCTAGAGCCCACGAGCCACAACTACTGAGCCCGTGCACCACAAGTACTGAAGCCTGCAAGCCTAGAGCCTGTGCTCCACAACAAGAGAAGCCACCGCAATGAGAAACCTGCACACCACAACGAAGAGTAGCCCCCACTCGCCACAACTGGAGAAAGCCTGCGTGCAGCCAGGAAGACCCAGCGCAGCCCAAAAATAAATAAATAAATAAATAAAATTTAAAAATAACTAACTAAATAAATAAATCCACTTCTTACCTAAAAAAAAGAAAGAACAAAAATGATCGTAAAAGGTAAGGGAGAGCAGTATCCTATTGTTTCCACTTCTGCTTTTGACTTGCCACATAAAATTATGTTGCTTAACCATTTTTTCTGGGCCTATCAGAATGATGTTGTTGTTTATTTGAATCACTTATTATATATAGATATAGGTGGCTAAATAGAGATTGTATCAAATGAAGCTATTTCATGGTCTTCTGCCTTTGTGATCTATTTTAATACAAAAGAGAATTTGGACAAACTTACCCTAGCAGTAAATTATTTATTCTCTAAATCCATGAGCTATTGATTATAGAATTCTTACTATAGTTGCAAAGTAAGAATATTAATGTTTCTTATCAGCTGTATGGGGCACGTTTTGCTTTGGCAGCAAAATTAAACCATTTTGTTCCTTTCGAAGGTTAAGGACATACTTGCTGATTATGATCCCAATTTTATGGCCCTGAGTCTTGATGAAGCCTACGTGAATATAACAAAGCATTTAGAGGAAAGACAAAATTGGCCTGAGGACAAAAGGAAGTATTTCATCAAAACAGGGAACTCTCTAGAAAATGGTAAGCAATTTATTAGAATGCTCAGACTAAAAACAAACAAACAAACAAACAAAAAATCCTTTGAATTAACCAGTTAACTCATTAGGATGCATAGGTGTGGGACTAAATATAGCTTTATTATGAAAAAGTATTAAAAATGAAAAATCAGGGAATTGCCTGGTGGTCCAGTGGTTAGGACTCCACGCTTTCCACTGCAGGGGGCACGGGTTTGATCCCTGGTCGGGGAACTAAGATCCCACAAGCTGCACGGCACAACCAAGTGGGTTTTCTGAGATAAATGTGTGGAATGCCACTTTTAAACCAAATGAGAGTGTTAAATCTCTAGACTTTAAGAGTGTGCAGAGTCCCTAAACAAAGTAATTTCATAGCAGTTTTTTCCGTAAGATATAACTAACCAGGGGTTGGATTGCCTTGAATCTGAGGAGGTTCTTTGTTTATGGTGGCCTTTTTATGTAGCTGTTAATAGAAAGTAGATTCTTTTTTATTTAGCCTCGAACATATCAAAACACTGGATGGAGTTTTTTTTTCTTTATTTCCCAAATTTTCTATAATCTGTTTATACAGTGATTACTGTTCTTAACCTTGCGGAAATTAATGACTCCCCAACTCCCTTCTTGGCCTTAGATCTTATTTTGATTCTTTTTATATATAATGAAACAAGTTTTATGACCCCAAGGTTTTTTTCAAATGAGCCCCTTATTACCTACCCAAAACAATGCCAAAAATCATGCAGATAATACACGTACTGCTTTCAGTCCTCTGTCAGAGGTGTGATTACTTCAAATGCCAGCACTGCCCTGGACCCCTGAGCAAAGTTCACCTGGATGAAAAGGTAGAAATAGAGGGTTTGCTCAAAACCCATAGCCACGTTTCATGTGTACAACTCATTAACTGCTTCAGGGGGGACAGGCTGTGGTGGGGAAGCTCTTTGTAACTTTCTCTGAAGCAAAAATGGTGGATCCTCAATGCCATAAAATTCTAACTTTACCATTGTTTGGGGCTCACATCTTTGGAGCAAATTTAGTATGGACATCAAATCATAATTTTATTACCTTACTTAGAGCTCTAATGGGGTAGGTCTCTCTCTTTAAGAGAAACATTAAACAATAAACAAACATAATTTCTGGACACAGAGGCTTGGAGCAAAAGGTTTTTTGCTCTTAGTATAACTTTATTGTTTGAGGAAGTGACACACAAAGTCTAATGTCACTTTGCTTAAAATCTTACTTTGTTAGTTCCTTACTTTTCACAGGAGAAAGGAGGGGAGCCATTAAATAGTTATGTCAAAGCATCCCCTGAGGGTCTCCTATAATAATTACTTTCACAATATGTTATAAAAAAATTATATTGGGACTAAGGTAAATATTTTCATTCTCTACTAATGTTCTTTTCATTTACTATATGTCCACACTCATTATGAGGATGTGAATTTTTAATATCTGTTGCTTTTAACATATTTATTTATGTACTTTCCTCTTCATGTATTTCATATTCTTAAGCAATTTAAATAGTTTAACTTTTTTTTTTCATATATAAGTGCCTGTGGGCTGGACTTTCAGGCATGTCTGATTTCACATTATGCCCAGGGAAGCTGTCAGCAGTGAGTTGGAGTCATGGCAGGTGGTTGATACATCTTCCTCTAAAGTCCAAGGGATTTTTCTGCTGTTTGCCCCTTTTCTAAAAGGTGCAGTCTGTAAAGAAATAAAATAATAGTTATTATTATTTTATGTTTATTCTCTCATAAATCTAGATGGTGCCAGGCAATGTAAAAAACTAAAATACTGTACTGTATACTTTTTAGCACTTGCCATCCAGATGGGATCTTAATCCTACTGTTTCAAATTATAAGAAACCTTACTTTTATATGCTGATCACCTCAGTTATGAGGCTTATAAAGATATTTCTTTCAGAAAGCAAATAAAAAACCACTTCAGCAGTTGGTTGCATAGCCAGGCCTCACAGAGAAGTAGACAGATTGAAACGATAACTACACCATTCAGCAGCGGCTCTAAACAATGAACCTGAAAACAGCATGCTTTGCTTTCTACTGTAGTGTCGTACTATCAGTGACTCACCTGAGGGTAGTGTGATAGAAGCATGAGGTACAAAACATGGCATAAGGAACTGCAGAAGGAGGTTGTGAACGTGCCTTACGTGGCCTGCAGGTTTTCCGTAGCTCTTTACCTTGACTTTCACACATCTAGTTGGGAAAAAGAGGGTCCAGGTAAATACCATTTCAGCTGTGCCTTAGTGTTAATCCCCCTGAATTGCTCTGCATTTTAAAACCAGATAATGGAAAATGAAAGGAACTAAAGTACATAAATAACAGCTAGTGTAAGTTTGAAAATAAGGCTTGTTTTGTATATGGCCTGGGAATTCAGATTTGGAAAATATCTGTCTGTAACTTAATTCATATTACATACTTAAAAATTTGAAACTAATTAGGTGTCTGTCATTTTATTTATATTATCTTTATAAAATCTTTCGAAAAGGCCAACTTCATTTTTTAAGTATATGTGCCTTGAAACTAGAAATTTAATTTTTGCATCTGTATTTACCTTAATTTGGAAAACATTTATATGTAATAAAATTATGAAATGGATGAGAAAGCTCTGTTGTTAATCTTAGTTTTTATAAATTTTACACTTCAACTGATTTCTCTTCCATTAAGCCTGGAAAGTAAAGTCTTCAATAGATTTGTTCATAAGGACATTTTTAGTATCTGTATAGATTTAAGTGTATTTCACAGTTCATTTATGAAAAATGCAACTAAAATGAGATAATAACCAGATTAGTTTTTTTACTGTACTTTTTAATATTAATATTAGTTTACTGCCTTTTGATAATAACAAAGGCTTCTCGTTCTTAAACTTGGACCATGGTTAATCTGATTAGACCTTAAGAATTTATATATTTAAAGAAATATAACTTCCAGAAGTAATTTCTATTTATTTCAAATGTGCTCTTAGTAAAAGTGATACTTTATAAACAAACAAGTCAAAATTAAAATCAGCATTTGAAAGAAGAAAATTCAGATTATTTAACATTTGAAAAGTTCTTCCATGAATGAAAAAAATTTTTAGGCTTTTTTCCCCCTCCAAAAGCAAAATTTATCTTTCAGGCATAATTGCTCTATGTTGCTTAACGCCTTTTTCCTTATTCCTAAATTCTAATTTAAGAAGGTTCTTTTTTTCCTCTAGAGATGAGTAAAGGAAAAAAACCTTTCATCTTTTTGAGAAAAAAGTACTGTGAATCTAATTCCAATTCTGGGTTTCAATTAATTTCAGTACAAAAATTAGTGAGATTTACATAAGATATTTCGTTTTAAAATGTATACAATGGAAATGGATAATATTCCTTTTAAGAAAAACTTAGAATCAGTGTTTTCTTTGGTAAACAGTTAAAAATATAAATGCTGACATTTCTGATCTTGGTTCTTAGAAAGAAAACTAAACTAGATTTGTTTTGTCTTTAGAGAGACTGTAGGGAAACCTAATTTGTGAAGTATGTAATTTTTAAAATGAAGATGAATTACTGTTCCTGTTTCTAATTTAGATAAACCAGGAAAGGAAGTTAATAAACTGCATGAGCAGGAACGATCCATCTCTCCTCTACTTTTTGAAGATAGTCCTCCTGATTTGCAGTCCCCAGGAAGTCCTTTCCAAGTGAACTTTGAAGAACTGAATAATCTTCAAATACTCCAAAACTCAATTGTTTTTGGAACATCAGCTGAGGAAGTGGTAAAGGAAATTCGTTTCAGAATCGAGCAAAAAACTACACTGACAGCCAGTGCAGGTACTTAAAAGGATATTGATGTTTCCAATAGTTATAATTTTCAGACTAGCTAACATAGTGTAATATTAGTAGTTTCTCACTGTAAAGTATAGAGTAACATTTTACTTAGCTGTTTTTTTATTAACTTCTGACAATTCACCTATTCAGAATACCGTGAACCTATAGGTAAATTGGAATTAAGCACAAAAGCCCATGTGTCCAAAGCAAAAACTTATCATAAAGCTCATGTAGCTATCTTTTTTGAAACACAAAATATATTTTAATTGGTTTTGGACATAGTACTTTGTTTTCCCTTTGAAGACTTACAGTGCAAGAGAGACCACAGATGACCACACAAAATATGGATGAGACAGGAAAAAACACGAACTAGCAACATAGCAATCTAGGATCATCTGGTGAAGGGAAAAAGAGCTTTACATATACCAATAACTCATGAGGGTATCACTGTGTCTTAGCATAGAAACTGATATTCATGAGGACCCTAGATTATCTTAAGAAAGCCATAGTATGATTGGGTTAGTCTTTTCTTCCTATGCCAAAGCATGAGAATAAGTAATAAATTTTAGAAAGATGTGTATAAAAATTGAACTATTTGATGATCATAGTTGAATATACCTATTTCAAGTTATCTTAATCATTAAGACACCTAGAAATTATAAAACACCTCTCTGAAAAGGGGTAATTTGCTTTGTGAGTAGCATAAAAAAGGATACACGCATTTCATTATCATTGTTTTAAATATACTGGAAACAGAATCTTTGATTTTTTTTTTTCTTTATGTGGATAATCTATACAGAAGACCTTTTCAAAGAGTAAACATCCATCCTAAATTATATGCTCGATCTTTTCTGTAAGACAGCCCTGTATTCCTACTAAATATAGTAAGTAAACTAATAATATCACTTAAACTCAGAAATTACTCTTAGACTTTAAAATACCATGGAGATTTAAATATTCCTCATTTCTGCTGTCACAATAACTAATACAATTCCTTTTCCTAAAACCATAGCAAGCCCTGGGGAGATAGATAGTAATCAAATGTTATTTTTAAAGTAGCATTCCACATCATTTCAGATTTTTGCATTTAATTTTTTTTCTGTGTTGTTATCACATATTTTAAAATCATACATATCATGTTCTTTGAGTCATCAGAGTGTTCTTCTTTTAAGGCATTGCACCAAATACAATGTTAGCGAAAGTATGCAGTGATAAGAATAAACCAAATGGACAATACCAAATTCTTCCTAATAGACAAGCTGTGATGGACTTCATCAAGGACTTACCCATTAGAAAGGTGAACTTTTATGCAAAATTTGTCATCTATGTATATACTCGGTGTTCTGAAGAAATACTATTTAGGATGATAGTAATCATTCTTTCAGAAACTTTTAAAAATGATAGCTAACAAGCAAGAATGATAACGGATGATTTAATTTGGACTTGAAGAAATCTTTCTGTGAAATCCTAAAAGTGAGGTTTAGGAAGCTTATCTGTTGAAAAGTTTGTTGAAAAGATTTAGAATTTTAATTGTTTTTGACCAGAAAAAAAAAAACCCAAATACTTTACCATCTTTAAAATAGTAAAATGATCCCTCAGGAATTATAGAAAGGGTATATTTTATTATTTTTTTACAGTTTCTAGATTGTTCTGCATATATATGCTTTTTAAAAAATAATAATTGCACTATACACTATTTGATGTTCTAGGGCTTGCTTTCCTGACTCAGCATAGTGTATATTAGTGAATCTAAATAAACATTTTCAACGCTCAGAAGAAAGGCTATATCAAAATATATAATGTCTAATGACTCCTGAATAGCTTAGTATATATAAAATGTAGCTATAAAGCAGTGTTTTCCAATGTATTTTTAAGGTATGAATGGGTGTTCTGTTAAAAAACGTTCTGGGGTCAAAGAACTTTGGAATGTACCACCCTTGGTGGGTCACAAGAGATATTAGTTTATTGAAGGTTCATAATTCTTACAATACAAAAGTTCATTTAAAGTTTGTTTATCCTAGAAACAGACTCATAGTTACAGAGAACAAACTGGTGGTTTCCAGAGGGGAGGGGGTGGGGAGTTGGGCAAAATAGGTAAAGAGGATTAAGAGGTACAAACTTGGAGTAATAAAAAAAATGTCATGGGATGTAATGTACAGTATAGAGACTATAGTCAGTAATATTATAATAACTTTGTATGGTGACAGATGATTACTAGACTTATTGTGGTGATTGATTCATAACGTATATAAATGTTGAATCACTGTGTTGTACACCTGAAACTAATATAATGTACGTCAACTATACTTCAATTTTAAAAAATTAAAAGGGAATAAAAAGTTGTTTATCCTACCATTCCCCAAGTTTATATGACCACAGAACTCTTTTTTAAATGCTTTTTAAAAATTTCATGGAATTTAAAATTTTTAATTTTCATGGAACACTAGTTTAGGAAATATAGCCAAAAAGTAACTAAAGCTGTTCTCTTGTGTGACTTTTGAAACTAGGCACATTATTTATACATTTTATTAGTTATAAAATGTATGATGAGATTATAATATCACTTCTTATCTTAATTTTAAAATGTATTAATGATAAATTGATTCTTTTCTAGGTTTCTGGAATAGGAAAAGTTACAGAGAAAATGTTAAAGGCCCTTGGAATTATTACTTGTACAGAACTCTACCAACAGAGGGCATTACTTTCTCTCCTTTTCTCTGAAACATCTTGGCATTATTTCCTTCATATTTCCTTGGGTCTAGGTTCAACACACCTGGCAAGGTATCTGTATTTATAATTATTCTGCTTTTTCTTTATCATTTGCTGAAATAACAGTTTTCACCATTGAGATAGAGACTACAAGGATAACATGTTTTAAATTTCTTTTAGGCTAGCTCAATTCAGAATATAATTTTTGAATTAGAGTCAAAAGATTGGATGTGAGAGAAAAGGAAAAGAGGAGTAAAAAATCACTCCTAGGTTGTTGGCTACAGCAGTTGGATAGAGGGATAAGAGGAATGATGGGTGCTTTCTTTTCTGTACCTGCCTTGTTCTTTGTTCAGAACGTAAGAATACTGGTGATCAGATTGTGGAGGTAAGAAAGATGGCTCATACTCCAGAACTCACCCTTTAAGCAAGTAGACTTAACAATTCTTTGAAAGCCTTCATGAACTACCTGTATTTCTTCTCTTTTCCAGATTTGTAAATGATTCATTCATTCAGTACTGAGTACTTTGTGTTAGGCACTGTTCTAGGCACTGGGGATAATAGCAGTAAACAAGACAAAGTCCTGCCTTCATGGAGTTTGCAGAGTAGTGTGGGAAATAAAAAGTAACCAAATAAACAAATGGAGAAAGTAAGGCAGAGTGGGGGCGTAGACGTTGACTTGGGGGGTAAGAGATAGGGTTGACAGCGGTTCTCCAGAGGCAGAGACCTGAAGGGGCCAGCCATGCAAAGATCTAAGAGAAGAGGAAACGGCTAGAGGAGAGGCCCTGTGTTTCCTCCCTGCCACTCTTTCATCTGGGTCTTAAAAAGAAGGATCCCAGAGCTAGAAGGGTACACTGTTCAGGGTGGGTGAAAGGAAGGCACTAAAAACAAGAATGAAAATTAACACTGGGCACTATTTTTACCATTTTATTATCATCTTGTTAGCCTGCCCTCAGAATAACTCTTTTATATTCATATAGTTAAACTAAAGGAAAACAAGAAGATTACTGAGGAGGCATATAAAATAAGTTTGATTAACCAATTAGACCTGCTAAACCTTACAGAGATTGCAAGGCATGTGCTATTATTTTTCTCATCTCTCGTGCTCTTCATTCTTTCAAGTCCAGGTAGCTGACTTTGATCTTGAGTGGATATAATGAAAGATAAGAGAAAGACATCACAGTACTATAAATAATCCAGTATATGAAGGCAATGATAAATAAAACTTTCTTCTTTAATCCAAAAATTATCCTCTTTTTATTTCCATAGTGCTTGAAAACAATATAGTTTTTAATATAACATAGCACATATTAACCTGTGGTAGAGATGGAGGTAATGCTTTTAAGTGAAATTCATAGGTAATTTTTAACAATATAAAATAGCAAACTTACCTTCCCTTCTATCCACATTCTCTGTTTCCCTAATTTGCTTTGTTTTTTAATCTGTAGTACTTCTCCCCTTCTAACCTGTTCCATATTTACTGCTGTGTTTGTTTATTTGTCTCCCTCCACTAAGATATAAGTTTCTTTATAACTATTTTTTTTAACATTTATTGTATTTATTTATTTGGTTGCACTGAGTCTTACTTGTGGCAGGCGGGCTCCTTTGTTGTGGCGTGCAGGCTCCTTAGGTGTGACACGTGAACTCTTAGTTGTGGCACGCATGTGGGATCTAGTTCCCTGACCAGCGATCGAACCCAGGCCTGCTGCATTGGGAGCACGGAGTCTTAACCACTGTGCCACCAGGGAAGTCCCTAAGATATAAGTTTCTTAAAGGGAGGCACTTGGTCTGTTTTGTTCATTACTGTTATCTCCAAGGCCTAGAACAGTGCTTGATTCATAATTGGTTTGTGAAATATTAGGAAAATGAATAATCTACATGTCATTTCAGCTTTCTGGTTTTAACTACTCCTACCAGAGCAGCTAGAATCCAACCAAACTAGGTGGTTCAGATTTCCAATCATCATCCTATTGCTGTATGGCAAATTTTGACTGAGCTTCTATAGAGTGGTGTAAGTGAATAATAAATAGGCTATTATTAATGTACTAGGCCAAAAACTAGATAATGGATATTAAATTATTTAAAATTTAATTATATCTTATAACTGCAAGCCATTATGCTACTACCTTCTGTTGGTTTTTGTAAGTTGTGATTTTTTATATTCAGGCTTTTAATAGAAACAATTTATAATATCATCCTGTTTTCAAATTTGTTCTCTTTGATAGATGTAGACTTGATCCATCACACATGTAATTATATTAGCATATCTTTCTACATTCTTTGGTGATAGTTTTATTTTTAGATTAAAAAACTCACTGTGTTTCATGATGTATAAATTTTAATCTAAAACATTGAGATCTCTAAAGGGTAACTGATGTAAAATCATCTTGGTTAACTAAAAGAAAGTCAGTCTTCTTTGAGAAAGCAAATAAAAGCTTTTTTTTTTTTTAATTTCAAGGGATGGAGAGAGGAAAAGCATGAGTGTTGAGAGGTAATGTTTTGTTACTAATTATTCATAATTTGTATTATTTTAAACTAATTTTTAATTTTTAGTAAAATATCACTGAAATTTAAAAATCTATTTGCAAACCAAATAACAATTTTCAGCAGTTGACACTCCTACAGTAAATATTGCAGTGCAATGCTTTATTATCTTTGCTTGCTGTGTTCTCAATGGGAAAAAATTTAACTGCAGTTATTTTTTTAAATGTTGGTTTTGTTCCTATTCAGTGAAAACCAAGCGTTTTAGGATTCTAAATCTTAATTTCTAGGCTTATTTATAAGAAAAATTATACTGAATAGTTATTTGGGAAATTTAAGAAATGATGATGGAAATTCTTCCTGAAGTTCTTCAAATATTGATGAATAACCGCAGGCATCAAATAGTAAGATACTGATGAACGAGAGCTTAGGGGTGATCTAGTTCAGTGGTTTACAATCTTGTTTGAAGTCAAATGAAATCTTGATGAAACCTTATTGTTTTGGGAAATATGTCATTGTTTGAAAAGCCCCTCGCTTATCTCCTCAAAGAACCAAAGTTCCACTAAGACATTTAAGAACCACGGACCTAGTATAAGGTTGTGTTCATTTTGCACATATATTATTCATGATCAGAAAAGCTGAATGACTTTTTTTTTTAATTTTATTTATTTATTTTTTATACAACAGGTTCTTATTAGTTATCTATTTGATACATATTAGTGTATATATGTCAATCCCAATCTCCCAATTCATCCCACCACCTCCACCACCCCCCCTTTTCCCCCTTGGTGTCCATGTTTGTTCTCTATTTCTGCCTTGCAAACCGGTTCATCTGTACCATTTTTCTAGATTCCACATATATGTGTTTATATACGATATTTGTTTTTCTCTTTCTGACTTACTTCACTCTGTATGACAGTCTCTAGGTCCATCCACATCTCTACAAATGACCCAATTTCATTCCTTTTTATGGCTGAGTAATATTCCATTGTATATATGTACCACATCTTCTTTATCCATTCGTTTGTCGATGGGCATTTAGGTTGCTTCCATGACCTGGCTATTGTAAATAGTGCTGCAATAAACATTGGGGTGCATGTGTCTTTTTGAATTACGGTTTTCTCAGGGTATATGCCCAGTAGTGGGATTGCTGGGTCATATGGTAATTCTATTTTTAGTTTTTTAAGGACCCTCCATACGGTTCTCCATAGTGGCTGTATCAATTTACATTCCCACCAACAGTGCAAGGGGGTTCCCTAGAAAAGATGAATGACTTTTACAAGACAACACACTCAGTAAATGACTTTGATAAATATTACTGTTTTAGGCTGTGATTTACATAAAAGCAATCAAAGGAAAAGAGGGGGGAAAAGCATCCAAAAGTGAGATAGTATCGTCCTATTTAATGATTTTTTCTTCTATTTTGTCTTTTGTTATTGAGAACATTGCTCGCTGTACAAGAATATTAATATTAACTAACATTAATATTTCTTAAGAAAGGGCCACCAAAGCAATAGAAAAAAGTGAACAAAGATCTAATTAGTTAACAGAAAAGACGGTGCAAATGGCTTTATAAACATGTGAAAATAATCTCAGTCTCCGTATAATTTAAGAAATTCAGATTGAAAATTCTCTGAGATAGCATTTTTCACTAATCAAGTTGGCAAAGATGCACACTCTATTGACAAGACTATGGGAGTGAAAAAGCTATTAAACTCTAAAGGAGGGTGTACTAGTTTCTTATTGGTGGTATAACTAATCACCACAAATTTATTCTCTTACAGTTTTGAAGGTCAGAAGTCCTAAAATTAAGGTGTCAGCAGGGTTGCATTCCTTCCAGAGGCCCCAGAGGAGAATCCATTTCCTTACTAAAAGCTTCTAGAGGCTTCTTGCATTCTTTGGCTCACGGCCCCATTCTCTATCTTCACCTCTCACATTTTGTCTTTCTTTGACTCTTACCCTCCTGCCTCCTTCTTACAAGGACCCTTGAGATTACATTGGACCTACCTGGATAATTCAGGATAATCGCCCCATCTTAATTTAACCACATCTGTAAAGTTCATTTTACCATGTAAAGTACTAGATTCTGAGAGATTAGGATTTGAACATCTTCGGGGACCATTATTTTGCCTACCGCAGGGGGCAAGCAATTTGGCAGTATCTGTCAAGATCACAGATACGCATGTACTTTGGTCCCACAGTCCTTTTTCTAGGCATTCATTCCACTGGTGTAATCACATGTCATTTTACATGTATACCTGGTTATGCACTGCAATTTTTTGTGTGATAGCAAAAGATTGGAAATAAGTTTCTACAAATAGAGGATTGGTTAAATGATCTTACATCTTTAAATTAGAATTTATGCTGCCATATAAAAATGAAATTATTTACTTATAGGGAACTCTCACCAGGATGAATGAGAAAAGCAAAGTGGTAAATAATGTATCTAATATTCTACTGTTTATATAGGGGAAATGTTTGCTTGTTTGCTTTTATATGCATACAGTATTCTAGAGGAATAAATAATGAATAGGAAGCTGGCAATATTGGTTGCCTCTAGGGAAGAGAACTGGGTAGCTGGGAATAGTTAGAAGGGGGACTTTTCACTGAATGACTATTCAGGGTTTGATCGGGCTTTTTTACTTGTTACCCCACTCTCTCTTTAGTGTCTTTATGTTAATATGACCTTTCAATACCCTTGTGCAGATGAAGTCACAAGTTCTACATTTAATCTTACCAGCCCTCCGTTTCCGGTTGCCTATTAGATGACTTTATGTAGGTGCCACGAACCAACCCCTTAAATCTACTTGAAGATAATTCGCTTACAGAAAATACACATGCAGTAATTGGAATGTTGTTCTCATTTGTACTTTCTTAAGATAATCCTCTGTAGCAGAGTCTGTATACATATGTGTCCTAATGTTTTGTAAGTTTTGAGGGCCTTATCCTTATATGTTGGTGACTTTAATCATCTTTTAAAAAATATTGTAGAGAGCAAATGCACCTTTGCTAATCAGTTTAGCTATAAACAATCTTCCATTATTTAAGAAGATCTTGGATGTTTTTACTTAATCATATCTTAGTTCATCTGAAAACTTTATTCTGTACTGTAGAAAATATAACTTAATGCTAGGCCATTTACATGTACTATATCATTTCTAAAGTATACTGAATTGTAGTTTACTTTGTGCACCAAAATCATTCTTGCCTTTCTAGGACATTCAGTGAGATAAGTAAAGCAGAAGAACAGTACAGCTTGTGCCAAGAACTTTGCAGTGAACTTGCTCAAGATCTGCAGAAAGAAGGACTTAAGGTACTTTATTTTTATGCAGTGTTCTTAGTTTTCTAAATTTTTAATAGTAAAAAGCTACCTTAAACCAAGAGTTAGATTTTGCATTGAAATACAAATTGGGATGTGTCAGAAAAGAGAGTTCTTGTCCTCAGTAGAGACAAATTGAATTCTGACCCTTATCTGAGGCCTATGATGAGGTCATTTTATGAGAAGCAACTTACGAGGCTGGAGTGATTCCAGTATAATTCCAGAGAAGTTTATATTACCTTGGGAGTGCATTTGAATAAGTTCAAAATCAGAGTTATATTGGCAGTAAAGAATAAGGGATAGGGAAGGACTTCCCTAGAACTGTACTTGTTATAAATGCCTTTCCAATTATTCTTTAATGTCATTGTCAGGTAGACAGTGACCTTCTGGAATAGGCATTTTGTTTCAAGGCCTTAATCCAGGTTGCTTAACACATTGAGAACAAAACCTGGAAGGCTTTGAACTTTGTATTTTATAATCTTCACTCACAACAATCCATGTTTAGTATTTTTCCAACATTCTCAAAACAGAGGTAGAGTTATTACAAAGTATAATACAAAAGCAATAAAAAGTTATTACAAAGAAAGGGATATCTGATGAATATTTTCTTATAATCCTTCTCTGTTATACCTTAAATATATAGAGAGTTCTTTTTTAAAAATTTTTTAAATAAACTTTTAATTTTAGAATCATTTCAGATTTATAGAATAGTTACAAGGATAATATAGAGATTTCCAGTATACCCAGTTTCCCTCGTTATTAACATCTTATATTATCATAGTACATTTGCAAAACTAAGAAACTGACACTAACACATTTCTGTTAACTAAATCCAGACAGTATTTTTGTTTTACCTGTTTTTTTCCATTCATGTCCTCTCTTTGTTCCAGGGTTCAGTCCAGGAAACCACATTGCATTTAGTTGTCATGTCTTCCCAGTTTCCTCTAGTCTGTGACAGTTTCTCCGTATTTCCTTGTTTTTCATGACCTTGACAGTCTTGAGGGATACTAGCCAGGTATACTGCAGAATGTCTTCCAATCTGGGTTTGTCTGATGATTTTCTTATGATTAGACCAGGGTTATAGGTTTTTAGAAAGAATACCACAGAAATGAAGTATCCTTCTCATCACATCCCATCAGGGTATATGATAGCCACATGATGTCACAGGTGAGAATAACCATCCTCACTTGGTTAAAGTAGTGTTTGCTAGGCTTCTCCACTGTGAAATTACTATTTTTCCCTTTCCATACTCTGTTCTTTGGAAGTGAGTTAATAAGCCTAACCTACTCTCACAACCTCCAGGAGGTAGCAAAATATACATTACAAAATTTACTGTTTTAACTTTCTAAGTATACATTTTAGTGGCATTAAGTACATTCAGATTGTACAACCATCAACACTTTTGATCTCCAGAACTTTTTCATTATCCCAAAATGAAACTCTGTATCCATTAAGCAATAACTGTAAAGGAGTTCTAACACATAAATTTAACATAATATCTGGCATATAGTAGGCACACAATAAGTGTGAGCTGTCCAGAAGATCTTTTCAATGAGGTTCCTTCAGAAAGATTTTTTTTCCTATCTTTTTAGGTACTGAATTAACCTCAAAAAAAGATTCAGTAAAAAGAAAAGTAATCAGTTAACTTTGCCCTTTATATAAAAATCTTTTATAAAAAGTCAGTTGGAGAGAGAAGTAATAATTACTGACTAAAATGGGATTTTTAGATTACTTATGGATTTCAGTTATTCTTTATGACAATTTTCATTACCATGGTTTTTTTTGTAATTGTAATAGTTTATATTTAATGCCGTTTAATATATGTCAGGCACTGTTTTAGGGTCTTTATTTAATGAATGTTGATCTTTAACATTGAATGATCTCAACCCCAAAGAATTAAAATTGTAAGTTTAGTGTTTTGCCGTTGTAAGACCTGTCAACTAGTGTGTCATTGGAGTTCTTCCTTCCTAGAAATTTCTCTTATATAGAAACTATTATATGATGCAGTTGACAAACATAGGGAAGGGAGTGTGGATACAAAAACTCTATGATCAGCCCCTAGACCATTAAAGATTGAGTCATTATTTTATAACATAAGCCAAAATTGTGTTTGTTTTTGCTGTCTTTCATTAGTGTTTTGTTTAGGCACAGAGGGTAGGGCAACAACTCCTCCTCCTACAAAAGCTCCACGTTACCATGTTTTGTAAATAATTGATTATACTTCCGTACTCTGTGTACACAAGAGACCTTTCTGAATTTTTCTAACCTGTAAGATAACTTTTTTCTGGAAGTTAAAGAGCCATATATAATAATGTATTCTGTTTGTTACAGGGTAGAACTGTTACCATTAAGCTAAAGAATGTGAATTTTGAAGTAAAAACTCGTGCATCTACAGTTTCATCTGTTGTTTCTACTGCAGAAGAAATATTTGCTATTGCTAAAGAATTGCTAAGAACAGAAATTGATGCTGATTTTCCACATCCCTTGAGATTAAGACTTATGGGTATGACTTTTCTTCACTTGTTTTTCCTTAAATCTGCTAGACTTTTCCAAAGAATCAACTTGGGAAATATTCTCACCTCCATTTTATTTCTTAAACCTGTCTAGGAAGTTGTACTTATGCCACTGCCATTTTTCTTGGTTCTTAGAACCTGATGCATGTGAAGCCATGATCATTAGTTTAATTCCAGTAAGAACCAATTAAAGTCGTTCTTTTCCTTACTACTTACAGAAATCCTTGGGGTTAGGTATCTTTCAAAATTTTAAACTTTTCAGATTTTAGAAAACAAATTCAGTGCATGTTGAGTATATTATATAATACTCCTTTGGGATCTGAAGCAGCACTTCATGATCAAACACATTATTATTTCTGTAGCAAAACAAAAAAATATTCACACTGAGTTGTAAAGACTCTAAATAGTCTCACACCAATCTTGTCATCAATTACCATTTGTTGCTTACAATTTTCAGAGCTTTTTGGATTTCAGAATTACAGATAAGGGATTGTGGCACTATAAAACCACATTTCTAGCCATCACGTGGTAAAAAAAGACAAACAAACCATGTTTCCAAAGTGAACGAGTGAGAGAATGTTTAGGGATAAGCACTCCAAATGCCAACTTTACTGCTAAGAATGGGTCATTAGCCATACTTTCACATATGAAAGATAGCACACACTGAAGTCAATTTGAATAAAGTATGTTAACTAAAAGAGCTAAAGAGTGGATGTTAATAGCAGCTTTATTTATAATTGCCAAAACTTGGAAGCAACCAAGATGTCCTCCAGTAGTAGGTGAATGGAAATTGTGGTACGTCTGGACAACAGAATATTATTCAGCACATAAAAGAAATGAGCTCTTGGAGTAGAGGGTGGGGGAGAAGAAAAGAAATGAGCTGTCAAGCCATGAAAAGACATGGAGGAAACATATATTATTAACTGAAAGAAGCCAATCTGAAAAGGCTACATCCTATATGATTCTAATGTATGACATTCTGGAAAAGGCAAAACTATGGAGATACTAAAAAGATCAGTGGTTGTCAAGGGTGGGGGGAGGGAGGAATAGGCAGAGCACAGAGTATTTTTAGGGCAGTGAAACTATTCTGTATGATGCTATAATGGTGGATACTTATCATTGTACATTTGTCAAAACCCATAGAATGTACAACATCAAGAGGGAACCCTAAGGTAAACTATGAACTTTGAGTAATAATGTCGTGTCAGTATAGATTCATTGATTGTAACAAATGTACCACTCTGGTGTAGGATGTTGATAGTGGAGGAGGAGTGCATGTGTGGGACAGGTAGTATATGGGAACTCTCTGTACTTGCTACTCAACTTTGCTGAGAACCTAAAATTGCTCTAAAAAATAGTGCCTATTGCAAAAAAGGGAGCTAAAGAATCTATGCAATTGACTCCAATTAGTTACTCGATATTTAATGGTATCATGTGTCAGATATTAACTGAAAGACCTATATAATCATGCTAACTCCAGTAGATACTTACTATTTAGTATACCCAGCTTTATAAAGAAAGTTAATTTCTACTCATAATACCACCTTTGAAAAAGCATCCTTTAATTCAGAAAATACAGTGTTGCCTATTATTTTTGGCTAAATAGCCTTTTTCATATATGTTATAATAGTACTATGCAAAATGTCTTTATTGAATTTGAAATGGATTAATTATGGTTGGTTTAATTTAGGGGTGCGGCTATCTGGTTTTCCCAGTGAAGAGGAGAAGAAACACCAACAAAGGAGCATTATTGGCTTCTTACAGCCTGGAAACCAAGCCCTGTCAGCCACTAGGTGTATACTAGAGAAAACTGACAAAGATCAGTTTCTAAAACCTCTAGAAATGGCTCATAAGAAGAGTTTCTTTGACAAAAAACGGTCTGAAAGGAATTGGAGCTACCAGGACACATTTAAATGTGAAACTGTAGATAAACAAAGTTTACAGACATCACAATCCTTCCAAGTTTTAAAGAAGAGGATGAGTGAGAATTTAGAAACATTGGAGAATTCAGATAACTGTCATATATTTACCTGTCCTGTTTGCTTCAGGGAGCAAGGAAGCATCAGTCTGGAAGCCTTTAATAAACATGTAGATGCATGTCTTGATGGACCTTCCATCAGTGGAAACTCTAAAATGTCCTCACGTTCACATGCTTCCTCTACAGAAGTGAACGAGAAAGAAAACGTACATGATTCTGTTTCTCTCTGTGAGAAGCAGGATTATGAAACTCATCAGAAGAATACAGAGATCACATCAGTAGATTCTGTAGAGTTGGCAGAGACTACTGGTAATCCATCTAATACAGAAGGTGTAGATGCTCTAAGTAATAAGCACAGCAAAGAGGAATGTTCTAGTCTTCCAAGCAAATCATTTAATATGGAACACTGTCCTCAGAATTGTTGCACTGTTTCACTGGAAAATGAAGATGTTGCATCATTAAGAAGGAAAGAGCCCCTACAACCTTATTTATATGAAGTGATCAGTGACCAAGTCCTCGTTTGTCCTGTTTGTAACCTAGAACAAAAGACTTCAGATCTTACCCTATTCAATGTGCATGTAGATGTTTGCTTAAATAAAGGCATTATCCAGGAACTGAGAAAGGATAAGGTTAATCCAGTTAACCAACCCAAAGAAAGCACAAGTACTGGTGAGTTTACAGTTATTTTAAAGAACTTGATTTTCTAGGAATGTTTTATTAAAATTGAGATTGTTGTTAAATCTGAAACATACCTTGAAAGGGATAGTTCATGTACGCTGCCATTTAGGAAAATGTTAGTTACCTTACGATGGGTTAGAATTAGCTGAAGACATTAGATTTTAAATTTTGGGAAACCTCTGGTTTGGGCTTGATTTAGCACAGAATGAACTCAAAGGTTTAGGGAGCTGAGTGATCTAATCAAAACAGAAATTCCTTCAGCGAACACTTGCCAAGGCACAGTGGTAAATTAACTATAATTATATAGCCAGAAAGCCTCTTTAACTTGTTTTTTGGTAGTTCCGACTCTAACCCAACTTCAAAATCAGCTGTAATACTAATGAAACAAGTAAATTACAAAGAAATTATGCTATAAATTAGTTTCTGGTATATATAAATTCGAACAATGTAGTACTAAGGAGGTTTTTATTATCTTTAATCAGTCAACCTTAAGTCTTTAAATTTTTAGAAAGCTTTTCAATTATTTCATGTTATTCATTGTGGAATTTCTTCCCTCTAAAGATAACTCAGGCAAAGTACAGAAGATTGGAACAAAAGCAAACAGGTACGGCTAATTTGAGTTTTAACAAAGCTGGCTCTGAAATTGTTATATTTTGAGGTCTGATTTTTAAGAAATGTTAAAATTTGCTTTTAGAAATCATTAAGTAAAAGTTTTAAAATCAGTTATTTGCATAAACAATTTTTTAAATCTCTTCATGCATTTTATTATTTTATATTTTTTTGTTCTTTGTTTTGTAGTTCTTCATGCATTTTAATTGCATGTTCTTTCTTATTCCAGGCCAGGACTGATGACAAAGTACTCGGCATCAAAGAAAACAAAACCAAACAGTCCCAGACACACCCTTGATATATTTTTTAAATGAACGTTGAACATTTTATCATTAATTTTTGATTGAAACGTGTTACTTTATAATCAATGAATGTATTCTTCCTCATTCCAGGCTTACAGATTCATTGAGTGAAAGGCAAGTGCAATAAGCCCTCCCCAAATGACATTTCCTTTATATGAATTTGGAATATATACTAATTTACTTCTGTATATTTTTTTGATAACAATGATAATTTCACTTCCATTATACTTCAATTGGAAATCAGTCCTGTTAGAGATAATTTTAAAATGAGAAGTTAGGAATGGGATCAGGAAGTGATTTCTTTCTTTATTATGTTTTATAGTGAATATAAAAACTTACATTTATAAGGGCTCTCAGAAGTTCAGATTAACCTATTTTAGCATAAGAATTTTTCAGCACTTAACCACTTTGTTGGCACTGGACTGCTATGTTTGATCTTAGTATCTTCTATAACTTTGTATAATTATATTTTAGCTCCTAGTATCTTCAGATACCTCATGAACATTCATAATTAATACTTATCTTAAGTTCTATGAAGAGTATTAGCTTAGCAGAACTAGCATGAGTGGTTTTGTTACCTTCAGGAAAATAATGTCACAGTATTATTTGCTGTGTTAAAAGAATTTTTGTTTAAAATATGATTATTCATTTGATTTTTTTAATTTAAAATTTCTTTATCTAATGAATAAGCACTTGGTTCACTTTAAAAAAATATTTAGTCTAAGATTCAAGGTAATTATTTTCTTATCTAGGACTTTTAAATAGCAATATTTCATTTCTTGGCAGTTATATTTGTACTTTACACAAATCTGTAAAAAAGGATAAATTGTACACTCACCTCATTTTTATTATGACCTTCTAAAGAAGAATGTGCAATTCAAAAGATTAACGTGTGTTAAAACACCTCATTTATCTTAGTTATATTTCTATCATGTTTTCATTAATATTCACGGAAGAAGACAGCTTAACAGTAGTTAGCTTAAGTAGTTGCTCCAAATATTTTTGTGCTATCAATAGAGGAGTTTTTATCAAAAAAACAATTATTTAATTGAAACATGAAGATGGAACCCATTTTCTATTACTGCTTTAAGGAACTGAATCTTTTGTTCTCATATTTTTGTTTCTTTTCATATTTTATAGCTCATTACCTAAATGTATAAAGACAATGTTTTAGGAATAGTGTAAATTAGGATCTCGCACAACCTTTGGCCAAAGTGGTAATTTGACTTTAAATTACTAGATGGTTTAAAGTTAGGCTTAATGTTTATTAACATACCAATTTCATGCCTAATATTATTATATGCTATGGTGAATACCTGATTGTAGAGCTATGCTTCTTGATTGTGTGATTTACTTACATTAATTCGCTACAAAATTAAGTTCAATGAAGCACTGATTTAATGTATTGAAAAGTAGATAGCACCATATTTTTTCTTTTCTATTCTATCTTGTTTCAAGTTCATTTTTATTGTGTTTTCAACATTAGAGTGAATACTAAATTATTTTCACTTAGATGATTCATTTAATTGAATGTTATCATTTAGTAATATTTAATAAAAATTTAAAATGAAATTTTAAATGTTTAATCTTTAGCCAGTAGAAATGATTTCCTTAGTTTTCCACTCTTTTCCCACCTCTGTTGCTTTCACTCTTATTTTCTTTGCCTAGAATTTTCTCCACATCCTTTTCTGTTTTATCTAATAATCCAACTCATTTTCTTTTTATTATAATTTTGTTTGGGGGCATTAAAAGAAAATACAACAAAACCACAAAGAATAAGCACCTATAATCTTACCTATTTAGAGGGTCAGAATATAGGGAACCACCTGGGAGAACATATTTGCAACACATATAATTGGCAAAACACTAGTATCCAGTATATATATATATAATCCAGAATATATAAATGATTCCTATGAATCATTAAGAAAAAGACAGACAGCCAATAGAAATTTGGACAAGTCTTTAGATGGCACTTTACATAGAAAGAAATCCAAATGGCCAAGAAACATGAAAACATCCTCAGCCATTTTAGTAATAGGGAAATGAAAAAAAAAAAACCACAAAGAGGTATTGTAATACCTTTCCCAGATTCACAAAAATGAAAGGATCCAATGATATTAAGTTTTGGTGATGATATGGAGCAATATGAACTCTTACTTTGAAAACAATCTCTTTGGAGAATGGTTTGTCCTTCTTTAGTAACTCTGAAGATGTGCACACTCAACACCCCAGCAACTGCACTCCTAAATATACGCCTTTGCTGGTTATCTTCCATTTGCCCTCCTGATTTTACTCTGTGCCCTCCACCCTGCTTTAAGTTCAGTGAGGCATCATGGCAGCGGGGAGCCACTGCAGAAGGTTTCAGGGAGGAAAGAAGATGAAGTTGTTTATTTATTCCCTCATATACCTTTTTGAAGAATCATGTCAAGCTGGTTAAGTCCCTTGACGAAAGGTCACAACTTCTTCATATGTCATTTTCTACTCTCTCTCCAAGTTCTGATAATCCTTTCCTTGCCCTCACCCCTTCATCCTAGGAGTGGCAACAGAGCCTTGCCCTTTTTAGCCCTGAGGTGCTGCCCTATCTTTTGTGGTTTCCCCACACCCTGCCCACACCTTTGTAAATGGTCCCTTTCTTAAAAGTCATCTCAAAATACAATTTTTTGGGGGCTTCCCTGGTGGCGCAGTGGTTGAGAGTCTGCCTGCCAATGCAGGGGACACGAGTTCGAGCCCTGGTCTGGGAAGATCCCACATGCCGCGGAGCAGCTGGGCCCGTGAGCTGCAATTACTGAGCCTGCGCGTCTGGAGCCTGTGCTCCGCAACGGGAGAGGCCGCGATAGTGAGAGGCCCGCGCACCGCGATGAAGAGTGGCCCCCGCTTGCCACAACTAGAGAAAGCCCTCGCACAGAAATGAAGACCCAACACAGCCACAAATAAATTTAAAAAAAAAAAAAAATACAATTTTTTTTCCTGCCAGAGCCATAACTGATACAATGTCTTGGGAAAACTATTGAACATGTTTTTTTAGGAAGCATGTGCAAGAATGCACATAGCAACACTGTAATAGCCAAAAAATGGAAATAAACCAAATATTCAGCACTGGTAGAATGGTTAGATTCTACCATTGTATATTCATGTGGATTCAAACAATAGAATTCTATACAGTGGTGAAAGTGAAGGAAATAGCTAATCAGAAGGTGGATGAATATCACAGACATAATGTGGAGCAAAAGAAGCAAATCATAGAAGGATACCATCAGCATGATTCCATTTATATAGTTCAAAACAGTGTATACTGCTTTAAGGATGTATTCATATGAGATCAAATTATTAAGAGAAGCAAGTATATTATTGTCCCCAAAGTTAGAATAATGACTTCCTCTGTGGGGAGAAAAGGGAATGTGATGGAGAAATGGCACATGGAGCTGCTGGGATGCTGACAGTCTTCTGTTGTCTTGGGTGGTGACCGCATGGGTGTTTATTTTAAAAATATTATTTAAACTGTATGTGTGTATTTTATAGATTCTTGTTCATATGTGACCTATATCACGACAAAAAGTGAAACAAAAAAAAACGGCAGGAACCACTTTCCTTAGTAAGGTGATGTTCTCCTTCATCTCGGCAGGCTACTAGCTTCAACAGAGAAAAAGTACATTTCTCTCTGCTAGGACTTTGCTGAGCACAGCAAGAAAGAGTCATCCCATGACAACATTTTGAGTTTTTCTCCTAATGTTTCCCCTAATGCTACAGCCTCAATCAGCATTTGGTCTGCTCTCCAAAGTCAAATTGCCAAAGTTGACAATTTGACCAAATATTTTATCATCTCCAAACAAGTCACCAGCTTCCCAGCCTGTGATATATATCGCCACTCCTCAAAGCCCCTCCCTCAAACACTAAGCCAATTCTGTATATTAGATTTTGTTATTTTCAGCACCCTGCTTTCTGTATCACTTCAGAATTTTACTTCAGCTGTGAATTACAGAGACCCAATCAGTGTCTTAAAAAAAAAAAAAAATCAGTTCTAGTGTTCCCACGAAACACAAATTTCATTGGTTAACTTTGGCTCGATAGTTCAAAGATGGGTTCACAGTCTGATTTTCTTGGCCTCACATGGCCAACTTCTGGCCGCAAGATGGATGGATTTTTCTATATCCGGCCTTACACATGAGTTCCAGGTAGGAAGATGAGGAAGTAAAAAGGACAAAAGGGCAACTCTGTCCCACTTTAAGGAGCTTTCTTGGAAGCCCCACATTACCAATTTCCACTTCCATCTCATTGACTAAACAGTGTCATGTGGCTTCCTCATATTAAAGGGAACCTAGAAATGTAGTTTTTAGCTGGGTACGTTGCTACACCCAAACAAAATCGGGTTCTGTTAGTAAATTGTGCCTCACCTATTAAAAAAAAACTATATAACTTTATTATCAGATGATGTGTTTGTCTACATTTTTAAAAATCTACATTTAGGACTTCCCTGGTGGTTCAGTGGTTAAAGAATCCGTGCTCCCACTGCAGGGGGCACGGGTTCAACCCCTGGTCAGGGAAGATCCCACATGCTGTGCAGCACAGCCAAAAAAAAAAACAATCTACATTTAATAAAAAAGTTCAACAAGGTTATGGCTACAAGATCAATGTACAAAATCAGTAGCATTCCTGTACAACAGTAATAACCAATTAGAAAATATAAAAATAATCTCTTTCATGACAACAATCTATAAGGGACCTAAAGGGGCAGTGGGTTGGGGGGGGCGGGTATCTATCAAAATAGGTGCAAGTACTTAGGAACTACAAAATATTATTGAAAGACAAGCAGTCTGAGTAAATAAAAAGAATAATCCTATTTATGAATAGGAAGAATAACTATCTTAAAGATAACTGTTCTCCCCTAATTATTCTATAAGTTCAATAAAATTCAAAACAGAACTTCTCATGGTTTTTCTCGGAAGTTGTTAAGTAGATTGTAAATTTTATATGGAAGAGCAAAGGCCCAAGAATAATAAGGTAGAAGGACAGGTCCTATTACATAGCAAGATTCATTATAAAACTGTAGTAATTAATACCATACACTAATAGAGTAGTATTGGCCTGGGTATGGACATTTTACACAACTCAGTACAAAAAGTATTGACTATTTAATAAATAGTGCCTAAACTCTGACTTTCCAACTGATTTCTCAGCTTCTCCTGCTCTAAACCATTTTGTGCATTTTTTGCACATTAGCCATAATGTTTTCATAACGTCACTCGTATTAGAAGCAAAACAAAAAAAGATTTCAAAGCTCTCAACTCTGCCCAGGATCAGTGGGAGCTGAGAAGGGGACTGGTTTTCAGTATATGATGATTTCTATGGTGCAAATACCATGACAGATTTCAAGCTATTGACACGATGTCAACCAGTTCACAAAGTTCCTGAAAATTTAACAATTGGCTCTTGGGTGCCAGCACAAGCGAGTTCCCGAAAATCACTGTTCATGGTGCACACCAAATACTGGCTTGGCATTCAAGCCCAGTCAAGTCACACTGCATAGCTTGCAGTTTCCTGAATTAACCAAGCTATTTCTCCCTTCTGGTGTGCTCAGTTGCTCCCTTTGCCCAGAATGTGCTTCCTGAATGCCCCTTTGCCCTCTCCATACAGTTACCACACACAACTGTTCATCTTTCAACTCATCCCAAGGACCACCTTCAAGAAAGGGTCTCTGTCCCCTAGGAAAACTGATTAGTCACTCCTTTGTGCTCCTGTTTCTCTATGAAGACACTGAAACATTCTTTGTTGTGGCTTTGCTGCGGTCTCTCCCTTCTAGGTTGTAGGCTGCTAGAGATGCTGGACTGTCTTCCACTGATCTCTGAATTATAAGTGTGAAGTGTAAAGCCTGGCACTCAGTAGGTGTTAACTATCATTTGTTGACCCATAAATGAATAAATAATGTTAGCCCAAAGACTGGTGTCTATTACTGTCATACTAATTTTCTCTGTGAAGACAGGGTGGCCGACATAGATGGCTACACTCAAACTGGGCCCTAAGGATGGGCATTCCGGAAAGAGAGAATTGTACTTCTTTCCCTTTAATGGATAATTGCTTGCTTTATAAATGTTTTATTACTATGTTCTTTTGGGGTAGCTTGGAAATATTTGGAAAAAGGCTCAAAATATGACTAGTAACCTAGGGCTAAAAAAAATGCTTTTTGAGGAAATATTCCATTATGAAAATCACACCTGGTGCCTGCTGTCTGCTTTTTTTTTTTTCTTTCATAAGTAATGTCCCCCTTTTTTTTTTTGGCCATGCCTTGTGGTACGTGGCATCTTAGTTCCCAAACCAGGGATTGAACCTGTGCCCCCTGCAGTGGAAGGGTGGAGTCTTAACCACTGGACCACCAGGGAAGTCCCCGTAATGTCCCATTTTGAAAAGCAGTAATATATTTGAGCATACCTGGTGCTGGTAAGGCTCTAGTGAACATCACAGAGAGGTGGTGTTTATACCCCTGAAGCAAAAGCTGTTCTTTTGTTGAATCATTAAGGGATAATCACTTTTGCTTTGTAATACGTAATTGGATTAACAGTTGTTCAAGAAGAACTCAAATGATATTATGGTGAGTATTGAAAACATGATTCCACTTATTAAATCGTATATTGGACTGCTCCCCTTACAAGTGTGAGGTAATTTATTTTCTAATTATTGCTGTCTACAAAAGGCTCAGGGAGACAGAAGATAATTCAGAGGCAAATAGTTTTCACCCTTTCCTTGTTATCGCAGTCTCTTAAGTTTGTTATGATTTCAAACCCACGTATACCTACGTATACATATGCATAGATGTGCATACACCATATATATATGTGTGTATATACATACTATACACACATACACACAACCTCAGCCGAACCCGTATCTGTTACTGAATTCTGTCTACCCTTGTAGGGCCTGTTGAAAACATTCACTTCTTTCTATTCCTTTTGTCAAATCCTCAACAGTTGCCTAATCTCTGGCCTTCCAACCTTTTTCTCAGCTTTCATCAGTTTCCTTCCCTTCTCTAAACCATTTTGTGCATTTTTATAGACAGTTGTTTCCTAACGTCACTCCTATCCGTGTGTGTGTACCAAAAAGGTGGGTCAGTTCTGGGTTCAGACCTCATTCTGTTTTATGAGGGCTCAATTTTTTTTTCACTCCTAGAATATGCTCAACTTCTAATTTAACCTCTGAACCCATCCACAGGCATGAGATGTGCCATGGTTTCTGTTTGTAATCCGTCAAACACACTGTGATTATGTACTAGGGATTCAATGGAGATATCCTGGTTGTCCTTCAATATTCTACTTTTCTTCCATATTATTAGAATTTTAGCTAGGCATACGATTGCCCAGAATAGTTTACTATATTTCATCAATTCTTTATTTTATAAACCACTAAGAAAGAAATAAAACCCAAGATGGGGAGTCCAGTAGGTTACCACTGCATTAAAATGGGGTACCAAGGTTTTCCATCTTCAGAGAGGCTATTGAGTCTTACTTTATTCTAGAGAAAATTCTGGAAGCCCATTTAAAAATGATACAATCCTTGAGTTCCGATAGTGTTGGTTATCAAGCCAACCTCGACACTTCTCCCAACTGTACGAAGAACGGCCCAAGTGTGCGCCGGGAGTTTTCTCAGAACGTTTTGCCTCGCGTGAACCCAACCACATCACGCCACACCTGAAGGCGCCTCCCACCGGCCAGGGCTGGAGACCCGGGGCGAGCCGCCCGTAGAAGCGCCCGCAGCCGAGAGCGGCCCCGGGGGTGAGCGGCCTCGGGGGCCTTGGGGCCTCGGGGTCGGACAGGGAGCCGGGTCGGCGCGCCCCGGGGCGCAGGGCAGCGGCGAGGGGACTGCTGCTCGGCGCAGCTGCGGCCGCCAAGGGGTTGCGGGAGGACCTGAGGGGCGCGGCGGGCCGGCCCTGGAGAGGCCTGGCGCGGATCCCGAAGCAAGAGCGGCCGCCGCGCGAGGAGGCGGCGGCCGAGCACGAGTTCCGTGAGTCTGGGAACAAGGCCTGGAAACGCCGGCGCTGGCGGCGCCGCGCGGGCGCGGGGAGCTGGTTGAGCAGGTGCGGGTGCAGCGCTCGGGCCGCGGCGGGAAGGGACCCGAGCCCATCTGCATCCCTGTACCCTCTGCGGGCTAGTTTTCAGCTTTGGGATCCACCCCCACCCAAGTTTTGGCTCACATTTCTCAGGACGTTTTATTTCAGGTTAACCCTGCACTGTGGGTGGAAGGAAAGTGTTACCCTTTCAAATTAAGGAAAAGGATTTTTCAAGAAATGATTAAGCCCTTTTACAAATAAGGAAAGAGTTTTATGTGCTGTTATCTCCTATAGCCTGACGCATTCACTGATTTATTGTGTGACTTTAAATAAGTCACTTAATCTTTCTGTACTTTAAGTTTTTAAAGCATGGAGGGGATCATCTATGCCTTGGGGATACATTTATAGCATAAACTCAGGGACGCTGTTTAAGGGTCTTCAAGGTTGAGAATGACGTCGAGTCTCTTAACGAGCACACCCTCCAAATTGGATAGGTGGGATGGCCTCATTTCCTGAAGACCAGCCTTGTGGGCAGAGCACCAGTTTTTCTTTTTTTTTTTTTTTAATAAATTTATTTATTTATTTATTTATTTATTTTTGGCTGTGCTGGGTCTTGGTAGCTGCGTGTGGGCTTTTCTCCAGTTGCAGCATTGTGGTGAGCGGGCTTCTCATTGTGGTGGCTTCTCTTGTTGCGGAGCACGGGCTCTAGGCACGCAGGCTTCAGTCGTTGTGGCACGCGGGCTCTAGACCGCAGTCTCAGTAGTTGTGGCTCACGGGCCTAGTTGCTCCGCAGCATGTGGGATCTTCCTGGACCAGGGCTCGAACCCTTGTCCCTTGCGTTGGCAGGCAGGTTCTTAACCACTGCACCACCAGGGAAGCCCAGTGTTGAATTTTTTAAAATGCTTTTTCTGCATCAATTTAAATGATCATGTAGTTTTTCTTTTTTAGACTACTAATATAGTAGATTACATTGATTGACTTTCAAATATGGAACCAGTTTTACATTGTCAGGATAAACCCCACATGGTTATGGTGTATTATACTTTTTACATATGACTGGATTTGATTTGCTAATGTTTGAGGAGTGTTGAATCTATGTTGTTGAGGGATATTTGTTTATAGTTTTCTATTCTTGTAGTGTCTTTGGTTTTAGAGTCAAGGAAATGCTGATCTCATAAGATGTGTTGGGAAGTGTTTCCTCCTCTTCTGTTTTGTGGAAGAGATGGTATAGACTTGATGTTATCCTTTAAATATTTGGTAGAATTCACCAGTGAAACTGGGTATGGGGATTTCTTTTTTGGAATTTTTAAAACTACAAAGCCCATTTCTTTAATAGTTATAGGATTATTCCAGTTATCTATATAATCTTGAGCGAATTTTGGTAGTTTGTGGTTTTTGAGGAATTGTTTCATTTCATCTAAGTTGTTGAACTTATGTGCATGGAGTTGTTCATAGTATTCTCTTTTTCATCTTTTAATGTCTGTGGAGACTGTAGTGCTCTGCGCTCTTTCATTCCTTACATTGGTAATGTGTGTCTTCCCTCTTTTTTCTTAGTCTTGCTAGAGGTTTATTGATTTTATTGACATCTTCTTTCATTCCTTACATTGGTAATTTGTGTCTTCCGTCTTTTTTCTTAGTCTTGCTAGAGATTTATTGATTTTATTGATGTCTTCAAAGAACCAGCTTTTGTTTTTATTGCTTTTTCTCTATTGTTTTTCTGTTTTCAGTTTCACTGATTACTGCTTTTACCTTTGTTGTTTTTCTTCTGTCTGCTTGATTTAGGTTTATTTTGCTCTTCATTTTTTACTTTCTCAAGGTAGGAGCTTAGATTATTGACTTGAAGCCTTTCTTCTTTTCTGATAGTTTAATCCTATAAGCTTTAGCTGCATCCCACACACTTTGATATATTTTATTTTTATTTTCATTCAGTTCAAAATATTTTCTAATTTCTCTTGAGATTTCCTCTTTGATCCATGGTCCAGATTTTTTTTTTTTTTTCCAAAAATTGGAAGTTCTCATAGTACTGAGCCTATATTCCCTCCTGGCAGTATTCTTCTGGAAGTGATTGTGGTTACCCAACCCTTCCATCCAACCATTGAACAAATATTTATTGAACACCTACTAGCACTAGGCACTGGGATTACTTCAGCTTCCCCGTGGATGTGTATTCAGGTGAAGGAAGCAGACAGTGAACATGTATATATGTATTATAATGTCAAATAATATCAAATGATATGAAGAGGGCTTCCCTGGTGGCACAGTGGTTGAGAATCTGCCTGCTAATTCAGGGGACATGGGTTCAAGCTCTGGTCTGGGAAGATCCCACATGCCGCGGAGCAACTAGGCCCGTGCGCCACAACTACTGAGCCTGAGCGTCTGGAGCCTGTGCTCCGCAACAAGAGAGGCCGCGATAGTGAAGAGGCTCGCGCATCGCGATGAAGAGTGGCCCCCGCTTGCCGCAGCTAGAGGAAGCCCTCGCGCAGAAACGAAGACCCAACACAGCCAAAAATAAATATAAAAATAAATAAATAAATAAATAAATAAGAGCCTTCCCTAAATTAAAAAAAAAAAAAAAAAGGTATGAGGAAAGAATGGCGTAGGGCATAGGGGTAGAGAATGACAGGGTTGAAAGAGGATTGGGTAGTCAGGCATGGTTTTTCAGAGGTGGTACCATTTGAGGTACCGCCTGAATGAAATGAAAGAGGAAGTCTGCACTTGTTTTTCTAGCTCAGCATGGCCCCCTCCTGTTCTGACCCTCTTTCCTCAAACTTGCTCTGCTACTGAAGGCATGGAGTGTTGGACCCCTAAAAGTTTAAGTGAATGATACAGCTCTGTGTAACCTGTTGTTCTTGACTGAACATTTAACCTTTACTTGATTTTATCCATTACATTTTTAATGCATATATAGTAAAGTACTCCTCTAAATATTATTTCGTTAATTGATATGTTTATGATTTTCTCTGGGCCATTTTCTCGACTCTGTCACTTATTACCCGGAAGGTAGACAGTGGTGTGTTGGTAAGGGTCTAACTACCAACTCTCTGGGAGAAAAAGTTCTGATTTGTATTGTTTTCCAATTTCCTTTGTGTAATGCTTCCACTGTGACTGATTTCAAGCTACAATGTGATGTCACTGAACACAGAGTTGAGAAGAGTTACAGTCAGTTCTTATTAGCCTGTACAAGCTAGCTCCTTCACACCACTGAAGGAAGGTTTTATAATCTCTGTTTTACAGGTTGGGATATTAAAATTCATAATTGTTACAGGGTTACACAATTAGTAAGCTGTGGGCCAGTCAGTGAACATTTTAAGCCCCTAGATATTCTGATGTAATTGGCTTGGACCAGGAGTTTTTTATGGTGCTTTTTAATTGTCTTAGAAACTTCCTTAAAATTAAATTTTTTAAAATATTTATTTATTTATTTATTTTTGGCTGCATCGGGTCTTAGTTGTGGCGTACAGGCTTCTCTCTAGTTGTGGCATGCGGGCATCTCTCTAGTTATGGCACGCAAACTCCAGAGTACGTGGGCTCGGTAGTTGCGGCGCAGCATGTGGGATCTTAGGTCCCCAACCAGGGATTGAACCCGCATCCCCTGCATTGGAAGGCGGATTCTTAACCACTGGACCACCAAGGAAGTCCCTTAATTTTCCTTATAGATATAGTAGAAAAGGGGCAAGATATTCAACTTCAGGGACAGACTAGAATCCATGTGTCATATTTCCGGGCACAGTAAGGTCTTGACTTGCTATTTCAGGGACATACCAAAGAGGGATAAGGACCTGGAAATAGAAACCCCCTCCCATTGGATTAATACACTGGGTCAAGGAGCTGTGGCCAGACTGTGTACGAACCAGGAGAAGGAGCTGAGAGGAGTCTGGCCTAACCAGAGGAATGTGTTAGCTAAAGCATGTGGCCAGTGGGCAGTTTGGATCTCTACTTCAGCAGTACACTCTCATACTGACACCCTGGACACATGCAGTGACTGGAAGCTTGGGCTTTGAATTCAGGCTGCCTAGGACAATTTTATCATTTATTATCTTTAAGGCATGAGCAAGTGGTTTAACTTTTCTAAGCCTCAGTTTCCTCATCTGTAAGATGGGGGTAATAATGTCTACTCCATCTGGTTGTTAGTTTTATAAAAACCCTAGGGTGCTCCAACATTTGCAGATCAAGCAGAGGAGGAAGAACCAGTGAAAGAGACTGGAAAGCAACAAGTGGTCTAACAGAAGCCTGGAGGAAAACGTGTTATAAGGAGAGTGTGGTCCTCTGTGTCAAATCTGCCAAGAGTTCAGTGCACATGACAGAGAAGTGATGACTGGATTTTAGCAAGATGGAGTGACCCTGATAAGAGCAGTTTTGGTGGAGCAATAGGCATGATGTCTGATTAGCATAGGTTGAGATGAGATGGTGAGATGAGTACATGGAGACATCATTATAGAACATCGTTATAGAACAATTCTAAGAAGTTTGAGGGTAATGGGAGATTGAGAAGTGGAATGGCAGTTGGAAAGGAATGTAAAGTTAAGGGATTTTTTTTTTTTTTTTACACTAGAGGTATTATAGCATCTCTGTATATGTTGAAGGGAACAGTCCACTGGAGAGACATTAAATGATGCAGAGGAGAAAGAGGATAATTTCCAGGAGATAGATGAAATAATTGAAAAGATGAGAAGGGATGGGATCTAGATCCCAAGTGGAGAGGTTGGCCTTGGGTAGGCACAGGGATGCTTCACTGATTGTAACAGTAATAAAAACAGAGAGTGTGGGTATAAATGTAGGTAGGTAGATTGGTTGACTTTTAGCTGTCCAGGTATAGAAATGGAGCAGATAGCAGTTGGGTTTAATCTCAGAATTTGGATTCTGCCAACTAGTCGGATGAAGGAAGCGAGTGGTGAGGGAGGTAAATGTGTTTGCACGGAAGTGGTTCAAAGATGGACCATAGGATCTAAACTGGGTGAGGAGGGAAGTAAGGGCCTAAGGGATGGATAATATAAAAAGATGGTGAGAAGAGTGGAATGGAGGACTTGATGAGGTCGCAAAATTTCTGGACTGGGAAAACTAGAGCAGGTGAGCTGAATGGATGAGGCCGTGGTCAGAGAATGGGATTCTTGAAGATGTCAGAGGTAGTGTCGTTATTGTTGCAGGAAAGAGAGTAGGGCGCGGGAGGATGTTCACATCCCAGGTCACGTCCGAGTCCCTGGGACGGCTGCCAAGTGTGGGTTCTTGGCTTTGCGCAGGAAAGAATTCAAGAGCGAGCCATAGTAAAGTGGAAGAAGGTTTATTCAGGGAGATGCACACTCCATAGACAGAGTGTGGGGCATCTTGGAAGGCAAGAGGCACCAGGGTATGGGCTTGTCCGTTTTTATAGGGATGGGTAATTTCATAGGCTAATGAGTGGGAGGAGTATTCCAGCTATTATGGGGAAGGGGTGGGGATCTCCAGGAATTGGGCCACCACCCACTTTTTGACCTTTATGGTTGGCCTTGGAACTGTCATGGCACCTGTGGGTGTGTCATTTAGCGGTGCTGATGTGTTACGATGAGCTGAGCGTATACTGAGGCTCAAGGTCTAGTGGAAGTCAACTCATCTGCCATCTTGGACCTATTTGGTTCTAATCAGTTTATGTCGTGTCCTCAGGCTATGTCATTCTTTTAGAGATTGTGCCCTGCCCCCTTCCTGTCTCATTATGATATAGTGATGATAGTCATGTCAAGAGTATGACTCTGAAATTAGGTGGCTGAGGTCAGGTGGAGGAAAAGATTATTGGAGGTGAGGGGGTTAGGGAACTGAGAGACCAAGGTGATGGATTAATCATCTACCTGGATGTTGAAGTTACTTAGAGTGGTAGCAAGAGTAGCAGTATTGGATTGGCCAAAAAGTTCGTTCGGATTTTTCCATACGATGGCACAGAAAAATCCAAATGAACTTTTTGGCCAACCCAATAGGAAGAGCCAAGCGCTAGAATGAATGTGTATGTCTCCCAGGAAGATACTCCCTGGTCTTTGACTGGACTTGGAAGCATGCTGAAAAGTCCTTGGCAGATGCTAGGGAAACTACTCAACAACACATCTATAGGGACTTCCCTGGTGGCACAGTGGTTAAGAATACGCCTGCCAATGCAGGGGACACGGGTTCGAGCCCTGGTCCAGGAAGATTCCACATGCCGCGGAGCAACTAAGCCTGTGCACTACAGCTACTGAGCCTGTGCTCTAGAGCTAGCGAGCCACAAGTACTGAGCCCGCGTGCCACAACTACTGAAGCCTGCATGCCTAGAGCCCGTGCTCTGCAACAAGAGAAGCCACCGCAATGAGAAGCCTGCACACCGCAACGAAGAGTAGCCCCCGCTCGCCACAACTAGAGAAAAGCCTGCACGCAGCAATGAAAACCCAATGCAGCCAAAAATTTAATTAATTAATTAATTAATTAAAAAAAAAAAAACATCTATACAACCTCTCTTAGGTCCTTTCTTTTTGGAGATGGTCTGTTGCTGATTTCAGATCATCCCAGTTCTGACTTTATTCCAGAATGTTGTGATTGTCCTCTGAGAGCTTTCCAGCTCCTTTACGTTACAAAATAACAACAACAAACCAACGACAAACAAACAACTCAGTAAATCCTGGAATCTTCTCTAGGCTATTTAATAAAACCTGCCATCTGAATATGTATTTGTGTGTGACATATAATGTTCATAGTGTATCGTAATGTTAATGTTTATAGTTAAAAGTGTGAATCCACTTTTATCTCCTTTCATATAAATGAGGATAAAACAGGTTCATACCTTTTAGCCTTCGTTCGAGTATCTTTATATGATGTGCTGCATTTTAAGGTTCTGTTTCTGCAGGTCTGGCATCTGCACAGGGTTCTGCAGACAACAGTTTTATCTCTGTAAGCTTGCATGGAGCATTTGGGGTCCTCCCTGTGTAATCTTGTACAAACGTCTCATAAACAACACCCCCTGAGAAGTCAATGGCCACCCTCTGACCTCCTACAGCTAGATACTGCATTGCTGACTTCAGGGTGGTCCTTTGGAATAATGTTTTGCTTGGGACCAGGAAGATTTTTAAGGCTGTGAAAACACTTGCAGCATGAGGAGAAAGTGAAATCTTGATAATACAGCTTTATGAAATATTGAAGCAAAGTTCCCATGTCCAGAATAGCAGAATGCGAAAGGCTCAAGACTGTTGTTGTTTCAAGTTTTTAGTTCCAAGGTTTGCCACACGAGGTTTGCTTTCTCTTCAGCCCTCTTAAATTCCCTGTCATGCTTGCTTGCTTGCTTTCAGTGCTGCCAAATGAGAGAAGCTTCCAGAATGCTGCTAAAAGCAATAATTTGGAGCTTATGGAGAAGCTGTTTGAAAAGAAGGTTAACATGAATGCTGTGAACAATATGAGTAGAAATCACAGATGTGACAAGTGACAGTGGTGTGGGTTTACACAGTCCAACTGAAATAAAAATAAAAGTGATTCTGCTAAATGAGATGGGGGAGAGCTCCATTGCTGGCAATTCCATAATGTTTAAGCTAAAGGTGGAATCAAGCAGTGGAAGAGGCTCTGGGTGCTTTAACTGATCTAATCCAAGGGGAAGCGTCCAGGGTCTTTATGTGCAGCTGTGCTAAGTCTGTGTGTGGACAGTGAAGCCAACTGTCAAGGTTATGGGCCTGGACTTGGTCCTGGATCATAGCCTGTGGATCACTTTGGCCTCAAACATTCTGGAAAGGCAGAACATCTTTTGCTACACGGTTCATCATTGTTTTCTTGCCAGTGATGTCCTTTATGGTTGGGGCCTTCCAAATTTAAAATCCAATGGAGAGTATGGGTTTGCATTTTATTGCTTTTGAAATATAGTTCATCTGCATGTTGGGCAGTGAGGCCTCTTCTGAAACCTGGCTCTCACTTGTTCTTCAAGTGCCTGGGTTTAGGGGAGAGGTCCCACTGCCGGAAATATGGATTTCCTACTGCTTGCTTCTGTGGGGATTTCCTGACAGCCCCACCAGGCAGGGTTTATCAAAGTGAACAGACTGGGGGCTGTGTCAGTTATTTAGGACAATTTGTGGGGACGGTTCCAGGTGGGGATGACAGAGGTGGATGTAATGCTAAATGAAGCATAAACTTTAAGACACCTGCTTGCACAGACTCCTTCCAAGGCACTGGGAGGACTCTAGCAGTGTGTTCCATTGTCATATGATTTTGTAAAATCTGAAAAAGTAAGAAATTTTAACTGTAATCCGTTAAGCTTTCTGACTATGGCTTTAAAGGGGGCTCCCAAAGAGTGTAAACTTGACGTTCCACAAAACCTGGATCTATCCCAGGCAATGAGGTCATAGAAACTGAGGTCATGCATCATGTGCAGTGGAAGGGTGTTTAGCAGCTGTGCATGTGTGTGTGTGAGGGGGATCTGTGTTTATGTGTATGTGGGAGTTTATGTGTCTGTGTATATTGTGCGTGTGTACATGTGTATGTCTGATGCGTTACCTGTGTATACCATATTCATTGTCCACAGACATCCTAGAAAGAGTAGAAAAATAACAAATTTTTACAGCATAACAATTTTAGGAACAAAAAAAAAAAAAAGGAAGGGAATCAAGGAAGGAAATGGCAAAAATAAAAGAAATAAGCAAGGATCTTTGAAGGTAATATCTAGATTAATTGTTGAATAAGTAAAGCAATAATCATTTGTCCAGACAGCAGGAAATAGATTCTCCAGTATACTTTTATAACCATTTGAAAATTTTTTCCATATAACTTTCTGATATTTTAAACCATATTTTTATATTAAAGTACTTAGAGAGATAGTACACTTAAACTTACAGTCAGTGTAGCAAGTTATTGTAAACTCCTGATGAATTATATTATGCTTTCTAATGACATCTCTTTTAGTCCTGTTTACAGCAAATTGTTGACATGGTTACTTGTAGAGTTCCTTAAAATCTGTGATGACAGAAATGAAAAAACATGGAAGTGGTTTTATTGAATTATCTTGAATGGTATTTTGATTTGCATCCTTATTCACGAATAAAGTTAAAGGGGAGTTTATAAGCCCAAATTTGACATACTAGGACATAGCTTTAGACTGCAGACAATAGCAAGGATAATTCAAATTTAGTTTATCACCGATTTAGCTATCAAGGAAATCAGATTAAACAGTTCTCAATTTTTGCAATAAATTATTTATGAGAAACAAAGGATAGTAAATTCTTTGGAAGCAAGATCAGTATCTAGATGTGGGAAATATGACATGTGTTTTAGTTACAAACAAAACATCCATTGTCTGAAGCACATCAGACTGTCTCTAGACATCCTGGGAGCACCAAGTTGGCTTTTCTTTGAAGCAAAAGATATTTATAGCTTTCTTTCTCTCTGTGTGTCTTTTCTCACTCCCTCCTTCCTCCTTCCCTCCCCTCCCCTCCCCTCCCCTCCTACCTCCCTCTCCTTCTCTCTCTCTTCCTTCCTTCCTTCCTTCCTTCCTTCCTTCCTTCTCTTTCTTGATTTGTTTGCTTCAGTAAAATTTACAGTCCAAAAATTACAGAGGAAAGAACCGTATATGGATTGAACTTCTAGGAAGATTTTTTGTTATGCATTATCAACATGTCCTACCATTATTAATGATTGCATACAGGAGAAATACAGCTTTTACTCTCTAGTTGAAATCCATTTTACTGTTACAATCAGTCATAGGTTACGCAGTGGATTTCAGCTTGAGGCATATCCTCCAGTTGATTGCTAAATTCTCTATTATCTAACAGTAGAGAAATGCAAGATTATGCTGGATACAGTTCTCACTACTTTCAAAGGCAAGACAAATAGTAGATAAATAATCAAAACACAAGCACCTGATAGAAAATTATGGCCGTTCAAGAACCAGGAATCTGAAGAAGGCTAAATAACAATCAGATGAGTGAAAACACAAATTGTGTTTCCTCAGATGAACTGCACAGCCCTGCCTTTTGCAGTGGGGACAGGTCATTTGTCTGCGGTGGATTTCTTGCTGAATCACAAGGCCGGGGGGGTGTTGCTGGTGAGGTAACCTTGTCTTCACTGGGGAGAATGGATCGGACCATAACCAACGTAAGGGGAAAATCTGGCCGCTTGGGTTATCTTTTCTCCACCTACACACAAAATATTTCCACTGGCAGTGTTCATTTTGGAAAGATCTCTTTAGAGAATACGCATAGTATGTGCTCTTTGTATTTGGTAGTCACCCATTGTTTACCCATTACCTATAGGATTTACGCTTTTACTTATTTTCCCATATTGACCTTATGGCCAGTAGCATGCATTTGTAAGAATAAAATGGTTGCCTAGAGTGTAACTGCGGGCATAGAAGACAGAAGCTAACTGGACTCAGGGACATTAAATCTGGACTTTTCCCTGTGAACTCTGATAAATAAGACATATTAAACACATACTGTGTACCAGGCACCAGTCTCAGGACTTTGATATTTAGTGCCCCCAGCCTTGTGAGAAAAGTATTGCAATAATGTCCAATTTACAGATGAGGGGCCTGAGACAAAGAGAGGTTAAGTATCTTGCCCCCAAAGTTACATCTAAGAAGGAGTGGAGGCAGGATTTGAACCTGGCTTATCTGATTCCAGAGACCATGGCCTTAGCCACATATCACCTTGATGATTTATCTGCCTAGATATCAAAATCCACCCTAAAGATTTTCCACGTACTTTTCCCAACTTCGTTTAATACTTTACCATGGAACAAGGAAACCAGTTAGGCTGGAGAGACCCAACATCACGTTTATCATCTCCAGTTGCAAAAGTAGGTGATAACCTTGGCTCTTAGTTAATCCAATGGACGACAGTTCTTGATTCTTAGTTAATCCAATGGGCCATGTTTTTTAAAGTTAAACTATTCAAAAAATTCTTAAAGAGCCATTCTATTTTTTCTCTGGACTGACTCTTTGGAGGGTAAGACTCAGCATTGCTTTACCTTCATGTCTCACAGGGCTAGGTTTAGTATGTGCTTAGTAAATCTTTGGAAGATGAATAAATGAAATCAGTTCAAACCAATTGGTCATCTTATTGGTTTTGTCGGCACTCATAGACATAGCCTAGACTTCATAATGATGAGAGTTTCTCTTTGTTTCACCAGAGGGACACATCCCTCTCTGTCTAATTTATTGCTCTGGTATTGGTAGGCAAGTGGATTGATAAACAACAGAATCAGAATGAAGAAAAACCCGTTTTTAAAAATTGGCACTGCAGGGCTTCCCTGGTGGCTCAGTGGTTAGGAATCCGCCTGCCAATGCAAGGGACACAGGTTCGAGCCCTGGGCCGGGAAGATCCCACATGCCGCGGAGCAACTAAGCCGTGCGCCACAACTACTGAGCCTGCGCTCTAGAGCCCGCGAGCCACAACTACTGAGCCCACGTGCCACAACTACTGAAGCCTGTGCGCCTAGAGCCCGTGCTCCACAACAAGAGAAGCCACCGCAATGAGAAGCCCGCACACCGCAACAAAGAGTAGCCCCCGCTCACCGCAACTAGAGAAAGCCCGCGTGCAGCAACGAAGACCCAACACAGCCAAAAATAAATATAAATAAATAAATAAATAAATAAATAAATTTTTTTAAAAATTGAAAAAAAATTGGCACTGCAAGCACTCCAACTTAACAAGTGTAATAAGTTGTATTACAGTTATAATACTTAAGGAACATGTTGTTTAGGTCTGAAAATTATCATTTGATTATTTTTTAATGTTATTTAGCCTGCAAAAGATGTTTTGGTAATAGACCTGATTGCCAAGAGTCTATTTTTATTTTAACATTGAAACCCAGATACAATAACTTTTTATTTTACTTTAATTTTTAAATTAACATACTATTCATTAACTTTCTTCTTGGCATACAGCTTTATGAATTTTAACACATGTATAAATTCATGTAACCACTATCACAATCAAAATACAGAACAGTTGCATTATCCAGAAAAATCCCTTATGCTGCCTCTTTGTAGTCAAAACCTCTTTGTAGTCAAACCCTCTCCTACCCTGGCAACCACTGATCTTTTCTCCATCTCTATACTTTTGCCTTTTTGAGAGTGCCATATAAATGATACCATATAGTATGTAACCTTTTGACACTGGCTTTTTTCACTCAGCAAAATTTCTCTGAGGTTCATGTGTTGCATGTATCAATAATTCCTCCCTTTTTATTGCTGAATAGTATTCCAGTATATAGATATACCACAGTTTATTATATCCATTCACCAGTTGAAGGACATTAGAGTTGCTTCCAGTGTTTGACTATAACAAGTAAAGCTGCTGTAAACGTTCGTGTACAGGTATTTGTGTAAGCATAAGTTTTCATTTCTCTAGTGTAAATACCTAGAGAAGTGAGATTACTGGGGCATATAGTGAGCTATATACAAGAAGCCACTAGACTTTCTTAGAGGGGCTGTACCATTTTCATTCCCACCAGCAATGTACTAGGTTTCCATTTGTTCCACATCCTCATCAGCACTTGGTATTGTTATTTTTCTCCCTTAATTTTAGCCATTCTAATAGGTTTGTATTGGCATCTCATTGTGGTTTCATTTGCATTTCTTTAATAGCTAATTATTATTAAAGCATATTTTCTTGTGTTATTTACCATTTGTATATCTTCTTTGGTGATATGTCTGTTCAAATCTTTGGAACATTAAAAAAATTGATTATGTTGTTTTTTTTAAATTAATTTTATTTGATCTTTGCAACAACCCTGTGTGCTTGGTACTATTTTTTAAAAAATATTTATTTGTTTATTTATTTATTTTTGGCTGTGGCGGGTCTTAGTTGCAGCACGTGGGCTCTTCGTTGCAGCGTGCGGGCTTCTCTCTAGTTCTGGCACGTGGGCTCCAGAGTGTGAGGGCTCTCTAGTTGTGGCGCACAGGTTCCAGAGCATGTGGGCTCTGTAGTTGCAGCACGCAGACTCCCTAGTTGTGGCACGCAGGCTCAGTAGTTGCAGTGCACAGGCTTAGTTGCCCCATGGCATGTGGGATCTTAGTTCCCCCACCAAGGATCGAACCTGTGTCCCCAGCATTGGAAGGCAGATTCTTAACCACTAGACCACCAGGGAAGTCCCTGTTTTAATCGTTGAGTTTTGAGAGTTCATTATATATTCTGGATCCAAGTCCTTTGTTAGATATGTGATTTGCAAATATTTTTTCACACTCTGCAGCTTATCTTTTTAGTGTTTTTCATAGAGCAGAAGTTTTTAATTTTGATGAAATTCAATTCACTTGTATTTAAAAAATGAATCTAGCTATTGGTATTATATCTAAGAATGATTTGCCTAACTTAAGGTTATGAAGATTTCTCATATTTTTCTTCTAAAACTTTTAAAATTTATTTATTTATTTATTTATGGCTGTGTTGGGTCTTCGTTTCTGTGCGAGGGCTTTCTCTAGTTGTGGCAAGCGGGGGCCACTCTTCATCGCGGTGCGCGGGCCTCTCACTATCGCGGCCTCTCTTGTTGCGGAGCACAGGCTCCAGATGCGCAGGCTCAGTAATTGTGGCTCACGGGCCCAGTTGCTCTGTGGCATGTGGGATCTTCCCAGACCAGGGCTCGAACCCGTGTCCCCTGCACTAGCAGGCAGACTCTCAACCACTGCGCCACCAGGGAAGCCCCTAAAACTTTTATAACCTTGTGTTTTACATTTAGATTTATCATCCGTTTTAAGTTAATTTAAGTATAAAGTTATAAGGAATCTGGTATATGGATGACCGATTTCTTCAACACCATTTGACACCAATGTCACCAGTTTTTAGCACTTTTGCAGTGCTATTTGGACCTGTGCACTATCCATGAGCCAGTCTGAGACCTGGGCAGTGGTCTACCCCATAGTTCAGTTCCCCAAGCTTTTGTCACACTGTTTAGGGTCAGGAACATGTACAGGTCCAGGGGGAGGCCAGTAGTACATACACAACTTTATGGGGTTGCTTTCTTGAACTCCCACCTCTCCAAGATCATCTCCCCTACATTCTCCACCTACAGGACCGTTCTCCACCTTTTCCCGGTCTTCTGACTAGAAAGCCAAGGGTGTAGTATCCCAGCTCTGCTGTGTACTTCCCACAATTATGTCTGCCTCTGGGACTAAGAGAGGAAAAAAACCCCTTCTTCCCCCTCCCCCACCTGCACCCTCCTCTTCTGACCACAGCTCCTCGGGTCAGAGAGAAGGATTCCCTCTGTCACTGCTTGCCCAGTCACTGCTCCTACCCCTTCTACTGTGGGGTTGCAACTGTGGGAGTGAGGCTTGCCTGGGGCGCAACCAGAAGAGAAAACAAAACAAAACAAAACAAAACAAAACAAAATTAGGATTTCCCCCACCTTCTCTGCCCTGTAGGGGCCCCCTTCCACTTCTTAGACCAGAATGGGAAGCTCCTCTTGGAGCTGTTTCTGTCCGGGCCAGTGATTTGTACTGCCTTGAGTCCCAGCTGGAAGGTATGGAAGAAAAAACAGAAAGATCAGGAAACCCTGATTGTTTGTATTTTGAGTTCTGGTTTTCTTCCCCAACCTACCTGCTGTCATTTACTTCTCAGGGTCCTCAAATAGCTGTTCCAAACGTCTGTCCAGAGATTTTAGTAGCATTTGTTGGGAGAGACAGAGTGGAGTGTACTTATACCATCTTAAACAGGACCATAACCCTAAACCTTTGGTATACTATGAAAGTGGAGAGAATTGTACAGTAAACACTGGTGTATCCATTGCCCAGGTTCAATAGCATCTTTTCTTTTAAACAGCATGTCTGAGGATCGCCATGTGTCTAATGTATTAAACACACTACTCGTTTATGTCAGAGTGTAAGTCAGTTATACCCAAAATGATGGAGAGAGCTTTTACCACTTTGTTCTCTCTGAGGCTTTTCCGAACATGTATTTGTATTACCCTGTATTTGAAGCATGACTCTAGCTAGCATCAGCTTCTTGTAACTTTGCCTTGGGGGATTGAAATGCTGTCAGGTTGGAAATAGCATCATTCCTGATGTACCTCTGTACTCTGCCTTGAAAGATTCATTCAGTTAAGTATTTCTGTAACTAAATCAATTATTCACAGTGGCATTAGAGCATAACTAATAAAATGCTTTTTATAATTCAAGCAATGCCATGTTTGGCCAGACCTGGCAGCTTCTTTACCTGAGTGATGAGCCCTCAGTTTGACTTAGCAGTTCTGTCTTTTGAGTTCTAACACCTATTTGCAAAGAGCCAACAATGGCACCCCTTCACCATCAATATTTATTCAGTGCCTGTTGTGGGTGAGTATCAATGCCAACTACTGGGGATTCAACTAGATATAAGTCCTTGCTACTCAAAGTAGGTCCTGGGACCAGAAGCACTGGCATCACCGGGGAGCTTGTTAGAAATGCAGAATCTTGGGCCGCACCCCAGACCTCCTGAATCAGAATCTGCGATTTAACAAGATCCCCAGGTGATTGTTTCAGGAAGCACTGGCATAGATACAGTCCCCACTTTGAGGAACCTACACTCTGTTGGGGAGCAAAGACTGAGACTGTAGCAGGTAAGTTGCGTGCCAAGGATCAAATGCATGGCCCAGAGGCTGAGGACTCCAGGGTCAAAGTGGGCAGCATCCACAAATCTGGGGAAGAGGCAGACGAGGTAAATGGAGGCTCTTACTCCAGATGTGAATAAAGGATCCCAGGTGGAGTGCAGGTGGTGCCCAGAGGATAATGCAAGCATCTACTCCCAGAGCTCCTTACTCTGAGTGCAAGTGTTCCTCGGGGAAGTTATTGACCTTCTTGCCTGTCATCAGACTGGTAATGAGGACAGGTTTTCGGTGTCTGTGGGCATTTTACACTTTATAGAGCATCAGGTACTGACTATGAATGTAATCTATGACTCATGCTCATAAACTTCTCAGGCATGTCAGTTTCCTATCAGAAGACTTACTTTTCATCTGTGAGGAGTGATTCTTTGCCTCTGAGGAACGATGGCTCCATTTGGAATTTATAGTTTCAGAGACTCAAGTTGTTTGCCTCTTGAATTCCTTGCTTTTGGATTTTATGATGGGTGTTTGAAATCCTTAAGTGTTGGCTGCTTTAAAATTAGGAATGACCTCTTAGGGAAAAATAGAGCTTCTATCAAATATGATTTATCACCTATCCCAAATATTTCTGGCCTCTTTTTTGACCATATGTGAAACTAGATTTAGTGTTATGGGGTGTGAAACATTGATTTATAGGGAAGGCTAAATTAAGGGGTAAAATTTCTTGAAAAACCTCAACTAGTTATTATTGTACATCATTGTTCCTTGGGGAAAAGTGCAGAAATTGGTAAGCGTTTTCTTCACTCTAGACTTTAATAGACTGCCTCACTGTGTAGTGTGACAGCTGAAAGGTAAATATTATAGGGTATGTACGTTTAGAGAAGGGTTTCTCCACAGTGGCACTATTGACCTGTTGGGCAGGTGATTTTTTGTTGTGGTGGAGGTTGGGGAGGTTATAGGATGTTTGCAGCATCTCTGGTCTCTACCCACTAAATGCCAATATCTCCCCTAGGTCACAACAACCAAAAGTGTCTCCAGACATCTCCAAATGACCCCTGGGGGCAAAATTGCCCCCAGTGAAGAACCACAGATTTAGAGTTACATCTCCATAATCTGGGACTTGCTTTTTTACTTCTCCATACCCAAACTTTACTGAGAATAAGGGAAAACATTAATGCAATTTCTGGGGGCAGCCAAAGTAACTGCCAAAAGGCTTATACACTTTAAAATGGAAGTCCCCCACAGACCCTCATTCCTTGTTTATTTATTTATACGCTATACATTTAGCAAATTGGTCTCCAGGATTACAAATACAGTTGATTAAGAGAGGCAAATAAGATGTGCTGAGAAGGCTTACTTTTTGGAAGGCATGTATACAGAGGTTATGGATGATTTTTTTTTTTTAAGGTCCAGTACCATATTTATGGTGATTAAATACCTAACCATTTAACATGTACAATTGTACTATTGTTTTTATTAGGGTCTGTCTTAGCTTGGGCTGCTGTAACAAATATACCATAGGCTGGGTGGCTTCCACAACAAAGGTTTATTTCTCACAGATCTGGAAACTGGAGAGTCCAAGATTCAGACGACATCACTGCCAGCATCTCGTGAGAGCTGCTTCTGGTTTTATCCACTCTCAGTGGAGAGCGGCGAGAGGAAGCAAGCTCTCTGTGTCTGTTTATAAGGGCACTAATCCCATTCATGAGGGTTCCACCCTCCTGACCTAATTATCTCCCAAAGGCATGACTTTCAAATACCATCACATTGGGGATTAGGCTTCAACATATGAATTATCAAGGGACACAGACATTCAGTCCATAGCAGGGTCCTATCTTTTTAAAAAGGTGTCAATGACAGAGTTTTTGAGTGTTGAGCCCCTGCCCCATTTCCCCTATAAACCCTGTGGGGTTTGCTGTTGTTGTTGTTTGTTTTCATTTTAAAAGAGATTTATTTAAAAAATTTTTTTCAGCTTTATGGTTCAAATAAAACTGTGATACATTTAAAGTGTACCTGGTGATGATTCAGTGTGTGTATACATTATGAAAGGATTCCTCCCATCTAGTTAATTAACACACTCATCACCTCATTTCTTTTTTTGATGAGAACATTTAAATTCTACTCTCTTAGCAAATTTCAATTATATAAAAGTGTTATTAACTATAATCACCATGTGATACATTAGATCCTCAGACCTTATTCATAGTAATGGATGATTTTTTGACAAGGATAAAAGGAAACAGAAAAGCAGACACATGAACTTACAATTAAGGATCCTGAGGCTAAGGGTTAACTAAACTGACCAAGATTACAGCATTTGAAAGTGGTAGAGCCAGAGTTTGAGGTCAGTTTCGTTTGAGTCTACAGATCATGCTCATAATGTCTGCTCTATAGACTTCTTTAACTTGGGACCTAGGGCGCAGGTCTCAATTTTCCTCAGGTTACAGACCTCCAATCCCTCCTCCCTGAGACAAGTGTTAACTGCTGGCTGTTTCCTTTCACACTTCTCTTCCTGTTCATTTGGTGTACAAGTCTAAGTACCCCCAGCATCACTGTAGGTCACTAGGTCTTGAGCGAAATCTCTCCTTCAGCCTCTTTTATGCATGTGTGATTTTATAGAGAGAGTATATTTTAAATAATTTATGCATAAATAGAATTTTTTTTTATAACTTCAGTCTTTTCTGTTTTTTATTTTTTGTGTAGCTTCCTCTTCTCCAGTAACTACATTTAACAATGTGGGATCTGTGTGTTTATTTCAGTACTTTTCCTCATGCTCATATAATCATATCCACATTGTTATCTATCCACTTACCCACTTATAATAGATATAGATACATACATATACACATATGAGTTTTTGGTCATAGCTTGTTTTATAAAAAATGGGACCGTATTATATTTTCTCTGTATCTTATTTTCCACATTTAACAGCTACCTAATGGAAGTCTCTCCATGTCAATTGTTATAGCCCTAATTAATTATTTTTAATGCCTACATCATGTGGTATGACTGTTCCCTGATTTGTTCAGTGTTCCAATATTGATGGACATTTACCTTGCACTCAGTTTTAAGGGTTGCAATTAATAACCTTATTTATATAACATTAGGTCCTAAAACTTATTTTCATGGGATAGAGTCCCAGGAGTGGGATTGCTGGTTGTATTTAAAATTTTAATAGATATTGCCAGATTGCTTAAACTATAATGGTTTCATTTCCACTAATACCTTAAGAGAGCACATTTTTGGGTCCATTTTTCAATGGGTTTAATTGCCTTATTCTGTTGATTTGTAAGAATACTTCATGTATTACAGAAAATAACCATTTATCTTTATTAAGATACATTTAAAAAAATCTATCATTTGTTTATTGTCTTTGTTTATCGTCTTGTTCCTTTTATAACTTTTGAATTAAAACACTATACATTATAGTCTAGGTTTTCTTCTAATATATTTATTGTTTGTGTGCTTTTTTTGTATGTATGATATGATATAGGATTTAATTTTATCTTTTTCCAGATGAAGAACTACTTGTGCCTATACCACTTATTAAATATATTCATTGTCCCCATAGAATTGAAACATCACCTTTGCTGTATATTAAACTGTCATTTCTTAATTTTCAACAGTTAGGTATTAACCTAGCTTTTGTTGGCTGAGACAGTGTGGTGGCTCACCCAAGTGACAGATTCCTTTCTTCTCTTTTCTGGAGGAAGCATGGCTTCACAGTAATTCACCTTGCATCCTGGTCTGGAAGCCTCGAGATCACGCTCATGCTGGTTAGAGCTGGAGCAGACCAGAGAACCAAGAATCAGGTAGGTATGTGGATCACACCTGGACAGAAACCCTCTCCTCACAGTGCAGGAGGAGAAGATTGCAGTGTAATTGTCTCCCCTACCCTGGCTCTCTTTAGGATGGAATGAATGCCCTCCACTTTGGGGCTCAGAGCAACCCCAAAACCCCAGTGCGTTGTGGAGTACCTCATTCAAGATCTGCACCTGAGGGACTTGGACCAGCCTGATGAGGTGTGTTTGTTTTTGGGGGGACAGGTCCCAAATACACCCCCACTAAATTCTGCTTTCTTCCTGCCCTTGCAGAAGCTGCCAAAGCAGCCAGCACAGACAGACCTGACGCTGTAGCTGGATCCTCTCTCTGTCTGGCAGACCACAGAGCAGAAGGAAATTGTTGGTGCTGGTGGTGGCCCTAGCACCTGCATGTGGGGAGGGCAGGAGGTATTGAGGAAGCTGCCTTTACTCCCTCATCCTGGCCAGGGGTGGACAGTATCCACCCCGTTTGGGTGCCTGCATTTTACTCGATTATGCCTGGCCTTTTGGGAATGTATTTGACCCAAGGCTGTGCTGTAATGAGCCATGGAATATAGTGCAATTTTACCATATCCATCTATATTTTTTTCCTTTCATAAGAAGTGATATAGTAACAGCTACCACTTATGGAATATTCGTTAGTGTGCTTGGCCCAGAGGAATGCTGTGTCCACACATTATTTCAGCTAGAGGTCTAGGGCCTGGCACGTATGGATGCTTAACAAATCATTGCTGAATGAACGAATTATACTGTTAATCCCCACAGTAATCCTATAAAGAAAAAATATTTTACTTATTTTCAAAGGAAGTCTTATTTTTACTGATATTTGAGGAAGTTGAGGCCCAGAGAGGCTAGGTACCTGGTCTGAGGGCTCCAAACTGAGAAGTGACAGAGCCAGGTTTGAATTCCGGTCTGGTTGACTCTGGTCACCGTGCTGCACCATCTCCCTTCTCAGAGGACAGTGGGCATTGCCCGTGTGCTAGGGACTGTCTTTTCCCTGGAATATCTCCTTCTAGGCTTTTTTCATAGGATAATATCCTCTGTGGGATTGGCATTTGGATTTTGAATGGAACCTCCTTTTCACTGTGCCTCTAGAACTTTACTCTCCATTAAAGTCTCTCTAGAAGTTAATCAGTAATATTTGCTTTGTTTCACCTCTTTTAAAAAACCTTCACATTTTTTTCTGACCTCAATCTTAAAAATAATAACAATAAAAGCCATTTCTTCAAGTGAAGTCTATAAATTTATTTTACTTCTTCTGAATATGACTGAGCAACTATACCTTTACAGCTTGGAGGCAGACAGACTTGGGCTGAGGCCTGGACGTATATTAACTATGTGGCTTTAGCAAGTTCTCCAACTGCTGAAATCCTCAGTATCTCCCTCTGTGCAATGGGAATAATAAAACCTACTTCATGGTAGCACCAAGGCATGATGGGGTGGGGGGTGGATGTCTTGACCTCCATGTCATTTTTTATCAGCAATACCTCCATTCTTTGATAGAAATGACTTTGATGCTTCCTCATTCTTATATACAAATACCTATGCCAGTGAGCAAAATGGCAAGCCATTCTACCACCCCTTTCCAACCAGACACCACCCCTAAGCCATTCCTATGTAGTAATATATCAGAGTAGCCACTGTTGGAATGCTTAAATGAGTTAATGACTATAAAGCACTTAGCGGAGAACCTGGTACTTGGTAAGTGCTCACTAAATGTTAGTTATTATAACAATTATTATAGGGTAAAATGCTATCTAATTTCCTCAAACTGATAACCATAATCAAACAGCATTTAATGTCAGGATGAGGAAGTCAGACATTCCAGCTTGATCCAGGCTAACTAGGAGTGTGGCCTGTGAGTGAATTCCATTCAATTCAATTCAGCAGATATATGTTCAGGACCTGATTTTTTGTTTGTTTGTTTGTTTTAATAAAATGTATTTTTTTTAAATTATTTATTTATTTATGGCTGTGTTGGGTCTTCGTTTCTGTGTGAGGGGCTTCTCTAGTTGTGGCAAGTGGGGGCCACTCTTCATCGCAGTGCGCAGGCCTCCCACTATCGCGGCCTCTCTTGTTGCGGAGCACAGGCTCCAGACGCGCAGGCTCAGTAATTGTGGCTCACGGGCCCAGTTGCTCTGCGGCATGTGGGATCTTCCCAGACCAGGGCTCGAACCCGTGTCCCCCGCATTAGCAGGCAGATTCTCAACCACTGCACCACCAGGGAAGCCCTAATAAAATGTATTTTTAGCTGAAGTACAGTTGATTTACAATGTTGTGTTTGCTTTCTGCTGTAAAGCAAAGTGATTCAGTTATACATATATATACATTCTTTTTACTTTCTTTTTATTTTATTTTGTTTTTTTATTGAAGTATAATTGATTTACAATGTGTTGATTTCTGCTGTACAGCCAAGTGGTTCAGTTATATATAGCGCATTCATATAATATATATATTCTTTTATCTCAGGATATTGAATATAGTTCCCTGTGCTATACAGTAGGACCTTTTTGTTTATCAGGACCTGTTTTGTGTGAGAACAGGGCTGTCTTCCTTTTCATTGGGCTCTGGATGCTTTCACAGGAGACAGCTGTGTGTGGGGAGGGTCAGGCAAGCTGAAGGAGCTCAAAGACCAAAGCAGTTTGTGGGGAACCTTCCCCACTTCTGGAGCTTCTGCTGGCCATTATCTCTTCGGCAGGCTCTGGGCTGGTCCTGTTCCACTCCTCTTCCTCCAACTCTGACTATTTGTTGGGGAAAAGGCTGAAGAGCCCTGGTAGCGGACTGTGCAGAGCCAGATAGATGTGAAACTAAGAGGACCTAAAATTAAGATGGGTGGAGAGACAGATGAGGAAGGAGCAAATAATGAGTCCACTGGGTCATCTAGGGAGAGAAGAATCTCTGAGTCCAATTTTAGTCCTAAAGAAGCCTGGATTAATCAATAAAAAGACAAAGTCTGTCCTTTTTCTGAGATCTGTGAGTGAGGTCAAGGATACTGGCAAAAGCCAGTAGGAACTGGGATCAGGAGCTCAGGGTCAATTAATTCAGCGTTGGGTTTTCCATCTGTATTTGCTTAAAGATACTGTGGAGCTCATGAAATGCACTGTATAGAAAAGACTGCTCTGCCTTCACAGCGGACCTTCTTCCCTAGTTTCTTACCCACAGAAAGTGATGGAGAGCCTTTATACCTGCCCAGTGTTAGTAATCCTTCTCATTAGCCTAGAGGGAACTCCAAAAGCTAACAAGGAAAGCCTTACAGGGAGGAGGTCTTTATTAACAAAATGGATTTAACTAGGCCTGGAAGAGATTGGGTGAGATGGGAGAGATGGAGGACCCTGGAGTATACTGAAGTTTCTCCCAACTCCATAGCTCTAGAAATCATGTGGCCTCTCCAGGGGAGAGAGATTAGAGCAGCCAGGAGAAGTCATAGGTAAAGCAGTCTAGATATTTAGAATCTACATGTAAACTCCCACCTAGTGATCAAAAATAAATACTCAGACTAAAATGTTTGGAGAGGGAGGGACACAGAAGGGAATGGCCTCAGAGGCCACTCATGTATCTGTTGAATGTTTATAAAGTTTGGTGGTACGACGTTAGGTTGGTTTCAGCTGCCTATATCGGGGAACTTCCACTGGTTTAAAGGAATCTATATACGAAGTCTCTAGAGGTCCAAATGCAAAGAAGCATCCTTTTTTTGGAGGACTGGGGATAATAATCATGAAGGGATTTGATAAGACAGTTTCCTATGTGGACCTGAGGCCCACATCTAACAGCCTTGGATTTCATCAAACCTGTCGACTCCCATCTGGGGAGAACTGACCCAGCAGCTCCCCTTCACACCAGTTCCATGCCTTCATATTCAACACACTACTCTTTCGGTACTTTTTACTCATGGCAATGTTCTTGTTCTCTCTCAAATCTCTGGTTATTCAGGGCCCTGCTGGTTTTCCCCTTCAACTAGGGTTCTGCTGTGGATTCCTGATCGCAGGGTGAAGGGAAATGCCTTGGGTGTGTAGACATGCCCAGGAGGCACCGGGGGGCTTCATGCTGGATTCCACCGGCCTCCTCTCCTCGGAGGCTCTCCAGGGCACCCTCTCTGGGATCCCTGTGGGAAGGGATGGCCAGGTTGGACTTAAGGTGCACATTTAATGGCTGTTTGTGAAACATTTACTGAACTTGGTAATTTGTCAAATAACCCTGGCAGTAAACTTAAAAATGAAAAATAATTTCTAATGAATAATTGCAACTCCTCAGACTTATTCATGTGCAAACAATTTAAATGCATTGAATTAAGACATATTAGGTTAAATGCACATTAAGTTAATAAAGGCAAAAGGAACAGGAATTCTGGACCCTCCTTATTTTTGTTAATTAAGAAAGGGATTCAGGATCCCTTCCTGAGCTGGGAAGTTGTTGTGGTTTGTGTGGGGCCTGAAGCCTGAGGCCCTGACACCAGGCTCCACGGTCCTCCAGGCTGGAAAATCTCCCTGCCTTCCAAGTGAGGGCAGTCTCAGTCCTCCGAGACTGCACTGGATAGAGGCCCACTTGAGCGTAATTTAAAAGGGTTGAGTGGTTAAAAAATGAAATAAGACATTAGAAACTATATATTTTTTACAAAAACCCACATTTTTGAAATTCTTGTTATTTTGCTTAATAACTTGTACTAGAGATGGGAGAAAAGATTTGTATCTCATTTTACTGTCACCTCATCTTTCTTCATGCTACCTTTTGATATGTTTATAAGATAGAGACTACTTTAAATGTTCTTATTTTGTGTAATTTGGCTTTCACTTTTTTTCTTGATGATAACATTTTTTAAAGGGCCTACAAAGTTTAAAGTAATAGCTGTTTTCTTGGCGAGGAAAAATGTTTCATCTTTGATAACCTCCCATTTCTCACCAGACTAGGCTTTCTTTGTGGGTGGGTCCTTTGTCACTCTGTTTAGGCAAGCAGACATGCAAGACTTTGTAGCAACCAAGGATAAAAGAACAAGGCCATTCTAAAGTTGAACAGACTCCTGATACTTCCGGTAGTGTGTGTCCCCAGACGGCTAAATATGTATTAGTTAGAATTCTTTCTGTTACGAGTGACAAAAATCCAGTTTAATCTAGAATAAACATTAAAGGTAGTTTATTAACTCCTAACTAAAGAGTTTGAGGGTGTATCTGGCTGGCTTCAGCCATGGCTGGATCCAGCTCTCTTTTTTCCTGCCAACTCTTGGCTGTCTCTGTTGGCATTATTGATAGGTTTACTCTCCACATGGTGGGAAAGATGGCTACTAGCAACCTCAAGTTTTATATATGAAAGCCCACAGGTGACTCTGATTGGCCTGTGGCTTGGCACGTGACCATCCTGAACCAGACACTCTGACCAAGGGGTAGATGGTGGAGGAGGCAGGAGCTGTAATGAACAGCTCCACAAAAATGGGGCACAGGGGCTGTTCTCCAGTGGAAAAGATGGGGACAGGAAACAGGTCACCAGTGCTCTTTCCTGCTGTTCCAGGGCATTAGCAACCTTTAAAGGCTGTCTCCCCCCATTTCTTGTCACCTGCTCCCCAGCCACAAACACACACTCACACTGAGTTACGTATTCCCACAAATCGCCAGCTCAGGTCCTGCATTTCATTATGATCACTCGTATGTGTGTTCGTCTTCCCTAACAGACTCTGAGCTTCTTAACGTCGGGGTGCCGTATTTTTTATCTTGGCCAGTCTCGCTTAGCACAGTATCTGACATATACATAGGTGCTTAATAATTGTTGAATAAATAAGTGACTGATTTATAAGGATGTGTGACTAAATGTTTTCATCTAGTATATCATCAGTGTTTCTCATCCTCCTTTTTGTGATTTGTTTATATGGACCTTTATCTGTTGTCAGTATTCGCAGATATTTGTATAAGCCAGACACAGTAATTTTGGCTCTGTCATTTCCCAAGAGCTGTTCATGGCTCAAGACTAGATCTTGATCTTCAATTAGGGGTCTAATCTCACAAGCAGCAAATGGAGGCCCCCAGCAGTTTCTGTCTCTTCCCTTTGCCCTTCCTTAGTGATGCGATGAGAACCATCGATGATGAGTCAGGATTTCAAACTCTGAAGGGCTGGGGATGTAGGTCTAATTGACAACATATCTGTCTCAAGAATATAAATGAGGTGAATTTTTGGTGCCAATTTGTTTCTCCGGCCGCCCTACGTGCATGAGTGCAGAGCCCCGGAGGGCTGATCTATACACACTTTTTTTTTGGCCATTTATTATTTTAGCACTTTTCCTTCCTTTCTCTTTAAGTTGTCGGAGAATCATGAGCCGCTATCTCAAGTTAACAGTGACCATTATCTTTTTATTATCTTGCATTAGCAGGAGATCAGATAACAAATCTAGATTCAGGAACCTTCTTATAAAGAGTCTTGTATCTTGCTTTTCACATTTCAAACATCTTGCTAAGCTTTTAGTTAATAACATATCAAACCAATCTGTGAATGTTTTCTTTAGTCGAAGAGAATACTTCTGCTGCTATTTTGCCACCCCAACTTCTTTTCCTGCTTTTAAATATCTCAGGTTAGAAAATTGAGGTTTTTATGGGTCTTTCATTGTTCTCGATGACATTTTGCCTGTTGAAAAGGCAGTCTCCCTTTGCAATGTAAAAAGTTGGAGAAATTGCCATAATCAGAAGATTCTGCACTTGAACTTTCCTCCCCAACAAATCACACCTAAACATCCCTCTTAAGCTATATTCTCTGGATAATTCCTAATTTCTCCATCCCATTTCATATAGACCTATTCTCAAGAGTTTTCCCGTTGATTCTTGGTGAACGTTAGAGGTAAATATATGAGCAAGCAAGGAGGGCCTAAAGAGAAGCAGTTGATACATGTCATGTCTGAATGAGTCACGTAAATATTAAACCCTGGACAATTTCTGCTTCAGACATTTTTATCAGTAAGGCAAGGCTTACTGAGCGATATGCAGGTGACTCAGATGGGGTCTGGCACAAAATCAGCTTCTCAATAAATAGTCGAGTGAAAGAACTATTCAATAAATGCAAAAAGTTGGTAAAATTGTTATATTTCAAAGGGAATCTCATTGTCTGGCTGTGAGGTGGCATCTCCCCCGGTGCTTGGGAAGACCGTTTCCAAACAGTACTTCTCTACCCCCATAAAAATGATTCTGTGCTGATGCGGAGTTCCCACAGTTCGGGGCAACAACTCAGAAATGGGTCTGGTTTGAAGTGAGAGGGATTGTTATCACCCTTCCCTAGGAAGGGCCCAGAATGCTATGACCAGAATCACCACCTTGGCCTCCTCGCCATCCCCTCCGCTCAAACTGCTGCCCACTTTGTCGGTTGTCTTGCCTGCTCAGTAAGTGTATAATGAACACTGGAGTTTGTGATTGATTTTCAGAAAGGAAGAAAACCATTTCTTTTGGCGGCAGAGCGGGGCCACACTGAAATGATAGAAAAACTTATCTTCCTTAATCTGCATACTTCAGAAAAGGACAAGGTGAAATGGACTTTTATTTCCTTGCTGAGTACCAGAGAAAGGGGAGTGACACTTGAGGTGTAGATTTGGTGATGGCATTTTGGTGAGCAGTAGACTTGTTCCATTGTTACTACAGTCAGAGGGAATCATCAAATATCCAGGTGAAATTAACCCACTTTTTCAGTGGATCGTCCAGATTGCTGATTTTGCTCCATAAATGTCTGTGAAATCAATGGACTACATGGAATTTTCTACTATCAACTCCAGTTGCTCTTTTCTTCCACTGAGGTCTGCGGGAGACTCAGCCCCACCTGACCAGGGAGGGAAACATGTCTATGTGCATATCTTTGATACTTTCCTTAGGAGAAATTCCTAGATGTGGAATTGTGGGTCAAAGAGTTCTGCACATTTTAAAATCTTTTGGTATATATTGCTAAAACTACTTCCCAGAAATCTTTCACCAGTTTGCCTTCTCAAGGTTATATAGAATTACTTTTATTGTCCCACTTTTGCTAGCAAATTAGCAGCAAAGGTAGAACAAGGAACGTGGATGGATTTTTCCCTTCTCGTTCAAACAGCTATTTATTTTCATTTAACACTTTGAAAGTATGAATTTCACTTAAAGCTGTGGAAAACATGGCCACTACTCTGTCCACAGCTTTAACCAATATGAGCCCCACCCCAGAAGCCCCACTACAGTCCTGACAGTGGGGGGAACGTGTTCCTTGGTGCAGGAGGCTCTGCTGTGGTGTGTCTCTGTTGCAGGAGGGGAAGACGGCCCTGCACCCGCAGCAAAGCATGGTCACAGCCCTGCGGTCCAGGTGCTGCTCACCCAGTGGCAAGAAATAAATGAGACCAATGAGTCATGTGCAGGTGCTCATTACAGGTGGGCATGGGGCTCAAAAGTGCAAGGAGGGCCTCCCTGGTGGCGCAGTGGTTGGGAGTCTGCCTGCCAATGCGGGGCACACGGGTTCGAGCCCTGGTCTGGGAAGATCCCACATGCCACGGAGCAACTGGGCCCGTGAGCCACAACTACTGAGCCTGCGCGTCTGGAGCCTGTGCTCCGCAACGGGAGAGGCCGCGATAGTGAGAGGCCCGCGCACCGCGATGAAGAGTGGCCCCCCACTTGCCGCAACCAGAGAGAGTCCTGGAACAGAAACGAAGACCCAACACAGCCATAAATAAATAAATAAAATTAAATTAAAAAAAAAAAAAAGTGCAAGGAATGGCTTTCAAGAAAGGAATGGGAGCCAAAGACATTAATTAATGCCATAGGACATAAAATGTGATGCAAAAAGATTCCTACTTTTTTCTCTAAAGTAACTCATGGCGGTTCATTTGTTAAACCATTCACTTATTCACCAAAAAAAAAATTTAGTATGTATGTGCTCTATGCTAGGTAGAGTATGTTTTCTTATTCTAGAAGCCTACAGGGCAAGAAGAGCATACAAAAAATAATATGTCAGGCTAAATGCGGTAATAGATGTATATACAGTGTGCTGTGGGAACACAAAGGAAAATCTGTTTCACAAATATCACAGGCTTCACAGAGGAGGTGGTATGTTATGTGGGTCTGAGCATTTGAATGGACAGTGGTACGAGGAGATTGGAGGAGGGCACAAGGGTAGAGTATTTCAGACAGAGGGAAGAGCCCGCCTGTAAAGGAACCAAGGCATGAAAGAGCATGGTGTGTCCTGGGAATGACAAGTTCAGGGTGGCAGAAATTGAGGATGGGTGGGCTGAAAAAGGTGGATGCCAAGTGGGCCAAGGCAGAGAGACCATGAAAGGCTGTGCTCTTCAGGAGGAGGGGTGATTCTGACCTATTGGCAGCAGAGACCTTGGAGGGTTTTAAGCAGCAAACAGGGATGGGATCCATCCTGGGTGTAGGCGGGTGACTGTCACCGTGGTTTGAAGGGGGCATTGGTGCCTGGAGAGGCAGGAGGTGGGGAGCCCCAGTCAGGTGACTGCAGAAGTGCTAAAGCAAGAGCTACAGAAAGCCCCTCACCGAGGCTCTCTCTGGCAGCAAGCAGGACGAGGTGGTAGGAGGAGACAGAGGCCACAGGATTTGTGACCAGGGGATACGGAGAGGGCAGACTTTCTGGCCCCTAGCTCTCTGGCTTGGACTCCCAGGAGGGTGGGGTGCCCATCCCTGAGCTGTGGGGTACAGGAGAGGAGGGGGTGATGCATGGTGAGTAGTAAGGGTTTGGGGGGGTTCAGTCTGAGGCACCGGAGTGGGGAGGGGGTATATTCGGGTGGAGGGCGGCAGGGAGTTAGAAACCGGGCCTGGGGTTCTTGTAAACCCCTTGTGAGTCATCTGCTCTGGGTGGTCACTTTTTAACCTCTGGCTCAACGCCTTTGAGGCTGGCTGTTTGGAGACCCACATGAGTGGAGTCCTCTTGGACTTCATAGTTTAATATTCTGACGAATTCTAACTTGGCACCTCTCCTGAGAGCTGCTTTAAGAAGTAATATAATCATTTACTTTAAGACACCATTGATTGTAAGGCACATCATTATTTCATGTAACACTAAGAAAAAATAATGCTGCCAATTAAACTGTGACGCAAAAAACTCTCTTGTCATTTAGAATATTTTATATTATTGAGTTTTTAGACTTTTATCTTAGATTTTTTTAATCATATACATACAAAGGACCACATAAGCAAGGGAGCTTGGTTAAGTATTCCTATACTTCACACATTGAGTCGAATTCTTCTAAATCACTTTCTCACTCAGAGTCTTGATGTCCTTGCTTTTCCAGACAAAATATTGTCTTTTGTGCCTTCAAGGATGCTTGTGATGCAGTGTTTCTTCAAAAGGTGCCCTGCTATCGATTCTGAGATTTTCTTCTAAGCCACTGACACCCATTCTGATTTAATGCAAATCACAAGCCATGACAGCGATATCATGTCTGCTGCCCGGTTGACTGAGAGTGTGAGGTGCATCCTGATCTCAGGTATGTTAACATGAGAAACAGGATGTGACTTATAGAGTTGGTGGCGTATGGTCATAAAAATAGCAACTGTGGGCAACAAAATGCAAACTGAAGGCTGTGAAAGTGGACATGTGTGATGCCTGGGAAAAGTCAGTATTCCCCTTGGACCAGAGAAGCATAATCAGCCTGGTCACATGCATCCCTGGACTGGGGTTAAACGCAGGGCTCTGACTGCCTGGGTCTGATCCTGGCTCCATCACCCCAGCTAGATGATTTTGGGCAGGTTACTTGGCCCCTCTCAGCCTTAGCTTCCTCATCTATCAAATAGCCTCATAAGGCCTTTGTGAGGTTTCAGATGAAAGGCTGTGTCACACACTTAGTTCAGGGAATGGTGCCTGGCACAGGGTAAGTGTGCAACAAGTGGTATCCGGTGTCATCACCGGTGTTATCTGGATGCAGTAAGTGGGATCTTGGTTATCATCGGTATCAGTGGTACATATTGTTATTATCCTCCTTTTTCTCTCTTCCGGTTCCTAGGAGAATGTAAGCCAGGCTTTCAGCTGAGGATCATGGACAAAAGTAGAGCCTTGATTTGTTTATTTTTATGTGTGTGACCATCTGACGTAGTGATGATCAGGTTGAACTGGTTTAACTTAAAGATCCTAGGAATTTGGTCTTCTTGAATAAGAGTTACGAATGTGAGAAACTCAAATAGAACACGATTCACCTAGGATAAATCTTAGCCATGATTGGCCTTCACAAATCAATATAGAGATCCAGTCCTATAGTCATAGGATTTAATTTAAAGTCTTAGTTGTGCTTGCCCTGTTTTGCTTTAATACTTTACCACTGGAATGTGTGCACTTGGATTTCATCTACCTTTTAGCTATTTTCGTGTTGGGGCACATTGAGGAAAAGTCATAAAGTCCAACAAACTGTAATTGTAGATTGTGATAGGTTTTATTTGCACAAAGTAAAGTATCTAGTGATAATATTAGCCTTTTGGATGAAGCCCGTAATGTACATACAGTCTTGGGCTGCCTCTGTTTCCTGACATAGGCTGTTGCCTGACCAGTTGGAGTGACTCATGGGACTAGGCTCTAGAGCAGTGGTCTCCAAACATTCTGGGTAGCAAACTCATACCAGTAAAGCAAGTTTGAGCATGCACCTAATCACAGGTACATTTATAATTAAATTAATATATTATAAAACATATGCCAGAAATATAAATTTTAAAGATTGAGATAAAAATAAACATAAATAGCAATTTTTCATATTTTTCTCTACACTGAAAGGATTATCTTGTAAATATCTGATGTATTTTCCTTCCAGTTTTCTTTGTGTTCCTATGCATGTATATTTTTAGTGCCTGCCCAAAATTTATTTAACTGTTCTTTAGCTCCTGGACATTTAGGTTTTGTTCAGTTTTTCTTTACAATTAAACTAATGCTGTCATGAACCTCTTTGTATACAAACTTTAGTCTGTATTCCTCATTATTTCCTTTGGATATATTCTTAGAGGTAGGATAGCTGGGTCAACGATATAAATGCTTATTAGGCTCTTGATATGTTAAAGACATGAATTCTTTCCTTCACAATTTTTGCAAATATTTTTCCACTGGGGTTTGCCTTTTGGCATCTCTTTTCCTGGAAAAGGAGAAGGCAGATTATGAAAAGAAATTCCTCTCTAACAGATGGCTGTCCCAGGCTCTCAGGGGAAGCTGCTGGGATACAGTTTTTCCATCTCGGTGGGATAGGAACATTGGTTCCATGCTCTTTTGTCCCTGTTAACATGATTGTTTGTACCTAATTAGCTACAAGTAAAATTGTCTGAACTTATCCTAGCTGTTAGGCAGAATAATGTCCAAGGTGGAGAATGGTTAGGACATGGGGAAGGAATTCTGCATTTCTTCCCAATATTTTTAGGAAAGAATCTGCATGAGGAGGGGGAAATATCCAAGTAGCTATTGTGTGAGACCGGTTCCTTCTTTTCTATGTTGTGGCCTAAACTAAACTCACTTTGTCCTATTAGTGTTTATCATAATGAGTTTCAGGAACCTTAATTACTAAGGTAAGGTATTACATTTTTTAAATGACATACAATATTTTAAATCAGTTTTAAAGGTTAAAACTACTTGGTACAAATATGCTTCTATTTTTGTATTTCATACTGCATTTTAGTTCCTCATTTCCATGATTATCTTTCTTAACAAGCTGTTACCTTCTTGTAGACAGGGTCTGGATTCTAGTTGTCTTCCCAATCCCAATGCCTACTACTGTCTGACAAACAGCAGGTGTCTAATAACTGTTTGTTAGATTAATAAAGATTGAGAGTATGAATGATGGAGGGAAGGTGAGAAAGGAGGCAGCATAACAGAGTAGTTAAGAATGCAGGCTTTGGAGCCAAAGAGCTAGACTTGCATCCTAGCTTTGCCACTTTTCAACTGAGGCTTAGTTTCCTTATGTGTAAAATGGGGATAATAACCCTGACCTCAGAGTCGTTGTGCAGTTAAACTGCGCCAAAGCATATAGTCTTGGCAGTATAAGTTGGCACATAGATGCTCAGTAAATGCTATCTATTAAGAGTAATGCACAAGAGATAGAGAAAGCATGCTGTTTCTCAAGTAATCTCATTCCATGCCAAGGGGCAATTAATTTTAACTTTTTTTCCTTTTGTTAGAATGGCGAAACACCATTCTTCTTAGCTGTTGAAAGAGGTCATGAAGAATGCAGCAAAGTGCTACTGGCAGCAGGAAGTGATATCAGCATTCCAAATAAAGTATGTGCTCCATGTCTATTTACTCACACAGGGAGGGGGACTCAGAATGTTCTTTGGGTAATCTGGTCCTGCACTGACCCATTCACTGGGCTTTTGTAGAATTAATACAGTTGTCCCTTGTATCCGCGGGGGACTGGTTCTAAGACCTGCCTAGGGGTACCAAAATCTATGGATGCTCCAATTCCTTATGTAAAATGGTATAATACAGTCCTTATCCGTGGTTATCCATCCAACTGTGGGGGGCAGGGGGATTTGGAGGGCCGATTGTATTAATAATTTGCTTACTTTGGGGTAAGAATTAATGACTTACCTCTGACATTCCCCTATTAACGTTTCCTCGAAAACAATACCATTCTTCCTATTTATTTGGGGAATAATTTATTTGGAGAATAATTGAAAATAGGGCAAAAGTAGCAGATAGTTGTTGCTTCTCAAACAGACACTTTTATTCTACTTTGTTTTCTTCCTAGAAACAAGTAGTACCTGGCTTATACACAGTAGATGCTGAAAAAGAAAATTGTGTAAAAAGCCAAGAGGTCATTCTAGAGCCTGAAGAAGACAGGATGATGCCTTCTTCTAAATACAAAATACTTTGGTTCTGAGATCCTTTGACACTGATCTTCATTTGTTTTTAAAATTTTTTAATTTTTAATTTTTTTTGGCCGCACTGAGCAGCTTGTGGGATCTTAGCTCCCTGACCAGGGATGGAACCGAGGCCCATGGCAGTGAAAGCACCGAGTCCTAACCACTGGACTGCCAGGGAAGTCCCTCACTGTATAAAACTATATATACATAGACAAGATTGCAAGAGAGAGTGGAATATGTAGGGTGAGGTGATTCCCACTGACGTTGCAAGGTTTTTAATGCAATAAATGAGCCCAAAGTTAAGAATTCACGGGACCCAGGAAACATTCAGAATATGGAGAGCAGTGCTGTTTTTCTGTCATGCCCAGGTGCCCCTCTGCCCCCGGACTGCAGCCTCCCTGGAAAGGCCTCCCTTATTAGCAAGATCCTCCTGGGATCACTCTTTTGGCTCACCCAGTTGCTCTGTGCCTCCCTCCCTTCTGTACTTAATTATTTGGCCCTCTGAAGGTTTTGCTTTGTAATGGCTTTCACATGCTCACATTCTCCCCACCCTGCCAGGACTGTAGGCTCCACGTTGTCCATATCCTTATGGCCTTGGCCTCATCCAGACAGCCTGGAAATTGTCCTAAGTCAATTTTACATCTTTTACATTATCTTGGGTTTTCCCTGGAGTTCATTAGCACACTTCCTGGATCAAGAGCCTCGGCCCCCCACTGCTGTCCACACCTGTCTCCGCCCAATCCAGTAAAGGCCCCGGGGGAAACAAGCAGCAGGAAGCAGGAAGCCAGAAGCAAGGATACACACCAGGGTTGTGTGAGACTCATTTTGCTTTCACATCTGTGGGTGATTACTGTGTTTGATCTTGGAAATGCTTCACCCGCTGACATTAGTTAGTCTTGTTCTCCGGGAGCTTTCTTTGCACCCATCCAGCTAAGGGGAGGGGGTAAAGGTCGAGTCGTTTCTGAGGAGGTTAGTGGGGAGAGATTGTGGCTTTAGCTGCCTATGAGAGACCGCCTGCATCTGGGCTGGGCGGAGAGGCTGCCTAGCTACCCTGGGTCCAGTGAAGACTTTCTGTAGACCCTAGGAATTCCATATTTCTGGAGGCCCTATCCTCACATCTTATCAAATAACTTTAAATGCCCCCGCATTCCACATTGAATACCTCTTTTCTTTTGCTGTAAATTATTTTTTAAAGGCTTTTTTATTTGTGCATTTACAATCATTTGGATACGATAAACTACCTTAATTTATGATTGACTCTGATTTCTTAGAACTCTGTGCAGACCTGAGAATTTGAGGGAGGTGAAAAAATTTAACCTACAAATTGTTTACAGTGTAATGAATACTTTATGAAGATTACATTTAGCAGTCAACGAAGTATGAACATGTCGATTAAATATTCACTTCAGTTTTGTGCTTTTCTTTTGGTATCTTGGAACCAACGTTTTTTTTTTTTTTTTAAAAAGAATGGCATGACTTTTTTAAAAAAATTATTTTATTTTATTTATTTATTTTTGGCCGCGTTGGGTCTTCGTTGCTGTGCGCGGGCTTTCTCTAGTTGCCGCTAGCCGGGGCTGCTCTTCGTTGTGGTGCGCGGGCTTCTCATTGCGGTGGCTTCTCTTGTTGCGGAGCACGGGCTCTAGGCGCGTGGGCTTCAGTAGTTGTGGTGCACGGGCTCAGTAGTTGTGGCTCACGGGCTCTTGAGCACAGCAGGCTCAGTAGTAGTGGCGCACGGGCTTAGTTGCTCCCTGGCATGTGGGATCTTCCCAGACCAGGGCTCGAACCCTTGTCCCCTGCATTGGCAGGTGGATTCTTACCCACTGCGCCAGCAGGGAAGCCCAACCTTTTTTTTTAAGATTTCAAATATTTCTTAAGCTCTTAAAAAGTCTGTAGGCCCTACACACTGTGCCTGTTGTGCCTCATGGATGAAATGCCACAGATTCCTACAGCTCTTCCCACTATAAGGTTCCTGGCTTTGGGCTCTTCACAAGCCTGTTTCTGTGTCAGATCTTTCCATTAGGGGGACACTTCCTACCATTCTGATCTCAGTCTAGACGTCACCCTATCCAAGAAACTTTTCTTGATCACTCACTGGAAAGTAACCATCCAGTCATGCTATTTTACTTCTCATTGTAGCATTCTCATTGTCACTAGCTGATGTTATTTTTCTAATAATGTCTAGAATCTAATAAATGGGTTCTAAATCTACTGATCTACTGATCTACCAATCAACTGATTGTCCACCCCTACTGAATGTAACGTCAGAGATCTTGTCGGTTTAGTCATAGCCCCCGCGGTCTAACATGGGGGCTGACACGTAATAAGTGCTCAGTAATTTTTTGTGGAATGAATAAGATGATACTTGTGATTCTTGTACACATTTACTAGCTCATTTATTTACCAAGTGTTGCTTTCGTTTGAGAGAAAGAGGTAGGATGGTGTGGTAGGCAGAATAACGGCCCCCAAAGATGTCCACATTATGACCCTTGGAACCTGTGAGTATGTGAGGTTACATGACAAAGGGGAATTAAGGTTGCTTTGCAGATGGAATTAAGGTTGCTCATCATCTGACCTTACAATGAAATTATCCAGGTGAGCCTAATGTAATCACCAGGGTCCTTTAAAAAAGGAAGGAGGGGGCCGGCAGGGAGGTCAGAGGGATGAAACGTGAGAAGGACTCAGCACACCACTGCTGACTTTGAAGGTGGAGGAAGGGGGCCGCAAGCCAGGGAATGTGGGTGGTTTCTACAAACTGAAAAAGGTAAAGAAATGGATTCTCCTGAAAGCCTCCAGAAAGGCCTTTATTTTCACCCAGTGAGACTCATTTCAGACTTCTGACCTCCAGAGCTGTAAGATAATACATTTGTATTGTTTAAGGCACTAAGTTTGTGGTAATGTGTTATTAGCAGCAATAGAAAACTAATAATATAGGTGGTTATGTCATTTTTACAGAGGAAGACATAGAGGCCCATCTTTGAGAGGCCATTTATGCAAGGTCATACAGGCATTTAGTATCAGCTCAAGCTAGACTCCAGTTGGTCAGAGCGTGTATCATTCCTGTGAGTATTTATACCACTTATCTATTACTTCATAACAAACCAACCCAAAGCACAGTGGCTTGGAACAATGCACTGTTATCTTTCCTGGCTCTGAGGGTTGACTGAGCTCAGCTGGGAGATTCTTACATTGGGCCGGGTATGTGGTTGCAGTCAGTTTCGGCCAGGACTTCAGTCGTTTGCAGACTTACCTGAGGTGGATGTCCACAGTGGCTCACTCACATGCCTGGCAGTTGAGGTTGGCTATCAGCTGGGGCTCTTGACAAGAGCACCAACGTGTGGCGTCTCCATTGCCTTCTCATAGCATGGCAGCTGGCTTCCATGATGTAGGGAGCAGAAGCTGCCAGGCCAGTTAAGGGTCACACCTGGAACTAGCACACTGTCACTTCTGCCATATTCTATTGGCCAAAGCAGTGACAGGGTCTACCCAGATTCAAGGGGGTGAAGAAATAAACCCCACTCCTTGGTGGGGAGTGGCAGGGTCACATTGCAGAAGAGCAGATTGGATGGGACATACTTATGCAGCCATTTTAGGAAAACATACTAACCTACAGCCTCCTTATTCTGAGGACCTGAAAATACTTTGCAGCAATCCTGCAATTACAGGACACCCCCTCCCTGGGATACCAAAATCCGAGGATGCTCAAGTCCCTTAAATAAAATGCATAGTATTGGCATGTAAGCTATGCACAGCCTCCCATGTACTTTATTTAAAAAAATTTTTTACTTATTGTTTTTGACTTTGTTGCTGGGCGCGGGCTATCTCTAGTTGCGGCGAGCGGGGGCTACTCTTCATTGTGGTGTGCAGGCTTCTCATTGCGGTGGCTTCTCTTGCTGTGGAGCATGGGCTCTAGGTATGCGGGCTTCAGTAGTTGTGGCTCACGGGCTCAGTAGTTGTGACTTGCAGGCTCTAGAGCTCAGGTTCAGTAGTTGTGGTGCACGGGCTTAGTTGTTCCGCAGCATGTGGGATCTCCCCGGACCAGGGCTCGAACCCGTGTCCCCTGCACTGGCAGGCGGATTCTTAACCACTGCGCTACCAGGGAAGTCCCCTCCCATGTACTTTACATATCTCTAGGTTACTTATAATAACTAATACAATGTAAATTCTATGTAAATAATTATAAATATAATGTAAATGTTATGTAAATAGTTGCCAGCACATGAGCAAATTCAAGTTTTGCTTTTTGGAACTTTCTGGAATTTTTTTTTTGAATTTTTTTTTTTTAAATAAATTTATTTATTTATTTATTTATGGCTGCATTGGGTCTTCCTTGCTGCATGCGGGCTTTCTCTAGTTGCGGTGAACGGGGGCTGCTCTTCATTGCAGTGTGCGGGCTTCTCATTGCGGTGGCTTCTCTTGTTGTGGAACATGGGCTCTAGGCGCACGGGCTTCAGTAGTTGTGGCACGCGGGCTCAGTAGTTGTGGTGCACGGGCTTAGTTGCTCCGCGGCATGTGGGATCTTCCTGGACCAGGGATCGAACCCGTGTCCCCTGCATTGGCAGGTGGATTCTTAACCACTGCGCCACCAGGGAAGTCCTTTTTGAATATTTCTGATGCATGGTTGGTTGAATTTGCAGATGTAGAACCCGTGAATTTGGGGGACCAACTGTAATCAGTCAATAACTATTCACTGACCTTGTCTTATTGCAAGGCCTTTTGGAGGAGGGCAGGATAATCAAGAGCAGGCCCTGACCTAAGTAGTTCGCCCTCTAGCCTGGGCACTAAGTGAAGGAGAGACGCTAAAGAAGTTGAGTGAAAGGGCTGTGAGGGAACCTGCACATAGGCAGCAATCATGCTGAGTTCTGAGGTGGTACCTGCAAAGGAGAGAGTTGCTAGTAAGTGGTCAGGGCGGGAGAGGGTGGATGCACTTCTGGGGCCGATACCAAGTTCAGCTCTTTTGGCTCAAGGAGGGGGTTTGCAGGGTGTATAGAGCGAAGGCTTGGCCCTAGTCCACTTCATACTTCCTGGAGAAGGGAAGCGGGTTTTAGCTCATATTTGCCTGAGGCATGTGTTGTCTAGGACTCTGTCTCTTTTATATGGGCGATACCTAGAAGCAACCAAAAGCCCCCCCAGCCCCAAATGATCAGAAACACGTTGAATTTTCTTTTTTAGCTAGTCATACTATTTTATTGTATTAATTGATTACCATGGAATGAACACCAGAAAGCATGCTAGATTCTAATGGGAATCCCTCCCTGCCTTCTCTCTCCACCTGTCTCCTGCAGCTCAACATCAGTGCTTTGCAGATAGCAACCCGGAACGGCCACACATCCCTTGTCAGCTTTCTTCTCAGTGAGAACGTTGATCTACACCAGAAGGTGGAAGTGAGTCTATTATGATAACATGGGCTTTGATCCCAGCTCTGTGAGTGCTGGGAGATGCTCCTTGCAGATGCATGGAGGGCTGGAGGGGGAGACAAGTGATCACAAAGGAGGAATTCTTCCTGGGAGGGCCGACTGACCTCTTTTGGAGACCGAGTCTTAATCTTAAGAAATACAATCCAAGGGATGAATTTTAGAAAGTCATTGAAGTTCCTGAACAAAATGAAATCTTTGTGTTTTAAATATTTACATTTGCTGCAGTTAAATTTTCTCATGTATCTAGAGATGCCAGTCTTGTATTAAATTTATCAGTCTGGGACAATGATGAAACTGCTGTTAATTGGAAGGAGAATGATTAGTTTTCCCCCTTCACTGACCGATCTTCTTTTTCTTTTGAAAGTCAGTCATTTGTATTGATTTAGGTTTTCTGAAGTTCAAATTGGCTTTGGTAGAATTAACAAAGGCCCTCTGTGCTGGAATTAGATGGGGAAACATTCCCCTATTTTTCACTCTACTTTCATTTCTCCTGTGAGAATATTCTTTTCTCTGATATTGCTTAGCCATTACTATTTATTGTATTAACTGGAGAGGAGGGATGTGATTTAACCCATGACTGGTAATTTCTGGAGAATGGCATTAGGGGAATTGGTTCTGACCTTGCCTGGTCCATCCAAGGGTGCTTCCTGTTTCTCAGGAGGAATTGGGCCCCAGCAAGGCCAATGGTCCCAGCAGGAAGGGCACTGCTTACGTCCCTGGGATGAGGGATACGTTCTCTTTTTTCATCCTTAGCGCCTCTAGAGAGAAGGTCCTCCCTGAGCAGAAGAGGTCTGCACAGAAAGCTTTCCCCTCCTGCTGCCCCTCTGCCCCTCTGCCCCATCTGTCTCCCACTTCCCTTGCTCACCCTTGGACAGTCTGACATACGCAGACATAGCATTCCACCTGCCCCTGCTTTCCTTCTCCTCTGTGTGCTGGTGAATCCCTTGCTAACTCACTACATCTCTCTTCCATCCGTCAACCCCTGTTTCCTGGGAAGGAGCCTGGTGTGATGTTGGAGTCAGGAAGATCTGGGTTCAAATCCTGTCTCTGCTCCTTCCTAGCTCCGATGCCTCGCGGAAGTGATTTCACCTCTGTGCCTCGTATATAAAGTGGGGAAGAGAAGCCCTAACTGCTAGGGTGGTTGTGAATGAAAAGCTGTCAGCCCGGTGTTTCAAACAGAGTATAGACTGTAGGGGGAGTGAGTGAGTAGTAGGCACCATTGGGAGAATGTGCTGCATGTGCATAAATGATGCTGATTAATATCATCTACTCCGCTTGAGCAACACTGCACCCCGTCCTCGCCACCCACCTGGCAGCATCTGTTGTTTCCTCTTCCCACGCGTTTTGCCTCTCAGCTCAACTACTGTTGTCCGCACAGTCTCACGCATCGTCTGCCCCTGCTCTCTCACACCTGTACCCCTGCCCCTCTCCTCCCCACTAAATGCCCCTCACCTCGCTCTCTCACACCTTACCTGTGTTCTCCTCGCCTTTTTTCCTCCTTGCATCTGCCTTTTCTACCCCCGGAGATGTGTTTTCTCTCGAGCCTCCTGGGCCAGTGGCAGCTGGGTGGGAGCAAAGACAGCAGGAGGTTGTGTGTGTGGCCCTGGAGGTGGGCACTGAGCCTGGCAGGGCTGGTAAGAAGCCCGTGGTAGAGGTGGCTGAGCGCATGGCTGGAAGACAGGCGGTTTAGCCACAAAGGACGAGGAAAGGGGAGCAGGCTGCAAGGGCCCGGTGAATACCGATGGCTGGACTCTACATCGGTGGGAGGGCTGAGCACGGACGGTGCCCCTGGGTGAGTGGGCCATTAGTCCCACAATGTGCTCTAGGGAGAAAGAGCCCAAGATCAAAGCAACTCGGGAAAGGCTGAAGGTGAATGCTATTCCTTCCTTGTGGCTATTCCCACTGCACTTTAGCTCTTTGAAGCTTCTGGCAAGTCCTGCAGTTAAGCTATTTAATATTTTCTTAGCCTTCGTATTTGAGCTCAAATGTCAATTCTTCAGGAAAGCCTTTTCTGACTTCCAGAAAGTTTGGCCCTCGGCCCACACCCACATGTGCTCTCTTACCACTGTGCACTTTTCCTTCAAGGCACTTATCACAATCTGTAACTGTACATTTATTTTGTGACTTAAAAAAAAATCAATATCTGCTTTCCCTACTAGATGAAAGATTCCTGAGCATGGGCCATGTTCACCACTGAACCCCTAACATCCTGAAAAGAGCCTGGCCCATAATAGGTGCTCAGTGTCAAGTTCTAGAATGCATGAAGTGGGAAAGTGGGTTGCTGGTGAGCGGGATTTCTGTACAACCTTGGCATGGAAGTGATTGCTGAAGACTTACTAAGGGCCTGCAACCACGTTGGGAAGTACCAGTATTCAGGAGATTATCAGGAAATGTCTGATGAAATGAGTCACTTTTTGATCTCATTGATGAAGCCAGAATCTTTTGAATTTGAAATGTCATTTCTTTCTGCAGCCTAAGGAGTCCCCTCTTCATTTAGCTGTTATCAATAACCATATCACAGTGGTAAACAGCTTATTAAGTGCACGGCATGATATTGACATCTTAAATCAGGTAAGCCAAGCAAATCAGAACCTAGAGAGTCTATTTTCTTGTTTCAACTCAATATGTGTTTAGAGGTAGTTTTGATCAAGTTCAAGGTGCTCTAAAGATTCCTGGGAAGAATATGCACATTCATTTTTTTATCCTTTTGCTTCTGTAAACCCCACTCCCACTTGCACACACATATTTTGTCTTTTTCAAACGCACAACTGGGATTCAGCCAGTGTGTTATTAAACTGTTCACATTTAACAGGCCCAGTACTTCTGATAGATAAACAGTAGCCCAGAGGTAAATTGCCGGAGGCTATTTAAATCAAAAGCTACTCCCCCAGTGTGAAATGTTGTAATTGGCAGGGAGCCCTTCTCTGCAAGAAAGAAAGCTTTGTTTCTATATTATAGACAGTAAATGTATCTTCTTTTTGCCTAAAGGCAAAAGAGACCTCCTGGAATTTTTTAAAAAATCACCATGAATTCAGACCACTGGAGCAGAATCAAATGCCGCATAAAAGGCATCCATCACTGGCAGGAAATGGAAATGCTGAGGTAGAAGAATTAAAAGGATGTGGGTGGGTGCTGTCTGAGCCAGGGCCTGCTCTGGGAAGGGCTACCCTCTTCCAGAGGTCAGGAGTGGGAAGGAAAACTCTCGGGAGAAGGCCCTTGCCAGAGCCCTGAGGACAGCTGAGGCTCTGGACTCCTCCCTCCTTCCTGGCTGCCCCTTCCCAGGTGAGGAAGCAGCCACGTGCGGTGGGCATGCGTGTCCTAACCCACTGTGTCATCCTCGGTTTCCTCATCTGTGAAACCAGAGCACTGACTCAGATCTCTGCAGTCTGCTCTAACTCCAGCCTGTGAGGTCCCTGGTGCCCTGAGCTGAATGGGGACTTAACTCCCCGTCCGTCCCTTCCTTCCCCAGAGACCGTCCTCCTCCCTCGTCTTTTACTATCCCAAAAGTTTGGGGGTAGAAAATCTCTCTTATTATTAAACATACATATGTATTCAACTATGTTAATGCCCCACATCTTTCCTCATGGGCAGAGTCTTTGCTCTACACGTGGACAGAACACACAAGTGATTCTGGCTTCACCAGAATTGACTAGATCCACCCCAGTGAAGGAGGCTTGTAGGCTGCCACCCAATTACAGAACTAGACTTTATCATTTGTGGTTTTTGTTAGACCAGGAATACACACAATGTATAAAAGTAAGAAAACAGCAATAAGCTAAAAACTTACAATTTGTTTATAATCCCCCCAAAGAAAGAGAACTCTGTTAACATTTTGGTGCATTTCCTGCCTTCTAGACTTCTAGCAGTTTTGCCACAGGGAGATTTTATGGGTATTTGATGTATGACACTCGTGTCTCTGTTCCATGTTGGTGTAGATTTTTGATAGGTCTGTCAGTGTAAGTTCGATGTCGTGGATAATGAGCCCCCAGAGGGGCACATTGCCACCTAAAAGTGGGTCTTTAGTAAATGCTTGTTGATATTAATTATGTTAACATCCCAAGCATGTTGGCCATATGCTCTAGTAGCAAGAGTCCTGGGCTAGATGCTACTGCCCAGCTGTGTGACCCTTGGGAAGTTGCTTCCTCTCTCTGGTTTAGGAGTTGCGCTAGATTATAACCAATGTTCCTTTCTGTGCTAAAATTTTAGAATTGTCTTCACATCAGCATTCCTTTCAGTGGGAGGTTAAGATGGGTGATTTTCTTGTGATTTCATATATTTCTCTGAAGCATTCTTATCCTCTTCATGGGAAAGTGGTTATTCAAGAAAGAAATTAGAAGTCTTGCACTCCTTTATACACTGTAATGTAGGAAACTTACAAAATAGAGAAAAGCATCAAGAAGCCAATAAAAATAAGCTCTAATCCCTCCGTCTAGACATTATTATTCTTAACATCACCAATGCATTTCCTTCTTTCCCTCTATTTTTTTCTATAAATTGAGCTCAGCTAGATAGTGTTATTTCCTAAGGTTTTTAATGTTGTATCATAAGCATTTTTCATTTTTAAAAATCTCTGAAATTATTTTTTATTGTGGCAAAATAAACATAACATAAAATTTACCATTGTAACCATATAAGTGTACAATTCCGTGGCATTAAGTACACTGACAATGTGCATAACTCTCACACCATCCATCTCCAGAACTTTATCTTCCCAGACTGGAACTCCACACTCATTGAACAATAACTCCTTATTCCCTCCTCCCCCTTCTCCTGGAAACCACCATTTCACTTTGTCTCTATGAACTTGACTACTCTAGGTATCCCATATTGAAATCATTTTTAAAAATCATTTGTGACGGTTGCCTACTATTCCAATATGTGGATATGCCATAATTTATCTCATGAGTTTCCTTATTAAACATGTAACTTCCTTTCAATTTTTCATTGTTATAAATAACACTGCAATGAATGTCTCCTGTACCTGTTTAAAAATATGTGACTTTATCTATTTTCCCTTATGCCTGTGTAGGACACCTTTGCTTTCTCTTTGTCTTTTTACTATGCAAGTTTTTTCTCTCCTTAACATGCTTGGATTACATTTTTTAACTTTCTCATGTCAGAGGCCGCAAACTCTTTTGCATGTAGCCGCTGATCTTGGAAATGTGGAACTGGTGGAAACCCTGCGGAAGGCGGGCAGTGACCTAAAGGTTGTTGACAAGGTGAGTTCATGGGCTTCCCTCTGTTTAGCTGAGCTGGTTGCTGAGTCCTCCCTGTCGGCTGTAAGCCTTGAGAGGTAATATTACCACATCCTTTGTGAAATGGACACAAATTGGAGAGACCTTCTATCTTGATAGTAACATTCCAATTTTAACTGAGGTAAGTTGGTAAGAATTTTTACTCTCAACAGTAAAATATACATTAAAAAAATTCAAATTATTTATTAGTTTTTTTAAAAGATGATAGAGTCACATGGTTCAAGAATTTAAAAATTAGTAAAGGTTTTACGTAAAAATTTCCCATCTACCCCGTCCCTATTTGTCTAGCTCTCATACTATCCTTGCTATACATACCTATTATTGTAAGTTTCTTCTGTTCTTGCCAGAATTTCTTTATGCATATAACAGCAAACATAAATATATTATATTCTTATTCCATTCCTCCATCCTTTTTACACAACTGTGGATACCTATACATATTGTCCTACATTTAGCTTTTTTCCCTTACCAGTATAAAGCAAAGATCATTCCATATAAGTACATGGAAAGTTTCTTCTATTTTATACAGCTACATAATAGACTGTGGTGTGGTTATATCATAATTTGTTTAGTTATCAACTGATGGGCATATAAGTTGTCCTTAAGCTTTTGCTATTATAAATAGAACTGCAATAAATAAATTTATATGTGTCTAAACTTGTTTTTTAAATTTATTTAAAAATTTTTAATTGTTGTAAAATGCACACAATATAAAATGTACCATCTTGACCATTTATTTTATATCTTTATTTAATTTATTCATTTCCTACTTTTTTTTTTTTTTTTTTTTTTTTGCTGTGCTGCGTGGCTTGCGGGATCTTAGTTCCCCAACGAGGGATTGAACCCGCACCCTTGGCAGTGAAAGCTCGGAGTCCTAACCACTGGACTGCCAGGGAATTCCCATAACCATTTTTAAATGTCCATTTCTGTGGTGTTAAGAATATTCACTTTGTTATACAACCAATCTCCAGAACTCGTTCATCTTGCAAAACTGAAACTCTATGAACAACAACATTCATTTCCTCCTCCCTCAGCCCCATTCCACTTCCTGTGTCTATGAATTTGACTACTCTGGGTACCTCATCTAGGTGGAATGGTACAGTATTTTCCCTTTTGGGACTGTGTCCTCAAGGCTCAACCAAGTTGCAGCATGTGTTAGAATCTTCTTCCTTTTTAAGGCTGAATACTATTCCCTTGTATGTATATGCCACATTTTGTTTATCTGTTCATCCATGGATAGGCATTTGGGTTGCTTGCACCCTTAGGCCATTGTGTAGGTGTGTTTTTAAAGACAGACAGCTTTGTTTCTTTCACGTGACGCAGTTCCGCAGGCTCAGCCATGGCAGGGTTGGGGTTCCAGCTTTACTGAAAGGTGTAGAAGAAGACACTGTGTGGCCCCCCTGGCTAGGTACTCACATCCTAGCTCAATCCTCCCATCTCCTTTGTGAGGCAGACGAAATTATCCCAGTTTATAAGAGAAGAAGAGAATTATCCCCCCAGGCTAGGTACTCACTCACATCTTAGCTCAATTCTCCCATCTCCTTTGTGAGGCAGACGAAATTATCCCGGTTTATGAGAGAAGATTTGATGACATCAGGGCCATTGTAAGAGGCAGAGCTGAGCTTCAAAGCCAAGGCTACTGGCTGCTTGACTGCCCCGCACTTCCGGAAGTTGCAGTGTTTCCTTCCTGGTCTTCGCCCTCACTAGTCACCAGCTCAGCGCATCCCTTGTTCCCAGTGCAAGCCTGCGTCCTCCCTAGTCTGTCCTCCCTAGAATCACACATCGCATGTTTGTGGGATCTGAAGTAGTGATATGTTATTTTACTTGTCTCGGTCAGTTTTCTTTTTCTGATCATGAAAGTAATACAATTTGGAAAACGTAGAAAAGCATAGGGGAGGAAAACACAATCACCCATATTTCTATCACTTAGGTGGAATTCCACCATTAGTGGCTCATTAACTTCTGTTAACATTTAGCGTTAGTATTAACATTGAACATTTGTAGCTAAATGTTAATAGCTTCTCCTGCTTTCTTTTATTCTACTTTGTCAATAACATTAACACCTCCAGGGCAGTCTGGTGAGTAGAGCATCTATAGCATTGGGCAGGGAACTTATGTTGGGCCCCCATTGCAAGTGGACTGGATATTCCAGCGAACACGTCTGTGCTACAGCTTGATTCTGTTTTCAGAGCAAAAGCCACAGTTTCCTGGGCCTCCCAGTCTGATTTCCCAGATTTCCTTTCTCCTCTTCCCTCTTTTCTCATCGCGTCTGGTGCCTAGCTGGCACCCAGGACATATGTAATTAATGAATAAAGACTATCTTTTCTGCCTGTTCCCACAATTTTTACCAAAGATAAGTGACTGTTTCTAAGACTGAATTAAGGTCTGCTCTGGATAGAAGAAAAGGAGCCAAGTTTTGGTATAAAGCTGACTTTCCCTGTCCTCTCAGCCTGTGGCGTCACAAAGCTCTCCGAGGGCCACCCACCCTCAACAGCACAAGTATTTGGATTTCTACTCCAGCTATACTCCCTGTGAAGATTTTCCTATGAGCTTGAAACCTCTGGCTCCCAGAACGCTGCCTTCCCAAAATAGGCTAATTATGGTGATTCAGATGGCTTTACAAGCCAGAATTTAGATAGCATACAATTAGAGGCTTGCTAAATGCCTGCAAAATGCAGTTCTTCCTAATTTCATTACTGTCTCTTTTGATTAGACGCTGATTACTTTCAGCTCTAATTTTCAGGCTCACCTGGGTCTCAGTTCCTGGAGTAGCAGACAAATCATTTGAATTGGTGGCAGTTGCATTTCACAAATACTCAGCCATGTGAGAGAATTATCAGGATAAGTTTCTGCATCTCTAAGCATAGAAACATGGGTTTCTGAGGTTGGAACTTCTTCCGAGGTTACTTCTGACCATTCATTTAAATTATCTTCAGGATCCCTGAGCAGATTTTTCATGGGTCATTTGGAAAACAAATGAGAACCACCATCTTTTGCTTGGGAAAAAAGTGTAGATGTATAGCTTGTGCACTGCATAAAATCTAGGGGACACTGCTTGCAAAGCTGTGTGCTGTAGCTTTGAACTATATCCATCTTGACCAAGGTATGTCATTTGTAATTTGTATAAGGTACCATATGGGCACCAGGCCATTCATGCCCCAAATTATGTCTAGAACAGCCTTTATTGCTCATTCCATTTGGTTAAGATTCCAACCCCAACCCCTCATCTTTGGTTAGAAGTGGTATGATATAATAGGAAAAAATTCTGGATAGGAGTCCAGTGAGCTGAATTCTGTATTATGTAGGGTTACCATTATTGACTGTATTCTGAATAAGATCCATCCCTTTTCTGTTTTATTACTCTGCCCTCCTCAACACATGGCTTTCACTTCTTGATCTAAAGTGGCTGTTCAGGCTCCTACCATCATGCAAGCATTCCACTGGGGGAGGAGGAAACTTTGAAGTTTCTTTCAAAGAAACTTCCCAGAAGTTGCATGTGCTGCTTCCATTTACATACCATTGGCCAGAACTTAGTTCACATACCCAAGGGTAAGGGAGACCAGGAAATGTTCGGGGTGGCCAAGTGCCCAGCTAAAATCAGGAGGTCTCTTTTAGAAGAAAAAGGCTATTTATGGTGGGTGGGGCATGGGACACTGACTAAAGCCTCTGCCACAGGTGGGGTCAGACTTTGGAGGAGAAAAACGTATGATTACGTTATTTGCTGAGGACTTCACAGTGCAGTGAGCCAGGGAGACCCTGCGGGTCTTGGAGAAATGCTTGGGTTCTCATTGATAGAGCAAGTGTAGAACGTTACCTGTTGATGTTGGGTGCCTAAGCCCAAATCCTTCCCCCTGCCCCATTGACACAGCACCTGACACTATCAATATCTAGCATCTCTTAGACGATTACCACACACAGCCCTAGACTGTGCCACACACAGTCCTAAGGACCCTATACGAGTTATCACACTTGCCCCTCACCACTACACAGAGGGGTAGTTATGGAGACCTAGGGAAGCTGAGGACTGGCCCAAATTTGCCCTGCAAGGAAGCAGTAGGATCAAGATTTGAATCCAGGCCCCCTTGTTCCAAAGCTAGAGCTCCTAACCAGTAGGCCGCATTGCCTGACTCTTTGATTTTTGGCTTTTAGCAAGGGAAGGCTGCCCTGACTGTGGCCGCCAGGAGCAACTGCAGCCTCATCGTGGACACGCTCATTAAAGCCAAGAGGTGCTACGCCTGGAGAGAGGTAAGGAGGGCCGAATTCAGCTCAGTGAGGGCCTCTTCTGCAGCCCCCTCTTCTTACAGGGCAGGGTGGGATCTGTGTAATTCTTTTTTCTGCTCTAGTGGGCAGGGCCCTGGTTAGTGTGTTATAGCTGTCCCTTCTGTCCTGTGCTGTCCAATTTGCGGCGTGGACAGCTGCCTCTCTTCCCCTCCATCCTTTGTCAGCACCAGTGGTTGCAACTGAAGTGTGCAGAGCTCAGTTGGGCCAAGCAGGCCAGTCCACGTTGGCTCTAAGGAGCCTGGCATGCATGCCCCGGGTGGTTGGCTGCTGGCTGTGCCTGCTGTCATGGAGTCTCTGGCTATGGTCCCTTCTGGAAGCTCTGAGACTCGCATTCTACTGAGTGGTAAGGAAGTTCATATTTAGGGTTTTGCAGTTTTCCACATACCGCTGTGCCAGCTACCCAGCACTCAAGTATTCTGCGATGGTCACGAAAACCTTATTCATCTTGAGAATACAAAAACTTGTCTCCAAGACATTCCTTCTGTCTTCTTTCATCAGTACTCCCTCTGATAGCTGCCACTCACGCAGCTTCTCAGTAGAATGCCCTCCCCTCCAAGATTCAAGTCTATGCCCTCGGGCAGGAATTTCATCACCAGACACCACCCTCTGCTGCTGTCCTAGACTGAATGTCCACTCTGGTCCAATAGGCTGGAGCCAGAATTTAGGTCCTAGTCCCTCACATGTCTACCCCTGAGGAGCCTTAAGCCCGGACTGTTGTCTAATTTGCCAATCCTGAGAAATGTCCCTTAAATCCTTAAGGGGCATTGATTTGCCTCCTTGATCGCAGTACTGTTTAATTGGCTCAGTAGTCCTGGTATATGGGGATCAGTTTAAAGGCCACACTATCCTCCCCCGACTTTTCTTATTTGCCTGTAGGGCAAAACAAAACAAAATAACATTTGACAATTAGAATTCTGTTTAATCACTCTCCTTTCTCCTCTGATTTCTAGTCTCTCTTCTTTTTCCTCTTCCTCTTTGTCCTAGCCTCACTCTCGTTTTCTTAGATCATCACTGTATTTTACTGAGGATGACTTTCCCAAGTTCCGTCTTTGTTTTCACGTTTTCTTTAAAAATAGGAATATTCATTGGTTCTATTTATAATTCCTCTTAGCATTTTTAGATTCTTTTTCCTAGATGAGAATAAATTATTTTTCCACCAGATGAATAAGCCCTCTTTCCTAACAAATCTTAAGATGTGAGAGTTGGATGAACTTTGAAAATCATAAATAATGCATACATGTAGCTGAAGCAGACCCCCAGAAATGCTATGATTTGTTAACTCTGGTGACAACTGGGACCCTGAGATCTGGAGTGGGAAGAAGACTTGTTTTTTTAATATACAGCCTTAAAAATTTTTTTTAACCAAATATATTTATTGTTATTTATTATTTAAAATTCCCTTTGTTATTAAACAAGTTTATATCCTGGCCTTATATAAAATGGTTCCTAATGAAAAGATTAAAAAGATGATTGGAATTTCCCCTCTCATATCCATTTACCCATCTACCTAACCACCTAATCATCCATCATTAAATTCAATGGTTCAGGGCTTCCTTGGTAGCGCAGTGGTAAAGAATCCGCCTGCCAATGCAGGGGACACGGGTTCGAGCCCTGGTCCGGGAAGATCCCACATGCCTCAGAGCAACTAAGCTAGTGCACCACAACTACTGAGCCTGCACTCTAGAGCCAGCGAGCCACGACTACTGAGCCCCCGTGCCACAACTACTGAAGCACGCGTGCCTAGAGCCCGTGCTCCGCAACAAGAGAAGCCACCGCAATGAGAAGCCCGTGCACCACAACGAAGAGTAGCCCCTGCTCACTGCAACTAGAGAAAGCCCGTGCGCAGCAACAAGAGACCCAAGGCAGCCAAAATAAATAAATAAATAAATAATAAAATAAATAAATTTATATTAAAAAAATAAATTCAATGGTTCAGAGGTAAATGGGAGCTTCCTACAATCGTGGCTTATGCTATTTTAATTTCCTCCAGTTCTGGCTTATGTTATTCCTGCAAATAGTTCAGTGCTTTGCAGACAAGTTATTAATGCTTCCACTGACTGTTGAAAAAGACCTGGGCTTTCCAAATCCCTGGCCCTTTCTGTGGAAGCCTGAAGGACTGCCCAGGCCAATCCTGGAACGCACAAAGCAGGCATGTTTCTCAAAGAAATAAAAATGCTGTAATGCGGAGTTGAAAGCAGAGGCATTTTGTATTCTTCCCTTTAACTGGTGGTGTTTGGGGTTTTAATCTCCTTGGATTTAACATTTTCAGGAGATGGAACGAGGAGAAAAGGAAAAAGGGCAGTGCCCACAGCTCCTAAGTTTCTGGATCTCCCACCCTCGGCTTTACCTCTTTTAGGATTTCCTGGGGGCCAGGCACTGTGGGAGTAGAGCAAGGCTGGGGTGAAGAAGACCCTGAAAAAATTATGGGAAATGAACTCCTCCCATTCCTATTCCAACTTCTGTTCACAAAGTCCAGATATCGGAGAACGGTCTTGCTGTTCTCCTTGGCCAAGTTTCCCAGGAGACTGTAGGCCTTCCGGAGGAGGTCACTGATGCTGTGAGGGTGCAGGCCGGTCCCTGCTGGTGGCTGGGGCACCAGCCTCGCCACGTTCTTCTCATAGGGTTCCAAAACCAGGTCCCCATATCCCTTTAGTCCACTCCCTGCCCCAGCATTGACTCCTGTATGGCTGTTCAGAGTACCTTTCACTGACTCACTTTTATTTAAATGAAAGATAAAGATAAAATTCACTATCTGTAAAAGAGGAAAGGAGAATAGATAGGAAGTCCCAAACCTCTTGGAGGGCTCTGTGTCCTGCGTGTCCCTTATCCCCACTGTCCAGAGGAAGGCTTGTCTGGAGCCCTGCTGGCATGTGTATGACAAGGGCAGCCATAGGAAGCCATGACCCCTGCTTTCACTTTGAGATTTTCTCCAGTTGTTTTGGTTGGATTCTATAGGACTCTGGTGGATTCTTTTTTGTTCTTTGTGAGTTTTTTGGGTGGATTCTTAAAAAGGGACAAAAGGAATCTTTGACAAATCAGAAAACAAGAATCAATCCAGGCACGGTGCTCCTGGGCTGAGCCTGCTGCAGGGCTGTAATACAAAATGATCTGGAGCCTGTGTTCTCCACTGCTCGGCCCCCAGAGTTAGGATGCTCATCTGCTCTCCTCCCAGTCACCAGAGAGCAGGATGTATGGAGGGATCAGCTATGGGGTCTCATCAAGAATACATCCAATCTGGGCCCCACTGAAACTTTGATGTGAGAAAAATCAAACACCCCAAAGAAGAAAAAGGGATATGGTTGAAAGTAACGCCTTTAAAGATGCATTTGTTGTTGTGACGTTTCTGTAGTCAACATACCCCCTCTGTTTTCTTTTGGGGTGGTAAGCAGGCTGGGATAGAGGCAGGCAATACAGCATGGCAAAATCCCTCACATTTCCTGTGTCAGACAGACTCCAGCTTTCTTTTTTTTTTTTTTTAATTAATTAATTAATTAATTGGCTGCATTGGATCTTCATTGCTGTGCAGGGGCTTTCTCTAGTTGCGGGCAAGCGGGGGCTACTCTTTGTTGCGGTTGCGGACTTCTCATTGTGGTGGCTTCTTGTTGTGGAGCACAAGCTCTAGGCACGTGGGCTCAATAGTTGTGGCTCACGGGCTCTAGAGCGCAGGCTCAGTAATTGTGGCCCACGGGCTTAGTTGCTCCGCGGCATGTGGGATCTTCCCAGACCAGGGCTCAAACCCGTGTCCCCTGCATTGGCAGGCGGATTCTTAACCACTGCACCACCAGGGAAGTCCAGACTCCAGCTTTCTATTTCAGACATTTGTCTCTATCTTGGATGACAAAAAAATGATCCAGTTATAGTTAATATTGAAAACATAGTCTCAGTTACCACTCTATGGGTTACATCTGAAAAAATATATACGTATATACTCTGAAATAAGGCAATCAGCAGAAAATGTCTGAAGTCATCTGATACAATTACCTTCAATCTAGGAGCATGGTGAGAACATCAAGGACCCATCAACCAGCTTTACTCTGATGTTCAAGCAAGATCACAGTCAGGAGATCAGGCACATTTGCAGTCTCTGCTGGCACCTGGCTTACCGTCAGCAGAAGGCCAACGAGTGGCAGAGGCTGGCCCATTTGTGGAACTTTACAGACGCCCAGATCAGAGCCATCGAGGAGCAGTGGTCAGGTCAGCATGGCCCAGGAGATGTGGGCAGGAGGCATTCGGTATTAGGAAGAGCCATCCTTACTGGTGCCCATCTTCCAAGTGGGTGTCCAGTGCTCTTGATAAGCAACAGACTGCAGGGGCCCAGGAGTGGGGACAGTTAGCTTAGGACCACAGAGGTGATTGGGAACCTTGCAGACTGCTAGTACTCATGGGAATCTGCAGTAGACTGAAGTTTGCAAAGGATGATTACTTTTATTGAGCCATATTGAAAAGGTGGCATTTAGCCTAGAAGGAAATTAAGGTTCCCAACTGAATTGGGCACGAAGGAAGCAAGGATTTAACAGTTGGCTTGTCACTGGGAAGCCACCTGATTTCTGGAGTTCCTTGAGATCATCCTGGGGTGAACTGATTCATTCCCTAACAAGAGGCTTACTGTTTAGGGCTTCCACACCAGGAAGGAATCCCTTAAACCAGGCCTGGGGCAAGGGGTTCTTGTAGATCATGGCCTTGGTGAGACCAGGTGTCCCATGAGAGACGTGTGGGATAGAGACCCATGGCTCTCTTGGTTAGAGGATTCCAAGCCATGGAATCATTTCAGCCAGACTCCAGCTGTCAGAATTAGTGAGGTCGGAGTCCTTAGCTTTGCTTTTTAATGATTTGACCCAAACCTAGGAAATACAGAAAGCTTGTTTGCATTATCAACTAATTAGCTTTAAAAACAAAGAAGCGAAGACTTTTCTTGGCAAAACTTTTTATTCAGAGCACTGTCCTTACGTGGCTGTCATGAGATGTGAACGAGTCCCGTGCTCAGGGGGTGATCGCATTATTGATTGCCTGGGATTGGGGATAGCAGAACCACAGCCCATGGGCACATGCTACTTATACCACACACAAGTAAATTATGACACTTTTATTGCTAATTCTAAGGATACATTTTCACGTGAAAAAATGGAAGATAATGCATTGAAAATGTTGAATATTGACTACAGTTTCTAAAAAGATTTCTTTTCTATTGTTAAGATTTCTCCTTGTTGCTAATTAGGCACATAGTGTTCTGTGAAGTCTTTAGGAAAATGGAGTTGCCGTCTGGAAATTTCTCTTGACCTAAAAAATTGATTTGGAAATGTAGTGTGCTTTCAGAGTACTTGCCATCAGGATAAGGGGAGTTTTGATGTGTTTCATTCACATATTATGGAGGCCTAGAGTGTGTTTAGCTGTGCCAGGGGAAGATACATCAGCTCTGTAAGCCATGGTGCATGTTTGATGGAATTGATAATCTAGTTGGCATGATAATAGTAACATTCACAATCCAATTACATTGTAACCCTGGGTTATGCTACTGGCACAATGGAGTTGGTGGGCTTCTGAGCAAAAGAATGACACATTGATAATGGTAATTAAGAAAAATTAGTCTGGTAGCGGCAAGATTTAAGAAAGGAACTGGATTCACCTAGGAGTACTTTTTTTTTTTTTTTTTTAATTTGGCTGCTCCGGGTCTTTGTTGCTGTGTGCGGGATCTCTGTGGCCGAGTGCAGGCTATTTAGTTGTGGCATGTGGGCTCTTTAGTTGCAGCTTGTGGGATCTAGTTCCCTGACCAGGGATCGAACCTAGGCCCCCTGCACTGGGAGCGCAGAGTCTTAACCGCTGGACCACGAGGGAAGTCCCTAGGAGTACATTCTTCATGCATATAGTTTGTTCTCCCTGAAACGCCTGCCCCTCTAACAGTCTGTGCAGCGGATTTCCTCCCCATAGCTCAGGCCCTCCTCATCTCGGCATCTGGCAGAGCTAGGAACCTGGCACGGGTTTGTAACTGTGACCTCCAGCCGCGAGTGACCACGGTTCCCATCTCCGTATCCCAGCACTTCCCCCAACACCTCTCAGGGGTTAGGCGTCTAGTGAGATCTGCCCCGTGAAGAGCCCTGGCCTGGCCAGGGGTTGCAGACTTCCACCAGAGGAGTTTCCTGGAAGCTGGACCGGCAGGTGGGTGCATGCTGGCTGCTTAGGGTGTGGTTCACGGGCGGCAGCAGCAGCAGGACCTGGGAGCTTACTCACCTGCAGATCCTCAACCCAGACTGGCTGAACCAGCATCTTCACTCTAACAAGACCCTCAGGTGGATTGCGCATGTTAAGTTTGAGAAGTGCTAGCCTCTAGCAGTGCCACCTGAACGTTGAAGAAAAGCTCCACATCTCTTTAAGATTGTCCCTCCCCTCTCTCATCTTCAGCTTTCGTCTGTGTTAAGCACAGCAGGTGCGTGGCAAGTGCTGAGAGACTCCAAACTCTGGTCCCTCTAGAAGTACCAGTGAGGTGACTGGAAGGGCTTTCATCCACTGGGCTTCTTATCTCACAGCTGCCAGGGGAGGAATGAACATGCAACCACAGTCATATGGAACTTGCGTTAGAACTGAGTTCACAGTAAGGAGGAGTCAGCGTCTGCCCTTTGTGCTTGCCACGGGGGAGGAGAGCTTCCATGAACACGGCCACGGGGCTCTGCTCATCTGGCTGCACGGGGGCCCTGGTGACACAGGCCACGCCGGTCAAGCACCTGTATGAAGAGCTGGTGTGCGCGGGCTTCTCAGAACTAGCTGGTGAGTTACCGTTTTCAACAGATGGGAACTTCCGCTCTCTTAAAATGGTAGGGGACGGTCGGCAAAAGTGCTCCCGAGCCACAGCAGTCCCAGCTTGGTGTCAGAACATGCAGCTTCTCCTATGGTGACTTAATCAGCACTGGTCCTGTTGTTAGCCTGGTGGTTCTCAGTGTCATTCCCTGCTGGGCACTTGAAAAGTGTAGGAGCACTTTTGTGTGTGTGCGTGTGTGGGAGGGGTGCGGGTGGGAGGATGGGAGCAGGAGTGCTAAACCATCTTAGAGGACAGAGCTCTACAACTGAGAATTGTCTTGCTCAACATGCCTGTTCCTCTTGGGAACTCTGCAAGTTAGTATGTTTGAAAAAGTTATTTCTGTGCTGAGAGAAAAGAGCAGACAGGCAATTACTTTGCCAGCTGGGATTACTGCTAAAAATCACTCTGCCAAAGACCATACTGTCAGGGAAGATGCTTTGGAAACTTATCACCATTATTTTCACCGGTGTAGTTTTACCTGAAACTGAGAACATAAATGCACATCAGATCACGGATCCGATATTCAGTTTCAAGCAGTGGTAGGTACGAGGAATAGTGCATGGATTATGCCTACCTTCCATGACATTATCCTCCTAGCTCTGGGTTTGTTCCCTCAGTTTTGAACTTATTCACTTCTATGAAAGAGTGTCCACAAGAACTCTCAGGGAAGGCTGAGAGGCAGCCCACTGCAGTGGGTGAGGGCGTGTGCTCCGGAGTGAGACCGTGTGAGCTTATAGCTGAACTCCAACAAATAATGGGCTGTGATTTTGAGCCAGTTCTGTACAGAACTCGCTCTGCCGGCATTCTCAGTTATTAACTAGGAAAGTGTCTGTGTCAAAGGGCTGTTGTGGGATTAATGGTGCCTGACATGTAGCCAAGTGCTTCATAAATGTTAGCTATTAATCATGTTATCTCATTTTTTTCCAGAAAAGACTCGTCAGTTTAAAAGTGAAACTGACTCAAGGCCCAAGAAATGTGCAGTTTCATAAATGCCTAAAGAAATTGTATTTAAATGATTTTCCATTCAGTATTCAGTCCTCTTAAATTCAGTTCTTCAAATAAAGTTCTTCCTTTAAGAATAAAGAACTTCCCCGTAAAGTTCTTCCAACAGTAGTATTGATTTTCCTTTCAACTGTGAAGATGGCAGTGACAGGATTCTCTAACAGATGAAAAAATGGTATTACACTTTCCAACCACTGAAAAGTCAATTTTTTTGGTTTTGCTTAAGGCAAGTTGTATATGATTTTCCCATTTCTGTCATTTGATGCAACATAATATGTGATAACATATCTAGTGATAGAATAACCTAGGATTTTGTATATCATGTTTTAAAAAATTATGATGGTGGGAACATTATGGTAAATGAAAAAACCCAGGGTTTTAGAATAGACAGACATGGTTTTGAATCATGGTTTTGCCATTTATTAGCTGTGAGCCTTTGGGCATGCTAACATTCAAGTTCTCAGATCTTTAGTTTCCTTCTCTATAGGATTGGGGAGAGGTCTATCTCTTCTATAATACTGAGGTGATGATGAAGGGAGAATGCCTGTGAAATGCCTAAGCTCATATCCATAGTATTGAAATGATTAACGGTTATTTCTATTTCATAAGAGAAACTTGCTTTGGAAATTTAGTTACTGTTGGCTTTAAATAACACCTATGTGTAATATATCACTTAAGACCAGAGGTGTATGCACCAATGTTTTTTAATCTCTTGGTGATGTAATTACAGGTGATTTTCATTATCTTTGTACTTTTGGTACTTTCCAATATTTTTTAAACTATTGACCACACATTATTTTTGTAATCTGAGAAAAGTTCTGAAATATGAAATCAAGTATCAATTTCTATCAGCTTATGTGCACCTGTTCATTATAATTTAAGGCTCTCCATTATCAAATTCTGACTCTAAGTCTATAAGACCAGAAATAAAATCACGAGCAATGTCAGTCCATTTATTATATCATGAATTTATAGTTCTACATCTTCATCTCATGCTGATTGTGAATGGTAAGCTTAATTTTAAAACAGGTAATATGTTCACATGATTATAAAAAGTTTTTAGAAAGGTATTTAGTGAAAAGCATTGTCCCCACCTGTTCTTCAGTATGGCCAGTTTCCACTGACTCTGCTTCAAAATCTGGGTAACCTCTTTATGCAATAATAAGCAAATATGACTACATACTCTTACTGCTTGTTTTAATTGTTGAATTTAAGTTGAATTAGGCTAACACTAATTACTTCGTGCTGTAGACAATATACAATTTCTAGAGTTTAGATAAAGCCTTAAAAGATGCTTACAATATTTTTTTTTTTAAAAAAACCTATTGATCTGTGATTTAAATTTATTTTATTTATTTATTTTTGGCTGCATTGGGTCTTCGTTGCTGTGCACGGGCTTTCTCTAGTTGCGGCGAGCGGGGGCTATTCTCTTCGTTGTGGTGTGCGGGCTTCTCATTGTGGTGGCTTCTAGAGCCCAGGCTCAGTAGTTGTGGTGCACGCGCTTAGTTGCTCCGCGGCATGTGGGATCTTCCCGCACCAGAGCTCGAACCCGTGTCCCCTGCATTGGCAGGTGGACTCTTAACCACTGTGCCACCAGGGAAGCCGCTTACTGAACACCATTCCTAGTTGTCATGTAAGTTCCTTAAAAAGCAGAGCCCAAGACCAAAGTTTATGAGCAACTGCTTTTTTCAGGAGTGTAGATCCAAGGAAGCAGGAGTGAAGGAAAAAGGAAGTGAGATGGGGAAGGAGGGAGAGCCAAGACCAGCATGATTTACCAAATGGGCCAACACTTGGTATCAGGAACAACTGATTATTTGACCTCAAGAATGGACTAGTGCATCTCAGGACAATTCATATGGGGAGAAAGTAAGAATTGATCTGTTTACCCCAATGGGATGTTAATTCCAGGCTGCATATGAGTGGAGCCTGCCGGTATCTCGACTCTCTGAGTGGACAGGGACGCTCTGGGGAGGAGCATGCCCATGGTACCGGCAGCAGGAGATGAGGTGCTGCTGATTTGTGCTTATTGAAACCCAAAAGGCGCTGTCTGCCACCAGTGGTAGCTGGCCACAACCCAAAAGAAGCGCTGCATAACAAGGATTTAATACTCTTTAAGACACAGCCAGATACTTGTATAGTTCAAAAAAGCCTTGGTGTGTCCTTAAGAAAATGGGATATTTGCCAGTCTCACATTGATTCTCTCATGTCCTATTACAACATGAGGCAATAGAAAAACTATTTCCAATAGTAAAGTTAGAGCACAGGGCTAGGTCATGTTCAGACTGAAAGAGGCTGAAACCATCCACTTCTGTTAAAGATATGGAAACTGAGGCTGTTCACAAGTTCCTCAGAATCCACTTTTCTTTTTTTTTCAGTTTTTAAATTTTTTAATTTGTTTCAAAGTTAAACCCAAGACATATTGACTTCACTGGGAAATCCAGTGAAGGTTTGCTGAATTGTCCAGGCCTGTACCATCACAGGACAATGTTTGGATGTTCAGAGCAAAAAAAATTTCAATGCTATAGAGTTTCAAAAAGGTAAGAAAGAACATTTGAAATAGGATCATTCTAACAGGAAATTTCTTTTTTTTTTTTTTAAAGATTTTTTTTGATGTGGACCGTTTTTAAAGTCTTTATTGAATTTGTTACAATATTGCTTCTGTTTTCTGTTTTGGTTTTTTGGCCACGAGGCATGTGGGATCTTAGCTCCCCGACCAGGGGTCGAACCCACACCCCCTGCACTGGAAGAAGTCTTAACCACTGGACTGGGAAGTCCCAATAGGAAATTTCTTTTTGGTGTTTCTGTAACTCTGTTATTGTGCTAGTAAAATATTTCTTCCCTTTAACATTAAAAATTATTCATAGGTATTGCTATTCCCCCCCTATTTTTAATTGTTAGAGCCCCAGAAAAATGAGGACTAATATATTAAAGTCACAAAAAAACTTTGTGATAAGATATTACTCTGGGCTTTTATTTTTTTAATTTTCAAATAAAAATACCTTACTTTCTATTAGTTTAAATAATTTTTTTAGTAAAGTTCTCTCTCAAAGTTTACTTGGTAACATTGGAAATGATTTAGCCTTTTGGAAATAACACCGCAAAAACAGGATTTATATACTTTGATGATATAATCGGTCACAGGTTGAACCTATTAAAAAAATTAAGGCTAGTTTCTTTTTTAATTTAAAAAAGTTTTACTTAATTGCTTATATAAAAAACATTAAAATAATCCTACATACAGTTACAAAGGACGGTACAGCTTGAAAAAGTCTCTTGTAATTTCGAGGAAATGAACATGATGTATCCATGATGTTCTAACAATATGAAATTTTAAAAACTAAAGACTTCTAATTCTTAGTAAAGCCAGAAGAATTAAACGACCTCAATAGGAACATATTCATTTTAGTCAACCACTTTTATGGACTGAATGCTTGTGAGAGACTGGGTGTGAGTTGATCTGGTTCCGAGAGATCTGGAAGCTGAGGTACTACTTTCAGGGTGAATGGTCCGGGGATATTTTGCTGCAGTAGCTTGCGGAATGGTTTGCTGAAAAGGCAAAAATATGCTTCAACAATTCAATAAAATTATACATACTAAATATCATTTCATTATCTATAACTTAACCCAACAAACATTACTACATGTAGATTCCTATTAGGGTCTTCCACTTAGAAAAGTCATCTTTAAAATACTTGAAGTAAAATTATATATATTATATCAAAACATTCACTGTGTATTTCAAAAGCTCTACGATACAGCTTTTACTTAAAATAAATGAATGGAATCTTTTGAAACAAAGATCCTCATGTCAGATTCTGCTTTAATAAGGTTTTCTCTTTAAAGAAAAGGAGAAATAACCTCTTTTCTTAAAGTATTTTATGTAAATGTTTCTTTGTACATAAATAACTGGATAACCATTACACAATGGGAGAGATTCTTGCAACTAGGATGCAATTTTAGTTGCTAACCACCTAATCTGACCCTGACAAAAGAGCTATTTCTCCTTAGGGATGACGGGCAAGAGAACCTGTAGAAACAGATTCGTGGTACCACTGGCATCATGATCTACAAAACATGGCACAGGATGAAGCAGCACTAGGAGCAAGCAATTATCCAGCAGATGGAGCTCAAGTGTCAGAAATCTGATGAATGGTTTATTAGTAATAACTGTTTCTAGTAGTTCTAGTTCTTAGGATCCTGGGATAAAATGAAAAATAAAAATAGTACAGAGGACTGCCACTGTGCCTGTTACACAATCCAAAGTACGTAATAATGGAAGCAGTTTATGGCTATTGAATTTGTGCCCAATTACTGAAGAGTAATTGAACATACTAAATAAAGGGCAGTTTGAGAGATAAATATCAGAAACAGGGGTTGTAAGTCTTTAGTTCCTTGGTTTTTCTTCTGTAAAATATCATTCCAATCAGTACAAAAAAACAGGTTGTCTGAATTAAAAATAAATACATGTGTGCTCTCTTTATATCTCCCTTACCTTATGAATGGACAGTCTCTCTCCCCCTATCCCTTTATAAACATCATATGTGCTGATAAAAATAGAAATGAGTTAATTTCTTCTCATCTTTGATACCTAATCTCACATTTTCAAAAATACGTAGAGAAGTCATCTAAGGACTTTCAGAGGCTGTCCAACCTATGAAGGCTAAGATGATCCTCTACCCTCGATGTGTTCCATTTGGACTTGGTACCTCCATCTCAGTCTGCCACTTCACTGTGGTCACACTTTACCTGAAGCTAAATTTAAACAATCAATCCAGCTTCTTTTGACTTAATCATCTAGTAACAATCTAGTGTTCAGAAAAGAAAAGGATTTAAAATCATTCCTTTTATCTTTTTGACATATTAAGCAGACAGGAATGTTGCTTAACATTGAGAATTTATATAAAGGCCTTCTTTTTTAAAATCAATCCTTGTTTCTCTTTAGGGATGTGTTCTTGTAACTTTTAGAAATTAAACTTTTTGAGACAATTGTTGATTCATATGCGATTGTAAGAAATAACACAGAGATATCCCGTGTATCCTTCTCTAGTAACTTTTATTAAGTTAAATTTGCTTATAGCTTTACAATTTACAAAGTGCCTTTACACATCTCATTTAATTTTCATGTTATCTTATTTAATCCTGAATCCTGACAATAACTCTAGGAGCTAAGTACTCTTATTGCTCCCGTTTTACACATGAAAAAATGGAGGCTCAAATATTTTACTTGATTTGTACACAATCACAAAGGCAGTAAGTAGCGAAACTGAGGCACTAACTCAGATTTTCTTGTTTTTTTTTTTTTTTGCTTAAATTCCATGTACTTTCCTTTATATCACATGAATCTATTGCAACCTGATTTTTTTCCAAATTAGAAATACGTTGACAATTATATTTGAAAACGAAGACTTCAAAAAATAAAAAAAAGGAGGAAAAATTAAAAACCATAAAAGTAGGTGTTTATCTTAGAGTAAAAAATCTGCTATATGGACAGCACTTAATGAGTAAACAGTTTTTGTCTTTTTTTTTTTAATTAATGAGAAATCATTTATATACTTTACCGTTTTGGCCATCAATACACTGGATTAATTGTATTTAATAATTTTTATACTACTGAGAAGAAACAATGTTTCTGAAATTAATTTCCTGAAATAGGAAAGGTAGATTTAAAGCAGGTGTGATAATTATAAGTATATAAAGACTGTAACAGTAAAGGCAGAACAAGTACCAGTTGTCATGGATTTTGATCTTCTCTTCAACATGTCATTTAAGTGTTTATTAGTCTATCAACTCTCAGGAAAAAGATTTTTTGACAAGAAGTTATCAAATGCAGACTCACCACTGTGACCGGATGATGTTTTTCCACAACGACGGAGCTCATGGGAGGAGAAACTCCCATTATAGCTAAACTGCTACTGATTCTATTTTTTGAAGCAAAATCACATCTCCCTGTGATCCGGGCTGTGATTGTTCTTCCAGCTTTCTGTTGTGCTGATGTCACAACCCTGGGCCCATACTAAAAAACAAAGAAATATTCAGTTGGTAGAAAACCCATGGCAAAATTTATGGTACTTTTGCTTCTATAACTTATAAAGAAAATACACTGGCACTTAAAATAATTGTATATGCAACCAACTCTAACATGGGGAAAAATTTTTAAACAATAAGGCAAAAAGCAAAACATAAAACCAAGCACCCCAAACACCCCTTTAACCTTGGTATACCAACTATTTTATAGGATTTTAGGAACTTCTAAAACTTTATTCTGAAATAATTATAGATTCATAGGAAGTTGCAAAGAGAGCATAGAGAAGTCCTGTGTATTCTTCACCCAGTTTCCTGCAATGATTACATCTTATATAATTACAGTATAATTACAATATCAAAACCAGGAGGCGATGTTGGAATGATGCCTGGGTATAGATCTATGTCACTTTATCACATGTGTAGATTCCTGTAACTATCACTGCAATCAAGATACAGAACTATTCCATCACCACAAAGCTCTCCCTCGTGCTGTCCTTTCTTTAGAGTCATACCCATCTCCCTTCCCAAACAATCCCTAATTCTTGAACCACTAATCTGTTTTATGAATTTCTGACCCTTATGGATAAATCATCATTACTCATATGCTTTTGTGTCTTCCCCTTTTTCTTATGGCATTGTTAATATACTTTTTTTCATGAATAGAGACCAGCTATCATTTCTTTTTGAATTTTTGAATTTTATTTATTTTTATACAGCAGGTTCTTCTTAGTTATCAATTTTATACATGAGACCAGCTATCTTTTTTTTTTTTTAATTTAATTTATTTATTTTTGGTTGTGCTGGGTCTTCATTGCTGCGCGCGGGCTTTCTCTAGTTGCGGCGAGTGGGGGCTGCTCTTCATTGCGGTGCGTGGGCTTCTCACTGCGGTGGCTTCTCTTGTTGCGGAGCATGGGCTCTAGGCGCACGGGCTTCAGTAGTTGTGGCACACGGGCTCAGTAGTTGTGGCTCGCGGGCTCTAGAGCACAGGCTCAGTAGCTGTGGCGCACGGGCTTAGTTGCTCTTCGGCATGTGGGATCTTCCTGGACCTGAGCTCGAACCCGTGTCCCCTGCATTGGCAAGCGGATTCTTAACCACTGCGCCATCAGGGAAGCCCCCCAGCTATCATTTTTAATGAGAGTTTTTATATCAACAAACTGCAGTTTAACTGTCCCAGTTCTTTTCCTATTATATATAGCAAATTTTTGTAATTAAAAAAAAAAAAAGGATTTTTCTTTTTTTTTTTGGTTGTACCACGCAGCTTGTGGGATCTTAGTTCCCCGACCAGGGGTGGAACCCAGGCCCTCAGCAGTGAAAGCACAGAGTCCTAACCACTGGAGCACCAAGGAATTCCTGGATTTTCCTTTTCCTTTGAGAGTTATTTGTAGAATGTATTGCAAAAAGCGAGATGATCGGGCTTCCCTGGTGGCGCAGTGGTTGGGAGTCTGCCTGCCAATGCAGGGGACACGGGTTCGAGCCCTGGTCTGGGAAGATCCCACATGCCGTGGAGCAACTAGGCCCGTGAGCCACAACTGCTGAGCCTGTGCGTCTGGAGCCTGTTCTCCGCAACAGGAGAGGCCGCGATAGTGAGAGGCCCGCGCACCACGATGAAGAGTGGCCCCCGCTTGCCGCAACTAGAGAAAGCCCTCGCACAGAAACGAAGACCCAACACAGCCATAAATAAATAAATAAATAAATAAATAAATAAATAAATAAAATTAAAAAAAAAAAAAGCGAGATGATCATATCAAAAGGTAATGTCAGGTTTTACAGTTTCTGTTGCTGACCACTGGACAGTACACCAGAAAGATTACATTCACGTCAGGAGTAATACATACAGGTACTCATTTGTTTTTTTTCATGATCAACTAATTACATTAGCTGGGCAAAAATCAAAAGGAGTAAGAAAAAAAAGGGAAATGACCTATTTAAAAAACCCCAATATTTGTATCTTAATATCTGACATGGAAACAATGCAGATTATTGGTTGAGAGTACAGGGCTCTGAAGCCAGATTGTCAAAGTCTGAATTACAGTTGCATTAGTAATTGTGTCCACTGGCAAGTTACTCTCCCTAAGCCTCAATTTCCTCATTTATGAAACAGGGAGATCAGGCCCAACTGACTAATGCTAGCCTTTCACTTTCTGTTCAGATGAAGAGCAAAGTTAGAAGAGAAACTTTACTGAATAGCTTAAAAATCCAATTAAAACCCCTCGATTATTTCAAATGGAGTTAGAAAAAGTAAAGTGCCATCTATTGTTCAACTTTGTGAACTGCAATAGTACATTTGCTTGTATAACTGCCTAATATACATGTATTTTCAGTAAACGTGCTGCCGAAGCGAGCACATAGGTTTTTTGAAAATATTTTCCACCATGAAATTCTGATATTTTATTTAACATACTGATGATGTCTGCAGAAAGGAAATAATTTTACAGGTGAAAATATTCTTTCACTGGAATGGTAATCCTCCCTTCTCCAGTTATTTGTCTCCTGATTCTCTGCAGTTTACTTTCCACACACACCTCCTTTTAGCTACTGGAAATTACTGAAGAAGACTAGAAAAAGTTTTGAATGTTCATAGGAAGCTTCTGTGATTCAAATGAAGAGAAAGATAGCCAGGCCTGGATCACAAATCTCTCTTCTTTTCCTGTTCCCAACAATAATGGTTTCATGTAAGGTAAGTAATCCAAGTAATGTATTTGTTTTTGCTTTTGTCAATATGGTTCTTTTTAAAAACAAGAAGACATATTTGAGGTAAATCTGAGTATTAAATAAGAAAGGAAGAAAACTAGCATGGCACTTACAGATTGATTTACTTGTGATTCTCCTTTCTCTCTCTCTAACCCTAAATGCTGTACTTATGTGAATGAAATTGAATGGGTGTCTGTTTTGAAGGAGCAGGATGTAGTTGGAGGGGTGGGTTAAGAAGAAGGGCTGTCTATATAATATTGTGTTTTTCAGGTTTCAAAGGCTTCAAAATTATCTCAGGTGACCAGATTGTTTCAAAAAATAAAATAAAAAATAAATAAAGTGGTAAGTACACTCATTCATTCAGTTCTCCTTATGCATGTTCAGATTCAGATATAAACCCAGATGTACAAATGGTGTAGTCATATTTTAAGAAGGGAATTTTGAAAAATCTAGCTCTATGTGTTATCTGGATATGCAACATGAATGACAAACCAGAAATTTAAATAAATACTCACTGTCTTTATTTAAATGAGATCATCAGTATAGGATCACACTTCAAAATGTGTAATCATGAAAAATAAACACAGCTTGCACGCATGTCAGGGTTGAATTTTAGTGCCTTATTTCTAAATCAAAACTCCCCCACACATTCAAATTTCTCTTAAGTCATATTTAAGAAATGCAAAATAGCAGATCTCAACATATTTTTCCCCAAAGTTAGTAGCTTCCAAAAGGCAGAAATTCAAGGGACTTCCCCAGTGGTGCAGTGGTTAAGAATCCGCCTGCCAACGCAGGGGACATGGGTTCGAGCCCTGGTCTGGGAAGATCCCACATGCCGCGGAGCAACTAAGCCCGTGCGCCACAACTACTGAGCCCACGTGCCACAACTACTGAAGCCCGTGCGCCTAGAGCCCGTGCTCTGCAACAAGAGAAGCCACCGCAATGAGAAGCCCACGCACCGCAACAAAGAGTAGCCCCCGCTTGTCACAACTAGAGAAAGCCCGTGTGCAGCAACAAAGACCCAACACAGACAAAAATAAATTAAAAAAAAAAAGAAAAGCAAAAGGCTGGAATACTTCAGATGATCAATTGTCTGGCTGACTCAATGCGTCCCTTAGCTGCAGAGAGGTGCCTAGCACTACGGCACCTTCTAATGGCCTGCATTAACTCTTTTTTTTTTTTTTTTTTTTTTGGCTGCGTTGGGTCTTAGTTGCGGCACACAGGATCTTCACTGAGGCACGTAGGCGTCTCTCTAGTTGAGGCACGTGGGCTCAGTAGTTGTGGCGCGTGGGCTTAATTGCCCCATGGCATGAGAGATCTTAGTTCCCCGACCAGGGATCGAACCCATTTTCCCTGCATTGGAAGGCGGATTCTTAACCACTGGACCTCCAGGGAAGTCCCTGTAACTCTTAATTAAGACCTAAAACCTACTCTGCCATCTTCCTTCCTCTCACGTAAGTGGTTAGGGTCAGGGAGGAGAGGGAGACAAGCAAATCTGAATCATCCCAGCACCTTTATAGAACTGTACATGCCTTTGTGCCAGATCCAAGCCAGAGTAGGGAAGAAGGGCATAGGGTTTTTGAAAAAAAAAGCCCTGCAGAGGTGAGTCTCATAAGCTTGGCCTGTATCCGTGTGCCCTTCACTTGAGAGATACTGAAGAATACAGGTTTAACAACAGGAGGCTGAGAAGTCAAAACCACAGTACGCATATTAATAGCTTGATTAATTTAACTTCAGGTAAATTCTCCTACAAATACACCATCCTCATTCAGTACTCTTCCCCCTCTATGGACTCCTCTATTAGCAGCTAGTGACTTTAGGAAGAACAATTCGTATCTTCATTCCAATTATAAATGAAAACTTAAAACCTAATCAAGATGGAGTCACTACAGAGTAGTGTTAATATGTCTGCATCCAGGAAAAGGGAAGCTGTAGTTAAATAAGAATATACAAAAAAGCCATTAGCCTCCTAAGCCCTTGAAAATACCCACTAATTTCCTTTAAAATTAAAAAGTTCTTCATTTTTGTTTAATTATCACTACTGTGATAGAATTTTCGGGTACTCTTTTCATTACAAATTCATGTTTTAGCTACTTTGTGTATTAAATATTTTCTGTGGATTGGCCTAAAGACCATATAGACTTTTTTCTCCATGGGAAAATATGTTCTGAGTTCAAAATAGCCAATATACAAACAAGTTTGGAACCCTTTTCCCAACATAGGCACCTGAGTTAACTGTACTGACCATTTCTTCCTGTGTAGCGGAAGCTGTAGCTGTCGGTGCAGCGCCGCGAGGAGCAGAAACAGGAAGGTGAACAGCGGAAGGGGAAGCAGCCCCGGCAGGAGTGATGGAAGCAGCAGAGGGAAAGGCAGCAGTGCAGGTGGCTCCCAGGGCCGCCGCTGGCGGGGACGGCGGCACTGCAGCCGCTGAGGACGTCGGAGGAGCTGAAGGATCCAAATGAGAAGAATGTTCTTTTCCTTGAACACCAGGACCACACTCTTCCCTTTTATTACTTGTGAAGTCTGTCCCTATAAATCACAAATTAGTTCCATTAACACTCTTCCAAGTTAAGATTACTTTAATCTTCCTAACAGTGAAAACACATAATCTCTAAAATGTGGTCCAACAGAAATGTAGAACCGTGTCACATACTGGATAGGTTAACGCTGTTCGGTTAATGCAGTTTGTCAGTGTTAACTGGTTAATGTCAGCATTAACCACTAAAGACTTCAGACCAGTTCCTTCAACATGTGAAAGCTAATGAATGATTTGCTCTTACGTAAAAAAAGAAATTATGTACTCAGCTGGGACCTTGCAACCACTATAATAATATGGTCACATTGTGCCTAAAGATTTATGTTCTTTGCATTATTTAATACAACTATCCTGATAAATGGCCTGGTATTTAGATCTTTAGAATAATTTTCTGATATCACCATACCCTCTTCATTTACCATCTATTGCTCTTAGCCTAACAAAACGAATGTATTTTTAATTCTTGATTTTTTTCAGCAAACAATAATAAATCAATAAGTAACACTAAAATCTTTACTTTTGATACTGTAAAAGAAATGAGTTCTTGCAGGTAGATTATATGTCATGAACTAAGAGCATATTTGCACACTTAGCTGATTTTAGTGACACATATATAGAAACCTTCTCTCAAAACTGAACCTTAATCTTAGATCAAAGGAATAAATAACGTCAGCTTCCAGAAGCCAGGATGAAGGGTCCCATTCGAGATTTCTGCCCGCCCCCCCCCAGTATTAGAATTTGGTTAAAATTTCCATTTAAGACTACATCTTCAGGGCTTCCCTGGTGGCACAGTGGTTAAGAATCCGCCTGCCAATGCAGGGGACATGGGTTCGATCCCTGGTCCAGGAGCAACTAAGCCCGTGAGCCACAACTACAGAGCCCGTGCACCACAATTACTGAAGCCCACACACCTAGAGCCCGTGCTCCGCGACAAGAGAAGCCACCGCAATAAGAAGCCTGTTCACCGCAACTAGAGAAAGCCTGTGTGCATCAACGAAGACCCAACATAGCCAAAAATAAATAAATAAAATATATAAATTAAAAAAAAAAAAAAAGACTATATCTTCCTGGTACCAAACATCAGGGTGAGGATTTCAATATTCAGTCACTGAGATGTTTCAGAATATATGAATAGAGGGCATTATGTAGCCCTATGTTGAAAAGGTTTTCCATGTTGTCCTCATTCCAGAAATTCCAGAAATTTGGACTTCTGTATAAGTTCTATCCAGAAATTTGGACTTCTGTATAAGTTCTTGTCTTAGACTATCTTTATATAAAATAGAGCAATAGTTACTTCATTAACAAAGTTTAATGAGGATTATAATGCATAGGTCCTTTGAAATAATTTGATGAAAGAGATGACTTCAACATAAAATACTGCTTTTGCTTTGAAAACAAAACACACACACACTGAGTTTTAACATGTTTTTCATAGAAAGTGACTGATTGTCTCTCTTTTTAGGTGGGTGGCAGACTTATCAGATGTGGAACCAGTATAGTAATTATTCTCGCTTTAATTGGGTATGTTTTTCAGTTGGAAAGCATTTTCCTACTGTTCCTAAAACTACTTTAAAAATTGGCAGGTATCCCTTTAAAGGCCATTTGTATTGACATATTTTGTCTACCTCTATAGACACTTTTATCCAAGCTATAGAAACTTTTATCCAAGCTATAAGATTTATTAGGATATTTTACAACATGAGATGCACTGCAGATTATGGTTAGCAGAGAATCAGAAGAGATAACAAAAAAAATCAAATATTTATTTTGCTCTAACAAGTAGAGCAGTACATTAGAAACACTGTATTATTAAAATCTGCATTATAAAAAACAATTGCTTTAAGGGGGCCAGAGGTAATTTTTTTTTTCTTGTGAGAATTTTTTTTTTAATAAATTTATTTTTTTAATTTACTTTTGGCTGCCTTGGGTCTTCGTTGCTGTGCATGGGCTTTCTCTAGTTGTGGTGAGCAGGAGCTACTCTTCGTTGCGGTGCGCCGGGTTCTCATTGTGGTGGCTTCTCTTGTTGCAGAGCATGGGCTCTAGGTGCACAGGCTTCAGTAGTTGTGGCATGAGGGCTCAGTAGTTGTGGCATGCAGGTTCTAGAGCACAGGCTCAGTAGTTGTGGTGCACGGGCTTAGTTGCTCTGCAGCATGTGGGATCTTCCCGGACCAGGGCTCGAACCCGTGTCCCCTGCACTGGCAGGTGGATTCTTAACCACTGGGCCACCAGGGAAGTCCCTCTTGTGAGAATTTTTAAAAATTTATTTTAATAGCTGTTATTAAAATGCCACAAGACAAATATCACAGAGCAAATCCAGCATTACATTACACTGAACTTGTGCCTTTGGTAGCTCCATCAACACTAGTGTGTACTGCTAACATGTGTCTTACTAGTCCTGTTATCTTTATTCCCCATTGTTATGGTAAGCAAAGCACAAGGGGACATCCCTGGCAGTCCAGTGGTTAAGACTCCGTGCTTCCGGGCTTCCCTGGTGGCGCAGTGGTTGAGAATCTGCCTGCCAATGCAGGGGACACGGGTTCGAGCCCTGGTCTGGGAGGATCCCACATGCCGCAGAGCAACTAAGCCCGTGTGCCACAACTGCTGAGCTTGCGCGTCTGGAGCCTGTGCTCCGCAATGAGAGGCTGCGATAGTGAGAGGCCCGCGCAACCTCGATGAAGAGTAGCCCCCGGTTGCTGCAACTAGAGAAAGCCCTCGCACAGAAACGAAGACCCAACACAGCCAAAAAATAAATAAATAAATAAATAAATAAAGTGAAATTCTTTAAAAAAAAAAGACTCCGTGCTTCCAATGCAAGGGGTGCAGGTTCAATCCCTGGTCGGGGAACTAGGATCCCACGTGCCGCACGGCACGGCCAAAATTAAACAAAACAAAACAAAGCAAAGCACAAGGCCACTCAAAACAGCTGGGATCCCAGAACCTGGCATTAGCTGTAGATGACAGTAGACTTAAAAGCAACAGGAGCAAAATAAATCATGTTGTATAATTATCAGAATACATTTTCTCCAAGTCCTGTTATGGATATTTGCCTGTAAGAGACATAGCTGTATTTGAACTTAAAATTTAAGATGGTAAATTCATTAAGGTGGTAAAACACTGTCCTAAGTAAATTCGTAACCTTTTTTTTTATATATAAATTTATTTCGTAACCTTCTTAAGTAGGTTATGAGAAGTAGATTTCTTGCAATTGAATGTAGCAAGTTCTAATGATTATAATTTCTCACTGTACTTGTGAAACCCAGTATCTGTTACAAGTAGATAATTAAATTCTTCAATTTAGTACATACAACTTGCTAACAATTACAACCGAAAGCAGACTATCCAATCATTGGGGATGGTAAGTTTGTTTTTAGCATTAATACTCAATTAAAAAACAATTTACTAGAGAAATCAAGTACTTATTTGGGTATTAGCAAGATAAACCATTCAGCCTCAAGATTCTATGATTCTAAGTTTTTAACTTGCATGTGGGCCACACACCATGACTGCTTCAGAAAGAAAACGATTTGCCTTAACTCACTACCGTCCATAGCGCACACAATTGAAATAAAAACTGTTTGTTGATGCTTTAAAATGAGGGCATAACAAGCACAGACAAGTTATTCACAGGAATGAAATCATATTAATGATGGTACAAAATGAAACTGTCCTGATAAATAAACTGAGTTTCAAACAGGATTTAATATGAGGAAATACTGCAAAAATGTTCAATGTTTACATGAAACTTTGGAGGCTGACTTAAGACTGCAATAATTATATCATGAGTATCCTCTTACATGTTAAAGTATTTTTTGTCTTGTAAAGTGCTTTCAATTATATTTCACTGCATTCTCACAAGAACCCTCTATGAAGCAGGTAAGGAAGATTTATATTATCTTTGTTCAGAGAAGAAAACTAAAACCCAGTGAGGAAAATAGGCCTTCTTGTAAATTGGTGGCAAAGCTGTTCTAAGCCATGTGGATGATAAAAGCCACTCAGATCCTAGCCAATATATGGACCTTTCTTGACATAGAATTATTTTACTCAACTTCTATAGACAGGCCTATATTTATATTTGCTGAAAATGAGTTTTAGTTGAGGACTCTCTTGCACTGGAAGACAAGCAATTTTTTAAAAACGGGAAACCAGGAATAGACAAGAAATATTTAATAATGAAAACAGTCTAAGGAATTTGGCTACTTAGAAAAAAACAGAAATGAAATTTTATACTTAAAGGCATTACCATTATAGTTTAAAAAGCCTCAAAATAATGTTATACATTCAAAGCATTATTATAACATTGAGCCTAAATACTTGAGTTAACAGTTTACTTGATCAGATATAAGACACTGTAAGTAACCATGACTGAGAGAATTTTCATGGCAGATTTAACACTGGATATAACACCATGATATTAAAAATAGCAGTGCCTGGATAAGACATAGGTACTGCAGAAAATTAGTACTGCAGACCACACCAATCACTGAAATCTCCTTAAATCCTTTTTAAAAGTAGGCAGAGAATCTTAAACAAAATACTAACCTGTATCACCTCTGTTTTGAAATATAGTCATGGCTTCAAGATTTAATGCACATACACCCCTCATGAAAGCTTTCTTCATGGAATCTTCAAAGTGCTCTTTTTCATGCTGCATCCTTTGGATCTCAGCTTTTGCATTTTCCAAAACTCCAGATAACTAAAATCAGGAAAATTTTTAAAAAGAAGAGAAAAAAATTGAGACACAAGGAAGAATATCTATTGTTTAAAAAAAAAAAAAAAAGAGACTTACACTGTGAAGTTATTTTTGTGTGAAATACTAAAATCACTTTACCACATACCTCTTCTGCTGTGTCTCAATTTATTTTAAAAGATGCATCTAACCTCTATTGTCTCCATCAACAAACCATTTTCATTCCTAACCATAAAGTCAAGGTTTAAACAAAGGGAATTTTACACCAGTCCCAATCCTGATTGATGTGTTCTAATTATACAAAATGATGTTATTTCTCACCATAAAATTTTTATGTAGGATACTAAACAAAAAATATTAAGAGCCCCAAACAGCCCTCACCCCTTCAGAAAAAAATAACTAAATGCCTGCAACAGTAACAGATTTTTCTTTTTTTCTTTTTTTACTAGATGTTATCTATAGAATTTAAAGTGCAAAGTGCCATTAGGTACAACACTTTCCCACAGACCAGATCTAAAGGGACTGCATGGGGCTTCCCTGGTGGCGCAGTGGTTAAGAATCCGCCTGCCGATGCAGGGGACATGGGTTCGAGCACTGGTCCGGGAAGATCCCACATGCCACGGAGCAGCTAAGCCCGTGCGCCACAACTACTGAAGCCCCTGCGCCTAGAGCCTGTGCTCTGCAACTAGAGAAGCCACCGCAATGAGAAGCCTGCGCACCGCAACGAAGAGTAGCCCCCGCTCTCCGCAACTAGAGAAAGCCCAGCGCAACAATGAAGACCCAATGCAGCCAAAAATAAAAAATAAATAAAAATAAATTTAAAAAAATAAAAAAATAAAGGGACTGCATTTTTTTGCATGTCATTTTCAATTGCAGAAAATTATTTGCATAATAAAACTTTAAGAATTTAGTGTTATAATGATGAAAAAAATTTTTTTCCTCTTAATATTTGATTTCAAGAGGCCTACTGCATTCTTTAGTATGGTTTTTATCTTCATTTTGGGTCTCAAACGTTTTCCCATGGAAACAATGTTAATATTGTTATAAGTCTAAATAACGTCAATTTATATACAACCACTTTATACCAACCTTATAAAAACATAGTATATTTAAAATAACATCAGGATAAACACTTCTGTTTTCGGTCTTTATTTCTGGCTAAATAAATGCCGAAAGAAGCCTAAGAAAGTATGCTTTCTTAGAGATGTATGGGTCTGTGGCTGATTTACATTTCCAAGAGAAATGTACATGCAAGAGATTTAACACAGGTTTGGAGGTCAAAGTTATAACTATTTAAAAGAACAAATAGTCTGTAAGTCTGACTAGTACTGTTTGTTCCCAGTAGTCTCATTTGAACCCACACTGCACTGAATGAAATTGGAGAAATGGGTTACTCTGCCTAACTGTAAACTAACAGTGAGTGATGCTACCCATCTTTTTTATTTTTATTAAAAAAAGTGAAAATAAAACAAAGTTTACCACAGCAACTTTGGCTTCATAGTCATTGGAAATCTGGACACAGACTTCCTCAGCTCTTGCTTGGCAAGCTCGCTCCACCACTTCTTTCCACTGCTTCTGTACTATGGCCCGCCAGCCTCTCCAGACTTTCTTCAGTAAAGTTCTCTGGAAGTACTGGTCAGCTAGTTTACTTTCATAAACCTAAACGAAAGTAATATACAACCTCAAAAACACAGTGGACTGGTAAAATATACTGGCAGTAATAACAAAAAACATAAGCCTGAGGGAAGCAGGGTACATGCGTTATCATTTAATACTGTGTAACAGTGTTCTTCTCATGTGCAGATGGGAGGACAGGCTTAAAGAGGTTAAGCAACCTGCCTAGGTCACACAGGCAGAAAGGGAAAAGCCAACCTTGCCTCATTCCAGAGCCTAAGCTCTTATCCATTACATCATTGCTTTATGCAACTAATTAAGGTAGGGGGGAAACAAAAAAACAAATGAAAGAAAATGAGTTAACTTGCCCCTTGCCATCTTGGTTATGAATTCACATGACCTTTTAGCTGAAAACAGGACTAGGAGCTGGAAGGCAGAAGGGGTGGTGACTGTGGCTCCAGATGGCCCTGCTTCCTCTACAGCTTGGTGGCCACCACCATAAGCAGATTAATTTAATTTACATACTTTACCATCATATTTAGTACCAAAATGATCCTAGTAGGAACATATGCTATTCTTCTTTTATCAATGAATTTAAATTCTTTTGAAGGAGCATTTCCAATTTTTGATTTTCTTAAAAAATGTTTTTATTCAAAAACTGATGGCAACTTCAACTATTTCAACTAACAGTTAAACATATTCTCATTATGTCACCCAATAAATAACTTTCAAAATATGACTCAGTTTTAAATAGCTCTTTTAAATATGGTTAATGTAGATTTAATCTATTGGGATTAATTTTTTTAAAAAAGCACTAATAAGTATTCTTAAAGGAGAAATCCTGTTCCATGACAGTAACAGTCTTTTCCTTAAATATTAATCTCTTAGAACTAAATGCACAAAGATTACTCCAGGACTCACATGGGCATCATATATAAAAAAATTATATATATATATATATATATATATATATATATATATATAATCTCCATCCCCTACACTCTTTGAGTCTCTGTATTCTGCCTTCTTGTGGGATACATATATACTTTCATACTTTTCTACTTCTGATACAATAATTTACTATTCTCAGCTTATATTTATACTGATATACTGATTCAGCTCACTTAATTAAAAGATATTCAAGTTTATATATAAACTAAGGATAATTTTTAAAAAGCTTTATGGACATGGATTTCTTTAATTCTTATTAAGGCAAGTTATGCAACAAACGTTTATGCAATTTTATAATGTATTGTATTGCCTCTTTATGAAGATGATATATTCAGGCATTTTAGAAGTAGAAATAATATAGAAAGCATATGATATGCTAAAGGTGATAAATTCATGTGATAACATCTGAAGTCAAATCTGTTAAAGGGGATTCCACCACCAGGACATCTGTAATTTAGGTACAGTCCTTATTAACCTACTATGAAGTAGAAAATGATATATCAATAAGTCTATAAAATATAAGAAGTATTTTTCCCAAACCATACCAAAATCAAGTTCCTTTAAAACAAGAGTAACATTAAATTGTTAATTCATTTTGACTTATTAAAAAAATCTTTCTTTGACTTGAACAAGAGTTCTAATACATGATTCTAAATGCTTCTGAGTTCAGAAGTCTAATAAGTGTCAGTCTGCTTTTCTTTTTCACACTTACGTCCTGTCTGGATTTGACATGGCTGATTCGCCAGCGGAAGAATGTTCTCATCAACTCTATCCTCTCCTTTTGCTTGCCTATGGCATGAGACAAGCTAGAAATCACCTGTAAACAGCAATCAGTAAACTGGTTTTTTTATATATCAAAAAATGCTAGAGAGAGTACTTATGGATCACTACTGTGTTCATCCAGTTAACCTCATTAAAAAAACGTTCCCATATGAATACACTACTTATCAATGAATGAAGGGGAACAAAAGAGGAAAGAAATCTTCATTATGTGTATCCTGGTAATAATCGGTAAAATGTTTATATACAGTATATGAAAATTAATATGATCACTGGAATTTAATTCAAGAAAAACAACCATACATTTGAGAGTTTTACTATGTATACAAAATGTTTTTATTCACTAGACTTGAGGGCAGAGACCAGGTTTAAAATATCTTTCTAGTCCCTAAACACCTTCAATACCTTGGATTAGAAGTTTCTCAATAATTGTTTAATGATTTTCTGGATTCAACAAACTCATAAAAGCAAATAATTGTTACACTTTGATGTACTTTTTCAGTGATATTATTCCTGTTCTTTTTTTAAAAAAAAATCTATGAAGGCTTTTAAATCCCGAGATAATATTCTCTCTTATAAAGAACTGAGTAACTGAAATATATATCTAAAAATGGCCCCATTAAAAAGAGATTTGGTAAATTAGGCATATTTACTGAGAGACATTTATTCTGGTTCTTTAAATAATTTTCAAAAGTGGAAAAGGGCAGGAATTCTAAGATACTAGTAATAGTCCATTAAGCTGTGTAGTGGCACATGGCTGTTCACTTTATTTTCAAAAACTGGACATGCATATATACTCTTTGCGTGTGACACTTTTGAAATAAAAAAGGTAAATTTAATAAAATATTTTAAAACCTTAGGAGAGAATTTTGAGGGTAACAGAGAAAATGACTAACATTAGTATCTATTGTTTCAAAAAAGCAAACTACGTAAAATGATCAATTTTACACTGCACCCCATAACACCCCCAAAAAAGTATATTTAAAAAAACCGATAATCTTAACTAGTTCATTAAAACAGTGAGTGCTGCATCTGCGGACAAGTAGCTGAGGTGTCTGCTGTGAGTCCCTCTTCTCTGAAGGTCACCATCCTCCTGGGGGAGCTACAGATTTGCTGCCCATCTGCTTTGTTCAAGGTGCCATTGGGAAGCACAAAATTAGCACAGATTTGAACCCTACTCTCAGGTTCTTAAGAGGCTGACAGAAAGTGAAATAAACAGTGCTCTTGTGCTTATCAACAAAATGAAGGACTTCATTAATGAATAAAGACATATCACAGATAGAATGTGGGATACTTACGCCCCTCCGAAAGGATGGTTTAAAATGTGGGTAATGCTGGTTCCCTGACATTCTCTTAAGGGCAGTTAGGAAGAAAAGATTGGGAAGTAAAAACTAGTGTTCCCACACTTAATATGCACTCTTAAAGCACACCAAACATGATGGCAAAGATAAAATGACATGATCCTGGCACATTTAACGTGAAGAATAAATCTTATTTCTATGCATCTATTATCCTACCAGTTTCTGAAATGATCTTCCCTTTGTATCTTGTAATGATCTAAACAATCAGTTCCTGGCATTTATTACCTAGCAAGACATTTACTGAATCTCAGTTAAAAAGCAGTATGAAAAAGAAGACCTCATCTTTTCTCCCAATGGAGACTTCATAGGTTTTTTGCAGCTCCTTCAAGCTGTTGATCTGGCTGCACAGTTGTTTTATATCTGCTGCATGCTTTTCTCTCTCTTTTTTCATTTCCATTCGGTGCCAGTCAATAAAATTCAGTCTCCATTTACTTAGTTCAGATATGACGTTTGTCTGAAAAATAAATATACTGACAATTAAGTAGTCTGTTCCTTAATACCGCTTCATAAAATGACACTGAAATTAAGAAAAATTTTTAAAAAATCAGAACAATCAACATAAGAGCTATTAAAAAAAATCCACTAATGAAAACATCTGCAAGTTCAACAGTCACAGCTCTTCTTAGTTCACATTCTCCATACTAAGGCCATGATTTTTTTTCCCCTATTTTAAGTTACTTTGTATGAAACCTTAGTGTCATTAAAATTTTTTTTAGGTCTCATTCATTAATAAACAGTTCCTTTGTTTACTCAAGGACTTAAATATCCATATTAAGGTGGATCAGAGAAAAAGGAAATGCAGGACTATGGCCTAGGCTGAGCCACAGGACTGGGATATTTATATAAAGATGAACAGTGGAAACCATTGGAGTTGATGCTTTCTTCCTCCGAATCATTCATCACAACAGCCACCTAACAACAAATTGCTAAGACTGATCCCTTTTCACCCTACTGACTGGCATAAATAAAAAGACCAAATAATCATGTTATCAAAAATTGGATAATAGTATCAAAAAACTGGGTAACAGTATGGTTAACTGAACATAGGACAATTTTTAAATGGTTGGTGGTACATTACTCCAATGGACTTAACGCCACAATTAGAAGTATGAAACCTATTCCCTGGGGAAAAATGATAGAAATTATACTAAAAGATTACTTCTAGAATTTAAGGTTCCAAATAATGGAGAAAATATAGATGCCACAAAACTCTCATGACCATAATTTCTCCATATATGTGAATACTCAGCTTAGTTTTCTCAAACTATGTTTCAGAAAAACTGTCATCTTCTCCATTATATTTTAAATAGCAGAAAAACTGCCATTTCTGGATTACTTTGTTTTATTTAGAGACCACTAACATCACCAAAATAAAAATCAATTTTTACTGATTTATCAGTTGTACACTGTGGTTGCTATAAGATTGGCTATAAAATGAATACATGTTGCTAAAATTGGGTCTTATGCTTCATATAAAAGGAAACATTTCCATTAGTCATAGGTACAATGTGGGAAAGGCTCAATAGGTGTCTCTCTCAGTCACACAGGCTGAGCCTTTCAAAACATCTTGAGAAGTTCAGTAGCACATGCAGAGCTGTTCCAGCAACTATTTAAAACCTTGCTATTCAAAGTATGGCTTCTGAACCATCACCTGGGAGCTTGTTAGAAATGCACCATCTTAGGGACTTCCCTGGTGGTGCAGTGGTTAAGAATCTGCCTCCAGTGCAGGGGACATAGGTTCGAGCCCTGGTCCGGGAAGATCCCACATGCCACGGAGCAACTAGGCCTGTGCTCCACAACTACTGAGCCCGCGCTCTAGAGCCTGCAAGCCACAACTACTGAGCCCACGTGCCACAACTACTGAAGCCCGGGAGCCTAGAGCCTGTGCTCCACAACAAAAGAAGCCACCACAATGAGAAGCGCGCACACAGCAATGAAGAGTAGCCCCGGCTCACCGCAACTAGAGAAAGCCCATGTGCAGCAACGAAGACCCAATGCAGCCAAAAATAAATAAATAAAACTAAATAAAAAATTTAAAAAAAAAGTGGTACAGATCTAACTATGTGCGTTTCAAAAAAAAAAAGAAATGCACCATCTTGGACCATGGCCAAGACCGACTGAGTAAGAAGCTGCAGTTTAACAGAATCCCCAGGTGATTCATATGGACGTTAACGATTGAGAGGCACAGATTTAAGACACTGGACTGATCTAAGGCAACTAAAGTTTTTTTTTTAACTTTTTAATTCAAAGAAAAGAATAAACAGTGGAATCAAGAGCAAAACTGCTATACTACATATTAAACAATGTAAGTGAACACTGTAATACCTTAAGACCTGAACTCCAATGATCAAGCACATTTTCCATCTTTTGAAGGTTTTCATCAGAAATAAGAAAATCGGTCCCAACTACTTCATGGGCATCTACAGGACTAGAATTAGACCTTGGTGAGGGAGAGTCAACTAAAAGATTCGAACTGAAAAAGTCCATAACCAGGTGAGGTGACTTCCTTGGGGACGACACTGGTGATGACCCTAGAAGAAAAGAAAAGTTGGAGTGGTTAGCTAAATTGAAAATAACCCAAATTGGTAAGGAGTTATACTGGAAGCCTACAAGATGTCAGTTATCTATGGAGGCTGAGGAAAATGCAGAGAATGGACTTTCAGTGTACTGAATCTGGCTATTTTAAATTTCAGTATTGTCACTGATTTAGGACTGACCAGCACAAGAAGTCTCCTACACTTCCCTCCCCCACCCACAAATGACCTCTATCCCAAATAAGGATGTTTCATATACCTAGGTATAGCCTGAGCTGAAACTATTATCATTCACATCATCATAGCAACATTTACTAAGTGCTTTTTATGTTCCTGTAATAAAAACGTCATAAGGATTAGCTCATAATACACACTACTCTAAGAAAAAGGTATTATTATCTCCATTTTACTGATGAGGAAACTGAGGTTTAGAAAGGGTTAAGTAATTGACCAACGTCAGAGTGGCTGTATATAAGTCATTATTACTTTATGTAAAACAATGGGGTGGGGTTTTTTTAAAAATTAATTAATTAATTAATTAATTTATTTTTGGCTGTGTTGGGTCCCCGTTTCTGCGCGAGGGCCTTCTCCAGTTGCGGCGAGCGGGGGCCACTCTTCATCGCGGTGGGCAGGCCTCTCACTATCGCGGCCTCTCTTGCTGCGGAGCACAGGCTCCAGACGCGCAGGCTCAGTAGTTGTGGCTCACGGGCCCAGCTGCTCCGCGGCATGTGGGATCCTCCCAGACCAGGGCTCGAACCCATGTCCCCTGCATTGGCAGGCGGACTCTCAATCACTGCACCACCAGGGAAGCCCCTGGGGTGGGTTTTAACACTACTAAAATTCAACACTATAAGAGACTAGTTTAGTTTATCAGACACTCAGTTGTAAGGCACCCTGTGAGCCTTCAACATACAGGTGAGAAATATATGTATCTATATATATGTATGTACATATGTACATCACTCCCACCTCCTTCCCATGTACATGGGGGGTTGGTGTGAGAGCCAGAGCCAGAAAGAGAATTGGTATCTATCTTTAAAAAGCACAAAAATAGAAAAGTTACTATTTTATCACACATGAATATTGGAATTACAGACTATTCATCATAATTTCTCATGTATCTCACACTTTTACTATAAGAGTCCTAATAACCAAGACTGAAGGGCTTTCCTCTTTTCCTTACTGAATGTATCAAACAAAGAATAATCTACTATAGAACTTGTTATTTAAAAGTAAGTCTTTCCAGAATACTTTGCAAAAGGGAAAATCGTTCCCTAATACATATATTTTGTGTAAAAAAATGTATCAAAAAATGGTTCAGGCTAGTCATACAATGAAACACTACCTACACGTTCTGAAGATGGTTAAGGAACCCAAAGAAAAAGGCAGAATGACAAAGTACGTGAATATTCTCTTTTACTACAATTAGATCTGCACTCAGGGAAAAAGCATGGCTCTGCTTTTTTTTTTTTTTTTTAAATATATACTCATCTTTTAAAAAATAGCATCAACTTAGTAATTTGGGAGGCTCCAAGTCTTCCATTTATAAGTGAGAAAACTAAAGGATAGAGGCACTTCTTTTATGGTGGCTTAAATGGTCCTTACATTAAATAACACTGAATCACATAGTAAGAAAAGTCTATTTTTATTATTCTATGTCAAAGAAAAAGTTTCAGTCTGGTGTTAGTATGCTTTTACAACCTCTTTAACACTTGCTAATCTTACCCCTCAACAAAGAAAAAACAGACTTCAGGCTGAACATATCATCACTACTAGTATTCAATCAAAATTTAACAACTTTGTTTTAGTTGCATTTATTTTAACCATTGCTTTCTAATTGTAACAAGTATATATTATTTTTATGCGATAATCAATAATGACAGATATAAATTTTCCTTTTAAAATGGATTTAAGCTAAAAATGAATATATCTAAAGAAAAACACTAAATGATAGGACAGGTGGTGTAAAGATGGGACCAACGTCATTAAATTTGTACATGGACGCCTGAAAGTTGGGAAATAATGTTCTGGTTTATGAAAAACATTAAATTGGCCAAAATGATATCCCATTAAATCTTTAAAAATATTTGCCCTTTGGGACTTCCCCGGTGGTCCAGTGGGTAAGACTCCACACTCCCAACACAAGGGGCCCGGGTTCGATCCCTGGTTGGGGAACTAGATCCCTCATGCATGCCACAACTAAAAGATCCCACGTGCTGCAACGAAGATCCCACGTGCTGCAACTAAGACCTAGCACAACCAAAATAAATAAATAAATATTTTAAAAAAAAATCTGCCCTCTAATCTAGCAGTTTTAAGAAAAAAATGTCACACATTATAATGCATTAACCTGTTTTAATTGTAGTATCTGGACATCTTGCAAAATAATTTATTTTTTTTAAAGATTTTTTTTTTTAAATTAATTAATTATTTATTTATTTATCCATTCATGGCTGTGTTGGGTCTTCGTTTCTGTGCGAGGGCCCTCTCCAGTTGCGGCAAGTGGGGGCCACCCTTCATCGCGGTGCGCCGGCCTCTCACTATCGCGGCCTCTCCTGTTGCGGAGCACAGGCTCCAGACGCGCAGGCTCAGCAATTGTGGCTCACGGGCCTAGTTGCTCCGCGGCATGCGGGATATTCCCGGACCAGGGCTCGAACCCGTGTTCCCTGCATTGGCAGGCAGACTCTCAACCACTGCACCACCAGGGAAGCCCTAAAGATTTTTTTGATGTGGACCATTTTTAAAGTCTTTATTGAATTTGTTAAAATATCGCTTCTGTTTTATGTTTTGTTTTTTTGGCTGAGAGGCATGTGGGATCTTAGCTCCCCAACCTGGGATTGAACCTGCACCCCCTGCACTGGAAGGTGAAGTCTTAACCACTGGACTGCCAGGGAAGTCCCCAAAATTATTTTATTTATTTATTTTTATAAATTTATTTATTTAATTTATTTATTTTTGGCTGCATTGGATCTTCGCTGCTGCACACGGGCTTTCTCTAGTTGCAGCGAGTGGGGGCTACTCTTCGTTACGGTGTGCGGGCTTCTCACTGCAGTGGCTTCTTTGTTGCGGAGCACAGGCTCTAGGCATGCAGGCTTCAGTAGTTGCAGCATGCGGGCTCAGCAGTTGTGGCTCACGGGCTCTAGAGCGTGGGCTCAGTAGTTGTGGCGCACGGGCTTAGTTTGCTCCACGGCATGTGGGATCTTCCTGGACCAGGGCTCGAACCCGTGTCCCCTGAATTGGCAGGCAGATTCTCAACCACTGCACCACCAGGGAAGCCCCCAAAATTATTTTAAATAGTATTACTTAATAAATTAGCAATAATAGCATTTAAAAATCCTGCCAATAAGTAATATGCTGCAATTATTCCCCTTACTACATGGGTAATATTCACCAAGCACAAAATGTTGTATATTAATAAAAAGAAGCTAAGCAAAAGTCATACCGTCTGTCTTTGAATGACTTGAAATATTTAAATCACATCTTTTTCCAACTTCCATCCTCGTTTCTCTTACTGCAGGGCTATTTCCTGCTGAAAAGAAAGAGATTTTTCTTTTAATTAAACCCAACCAGTCTTATGTAGAATGCCTAATCACACATACCTAATTTAAGAAGGTAGCTGTACACGAGTCAGATTTTAGAACAAGGAAAATACAGTATGCTGGGGATACAGGAACATTAAGACAAAGAATAGGAAGAAAGAAAAAAATTTGACTAGAAAAGTCTTATTGTATCATTAATAAGCTCAATTCACCCAAAAAATATGAAAAAGAATTCAGTCTACTAATGGCATTCAATTCACACTAAAAGAGTAAGTGGATGAATGACATTAGAACTTAGAAAAGCTGTCTTATCCTACAACACTGGATATTTCCGGGGCCCACTGCTTTTCACTAGCTGCATTCAAACTAAAGTGACACCGGTTACCCCCAAATAGGGACTTCTTTACTTCCACCTCAGAAACCTTTAGTCAATACATGGCGAAAAGGAAACTGGGAAAAAAACCTCACAAGGATGGCTGTGTCAGAGGCTTACAGAGACTTTGCCTACTTCAACACACCCTATTTATACCAAGCAACGGCAATACCAAGAGTAAAGAGAATGGGATAAATTTACATAGTCCATTCTAACCAAGTCTGTGTGTGAATCAGGATATCTAAACTCACTGCATGTTGTATGCTTAGATCTCAAATCCTTTTTGAAAAGGGCAGACCATAAACAAATGAATACTATCTTACATGCTAGAAAAGACCAGGGTTCTTAGGTCCCAAGTGATTGCTTTAAGAGAGGATTCAGCACTTTGGGTTTGCTCAGTAGGAAGTGCATATAATCAAAACATGGTCGAGATCACTGATGGAGAATGAATAAATCCAAGGGTCATATCTCTTGAAGATCAACAGAATTTGGGCAGAAAGTGTTCAGTGTTAGTACGTTTCAGTGTTAGAAGAAATATGTATGTTTTGAGGTTCTGGTCCTATTTGTTGATCCAGTGCAGTAGGCTGAGAAGCAATGAAAACTCCATGTCTACAGAGGGAGAGGAACAACAGACACTAGGGCTGTGACTTACCAGGAACCCAAGAGCCTGCTGGCTCTGACTAGGCTGTGTCATTGCTTCAACAAGGGGTCCTTGGAGTTATGCTTATTGTTGATAACTGCCCATTATCAGGGTTGTTTTAGGAAGGCTATCTGCACCCCTTGAAAGAACACTTGTTTTGAGTGAGCTGTTTGGAATCTTGTATCGAATAAGGAACAGATAGGTAAAAGGAGCTTTATCCTCCTTTCTCTACCTTTCACTCATTCATCTATCAACACACATCCTGGTTTGTGTTAGTTCTCAATTCTGTCAGCGACACAGTTCAAAGATGGGTTCGCCTTTGCGGTAACAATCCAAACAGTCCTCCGGGCCCGTATAAATACTGCTGACAAAGTCCCAGCACATGGTTCATGAACTTAAGGGGTTCTGAGGGCTACCTATAGACCATCTCTAATTCGGGGGCTTGGGCATTTCGTTTCTAGTGTCTCCTGGCATAAAACCATTGTAACATGTACAGAGATGCAACATACTCCACTAAGAGACATGTAATTGCTACAGTGTTGCTCTAATTTTATGACTTTTCATAAAATAGCTAAACGAAGTTCAAATAAAAATCCAACTGTTATATAAGAGCCAAGAAAAACGTATTAAAATGTAAAATTTCCCCCAAATTATAGTGATATACACTGTTGATTGAGAAGAATCATTAGAGAAGTATTTTCACAGTCAAAAGTCAATAGCATTAAACAACTCAGTAACATCTTAAATGAAGAGACATCTCAAAAAATATACATAACCTGGATTTTGAAGAATATCATCAATTATAGTAGGAATTCTAATATCTGGCACCACTTCTCCCTTAGAATGAGACGGCTGTGAAGCACTTGATTCAATATTTGGAGTCACTATAGCATAACGAAGCAGCTCTTCATACTCTTCCTATGAGAAGCCAGCAATAAATAATGTATTATATCCCTGTCACAAGGGACACTCAGGCAAAAGAATGGTAAAGGCACAAAGATGTTCTCTACTTCAGTTCCCAAAATAGTGTGCCTAAACGATAGTAAGGAATGTGTACTTTTGATTTATGTTTTTCGTTCATCATTTACTCACTCTTGTAGTAAGTAAAATTTCTTAAAAACAAGCAAAAAATCCAACAAATATACCTACCCAAATTTCTTCTAGTGCTAATGCCTTAGTACCCATATTCCTTCAGCATGTCGATTTAAAACGGTGACACATTACCTAGAGCAGTTTCCTGAAGCTGATCAACATCTACAACACAGAAGAGCCCTCTTTCAATTGGCAGCTGCTCGCAGGTGGGAAAAGACACAGCAATTTCTCTGCTTTTCTGAAATTTGGTTCTAAGATGCTGCTCCCAAAGACTCCACAACAGGAAGGTCTAGGGATGAAAAGTAGTTTTGGCTCTGATCAATCCCTGCTCCCACCCAATTCTACAACAACCCTGAGTCTCTTTTCATATGTAAGCATGGAAAGAGTATGAGAGAGATACTGGAAGAGAAAGAATACTGATGATAAAAAGAGAACACAATGCCAACCTGCATTCTACCTGCTGGCACATGCCAAAGGAGGATAAAGAAAAGCACGCCACAAAGTGTAGAACTTACAGGAATATTCCTCAAGTTAAAAAAAAAAAAAAAGTGGAATTTCCTAATATAGATAGTTAGGTATTTGTTTAGCCAAACCAAAAAATTCTATCAGTGAAGTAAAAAATATACTGGAACTTAGTCTCCATTCAAAAGGGGTTGGTCACTGAGGCAAAAAATATTCCTATTCAGGAGTAATTTCTAAGGATATTACGCCATGGACCCAGAGAACGTCTTTGCAGTAAAAATGGGGGGAAGATTTTCAAGAATATGAAATGTCATTATTCTAAGAATTATTTAATATTAATTTTTCTCTATAAAAAGTTTAGTTCAGATACAGAAAATTCCACTATCATCATTTCATTAGTCATAACTGTCTTATTATTTGATTCACCTTCAGGATGAAGAAAAATGATGCTAAAAATTACCTCCTTGAAGTGTCACAGTAAATATCTGAACTGAGTTAAGAGATTCTGTCTAAAGCAAAGAAAGAACCTTACCTTTAATAAGACCGTTATGATATGGTATAGGTGTTTGAAAATTAGCAACCCTTACTTTTTCCCTATGTTTTCTACGAGTAAGAATATTTAACTGTCTAAACACACTCAAGTTTCTGGCCATGAATATATCATAGTGTCTTGTGTTTTCCAAAAGAATAGATGTAATTGCAGTCAGAGTTCTAAAGTCAGAACTACCTTGTAGACTATGTAAGTAGTCAATATCAATATGTTTCAAACTAGTTTCCAAGAAGGTACTTCAGGGAATCCACAATATTTTCTTCATATTTCATTTTTAAGCTATTTAACTCTTTAAAAAACTAATAAAAGAGCATACACTATCAAAGGTGCCATATATACTAAATTTTAACAGGCCAGAAGCTGTATATTATTAAATTTGTTTGTTGATTGGAATAAAGCTCCTTCTGCCATTGATGTCAAATTCTTGTGAATGTGTCATAGATTGGAAAGGTTGTAGCTCTGTACAAGTTTATTTTTTGTTGTTATTTTAACTTCACACCTGTACACATCTGCTCAAGTAAGCTGTTCAGGTGAGCACACAACTATGACATAAGTGGTCCACACCAACTACCAGCCACTCAAACTCAAGCACATCTGATGGGGCCAGTCCCTCCTTATGACACGAGAGTGATGAGCTGTGTGGTAGCCAGTGACTTCACACCTTGTCACATGCTTATCATTAGCACTTATTCCAAGTTTGAGTCTTTGGGTGCTGCTTGTGTGATAAAAAAGTTTGAAGAGGTGATAGATTTTTGTTGGTGATTCAACACTGAATCAAAAATTTCCTAGCAATTCTTTTTTACACTTCAAATCAGTTTAACTGAAAATGAAATATGTTATTAAAAATCTACTATTTTCAACTACTTATATTGAGAATCAGAATTTTCTTGTTAATTTGTAACCCAAACAAAATACAGAAGTAAACTGGATACTTAGGTTTATAATACTGCACCGGCCTTCGAGTATCCCCCAATTTCAAATGTACATTTATCAAGGCAGCTCCATTGTTTTTCCGTACTGCTTTTGAGAAGTAAATGTCACAAATTTGAATTTATGAAATAAATCTATACAACTGTAGTTTGGCTTTAATCTTTTTATATTGGAATTTGAAGTAAAATTGTTTGAAGAAAGAGTTTATGCTTGATAGATGTTTATGCTTGGTAGATGTTTGAAAACTGCTAGTCTTTAGGGGAATTAAATGTAAAGGAGTGACTTGGTTTCAGTTTCAACCTTGATTTAACATTTAACATAGATTACTTATATGCAGTAAATTTTAGTCATAGCAAGTACCGATTTTTACATATTTAAGGCTAGCAACAGAAGAGAAACAGAGATATTGCAAAGAGAGCACTGTTAGAAAACTCAATCATCAGAATCTCCTTCATATTGCTATAGTCAGCTCCTTTGTTAGTGATGTCCTCTTCATGACAATAAGCACATGTCTGAGTTTTAAACTTACATTTCCTGATAGAAAGTAAGAGTCAGTATTTCACATAATGGTTATCACTGAGGTTGAAGGCTCTTATCAGAAAAAAAAATCATTTAGAGTATCAGAGATACAACATTTAATTTTTATGTAAACAAAAATAACTAAGTCTTTAAATAGATGTGAAAAGCCTTAGGTTTATATTTCCTGAACCATATCAGTTTTCCAGTTACTAGAATAAAAGGAAATTCCCAAATAGTCTGATAACTTGAGGCCATACACAAGATATTTCACTGGTTCCTACAACCCTGAATGTATGAGTCAGTCCTAATGAGCTAACTATCAAAATACATAAAACTTTAAGTACGATAACTTACTATGGTAGAGAGGCTAACAGCTCAGCAGCATCCATTTCCCCTTTATTCCTTTAAGTTAATAAAACTGCAGGGTTTGACCTAGGCAAATGGGCACCCACAGACATTTCTCAGCCTCCTTCGCAAGCAGGTGTGGCCAAGAGACCTGGTCTATGGGATTTGAATAGAAATGATGGGTGCGACTTCAGATCAAGTCCTTAAGAAAGAAGCTGCTTGCTTCCTATTCAGCTTTTCCCATGGGCTAGAGGTTGTAGTGAGTCAGTGCACTCACTGGCAATGCAAACACAGTCAACCCTAGGGCAGGGTTGAGCAGCAGGAGAGAAAAGACTGGGTCCTAAGATGACCACAAGACTATGTACCAGCTCAGATTTTTACAAGAGAGAGAATCAAACTTTAAGCCACTCACTTAAATCACTCTTGATTCCTGTTAAAGCAGCCAAAACAATATCCCAGTATAATCTGCAAACAGCCAAAGTAAACTTTTGATTTTGGCAAAGAACATATATAAAAGTGTGGCTATTATGGAATGAATTTTTGTTCCCACAAAATTCACATGTTGAAGTCCTAATCCCCTGGTGTGCCTGTATTTAGATAGGGGGCCTTTAAGGAAGTAATTACATAATTAAGGTTGAATGAAGTCGTAAGGGTGGAGTACTGATCTGAAAGGATTAATGTCCTTATAAGAAGAGAAAACAAAGAGCTCTCTCTCTCTCTCCCCTACACACATGTACCAAGGGAAAGGCCATGAGAAGGTGGCCATCTGCAAGCCAGGAAGAGAGCCCTCTTCAGAAACTGACCCTGTCAGATCTTCATCTGGTACTCCTAGGATCCAGAACTGTAAGAAAATAAATTTTTGTTTAAACAACCCTGTCTATGGTATTTTGTTATGAGAGCAGGAGAAGATTCATACAATGGCTATCTTATATTTGTATTTTGATGTCAATTAACTTCTTAGCATCTCCTTCCTCTGGAGGCAGTTACAACTAGATGTAGCCAAATCAGCTCTGCTCGGTTAGTTTATTACCACAGGAATAAACTGTGCCTCTAGGAATGGAGGGGAAGTGAAAGTCAGAGACTTTAACTTGTGGCTTCCCTAGTCTGACCTCTGAAAAGGGAGAAAGATCCAAACATATGTTTCCAAGTTCCCACAACAATCACTATGAGTTAAAGGGGATGTAAACAGGTATACATTAATAGGATTCGATGTACATATACATTTTAACTTTAAAGAAAAATTTTTAAAAATCAGTTATTTGAACAACTATTTTAGTTTCATATATGTAGATACAGGCCAAATGGGTTATTTTTTAGTTAAGGATCAAAATAAATAATATTGTCTTTCTTAACTGTCAAAGATAACCTGCCTTAAGGTAAACAAGAATCCTAAAGTAATAACCAAAACTTGTAAGTCTGCCCCCCCCCCCCCCCCTCCAAGAGCTGGACTGATGTGAGCCTAAAATACAGCTGAACCCATGCATACCAGGTGCGGGCAGGACAACTGGCTGGTATTTTCGAGTTGCGCTTAGAGGAAACTGTAAGTGAATAAGCACTATGCATGCTGCCCCTCCCTCCACATTTATCATCCACAGTTTTATGAAGCATTCACATATCTGAGACAGTAATAAAAACGCCCTTAAGAGGAATACTGATTTATGAGGGGCTTTTGTATTAAGTGTTTGGTGTTACATGTTTACTATATATGTTAAATTATATAATTATTTTATGCTATTTTATTTTTAACATCATTTTTGGTATTTCATTTTGAAATGTTTCCAGTAATGGAATATGGGCAGCTTTTCAAGTGTAGTCAAGAACCAGTAGGGTCATAAGCTGAGGGTTACTAAAAACAGAATCTCAGGTGGGGTGACATTCTAAGTAGGTAACCAATAACACAAAATGATTTCTGGCATGTCTAGAAGATTCTTCCCCCTCCCTCTCTTAAAATTCTACTCTAGACATTTCTTTTGATGTAAAGCTTTGTTTCTTGACAAAATGACAACTTGAGATCTTATAAGGTGTTTACATTTTAATATTAAAGGGTTCTGGACCCAACAATTACAATGTGTGAGTTTTTTCCCCACCACCACCAAGCAATTCTCAGACACCACTTGGGTGTCCTATAATTCAACTCAATTCTGACACTTTCCCACCAGAGATAGCATCAGATTCCAAAGGTGAAGGGATCAGTCCCACAAAACTGCCCTCCCACACCCCACAACTTTAGATGCCAATCGCAAGTCCAGGTTATCACCTGTGCTTCTGACCAACCAGCTATGGACTGGAGGTTCCAAAGACCCACTCCTTGGGTTTGAGTAATTTGCTAGAGGGCTCACAGAACTCGGAGAAACATTTTACTTAGTAGATTACCAGTTTATTGTAAAAGGATATAACCCAGAAACAGCCAGATGGAAGGAATATACAGGGCAAGGTATGGGGAAGGGGCATGGAGCTTCCATACCCTCTCCTGGCAGACCAGTCACCCAGCACTTACACGTGTTCACCAACTGGAAGCTCCCCAAGCCCAGTCCTTTTGGATTTTGATGCAGGCTTCATTAAATAGGCATAATTAAATAAATTAATGACCACTGGCGATTGATTCAACTTCCAAGACCCTCTCCCCGAGGTCAGCGGGGTGTGACTGAAAGTTTCAACCCTCTGATCACATGGTTGTCTCTCCTGGCAACCAGTCCCTATCCTTAGGCGAGGTCCAAAAGTCACATCATCAGCATAACAAAAGATACCATCATTCTCACTAGTTAGGAAATTCCAATAGGTTTAGGAGCTCTGTGCCAGAAATGGGATGAAGACCAACTATTTATTTATTATAACCCACAGTATCACAGGTATAAATAAGTTAATCAGTTCTCTCCTGAAGGAAGTTTGGATATGGCAAAGATGAAGGGTGCAGGATAACACTGTTGCCTAAAGAGATAGCACTATATGGGAGAGGTAACATCCAAAGGGAAGGCAAGGATGAAACATCTAAGTCACAATTCCAGACCACTTTTACCCTAGTAAATATTCACAGATACTTTTCCAATAGCTTCCCAATTCCTAAACCTGTCATTTCAATTAAAGGAACACATCTGTTTCATAAAATATTTCCCTAAAGCTTCTGTCATCTTATGCAGTGCCAGTAACAACTTACTCTACTTAGGCATAAACATACCATCCAGCTTTTCCCCTCTTAAGTAATATAACCATAAAACCTAAGATATACCGTGTCAGTATTCTCTCATTTAAAATCTACTCTAGAAATCTGAATCCATATTTTTGATGATAAAACACTTAGAATTAAAAGAAATTGAAAACATTTCATATAAAAGCCACGCCTTCTGTCGTCAGTGTACCTGTCACTGTCCAGGTCCTGGGCACCAGCAGGTGCTGAATGGTGTGGCAACAGGGCCCGGAACCAAGAGTGGAACACTGGGGAATCTAGGGCCCCAGAACTCTGGATGGTTTGATATTGGATTAATTTGCATTAAAGTGAAAGCAGCATTCATATGAGAGAGCTACAAAGAGAAAATTTCAAGAAAAAAATGTTTCTTCAGATTTTCAGCTTCTCCTCTCATTGTGTTGTTTGAAGCCTTTGTACAGAGAATGCTGGAAGCATTCATGATTATTTTCTGAAAGGTTAACTAAAACAATGTAAGGTATTTCCCAAGGTTTGTAAAATAATTCCCATCGTTTGATATTATTATAATTTGATACACATTATAATTATAAATGTAAATGGCATGAATGAATGAAAAATGTATTCCTAGTTTTCCCTCATATTGTCACTTGTTTGAAATAAACAAGTCATGACAAATTTAGACATGTCTTCCTACCTGAAGATCTGAAGAGACAGAACTGCCTCGGTCGGAGTCATTGCGCAAAACTGGAGGTGAGCATTTCTCCTCATCTGATGACATTCTGTACGAATACTATAAAACAGGAGAAGCTAACTTTAGTTTGTTTTTTGCAACATTTAAACTAAAATAAAATGTTTTCTATACACATATATGTGTGTGTAATAACATCCTACCCTGTAAACAATAACCATTCGATACGTTAAAATCATTCAACATATTGAACACCCAAATACAAAATCACTGGGCAAGAAAAAAATAGACTCACTTCCCAACGAGTGAGTTTATAATGTAGTCAAGGAGATGAGACAAATACATGAAAGGTTAAAGAAAAAATGGAGGCTCCCCAGAGAAAGCCATGGTAGGGGCTGCTGAGAATCAGAACGTGTGATCACTGTTCAACAGTGTGTGAGGACCTAGGTGCTGCATCCTTTCCTACAAGATACTGAACCAAAAGAGAAGGAACAAACTGTGTAAATTCTCTGCTTGGCGAACGGACCTTTTGGGAATACTATTTTAAGAAAAGCAAGCCTATATGGAACAATAGATTCTAATACCATGCAAAGAAAAATTGTTTAAGGTCTTAACCAAAAAAATAAATAATAACAAAAGTACTGTTAGTAAGAAGTACATAAGTTCCTTAAAAGGCATATAATGACTATTCAAATGAGCCGAACACCAGTTATATGTAAGACACTGGTGAGAAAGGTAAGATGAAGAAGTCCTTATCCTCAAGGACTCTGCAATCTGTAAGGAGGGCCAGACACGTATATATTAGAAATGACTGATGATAAAAGTGCTGTTAGATCCTAAAACAACAGAGGCACAAAGCAGGGAGGTCAGAGTAGCCTTTTTCACAGGGTAGGATGGTGAGAGTGTGAAGGAGTGGGAATAAACGGTCAGGGTGTTGAGACCTGAAAGACAGATAAAAGATTAAAGGATACGCAAGGCAGTAGCGCAGCACAAGCAAAGACAATGAGGCACGGACACATACTCCAGGAGCTGCAAGTAGTTTGCGAGGCTAAAGCAAAGGGTACAGAGCAAGGTTTGGCTAAGGATGAAAACAGGCAAGGTAAGGAGCAGCCAGATCATGGAAGATCATAATTATGTCATGTTAAAAAGTTTCACCTTTCTTCTCAGAGAAGTTATTAAAGTCTTAAACAAGTGATAACATGATCAGGCTTGTCTTTTAGAAAGATCACTCTGCCAGCTTTCAGGATGGATTTGAGAGGTGGGATACTGAAGAAAGAGCAACGGAGAGCCAACTGCAGTAGTCCAACAGATAAATGTTCCCTCTGGCAAATGGGGAGGTGAATGGAGGAGGCAGCAATGGGAAGTGGACGGAGTTATGCCTGTGAGACAGTTGCGTTACGGCAGTGGAAATTCGAGATCATGATCAACAATTGGTTAAGGGGTTAATGGGAGGAAATGTTGATCTCTTCCAGATTTCTGGCTTGCAACTAGATGGATGGTAGTGCTACTCCCCAAGGCAAGGAATACAGGAAGACAAGCAGGTTGGGAGGAAGGGTAATGGACTCACTATCAGACTTGCTGGGTGTGAGGTGCCTCTGAGGCACGGAAGTGAGGCTGCAGGTATTCGGTATCTGGCCACACTACTTATGCAATGCACAACTCCAAGGACTGCCATTCACAATGGCTACGACGTGAATGGTGCTTTCTGGAGTTAAGCAAGGTGGGAGCCCTGCACTGGATGTATAGGTTTGGAGATTCATTTTGAGGAATCGTCAGCATAATGGGAACTGCTGAAAAAAGGGAGAGGATAAGATCACTTATGAAAAGGAGTGTGAGAGAGAGTTCTTATTCTGAGGTCCTTACACCCAAACTGTATGCAATACTTTTAGCACATGCGTATTTTTCTAGGAAGAGGATTCTCAGCTTCCAATATGTGTCCAGAGGGTACTATAACCTTAGTGAAGTTAAGGGCCACTACTGTAGCAAGAGGAGGGTTAAAATCAGAACCGCTAATATTTAAAGGGGAAGTGAAGAAGAGCCAGCAAAGATGGAAAAGGAAGTCAGAACAGTAGAACAAAAGCTTCCAGGAGGGAGTGGTCAGAAACAGATGCCAAAGGAAGATGAGAATCTGATAGAGTCCCTTGAATTTGGCAATCAGGAGGTTGCTGGGGCATTTAGCCTGAACAATTTCAGTGGACAGCAGAACAAGTCTCAATCACAGTGGGCTGAAAACTAAGAGATGAAGAAACTTAAATAGAAAGGGCAGATACAGGGAGAAGTGCAATATTAGAATGGAAACATAGGTTGGGGCTAGACTGTGCAAAGGAAATTTCAACTTTATTCAATGAGCATTACTGTGTAGAGACATGATAAGTAAATGAAATCTCAGCATGACTGACTTTAGTTAAGCCAATTAGGGAGGATAAAATAAGCACATACATCTGCAGCAAGGAATGGCTGCTTCATGGATTTCAAATCCACCACTGTGGTAACTTTGTCCCTTCTATTTCAATTCACTTCTTCCTTTAGGATGTGTTTGCAGACTGGTAATAAGGGGGGCAGGGGTTGGGGGGTGCTGATTATTTAAAAAACAAATAAGATGAAAAGTATGGTCAGATCTCAAAAAGGATTTCTGAATACAGATACTGCAGACACAAAACAACTACTGTACTTTTGGAAAATATGCTATAAATCTTCCATCTGCCCTGTTTTGAGGCCAACAAGGTATGACAGTTTATCTAAAACTCTACCAACAGTAGCATTTTCCTTACTGTTTCTAGTTCAGAGACAAAGGAGAAAAATGAAACTTGCTTTGATGGGAAGCAGATGTACATCAGATAACTAAATTTTCAGTATTCTCTAACCCAAGATATCAGAAACCACGAGATAAAAAGTTCCGAGCGCTTGTCTATTGCCAGAGAAATCAAATTACATCTTGGTAATTGCCTGGCTGATAGGGGAAGCAGGGTCCGGGAATTCAAATTAACCTCCAAGAGGCAGAGAAAGAGTGAATTAACTTGCGAGCTGGCAGCAGGGTGACGTCCCTGAGCCCTCGAGCTGTCTTAGCTGCAGTCAAGGAGAGCGGGTGCGCCAGCCCCTCCCCACGTCAGGGACTACAGGCAGAGGGAAAGCAGCTGCGAGCAAGCAAAGGGCTACAAGTTCTCTTCAATCACTTTCTCTTACCCCTGTGTTAATCGAATTCTTACTTAAAAACAAAGGGTTAGACATGGTCATTTTACCCCCCAACGTTTTAAATGACCCGAACCTATAGCGACAATACCGCTATACTTCAGGCACCCCTCACTCCTGCCCTCTCTTCCTGGACGCCTCGGAGGGAAAAAAACCTCTCGACCTTGCCGTCCCGCAGAACAGCTGAAGGGTCCTCGTTTCGGGAAGATGCCCCCAGCCCTGTCCTGTTCGATCCCCGGGGGCGCCAACCCAGGCCGAGACACTTTAAACCCCACTCCAGTGCCTCCGCCAGGGGCGCGGGGCCCGCCCGCGGCGCCGCTACCCACCACCTCGGCTCTCCGCAAACACGAACTCCTTCCTCCGCGTCTTCTCTCAGCGTCGCCGCTGAGGCAACAGTGAGTCCAGCGGCTTCCTCAGCAGCAACCAGACGGTTTCAAACTGCACGGAGGAAATAAGGACGGCCCCGAGCATTGGCCCCGAGCTTCAGCAACCTGCCGTCTGATTGGTCTGAGATCCGGGGGCGGGGCAGGAGGGAGAAGCCGGAATTAAGTTACTTAGGGAGAGCCTCGCCCCATACATCTGTTTGTTCGGAGGGGGCGGAGTCTTAGGGAGCCCCGCCCAGCGTACAGGAGCCCCGTGATCAGTTCCGTTCTGCGCCTGCGGGAGACCCGGCGGCTCTGAGAGCCGGTTTGGTTAGAAGTTGGCGAACGGGTCTGAAGTCAGCTAGGATGCTATGCAGCTGTCTGTGCGATAATGCCCATAGCCTATGCGTGTGGTCCTCATGTATGTGAATCATCTGCTTCCACAGGTGCCCTGCAGCAGAATCACTAACCCCCCACCTGCTGATTCCTTCTGTCTTAGGCAGGGCCAGGGAATCTGAATTTTTAACAAAGACCAACAGTGATTCTGATGCAGGGGTCTGCGGACCAGGCTTTAAGAAACTGCTGGACTAGGTTTTACTAGTGACTTCAAACGAGTCAGATTGCAAGGCAAGCCCTTCGGGCGAAGTTGAGTATTGACCTTAGAATCATCATAAGTATATCCTGGCTGTATCACGTACTCACTGTCACCTTGGATAATGCTATCCACATATAGGCTTGTAGGGGGATTAAATGACTTACTATATCTAAAATACCTATCGCATAAACATCAAAAAACTAGTCTTTCAGCTTATATTGGCATGACGGCTAGAGGTACGTTAGGATCCAGGTGGCAAAGAGAGTGCCCCAATCTGGAGAGCAAGTAATGAGATCCTGGTGAGTTTTCAGGCTCCCTGTGTTACCTGGAGGATGAGGTATCCGTTTCTTTTTCTGTAGATAGAAATGGCATAACCTGGGTCTCACCTACTTACCTGTTCACAGAGCCAGACTTCTGTTTATACAAGCAATGAAATAAGAAGAGCACCAGCAGTTTCTTCAGCATAAGCTATGTTTGTTCTCTGTCCCCCACCTTTTACATGCTTATAATAAAGGACAAATTCCTACTGATAGATACAAATTCATACCTGGTCCCAAAATCTGTTTTTTAATTGAATTACCATGTGGTAACCCCTTACACTGTAATTGTTTCTGATTCACTATCCCTGTGCCCTCCTGTACTTGGCTCCATGTTTCTCTTCTCTGTCCCTTTGGGGGGCAGATTTTCATAGAAAACTGTTGGCTAAGGCAACACCATTCTTCTGTGAAGCTACATCGAGAAGGAGAACAAACCTGTCTCCATGTTATGAATTTAGAACAAATTCTTTTTCAAAGGTTCCTAGAGGTGGAGCCAAAGAGAGAAAGGGAGACTAAAACCCTCCACAAACCCATGAAAATAAAATTGCCAGCTTGAACCCTGCGTAATTATTCTTTCAACAAATATTTATCTAACAGTCATCAGATGCAAAGCATTTTGTTGGTGCTAGGAATAGAGTGGTGAATAAAAATAGACACACTATGCTCTCATGGGACTTAGTCTAATTGGAAAACAGACATCAAATTAACAATACAAATGAATAAATAGTTATGAATTATGTTTGAAGTGAGGAGAAATCAGGAAATGTCTGTGTGATAAAGTACATTTAAGCTGAGACCTGAAGGATGAGTAAATAAAGAACTAACTTTAATAAACACACATATAATGTTTTCTATGTTCAGGGCACTGTACAAATTAACTCATTTAATTCTCAGATTCTCCCTGTGACGTGGGCTCTGTTTCCATCTTCATTTTAAATATGTGAAAATTGAAACCCAGAGAGGTTATGTGTCTTGTCTAGGCACACACAGCTAATAAGAGCAAAACTGGTATTCAAATTGAGACAGTCTGGGCTCCAAAGTCCATGTCCTTATCACTCAAAATGTTCTGTTGGGAATAGCATCACTGTTACGGATTAGATGGTATCCTCCAAAAAAGATATGTTTAAGTCCTAAACCCTAGTACCTGTGAATGTGACCTTATTTGGATATGGGGTCTTTGCAGATATAATCAAGTTAAAATGAAGTCATACTGGATTAAGGTGGGCCTTAATCCAATGACTTGTATCCTTATAGGAGAGGGAAATTTAGACACAGAAGAGACACAGGGGAGAAAGGGAGGCAGAGATTGCAGTGATGCATCTATAAACCATGGAATGCCAAGTATTGCCAGCAACCACCAGAAGATAGAAAGGCAAGGAAAGATCTTCCCCTAGAGTGTTCAGAGAGAGCATAGCCCTAGTGACACTGTGAATTTCTAACCTCCAGAACTGTGAATGAATAAATTTCTGTTGTCTCTTATATACACTACCAAATGTAAAATAGATAGCTAGTGGGAAGCAGCAACATAGCACAGGGAGATCAGCTCGGTGCTTTGTGACCACCTAGAGGGGTGGGATAGGGAGGGTGGGAGGGAGATGCAAGAGGGAGGAGATATGGGGATATATGTATACGTATAGCTGATTCACTTTGTTATACAGCAGAAGCTAATACAACATTGTAAAGCAATTATACTCCAGTAAAGATGTTTAAAAAAATTTCTATTGTCTCAACCACCCATTTTGTGGTAATATGTTATGGCATCCCTAGGAAATCAATACAGTGGCCAAGGCCTTGAGGTAAGAAAACACTTATTATATCTGGATGATGAATAAAAGCAAGTAATCTTAGTGAAGTAGAGACAGGTACAGGATAAGGCCGCAGATGGAAGTGAGGGTTCTATGTTAAGGGTTTGAGATTTTACTTAAAGTCCATTGGGATATTTTTAGATGTTCAGGAGAGAGATGAAAACAATTTAGAATAGAGGGGTTGCAAGGGAGATGGAGAGAAGATGACAGATATGAGATATATTTTGGAAGTAGAATTGATGGGACTTGATGAATTGTATTTGAGATGAAGGAGGGAAGTGCTAAGAAGGATAATCCGGTTTCAAGTTTGTGACTTGAGCGACTGAGTGGATGACATTTACTGAGAAGGAGAACACTGGATGAGGTTCGAGCTCTGGTCTGGGAAGATCCCACATGCCACGGAGCAACTAGGCCCGTGAGCCACAACTACTGAGCCTGCGCGTCTGGAGCCTGTGCTCCACAACAAGAGAGGCCACGATAGTGAGAGGCCCGCGCACCACGATGAAGAGTGGCCCCCGCTTGCCACAACTAGAGAAAGCCCTCGCACAGAAACAAAGACCCAACACAGCCAAAAATAAATAAATAAATAAATAAAATTTTTAAAAAAGGAGATCTAAAGTTCATTTTTAAATATGCTGTTTGAAATACCTGGACATAGCCAAGTGAGTGTCCATTAGGCCATTAGACATATATGTCTAGAGCTCAGAAAAGAGGTCGGGACACAGATACGTAAATCAAGGAGGCTTTGCATGTAGAAATTGTGGAGGATTTCAAAAATGGCTCCAATTATTCATCTCTTACTATATCAGTGTCCTTTGCCGTGCCTTCTCATTAAAGGCAGATGGGATGTTAAGAAACATGATGGAGGCAGAGGCTTTTAAGATGCTTGTTGATTGGCTTGGCTTGCTTTTGCCCTCTGTTATCATCATGAGAACGTGTCTTAACTAGCCTAGTGGCAGTTAACAGTGTAGTAGACCTGAGTTGCCTGATCATCCCTGCTGAGGCCATCCTAGATCAGTCTATAGCCACCTGACACCCAGACAGGTGGGTAAGTCCAATCAAGGATGGCAGGACCACCCAGCCAACCTGCATAATCAGGAGCTAAATGAACATTGATTGCTTAAAGCCATTGTGCTTTGGGGTGGCTTGTTATGTAGAGTTATTGTGGTAATAAATAACTGATAAGATGCAATTTAAAGTTAAGGAACTAGATGAGACAACCTGGGGGGAGAGAGTAAAGTGAGTAGAGAAGAGGGTTTTGAACTGAACCCTGGATTCCTCTAATGTTCAGAGGTTGGGTAAGAATGGAAGAGCCAGCAAATGAGACAGAAGGAGGGGCTGGAGAAGTGGGAGGAAAACCAGGAGAGGCTTCAGTAAAATGCTAGTGAAGTGACTACTGAGTTTGTCCATATAGATGCCTTTCCATGGGCCCTAAGTTCTGAACCTCTGGTCTGATATCTGTTTCCTTTTAATCCCCACTGTTTTAGGTTAATCTGTTGCTAAATTTGCACTGCTTCTCTAGTTACAGGTCTTTATTTCTTCTTTCTATAATTCACTCTTCACACTGCTTATAAATTATCTTCTTAAATTTGGATTACATCACTTCTTCCTCAAAAACCTTCCTTAGTATTACATGACATTCAAAGCTCTCCTAAATTCAGAAGGTCTATCCTGGAGTTTCAAATTTACCATGTACTAGGTGTACAACTTTGGGGAAGCTTTGTATCCTTTATGAGCCTAAGCTCATCTCTTTAAAGTTGAGAAAATAATAGAATCTACCAAATCTAAATCTAAAGCTAAACCTGAACCTGAACCTATATCTGTCTGTCTGTCTATCTATCTACCTATCTATCTATCTACCTATCTATCTATCTATCAAAAATCTATTCCTGAGGGGAGGAGCTTCAAGATGGCGGAAGAGTAAGACTCGGAGATCACCTTCCTCCCCACAGATACATCAGAAATACAACTACATGTGGAACAACTCCTACAGAACACCTACTGAACGCTGGCAGAAGACCTCAGATCTCCCAAAAGGCAAGAAACTCCCCAGGTACCTGGGTAGGGACGGACCTGCACCAGTGGGAAGGAGCTGTGAGGGAGGAAAGGTTTCCACACACTAGGAAGCCCCTTCGTGGGCGGAGACTGCGGGTGGCGGAGGGAGGAAGCTTCGGAGCCGTGGAGGAGAGCACAGCAACAGGGGTGCGGAGGGCAAAGCGGAGAGACTCCCGCACAGAGGCTCGGCGCCGAGCAGCACTCACCAGCCAGAGAAGCTTGTCTGCTCACCCGCCGGGGCGCGCGGGGCTGGGAGCTGAGGCTCCGGCTTCGGTCGGATCGCAGGGAGAGGACTGGAGTTGGCGGTGTGAACACAGCCTGAAGGGGCTAGTGCGCCACAGCTGGTGGGGAGGGAGTCTGGGAAAAGGTCTGGAGCCGCCGAACAGGCAAGAGACTTTTTCTTGCCTCTTTGTTTCCTGATATGCGAGGAGAGGGGATTCAGAGCGCCGCTTAAAGGAGCTCCAGAGATGGGAGCGAGCCGCGGCTATCAGCGTGGACCCCAGAGACAGGCATGAGACGCTAAGGCTGCTGCTGCCGCCACCAAGAAGCCTGTGTGCGAGCACAGGTCACTCTCCACACCGCCCCTCCCGGGAGCCTGTGCAGCCCGCCACTGCCAGGGTTCCGTGATCCAGGGACAACTTCCCTGGGGGAACGCACGGCGCGCCTCAGGCTGGTGCAACGTCATGCTGGCCTCTGCCGCTGCAGGCTCGACCTGCACTGCGTACCCCTCGCTCCCTGGCCTGAGGGAGCCAGAGCCCCCGAAGCAGCTTCTCCTTTAACCCCGTCCTGTCTGAGCGAAGAACAGACGCCCTCAGGTGACCTACACGCAGAGGCAGGTCCAAATCCAAAGCTGAACCCCAGGAGCTGTGGGAACAAAGAAGAGAAAGTGAAATTTCTCCCAGCAGCCTCAGGAGCAGCGGGTTAAAGCTCCACAATCAACTTGATGTACCCTGCATCTCTGGAATACCTGAACAGACAACGAATCATCCCAAATTGAGGAGGTGGGCTTTGGGAGCAAAGATACGTTATTTTTCCCCCTTTTTCTCTTTTTGTGAGTGTATATGTGTATGCTTCTGTGTGTGATTTTGTCTGTATAGCTTTGCTTTTACCATTTGTCCTAGGGTTCTGTCTGTCCGTTTTTTTTTTTTTACTTTCTAAAATTTTTTTCTTAATAATTATTTTTTATTTTAATAACTTTATTTTATTTTATTTTATCCTCTTTCTTTCCTTCTTTCTATTTTTTCTCCCTTGTATTCTGAGCCGTGTGGATGAAAGGCTCTTGGTGCTCCAGCCAGGAGTCAGTGCTGTGCCTCTGAGGTGGGAGAGCCAACTTCAGGACACTGGTCCACAAGAGACCTCCCAGCTCCACGTAATACCAAATGGCGAAAATCTCCCAGAGATCTCCATCTCAAGGCCAAGACCCAGCTTCACTCAATGACCAGCAAGCTACAGTGCTGGACACCCTATGCCAAACAACTAGCAAGACAGGAACACAGCTCCATCCATTAGCAGAGAGGCTGCCTAAAATCATAATAAGGCCACAGACACCCCAAAACACACCACCAGACGTGGACCTGCCCACCAGAAAGACAAGATCCAGCCTCATCCACCAGAACACAGGCACTACTCCCCTCCACCAGGAAGCCTACACAACCCACTGAACCAACCTTAGCCACTGGGGACAGACACCAAAAACAACGGGAACTACGAACCTTCAGCCTGTGAAAAGGAGACCCCAAACACAGTAAGTTAAGCAAAATGAGAAGACAGAAAAACACACAGCAGATGAAGGAGCAAGGTAAAAACCCACCAGACCTAATAAATGAAGAGGAAATAGGCAGTCTACCTGAAAAAGAATTCAGAATAATGATAGTAAGGGTGATCCAAAATCTTGGAAATAGAATAGAGAAAATACAAGAAATGTTTAACAAGGACCTAGAAGAACTAAAGAGAAAACAAACAATGATGAACAACACAATAAATGAAATTAAAAATTCTCTAGAAGGGATCAACAGCAGAATAACTGAGGCAGAAGGACGGATAAGTGACCTGGAAGATAAAATAGTGGAAATAACTACTGCAGAGCAGAATAAAGAAAAAAGGATGAAAAGAACTGAGGACAGTCTCAGAGACCTCTGGGACAACATTAAACGCACCAACATTCGAATTATAGGGGTCCCAGAAGAAGAAGAGAAAAAGAAAGGGACTGAGAAAATATTTGAAGAGATTATAGTTGAAAACTTCCCTAATATGGGAAAGGAAATAGTTAATCAAGTCCTGGAAGCACAGAGAGTCCCATACAGGATAAACCCAAGGAGAAACACGCCAAGACACATATTAATCAAACTGTCAAAAATTAAATATAAAGAAAACATATTAAAAGCAGCAAGGGAAAAACAACAAATAACACATAAGGGAATCCCCATAAGGTTAACAGCTGATCTTTCAGCAGAAACTCTGCAAGCCAGAAGGGAGTGGCAGGATATACTTAAAGTGATGAACGAGAAAAACCTACAACCAAGATTACTCTACCCAGCAAGGATCTCATTCAGATGTGATGGAGAAATTAAAACCTTTACAGACAAGCAAAAGCTGAGAGAGTTCAGCACCACCAAACCAGCTTTACAACAAATGCTAAAGGAACTTCTCTAGGCAAGAAACACAAGAGAAGGAAAACACCTACAATAACAAACCCAAAACATTTAAGAAAATGGGAATAGGAACATACATATCGATAATTACCTTAAATGTAAATGGATTAAATGCTCCCACCAAAAGACACAGACTGGCTGAATGGATACAAAAACAAAACCCATATATATGCTGTCTACAAGAGACCCACTTCAGACCTAGAGACACATACAGACTGAAAGTGAGGGGATGGAAAAAGATATTCCATGCAAATGGAAATCAAAAGAAAGCTGGAGTAGCAATTCTCATATCAGACAAAATAGACTTTAAAATAAAGACTATTACAAGAGACAAAGAAGGACACTACATAATGATCAAGGGATTGATCCAAGAAGAAGATATAACAATTGTAAATATTTATGCACCCAACATAGGAGCACCTCAATACATAAGGCAAATACTAACAGCCATAAAAGGGGAAATCGACAGTAACACAATCATAGTAGGGACTTTAACACCCCACTTTCACCAATGGACAGATCATCCAAAATGAAAATAAATAAGGAAACACAAGCTTTAAATGATACATTAAACAAGATGGACTTAATTGATATTTATAGGACATTCCATCCAAAAACAACAGAATACACTTTCTTCTCAAGAGCTCACGGAACATTCTCCAGGATAGATCATATCTTGGGTCACAAATCAAGCCTTGGTAAATTTAAGAAAATTGAAATTGTATCAAGTATCTTTTCCAACCACAACGCTATGAGACTAGATATCAATTACAGGAAAAGATCTGTAAAAAATACAAACACATGGAGGCTACACAATACACTACTTAATAACCAAGTGATCACTGAAGAAATCAAAAAATACCTAGAAACAAATGACAATGGAGACACGATGATCCAAAACCTATGGGATGCAGTAAAAGCAGTTCTAAGAGGGAAGTTTATAGCAATACAATCCTACCTTAAGAAACAGGAAACATCTCAAATAAACAACCTAACCTTGCACCTAAAGCAATTAGAGAAAGAAGAACAAAAAACCCCCAAAGTTAGCAGAAGGAAAGAAATCATAAAGATCAGATCAGAAATAAATGAAAAAGAAATGAAGGAAACGATAGCAAAGATCAGTAAAACGAAAAGCTGGTTCTTTGAGAAGATAAACAAAATTGATAAACCATTAGCCAGACTCATCAAGAAAAAAAGGAAGAAGACTCAAATCAACAGAATTAGATATGAAAAAGGAGAAGTAACAACTGACACTGCAGAAATACAAAGGATCATGAGAGATTACTACAAGCAACTATATGCCAATAAAATGGACAACCTGGAAGAAATGGACAAATGCTTAGAAATGCACAACCTTCCGAGACTGAACCAGGAAGAAATAGAAAATATGAACAGACCAATCACAAGCGCTGAAATTGAAACTGTGATTAAAAATCTTCCAACAAACAAAAGCCCAGGACCAGATGGCTTCACAGCTGAATTCTATCAAACATTTAGAGAAGAGCTAACACCTCATTCTCAAACTCTTCCAAAATATAGCAGAGGGAGGAACACTCCCAAACTCATTCTACGAAGCCACCATCACTCTGATACCAAACCAGACAAGGATGTCACAAAGAAAGGAAAGTACAGGGCAATATCACTGATGAACATAGATGCAAAAATCTTCAACAAAATACTAGCAAACAGAATCCAACAGCACATTAAAAGGATCATACACTATGATCAAGTGGGGTTTATCCCAGGAATGCAAGCCTTCTTCAATATATGCAAATCAATCAACGTGATACACCATATTAACAAACTGAAGGATAAAAACCATATGATCATCTCAATAGATGCAGAGAAAGCTTTCGACAAAATTCAACACCCATTTATGATAAAAACCCTCCAGAAAATAGGCACAGAGGGAACTTACCTCAACATAATAAAGGCCATATATGAGAAACCCACAGACAACATCGTCCTCAATGGTGAAAAACTGAAACCATTTCCACTAAGTTCAGGAACAAGACAAGGTTGCCCATTCTCACCACTATTATTCAACATAGTTTTGGAAGTTTTAGCCACAGCAATCAGAGAAGAAAAAGAAATAAAAGAAATCCAAATTGGAAAAGAAGAAGTAAAGCTGTCGCTGTTTGCAGATGACATAATACTATACATAGAGAATCCTAAAGATGCTACCAGAAAACTACTAGAGCTAATCAATGAATTTGGTAGAGTAGCAGGATACAAAATTAATGCACAGAAATCTCTTGCATTCCTATACACCAATGATGAAAAATCTGAAAGAGAAATTAAGAAAACACTCCCATTTACCATTGCAACAAAAAGAATAAAATATCTAGGAATTAACCTACCTAAGGAGACAAAAAACCTGTATGCAGAAAATTATAAGACACTGATGAAAGAAATTAAAGATGATACAAATAGATGGAGAGATATACCATGTTCTCGGATTGGAAGAATCAACATTGTAGAAATGACTATACTACCCAAAGCAATCTGCAGATTTAATGCAATCCCTATCAAACTACCACTGGCATTTTTCACAGAACTAGAACAAAAAATTTCACAATTTGTATGGAAATACAAAAGACCCCGAATAGCCAAAGCAATCTTGAGAAAGAAAAACGGAGCTGGAGGAATCAGTCTCCCAGACTTCAGACTATACTACAAAGCTACAGTAATCAAGACTGTATGGTACTGGCACAAAAACAGAAATATAGATCAATGGAACAGGATAGAAAACCCAGCGATAAACCCACCCACATATGGTCACCTTCTCTTTGATAAAGGAGGCAAGAATATACAGTGGAGAAAAGACTGCCTCTTCAATAAGTGGTGCTGGGAAAACTGGACAGCTACATGTAAAAGAATGAAATTAGAACACTCCCTATCACCATACACAAAAATAAACTCAAAATGGATTAAAGACCTAAATGTAAGGCCAGGCACCATCAAACTCTTAGAGGAAAACATAGGCAGAACACTCTTTGACATAAATCAGAGCAAGATCCTTTTTGACCCACCTCCTAGAGAAATGGAAATACAAACAAAAATAAACAAATGGGACCTAATGAAACTTAAAAGCTTTTGCACAGCAGTGGAAACCATACACAAGATGAAAAGCCAACCCTCAGAATGGGAGAAAATGTTTGCAAATGAAGCAACTGACAAAGGATTAATCTCCAAAATTTACAAGCAGCTTATGCAGCTCAATATCAAAAGAACAACCCAATCCAAAAATGGGCAGAAGACCTAAATAGACATTTCTCCAAAGAAGATATACAGATTGCCAACAGACCCATGAAAGAATGCTCAACAGACACATGAAAGAATGCTCAACATCATTAATCATTAGAGAAATGCAAATCAAAACTACAATGAGATATCATCTCACACTGGTCAGAATGGCCATCATCAAAAAACCTACAAACAATAAATGCTGGAGAGGGTGTGGAGAAAAGGGAACCCTCTTGCACTGTTGTTGGGAATGTAAACTGATACAGCCACTATGGAGAACAGTATGGACGTTCCTTAAGAAACTAAAAATAGAACTACCATATGTCCCAGCAATCCCACTACTGGGCATATACCCTGAGAAAACCGTAATTCAAAAACTGTCATGTACCAAAATGTTCATTGCAGCCCTATTTACAATAGCCAGGACATGGAAGCAACTGAAGTGTCCATCAACAGATGAATGGATAAAGAAGATGTGGCACATATATACAATGGAATATTACTCAGCCATAAGAAGGAGCAAAACTGAGTTATTTGTAGTAAGGTGGATGGACCTAGAGACTGTCATACAGAGTAAAGTAAGTCAGAAAGAGAAAAACAAATACCGTATGCTAACACATATATATGGAATCTAAAAAAAAAAAAAGGTCATGAAGAACCTAGGGGCAAGAAGGAAAGAAAGGTGCAGACCTACTAGAGAATGGACTTGAGGTTATGGCGAGGGGGAAGGGTAAGCTGGGACAAAGTGAGAGAGTGGCCATGGACATATATACACTACCAAACGTAAAATAGATAGCTAGTGGGAAGCAGCCGCATAGCACAGGGAGATCAGCTTGGTGCTTTGTGACCACCTAGAGGGGTGGGATAGGGAAGGTGGGAGGGAGGGAGATGCAAGAGGGAAGAGGTATGGGGACATATGTATATGTATAACTGATTCACTTTGTTATAAAGCAGAAACTAACACACCATTGTAAAGCAATTAAACTCCAATAAAGATGTTAAAAAAAATAATAAAAAAAATAATATTCCATTGGGAAAAAAATGTAAACAGCTGTTAATTCATTTATGGTCAGTGAATATATAACATGTATGAATATAATATGAATATGAGCATATGAGTATATGATTTAAATTATTTTAAATTTTAAAAAATATATTTATTTATTTATTTATCTATTTATTTGGGTGTGCTGGTTCTTAGTTGCAGCATGAGGACTCTTATTTGCAGCATGCCAGCTCTTAGTTGTGGCATGCATGTGGGATCTAGTTCCCTGACCAAGGATCGAACCCAGGCCCCCTGCACTGGGAGTGCGAAGTCTTAACCACTGGACCGCCGGGGAAATCCCAAATTATTTGTAATTTTAAGTAATCCTGTCTTAATAAAATTATGGAACATTTATATGGGAGGGTTTTTGTCTTTTGTGTGTGTGTGTGTTGTTTTTTTTTGAGGTTAAAGAGATTTGAAGAAAACTTAATGGAAGTATTGCTATCCAACACTATCATTTAGGAATTACTTTTCAGGGAAAACAAAATCTTTCAGTATTTCTAATTAAATAACTTAACCCTTCTAATAATAAAATTCTAATCCCAAGTGACTGTAAAAACTATAAATTTTCTCTTCTATATTTTGCTTATGATAAAATGGCAAGATAAAAATGTAATAACTCTATTTTTTTAGAGGTTTCAATTTATCATTTTGTTATTTTTTGTATGTATTTTTCCTCTTCCTCCTCAGTTTCCTGTTGCAGCCTATAAAATCCCAAATTTCCTTCAACGCCTGTTCCAAATACCACTCCTCTAAGAAGTCTGTTTTTTTTTTTTTTATTATTTCTTGTGAGCTCTTCCCCATTTGTGCACTTTGTATGCTTAGCTCATATTGTATTCTGTCGTATATTGCTAAATCCTCTGGGACAGGGTTTGTGCCTTCCTCATTTTTGTGTCACCTGCAGAATTAAGCATAGATCTTACCTGCAACGGGCCCTAAATAAACATTTGCTGACTTAAAAATGCTGAATACGTATGGTTTTCCCCCCTCTATAAAATGATTTGTGTTTGCTATTGATGCAAACCTCTCTTCTCATTTTATGTAGACCTGCAAATTCGTCCAGAACGAAGTTCAGCCTGCGGCATGACTCAGCAATGCTGTCCCTGCCCTGGTAGCTTCTACAGAATAGAAGGAAGTTTGTCACCGCCACACCAGGTGGCAGTGTGACCCAGGCCTGCATGGCCGTCAAGGCAAGTGTATGAGGAAAAACAATTCAGTGATTCTACAAAGAAAACATTTGAAAATAATTTAACACAAAAGGGATAAATGAACTCAATTTTCTATATTTTAATCAGAGGTTCAAGATTTGTGTGATTTACATGACAGCTATTGACAGGGAAAAGTGAAAAAAGGAAGTATTATTTGCACTGCCAACAGGTATACAGAGAAATAAATATGTATCCTGGCAGACAAGAGCAAATATTTGCATTATGTAAGGGAATAGAAGTGATCATATTGAAAGTTATTGTTATTATAAGATTTTCTAAATATGAGAATAGCTGTAAAAGGCACAATTATTCTTTGGAATTCAAATGGTCAGACTATCCTACCTATCAAAATTTAAGAGATTAATCTGATTCTCAAGAAATAGTATTTTTTGAAGTTATAAAATGGTTGAGTTTTGGTGCAGGTGAATGATTTCTGCAAAATGTTTTCCATGTATGTATTATTGTCTTAAATTGGGATTACAGCTGAAGTCCCTCTGAATTTGGGATATGGTGAAATAAGGAATAATTGCATTATTCTGGTATCTACCATATTCCTCCATGAAGTAGCGCGCTCTGCAACACTTGGCATGTATTATCACTTCTACATTTCTGTTGGTTTTCTGAGCATTTGTTGCAACTGTAAGATAGAAGCACTCACCAACAGAGAGAAATCTCACCTTTAGGGGTTATTGTGGACATTTGTCATTTAGGGCATTTCTGATTACCTAGCACCTTTTGAGCACTCTTCTAATGTTTCGAAAATGTCCTGTTTTATGAGCTCCACTTCCCCAGGATGAAGCAGCGAACTAGTTTGCCAGGTTCCCTTGCAGCAAGGGCACAGGTGTATATGGCCTGGATTCCATCAATCAGATGTACTTGCATGTGACTTTGATTCAGCAGCGAGCAATGGGAGAAAGGAGGCTTGCAGAACTTGTCATCTGGCAAGCACAGCAACAATTGTGTTGGGGCTTTAGGGGGCATCACTGCCAGAGTTTCCAGCGTCTGCTCCTGACCGTCACCAGCATGAACTGGGCAACATCTGTGCAAGTCATGGTGGAGGTGCCAACCAGTGGCAGCAGGGGTGTTTGAGCTGTAGTGGCTCCTGCAGAGTAATTGGACATCGTTCCTGACCGCTCAGAGTCCAAGCCTGGTTCTCAAACCCTCTTGGAGAGTCTATGAGCTACCTACTAGCCTTTAATTAATTCTTTTTTCACTTAAACCTTGCAAGGTGGATCCTGCTGTTTGTCACTTAAAACCCTGATAGAAACAAGGAATGAGAAGATGTACTCTTTTTTTTCTAGACATAAATTTTGGGATAAGTTGTAAAAACTTTATTGCTTTATAAATCTAGGGAAAGTTTTATATGAAACCAAGAAAGGAAAAAAAAGAAAGAATACAGTATAACTGTAATCTGGAACTGATTAAAGATCCAATAAATGAGATAAAGCAACCAAAACTGAGTTAACAAGAAGTCATTTTAATATTTACATTTATAAGTAAAATGCTTTTTATAAATAAGAGGGAAATAGAGGACCTAATGTTGCCAATTCCAGAACCTTTGTAGATTCTGCAAAGCATATTGGGTTTCTTCTTGGCTTCTTCCACTGCTGGTTTAGGACTGAACTTTCTTTAGATTCTTTCTCTTTAGATTCGTTCCCACTTATCCAGCTTTCAAAATTGTGCTGCAGTTGTCCCTTTTTTCTTTGTCCTTGTGGTTTTGTGTCCTTTAAAAATTCTTTTCTGATGTTTTAGTGTAGCTTTGAGAGGGAGTTGAATAAATGGAAATTTACCTGGAAAAAAAAAAGGGGGAAATAATTTTAATGTTCAAAACTAGGAACTTTAATGTTCGTACTAGGAAACACTTAAATTTGATATCAAGGAGTAATTAGCAAGGTACCAGTCTTCTGGAAAAGCAGAATAGAAGACTTGCTGTTGTTTGACCAGTACCCCATTTCCCTTCTAGTTACAGAATCCCTCTTTATTATGGGGAACCCTTGGCATGGGACTATTCATGAGAAGATAAGAAATAATTGTTGAGAAGAGTGGGGCAGAGGATTAACCAGGGCCATGTTGGTAGCACTATGGGCCACCATAGTGTCATGAATTTAAAATGAGTCCAGTCATCCTAGTTGTGTAGTTTTTTTCCAGCCACATTCAGCTGATTAGGTGTGGGTGTGGAGCAGAATAAGCAGAGTAATTTAGTCTGGGATACTGTTTAGCCCATTGAAGTGAATGGCAAGAATGGTGAGCGATGCGAGGAAGTGACTCTAAAGATAGACCATGGACTCTTGGTGGGTTAAGGGAGAAAAGGAGGACACGAGGTAGGTGAGGGAGAATGAAAAGTTGGAGGGCCCACTGGGGTCAAAGCATTGGTAATATATGGAGTGAGTGGGAGAGGAAGAAAGTGGTGGTCAGAGAATGGAATCATTGACATTGAGATTAAAAATTTTTTTTGGTAAAAAAAGATATTGTTTATTTATTGATTTTCAATAATACTCTTTCTTTAAATCAAAAAGTTAATATATAATTTATAATAATAAAATTCACATATTTTGAGTATATGGGTTGATGATTTGACAAATATATACACCTATGTAACTGCAATCAAAATCAAGATATAGAAGATTGCCATCTTTCCGAAGTTCTCTTGTGCCACTTTGCGGTTAATTTTCAATCTCTCTGCAATGGACTGAATGTTTGTCCTGTGGGCTCCCCCCCACTGCCCCGCCCCAATCCCTATCTTGAAATCCTAACCCCCAGTGTGATGGTATTAGGAGGCGGGGTCTTTGGGAGGTAATCAGGTTGTGAAGGTGGAGCCCTCATGAATGGCATTAGTGCACTTATAAAAAGAGGCCAAAGAACTAGCTAGCCTCCCTCCACCATGTAAGACACAGCAAGAAGATAGCCATCTAGAAACCAAGAAGCAAGCTCTCACCAGATATTGAATCTGCCAGCGCCTTGATCTTGGATTTTCTAGCCTTGAGAACTGTGAAAAATAAATGCTTGCTGTTTAAGCTGTCCCAGTCTATGGTATTTTTGTTGTAAAAGCCCCAACCGACTAAACACTCCCCCCACCCTCACCTTAGTGAAACACTGGTCTCATTTTTTTAAATCGCTATAGATGAGTTTTAACTTATATGAGAATTTCATACAAGTAGAATCATATGGTATGCACTCTTTTATGCCTGGCCACTTTTACCCAGTGTAATGTTTGTGAAATGCACCCATGTTATTGTGTTTATCAGTAATTCATTCCTTTTTATTTCTGAGTGTTATTCCATTGTATAAATATACAACAACCGGTTTATTCACCTGTGGGTAGACATTTTCGTTGTTTCCAGTTTGGGCTGTTACTAATGTTTATATACAAGACTTTTTTTTTTTCTTTTAAAGTAATTTATTTATTTATTTTATTTTTGGCTATGCTGGGTCTTCATTGCTGTACGCGGGCTTTCTCTAGTTGCGGTGAGCGGGTGCTACTCTTCTTTGCAGTGCGCGGGCTTCTCACTGCGGTGGCTTCTCTTGTTGCGGAGCACGGGCTCTAGGCGTGCGGGCTTCAGTAGTTGTGGCGCATGGGCTTAGTTGCTCCGCGGCATGTGTGATCTTCCTGGACCAGGGCTCGAACCCGTGTTCCCTGCATTGGCAGGCGGATTCTTAACCACTGTGCCACCAGGGAAGCCCCTATACAAGACTTTTTATAGGCATATGTTTTCATTTTCTTGGGTAAATACTTCAGACTGTAGTTGCTGCTATATATTATCTGTTTCTGCATACTGTTGGATTTGATTTGCCAATATTTTATTTAGAATTTTCAGGTCTATGTTTACAAGGCCAAGGGAAGTCACAATAACTATCAAAGAGGGAAGCACTTAGTTCTTTGCTGGGAGGTTGAGGCAAAACTACCCCTTTGGCTCTTCACCTTGTGTTGAAGTCGTCACAGCAGCAGTCCCTCGATCCTAAACAATGGTAAATGGAACCAGAACACATATAAGCCAGATGGAATCATCTACCACCGCAGCAAGAAAGGCATGAGAAATGAATAATAGGGCATGACAATGAGGAATAACACAGAAATTCAGAGGCCACAATACTCCATCCTCATATCTACGTAAATTTTCCCTACACTCCTTCCAGTCTTTGTTTTTTGGTCCTCTATGTACCCATATTCTTAGGCAACCAGTCCTTAAGTTGATGATAGCAGTTGATTCTGATAGCAGCACAGGCAGTCAGAGACTCTCCAAAGGGACACTGTACATTTGGGGGGATCAGTGGTATAATTTAAAATGTCCTTAAGAGGCAGACTGTTTTCAGTTGTAGCAGTGTAACCACTAAACCACTGTACCCAAAGGTGAGTCCAGAAAGGAGCAGTCACCCTGGATCCATGGAGTTACAGCTATTGACACCTGGATCAAATGTCTTCTTCCTTAAGTGTGAAATGTTTCTGGAGTGTTATTGCTTTAAAGACTGTCAAGTTCCCCCAAAGTAAAAATTATTTATTCCGTAGCAAATAATTCCATTTGCAAGTTAAGATTTATAATTAATTTACTGGCACTTCTCTTTCCTGCATACTTTTTAAATACTCGACTGAATCTCAGGCATGTACTGAGGCAATCAATAGATTTTTAAGAAAGCAATCAAGATTCCAAAATGTCTCATCACAAAATTAGGACTTACATAAAGATAATTGAAGTAAAAGACAAAGAACACATTGTTCTCTCGACTCATTTCAGTTCTCCCCTGACAGTGAATTTTCATTAGCTGCTTGGACGATTAAGATAAATTGATATTTTAAAGTCTGTGATTATTTGTGACAGGAGTACAATATTTGTAGGCTTTTGTTTGTGTATTTATACTGATTATCTATGAGCAACTGTGAGTAAAATACCTTCTGTTTTAAAATTGCTCATTTAGTATAGTACTTGCCAAGCATCACTTAAATGAATACTTATTATATGTGGAACACAAGTGCTTTAATGACTTGCCTTTAAAATATTTAACTGAGGGGAGGAAATGAAAAATGGAGGGGCTATGATCTTAGAGCACAATATAAATAGCTTCTATGACTTTGGGGGGAAGGATCTGTTAGAGTAAGTTTTCTGAACCCCTAAAGCTTACATCTTCAAGAGCTGCCTTTTTTCTTTTAAACAATTAAATATTGATAACATTCTTTTTTTAATAAATTTATTTATTTTATTTATTTTTATTTTTGGCTGCGTTGGGTCTTCATTCCTGTGCGTGGGCTTTCTCTAGTTGTGGTGAGCGGGGTCTACTCTTCGTTGTGATGCGTGGGCTTCTCTTTGCAGTGGCTTCTCTTGTTGTGGAGCATGGGCTCTAGGTGTGCGGGCTTCAGTAGTTGTAGCACACGGGCTCAGTAGTTGTGGCACACGGGCTTAGCTGCTCCGTGGCATGTGGGATCTTCCTGGGCCAGGGCTCGAACCCATGTCCCCTGCATTGGCAGGCGGATTCTTAACCACTGCGCCACCAGGGAAGCCCGATAATATTTTTTTTAAATATAATGCTTGAGGAGAGGGACAAGATAGTGGTACGGGATTAAGAGGTACAAACTACTATGTATAAAGTAAAAAAGCTAGAGGGATATATTGTACAGCACAGGGAATAGAGCCAGTATTTTATAATAACTTTAAATGGAGTCTAATCTATAAAAGTACTGAAGCATGATGTAGTATACTTGACACTAATATAATATTATAAATCAACTATACTTCAATCAAAAAATGTAATGCTTGATTTCCTGCCATCTTAGCAGAGCATACAGAATATAATCTACACCTCCTATAGGTGATAACCATGCACATCAATTCAAAAAGGGGTGTTTCCCTTGAGGTTTATTAAAGTTTATAGACACCAAAGAGGTCAGAGGACTGTAGGGCAATTAGGGGCCATACAGTCAATGGCAAGTCTGCCTCTTCTCTCCTCCCGTTTTCCTCCCTCCCATATCAGTTTGCTTCCAACCTATTCGTTTCAGCTCAGGAAGACTGAGGGTTCATAAGGGGCACCAGATAACCTTGGTAATTCCCTCACTAGCTTCACTTTACATTTTTACATTTTGGTTTTGAAGAGGGGCCCAAGGGGGACTCTCAATGCTTTCATGCGGGAGTCAGGTGCTTGTATTCACAGGCTTTTTTCTCTCAGTTTTGTTGCTATAGGTCTCCCAGTTTATTAAAGGTAGCAAAAGTGGGTAGCTGGAGATAGGACACATTACTGGACTAAGGTCTGTGTACTTCACAAACTTTCAGTTCTAAGATGAATAAATTCTGGGAACCTAATGTACAGTATGGTGACATGGTGCCTATAGTTAATAATACTATATTAGATACTTGAAATTTGATGAGTACGTAGATCTTAAGTGCTCTCACCACACACACACACAAATGGTAACTCTGTGGGGTGATGGGTAAGTTAACTAACTTGACTGTGATCATTTCACAGTGTATACCAATATTAAATCATCATGTTGTACACCTTAAAAATATACAACTCTCATTTCTCAATTACACCTCAGTAAAGATGGGGGGGATATTCTGTGTACTTCAGAGTGCAGGAAAAGCATGGTTGGCCCACTCAAAACTTGGCTTTTTTATTCTTTTCTGTTTGTCTCCTGTCTCAGAAGCAGATCCTGAGACAAAGATTCAAATAAGAGTACAGTTGGCCCTCTGTATCCATGGGTTCTGCATCCCCAGATTCAACCAACCTCGCATGGAAAATACTTGAAAAAAATTCCAGAGCTCCCAAAAGCAAAACTTGAATCTGCTGCAGGTCGACAACTAGTTACATAGCGTTTACATTGTATTAGGTGTTATAAGTAGTCTAAACATGATTTAAAGTACACAGGAGGGTGTGTGTAAGTTATATGCAAATACTATGTCATTTTATATAAGGGAATTGAGCATCTGTGGATTTTGATATCTGTTGGGGTCCTGGAATCAATCCCCCATACTGAGGGAGGACTGTCGTTTATTTGGAAGGTGAAGGCAGGGCCATGGTGGCTTGAGAGAAGGAAGCGAAGGCAGTCAAAAGAGTGTGTGTTTATCGAGCCAGCTCCCACCACCCTCACCCTCCACGGCCATCGAATACTGACTTTATAATAACTTTATACTGTCTTTATAAAATGCTCAACTGTGGGAACAGTGAGTACAGATAAGCAGGAATTCTGTCTTACGTTGTAGAGGGAAGCTTTTTTTGGAGCATCTTTTTATAACAGAAGTTTTCAATGGCTCTTGCACTACAACACCCCTGGGAGGAAATGATGGTTAATATTTATGCTAACTTGCCGAAGAGAAAATTACTCCTGGATATGTTACCGACCCTTTTGAGATGAGTCCCAACAAAGGTCCTGCTGCCCAGCGTCGCTCACTCCAATAGAACAAGATCAAGTTCCGTTCAGAAGCAAAGGAAAGTTTTATTCTTGGATCAAAGAACGGAGAGGCAGGAGCTTGCTCTCTGGAGCACAGGCACTTCCCACGGGCCATGGGTGGGGCTTCTTTATAGGGTTCCCGTAGGGGGGAGGGGGGAGGGGAGAGGACTTGCCTCTGGGGCGCAGGCGCGTTGCTCACAGCACTTCAGACGGAGGTGCCCGGTGCGGCCATCTTGAACTGAGGTGCACCGAGCGGCTCTTCGGCACAGGGTCCACGGAGTTGGGGTGTCGATGTGGTAGTTCTGCACTGTGAGCTCTAGTCTGACGTGTTAGGTATAAGGCCTCTGCACATGGCTCCTTAGAGGTACGTGAAACCAGACTCAGCACAAAAGAACAGGTTAAACCTTCTCGCCTAGATTCCATCTTATTTTTTCCGGGGAAAAATAAATGGTTTCTGCCTGTGACAGATATTCAGATATTTTTGTCTCCTAGCCTCCAATTCCAAATAAGTTTGTGAAAGTTGGCATGTAGGTAAATATGTATACTCTTTTATAATTTTAATTCCTATGTGTAACTTTATTTCCAGGGCTAGGGAATTAGGGTCTGAGGTGATTCCCAAGCATGAAAAGCACTTGCTGATGTGCAGTATTTACGCTCTACAGTAAATCAAATGGTGCTTGCAATTCCTTTGTGAATTCGTCAGAAAACCGTGAGGTATCAGCTAATGTCTGGCCTTGGAAACCTCAAAAGTTCATTTGGGGTTGGTGAGTCTTAGAGCAAATCCCTGGTCTCTCTTGATCACTAGCACCTCCCCCTCCCACCGAGCAGTGATCTCAGCTGTAGATGCCATACCTTAAAAGCGACACTTAGTTGTACAAATAAAAACAAATGATTTAGGGAGTGCCGGTGGGCCGGGACCTCTTGGTGTGGAAGAGCAGAGCTGCGTGTGCTCTGCTGTATCACATACTCGTGGGAGTAGCCAGGGTTGTAAAGAATAAGGAGGGTAACACGATAATTGGGACAAATCATCTGTTCTGAAAACCTTTTGTTTTCAGGACTCCTTACACTCTTAAATATTATTGAAGAACCCGGAGACCTTTCGTTTACGTGGGTTACATCTGTTTATATTTACCATTTGAGAAATTAAATAAGAAAAACCTAAGTATTGGGAAGCTTACAAGCTCATGGTGGAGGATATGTTCCCAATATTTTAATTTATTTTAAAGATTAGAGTTTGTAATTGGCAACAAATACTTTGTTCTTTTCTTTAAAGTGACTGGAATGTGAAGTAAAAATGTCCACCAATACCCAAATCCGAATAACCATACTTTGTCGGTGTTTTTTCAAGACAATGTGGAATCCCTTGAAAAAAGTGTGTAGTTCAGTTTGCAACTTAAATACTCACACAAGCTGTTTTCCTCGAGCCAACCACCGTACTTTGGTATATAACAGAAGTGCTTTATGAATACTTTCCATTTTGTAACATAGAATATTAAAAAGAAGTGTACTCCAGGCTTCAGAACTAACAATTTTTTAGTGCTTTTTCAAGGACATTCTTAAGTGAAAGTGACTTTTTTTTTCTTTTCTAAACTGTGAGTGCATGACAATGAATTATACAACTGCTAGAATAGTTTGGTGCCACTGCCTTGATTGGTGCTAAGGTGACAGAAGTTTTACCCACGTTGCTTTTGCACCATCAGTGCAAATGTCAATACATTGAAAAAGGCAAATATCCTCTTAGGATTATTATGAAAATAGTTTTGACCTTGTAGATTCCCTTCAAAGGATTTGGGAATCTCCAAGAGCTGGCAGACTATACTCTGAGAATCACTGATTTGAGAAATGCTATCTTTCGAAAAAAGACGTATTGAATACCTGTCCCTGCCAGGCACTTCTGTGTGCATAGGACATGTCGGTGGACAAAACAAGGAGCTCTGCCTTCATGGAGGTTATATTCTAGCAGGGGTGGTGACCGACAATAAGACAATAAATATAATTAACAGGTATATTAGGAGACGCATCAGGAGGTGATTAGCGCTATGGAAAAATAAAAAGTAGAGCAAGGTAAGGGTGACTGGGAGTGCTGGTAAGTGACAAGGAGCAGGCTGAAATTTTAGGTGTCTTGGAAAAGATGATATGTGAGCAGAGTCTTATAGGAGGTGAGGGAGTTAGCCATGTGGCTACCTGGTGGCGGAGCGTTTCAGTCAAGGGAACAGCTGTATAACGACTAAGTGGGAGTATGCCTGGCATGGTGCAAAAAGCACAAGGATGCTGTGAGGAGGGAATGGAGGGACTGAATGTTAAAGGTCTAAGATATGTGGTCAGAAAAGGAAAGGAGGGCGCAGATTTTGTAGAAACGGAAGCTACTGGAGGGTTTTTAGCAGAAGAGTGACCTAATCTCTCTTATGCTTTCCCTGATGGTCCAGTGGCTAAGACTCCACTCTCCCAATGCAGGGGGTCTGGCTTCGATACCTGGTCAGGGAACTGGATCCCACATGCCACAACTAAGAGTTCACATGCTGCAACTAAAGATCCCGCATGCTGCAACTAAGACCCAGTGCAGCCAAATAAATAAATAAATATTAAAAAAAAATAAAAGGTTACTTTTGTTGCCATGTTGAGGATAGACTCTGCAGGACAAGGTAAGAAAACAGAGATTAATTAAGAGACATATGTAGTAATCCAGATGAGATAATAGTGGGTTGGGCCAGAGTTGTAGACGTGGAACTGGTGAGAATGGAGAATCAGTAGAACTCCCTAATGGTTTTGATGTGGGTGTAAGAGATATAGAGAAGTCAGAGGTAACTTCAAAATTTTTGGCCCGAGTAACTGAAAAGAGAGTGTATCTCTTATACAAAAATTAACTCAAAATTTATTGTAGGTCTAAGTATAAAATTATAAAACTTTTAGAGGAAAAGACAGAAGAAAGTCTTCTGGGTAGGCAAACAGTTCTTAAACATAACAAAAAGCATGACCCATAAACGAAAAAAATCAATATATTGGACTTCGTCAAAACTAAAAATATTTGCTCTTTGAAAGATACCATTGAGAGAATGAAAATAAAGTCATCATAGCATGGAAAAAAATTACTTGTAAATCACATACCCCACAAAAGATTTCTATCCACAATGTATTTTAAAAAATCTTTAAACTCAACAGGAAGAAAACAATCCAATTTGAAAATGAGAAAGGGATTTGAACAAATACTTTGACAAAGGATGGCAAATAAGCACGTGAAAAGATGCTTAACATCTTTAGCAATTAGGGGAATACAAATTAAAGCCACTAAGAGAGGATGGAAGGAAGAAAAATGCCAGTAGCAAGTAGAAAGAGAGTAGGTCTGGGTGAGCACAGGCCAGTGGCTCTTACACATAGGCAAATTTGCTGTCTATTCCTGGTGAAGGACTTCCTGTGTTTCAATAAGAAATAATGAAAAAGGAAGTAGGCATAACCCAAAGAACTTACCCTTTCCAATATCTTGAAATACAAATACACACACACACACATATATACAATTTTGCATTTTGTATTTGAGTGTGTGTGTGTATACACATACATACATACATAAAGCTATTACAAAGGGCAGAACATTGGGGCAATAAAAAATATAAATGTGAAGAACAGGTTTTTGACATGTACCTCTGCTTTTGATACAACATAGTTGGGGAGAACAGAGATAAATGATTGATTTTTCCAGAATGTATTTAAGCAACACAATGTTTTGATTTCCTCTGGAAGAAAAACCTGCCCTGTGTTCTACCTGTTCTTTGAAGAATGCCTAAGGCAGGGCAACTAGTTCTTGGGTAACTGATCAGCAGTGCAGTCTTCTTTCTCAAGATCACAGGTTGCCATTTATTTTTTAAGCTGCAGTTTTGTGCTGTAATTTTTTTCCTCTCCATCTGATTCATTCTGAGTCATGGGGAGCATACTCTCATTGTGATGGGGTGCACTGCAGAGAGAGCTGCCTGGCTTGTTCTGCACCATCAAATGTTTGCTTGAGTCTTCCTATCAGAAATCGTATGGAGAGTCACAACACAGGGGAAAAAAATGGGAGTGTGAGGATTCTGCCTGGGAAGACTCGGATTAGTAGAAATGGGATTAATGAAGAGAGTTTTCTGTTGTTTTCCAAGGAAGAAAATAATGAACTAATGTGCTTGATGGGCAGCTAAATCTCTCTGTGTGTCATGATTTTCAAGCAACCAAATAGCCCTTAACAACGGCATTCTCTCCTGATGAAAGATTCCATTCGAGCATGCCAGGTTCCCAGGCAGGGGGAATGGGTTGGGGGAGGGATCACCTTAGTGGCAGAACAGCATGACCAAATGTCAGATCTCCTAGGTCATTAGCCTTGCCCATATACATTTACTTGTAATCCCTCAGTGGGGAATTGAAGGATGTTGTCCCAGTCACACTGAAAAGACATGATTTTCCAGGATATGGGAGGCTTCTGTTCATTAAGCTGAAGCTGAGCATAGCTTGAAGAATTTAATCTGAACAAAATGGCCCTGAACTCAGTGGGAGTTACTTCCAAGGATATAGGACAAGGGCAGTATACCTTAAGGATATTAAAAGCTGGAATAGAATGGAAGTGTGGTACATTTCTCTCCTTTCCTCCTTTCTGTGCTTAATACCATTGTGTCAAATGTAAGTATGATACATTTAGAAGATGGAGACAGTGAATCAAAAATTACTCTTTGACCTCTCTTTTGCTGCAAAACATTAAAATCCAATTGATTTGCTATAACAGTAATAATTCCATTCACAATAGACAAGAACAATAACACCAGTAAAATGATAGAAAAATGCAATTTGTTGCATTAGTGGCAAGCAATTGGAACAAAATGTATTAGTTTAGAAACCATTCTGTGTGTAATTATGTGTGTGCTGTGTATTAAGAAAAAATACACAAAATGGTAGGATGTGAGGGATAAAATACCTTTTCATTGGCATGATCCTTTTACTTGAGAATCCATTCTATAGTTGTAAGTTATAAAAAAGCATATTTGCCCCTGAAACTGTGTAGCTTGCAGTAAGATCCATTTTCAGCACTTCTGAATTCAGCTCACATAGCCTTCCTGTAGGCTGTAAGGAGGTTCAAGCTGTTCTAAAACAGTCATCACGATCCATTACACTTTGTTCCCTGTAGCTTTTGTTCCCAGTTGCATGTGATACTGTTGATCGTGAAAGAAAATTTAAAATATATGCTGACTTTACATATGGAAGGATTATAGTTTCGCTTGTTCAACGCATTCTTGAATATACCTTCTAGAATCTAGTATGAAAATCCAGGGCAAAGGTAACATTTCAAAAGAGGATATATCAAATTAATATTCCCTTTTTGTTAAAAGAATTATCTTAGGAGAAAAGTACTTTTTGAGATTGTGAGTTTGTTTAAATGTGGGAAACAGAAGCCAATAATTTAAGCCTGAAAGGTTTACTGCAAATACCTGCATCACTGAAGCAAAAGCATTTTGCCTTAGTACACATTGAATAAAATTTATCTTTAATTGGAGATTGTATTGATTTTTAATTAATAATAAAAGGCATCATATCTAATATTTTAGACTATATTTGGAATATGTATTCTCTTTTTGGATGTTGCAGATTATAGAGAAAGATCTTCTTTGAGAGGTAACACATATTTGAAGAGAAAACACATATTTTTATACTAGTTAATCCCCTCAAACTCTGCGGAAAGCTGAATATTTTCTCCCAGGAACCTACTCTGCTCCTTATGATATTATTGCTTGATGTCTTCCAGTCATTCAGTCTTCTTTGAGATATTTCATACTTTCTTTCTCTATATAATCAGTTGCCAAGTCCTACCAAGTCTTTTCTTTCTTTCTTTCTTTTTTTAATTGAAGTATAGTTGATTTACAATGTTGTGTTAGTTTCAGGTGTACAGCAAAGTGATTCAGTTTTATATATATATATATACACACACACATCCACTCTTTTTCAGATTCTTTTCCATTATAGTTTATTACAAGATATTGACTATAGTTCCAAAGTCTTCTCTTTTAAAACTACTCTCCTCCATAGAATCACAGATTTTTATGTCCTAGAAGGAAGCTCCTATAGTCCAGTTTTTTCAAAACTTCTAGAGTAACAGAACCCTTTCTCTGAATGATACTTAGAAGCCCCCAAATTACTACTATTACTGCTGCTACTACTGCTGCTGCTGAGTCTGATTTGGTTGAAGCAAGAGTAGACAGGAGGGTCACAGACTTCTATCTGTTTGGTCCATTTTTGTTGGCTTGTTGTCACCTTCAAAGATGCTTTATTTAATCCCAAGGGATCCTGGGAGTGGAGGAAACCAAGGTCCAGAGATAAGTGTCTTGTCCAAGATCATTAAGCCAGTTAGTGCAGAGCTGGGACTAGAAGTCAAGTTAAAGTTTAGTGCCCTTCAGGTCCATCACCTGTACCATCGCTATCACCACCTGAGACCTGGCTTATTGCAATACATTCTTAGCTGTCTCTGATCTCCCCTCTCCTACGTCCTCATTTACAGAACATATGGTATTTTGTGTTCTTTGTGTCTCTCCTCTGTACAACAGGCTTCTATGGCTCTCCATTTCCTATAAAATCAAGCCCCAGTCTTTACGGGTTCATTTCAGGTTCTTCATAATCCAGACTTTTTCTTACATTGTTCCCCAATCCAAAGCCACTGTGCCAGCCTGTTTGCTTTTTTCACTGATCCTTGAATCACCTCCAAGTCTTTCCTTATATTTTCCCCTCTACCTGGAATGCTGACTTTCCATTGAACCTGTCCTTCAAGACTCGGATCAAGATCCTTGAAGCCTATTCTAACTATGCAGGTTCACAGTTACTCCTTTTGTCTTTTTGAGGACCATATGCATTCTGTACCAATTTTTGGCTTTTAAATTTCACATGGGTAAGAATATGTATTGTCTCATCAGTAAAAACATAAGTTCTGCTAGGACATGGACCATGTTTTATTTTGTATGCAATATTGACGTGGTGCTGTGTGAAAACCAACTGTGTTTTGTGAGTGATTTAAGTTGGACCGAGGTGATGAAAAATTCTCCCTGCTCTTGATCACCACACAAGGATCCACTGCAGCATTTTCCATGTAGCAGATGATGGGTATTCCATCCATTTCATCTATTTTCCTTTCCCACCATAAAAAATTAGATCCAAGAAGATTTTCTATTTGATCTTTTCTGTAACTATGCCATCAGCCTAATCATTAAAAAATTCTAATTGAATGTAAACATATGTTGATAATAATACTAATGTAAATGTTTTATTGTAAATACCTATTTCTATAACTTTTCAATAAATGTCTTTATACTTGTGTAGTACAATAAATGTAACTCCTTTTTAAAAATTAATGAGTCACACCAAAAGCCATATTTGCTCCTAGAGGAGAGGCAGTCCATGCCTCTCTCATATCCAGATGGCAAACTCAGGCAGGACTCCACGTTTTATCTACCTATACATCTACAGTTAAAATTCAGAAGGCAGGGTTATTTGAAATGAAAAATGGAGTCAGAATTCTGATTGGTTATTGGTTTAGCAATGAGGAATAACTTTGCTAATTAGGTTATAGGATGAGTATTTTTGATACACCTTTGTTAATACCTTTTTTAAAAATATGCAAGCTGAAGATTTAACCCAATTTGTTGAAAACATGTTAACAATATTGAATATAATTAACAATATCTTAGTTTTCTCAACTTGTTCTGGGTATATTAGGCTACAGACGATGCCACTAAATGAAAGATTAAGAGGTATAGTTAATAATTATTTGATCAGTCTTGGAAAAGATTTTTGATATATTTCCTAGAAATTGAGAAATTGATGTCACTAATGATGGGTAACAAATCTCTTCACAATTCAGGATGATTTTCATTTCTTTGCTTTCAACAAAATTGAGGAATGTCTAATTGAGTTGTCAGCTGGTGGATCACAAAAATAATATTTGAAGATGTGTCACTGTGTGGTTTTGGAATATAAAGTGGAAGAAGCTCAAAGAGATGAATGACATTTCTATAGCAAATTTTGCTCCAATTCCATCTATTTATGTATGTTAACAAATATTCTCAGAGCTCACAAAAAACACTTTGGAAATGATGCTGAACCCAGTCTCATTGTAGCTATAAGTAATATTCATCCACCAAAATATGAAATGAAATAAAAAATCTTCATCTACCCCATTAATGAAAGAATTTCTAAATTCTTTCTTTTTATGTTTAAAATTTATATTTATATTGCTTTTGTTAAACTATATATTAATAATAATTTTAATAATGACTCAGTCCAGAAGGAAAAATATTATCTGGAAAGATGAAATGGCATCAGTGAAAGATTTTCAAGAATAAAAATATTTCATGTGAAGATATTCTGTGGGGAAGCTGGAATGGAAACACAAGTTCAAGGAGAAAAAAGAATGATATAAAATTTCTAAGTGTGGAAGATCAGCTTGTTCACATAAATATATATATTTCAATGGATGGTATTGGGTATTAATAGCTTTGGTATTTATATATTTTTTTGATATATTAATTATTCCATTATTTTAAAATGTCAATTTTACAACATACCAAAAATCAAATCCTTTGCAACCATGTAAATTTAAAATGAAATAATTTAGATGTGAATTAATACTGTGTGAATGGGTACATAGTTTTTCATAATTATTTTAGCAGGATACATAAGTAAATCTTAGAAACTCCTCTGGCCAAGAGGCACTGAATGTCATAGCCTCTGCCTGTCTCTCCAGTCTTATCAGGTGCTTCCCTCTTATTTGCTCTCTACTTCCAAGGCACATTGGTCCTTTTTTAGTTCTCTGAATTCTTCTAGTTGCTTCCTGCCTAAGGACTTTTCCTCCTTCCTCATCTGCTCAATGGCACCACTCTGCCCCCAAAGCTAACTTAACCACCCTCAGCCAGATGATGTCCACTCATCCTTCTGAACAAAACTTCAGTGTTAGGTCTTAGGGAGCCTTCTCTAAGCCATTTACCAAAGGTAGGTTTCTCTAGACTCCTCCCTAACCCTGTAACACCTTGATCTTTTCCTGCATATCTCTTAACCCAATTAGGACTTAGAAAGTTGATTATATATATTTTTTTACTGTGAGTTCCATAAGGGCAGGTACCAACTCTATCTTGCTCACTGCTGTATCTCCAAGAGAATCCAGCACAGAGATGGTGTTAAAGATGGTGAAAAGAAATTATTCATGGCCTTTATTAAAGATGGTAAGGCAGACTTTATTCAGTTCCTCTGTGATAAGTATATGGACCACTTTGATAGAATTTTGCAGTGGAGAGAGAGATTGGGTTCAACTCCAAACACAACATGGGCAAGTGGGAATTTAGGATGGGGGTCAGTGGGTGAAAAATTACTAAGGAAAATATCAGGAGTAAGATAGAATTCTGGCTAAATCTATATAACAGGAGTCTTACTGAAAATAGGCCAGGGTGATCAGATATCACCTGGCAGTTGGTAGAGGATAAGGAACCTGATCAGATATCTTGCTAAAATGACTTAGCAGAGTTCTTGTTAAAACTGGATTTTATAAGGAGTACACAGATGGGCCTAGGAGAAGGGTTCAGGAGCCTGACTAAAGTTTGGTCAAACAAAGAGTCTTTGTCAATGAGTGCATAGAAGTGACTCAATAATTGTTGAATGGATCAATGAACAATACAGCTTATTCCTTTTTTTTTAATTAAAAAATTTTTATTGAAGTATAGCTGATTTACAATGTTGTGTTAGTTTCAGGTGTACAGCAAAGTGAATCTGTTACACAAATACATATATCCACTCTTTTTTAGATTCTTTTCCCATATAGGCCATTACAGAGTATTGAGTAGAGTTCCCTGTGCTATACAGTAGGTCCTTATTAGTTATCTATTTTATATATAGTAGTGTATATGAGTACAGATTATTCTTTTTTTTTTTGGCTGCGTTGGGTCTTCGTTGCTGCGTGCGGGCTTTTTCTAGTTGTGGACAGCGGGGGCTACTCTTCGTGGCAGTGCGCGGGCTTCTCATTGTGGTGGCTTATCTTTGTTGTGGAGCACGGGCTCTGGGTGTGGAGGCTTCAGTAGTTGTGGCGCACGGGCTTAGTTGCTCCGCGGCATGTGGGATCCTCCCAGACCAGGGCTCAAACCCGTGTCTCCTGCATTGGCAAGCGGATTCTTTTTTTTTTTTTTTTAAAGATTTATTTATTTATTTTATATTTATTTTTGGCTGCATTGGGTCTTTGTTGCTGCGCATGGGCTTTCTCTAGTTGTGGCAAGAGGAGGCTATTCTTCGTTGCAGTGCGTGGGCTTCTCATTGTGGTGGCTTCTCTTGTTGCGGAGCACTGGCTCTAGGCGCGCAGGCTTCAGTAGTTGCAGCACATAGGCTCAGTAGTTGTGACTCGTGAGCTCTAGAGTTCAGGCTCAGTAGTTGTGGCGCACGGGCTTAGTTGCTCTGCGGCATGTGGGATCTTCCCGGACCAGAGCTCGAACCCGTGTCCCCTGCATTGGCAGGCGGATTCTTAACCACTTCTCCACCAAGGAAGTCCCACAGATTATTATTAATATCGGTGTGTGGTCACAAATACTTGTAGAGTATTATTATTCATTTAAGGAAGAAGGGCTTTATTCATGAAAGATCTCAAGAAAACTTTATAAATAGTTACATGGATCCAATAAGATTATGTACAAAAAATAGACTTTGAAGGAGTTAAAATAATTATTCAGATGTTGGTTATTTCATGTAAACGCTCTGCATCACTTTGAATTCTCTGAGAAGCAGTCACCAAGATTGGTTCAGATTGTGGGAGATCTTTTGAGGAAAACGTATGTGAAAGATAAAGGAGAGAGAGTGGGAGTAGGTGGGGAGAGCTTCAGACTGTGATGTGGTTAAGACACTTTTGAAGGAGAGGAATTTGACAGGAAGAGTTTCAGACTGCAGTACAGTTCTAAGAATGTGTCAGCCAGATCAATGAAGAGTTCTTTAGCCTAAGTCACCTGTCAGAGGAGTTTCGCATCCTACAAGATGGACCTGCACTAGTACCCCTTCCATGCAGAGCCAAGACTTGGGGAAGTCTAGGGGAAGGAAAGCATGGCCTTGGTGTAGACATGGTGGTGGATCTCAAGATCCATTCTGCTCCTGCCAGCAGGAGAGCTGAGTGGTGCATTCACATGGCATTCACACCCAGAAATCTAGAAGTGTATCATCTGTCCAACCATTTTCTAATTTATCTATACACAGTGCTTGGGGCAGAGCTTATATTTTCTGATTTTTACTTTGCAATTAATGAGGTATATTTTCCTCCATGAATTTGACTGAGTTCATTCAATAATGCCACCAAGCTTCCTGGCCTAACTTCTGTTTGCCGTCAGCTTATTGAATATTCCAGACAATATGGATCTCACTTCTTCATGACCACCAGTCCATTTACCACTTGGAACTGACAGGTTGATTCTTGGTTATTCCAGTGCTGGGTTAAAGAACAATAAAAAACAAATGAAGAATAAAGATAGGACTTTAGCAAACAGTCCTCGTTGTTGTTAAAGTTCTCTGGCATAACCACTTCCAAAATATTGTAACAAATAGGAATTCAAAGGGACAGAAATTCAGAAATATTTAATCATAAAAGCACCTCCAATTCCAATGGCTGATCACCATTACCTGTCAGTGAGTTCTACTTTAGAGAAGTGCAAAGACCTGGGGATGATATCTTAGCACTTGTAACGGCTGTAGAAGACCAGTTCCTGTCTTCTCCTTGGGGTTTCATCTGTCCTCAGCAGTTATAACCATTATTATGGTTATAATATGAACCATTTATGAACCATTATTTCCATTTGCCTCTAGAGGAATTTTGTTAATGGCTCTGCTACTATCCCTGTAAAGTCACCCTTGGAGGAACAGTTTCTAGTGTGGTCACCATGGTGATGCCACATGGATCAGCTTGCACTCTCTCTTTTAGATGACCCAGACTTCACAGACCTTGATTTTAGGCTAGCCCTGTAATCTCTTTAGGAGATTTGTAATTATGAGTCAATCACATAGAGCGCTAATACTCATTATACAGAGGTTTAATATTAAAATAGTATTGAGGGGTAAAAAACTTTCAGATTTTCTCCCTCTCTTATTATCTGTCATTCCCTCCCCAGGGTAGCCTGGTTTTGTCTGGCTGTATAATTGCATGATGGTTTTGCTGGGTGTTCCTTTATTTTTTTCTTCTCTCCTGATTCTTTACACTAGACTACTTGGAGGCCTTTTTGAAGTAGAGTATAGATTAGGAAATGCAAAGAATATACATTTTTTCATGTATAGTGACCACCTGTTTTCATTATCAAAGTAATGTAAGAGTCTCTGGTCAAGATAGGATCAGAAACCTCTCTAGATCTCTCTTTGTCTCATGGATTGCCATGGTGATAGGAGGGAAGTAGAACTGGGAAAGGACTGAAACTTATTGTAGTATTTGAAGCTTATAAAATCCATGTGAACATTTATTTCTGACTTGGACATTGACTGGTCCCTATTATAATAGTGAAGGATACCATCTGTTTAAAAAAGTCTCTTAGCATCCTCCCAGGACTTTAGAGATTGTGGCTGTTGGAGAATAGGTTCTTGAATTTATAATATTGTTTAGTTTTACCCGTACAACATTTGGCATGAAGAAGGAAAACTATAATATCCTGTGGTTGTTTGAAGGTGTTTAATGGTATCAGGCAAGAATTGTAATGGAGAAGCTCAAATGGATGGTCCCTTTTCAAGTACCATTTCAGCAAGAATGCTGATACCTGCAGAAAGAACCTGCCCTCCAGTGAGAGAGAGAGAGAGAGAGAGAGAGAGAAGGAAACAGAGACAGAGAGAGAGAGACAGTGAGCTCTAACCATCATAGCCATGACAGTACAGCAGAGCTGAGTAGAGGGAAGAAAACCTTTCACGCTAATCGATGGTGCTGATTTAATCCTCAGCGACTCTGCATGAACAAGTCCGTGGACCAAGTCTGAGAGCTGTCTGTGAACAGACACAAGGGGCTCTGAGGAAAGGAGACAGCACAGCGCTGTAGAGAAAGGGGGAAGAGGGACAGGAATGACCGGGCTCACGGTAGGGCATCCAGACAACAGCATCCAGTTACTGTCTCCTAATCTCTCTGGTTGAGACGGTTTCCTGAACTGTGTTCCACAGAACACCAGTTCTGCGAGATGTTTAGCTAGGACACACCAAAAAGAGGATTCCATGGTCAAATCAATTAGGAAAGACTACCTAGCATATCCTCCCTGGTGGAGATGTGTAATACATATGAATTAAAGCAAACAGTCTAACTTTATGCAAACCCAGTGTATCTCAAACCTTTTTGAATATAAAACCTTATTTTTATTTACTCATTTAGATATTTATTATTAATATCTAACGAAAAGTGTGTCCTGTTGAATACAGTATGGAAAAGCCATGGTAATGGTTACTAGTAATGAAATGTAGAGCAGTGGGAATTGGATATCAGAACCCAATAAATGGCCTTTCGAGTTCTTGTATATGTACCCAATCCTAGTTGTGCATCAGGATCATCTGGTGGGGTTTGTAAAAAATGTCCATTTCAGAGCTCATCCCTAATCTAAGAAATCTGAATCCAGAGGATAGGGCCTTAGGATCTGTACTTTAAAAATGTTTCCCTGGTGATTCTTATAAGCCAGCCCAGTACTGTTCTATGGACCAGCATTTACAAACCATTAAATTACAGCCTTTGGGCTCAGTTGTTCCAATAAAGATTTTGTTGGCTCTGTGAAAATCAAGTTAAATAATCCACGTAGGTAGTGTCATATAATATATACCTAAACTGAATATAGCCCACCTGTAGATTAGAGCCAAAATTCTGGTGTCCAAAGTAGGCAAATCCCAGTAATTTTTCTTCTTCCAGAATTCTGCTTTAACAAAGTTAATTTTTCTGCATGTGTTACCTTTTATTTTTAACTAAAATGTTATTTAAGGAATTGAATGAAGGGTAGATGAAGACAGGCTAGCATACAGAATAATTTTATAAATCCTCAGTTCAGTATGGAAGGATTTCATCTAGGGAAGTACAGACTAAACTTCCCTTTTAGTATTTTGGTAGAAACAACACTTATTGTACATGGAGTGACATTTCCGTGCAGAGAAAGCTGGCAGCCTTTATTGGGGTATCTACTCCAACAATCTGCTCCTGAGTATCTTCCTCAGACACCTGCACCATTCTTACAGCTTAGCTTGACTGTTTACTTGAAGGTGATAAAGCATGAGTGGTGATGGTTCTGATAAGGTAACTGTCTGTAGATTCCTTAAACTCAGCTAAGAAATTATGGTTCTATGGTCAGAAACAACTGTGTCTAATAATGGTGATGTTGTCCATAATTACTCAGAGCAGTGATGGTTACAGTAAAGTAGGTAGGATTGGAACTTTAAGAAAACCTCTAAAAATCTAGATTGTTTCTGCAAAATAAACTCATTTTGTCATTGAGATTTCTTAGTCTAGCTCAGTGGAGGAAAATGCACATTTGATAGGCTATTCAAAATAATTTCACATGTGATGTTTTTCCTGGTGACCTTTTACATGAGAGAATTAATTCCAAGGCAACAAGCCTAGATCTCATCTAACCCAAAGACTGTTAGATGAGAATTTTGCCTCTGAAGCAGAAATTGTCAGGCAGGAAAGGAATGTGATACTTTAAGGCAGTGCTTCTGAAACTTTAACGTACATATGAATCACCTGGGATCTTGTTAAAATGCAGGTTCTGGTTGAGAAGGGCAGGGATGGGGCCTGAGATTTCTTGCTTTTCTTGCAAGCTCCTGAGTGATGCTGATGTATAATGGACCGCCCTGAGGTTCTAAGGTATTTGGAAAGCTTTCCTCTTGGGGCATATCTGGAAACACAAGGAGAATAGTGTATTTATTATACTTTACCCAGAAGCATACTGAACATACTATTTGGAAGTGCAGCTGAATAGTTACACACTATTTAAAAATAAGTTTCCTTTATGTTTCTTGCCTTTGCAACACTTATGGCTGCTAGCTGAACAAAGCTGGTGCAGTGTGAGTGGCTGCCAGTGGACAGTTACAAAAACAAGACTTACCAAAACAAACAAGGGTTTCTTATAAATAATTTGGAAACGATTTTGGAATCCATTTCTTGGCAATGGAAATAGTACATTTCAGATGCTATTAAGTGATTGATTTATATGTGGGAAGGCCTCAGTTGGTAGTTCTGGAAATACTTAGTGATGCTATGCCACTGTCTACGAAGTTGAGAGGATATCCTATAGAAAATGAAAATCCCAGATGAAGGAAGCCCATGCTGTCTCTGCACAGTCACAATCATCTAATACAAGGTTTGTGCTGGAGAACTGTGGTGATACAACCATTTACAACTGAAATGGGCCCTCGAGGATTGATTAGAGACAAAACAGGAATCCACAAAACAGCTCCAGTATATGTTTGGACAAGCATCCAACCAGTCAACCTTTCTGTGTTTTTTCAGTCATAAGACTTCCTCTTTTTCTGTGATCCACTTGTCAAGTACATTTTGCCTTCACACGGGACATGTGATAGTCCAAAACTCAATCACATTCTTCCCAGCTGTAAACTGACTGCAGAGATGATTAAAAACGCCGTGGAATTGAACTTAAAATAGTAATTTTGCTTTTTTTGTTCAGTGCCACATTAGGAGACAGAAAGATTTTGAGGGCTATCAGATTGGTAATACTTGGTATGAACTGGTGATAATATATTGATAATAATTAATGTATCATATATAGAGACAGGGTGGATACAGGAATTATATTTGTATTGAGTTATTTTACTCAGTTTTGTTGTTATTGATTATACAAAAGAAATTAGTGCTATGTCATACACATTCCACTTTTTTTTCAGTTTGCCTTTTTCTTTTGATTTTGTTTAGTGTCTTTATCCACACATACATTTTGAAATTTGTGTTGCCTTCATACCACCAAGTTCACCCATTTTAAGTGTACAATTCAATAACTTTTAGTAAATTCAGAGTTATACAATCATTGCCATAATCTGATTTTAGAATATTTCCATCACCTCCAAAACAATCCTTGTGCCATTTGCAGTTATTATAATTTTTGATCTATCTGAAATTTATTTGGGTGGAAGAAGTGGGTTAGGAATCCAGCTTTATTTTTTTTCCAAATGGCTAGCCTGTTGCCCCAACATTTCTGCTTCACAGAGTTGAAATGCCACCTTTTATCCTAAACTAAATTTTTATATATACTTATGTTTAGGTCTGTATTCTAATCTGTTCTATTAGCTGATGTTTATTGATCTGGGATGATCATATTTTATAAGTTAGTGGGAAATTATGATGTTTTAATTGTGGAGGTGCTAGATTTCAATTAGTATCTTCTTTTTCAGATTTCCCCAAATATCTTGTATGTCTGTGTTTAGGTCATTTGGTCAAATGCTTCCTCTATGCCTTCGTAACTGCAGGTCTTGCACCTTTTAAAGCTCCTTTTTGATGCCTCTGGTTGTAAGATGACTGCCTCTACTACAATATCACCTCTGAATCCCAGGTGGAAGTAAGAGAAAGGGCAAAAGATGTTAGCTGACTGGTCTCCCTTTACAGATCATTCTGGGAGCTCCACCCAGTGACCTGTGCTTTCATTTCATTGGCCAGAACTCTGTCGTATAAATACTCTGGTTTCAAGAAGGCTAGGAAATGTAGTTTATTAGCTGGGCACATTACCACCCCATTAAAAACCAGTATACTGTTGGTAAGGAAGGAGATTAGATATCAGTAGACACTGAGCAGTGTATGCCACTTTCCTGTTCTCAGACATTTTTGCAATGATGGGACCAGAAATGTCTTGTTTTCCTCTTGTTCAGTATAATATCAGTGTACATTCACACTCTTCAATTCACATCACCGTACATTTTAGTAGGGACCAATTTATATGCAAATATGTGAGCTGAAGCATCTGACTGCTCCCAATAAGAATTACAGTACCTATTGTCTTTTGATGTGAGCGGTCATTGAGGAACACTAAACTTTTCTTTCTTTTTCACATTTTACCCATATTTGTGGCATGTGTCTGTTATTCTATTTAATGCACAGGAGTTGGAGATTGTCAATTTGATAGAAATGAGAATGGGGCCAAGGAAATGGGAAAAATAAGGGAAATTTATCAAGGATACACATCAGCATTTAAATGTTAAATAGCACTGGTTAGCAACTTGCTGCTCAATGCTTTGACCATAAGATAGGTTGAAAAAGAAAATGAATGTATAAATGATGTTAAAATAGAAATGAACTTCACTTTCCTAGAGAGAGTCTTCACAGAAACTTTTGGAGGAGAGGGGAAGCCAAAGCTGTTGGAGAGGATGCTGGGTTATTCTAGAAAAGGGGAAGCAGGGTGCCTTTTCAGGAAAGTTGAGCTAAAAATAGAGCCCTGGTATTCAACAGTGGCCTGGGCGCTTCAAACGCTGGGGTCCGTGCCATTGTTGTTTTTTTAGAAAAAACTTATTTTGAGTTAATTTTAGACTTACAGATGAGTTGCAAAATAGTACAGAGAGTTCGCATATACTTTTTTAATAGTTTTTAAAAAAAATTTATTTATTTTTTATTTATTTATTTTTGACTGTGTTGGGTCTTCGTTGCTGTGCACAGGCTTTCTCTAGTTGCGGCGAGCGGGGGCTACTCTTCATTGCGGTGTGCGGGCTTCTCATTGTGGTGGCCTCTCTTGTTGTGGAGCACAGGCTCTAGGTGCGCGGGCTTCAGTAGTTGTGGCACGTGGGCTCAGTAGTTGTGGCTCGCAGCTCTAGAGCACATGCTCAGTAGTTGTGGTGCAGGGGCTTAGTTGCTCCGCGGCATGTGGGATCTTCCAGGACCAGGGATCGAACCCGTGACCCCTGCATTGGGAGGTGGATTCTTAAGCACTGCACCACCAGGGAAGCCTGAGAGTTCGCATATACTTTTCACTCTGCCTCCCCTTATGTTAAAATCTTTTTTTTTTTTAATTAATTTTTATTGGAGTATAATTGCTTTACAATATTGTGTTAGCTTCTACTGCACAGCAAAATGAATCAGCCATACATGTACATATATCCCCTCCATTTAGGACACTACAGTGCATTAAGTAGAGTTCCCTGTGCTATACAGTATGTTCCCATCAGTTGTCTATTTTATACATAGTATCAATAGTGTATATGTGTCAATCCCAATCTCCCAGTTCCTCCCACCCCACAACTTTCCCCTTGGTATCCATACATTTGTTCTCTACCTCTGTGTCCCTATTTCTGCTTGGCAAATAAGGTCATCTATACCATTTTTCTAGATTCCACATATATGCATTAATATACGATATTTGTTTTTCTCTTTCTGACTTACTTCTCTCTGTATGACACTCTCTAGGTCCATCCACGTCTCTACAAATGACACAGATTCGTTCCTTTTTATGGCTGAGTAATATTCCATTGTATATATGTACCACATCTTCTTTATCCATTCCTCTGGTGATGGACATTTAGGTTGCTTCCATGTCCTGGCTATTGTAAATAGTGCTGCTGTGAACATTGGGCTGCATGTGTCTTTTTGAATTATGGTTTTCTCAGGGTATATGCCCAGTAGTGGGATTGCTGGGTCATACCATAGTTCTATTTTTAGTTTTTTAAGGACCCGCCATACTGTTCTCCATAGTGGCTATATCAATTTACATTCCCACCAACAGTGCAAGGGGGTTCCCTTTTCTCCACACCGTCTCCAGCATTTATTGTTTGTAGATTTTTTGTTGATGGCCATTCTGACCTGTGTGAGGTGATACCTCATTTTAGTTTTGATTTGCATTTTTCTAATAATTAGTGATGTTGAGGCTCTTTTCCTGTGCCTCTTGGCCATCTCTATGCCTTCTTTGGTGAAATGTCTATTTAGGTCTTCTGCCCATTTTTGGATTGGGTTGTTTGTCTTTTTGATATTGAGCTCCATGAGCTGTTTGTATATTTTGGCAATTAATCCTTTGTCTGTTGCTTCATTAGCAAATATTTTCTCCCATTCTGAGGGTTGGCTTTCCATCTTGTTTATGGTTTCCTTTGCTGTGCAAAAGCTTTTAAGTTTCATTAGGCCCCATTTGTTTATTTTTGTTTTTATTTCCATTTCTCTAGGAGGTGGGTCAAAAAGGATCTTGCTGTGATTTATTTCTGGCCTTACATTTAGGTCTTTAATCCATTGGAGTTTATTTTTGTGTATGGTGTTAGGGAGTGTTCTAATTTCATTCTTTTACATGTAGCTGTCCAGTTTTCCCAGCACCACTTATTGAAGAGGCTGTCTTTTCTCCATTGTATATTCTTGCCTCCTTTATCAAAGATAAGGTGACCAAATGTGGGTGGGTTTATCTCTGGGCTTTCTATCCTGTTCCATTGATCTATATTTCTGTTTTTGTGCCAGTACCATATTGTCTTGATTACTGTAGCTTTGTAGTATAGTCTGAAGTCAGGGAGCCTGATCCCTCCAGCTGTTTTTCTTTCTCAAGATTGCTTTGGCTATTCAGGGTCTTTTGTGTTTCCATACAAATTGTGAAATTTTTTGTTCTAGTTCTGTGAAAAATGCCAGTGGTAGTTTGATAGGGATTGCATTGAATCTGTAAATTGCTTTGGGTAGTATAGTCATTTTCACAATGTTGATTCTTCCAATCCAAGAACATGGTATATCTCTCCATCTGTTTGTATCATCTTTAATTTCTTTAATCAGTGTCTTATAGTTTTCTGCACACAGGTCTTTGGTCTCCTTAGGTAGGTTTATTCTTAGGTATTTTATTCTTTTTGTTGCAATGGTAAATGGGAATGTTTTCTTAATTTCTCTTTCAGATTTTTCATCATTAGTGTATAGGAATGCAAGAGATTTCTGTGCATTAATTTTGTATCCTGCTACTCTACCAAATTCATTGAATAGCTGTAGTAGTTTTCTGGTAGCATCTTTAGGACTCTCTATGTATAGTATCATGTCATCTGCAAACAGTGACAGTTTTACTTCTTCTTTTCCAATTTGTATTCCTTTTATTTCTTTCTCTTCTCTGATTGCTGTGGCTAAAACTTCCAAAACTATGTTGAATAATAGTGGTGAGAGTGGGCAACCTTGTCTTGTTCCTGACCTTAGAGGAAATGGTTTCCGTTTTTCACCATTGAGAAATGTGTTGGCTGTGGGTTTGTCATATATGGTCTTTATTATGTTGAGATAGGTTCCCTCTATGCCTACTTCTGGAGAGTTTTTATCATAAATTGTTGTTGAATTTTGTCAAAAGCTTTTTCTGCATCTATTGAGATGATCATATGGTTTTTATCCTTCAGTTTGTTAATATGGTGTATCACATTGATTGATTTGCATATATTGAAGAATCCTTGGATTCCTGGGATAAACTCCACTTGATCATGGTGTATGATCCTTTTAATGTGCTGTTGGATTCTGTTTGCTAGTAATTTTTGAGGATTTTTGCATCTATGTTCATCAGAGATATTGGCCTGTAGTTTCTTTTTTTGTGACATCTTTGTCTGGTTTTGGTATCAGGGTGATGGTGGCCTTGTAGAATGAATTTGGGAGTGTTCCTCCCTCTGCTATATTTTGGAAGAGTTTGAGAAGGATAGGTGTTAGCTCTTCTCAAAAGGTTTGATAGAAATCGCCTGCGAAGCCATCTGGTCCTGGGCTTTTGTTTATCGGAAGATTTTTAATCACAGTTTAAATGTCAGTGCTTGTGATTGGTCTGTTTATATTTTCTATTTCTTCCTGATTCAGTCTCAGAAGGTTGTGCTTTTCTAAGAATTTGTCCATTTCTTCCAGGATGTCCATTTTATTGGCATATAGTCGCTTGTAGTAATCTCTCATGATCTTTTGTATTTCTGCAGTGTCAGTTGTTACTTCTCCTTTTTCATTTCTAATTCTGTTGATTTGAGTCTTCTCCCTTTTTTCTTGATGAGTCTGGCTAATGGTTTATCAATTTTGTTTATCTTCTCAAAACTATCTCAAAAACTATCTTTTTGATAGTTTGATTAATATGTGTCTCAGTGTGTTTCTCTTTGGGTTTATCCTGTATGGTACTTTCTGTGCTTACTGGAGTTGATTGACTATTCCCATGTTAGGGAAGTTTTTGACTATAATCTCTTCCAATTTTTTCTCAGACCCTTTCTTTTTCTCTTCTTCTTCTGGGACCCCTATAATTCAAATATTGGTGCGTTTAATGTTGTCCCAGAGGTCTCTGTGACTGTCCTCAGTTCTTTTCATTCTTTTTTCTGTATTCTGCTCCCTGGCAGTTATTTCCACCATTTTATCTTCCAGCTCACTTATCCGTTCGTGTGCCTCAGTTTTTCTGCTATCGATTCCTTCTAGAGTATTTTTTTTTTTTTTTTTTTTTAAACTTTTTTTTTTTTTTTTTAATGCTATTCTTGTCTGCTTACATTCTTTTTATGTATGTATGTATGTATGTATGTATGTATGTATGGCTGTGTTGGGTCTTCATTTCTGTGCGAGGGCCTTCTCTAGTTGTGGCAAGCGGGGGCCACCCCCCATCGCGGTGCGCGGGCCTCTCACCATCACGGCCTCTCGTTGCCGAGCACAGGCTCAGCAATCGTGGCCCACGGGCCGAGCCGCTCCACGGCATGTGGGATCCTCCCAGACCAGGGCCCGAACCCGCGTCCCCTGCACTGGCAGGCAGACTCCCAACCACTGCGCCACCAGGGAAGCCCTAGAGTATTTTTAATTTCAGTTATTGTGTTGTTCATCACTGTTTGTTTGCTGTATAATTCTTCTAGATCCTTGTTAAATATTTATTGTATTTTCTCCATTCTGTTTCCGAGATTTTGGATCATCTTTTCTATCATTACTCTGAATTCTTTTTCAGGTAGGTTGCCTATTTCATCTTCATTTGTTTGTTCTTGTAGGTTTTTACCTTGCTCCTTCATCTGTAACATATTTTTTGTCCTTCCTTTTCTTTTCTTTTCTTTTTTTTTTTTTTGATGGGTGGTGCTGTATTCCTGTCTTACTGGCTGTTTGGCCTGAGATGTCCAGCACTAGAGTTTACAGGCAGTTGGATAGAGCTGGGTCTCAGTGCTGAGATGAGGACCTCTGGGAGGCCTCACTCTGACTGATAGTTCCTGGGGTCTGAGGTTCTCTGTTAGTGCAGTAGTTTGGACTCAGAGCTCCCACCACAGGAGCTCAGGCCTAACTTCCAGCCTGGGAACCAAGGTCCCGCAAGCTTTGTGGTGCGGTTAAAAAAAAAAAAAAAAAAAAAGAAAGAAGAAAAGGAGCAGTATAATATCAAAGAATAAAAAACAAAATAAAAGTAGAAGGATAAAAAATATACTAGGAAAAATAAAAGTATAATTGAAACAGATGCAAAAAGGTAAAATAAAACCACAGCAGAAAAAAGGAAAAAACAAAAGGTAGGGGGGAACAAGCCAAAAGGAGAGAACAATAACAAAGTATAAAGAATAAAATAAAATTAGAAAAATAAAAGATTTATTAGGAAAAATAAAAATATAAAAGAATCAACAATGAATCAACAAGGTAAAACAGAATCCTAATCTAAAAGAGGAAAAAAGAAAAAAAAAATGCCTTGGCTATTTGGGCTGAGTTTAGGCAGGGGTGGGGTTTAGGGTGGGGCGGGACCTAGGCGGGTGGGTTGGGTGACGTTTAAGCGTGGGGCAGGGCCTAGGCTCAGGACCCATGTAGCTGGAAAAGGCCCTGGTGGCAGGGCCTAGGCAGGGCGATGTTCCAGCTTGGGGCGGGGCCTCTGCTTAGGACCTGCGTGGAGGGGAGAGGTAGCATGTCTAAAGGAGGGCCTCTGGAGTGTGGAGTTCTGGAGTTTGGAGGTAGGGTGCTGAGTGAGGGTGTGTGGGTGGGGTTTAAGCCCAACTCCTTGGAGGGGGTCTCCGAATGTAGAGGTAGGGCCCTGGCGGGGGCTGGTGTAGGGGTGGGGCTTGGGTTCGGTGCAGCAGAAGGGAGGCTGGGAGGGCAGAGGATCAGACCTGGGAGCCCAACAGGCTTCCTGTTGCCTAAGTGGACAGGGAAGGCACTGGCTCCGTTCCCTTCCGTTCCTTCGCTCCCCTTCCCCACCGTCTCCCCCAGGGTCTCCCCTGTCTCTGCTGGACCCCTAAGCGTGGGTGGGTCCCACTGGGTGTAGGAACTCCTCTCCTCCCTAGCTACCCCTCAAGGGTGGTGGTCCCAGAGGTCCGGCCTTTACTTTTGCTCCCCCTTACCTCCCTCCCACTCCCTCAGGACCCACGCAGCTGGAGGTGGCCTAGGTGGGCAGAGGATCAGGCCCGGGATCTCAGCAGGTTCCTGGGGGCCCAACTGGGCAGGGAAAACCTGGCCATGCTCCCTTCTTATCTTTTGCCCTCCCAGTGGTCCCCCAGTTTTCCCCCTTTGGGCATGGGATCCCTTCCCCTCCCCCAGCCGGCCCTCAGGGACACCAGTCCCGTCCTGCCTCCACTTCTCCTCCCCCTTCACTCCCCCCATGCCCCATGTCCTACCCAGTTGCTGGGGGTTTCTCCCGTCCCCTTAGGTGTCTGTGGTACCCCACCGGTGCCTGGTAGGTGCCCTAGTTGTGAGGAGACATGAATTCCACATCCTCCTAGTACACCATCTTGACTCTGCCCTCTCACTGATAGGGTTTTGATATGAGTCTTTAAGCAATTGATTTATTATGGTCTCTGTGCAGTCAAACCTCTCTGCTAATGATAATCTGTATTTGCAGCCGCTTCCCTGCGCTAGCATCACCGCCTCAGCTCCACCTCAGATCATCAGGCATTAGATTCTCATAAGGAGCGTGCAACATAGATCCCTCGCATGTACAGTTCACAGTAGTGTTTGCGCTGCTATGAGAATCTAATGCCGCCACTGATCTGACAGGAGGTGGAGCTCAGGCAGTAATGCAAGCGATGGGGAGTGGCTGTAAATACAGATGAAGCTGCGCTTGCTTGCCCACTGCTCACCTCCTGCTGTGTGTCATGTTTCCTAACAGGCCACAGACTGACACCGATCCATGGCACAGAGGTTGGGGACCCCCGATGTAAAAGATCGATTCTGGAAATCTGACTTAGTGACATTATATTTTTGGTTTACTCCAGATCTGTTTTAATGCCCATTATAGCTGGCTGCTATAATGGGTAGCCCATGTCTGAATCCAATTCTGGGAATATTCACATCCTAACAATCTGATCAGAATTATACTCAACAAAATAGGATGGAATAAGACAGAAACATACTGAAATCTATCTGTGAAGACTCCAGAAAGTGAGGAGTCACTGAAGAAAAATTTGCTTAGTGTTTATCCAGCAGTGCTGAAGACCTGAAAGGTATCATACTCTGAATGTTTGTGACTGGGCCCTCCTTGTTTCTGGTACCTCTAGTTTTCTCCATAACAGGAACAGTGGGTTAATATGAGGTGAGGGAGACTGCGTTGATCTCTTCAGTTCAAATGAATGGCTTCATTTTCAAGCTCATTAAGCACTCTTCCTCTCTGTCATGAGTCTTCTTTAGGTCAATAAAGGAAAAAACCCACACTGAAGTGTAACAGCACTATGGTTATTGATTCATTGTCTAGTAACTAAAGCTGATTTTACTTATTTGTGGGTGAGATTCAAATTGACTAACAGTGAAGAAAAACACCTGTTAGTTTTCTCACCATCCAAAGCATGCTCCACAACAACAAAATAATTGCATTAGGCTTATCCTTGCTCTTCTCTTAGGGATTTAACAGGCTAAATAATTGATCAATTTGTATTCCAATTCATGATTTAGAATAGCAATGGAGCTTCTGACTATGGAAAGGAAGATATTGATTTATGACTTGGGAAAAAAATGGTCAAAATGTGGATGTGCCATCAACATGTATAACAAATGAATCATTGAGATCCTGACTAGGAATTGGCATGTGTTTAATTGCATGTGGAATAGAAGAAGTCTTTGAAGATGACTAGAAGGACAACAATGAGAAGGAAGAGGCCGAAGTGTCACCATTTAGTATTGATTCTACTGAATGATTCTAGATGAAGCACTTCACTTTTTTGTTATCTTGGTGTTTTCATCCAAAAACTGCATATTTAAAGATTGTCTCTGATTTTCTGAGTAAGGATTTCTTGACAGGACTGAACTTGAAATGATCCAAGGACTTAGTCCAAGGACAATGGGCTCAGATGGCTTGGAAATATACAAAACTGTTAACAGTAGAGGTATAATAGGGGACCTTTATTTTCTGTAGTTCCCAAAATTCTGCTGTGAATAGGTATTGATATTATAATTAGGAAAAATTAATAAATGTAATTTAGCCAAGAAAAATGGACTTAAACCTCATTGGTTGTACTCCCAACTGAACTTAACTGGATCCCCAAATGCCATAGTCACTCCAACACCACACAATGTGATGGAAAGCATGAAGGAGCAGAAGGTGAGATGGACAATCATTAATCTTAATCAATTATAGTTAAAATATTCTACTTTTGCAAATTTTACAAATTTGCTGAAAGAGCAGGTGTAAGATTCCTTCCCTGGGAACACACCCTGAGAAGAAGTTTAGCATGCAGTGTGTTTATTAGCAAGTGCCCTTGGGGTCAATACCTATGGATGAAAATGGAATGAGGCAGGATTGGGCAGAAAGAGAAGTTGAGTTGCCTCTGCTGACTTCATGAAAACCTCTGGAGATAGAATGACCTTTCCAAGTTGTCCAGTTTTTCATTTTCATTATTTTTTAAAGAGGTAAAATAATCATATGGTAGAAAATTCAAAATATTCAGAAAGAGTATCCAGAGGAAATTCATTCTCCTACCCTTGACCTTCAGACCCCAGGAAACTTCTCCAGAGTTAACCTGTTACCAGTTCTGTATATGTACTTCCAGAGATATTCTAACCATATAAAATCACATTCATATTTCTATTTTCTCCTTTTATACAAATGGCAGCATACTATACACAAGAGCAAGTGGGTCCACTACATTACAGAAAGAGAACAATATGGAGCCCAGAGGTGGATATGTGACATTCCTTGCTTTTTCTAGGCCCTAAAGACTCAGTCTCAGATGACTATCCCCCTGTCCTGATGCCCTTCCATTTTCCTTTCCTATCCTCTCCTTTTTCCTGCGTGCCCAGCTTTATTTTGCTAGTGTGGTGAAGGCTGGGAGAGTCATGATTCCTGGCTGTGGTAGGCTGAACAATGGCCCCTAAATATATGTAGAGCTTAATCCCTGGAACCTTATAGGGCAAAAAGGATTTTGCAGATGTGATGAAGTTAAGGATGTTTAGATGGCGGAGATTATCCTGGATTGTCTGGTGGGTCCTAAATGTAATCACAAGTATTCTTATAAGAGGGAGGCAGGGAGAGATTTGAGTCCAGAAGAAGGCAATGTGAAGACTGAAGCAAGACACTACTCTGCTGGCTTTGAAGATGAAGGAAGGGGCCATGAGCCAAGGAATGCAAGGAATGCAGCTCTTGAGGCTAGAAAAGGCAAGGACACGGGTCCTTCCTTAGATCCTCTAGAGGGAGAGTAGCCCTGCAACACCTTGATATAAGGCCAGTGAAATTGATTCCAGACTTCTGACCTCCAGAACCGTAAGCTCTAAGAGAATGAACGTGTGTTGCTTTGAGTGCCAGTTTGTGGTGATTTGTTACAGCCACAGGAAGTGAATCCACTGGTCATATCCTGAGTAGGCAGCAGTCAGCTCTTGGAGCCAGCAGGTTCCTCAAATCCTTCATCACAAAAGGAGCACCCAAAACACAAGCAAACTTTCTTCTTGTTAATAAGGATTAATTTTCATGGCTTAACAGCTTCACCAAAAAGATTTCCAACTTCCTAAGAAGGAATGAGACGGAGGGGCCTGAAAACTCCACCCTGCCCCTAGGTGAGCTGGACGCCCATCATTCCATGCCTCTTCTATGCATCAGTGTTGGTCCTGGTCCAGTTTCTGTGAGCCAGGTAAGGGTAATGTGCCATTACCATCTAGTCTGCTCTCCTTGGCAATATGGCAACATGGAGAGGTTGTCAGTTCCGGAATTACACTCTTCTTTAGCAGACCCTCTTAGGACAAACTTGCTGTCAAATAATTTTTGTGCTTCTCTGTTCTTGTGAGACATAAATCTATCATAGTATCCTTCCCCACTAAACTGGGACTGGGTCTCTGAATGCCTCTCAATACAGAGCTCTCAATGGCTACTGACAAATGAAGGACATTGCTCAAGAGGTTTTCAACGCCAGTCATAAGGGCATGCTGGGCCTGAGAACACTCATGACAACTCCAGACTGACCATATTTCTCCCACCAGATGGAGGAGAAATGACCTGATTAGATTTATAAATGTTTCTTTCCTTTTAAAAAATATTCCTTCAAAACCTCTTATGTGAATCACGAGTAGCATCCCTGGAAGAACTTCTCAATTATGAGGAAACTCAAACTGTGAGGACTCATTAAGTGTGTTAATTGTTCTGACCTCATCAGAGGAAGAGGTGTCATAGAAATAAAAAGATTTCTAGCTATTTTTATTTTAAAGTTGCAAACAAGTTCTTTAACATTCATTCTCTCTGTTGGTTGGTTTTTGCATAGTGGCTACCAAATATTATTGTGTCACTCTGTATTCAGCACTCTTCCTCTCAACTTTCAGTCACATCTGATTCCAATTTTGTTTCCACCTAAGGTACCCAGTGTTCTGCCTATGCCTCTGGATGGTCTCAAGCTCAGCAGTGCATCTCCTCATTCAGCTGTCTCACTATCCCCATTGGTGTTCAAGGTAATGGACATTCATTACTTCATTACTTCTGCTAGATCCCTAGGATCCCAGTGAACAAGTCTGTTGGATCTTTGGTTGCCCTTAGCCATGGTCCTCCTCTTGGTGGAGTTGAACTTGGCCAAAGTAGGTTTGGTTCATTAGTAGAGATGACCCAATATATGAGCTAGGCCTTTAGCACATGGGCTAACTGAGAAGGGAAAGTTTTCATGTCTGAGTGAATTCAAGGGTAGCAGAGCTGGCTTAATTGAATCTCTTATCTGTCCTTACATTTTCTTGCAATTCTTTTGTTCATAAGTAGTTTAGACATAAGTGTCTTTTGCAATGAGCTATGAGATGGAAATTTGCAATGAGAGAGAGCATGCTTTATACATTTGGAACTGGTTCACTGCAAGTGGTACACTCCTAGAGGTCAACAAATGTGTTCATTTTGTTGGACAACTTTTCCCAGGGCCCACTGTTTGCACCCTCATAGCCACTATTCTAGAAAGCTGTTTAGAGTAAATCTGAAAACTGTAGTCATAAGATAATTAGACCTGTCTGCAGAAAGAAGAAGCTGACATCCCAGTTTTATTAAGAAAGATTTCTTGACAGGTTGACTGCTCGTGTTGAGTGTTTAATGTATGAGTATTAGGAAAAAATCATTTAGGAGCTTAGGGGATTTCAGCATGGAATGCAGACTGGGACAAGAGAATCTAAATGTATTACAAATGTTTTAAACAATCTCACCCAAGTGGGTAAAGGGAGATGTGCAGACCTAAGTCACCCTGGAAATGAGAGGAGATGGTAAGACTAAGGGCAAAAGGAACTGTATATGAGTGCTTACTCTAGTTGATGAAGTTGTTTCTCATGAGGGTGAGATTAACAATTCTAACACTACTGTACCTGTATACTGGAATTGAATAATTATCTTCCATGCAGAAGAATTCCAAATAATTTATGTAAGTACTTGGCTTAAAGAAGGGGGAGCATAACTCCCCACTCCTAAAGTATGGGCTGTGCTTAGTAACTTCCTTCCAAAGAGTACAGTATGGAAAGTGGGGGGAGAAAAAGAGTAACTTAAGTGGAGAAACCTGACAAACACTACTTCAGCCAGGTGATCAAGGTCAACATCAATGGTCATGAATCATGTTGACAGAATGTACCCTTGATATGATGTGATGAGAATGATACTTCACCTCTGGGATCCTTCTCCCCAAAAGTCTATCCATGAGAAAAATATCAGACAAATAAAGGGGCATCCTACAATATGCCTGATCAGTACACCTCAAAACTGTCAAGATCATCGAAGAGAAGAAAAGTCTGAGAAACTGTCACGGCCAAGAGGGCCTAAAGAGACAAGCCAACTAAAGTAATATGGTATGCTGGATGGGATCCTGGAACAGAAAAAGGACATTAGATAAAAAGTAAGGAAATCTGAATAAACCATGGATGTTAGTTAATGTATCAATATTTATTCGTTAATTATAACAAATACATCATACTAATGTAACATTAGCAATAGGGGAAACTAGGTGGACAGGTGTATGGGAACTCCTGGTACTATCTTAATTTTTCTGCAACTCTGAAACTGTTCTAAAAATAAAGTTTATATAAAAAATTAGTTATCTAGCAAATTCTAATTTGAAATGTAATGTATTCAGTTAAATTAGAGTTAGGGAGTTTGGAAACAAGTAGTAGGGTTACTCTACTATCGTGAACTAGTAGTAAATAATTTAATACTGCCTCCACCCTGGAAATTGAATATCGTATGTATTTAAAATGATTTTGGGGGCCAGATAAAGGGAAATTGTGTCAGCCCGTTCTTTTGCAACTTATAGGTTTAGTCTAGTTGGAAACAATCAAAATAGAATCCTATGAAAAGACTCATGTGTTTTTCCTGCTAGTCTGTGAAGCCCAAACAGAAGCCTTAGAAAGATTTCATTTGCACTAACTTTGTTTAGAACTAAGACTTGGCTTCCATAGGTGTGCTTCTCATCAGCATCACCACATATACATTTCACAATTCTAATCAAAGGTGGTGAGGGTTATCAATTCTTATACTGCTGTCTCATAACTCCCACTATAGAGACTTTCTCTACTTTAAAATGATAGAACATCATTAAACTGGTATTTTTTAATATGCTAAACACTATATATTTATAAGGTAATGTGTGTGGGGGACAAGAAATTTTCCTCTGCCCCTCTAGATTCTTCTGGCTGGTCTAAGAATTAAGTTGACATAGGACAGATGAACAAGAGAAACCCAAACGAAAGTTTAGTAACACGTATGTATGGGAGAGACCTGGGAGAACTGAGTAACTCACCAAAATGGCCAAAGCCCGCACCTTAAATACCGTCTTCAGCTAAAGACAAAATAGGATGTTGGGGGTAGTGGTTTGGGACTTCAGAGGGGAGGAAGGCAATTCACATGGAGGTAGAAAAGCAAATGTTTGGTAAACAAATGTTTGCTGGGCCATGCAGAGACAATGGGACACGAGTGGACTCTAATCTCTAGGCCCTGCCTAGAGTTTCGTCTACCACACCTAGCCCAGGGATACTCTGCAGATTTCACTGGTGTTAGCTCTGTTCTGGAAACAGGCCCCTCATCTAAATTCTCAGTTAGGAGGGAGGTAACAAGAAAAACTTCCTGAGTCTTCTGTTTGTTAAAAATAATCAGCCTAAATTAATCCTCATGCAAAGAGACACATTTTGGGATGGCAAATTGTGTTCCCCTACAGTAGCCAGGTTATAGGGGAGCTTTGTGAGCAGCATGACAACCCGTACAGTAATAACCCTCTGTCACCAAAATGATGCACTGAATCCACTCTAAAAATCCCAGCCTTTCTGGTCTTTCCTATATGTCTTGACTACAGTGTCTCTCAACCAAGACAATGCTATTGTTCATAAATTGGTCCTTTGTGAAAAATATGATGACTGTATTGTCAGCAACTGCCAGCCATGGTTCCCTGATCTGGAATTCAGGGCAGACAATCATCCCATGGGCAGGAAGATTCTAACTCTGGAAATGTTGAGTTCAAGGTATAGAGAATCTATTTTGTGATAGAAAAACAGGACTCTTAAGATGTCATATAAAATGGCAGAGAACACCAGCTCCTTACCAGCAAATGTGAAAATACTGGAGATGAGACAGCAGCCCATTCAGGCAATTTCTTAAGTGATAACCCATTATAAAATTGTGAATGTTCAGTTCAAATGGAAGTTGTCCAGTAGCACCTTTTACCATTTTACCAAACCTGATATTTATAATGGCTCAACAAAAAGTCATGGCCAGTCAGACTGCCATAACATGGGCAGTGGGGCAAATAAAACTCATCTCTTACCTCCCGTAGTGAGGAGGGAAATCAAGTAATAGAGACAATTTGGGCATGGCAAAATTTATCTTCAGGTAATGTAGCATGCTTTGTCATGTAACCCAGTGCAAGAAGGAGCAAATATTCTCATAATAAGGCTGTGATATTTTTTAGTGTAAAATAACATCAAATTTATGCTATGAATTTATCATGTGAGTTGGAGGGTGAAAATTAATCCTTATGGTGACAAAGTGTGTTTAACGTTTAGAACCTTTAAGAGAGAATGTGCTGCATAGACCCCAGAGTAGAGGAGCCCCTTCATTTCTCACTCTACCCTCCCCCAGCCCAGATCCAGCAGAACCACCCTTCCCCTCTGCTGAGCAGTGGGCACAGTAGACACCCTCTGGCACGAAACACTTGGGGTTATGGAATCTGCAAGACTTGGAGGCAAACGATGGGGACTGATATGACTATTTTCGTGGGACGTCGTGGTAGAACCCAGGGGAGAAGCTGGGCAGTGACTGGAGCACGGCTAGCAGAGGAAGAAAGGGTTAAAGGACGGGGGCTGTGGGAGAATTAGGAAAGAGAGAGGGGGAGAGCTAGGAAAGAAGCAAACACTCAGGCACCCTCCCAACACCCTCCCTGTCCCTATCCCAGCTCTTTAGTGAGGTTTTTTCCCTGATGCGGGAGTGAGGAGTTACAGGTGGGGGCCCTCAGTCCCCACTCTTCCACACCTCTGCTGTCAATAGGCAACCACAGTAACATCCCTTTGTGGGTCACTAGACAGCAGGTGTTGTCTCCTCCTTCAGGTGCCAAGCCAGTGAGGGAAGGAGGAAGTCCCTGACATCACCCTCCCCAAGGATAGCTCAAGGCAGATTCAAGGAGCTGCTTCTAACAGAAATGCCGCCCACAACGTTCATGCAGCCATACAGATAGGGAAGTGAAGCAGCCATCTTGACCTATGGTTTTGGTTCAGCTCTTTTGACGCGGGAGACACTTTGTTGATATCATTCTGATGCAGCTGTCTGGAAGCATAGCGTTAAAGTCGCTGAGTCAAAATGTAAAAATTTCACCTTTTATTACATAGTAATGTACACAGCAGGCACCTCACACCCTGACCCTTAGCTACGGCCAAATTCGAAAATGGGGAATGGGTTGAGGTGGGGAGACAATGTATTTCCTGAGATAAATGGTGAGCCTTTGATTCCATCCTTGCGCCATTATTGTCTCCTCATTGACTCTTTCAGAGAAGCCGTAGTACCAAAGCTGTCGTGGAGTATGGCTGTGACAGCTTCCCTAAGAACGCTCCATGTAGTAGATTATGTGCATGATAAAAATAGGGAGCTACAGAGAGGCCGCATAACTGGTTATTTGGTGCAGAACTGAGTGGGCGTCAGAGATGCTAAGCTGTAGCCGGAAGGACAGTGAGAGTCGGGCACAGCTCAACCTCTGGGCCCAGCTTCAAGTATTACACCTCAGGCTTCCTCATAGTCAAATGCAGTATAAAAAGCATGACTTAACTTACAGGGATAATGGGTCTCATGTTGTGCCATTATGATTCTTCAATCAGGTGCTTTTTTTTTTTAAAACCAGATGTAGTTATGCCTAGCTTGGGAGTAACATATATCAATCCTAGGCAAGATAATTTGAGGACATCACAGTATGGTCCATGACAGAATTAATGTAAGTAGTGACTCTTTCCAATTTTTGCTGGCCTTAGATTTTAGAGCATGTTGTTGCCATTGCCACCACCTAAATTTCACCACTGACCCGTTTCTTGCATCCCTAGCTTCACATCCACACTTTTAGTTTCTGTGTCTGATTCCTTTCCCCTAGGTCAAATGCTCTAGGCGATGTGCCTCCCACCAAGACCCATTAGGAAGGGGATAATGTTCGGCAGCCAAAAGGACTTGACTACAATCCATGCTATTGGCTGCCCCACATTAAAGCACACTTTACTTCCCATGTTTAGTTCTGATAAGAAGAAAGAAAGAAAGGAAAAATCTCCCTCCTTACATAATGCAACTGTTTCTTCAGACACCTGAAAGCATACTTGTGCCTTCCCAAAGGTAGGCCAAATCTCCTCAGTTACCACTACATTTCCAAATCCAACTCCATCTAGCTCTGCTACAGCTCTACATCAGTGTTCTGCAGTTTATATCCTATACTGCCAAATTACCCACCATCAACACGTTGTATAAAATAGTGAGTTCCATTGCCTTTCCTCTCTTGTGAATGGAGTTCCTTGACCAGAAGCAACATTTTATGGGACACCGTAATGGTGAATAAGACCATGGATGGTTTCACTGGCAAAGCATAGCAGGCGGGGATGGCAAATCCAGATCTGAAATAAGTGTCAATTATAGTGGTTTTAAATTGCTACTCCTTTCATGAAGGAGAGGATCCAATGTAATCCTTCTGTGATCAGATGAGCCATGAGCTCTTAGGGGATACTGGTATCATTTTTCATCTTTTTGCAGTTCCACCCAAGGTTTAAATTCCCTTGAGAGAGAGGGTGTCTGATTTACCTAGACTGGATTCTATGCCCAGCCACTGGTCAGGGGTGGAGCTTCAAGGGGAATTATGATTGACAGGAACAAAAAGTATGGTTAACGAATAAAAGGATGGGGATGCTGGGCAGACAAAAAGAACAAAACCACATTCTACCACTTTGAGGCTCACTTCCCTCCCCTCCACATCACACGTGGATTTTCAGGCAGAATTTTAAATGCCTTATCCTAATATTAAAAAATACCTTGCATACGATCGAGAACACATTAGTTATTGTATTGAGCTTCAAGTTCAGGCTCTCTGGGTGAAGTTTATCCCTCTTCTATTTCCATTGTGATTCTGCCTTGACATTCTAAAACCTCAAACTTGACTCTTTTTTTATTACTTAATTTGTGTAGGAGAGTCATCTATATTGATACACGTGGCTCTACTTCATTCCTTTTCACTACTATATGAATATGTTATGATTTACCCATTTTTCTGTTAAGGGACATTTGAATTTTTCTATTTTTGGCAATTATAAATAATATAGTGGTAAACACTCTTGTGTGTGTATCTTGGTTGACATGTACAAGAGCTTTTCTAGGGAACATCCTAGGAGAGGAATAGCTGAGTCAGAGTATGGTACATTTCTAACGTTTTCTATTGTTCAGTTGCTTTCCACTTTATATTCCCATCAACTGTATGAGAATTTTATTTCCTGACCTCCTCAACAATATTCGTTGTTATCGGATATTAACAATTTGCTTATCTGATGGGTGTGATGGTATCACATTATAGTTCTTATTTTCCTCTCACTGATGTCAAACTTAGGTGGCAGGTATTATTATTAATGCCATTTTATAGATGGGGAATCTAAGACTTAGAAGATAATTTGTCAAAGGCCTTGCAGTTAGTAGGGGACAGGAAGTCAGGAATGATGCTGGAGAATCTAACTCCAAGCTATAACATTTTAGCTAACACTTTACTCTTAGGCCAGATGTGTTATTATAATGCAGAAACAATGCAAGAAATTGCATTTTTCTCTTCATTCTGTACTCTTCCAGTAGTCTGCCCTCTGTTCAAACTTCTTTCCATTCGTCTTTTTTATCCTTTGTTTCCTTTCTTCCATCTTTTCTCTTCTTCTCTCCCTTAGCCCCTTTCTCCCTCCCTCTCTTTTTCCTTCTATCCCTATATTTTAAATATATTTTTAAAATTAATTAATTTATTTATTATTTCTTTTTGGCTGTGTTGGGTCTTCATTGCTGCACACAGGCTTTCTCTAGTTGCGGCACGTAGGGGCTGCTTTTCGTTGAGGTGCATGGGTTTCTCATCGCGGTGGCTTTTCTTTGTTGCAGAGCACGGGCTCTAGGCACGTGGGCTTCAGTAGTTGTGGCACACGGGCTCAGTAGTTGTGGCTTGAGAGCTCTAGAGCGCAGGCTCAGTAGTTGTGGCGCATGGGCTTAGTTGCTCCGTGGCATGTGGGATCTTCCTGGACTAGGACTTGAACCCGTGTCCCCTGCATTGGCAGGCAGATTCTTAACCACTGAGCCACCAGGGCAGTCCCATCCCTATATTTTAAAAAGTGATCTTAGCTGGGTTATCCTGCACAGGTCTTCATAGATTTGAGAAAATGAAGTGAATAGGCATAATAAAATCTTGGGAGATTAACTGATTTTTCTTTACATTGTATGTGAAGAAATGACAAACCCACACATATCAAGGTTGAAATGGAAAGAAACAAGGCTGAATCATTTGCGCGTGTATAATGTGGAAATGACTGTTAGCAAAAACTCTCTCTGGAGCAGCTGCCTCTGATACACACCACTTGTCTCCCGTAATTAGAACAAAATTTAAGCTTCCTTAGGAACTGAAATTATGCAGCAAATTTATAATTAACAATAAAATGTTGAATGGAGAGCTGCCCCACCATTCATTCCTACATTAATTTCTCTTTTTAATTTCTTTGGCAAGTTCTGTTCTTAGCTAAGAAAGAATTATCACCTAAGCAGGCAATGTGAGGAATATGATTGTAAAACAAAATACAAGCTTAAGATGTTCTAAACCTTGTAGTTGCAAGAACAGTGAAGTAAACTGGACTTAGTCACCAAAGCACCAGGTTCAGCAAATTTGTAGGCCTCAGGGTTTGTTAGAAAGAAGATATAAGAAGTTGAATCAATATTTTTATACAGAACGTTGTAGTTTATCATATTGCTTTTTTTCTTACATAAAGAGGAAGTCTCTCCTCTGTGCCCACATAGCCTCTCTGCATCCTGAGGACGTTTTTGCCTATGAAGCTTTTTGATTTATGTGGTTGATACCATCATATTGCAGAAGATCCTTGACAGCAGGGCCCATGGCTTGTGCATTTGTGACTCTCACAGATGTTAGCACCTTGTCTGGCACAAATGGGTGCACAATATATGATTACTGAATTAAGTTAGACTGAATTCAATGAAGTAACAAACATCCTGCTTTCTAATTCTGATCATGTCTATGAAGAACTGCCCCAGAGCACATGATGAACTGTTAAGATGACAGCAAATCTTTTCATCTCCATAGCCCCAAACTCTGGAATACAACTCTGTAAATAGAAAAGTTAAAGTATCCTAGGTGGGATATTGGGAGTGAGATTGTGGCATAGGTTAGCAGATAACCAATAAGAGCAATTCCACTTCTTGAGGTGCACATGAAAAAGTGAAAATAATCTACCTTGGGTAGGTAGATTCAATCTTGTATGATTTTTTTTTCCTTAAATTAAGACTTATAGGAAGTTTGGGGTAGGAGTGGAGGGTGAGTTGAAAAGAATATTTTAAAGTTAATTTGGAAGAAAAACATGCAGGAATTCACAAAATCTGAAAGAGTAGTAAGGAGTAAAAACTTCTCATACAAGGTATTAAAACATATTACAAACTATAGTTATTAAAACACAATGGCACTGGGGCAGGAACAAATCAACTTGTGTATCTGTTCACCTATTGGTAGACATTTGGATTTTTCCCAGTTTTTTGCTATTATGAAGTGTCTATGAACATTTTTGTAGAATTCTTTTAATTCACTCTGATAATCTCTGCCTTTTAATTAGAACATCCAAATTATTTATATTTAGTGTGACTATTGATACGGTTGGATTTAAAACTACTATTTTGTCACCTATTTTTTTAATCTCCTCTGTTCTTTGTTCCCTTTTCCCCTCTTTCTGGGGGTTAGTTGAGTATTTTATAATATTTCATTTGTTTCCACTATTGACTTATTAGCTATCCTTTTAGCTAATAAGTTTGTTTATTAACTTGTTTGCTTTTAGAGGTTGTTTTCTAGTTTAGAATGTGCATCCTTTGCTTATAACCTTCTACTGGGGGTGGCGGGGTTTGTTGCCCTTTCCCCAGTGACTTCCACAGAAAAATAGGGTTCAGGTGGGCTTTGTGCCTTTCCCACTCTACTGAGGGAAGCCCTCTCCTGTCTCTCACCCTGCCTAACCTTTCTCATGAGCCCATTTTGGAGTTCTCTGTAGAACTGCAGGTGAATATGAACTCCACTTGTGTCTGAAGCTCCCAGGTGTTCTATGATATCACACTAGTCCACACCGGCCTTTAGCAAGTTGTTAAGAATTTTAGCTGAATTCTTCTTGCCCACTTCTATGGTGTCCAGTGTCTCTGTCTCCCATACTCTGCCACAAGTAAGCCAATACTTCCACCTCCTTGGAGGCTCCTGTCTTTCTTTGGCTTTCAATCTACTTCACTGGCCTTTGATCTCAGCTCTCTGATGGGTTAAAGAAAAGTTGTGAATTAGCAATTAATCCATCTTTTTTTGTACTTGGGATGGAAATGATACCTTTCCAGCTACATGCTAGGCAGAAACAAAATTCTCACAATAGAGGAATTTTAATGCAGGAATTAGTAAGGGAAAAGCTGAGAAGCCAAACGGGTTGGTGAGCAAGTCAAAATTTGCAACATCAGGAAGCTGAGGCTGGGAGATGAAGGGAAGAGGTGCTGTTTAGGCCAGTAGTAGAGTAAATAAGCAGAATCTGGAACCATTGAGTGGGCTTGTCTGGTGGGAGCTGGAGTCTTGAGGGAAACACAGACACTGCTTGAAATGGTACTTATGACATAGAAGGAGAACAAAGTACTCTGTCTTTTCTTTTCCTCTTGCCATTCAGTTTTCTGACAGTACCACCCATTGACCAAACCAGCTGTTTTCATCTGACATGGCAGCATGGAGAATGTAGCTTGCAGAGACCAAATACCTACCTTATTAGACAGAATAGAGTAGATGAAGGATGAAATATAGAAGGATGAAATATACCCTCCTCCGTACTAAGCTTCCTCTATCTTATTAGCAAATGTAGTTGTAACACAATTTTTGTCTAAATAAATAATGAGTGCTACACTATTATGAATATGTATGTACATGTCCACAGCTGAGCCAAGTAATGTGTTATGATTACCTTCCCATTAAAATAAAAAAAAAATTGTAGTTAAATACATATAGCATAAAATTTACCATCTCAACTACTTCTAAGTGCACAGTTCAGTACTGTTAAGTATATTCAAATTGTTGTGTAACCAATCTCCAGAACTGTTTCATACCTGAAAACTCCCCATTTTCCCCTCCCCCCAGCCCCTGTCATCCACCATTTTACTTTCTGTTTCTATGAGTTTGACTACTCTAGATACCTCATGTGAGGGGAATTACACAGTATTTGTTTCAGTATAATGTCTTCAAGGTTCATCCATGTTGTAACATGTGTCAGAATTTCCTTCCTTTTTAAGACTGAGTAATATTGTATGTATATAACATATTTTGTTTATCCACCCATTCATCACTATTTATCTGGGTTACTTCCACTTTTGGCTATAGGGAATAATGCCACTATGAACATGGGTGTATAAATATCTCTTTGAGACCCTGCTTTCAATTCTTTTAAATATATATCCAGAAGTGAAATTGCAGGTTCATATGGTATTTCTATTTTTAGTTTTTTGAGGAACCATTATACTGTTTTCCATAGTGGCTGCACTGTTTTACATTCTCACCAACAGTGCACAAGAGTTCTAATTTCTCCACATCCTTGCCAACACTTGTTACTTTCTGTTGTTGTTTTTTTTTATATAGCAGCCAACCTAATGGATGTGAGGTAATATCTCATTGTGGTTTTGATTTTCATTTCCCTAATGATCAGTAATGCTGAGCATCTTTTTATAAGCTTGTTGCTATTTTAACATCTTCTCTGGAGAAATTCAAGTCCTTTGCCCATTTTTTAATCAGGTTATTTGTTTTTTGTTGTTGAGTTGTAGAAGTTCTTTGTATATTCTCCATATTAATACCTTATCAGATATATGATTTGCAAATATTTTCTCCCATTCTGTAGGTTGCCTTTTCACTTTGTTGATTGTGTCCTTTGACATACAGAAGTTTTTGATTTTGATGTAGTCCAATGATCTATTTTTACTTTTATTGCTTATGCTTTTGGTATCATTCCCCAAAAATCCTTACCAAGTCCAATGTCATGAAACTTTTCCCCTATATTTCCTTCTAAGAATTTTGTATATTTAGGTCTTACACTTAGGTCTTTGATCCATTTTGAGTTTATTTTTGCCATGTGGTTTAAGGGTCTAAATCCATTCTTTTGCATGTGGGTATCCAGTTTTTCCAATACCGTTTGTTGAAAAGACTGTCCTTTCTCCATTGAATGGTCTTGGTACACTTGTCAAAAATTATTTGCCCATATATGTGAGGGTTTATTTCTGAGATCTCTATTCAGTTCCACTGAGCTACATGTCTATCTCTCTTTTTTTTAATTAAAAAAAATTTTTTTTTAAATTTATTTTTGTCTGCATTGGGTCTTTGTTGCTGCGCACGGGCTTTCTCTAGTTGTGGCGAGTGGGGGCTACTCTTCATTGTGATGTGTGGGCTTCTCATTGCAGTGGCTTCTCTTGCTGCAGAGCACAGGCTCTAGGCACGTGGGCTTCAGTAGTTGCAGCATGCGGGCCCTAGAGCGCACGGGCTTCAGTAGTTGCAGTGCATGGGCTCAGTAGTTGCGGCGCATGGGCTCAGTAGTTGTGGCTCGTGGACTCCAGAGCGCAGGCTCAGTAGTTGTTGTGCACAGGCTTAGTTGCTCCACGGCATGTGGGATCTTCTTGGACCAGAGATAGAATCCATGTCCCCTGCATTGGCAGGTGGATTCTTAAGCACTGTGCCACCAGGGAAGTCCCTATATGTCTATCTTTATGCCAATACTGTACTGTTTTGATTACTGTGGCTTTGTAATAAGTTTTGAAATCTAGAAGTTTGAGACTTCCAACTTTATTCTTCTTTTTCAAAATTGTTTTGGCTATTCAGGATGCCTTGAGAGTCCATATAAATTTTAGGACGGTTTTTTTTTTTTAATTTCTGCAAAAACCACCTTTGGAATTTTGATTTAGATTGCATTAAATCTGTAGATTGCTTTGGGTAGTACTGACATTTTAACAACATTACTTTTTCAATAAGTCACCCCATCCCTGCACTCAGTTTTGATTGACCTTTCCCAAGCCAGAGAGATCTTCTGATCTCTGGTCTTTTGATCTTCTCCATGCCCTGTCTGAATGGGCTGGTGGAGTACTCTGGGCACTGGGCTCCTACCTACTTATAAAGATTTTCAACCAATCCTCTTGCTTTCAGCCCAACCTAAACTGTTGTACTCAGTGATATCTGGTTTATCCAGTTCTTGAAAATTCCCAAGCTTCAGTAATTTATCAAGTTTTGGACACATAATTAGGTTACTTCTTATTGGATTTTCCATTACAGATTCAAGCTTATTTTTTCTCTGGTCTATTAGGCTACTTTTCATTTATTGTTCTTCAGTTTCCAGATTTTGTTGACATCTCTCATATGCTGTAATTATTTCCTTATTTTTTTCCCTGTGGACTTATAGTTTTAAATACCTTTTCCTTTCATTTTAGTGGGATTTCAGAGGAAACAAGGAAAAAACAATTATATTCTACCCACCATGTTTACTCATAAATTTATGTATTGCATTTTAAATTATGAAAAAGCCTTAAAATAAGAAGTGGTTATATTGATAGAGTTATAATTAGGCAAATTAGTTTGCTGACTAATTCAACTTAAAAATAAGATATTTTGTTATTAATAGTAAGGTGATGAGGAAAAATGGAAATAGTGAGTTGCTTAAGTTATTAGATATTTACTTTTTCTCTTCATTTGACTAATTTTTTTATAGAAAATAAAGAGGAAAAACATGGTTTAAGAGATTATAGTAATAACCAAACAACTTGAAATACTAAGAAAATGCAGAATACAAATTTGTAGATACTGCTTGATCACAAATATGTAAGTCTAGAATTTCAGGATTAAAAGATGGTTCTTTATTTTCCCTCTGTACTCAAATAAAAATTGTTATTATAAATATTATTTACTTTTTCTCATTATATTCAGAGTGCTTTGATGTTTAACATTAGTCAGTTTGAGTCCATAAAAGGGTAAGAAATAATGTCTGGATGGGAGCAGAGCCAAAGGAGACCAGACTAGAGAAAAAGGTTACATGTCATTGAAGATGCTGAACTCTGATAGGCAAGCAGCTTTTAAAGCAGTCCTTGATATTTTTTTCTGGATGCTATAACTGGTCATGACTTTGGATTGCCTTCCTCTTATCAGAAGATCAGCATATTTGTGATTGTAAACATGTTAGACCATGTTGGGAGTGGGTATCTTAGGAACTATATATGTGGAATGAGGTATTTTCTCTCCCTTAGTTTTCTGTGTTGTCCAAATTTTGTGTAAAGACTATCTTTTTTTTTTTTTTTTTTTTTTTTTTTTTAAATTTTATTTATTTATGGCTGTGTTGGGTCTTCGTTTCCGTGCGAGGGCTTTCTCCAGTTGTGGCAAGTGGGGGCCACTCTTCATCGCGGTGCGCGGGCCTCTCACCATCGCGGCCTTTCTTGTTGCGGAGCACAGGCTCCAGACGCGCAGGCTCAGTAATTGTGGCTCACGGGCCCAGCTGCTCCTCGGCATGTGGGATCTTCCGGGACCAGGGCTCGAACCCGTGTCCCCTGCATTGGCAAGCGGATTCTTAACCACTGCGCCACCAGGGAAGCCCTGTAAAGACTATCTTATAGCTGCCAGTTGAAGAGAAGTTCAAGAGATTTCCAACAGATGGGATCAACAGGATGCAGAGGACATAGGGTATACAGAAGAGGAAGGATCCTAGGTACCAGGCGGGAAAGGGGTGTAGTGCTCTGAATAGGCCAATGTAGCTCCTTCTAAGGAGGACATCCCTGCCCCTATTCCCTGACAAAAGAGCAGTGGTAGGTACACCTATGATCCCACCAACCTTGGGCATAGCTCATTAGAAGAAGAATTAATTAGCTTTGGCCCAGAACTAAACTGTGGTTTAATAGACATTAGCAAATTCTTTAAAACTCCTTTCTTTGAAAGGTGAGGTCTGTGTCCCCTCTCCTTGAGTCTAAGTTGACCTTAATGACCAGTTAACCAATAGAGTATGGTAGAAATGATACTATGTGACTTAGGAAGCTAGGTCAAAAGAGGCCATATGTCTTTCACCTGGTTCACTGGAACAGTCACACTGGACTATTACACACCATGTAAGAATTTACATACCATGAAAGAATTTCATCACCCTGAGTCTGCCATTCTGTGATGAAGCCCAAACCACCCATATGGAGAGACCACACAGTGAGCCCCTGAAACCTCAGAACAAAGAGAGGTGCCTGGCCAGCCACCAGCTGCTTCAGCACCGATGGTCTTCTAGTTCCAGCCTTTACCTTATTACAGCAGGGTGTCATGGGACACCCTGAGCCACAACTCCCCTTGCTGAGTGCTTCTTAAATTCTTGACCCCCAGAAACAGGAAAGAAAAGAAAATAACTGTTGTTGTTTTAAGTCACTAAAGTGTATTGTTAACTGATACAGCTATAGATAATTTACTTATAGTAGCAAAATATTTTCCCATTATTTATTGGTACATAACAAACTACTCCAAAATTTAGTGATGCAAAGCATGCAGTTTATTACGCTCATAGATACTGTCAATGAAGGATTCAGGCAGGGCACAGTAAGTATGATTTGTCACTGCTCCATGATACCTGCTGCATCAGCTGGAAAGACTCAAAGGCTGGGAATGACTGAATGGCTGGGGCCTCGTATCATGTGGAAGCAGTTTACTCACATGTGTGTCATGGTTGGTGCTGTTTGTTGGCTGGAACCTCAGCTGGAGCATCTACCTGGCTCCTCTGTGTGGCCTGGCGCTTTCTCACAGCATGGTGGCTGGATTCCAAGAGCAACCTACTAGTTTCTTAAGGTCTGGTCCTGGAAACCTGCACAGTGTCACTTCTGTTGTGTCACACGGCTTAGATTCAAGGGGAGAAGACATATGCCCTCATCTCTGGATGGGAGGAGTGTCCGAGAATTTTGGATACATTTAAATTTCATCACACAACCCATAGGCTAGGTAGTGGTCTATAACATGGTCTGGCTCAAAAAGATAAACTGGGTTAATTATTTTCTCTTTTTCAAAAATTTAAATTAAGTAATGCATTGGAATAATCTAGTTAGAAGTGGGAGGTAGAGTTGGAAGAAAACCATGACATATAGACAAGGCCATGGGTAAACCAAGGTTATGAAGAAGCAGAAACTATGAGAAAGCAGAACATCTGTTGAGTAGAGATACAATGAAGAGAGGAGAAATGAAGTGAAAGAAAGTTCATGTAGCCCTGGGGAGGGGCCATAGTAAGAGAGGGGAGTCTCTGGAATGGCCCCCCTGTCTGGCAGTTCCTGTTCAGTTCCAGGTCATTTGTTGCTTTTGACGTTGGGCTTTTCTTTCTTACCCAGTTTTCTAGGTCACAGTTAATAATAATGTCCTACATGGCAATAAGCTGTGCTGAAATGAATGAGGCTGGGAAACAAGTTTCTTCTTTCCTCAGAGTTTTTACTGATGTGATGGTGAGAACCACCATTAGAGAGAAATAACTGTGTGAAGTGGTGCTGCTGAGTAGTGAGAAAGAGCCACTCTGCTCAGTATGTCCACCTGAACTTGACCATCATAGGCTGAGAAAAGGAGTGGGAAGCGAGCATGAGAAAATAACGCCTTATTTCTGAAGATGGATTGCTTTAGAATGCATTTTGAAATGGCAATGAATAACCAGTAGAGGTCTGGTTTTATCCCAACCACAGGGATTATTTTTGTAAATAAGGAATGGAAAAAAAACTTCAAAATACATTTATTCAATAGGTTTTCCCTGAAATTTGAGAACATTTGCATTATCTGGTATATATTGGTCACATGATTACTTAATTCAATGGCATACACTTTTTAAAAAATTTATCTTACTCAAGTATGGTTGATTTACAATGTTGTGTTAATTTCTGCTGTACAGCAAAGTGATTCAGTTATACATTATATATACATTCCTTTTCATAGTGCTTTATCACAGGGTATTGAATATAGTTCCCTGTGCTATGCAGTAGGACCTTGTTGTTTATCCATTCTATATATAATAGTTTGCACCTGCTAATCCCAAACTCCCGGGACATCCCTCCCCTCTCTCCATCCCCCTTGGCAGCCACAAGTCTGTTCTCTGTCTCTGAGTCTGTTTGTAGATAAATTCATTTGTGTAATATTTTAGATTCCACATATAAGTAATATTATATGATATTTGTCTTTCTTTTTCTGACTTACTTCACTTAGTATGACAATCTCTACATACATCCATGTTGCTGCAAATGGCATTATTTCATTTTTTTACGTCTGAGTAGTATTCCATTGTATATATGTACCACATCTTTTTTATCCATTCATTTGTCGATGAATATTTAGGTTGTTTCCATATCTTGGTTATTGTGAATAGTGCCGCTATGAACATAGGGGTGCATGTATCTTTTTGCTTTATAAGTCTTGTCTGGATATATGGGTGGCATACACTTTTCAAAGAAGTATGTTGTTACCCAAGAAACTAGATGTTTTCCCAGTACTCTTAAATGGGGTGTTTGGAGTTCACCTACTGCTATATATTGAGCTTCTTATCTAAAGGGATAGTTAGGCACAATGATTATATTAAATAACTATAATAAGTATTAAATGTTAGTGTGTCATGGTGAAAATATGTAAAAAGCCCAGGACTTTTTCAAAGAATGACCTTTGTCAGCAGGTACAAACCTCCCCTGACCTGACTTCACATTGTGTCTTTCCTGTCACGGCAAGAGCAGCTCAAAACATGCAACTTTATTAGCAGAATTTTAAGTGAGTCTTTGGTCAAAGAGGTCTGTACAAAAAAGACATATATTAGTATTATTCGCATGAATAGTTAAGCAGTCACTAAGATACCACTATTGAAACAGCATTGACTCCAAGAATATCATCTTCTTATTAGAGAGAATAAAGAATTCTGAGTTGTGAATAATACTAATATATGTTGTATGATATGAAGTCAGGTTAGGGGAGGGTTGTACCTACTGACAAGGGTCATTCTTCGAAAAACTCCTGGGCTTTTTACACATTTTCACCACGACACACTAACATTTAATACTTATTGTAGTTATTTAACCTAATCATGGTGCCAAAGATATAATTGATCTTTCTCCTGTAGGGGGAACATAGAGTAACAATGCTCTAATTTTGTATGTCTCTGTTCTATAATGACAGGCTGTCATTTCCTGTCATTTACCAGAGGTGATGAACAATGTGTGTAGGCTGAGTGTAGTTGCTTAGTAACCACCTTTTAAAACTTTCTTAAGTGTAATTGCCTCTCTGCCAGGGAAACATTGATGCAACTAATTTGCCCTGAACCACTCTCTAAGCAACTCAACATATTAAACACCCCAGTGCTTTTAATTTCAAATTATTTGCCTTTTTAAATCTAAGGTAAGCCACCTTTGTTATGACCATTATTTGTCTTTGAACAAAGTAAGACTTCCAAATGATTATTTGTACATTGCCATTTCCTCCGCTGTTTTTCTGTATATCTTTTCATATTGCTTTTTTTAACAGTTGAGGATAGAAACTTGTGAAGAATCACGAAAATCTTCAGTTGCATTCTGAATGATTCTTAATGCTTTCAAACACCACCAATCTTTAACTGTGTATCAAAACATGCACCATATGAATACTTTCTTTGCTTCTGTCCCTGATCCCACTTCTTGCGGTTAATTGAACACCTATATTGCTATTGAAGAAAATGTAGAGTCTAAGTGGACACCTAGCACATAACTTCAGTTTTTATAGTTGTGTCTGCCCATGCACACTGACTTGGAGGAGAAAATGGTCCAAAGCTAGAATTCTGTTAAATATGTATTGTTAGTATTGCAGGATAATATTTCAAATCATTAATTGCTGCACTATTTCAAGTCCACCTTGTATAGTTGCCCAGTTCTTCCCATGTGGCGAGAAAAACTCAATGTAGGAATAATTCACAGCTGAGGACAAAGCCGACTTATTCTTTGATTCTAAGTTTGAGGTGATTGTGAGATAGAAGAGACCAGAAATGGATTTGAGGAACTGAAAGAACATGTTTATATTTCTGCCTGCTAATCCCCAAACTTAATAAATGACATCCAAGCTAGAGACTAGGAGAGACTTAGAGAGAGGACAAAGGAAATTAGAATCAGTATAGTGACTTCACACCCAAGTGTATGTCTCCACCCTCTCAAATCTTCCTTACATCTCAAGATCCCAGAGAGGAATGTCCCAGGTGAAATTTGGAACAACTGCAAGCCTCCAGAGAAATCCCTTGGTCTATGTTGTCTCAGCAAAATGGCGGAATGGTATAGATGGAAAAGAGTGGGACAGAGACACTACCCTGTCCTCAAAAAACACACCACTTTTCTCATGGATCCTGAGATCCAGTTACTCCTGGAGCCCCAGCATGGGGACACAGAAGTTAGCTGTGAGTGAGAGCTGATAAACCACATGCCAGGAGGTCACCTTACAGGGTTGAGAAGGTCTTCACCAAAAGAATGCTGTTTGTGCTTTCAGCCAGGGACAAGATAGATTGCAGAACTGAACCCAGAGGGCTGGCAGCACCAGAGAGCAAAGAGGGAGCTGGTGGTCAAGAGCTCTGAGCTCTGCCTGAGGAAGCACTGAACACCTTAAACCAAGAGGACAGACAAGTTACACCCCCAGGGGACACCAGCAGAGACATGATCTCAGAGAGGTGACATATAGCCTACCAGTGCCGTAACGCTCCCACCTGGACTCAGATAGTATCCCAGAGAGAAGGATGGAGGAAGACAGAACATTTAGTTCACTAAGGTTTAACCTGGTAAGTGATTTGATTGCAAGTTGGAATTGATCGAGTGAAAGATCACTGCTGGACCAAGAAAATCCAGGAACTACTTGTTTTAAGTTGCCTCTCCTTATACAGACTGGCGAAACAGATTTAATTGTTATACAAATAAAGTGAACATGTTTGCACCCTGTTAATTTGTACCTGTGTGGCTCAGCCTGCTTTTGTGTTGAGATGGCAGGGGTTGAGGGGATGAGGGTGAAGGGGGCAGAGGAGTGTATTGAAGTTTCTATCCCATATGGGGTAGTTTGGTGATATGATGGAGAGTAGACAATCTGAAACAGGCAACCAGTTTTCTGTTTGGGAACAAATTATTTGATTCTACTGAATCTGATTTTTCTCATCTGCAGGAAATAGGAAATGTTCATCTTCATAAGGTTGTTGTGAGGTTATGAGATGAAATATACTACACTTTTGGCACATAGTGTCTGGAATATAATCACGGTATTGTATTCTTGACCTCCAGTGTGCCCCTTCGTCCCCACCCCTCCCTCACTCACTCCTACCCCTCACCATGAAAGAAGGCTCCATATAGGCAGAGCTTCTGCTTTATTCACATTCGTATCCACAGTGTGTGGCACAAAGTAGGTGCCCAAAAAAATAGCTGTTGAATGAATAAATTGGGAAGGAGCTCTGGAGAGATAGCTGGGAGTATTAAAGTGGGTTCTACTCATAGGGTAAGTCCCAAATGAAAGGAAAAAACTTAGACTTCAGTGAGGTAAATGGAAGAACAGATGGTTGTGAATGAGTCTCAGGAGAGCAGGTTTTGATCACAGGGACGGAAACAGAAAACAATCATAGTCATAGGCACACATATGTTGACAATAGAAAGGGAATACATAGCCATGGTCCACACTGGCGAAAAAATCCTGAGCTATAGAATCATACCTTTATAGACCACTGTTGTTTTTTCCAAAAGTATGTGTATGTTTATGGGTAAGTGCGTGTGTGTGTGTTTCTACTGTGTGTTTCTGAGTGTCTATAAAATACTTGGATTAGATTTTTCATTCTGACCTGCTTGTTTTGGATCTCTATATCTATCTACTTATCTATCCATCTATCATACGCAAAATGAGTTTTTCTGTATGAAAAATGTAAACAATAGAATTTAACTGCATCACAAGGTCAGTACTAATGCTTTAAGAATTTTTTTTTCTTTACTTCTAATGCTTTAAGTAGCTTTAAAAGCTTGTAAAGATGAAGAAAATTTTTAAAGATTTTCATTTGACATTTCAAGACCACTGTAGGTTTTTAGACTATAATTAGCCCTTAGACCTGGCTCATTTATAAAATGGGTAACAGAATTGACCTTGGAATAAGAGCAAAATCGTAAAGGATGATAGGATTAGGACATAGTAAACCTTCTTTCTTTTCCTTTTGTAAAAATTTAAAAAAAAATCCTTTAAAATCTGTAGTTTTCATTATTTTATCATAACTGCTAGGAATGATGGGTAATAGTTTTCTGAAGGAATAAAATTTTATATTTCTAATATTTAAAGAGATTTAATATCCTTGACAAAGTAAGTGATGCTCTTTAATTCTGTTTTTCTTGAAAATCCTCCTCATTTGATTTCCATATTCTTTGCCACATTAAGGAATGCCCTCTGTACAAAGTGGTCTGCCCTAATGTTATGGCATTCTCATCAAGCTATAAGTAAATGGTCTTTTATTTATGAGAAAAGGAAAAAGTTCTTATGTTTTTTTGAAAATAGCTATTTGAGTATGTCATCATTGAATAATGTAGAACAAACGTTTCATGCTTCCCATAAAGATCTTTCTCTAAGACCAGTAGCAGAAAAGAGTTGTTTAGGAGAAGCTAATAGAATCCAGCTGAGTGGGAAGGAGTTGTTCTAGTGATTCTTGAACTTTAGCATTGTAAGAATCACCTGAAGAATTTGTTAAACTGCAAATCTCTGGGCCTTGTACCCAGAGCTTTTGATTTAATGGATAGTGTAGTTGATTGAATGGTGGCCTCCAAAAAGATATATTCACATTCTATCCCATAGAATCTATGAATATTACCTTATTTAGTCACCCTGGATTATGAGAGTGGGCCCTAAATCTAATGATAAGTGTCTTTATAAGAGAGAGCACAGAAGAGGAAAAGACACACATGGGAGACAGCCATGTGAAGGCAGAGATTGGAGTTTTGTAGCCACAAGCCAAGGAACACCTGGAGCCACTAGAAGCTGGAAGAGGCAAAGAATGATTCTTCCCTAGAACTTGGAAGGACGTGTAGTCCTGCTGATGCGTCAGTTTCCAACTTCTGGCCCCTAGAACTGTAAGAGAATACATTTTTGTTGCTTTATTGTAAATTGTTAGAGCAGCCCTAGGATACTAATACAGGTGCAGATCAAGACCCTGCATTTCCTACAGGCTGGTGCTCTGGTAAGTGGACTATGATTTGAATAGCACGGATTTAGTAGATGCTGCAAGTGTAGATGAAAAAGGAATCCAATCCAGGTATTCCATGAAATAGTTGTATGCAATACATTTATTTATTTATTATTTATTTATTTATTTATTTTCATTAAAAAGTTAAAAAAAATTTTTGGCTGCCTTGGGTCTTTGTTGCTGCACACAGGCTTTCTCTAGTTGTGGCGAGCAGGGGCTACTCTTTGTTGCGGTGCATGGGTTTCTCACTGCGGTGGCTTCTCTTGTTGCGGAGCACGGGCTCTCGGCGCGTGGGCTTCAGTATTTGCAGCATGTGGGCTCAGTAGTTGCAGCGTGTGGGCTCTAGAGCACAGACTCAGTAGTTGTGGCACATGGGCTCTAGAGTGCAGGCTCAGTAGTTGTGGCACATGGACTTAGATGCTCCGCGGCATGTGGGATCTTCCCGGACCAGGGCTCGAACCTATGTCCCCTGCATTGGCAGGTGGATTCTTAACCACCGCGCCACCAGGGAAGTCCAGAATGCAATAAATTTAGATCATCAAACTGTTTAGGATAGCTGAAGATGAGCAAGAATGAAACTAAGAAGTTAGCTTGAATTACTTTCTCTCCTTTTTGATAGTTCCTGCTGCCGTAAGTGTTCTATGCTCACAGGAGCCGGTTAACTCCTGGGTATCCTCTGGCCTCAGTTTAAACTTCATTTCCTGGATGGAAGCTTCCAGATTAGGTTAGCCTTTGTTGTAACACTCCAATAGCTCTCTGTACTTCTTTGTGGCATTCATTACCATAGTAATGATTGTCTAATATCTGACTTTGTGGAACATTGTAAATGTTAAAAGGACAGAAGCCACAAGATTCTTATGCATGGCTGTACCCAGTTCTTAACGCAGAGTCTGATACACAGTAGGTATTCAAAAAACTTATCAGTGAATGGAAGTGGAGCCCTGCCCTAACTAAGGTAGAATTAGTTTCAGAGATCACTACTCTGAGTAGAATGTTTGCTGTTTCCCTATTGACTGCAGATTTTTACTAAGCAGATTTAATAGATAAAATCAGATGTTAGAAGTCGACCAACAAATGATTATTAAGTACTTCTTTCTGTGCAGAATGATTTACTGAATTAGACTCTGAATCAAAAGATATGTTTTATTAATATATTCAAGAACTGTCCACTCCAATGATTGGTGTGATTGTGTTTTCACCTCTGAGGCAAGTTGATATTCTGTCAATTTCTGTTATACATATGCAGAAAAAGATGACACTTTCTGGGAAGTATTCATTTTAATAACCACAAAATACTTATGTTTTTAATAGGCTTTTAAAGACGGGCTTTGAAACTGCAGCTTCTTTTTTTATAATCAATAATATGAAATTAACTTCGTGAGTGGACCATTACTTTTCATTTCTGAGAAAATGACCAATCTGTTACTATGACTACCTAACACTGGTAAGAATTTAATTGTTAAATCCCAGGCTATCACACAGATTGGTATTCAGTTTTGGTCAGGTCACTAGCTCCAGTTCTAGCTATGCAAGGTGACCCAGGAAATTTCAGCAGAAATTATTATCTAACAGTAGCTCATTCTTCCTTTGTGGAATATCTTTTTTCTTAACGTTTCAAAGTTTACTTTTTTTCAGCTTTATTGAGGTATAATTGACGAATGAAATTGGCATATATTTAAAGTATACAACGTGATGAATTGATATATGTATACAATGTGAAAGGATGCTTCAGTGGGATATCTTAAAAGGTTTTTACCAACCAGATAATATTTTTATATATTAGCTACTAGCTGAAGTATATTCTGCCAGTAAGTGTAGTTTTGAATTAAAAACTTTGAGTCCAAGTTTTATTTATCTGAATCAAAAAGACCATATTCTTCTCATAAGACCACATATAAAAATAAAATAACTGATGTAGACAGTTCCACTTCAGGCTAGGTTGTGAAGGTGCCATATTGTGGTTTATAAGAAGTGTAAATTTGGTCTTAGCCCATGGTTTCTGGCTCACATATCCCCAAACTCTTGGAATTTTCTGAGTGATAAGAGCAATAGGAGCATCTTTTGTCATAACGTTAGGTCTCTTGTCCTCAGTTTCTGAAATCACTTCAGAGCCACAAAGGTGAAATGGGGTCTTGTTAATCTAACAAGCCCCTTTCCACCAAAACTGTGTTTATGTTAATGAGGTGACTTTTGGACCAACACCTGAGGATGGGGGCTGGTTGCCAGGGCAGCCAACCATGGGATTAGAGGGCTGGAACTTTCAGTTGTCCCCCTGCCTCACCTCCTGGGAGGGGACAGAGGCTGGCGATGGGGTTCAATTACCAGTGACCAATGATGTAATCAATCATACCTATGTAATGAGGCCCCCATAAAAATTTTAAAGGATGGGTTTGGAGAATTTCCAGGGTGTCAAACACATGGAGTTGCGGGGAGATCGGTGCACTGGAAGAGGGTATAGAAACTCCATGCCCTTTGCCCATACCTTGCTCTATGAAACCCTTCCATTTGGCTATTCCTGAGTTATATCATTTTATAATAGACTGGTAATCCATTAAGTAAAATGTTTTTCTGAGGTCTGTGAGCCACTCTAGCAAATTAACTGAACCCATGGAGGGGTCATTGGAACTTCCAATCAATAGCCAGTTAGGCAGAAGCCCAGGGAACAAACTTGGCTTGCGATTGGCATCTGAGATTCTGGACAGTCATGTGGGACTAAGCCCTTAACCTGTGGAATTTGATGCTACCTCTGGGACACGGTGTCACAACTGAGTTGAATTGTAGGACATCAGCTGGTGTTGGAGAAATTTTTGGATGTGTGAATTAAAAACCCACACACACTGAGATTGGGTGCTCAGAACCTTTAGGAAGGGCATGGGAAACTTTTTCTTGTATTACCTTTCCTTGTAGTATTTTTTGTAATACTACAAAAAAATCTGGACAACATAAAACTCATACTTGTCTATGGGACTTTTGAAGTGTGTTGGATGTAAGGAAGCCTTTACATACTGATTACCAGTGCTCTAAATCCTTCATGTTTGTTCTTTTTCAAAATTACTTTGGCTATTCTATGTCTTTTGCATTTTCACATAATTTTAAAGTCAGCTTGTCAATTTTTATTAAAAGAAATCCTGCTAGAATTTTAAGTGGAATTGCATTGAATCTATAGGCAAATTTTGGGAGATTTGATATCTTTTTTTTTAAATTTTTTATTTTTATTTATTTATTATTTTTTTTAAACATCTTTATTGGAGTATAATTGCTTTACAATGGTGTGTTAGTTTCTGCTTTATAACAAAGTGAATCAGTTATACATACACATATGTTCCCTTATCTCTTCCCTCTTGTGTCTCCCTCCCTCCCACCCTCCCTATCCCACCCCTCTAGGTGGTCACAAAGCACCGAGCTGATCTCCCTGTGCCATGCGGCTGCTTCCCACTAGCTATCTATTTTACATTTGGTAGTGTATATATGTCCATGGCCACTCTCTCACCCTGTCACATCTCACCCCTCCCCCTCCCCATATCCTCAAGTCCATTCTCTAGTAGGTCTGTGTCTTTACTCCCGTCTTGCCACTAGGTTCTTCATGACCTTTTTTTTTTTTTCCTTAGATTCGATATATATGTGTTAGCATACTGTATTTATTTTTCTCTTTCTGACTTACTTCACTCTGTATGACAGACTCTAACTCCATTCACCTCACTACAAATACCTCCATTTCATTTCTTTTTATGGCTGAGTAATATTCCATTGTATATATGTGCCACATCTTCTTTATCTATTCATCTGATGGTGGACACTTAGGTTGCTTCCATGTCCTGGCTATTGTAAATAGAGCTGCAGTGAACATTTTGGTACATGACTCTTTTTGAATTATGGTTTTCTCAGGGTATATGCCCAGTAGTGGGATTGCTGGGTCGTATGGTAGTTCTATTTGTAGTTTTTTAAGGAACCTCCATACTGTTCTCCATAGTGGCTGTATCAATTTACATTCCCACCAACAGTGCAAGAGTGTTTCCTTTTCTCCACACCCTCTCCAGCATTTATTGTTTCTAGATTTTTTGATGATGGCCATTCTGACTGGTGTGAGGTGATATCTCATTGTAGTTTTGATTTGCCTTAACAATATTGTTTTCCAAACCATGAACACGGTATATCTCTTCATTTCTTTAGTTCTTCTTTAATTTCTCTCAGCAGTATTTTGTAGTTTTCCATTTATTGATCTTGCAGATATTTTGTTACATGTATTCCTAAGTACCTTATAGGTTTTTTTCCTATTGTAAATGGCTTTGGATACTTAAATTTCAATTTCCAGTTTAATTGCTTGCTAAGATAAATACAATTACTTTTTATATATTGACCTTGTATCCTGTGACCTTACTAAATTAACAAATACTCCTACTAGCTTTTGTTGTAGATTCCTAAGAATCTTCTATGCACACAATCATGTCATCTGTGAGTAAAGACAGTTTTACACTTTCTTTTCTAGTATGCGTGCCTTTTACTTTTCTTCTTGCTTTGTTGCACTGGCTGGGTCCTCTAGTACAATGATGAGTAGGAGCGGTGAAAAAGACTTGTCTTCTTTCCACTTTTAAGAGAAATGTATTTAATCTTTCACCATTACATATGGTATTAGCAGTAATTTGAAAATGGTCTATTTTAGTAATGAAGTCATCTTGCTATTTAATAACTGTAAAGTAGCAAATTGTATAAGCTCCAAGATCCATTTAGTCTACTACACAATTTTTTCTATAGTCAATAATGTTTGTACACATGTCAAATGTACTGATTCCTTTTTCTTTTCTTAGCAGAAGTCTAATATTGGATGAATTGTCATGAATCTGAAATCATCTGTTTGTTCAGGTGAAATAGCAATTTCTTGACTGAATACATATGACTAGGGATATGAGATTCACTTTTGTTGTATCACTGAACTTCTTATTTATCACTTGAATGATACTCAGATTAAAGAGTTAGAATCCTGATATCTATCAATCTGTGTCTCTTACATCTTCATACAAGAGGGCACTTACTTTCTAGGAGTTTATCTGTTGCCCTCAGGAGAAAAACCAACAACTCTTTGGAATACCACTGGGAATCAGTTCTCTGAAGAGCCAGGTCTGAATCGTCTTTATTTACTTGCATTTCTCATTGAACTTGTGTGCATTTTGAATAACCTATATCATAAATAAGTTCCTGTTACTTGAGGCAGTATGATCATTTTTCTGTTCATGCCACCTGAAAGAACCTAATTAATACATCTAAAATTAGAGTCAAGAATGCATTATTAATTTCAGACTCCTTCCTCTGCTTGACCTGGAAAATAGCACATTTTACATTCTCCTGCCCTCCTTCCTCTGCCCCAATCATCCCTGCAATACCCTGAACAGCCAATGTTAATTTAACATGAGTCTATAGACCTCTCTTGCTAGGGGGAGAACTGAAATATATTAATAAATTAAAATATCTGTTTTAGTGGGGGAGCAGCTCATGTTTAGAGAAAAACTATGTAAACATGATGCCATTTGCCTAGGCTCTAGATGGATGGCCAGACAACTTTGGGAAATGCATGGTTAGTGTGGAGAATTTTATAATGACAAACATATACATACAGATCAGGAAATAGCTGAATGTCCTTTGGTCTTATAAAACCAAGGTTGTTATTTGGCAAGTGGTAAAATAAGGGAAATAAGTATTCTGCAAATAAAGAAACCAGGGCATTTTTCAGGTAGGCTTAACTGGCTGGACGTCAGGAGGAAAAAGGTCTTGCTGTGGCAAGTTGTTGTCTTTGGGTGTTTTCAGGAAAAGTTTAGCCCCAGCAAGCACTGCTGGAGAAGAGGAACTGTGGTTGAAGCAACCTGTCCTCATCCTTTCTCTGCCCTTTCTTAGAGGACTGACCATCCCAACATGAAAGGCATCTTTCTCCATCTCTCTGCTTCTTGTGTTGCACAATGATATCACAGTCTCTGAGTAGATGCAGAAAGAGAAAGCGTAATGATATCAGGGGTGGGATGGGGAACAAAACTGATTCTTGTGATCAGAACAAAATTTCCACTCTTTTTTTTCAAAAATTGAGATATAATTGACATATAGCATTGTATTAGTTTCAGATATACAACATAATGATTTGATATATGTATATATTGCAGTATGAATTAGTTAACATCCATCACCACACACGGTTATGTTTTTTTTTTGAGTGTGATGAGAACTTTTAAGATTTACTCTCTTAGCAACTTTTAATTATATAGTAAAATGTTAATAACCATAGTCACCGTGCTGTATATTACATCCCCAGGACTTACTTATCTCACAACTGGAAGTGTGTGTCTTTTCACCACCTTCACCTACTTTGCCCACTCCCTACCTTGTGCTTTTGGCAACCACTAATCTGTTCTCTGTATCTATGAATTTCATCTTTCTTTCTTTTTCTTTCTTTCTTCCTTTCTTTCTTTCTTTCTTCCTTCCTTCCCTCCTTCCTTCCTTCCTTCCTTTCTTCCTTCCTTCCTTCTTTCTTTCTCTTTCTTTCTCTTTCTTTCTTTCTTTCTTTCTTTCTTTCTTTTCTTTCTTTCATTCCATGTAAAAGTGAGATCATATGATATTTGTCTTTTTATGTCCATTTTTATTTTACTTAGCATAACGTCCTCAAGGTCCATCCAAGTTGTTGAAAATGGGAGTTCCTTCTTTTCTATGGCTGAATAATATTCATATATATTCCACATTTTCTTTATCCATTCATTCGTTGATGGACACTTGTTTCCATGTCTTGGCTATTGTAAATAATGCTGCAGTGCACATAGGGATACAGATATCTTTTCATTTCCCTCAGATAAATATCCAGAAGTGGAATTGCTGGATCAAAATTTTCACTCTTTCTGATGATGGCACAATGCAATGCTTGGTTCCAGGAATTATGGAAGAGGGGGCCTATACAAACACTGCTAATGTGAACTCAAACGTCATCTGTCAGCTGGTGTGGATTCCAAAATATTTAGTATTTCAGTCCTTGATCCGGAAAGACTGAGACCTTTCTCAAATTTTTAGGGCCTGGAAGAGTATTGCCAGGTTGTGCTGGTGAATGTTTAAACACCTGGTCTCTGAACAAAGAAAAAACTTCAATTTATAGTGTTCACCAATTTCTGTGATGTAGATACTCCCACCATGGCTGATTTCAAGCTACCAATGTGATGTTACTGAACTTGAGGTTGGGTAGAGATGCATGGTAGAATAACATTAAGCAGCATTTCCACCACAGAGACACAATAGATATAATCTTTTTAAAAAAAAATTATTTTATTGAAGTATAGTTGATTTACAGTGTTGTGTTAATTCTGCTGTACAGCAAAGTGATTCAGTTATACATATATGCATTCTTTTTCATATTCTTTTCTATTACGGTTTATCACAGGGTATTGAATATAGTTCCCTGTGCTATACCGTAGGACCTTGTTTATCCATTCTATATACAATATTGATAGTTTGCATCTGCTAATCCCAAACTCCCAATCCATCCCTCCCCTACCCCCCTGCCCTTGGCAACCACAAGTCTGTTCTCTGTGTCTGTGAGTCTGTTTCTCTTTCGTAGGTAAGTTCATTTATGTCGTATTTTAGATTCCACATATAAGTGATATCATATGATATTTGTCTTTCTCTTTCTGACTTACTTCACTTAGTATGATAATTTCTGTCCATCCATGTTGCTGCAAATGACATTATTTCATTCTTTTTTTATGGCTGAGTAGTAGTTCATTTATATATGTACCATGTCATCTTTATCCATTCATCTGTTGATGGACATTTAGGTTGTTTCTATGCCTTGGCTATTGTAAATAGTGCTGCAATGAACATTGGGGTGCATGTATCTTTTCAAATTATAGTTTTGCCCAGATATATGCCCAGGAGTGGGATTGCTGGATCACATGGCAATTCTAGTTTTAGTTTTTTGAGGAACCTCCATACTGTTTTCCATAGTGGCTGCACCTATTTACATTCCCACCAACAGTGTAGGAGAGTTTCCTTTTCTCCACACCCTCTCCAGCATTTGTTATTTGTAGACTTTTGGATGATTGGCCATTCTGACCAGTGTGAGGTGGTTCCTCGTTTTAGTTTTGATTTGCATTTCTCTAATAATTAGCAGTGTTAAGCATCTTTTCATGTGCCTGTTGGCCATCTGTATGTCTTCTTTGGAGAAATGTCTATTTAGGTCTTCTGTCCATTTTTTAATTGGGTGGTTTGTTTTTTTTGTTATTGAGTTATATGAGCTGTTTGTATATTTTGGAAATGAAGCCCTTGTTGGTTGCATTATTTGCAAATATTTTCTCCCATTCTGTAGGTTATCTTTTCATTTTTTAAATTGTTTCCTTTGCTGTACAAAAGCTTGTAAGTTTAATTAGGTCCCATTTGTATTTTTTTCCTTCTATTTCTATTGCCTTGGGAGACTGACCTAAGAAAACATTGGTATGATTTATGTCAGAAAATGTTTTGCCTATGTTCTCTTCCAGGAGTTTTATGGTGTCATGTCTTATATTTAAATCTTTAAGCCATTTTGAAAACAGATATAATCTTAAGGGCATAGAGAACAGAAAACTGTAAAATTAGAAAGTTATGTGTTTTGAGTATTGATTGCCTTTGCTTTTAGTATTGGAAATGTAGAGGTAAATGTCTTATTATTTGCAAATAATCTGATTATGTAGAACATTTAAGAGGTTTTGGGGCCATTTTCCCTCACTTGTAGCTTTTTCACTTGTCCCTTTTACCTTCAGCTTCTCTGGATCACAAGGGTTTTTATGCATTGTCAGGGCTTCACATTTCGAGGTTTTGCTCAACTATTTGGTTCTGACTCACTTGGTGACATTAATGCCTGAGATATTTTTAAAGACCCACATTCTGGTAGTGAAATTATAGCTCATTTACCAAACAAGATTTTGTGCCCAAATATCATTCTGAGCAGATTGAATGTCACTTCTTCTTATTCTTTTCCGGAATCCTAAATTATGTTTTTCTGTTGATTTATTCTGCTGATTCAATTTGCTTACTAAAGAATCTTTAAAATGTTTCAAGCTTTCAATTTTCAATATATGGCAAATATAAATTTGGACATATTCAACTGTCTGCCCATTACATAAAGAAAGCAGTATAAGGCTTCCCTGGTGGCGCAGTGGTTGAGAATCTGCCTGCCAATGCAGGAGACACGGGTTCGAGCCCTGGTCTGGGAAGATCCCACATGCCGCGGAGCAACTAGGCCCGTGAGCCACAACTACTGAGCCTGCGCGTCTGGAGCCTGTGCTCCGCAACAAGAGAGGCCGCGATAGTGAGAGGCCCGCGCACCGCGATGAAGAGTGGCTCCCGCTTGCCGCAACTAGAGAAAGCCCTTGCACAGAAACGAAGACCCAACACAGCCAAAAAAAAAATATATATATATATATAAATAAATTAATTTAAAAAAAAAGAAAGCAGTATATAATTAGCTCTAAACAACATAACTTTGATTTTACAATCATTTGAATTATTGTAGAATGATTTCAGTGTAATATTCTATACATCCTATTTACAATTTCTTATTTTACAAATGACATGAGAAGCAATATAAAAAACACATTCTGTTTAATAATTCATGGTAATGATTTATCAGATAATGAGAGAAAATAAAGGACAAAAGGATCTTTTTTCTAGAAAAATTGATTCTCATATTCTCTGTTTTGTTTAGAAATAATACAAAACTGAATTTTTTAATGACCTCTATGGTTTTCCAAACCACTGCTTGTTCAGTGCCATTCATTTATTCATTTATTTACCAAATAGTACCTACTGTGTATCTGCTCTGATCTCCTGCAGAGAAAGCTGACCCAGGTGAGGGTAAGATACTAGGCTGGATAGTTAGAATGAAGTTCCCCACAGAGATGGAACTTGCCAGCCAAGGGAGATCAGTTGCATTGACTTTCCCTGGCTGGCAAACTGGAACCTTGAAAATAAGGATGAGGGCATCTGGGTGTTTGTCCCTAGGGAATTTGTCTCTGTGTTCTCCTCTGAAGTCTCCATCCACACGTTGGAGTCCCTCCCAGCATGGCGGCAAGTGGTTTCCTTAAGGGCCCACCCACTTCCTCTGCTGGCTGCCAGGCTGATAACTGGGGTTCAATCCCAGCACAACCCAGCTGGGGGTGCACTGGGTCTGTTAAGCAGGTAAGAAATCACACTCTGAAGGATCAGTGAGAATTAGCTAGCATGTACCATCAGGGCCCAGGGAAGTCCCCCTTAGGAGTGATGAGGTTGGAGCCAATTCATAAAACACTTGAATATGAAACTCTTTAGGGACTGAATTTTTTCCTCTGCCATTTATGAAGAGAGTATTTAAAAATAAAACCAAGAGAGTAATATGAACACATTTGTTCTCTGAAGTGAGCACTTTGACTATTGTATGTGAGGTGGGTAAGAGAGGGGCAAGACTGGAGAGAGGGAATCTCCGTGTCAAACAGTACTGGGACCAGACCTAAAAAACCTAGCTGCTGGCTTCAGGAAATACTTGCTCCTGGAAGAGAAGATGGTGAACTAACTGAAACAGTTTGCTCACCAAGACTCACTTAAAAATCTTCTCTTCACTCTGCCCACCGATAAAAAGCTGTTATGTTGTGAGCTGAGAGTCATGATGCTGAGGGTTGAGAACGGAATTGGAAGTGAGGACGCAGAGTCCCAGCGCTGGGTGGTGGCAACGTCAAAGGGAAGGCAGTCTGGGAGTTAAGACACCATCTTTCTGCTCCAGAGGACCGGCCCACCATGCTTGTTTCCCACTACTACTCCACGGCCATGACTGTTGACAGCACTCTCCTGAAAAGTCTTCTCTGCTTCCTGGTGTGAATTGCAAGGCACAGGCTTTGCTTGAAAGATTCCTATCACAATTCCGAGTTTTCCTTCTTAATTTACCCGAAACAATATTTTATTAAGACAATTAAACCTAAAAAAAAACAGCCAAGCAAGCAAGTACTTGTTTTCTTGCAAGTTTTAATTAGAAAGAAATGCCAAACACATTTGGGTATGTTCCTTCTCAATCCTTCACACTTCTTTAACAATTTTGTACTTGGACTACTTAAATAATGTTTCTTTTTAATTCAGCCTGAATTCTATCAAAAATCAGATTTGCGTATTTTCAGTACCTGGCGGTAGTAACCTGTTGTCTCAGCCAGAGGAAATATGTTTTACTGGCTTAGGATGAAGAAATGAATTAAATTTCAATCTTTAGCAAGTTCAGTAAATTAGAAAAGCCTGTGCAGTTCCCACTACACCCTTTATCTGAGTTTTTCTGCATTATTTCTCTCAATCAAGAAGAGAAAGAAGGGGGGGAAAAAAAACAGCTTGTGAAGATCACCATATTAAGAGTATAAAAATTCTGTGGCTAGTTTCCTTAAGTAAAAAAAGTAATTTTCCCTTATATTCTTAAAGAAAATTTTTGTGGCTTTGTCCCCATCCCCATTAGCAGTGTCTAATAGCACTTTCCTAAGGGTAGGTTAGAAAGGAACTGAGGGATCCCTGGAAAGAAACTAATAGAGCACAGACAAGAAGTCTACCACTTCCCTAGAGTTCCACTTACACACCTATAAAATAGTCAAATAGAAATATTAGAAACTGATAGTGGAAAGTATGAAAGCATGGCCCAATTTGCCAGGAAGTTTGTCAGTTGCAGGACAGATGAGACTGAAGTGAAGGGTGGACTAATGTGAATCAAGGCTCTCCACTTGGGTCCTGGGAGGTCGAGGAATATAGTTCTCAGCAGAACTTCCTCTCCTTCCCTTATTTAGGAGGATTTGTGGTGTGGTGGCAGGCGGTGACAAGGTGAGGGCCTGTTCCCCTGGGACATGCCACACTTAGTGGAGCTGGGAATGATTTTGTTCCTGGCTTACCCTAAACACAGACATCTGTCCCAGACAAAGAGTTTCATCTGGCTCCTGATGAGGACAAACATGCCAAACAAGGAATTGGCATTGCTGCAGCTAATTCCTGGCTGCTCAATAAACACAGAAGCTCAGCGCCAGCCTGAGGACTGTTCTTCCTGCTGTGACTGCCTCTGGCTTTAGCTCTGGCTTAGTGACCCAGGCGGTTCCGTTTTTATACTCTGAATGGAAAATTACATTAAATCCCAACCTTTCACTTCCCTTTTTGTCTGGGTCTGAAAGATCTGGACAAAGATCCAAATAATCTTTGACAGAATCCATCTGACTTCCCAGAACTGAACAAGTACAGATACCTCTTTAAGGGTGAGCAAACAGGAAGAATCCATCAGACATATGAAAAGATACTGCTCTTTAAAAAGAGTGGGCTGTGCTGTAGGACCAGGGCAAATGTCTTCTTATGACCTGCAGTTACTGTTCAAAATAGAGGGGAAAAGTTCAAGTTTTAAATTTGTGATCTTAACATGGTAGAGAAGAGGTTGTTGAGTCTACAAAAATAAACAAGGTGGTCATGAAGAACAATCTGGGGTCAGAAAAAAGAGCATAGAAGAAAAACAATTGATGGTAATATTTAAAGCCTAAATGAAGATCAGATTTGCAGGATTTATTCCGAGGAATAAAGAGAAGACAACAATGTGGAAAAAATTTAAAAGATAAGTAATGAAGGACTGAGCCAGGAGATCTAATATGCATGTAATAGACATCTCAGAAAAAGAGAACAGAGTAGGTGTAAGAAATGAAATAATCAGGAAATAGATTTTAAAACTTTTCTGGAGCTGAACAAATATTAAACATTAATTGTTTTCAGATTAAGAGGTCAACAAGTTCTGGTAAAAGTAAATAAGATCAACACCTAGACATATCCTGGCAAATACTTTGACTTTCAAAGATTAAAAAAAATGTATACATAATCAGGTGTTTAAAAAAGTTATCCACCAGGAAGGAGAAGCACCAGGGTTTCTCTACTATCAAAAGCCTGAAGATAAAGGAGTAATTGTTACAGACTTGTGAGGAAGAAAGATTGTGACACAAAAATTTTACTACAAAGGCATTGAGAGAGGAATTTAAAAATAAGGTGTTACATTTTAAGAAGATGGAAAGGTCACATGTGCATAAATACTGTTAGCAAGTTCTAATAAACATCTAGAGAACAGTTACTTTGCTTCTATTCATCTTGTAGAGCACAGAACAGATGGAAATCTTTTCCATTTATTTAAACAAGTTTATCATGAGTCTAATGTCAAAATCTGGTGGATATAACAGAAGAAATGACAGAATAACTTCATATAAATGCAGATTTTAAAATGTGAGGAAAAAATAAGTAAATTGATTCAGTAGCATAATATGAAAATAATATATTATTATTATCTCAAAATATTTGTGTTTATATCCTTAGAAATAGCCATTTCACTTTTGGAATTTTATCCTAAGGAAAAAATCAGAAAATCACAAAGGAATTATTTATGAGGACATTCACTGCAGCACACTTAAAACTGCAAAAAAATAAAAAATAAAATAAACAAATTAAATCTCTAATAAACATTTAAAAATGTTTTTTAAAATTTTATTTATTTGTTTTTTAACATCTTTATTGGAGTATAATTACTTTACAGTGTTGTGTTAGTTTCTGCTGTATAACAAAGTAAATCAGCTATATGCATATATATATCCCCATATCCCCTCCCTCTTGCGTCTCCCTCCCACCCTCCTTATCCCACCCCTCTAGGTGGTCGCAAAGCACCGAGCTAATCTCCCTGTGCCATGCAGCTGCTTCCCACTAGCTATCTATTTTACATTTGGTAGTGTATATATGTCAGTGCTACTCTCTCACTTCGTCCCAGCTTACCCTTCCCCCTCCCCACGTCCTCAAGTCCATTCTCTATGTTTGTGTCTTTATTCCTGTCCTGCCACTAGGTTCATCAGAACCTTTTTTTTTTTTAGATTCCATATATATGTATTAGCATACGGTATTTGTTTTTCTCTTTCTGACTTAGTTCACTCTGTATGACAGACTCTAGGTCCATCCACCTCACTACAAATAACTCAGTTTCGTTTCTTTTTATGGCTGAGTAATATTCCATTTTATGTATGTGCCACATCTTCTTTATCCATTCATCTATCGATGGACACTTTGGTTGCTTCCATGTCCTGGCTACTGTAAATAGTGCTGCATAAAATGTTTTTGAAGAATATTTGATAAAGTGAGAAAACGCAATCTAGATTTGGGTAGGAAGGCAAGTTGACAGTGCTCTGTATTGCTGATACTAATAACAATATCTAACTTCTGTTGAGTGCTTGCTATATGCCAAACATCATGCTCAGTATTTTACATGGAACATCTGCCTATCCTTCAGTGGGGGTAAGTTCTAGGCTTATGCCCATTTCACAAAGGAGGAAGCTGAAGTCTAGAAATTTGAGGTTAGAGGTCTGTCTCTTTTTGAGACTCTACTTAACCACTATACTATAAACTTCCATTAATTTCTTTAAACACATCTGTAGGATACAGAGAAAGACTGATAAAACATCCTTTAAAATGTTACTAATGGCAGGAACAGTTGGTAATTTTTATTCTTTCTTTTTTATACTTTTATTATTTCTCTCAATTAATATGGATTGGTATTATTTCAGAGGGAAAGCTGCAACAATTTTTAAAGCCCCCAAATTAACTGAGCTCAAGGTCTAAACCACCTCTTCCCCTTCCCCAGCACCCACCATTTACACAAGCTCTTACACCTACTTTATTTACATTTTCCTCAGTGAGAAATCATGTCCATAATGGTGGTCTTGACATAATATAGGATAATAAATCATTAAGGAACTATTACACATAAACATAAACCCTACACTGGCTATACCATGTACTGGAGTGCTTGAATGAGTGGAGCCAGAGTGCTGGGTTCAAAACCTCACTTGAACTTATCATTTATTTCACCTTGGGAAACCAACTAATCTGAGGAAATTAACAATTTTCTCAGTAAAATGAAGAGAAAAATGGTAGCTTCCTCCTTTTTGCAGTAGAGATTAAATAACTTAATATTGGGTTGGCCAAAACGTTTGTTCGGGTTTTTCTGTAACATTTTATGGAAAAACCCAAACGAATGTTTTGGCCAGCCCAATATATGTAAAGCATAGTGACTGGCCCATGGTAAGTACTACGCAGTGTTAACTATTATTTTTATTAGTATACTTATGAAATCTTGAAAGTACATAATATTATTTTAGAAAGGTTTTCAACAAACTGAATTCTTTCAGGTATATTTCTGGTTACCTTGTTAACAGAGCTAACCATTGTCTGAACATTCTATTCAATGGCATTTTCACGATGGTATTGTTTACCGGTCACTTTGATAATTGAAGAAGATGCAAGAAAATGCAAATTCTGATTAATAAGGAAATTAATAAAGACTGGGACTCAACAAAAGTGAGTTTGGGTTCTGTTAAACTGGGAAAGATTGACTCCAGTCTTGGGGGGTTTTCTTGGGGAGGGCAAACAGAAATTTTACCGTGAATTAATCATGCTCCACAGGTGTGAGCACAACTTTAGAAACACCAAAAGGGCCCATGTGAATGGACTACCTGATTGGCTTTGCATAGCACAAATAAATGCTTGACTTTTGCTAATGTGGTAATTTTGGAATGATAAGTGGAACCTGCCGACAATGTCATTTTGCTTGATTGCGCTGTAATTGCTTTTATGTCATTGGTCTCAAACTGTGCATAATGAGAGACTATTTTAACTCTAATAATAATACACTTTGTTTTTACATGGCTAAATAATATCCTACAGAAGCAACATCCTTATGTTATAGAATAATGGCTCAATATATCCATTCAAGGAATATCTGCCTTTTCTGACTGTTCATAGACAGGGTTGATGGACTTGGTTATTCTTATTTCACAATGTAAAACTGGGTTGAGGTATGCTTGCTGAGTATGTTGCAAACTTATGTAAATGATGCATTTAAAACATATTGTATAGAACTCAATAACAACATACTCATTCTGGTGTGCCAAAAGTATTGGATCTTCACAGCACAATTAGTGATAATAATAAAAACCTTTGTGACATTTAAGATGCTAAACCATACTTGAAATTCAAGGCAACAAAAACAAGTAAACAATAGAATAAAGGCTATTTTGAGTGGCTTTTGACTCAACACGTGAAAGTTTTACAGGGCTTGTTTATCCTAGAGATGTGACACATACAAGAAATTTAGTGCCCATTATTCCAAAGTGTGGCTCTTTGCGCCAAAACAAATTATAGGGATTACCAAGTAAATACTCCCCCTAATCATCCTATCACCCCTTCCCCCCAACCCTAATTAGAGTCTAGGGATGCCTAATGTTTTACACTGATGGGGCATTCCTCAATTTCTCTGTATCAAGTTACTCAGCTCTAAAATAATATTCACCTCAACTTTTGTAACATTTACTATGTGCCAGACACTATTTGGATGCTTTACATTCATTAACTCATTTAATCCTCCTAAGAACCCTACAAAATAGGTAAATTATTGTCCTCATTTTAAATATGAGGAAACTGAGGCAGAAAGTGGGTACATGACTTGCTGAGGTCAAAGGGCTAATAAGTAGCAGAGCCAGGGAGTCTGGCTCTCTAAAGATGGGGCTAAGGATACTTGCATCACAGAATTGTTCAGAGAATTAAATAAGATATCCTATCAAAAGCTCCTAGGACCCCATAGGGTTTGTTCTAATGCTACCCATATTTCTGCTCTATGATTTTTCTGTACTTCTTGTGCAGTGTAGGGCCTGATCATTTATTTCCTTTTAGTTCTCTTGCCCTGTGACCCACCACTGACCATGGGGGACTTTGATGTAAAGCACCAATTCTTGGGAGCCATTTCTCTCCAGACATGGTACCCAGATATGTTTCTTCAGGTATCAGACGTTGTAGTAGTCATCATAGTAATTACAAGGACAACACAATAATAATAATGGTAAGCAGCAGTGCCAAGAGATGTTTGCCTCCCTGCTAAACCACTCCAAATAAACATGCATTATGAATACTCTTACTACCCAAGCACAGCTTAAGATCCCATCCCACCAAACTCCCTTCTTTTCCAATTAAATTGCCCCCTCTAAGCCTTATGATAATATAGAAATGCTTTTAATATAGGGATTCCAATTACTGATATTGGTGTTGCTACTGCTGCTGCTAATGCTAACGGCACTTGACATTTTTTTGGAGGAGTTGCCAGGCATTCTTCCAAGTATTTTACATCTATTTCTTCATTTCACCCTTACAGTAGTCCTATGAGGCAGGTACTGTTATTTCCTGCTTATTACCCTCTTCTCTGTCTTCCCACCTCCTCTGGAATCACAGAGCTCTAAGCTGCAGAGTCAGAGCTCAGGCAAGGGCCTGCCAGACTCCAGGCATAGCTCTCAGGCACAGTTTCCCCCACAGCCGTATCAAGTGTCCTTGGCACAGTGCCCGTGGGCATCTCCGGGGGGTGAGTATTCTCTGCTCCGTGACCAAAGCAGGTGTGAGGGCGGCTGCAGGAGTGGTTGGTGGACAAACAGTGCTGTAACTCCCAGTCTTGCTTCTGGTTGGAATTAGATAGTACAGCATACAAATCCTGACTCAGCGCCTGGGGCTCCAGAACTTCTCTTGTTTATGGCAAGGCACTCTCAATAGAGGCTTTTATTTTACAAGCTGTATTTATAATAATTTTTGCTCAGTGGCAAAGAAAGCTGAATTTCACATTTGGATAACTGACAATCTGTGACAACTGTTTTTTTCATTGCTGGTCTAAGAAAAGTTGAAACAAATGTGACTTGGCTTTGTTTTTCCTTCCTGAGAGTTTGGCTACCAGGGAGGAAAGGTAGCCAAAGTTAGCCATCTGAAGTAAAGGGCCAGGTTAAATGACCTTGTAGAGTCCTTTCTGGCCTATGACTCCAGGGATTAGTGACAACTTTTTTGAAGAATTTGCTAAATCACGAGAGAAAGTAATACTCCTTTTCTATGTGTGCTGCTGTTCCCTGCCTTGGCCCTTATCATCACTGTTCTTACACTCCTACTTTTTTAAGCAACAAGTCAGGTAGGCAGCACCAGTGATCTATTTTCATTTAAATGTCAGTGTGTACTGTGTCCTCTGCCCATCACACCTGAGCCTTCCTTAGGCGACACTTCTGTGGACCCTCTCCTTGGCCTTCTGCAGCAACACCTCTCAAACTGGTGTTTGGGTCCTCAAGTTCTATACGGTTCTTTAAACTTGGTATTTTTATTTTTATGAAAACGTAAAACCTTTTTTAAACCAGATAAAAGTGAAAACCTCTTTTTTGCAAAGGTAATTCATGATTAAGAGACATTTTCATAAGACTTGAGGTTCATAAATCAGTGTTCCTCAAATCTGAATTCCTACAACTCTTGCAGTCCACAGACATATTCTCAGAGGACAGATGGAGCTTGGCATATTTGCATTTCTTGCCTGAGAACTGCTCTGAGGTCTACCCTTTGCAGAGGAGCCTCCCATTGCACCAACAACCTGCCCTGCTGGGTGGTGTCTCTGCTCATTCCATCCCTTTCCTTGTATCCCCTTTTGTTTGCAACCCCCCCCTTCTCCACTTATGTCAATCAGTCACCTTCTGAGTCCTTTTTTATTCCCTGTGTCCTTGTCTTCTTTCTTTCTTTCTTTCTTTCTTTCTTTCTTTCTTTCTTTCTTTCTTTCTTCCTTCCTTCCTTCCTTCCTTCCTTCCTTCCTTCCTTCCTTCCTTCCTTTCCTTCTTTCTTTCATTCTTTCCTTTTTTTAAAAATATTTATTAATTTATTTGGCTGCGCCGGGTCTTAGTTGCAGCATGCTGGTTCTTTAGTTGTGGCATGCGGGATCTGGTTCCCTGACCAGGGATTGAACCCGGGCCCCCTGCTTTGGGAGCACAGAGTCTTAACTGCTGGACCACCAGGGAAGTCTCTCCATGTCACTTTCTGAGCCTACCTTTCTCTACTGTTTGACATTTGCCCTCTGCCCCTGGCAATTCCATTTCTGTTTCTGGCTTTAAGCTTATTACCTGGCAGGAAATGGAAGAGCAGAGAAAGTCAGACTGAGCTAACGAGCTGTCTGAGTAATACAACATATTTAAAGAAATACGATTTTCTTTGATAACACTGTACTGAAGAGGGAGGGAATAGAGCTCTATAAGTTAGTGAATCTTAACAAGAAAAAAGAAGGATTTAAAATGAACAGATCTTTGCTCAAAGATGAAAATTATTGCTGAAGACCTTCTTTCTACAGGGGGCCAGCACTTCTACAGCTATACTATTTATTTGCATAGTAAATTCTTTTAAAAACATTTAAATATGTGGGTTATCTTATCATAAGCTTCTGCTTCTAAGATTTCTAAGGTTTTAACTCTTCAAAGTTTATTTCATTTCCTACACATCTTCCAGTAAGATAGAGCTTCCAAGTCTGCTCTAAGAATCTTTAGGTCTGCACCCCACCACCTCCAGCAAACTCACAGCAAGTACCACACATTGATCCCCTCTGAGAGGTATAGAGCAAGGAAGGCCCTGGGTCTTGTCTTTATTTGTATCATATAGTTGAGTGTTATTATTTCCTAGCTTGTATAATATTTAGTTGTTTCCTCTTTGTAAGCCATGAATATGTATGTGTTCTGAACCAGAAATTATTTTGAATCTTTGGTAGGTTGTAGGTGTTTAATGAGTAGTTTTTGCCTTGAAATCTCCCCAAGGCTAGATCACAAACCTTAGAGATCATAAGATATAAAAAGATGATGGCATCCCAAGCCTTCCTATTAAACATGATAGAATGAGCACATTAGTTCTTCTCAACTCCCTCCCCTATTAAAATGAGTGAAAGGGTAAATAAAGGTGAAAAACCACAAAGACATTGGGAATGGAAGAAAAGATGGCAGCAGATGAGAGATAAAAACAAAATTTTGGAATATGGAAAGCAAATAGATAAATGTAAAAACAAGTTAGCCTGCCAGAGAGAGCTGAAACTTACATGCCTGTAGAGGAGAAATCAGTGAGGAGAAAGTAATTTTTGCATCACAGGACCCTAGAAAGGTTCAGGAATTGGAGACATTGGATATTCCTGAAGGTGAGATTACGGGGCAGAACCCCAAACAGAAAACTAGTTGAAAGCCTTTAGAAGAGTCAGCTAGATTTCCAGGTTCCTTCTTCCAGACCACTCAGCTAATCAACAAGCACGCTCAGCCAATTCAGCCCATAGCAGAAGACTGGATGTTCACTCTCTTAGAGGTATTGAGCCATATGAGGTCAGGTCTCAGGGATACCAGGCACAGATGGGTACAGTGGTGTGGCACTGTGTTAAAAATAGAGTGAGGGGATTAAATGAAAATCCATAAGCTGAAGGATGAGATCCATCCCCAATCTCTTCTTCTTGGCTCTGAGAATGCTGAGCCTCGGAGCCGTAGGAGAGGTAGGAGATTAGAGCAGTTCCATTTGGGGAAACTTGCCAGCTTAAAAACAAAACAAAAAATACCTACAGATACTGATATTTGAGAGTTCCTCCTAAGAAAAGCTAGGACCCACCTCAGTCAACAATATTGAAACCTTCCTGTTGACAGGTCTGGCTCATTCATATAAAGTTTACAACTGGGATTTTAATTCTCACTATTAATCATAATGGACAGCGTAGGAACATCTAACATTTGAAGATACCCTCTAACATGAAATACAAAGCCAAAACTAACACACCAGGAAAAAAGGCAGTGTAAATGTAGGAGGAACTATCCAAAACCTACAACTGATGATCACTCTAGAAAGATTAAAGATAATGATTCATGAAATAATAACAAGATGCTATTTTTTTTTAAAAAAGAAGAATAAGTATTGTCAGAGAATAAGAAAAAAACTCTTGAAACTTAAAAAATATGGACAAAGATTTAAACTTCAAGAGGGGGATTAGAAGATAAAGATGACATTTATAGAAAGACCAAAGGATAAAAAAGACAGAAAATACAAAATAGTCAAGAGGAGATAAGAAAATTAAAGGATCTGTTCAGGAGGTAGATGTTCAATTAATAGAATTTCAGAACCAGAGAACAGAGAATAAGAAATGGATCCATTGACCAAGATGAATTTCTTGGAACTGAAAAACATATTTCCAGATTGAAAGGGCCCACTAAGTATATGAAGATACTTTTCAGTTAGAAGAGAGATGTTAAATTCTCCCAGATATATAAAACAGATTGCATATAAAAGATTAAGATAGATATCACATTTCTTAAAAGAAACTCTGGAGGCTTGAAATTGATGAATAATTTCTTCAAATTTTATACCCAGACAAACTGTTATTTAAGCATAAGGAGAGAAAAAAAAAAAAAGCCATGTTCATACCTCCAGGGTCTACAGATTTTTATCTCTTATGCACCATTTTTCAGGCAAATACTGGAGGATAGTTGCCTTACCAAAATGAGGGAGAGAAGTAGAGGAAATTTTCCTTGATAATACACCTGGGAATCCAGGGATAGCAGTGGCACACCTGGTCTAGAGAGCAACTGGCCCAGGCTGGAAAAGGACATTACAGGTAGAATACCTTCAGGAAAATTGGACTCGTAGATTATTGGACAGCTTTGGTCATATGGAAAATTGAATTGGGAGACATTTTATGGAGCTATTTGAAGACAGTGAAAGCACTTGGAGATTTAAACCAAATGGGAAAAAAAAAGGTAATTAATTCCAGGAAAGAAGTGAATTAGGAAGGAAATATTATCATATACTCTTGACTCCTTGGTAAACAATATTTATTTAATCATAAAAATGGAAAAATTGAATATGGGTTTAACTAAAACTAAAACAATACTGAGAGGGTGGGGGAGAAAAAATGTGTGTATATGACAATTGATATGAGTTAATTCCTTGACTTCTGTAGGTAGGCAACAAGTTCTATTTAAGAGAAACAGACAACAATGACATGATCAGTATTTTGTTTTTAAATTATTAATATGAAGGTAAATACCAGTGGAATTGGCTATGGTAATTGAAAGTTGTTGCCTTTTGGAAACAGTAAATAGTAGTGACGGGGATTGGGTAGGGGACTACTTGTTTTCCATTATGAGTTTGGTTCCATTTGATTTTTATTTGATATTTTTAAAATTTATGTATTTATTTTTGGCTGCACTGGGTATTCATTGCTGCACACTGGCTTTCTCTAGTTGTGGCGAGCGGGGGCTGCTTTTCATTGCGGTGCGCGGGCTTCTCATTGTGGTGGCTTCTCTTGTTGCGGAGCATGGGCTCTAGGCGCACAGGCTTCAGTAGTTGTGGTACACAGGCTCAGTAGTTGTGGTTCGTGGGCTGTAGAGCTTAGACTCTGTAGTTGTTGTGCACGGGCTTAGTTGCTCCATGACATGTGGGATCTTCCCGGACCAGGGCTCAAACCCATGTCCCCTGCATTGGCAGGCATGTTCTTAACCACTGCACTACCAGGGAAGTCCCCCATTTGATTTTTTAAATTATATACATATTTAATTGACAAAAGTAAACAACTAAAAAGAAAAAAGTCTATAATAACCCTCAAATATATAATTGAAAATAAAAAAACACTACTCTGAAAATTAAGAGACAACATTTACATGAATGCTGAAATTACAATAGCTTCACAAGTGTGTGTGCATGTGTGTGTAGCACAGGCTGGGTTTCCCGTGTTGGGCGACAACTGTCCCTGGTCATCTCCCATTTCTGCATATCTTCTATCAGTTTTTGTTCTGAACTATCTATTCCAGGATGTTTAAACAACCCGATTAAAAAATGGGCAGAAGAACTGAATAGACACTTTTCCAAAGAAAAAATGCAGATGGCCAACAGGCACATGAAAATATGCTCAACATCACTAATCATCAGGGAAATGAAAGTCAAAACCACAGTGAGATATCATCTCACACCTTTCAGAATGGCTATCATCAAAAAGAATGCAAATTTAAATGTTGGCAAAGATGTGGAGAAAGGGGAACACTTGTACACTGTTGGTGGGAATGTAAATTGGTTCAGCCACTGTGGAAAACAGTATGGAGGTTTCTCAAAAAAGTGAATATAGAACTACCATATGACCCAGTGTTTTCACTCCTGGATATATATCCAAAAAAACCAAAAATACTAATTTGAAAAGATACATGCACACCAATGTTCATAGCAGCATTATTTACAATTGCCAAGATATTGAAGCAAACTAAGTGTTCATCAACAGCTGAATGGATAAAGAAGATGTGGTATTTATGTACAATGGAACAGTACATATCCAAAGATTGTATAAAAATTAAAAAAAAATTTTTAAAGGATGTTTATGTGGCAAACAGACTTAGAAGCTAGAGAGACTACCTGCCTCCAGGACAGAAGGCATATTTGTTTCCTAACCAGTAGAATAAATATAATGTCTCCCTCCAGGTCAAAGGGTAAGCAGATTTGCTAGTTGCCCCATTTAAAAGATAGGGTTTTCCTAAGCACAGGGTTCTTTGGCTGTGACGCAAACCTACTCTGTGTTCTGTATCACCCCGTGGGATTTGGGGAGCAAGGAAAATCAATTTAAGTATGAAGTTCATGCTGCCTACTGTGCCATGAGTAACAACATTCTTTGTCCTTGACCTAGGAGTCTCATGTGTTCTGCCAGAATCTATGAGCCTGTGGCAGATTAACTTGTTAGCTTGCAGGTAGAGTAAAAGTCTCAGACCCTTCAGTTTTTGATGTAGAGAAGCAGACTGGGAGGAGATTTGCATGCACAAAGTCAATGGGAGATGCTTTTGAGAGCAATACCATTGTGGGAACACAGGAAAGTGGGCTGGGCTGAGGGAAAAGTTAAGCTGTTGAACTGAAGTGTGGCCACAAGCTTCAGTCAATTCCACGGGCAGTTCTGAAGCCTGGATGACCTTTCAGTGTTATCCCCAGTTGGAGAAAGAGGCTTGGGCCTGGAAGCTGTTTGCATGGACAAGTCTTTATATTTGGGCTGCTCCAAGGAAGGGGGCTTGGCCTTGGGTAAGTCAGCACTAGTTAACTGAGGGCAAGTCCAGGAGATGGACTCGGCTGAGAGTTCTCAGCTGCCATAACTCCCATGAGCTAATGGGATAGATACAGGCAGGAAAGCTTGGAGTTTCCTTTGCTTCATCCCTCTCCTTTCTAAGGAAGTTTCCAGACATCAGACTCTGCCTCTTTTTACCAAGGGATGTCTCTTGTGTACATTTCCACTCCCTTCCCCATCTCCAACTTCACACAGATTCCTAAGTGACACAGTGCCTTCCCCTCTGAGCCACCAGAGAAGGCTAGAGACCTCTTCAGCTTCTCTTTTCCTGACCCTGCCTGGGGCGGCTCCCTCAATGTACATTTGAGTAGAAAGATTCTTCCAGAACTTGAGTTTTGACTGAGCTAATTTTTTCTCATCTTCAGCCTTCCATCCAGACTGCTAAAATTTCTCTGTTGCTTGTGAAGATCCTGAAGCCATTCTGGCTTTAAGCAGATATTTGCCAAACACCTTCTCTGGTCTAGGGGTTGTGCCAGACACTTAGGATCTAATAGATGGAGGTGCTCTTCTTGTTTGCTCAGTAACCGTTCAACTCAGAGCTCAATTCAATCAGACATTTACAGAGTTCCTACTTTGTGCCTGGGTCTCTTTCAGACTCTGGGGTAGTATAAGTTAGAATGCTCGTAGCTGCAAGAAACAAAGACCCGACTCAGGGTAGCTTCTAAAAAATAAGAGGCCTGAGGAACGAAGTCAAGATGGCAGTGTGGGAAGACGCCGAGTTAGTGTCTCCCCACAACTAGGGTGCCTGCTGGCCGCTGGTGGGGGTACCCTGATGCCCAAGGAGACAGGAGGAACCCCCAAGTGAACCAGTAAGACGTGGGGGGACTGAGGGGGAAGGAGAAGTGGAGGCCAGACAGGATCGGTGCCTCTGAGCCCAGGGAGATCAGGAGAGGCAGGTGGGAGGGAATTTCCGGGAGGAACGGGAGAGGAGTGGAGGACATTTGCCGCACCCACTCAGGCCCAGGGAGCCTGCTGAGCTCCTAGGCCTGTCCCCTGCCCTCCAAAGCCCCCTCCAGGCCACATGGGTCCTTGGGGGCATAGGGGGGTGGCCATGGAGATCAGGAGAGGCAGGGTGGGAGGAGCCATCCGGGAAGAGCTGGAGAGGAGCAGAGGCTTCCTGGGAACTCGAGCTTGAGTGCCCAGGAACCCGGCTGGGCTCCCAGGTGAGGTCCCCTGCCCTCTGAGACCAGGGGTGGTGGGCACGCCTGGGCCCCTTCTGTTGCTTGAGCCTAAGCCCCACCCCCCACAGCCCCCAGGGCCTTTTCCAGCCCTGTGGGTCCTGAGCATAGGCCACACCCCCCACCCAAACCTCCCCCTTGCTTAGGCCCCACCCTCCACAGGCAAGGACTTTCCTCCTTCTTTTTTTCTTTCTTTTTCTTTTCCCTCCTCCTCTTTTTTACTATTGTGGTACTGATGTACCTTCTGGTTGTTGATTCATCTATATTTTTATTTCTATGTTCTTTCTAACATATCTGTTAGTTTCCTAGTCTAATTTTATTTTTTACTTTGTCATTGTTCTCTCTCTCTTTTTTTTGCCACCCCATGTGGCTTGCGGGATCTTGGTTCATGAGCTAGGGGTCGGGCTTAAGCTCCTGTGGTGGGAACTCCATGTTGGAACCACTGGACTAACAGAAAACCTCAGACCCCAGGGAATATTCATCAGAGTGAATATATTCATCAGAGTCTCACAGAAGTCCTCAACTCAGCACCAAGACCCAGCTCTACCCAACAGCCTACAAACTCCAGTGCTAGAAGCCTCAGGCCAAACAACCAGTAAGACAGGAAAACAATCCCACTCATAAAAAAAAAAAAAAAATGAGATGGCAAAAATATGTCACAGATGAAGGAGCAAGGTAAAAACCTACAAGATCAAATAAATGAAGAGGAAATAGGCAACCTACCTGAAAAAGAATTCAGAGTAATAATAGTAAAGGTGATCCAGAATCTTGGAAATAGAATGGAGGCACGGATTGAGAAAACAAAAGAAATGTTTCACAAAGATCTAGAAGAAATAAAGAACAAACAGAGATGAACAACACAATAACTGAAATGAAAGATACACTAGAAGGAATCAATAACAGAATAAGTGAGGCAGAAGAATGAATAAGTGAGCTGGAAGACAGAATGGTGGAAATAACTGCTGAGGAGCAGAATAAAGAAAAAAGAATGAAAAGAATTGAAGACAATCTCAGAGACCTCTGATACAACACTAAATACAGCAACATTCGAATTATAGGGGTCCCAGAAGAAGAAGAGAAAAAGAAAGGGTCTGAGAAAATATTTGAAGAGATTATAGTCAAAAACTTCCCTAAGATGGGAAAGGAAATTGTCACCCAGGTCCAGGAAGCACAAAGAGTCCCATACAGGATAAACCCTAGGAAAAACACACCAAGACACATATTAATCAAACTAACAAAAATTAAATTCAAAGAAAAAATATTAAAAGCAGCAAGGGAAAAACGAAAAATAACATACAAAGGAATCCCCATAAGGTTATCAGATGATTTTTCAGCAGAAACTCTGCAGGCCAGAAGGGAGTGGCAGGATATACCTAAAGTGATGAAAGAGAAAAACCTAAAACCAAGATTACTTTGCCCAGCAAGGATCTCATTCAGAGTCGATGGAGAAATCAAAAGCCTTTCAGACAAGCAAAAGCTAAGAGAATTCAGCACCACCAAACCAGCTTTAAAACAAATGCTAAAGAAACTTCTCTAGGTGGGAAACACAAGAGAAGAAAAAGACCCACAAAAATACACCCACAACAATTAAGAAAATGGTAATAGGAACATACATATTGATAATAACCTCGAATGTAAATGGATTAAATGCCCCAATCAAAAGACACACACTGGCTGAATGGATACAATAACAAGACCCATATATATGCTGTCTACAAGAGACCCACTTCAGACCTAGGGACACATACAGACTGAAAGTGAATGGATGGGAAAAGATATTCCATGCAAATGGAAATCAAAAGAAAGCTGGAGTAGCAATACTCATACCAGATAAAATAGACTTTAAAATAAAGACTGTTACAAGAGATAAGGAGGGACACTACATAATGATAAAGGGATCAATCCAAGAAGAAGATATAACAATTATAAATGTTTATGTACCCAACATAGGAGCACCTCAATACATAAGGCAAATGCTAACAACCATGAAAAGAGAAACTGACAGTAACACAATGATAGTAGGGGACTTTAACACCCCACTTATACCAATGGACAGATCATCCAAGCAAAAAATAAATAAGGAAACACAAGCTTTAAATGACACAATAGACCAGATAGATTTAATTGATATTTATAGGACATTGCACCTGAACGTGGCAGAATACACTTTCTTCTCAAGTGCATGCAGAACATTCTCCAGGATAGATCACATCTTGGGTCACAAATCAAGCCTCAGAAAATTTAAGAAATTTGAAATCACATCAAGCATCTTTTCTGACCACAATGCTATGAGACTGGAAATCAATTACAGGAAAAAAAACTGTAAAAAACACAAATAAATGGAGTCTAAACAGTGTGCCACGAAATAACCAAGAGATCACTGAAGAAATCAAAGAAGAAATAAAAAAATACATAGAAACAAATGACAATGAAAACACAATGACCCAAAACCTATGGGATGCAGCAAAAGCAGTTCTGAGAGGGAAGTTTATAGCAATTCAATCTCACCTCAAGAAACAAGAAAAATCTCAAATAAACAATCTAACCCTACACTTAAGACAACTAGAGAAAGAAGAACAAAGAAAACCCAAAGTCAATAGAAGGAAAGAAATCATAAAGATCAGAACAGAAATAAATGAAATAGAATCAAAGAAAACAACAGCAAAGATCAATGAAAGTAAAAGTTGGTTCTTTGAGAAGATAAATAAAATTGATAAACCCTTAGCCAGACTCATCAAGAAAAAAAGGAAGAGGACACAAATCAATAAAATTAGAAATGAAAAAGGGGAAATCACAACTGCCACAGCAGAAATACAAAAGATTATAAGAGACTACTACAAACAACTATATGCCAATAAAATGGACAACCACGAAGAAATGGACAAACTCTTAGAAAAGTACAATTTTCGAAGACTGAACCAGGAAGAATTAGAAAATATAAATAGACCTATCACAAGTAATGAAATTGAAACTGTAATTAAAAATCTTCCAACAAACAAAAGTCCAGGACCAGATGGCTTCACAGGCAAATTCTATCAAACATTTAGAGAAGAGCTAACACCAGTCCCTCTCAAACTCTTCCCAAAAATTGCAGAGGGAGAAACATTCCCAAATTCATTCTACAAAGCCACCATCACCCTGATACAAAAACCAGAAAAAGATATCACAAAAAAAGAAAATTATAGACCAATATCACTGATGAACATAGATGCAAAAATCCTGAACAAAATACTAGCAAACAGAATCCAACAGCACATTAAAAGCATCATACACCAAGATCAAGTGGGATTTATCCCAAGGATGCAAGGATTCTTCAATGTATGCAAATCAATCCATGTGATACACCACATTAACAAATTAAGGAATAAAAACCATATGATCATCTCAGTAGATGCAGAAAAAGCTTTAGACAAAATTCAACACCCATTTATGAAAACAACTCTCCAGAAAATGGGCATAGAGTGACCCTACCTCAACATAATAAAGGCCATATATGACAAACCCACAGCAAGCATACTCAATGGTGAAAAACTGAAAGCATTTCCACTAAGATCAGGAACAAGACAAGGATGTCCACTCTCGCCACTCTTATTCAACATAGTTTTGGAAGTCCTAGCCATGGCAATCAGAGAAGAAAAAGAAATAAAAGGAATACAAATTGGAAAAGAAAAAATGAAACTGTCACTGTTTGCAGATGATACTATACATACAAAATCCTAAAGATGCCACCAGAAAACTAGTAGAATTAATCAATGAATTTGGTAAGGTTGCAGGATACAAAATTAATGCACAGAAATCTCTAGCATTCCTATACACCAACAATGAAAAATCAGAAAGAGAAATTAAGGAAACACTCCCATTTACCACTGCAACAAAAAGAATAAAACACCTAGGAATAAACCTGCCTAAGGAGTTGAAAGACTTGTACTCAGAAAACTATAAAACACTGATGAAAGAAATCAAAGGTGACATAAACAGATGGAGAAATATACCATGTTCTTGTACTGGAAGAAAAAACATTGTGAAAATGACTGTACTACCCAAAGCAATCTACAGATTCAATGTAATCCATATCAAACTACCAATGGTATTCTTCACAGAATTAGAACAAAAAATTTTACAATTCGTAGGGAAACACAAAAGACCCCGAATAGCCAAAGCAATCTTGACAAAGAAAAACAGAGCTGGAAGAATCAGGCTCCTCAACTTCAAACTATACCACAAAGCTATAGTAATCAAGACAGTATGGTACTGGCACAAAAACAGAAATATAGATCAGTGGTACAGGATAGAATACCCAGAGATAAGCTCACGCACATATGGGCACCTAATTTACGACAAAGGAGGCAAGAACATACAATGGAGAAAAGACAGCCTCTTCAATAAGTGGTGCTGGGAAAACTGGACAGCTACATGTAAAAGAGTGAAATTAGAACACTGCCTAACATCATACACAAAAATGAACTCCAAATGGATTAAAGACTTAAATTAAGACCAGACACTATAAAACTCTTAGAGGAAAACATAGGAAAAACACTCTTTGACATATACCACAGCAAGATCTTTTTTGATCCATCTCCTAGAGAAATGGAAATAAAAAGAAAAATAAACAAATTGGACTTAATTAAAAGCTTCTGCACAGCAAAGGAAACCATAAACAAGACAAAAAGACAACCCTCAGAATGGGAGAAAATATTTGCTAATGAAGCAACAGACAAAGGATTAATCACCAAAATATAAAAACAGCTCATGGAGCTCAATATCAAAAAGACAAACAACCCAATCCAAAAATGGGTGCAAGACCTAAATAGACATTTCTCCAAAGTAGACATACAGATGGCCAAGAGGTGCAGGAAAAGATGCTCAACATCACTAATTATTAGAGAAATGCAAATCAGAGCTACAATGAGATATCACCTCACACTGGTCAGAATGGCCATTATCAAAAAATCTAGAAACAATAAATGCTGGAAAGGGTGTGGTGAAAAGGGAACCCTCTGGCACTGTTGGTGGGAATGTAAATTGATACAACCACTATGGAAAACAGTATGGAGGTTCCTTAAAAAACTAGGAATAGAACTACCATACGACCCAGCAATCCCACTCCTGGGCATATACCCTGAGAAACCATAATTCAGAAAGAGACATGTACCACGATGTTCACTGCAGCACTATTTACAATAGCCAGGACATGGAAGCAACCTAAGTGTCCATCGACAGATGAATGGGTAAAGAAGATGTGGCACCCATATACAATGGAATATTACTCAGCCATAAAAAGAAAAGAAATTGAGTTATTTTTAGAGATGTGGGTGGACCTAGAGTCTGTCATACAGAGTGAAGTAAGTCAGAAAGAGAAAAACAAATACCGTATGCTAACGCATATATATGGCATCTAAAAAAAAAAAAATGGTACTGATGAACCTAGTTGCAGGGCAGGAATAAAGATGTAGACATAAAGAATGGACTTGAGGACACGGGATGGGAGGGGGAAGCTGGGGCGAAGCGAGAGTAGCATCGACATGTATACACTACCAAATGTAAAATAGCTAGTGGGAAGCTGCAGCATAGCACAGGGAGATCATCTTGGTGCTTTGTGATGGCCCAGAGGGGTGGGATAGGGAGGATGGGAGGGAGGCTCAAGAGGGAGGGGATATGTATGCATATGGCTGATTTACTTTGTTGTACAACAGAAACTAACAGTATTGTGAAGCAATCATACTCCAATAAATATCTATTAAAAAAAATGTAAGAGGCCTACTAGGTTGACTAACCATCCAAGTTTGCCTGGGACTGTTCAGTTTTAGCACTAGGAGTCCTGCACCCCAGAAAATGCCCCAGAACTGGACAAACCGAGACAGTTAGTCACCCTAGGCCTACCAGGCATGGTGCTTCCTCCTTAGTGGTGGGAAGCGCAAGATGTAGTCATTTGTCCTTCACTTTAGAGGGGATATCCTGGCATGTCCGAGACCACTGGACCCCTAAAATCTTCACAGATGGGGCAGGACCCTGTATCTTCTTAGTTTATCTCCCCAGCCTCTGGAATTCAGTACTTTAAGAAGGCCTCCAATATACTTGTTGCTTCTTGCTCATCCATTCAAAGTGAGATTAATATAGAGGACAAATGTGGTGTTAGTCCAGTAACTTTGGTTATTGATCAGATCCAAACACTGGGTTTACCTGTGCCTGCAGTAAAATGTCCAGGACTCCTAATCCTTGACCAGCTGCCTTTATCCACCATCTCAGATTTCAAAGGGACTCTGCAGAGTAGAACATTCTTAAGACAAATGCTCACGCTTCAGTACTTGTGCTAGGAGATTTGTAAAATACATAGAATGTGCACTCATGTTCTAGGTTTATTTCAGGAAAAGGTTTAATATATCATCATTTTGGTACATCCAAGAACACTGATGCATAATCAATAATCTCTAACTACATTTTAAGTTAAAAAAAATTGATTCAGTACTTTAAAAATTATTTTAAATAATGATTATTTATCATCATTTTTTAATTTCTTTGTTTCCTATGACATAATTTTGATTTTTTTTTTGTATCCTTTCTGGTGAATAATCTATTTGGGGAAACTTGAGTTATAACAGATGGCATGAAATAGAAATGTTACCTCTGCAATTTAAAATCCATTTTCTTTCATTCCAGAAGTTTAGTTTTGAGATATCTGCCTTGCAATGTCAGACTATGTAAATGTCTTTGTGACTTGGGAAAGAAATGTGCCACTGACTGACATAATTGAATTGTAGAATAAATTTCCTTCTCTCTTTTCATCTTTATTAGGACTGTGTCTAGACTGTGAGATGGCAACACCCATTTTGTGTTGCAGAGATCTGTCTGGGGCCAGGAGGGACCTTTGATAAGTCACAGACCCAGAATGACTTGAGCATGCTGGTCCATTAAAGATAGCTTAGGGTCTGATAAACCCTGACCTCCATAACAAAATTTGATCACCTGTTTCTTACTGCTTGATGTGCTTTCCAGATTCTTAAACTTTGGCCTCCATTTCCATGTTAAAACTCTTTTACCTGCCTTTTATAACAGTTGGCCTCTTCTATTCTTCAGACTTGATTTTGGCCTTGCACTAAAATGCCAATCCTTACTTCATGGCTGAAGGGATCTATTTCTTTTCTGGTATTATGTATCTTCCTATATCCCCGGTTTGGGTCTTACTATGGTTTATGTTGTGTCAGTCACTACCTTATTAACTGAACTGCTTGATGGGAAGATTTATAATAGAGGCTGCTCAGGTGGAACTGTGGTGAGCTGTCTTGGGTAGATGAGATCTTACAGGGGAATGTTCTATAGACGGTGACTATTTTCAATCCACCCAGCAATGTAGTCCCTCTTCCCTCTATTCCATCCAAATAATGTTTTTATTACTCTTCAATATGTTGATTTCTAGTTGACAGCTGACATCTACTTTTATTCTGGGACATATTGTGGGCTCTTTATGTGATTTAGGTAGAGTTAGACAGTCAGATGTATAATTATTTTCTCTTGAAACAAGTTGGGAAAAAACTTGTACTTGCTTAATATGTCTGGCAAGATAATTTTTCTTAGGGAGAGGATTATATTTGGAAAAATACCTGGATAGGCACTTGGGGTAGAAAGTTAGAGGCCAAAGAGATAGGTGTCAGCTGGTGACAGAAAGTGAGGAAAGAGGGCAGACCCACATAAAGGGGGTGAGGACTTATTTGTCATTTTCATGACAGAAGAGGTGATAAAGAAAAGGATGGAAGGATAAAGCCTTGGTCTCTGAGAAGAGAAGGTACAAAAGATGAACCCTTAGAGGTAAGGTGAGAGTAAAAACTTTGGAGAGTAGGAATGGCTAACAGGTTTTCAGAATACATTCTTGTACCATCCACAATGTGAACCCTTCCTAGGAATCTCAGATATTAAACAAATTAAGAATGTTTTGGGTAAGAATATATAGGTTTTTTAAATGAAAAACCACAGATGAACTGATTTGTCTAAGATGATTGAGTATGTTGAGGTGTCAGGTGAGGAAAAGACTCCTGAGAAGTGGAGAAAACACAACAGGGATTTCCAGATCTAATTGCCTTGGAGAAGTGTTGTAGTCCTGAAGGCCAGAAACTGCATGAGATGAGGCAATTTCACCCAGATCTCAAGAGGCTGAAAACTCCAACTGATATATGTATTATAGCCTGGATATTGAATAGAGGCTTAAGCTTCTGAGTAGTAGCCTTTGGGCCAAGAAATCAGAAACACATTGACCTATGGAGACTTTCAATTGCCAATTTGTTGGTGTTGATTAAGAACCCACAAGATCATCAGGGAGGCCCCTGAGGAGTCACTTCTCTTCACTACGGGAAAAAGTTGGGCTCATTGCTCTTCTTTCTCCTGGTACTATACTCCCTGTTCATTACGAAACATGTGCTATTATGGTGATGGGAAGGGGAGAGGGCACAATGAGGATGGGTCTTGAAATGCACTGGGAAAGAGTGCAGAGGTTTAACCATCTAGGTCTGTTATTCAAACTCTAGATTTGGGATTAAGATATTGAGTTGTCTGCTCTCATGATGCAAATATGCCATCATGAGGTCTGTAAAATTTTCTAGCTTCTGTGGGTTTGACTAACTTCTAACACTGAGATATATATTTTTTAATTTATTTGTTTTATTTATTTCTTTCTGGCTGCACTGGATCTTCGTTTTGGTGCATGGGGTTCTCACTGAGGTGGCTTCTCTTGCTGTGGCTCGCGGGCTCTAGAGCACAGGCTCAGTAGTTGTGGCTCGTGAGCTCTAGAGTGCAGGCTCAGTAGTTGTGGCACATGGGCTTAGTTGCTCTGTGGCATGTGGGATCTTCCCGGACCACGGCTCGAACCCGTGTCCCCTGCATTGGCAGGGGGATTCTTAACCACTGCGCCACCAGGGAAGCCCCAACACTGAGATTTGATTCAACAAATTTGCTTCACATCTGCCATGTGAAAAGCACAGAAGAAAGACTCTGGAAGTAAATAAGACAGAGGAAGAGAGATATTCTTGCTGGAGAGCCCAGAGAAGTCACCAAGGAGAACAAGGATTTTGGACCTGTGGCAACTGGTGCAATTGACTGGATGTTAAGGGGAATTGTGGGAGTTGAAGCCACGAAGGTAGGCAGAATTATCAACTTCATCTTTAGAATTCTGTTTTGAGATTTAAATTTTTGTTTACAGCTCAGGTTTCTACTTGCATTCCTCTTTCATTCAAAGAAAAAGGTCATCAATTAGCATAGTGTTACACACACTCATGAATAAAATCTTCTGGGGCGAATGATTAAAGAGGTTTGCATAAACACACATGGATGTTGAAAGCATGAATTACACATTACAGCTCAAAACCAAATCTGTGCTCTTCACATCTGAGGGATGGATTTTGATAGTTTTTATATAGTTTGGTGTAGTTTCAGAAGGTTAGGGAGAGATGAACTTTTCTTTTTTTCTTCTAATTCAGGTGATTAAATTATTGCCTATAAAAACATGATTTCTTTTGGCTAGGGTATTTTGTTTGCTCAAAACAGGCCTTTGGAAGGTAAGTTGAGTACCAGCTCACTCTCTGGGGGCCCTTGAGATACTTCTGATGTGGATTACTTGGCATCAGGGATCCCAGAGGCTGCAGTCCTGAAAAAGAGAGGCTGTGGGTAGGCTTAAGCCAGTGAAATACCCCAGCAGCTCTGGGTGTCCTGTGACTTCTCACCCTCTTTGTGCCAATTGATTAGAACTTTGAGAGGATGGACTGTCCTCTGGCCAGAATGTTGAGAACAAAGTTGTCCTTTGCACGTGTGAGTAGGAAAATGGAGCCCAAACCCTAACAAGTGATCAATATCACTGCACAATTTAATGACTTGACTTCCTATCCCCCTCCCAAGTTTGAGCCATCACTTCTGGGACTGGATCCTGGAAGAACATGGCTCCCGTCTGTCATCCTCCCTTAGGCAGACATAGACACAGACAGAGGTGAAGTCTATGATGTGAGAACCAGTTTTAGTAAATCCATCACTTAAAGTACTATTTATGGTCTGGCTATGATGGATAACTCTTTGTTACTTGAAAAACCGTACATCTCAGTGAGAATTATCACTCTGTTAAATTCCTTTTTTTAAAAAATTGGAGTAAAATTGCTTTATAATGTTGTGTTATTCTGCTGTAAAATGAAGTGAATCAGCTGTATGTATACCTATATCTCCTCTCTCTTGGACCTCCCTCCCACCCATCCAGGTCGTCACAGAGCAATGAGCTGAGCTGCCCTGTGCTATACAGCAGGTTCCCACTAGCTATCTATTTTACACATGGTACTGTATTTATGTGAAACCTAATCACCCAATTTGTCCCACCCTCCCTTTCCCCCTCTGTGTCCACATGTCCGTTCTCTACGTCTACATCTCTATTCCTGTCCTACAAATAGGTTCATCTATACCATTTTCCTAGATTCCACTTATATGTGTTAACATATGATATTTGTTTTTCTCTTTCTGGATTACTTCGCTCTGTATGACAGACTCTAGGCCCAGCCACATCTCTACAAATAACCCAATTTCGTTCCTTTTTATGGATGAGTAATATTCCATTGTATATATGTACCGCATCTTCTTTATCCATTCATATATTGCTGGACATTTAGGTTGTTTCCATGTCCTGGATATTGTAAATAGTGCTGCAGTGAACACTGGGGTACATGACTCTTTTTGAATTATGGTTTTCTCAGGGTATATGTCCAGTAGTGGGATTGCTGGGTCATACCGTAGTTCTATTTTTAAGGAAGCTCCAAACTGTTCTCCATACTGGCTGCATCAATTTACATTCCCACCAACAGTGCAAAAGGGTACCCTTTTCTCCAAACCCTCTCCAGCATTCATTTTTTGTAGATTTTTTGATGATGGCCATTCTAACCAGTGTGAGGGGATACTTCATTGTAGTTTTGATTTGCATTTCTCTAATAATTAGTGATGTTGAGGATCTTTTCCTGTGCCTCTTGGCCATCTGTATGTCTTCTTTGGAGAAATGTCTATTTAGGTCTTCCGCCCATTTTTGGATTGGGTTGTTTGTCTTTTTGATGTTGAGCTCCATGAGCTGTTTGTATATTTTGGCAATTAATCCTTTGTCTGTTGCTTTGTTAGCAAATATTTTCTTCCATTCTGAGGGTTGTCTTTTCGTCTTGTTTATGGTTTCCTTTGCTGTGCAAAAGCTTTTAAGTTTAATTAAGTCCTATTTGTTTATTTTTGTTTTTATTTCCGATACTCTAGGAGGTGGGTCCAAAAGATCTTGCTGTGGTTTAGTCAAAGAGTGTTTTTCCAGTTTTCCTCTAAGAGTTTTATAGTGTCCAGTCTTACATTTAAGTCTTTAATCCATTTTGAGTTTATTTTTGTATATGGTGTTAGTTAGAGGTCTAATTTCACTCTTTTACATTAGCTCTCCAGTTTTCCCAGCACCACTTATTGAAGAGGCTGTCTTTTCTCCATTGTATGTTCTTGCCTCCTTTGTCATAAATTAGGTGCCCATATGTGCATGGGTTTATCTCTGGGCTTTCTATCCTGTACCATTGATCTATATTTCTGTTTTTGTGCCAGTACCATGCTGTCTTGAGTACTGTAGCTTTGTAGCATAAGTTGAAGTCGGGGAGCCTGATTCCTCCAGCTCCGTTTTTCTTTCTCAAGATTGCTTTGGCTATTCGGGGTCTTTTGTGTTTCCATGTGAATTAAAAAAATTTTTGTTCTAATTCTGTGAGGAATGTCATTGGTAGTTTGATAGGGATTGCGTTGAATCTGTAGATTGCTTTGGGTAGTATAGGTCATTTTCACAATGTTGATTCTTACAGTACAAGAACATGGTATATTTCTCCATCTGTTTATGTCATCTTTGATTTCTTTCATCAGTGTTTTATAGTTTTCTGAGTACAAGTCTTTCGCCTCCTTAGACAGGTTTATTCCTAGGTGTTTTATTCTTTTTGTTGCAGTGGTAAATGGGAGTGTTTCCTTAATTTCTCTTTCTGATTTTTTACTGTTAGTGTATAGGAATGCCAGAGATTTCTGTGCATTAATTTTGTATCCTGCAACCTTACCAAATTCATTGATTAGTTCTAGTAGTTTTCTGGTGGCATGTTTAGGATTTTCTATGTATAGTATCATGTCATCTGCAAACAGTGACAGTTTCATTTTTTCTTTTCCAATTTGTATTCCTTTTACTTCTTTTTCTTCTCTGATTGCCGTGGCTAGGACTTCCAAAACTATGTTGAATAAGAGTGGCGAGAGTGGACATCCTTGTCTTGTTCCTGATCTTAGTGGAAATGCTTTCAGTTTTTCACCATTGAGTATGCTTGCTGTGGGTTTGTCATATATGGTCTTTATTATGTTGAGGTAGGGTCACTCTATGCCCATTTTCTGGAGAGTTGTTATCATAAATGGGTGTTGAATTTTGTCAAAAGCTTTTTCTGCGTCTACTGAGATGATCGTATGTTTTTTATTCCTTAATGTGTTAATATGGTGTATCACATTGATTGATTTGCATACATTGAAGAATCCTTACATCCCTGGGATAAATCCTACTGATCATGGTGTATGATGCTTTTAATGTGTTGTTGGATTCTGTTTGCTAGTATTTTGTTCAGGATTTTTGCATCTATGTTCATCAGTGATATGGGTCTGTAATTTTCTTTTTTTGTGATATCTTTGTCTGGTTTTTGTATCAGGGTGATGGTGGCCTCGTAGAACAAATTTGGGAGTGTTCCTCCCTCTGCAATTTTTGGGAAGAGTTTGAGAAGGATAGGTGTTAGCTCTTCTCTAAATGTTTGATAGAATTTGCCTGTGAAGCCATCTGGTCCTGGACTTTTGTTTGTTGGAAGATTTTTAATTACAGTTTCAATTTCATTACTTGTGATAGGTCTGTTTATATTTTCTAATTCTTCCTGGTTCAGTCTTGGAAAACTGTACCATTCCAAGAATTTGTCCATTTCTTCGTGGTTGCCCATTGTATTGGCTTATAGTTGTTTGTAGTACTCTCTTATAATCCTTTGTATTTCTGCTGTGTCAGTTGTGATTTCCCCTTTTTCATTTCTAATTTTATTGTTTTGTGTCCTCTCCCTTTTTTTCTTGATGAGTCTGGCTAAGGGTTTATCAATTTTATTTATCTTCTCAAAGAACCAACTTTTACTTTTATTGATCTTTGCTGTTGTTTTGTTTGATTCTATTTCATTTATTTCTGTTCTGATCTTTATGATTTCTTTCCTTCTATTGACTTTGGGTTTTCTTTGTTCTTCTTTCTCTAGTTGTCTTAAGTGTAGGGTTAGATTGTTTATTTGAGATTTTTCTTGTTTCTTGAGGTGAGATTGAATTGCTATAAACTTCCCTCTCAGAACTGCTTTTGCTGCATCCCACAGGTTTTGGGTCATTGTGTTTTCATTGTCATTTGTTTCTATGTATTTTTTTATTTCTTCTTTGATTTCTTCAGTGATCTCTTGGTTATTTCGTGGCACACTGTTTAGACTCCATTTATTTGTGTTTTTTTACAGTTTTTTTCCTGTAATTAATTTCCACTCTCATAGCATTGTGGTCAGAAAAGATGCTTGATATGATTTCAAATTTCTTAAATTTTCTGAGGCTTGATTTGTGACCCAAGATGTGATCTATCCTGGAGAATGTTCTGTGTGCACTTGCGAAGAAAATGTGTTCTGCCACATTCAGGTGGAATGTCCTATAAATATCAATTAAATCTATCTGGTCTATTGTGTCATTAAAGTTTGTGTTTCCTTATTTATTTTTTGTTTGGATGATCTGTCCATTGGTGTAAGTGGAGTGTTAAAGTCCCCTACTCTTATTGTGTTACTGTCGATTTCCCCTTTTATGGTTGTTAGCATTTGCCTTATGTATTGAGGTGCTCCTATGTTGGGTGCATAAATATTTATAATTGTTCTATCTTCTTCTTGGATTGATCCCTTGATCATTATGTAGTGTCCTTCTTTGTCTCTTGTAACAGTCTTTATTTTAAAGTCTATTTTATCTGGTACGAGTATTGCTACTCCAGCTCTCTTTCAATTTCCATTTGCATGGAATATCTTTTCCCATCCATTCACTTTCAGTCTGTGTGTGTCCCTAGGTCTGAAGCGGGTGTCTTGTAGACAGCATATATATGGGTCTTGTTATTGTATCCATTCAGCCAGTCTGTGTCTTTTGGTTGGAGGATTTAATCCATTTACATTTGAGGTTATTATCGGTATGTATGTTCCTATTACCATTTTCTTAATTGTTGGGTTTGTTTTTGTGGATCTTTTTCTTCTCTTGTGTTTCCCACCTAGAGAAGTTTGTTTAACATTTGTTTGTTTGTTTTTTTAAAATTTATTTATTTATTTATTTTTTGGCTGTGTTGGGTCTTCGTTTCTGTGCGAGGGCTTCCTCTAGTTGCGGCAAACGGGGGCCACTCTTCATCGTGGTGCGCAGGCCTCTCACTATCGCGGCCTCTCTTGTTGTGGAGCACAGGCTCCAGACGCGCAGGCTCAGTAGTTGTGGTGCACGGGCTTAGTTGCTCCGCGGCATGTGGGATCTTCCCAGACCAGGGCTCGAACCCGTGTCCCCTGCATTGGCAGGCAGATTCTCAACCACGGCGCCACCAGGGAAGCCCTAACATTTGTTTTAAAGCTGGTTTGGTGGTTCTGAATTCTCTTAGCTTTTGCTTCTCTGTAAAGCTTTTGACTTCTCCATCGAATCTGAATGAGATCCTTGCTGGGTAGAGTAATCTTGGTTGTAGGTTTTTCTCTTTCATTACTTTAAGTATATCCTGCCACTTCCTTCTGGCCTGCAGAGTTTCTGCTGAAAAATCATCTGGTAACCTATGGGGATTCCTTTGTATGTTATTTTTTGTTTTTCCCTTGCTGCTTTTAATATTTTTTCTTTGAATTTAATTTTTGTTAGTTTGATTAATATGTGTCTTGGTGTGTTTTTCCTAGGGTTTATCCTGTATGGGACTCTTTGTGCTTCCTGGACTTGGGTAACTATTTCCTTTCCCATCTTAGGGAAGTTTTCGACTCTAATCTCTTCAAATATTTTCTCAGACCCTTTCTTTTTCTCTTCTTCTCTGGGACCCTTATGAATCGAATGTTGGTGCGTTTACTGTTATCCCAGAGGTCTCTGAGTTTGTATTCAATTCTTTTCATTGTTTGTTCTGCTCCTCGGCAGGTATTTCCACCATTCTGGTTTCTAGCTCACTTATTCGTTCTCCCGCCTCATTCTGTTATTGATTCCTTCTAGTGTATTTTTCATTTCAATTACTGTGTTGTTCATCTCTGTTTGTTCTTTAGTTCTTCTAGATCTTTGTTAAACATTTCTTGTATTTTCCCAATCTGTTCCTCCATTCTATTTCCGAGATTCTGGATCATCATTATTATCATTACTCTGAATTCTTTACATCTTTACTATCCTTACTGAATTCAGGTAGGTTGCCTATTTCTTCTTCATTTATTTGGTCTTGTAGGTTTTAACCTTGCTCCTTCATCTGTGTCACAATTTTTTGTCGTCTCAATTTTAAAATTTTTTGATGGGTGGGTTTGTGTTCCCGTATTACTGGTTGTTTGGCCTGACGCTTCCACCACTGGAGTTGGTAGGCTGTTCGGTAGAGCTCGGTCTTGGTGCTGAGATGAGGACCTGCGGGAGACCTCACTCTGATGAATATTCCCTGGTGTCTGAGGTTCTCTGTTAGTCCAATGGTTCAGACTTGGAGCTCCCACCGCAGGTGCTCAGGCCTGAGCCCCAGCTCATGAACCAAGATCCAGCCAGTCATGCAGGGTGGCAAAAAAAGAAAAAATGAAAAACAAGAAGCAGAACAATAACAAAGAGTAAAAAATAAAATAAGATTTGAAAACTAACAGGTATGTTAGAAAGAATAAAAAAATAAAAATATAGATGAAACAACAACCAGACGGTAAAACAGAACCACAATAGTAAAAAAGAGGAGAAAAAAAAAAAAAGCAGGAAAAGGCCTTGGCTGTTGGGTGGGGGGGGGCTTAGGCAGGGACGGGGTTTAGGTGGTGGGTGAGGCCTATGCTTAGGACCCACAGAGCTGGAAAAGGCCCTGGGGGTGGGGTGGAGCTTAGGCTCAACACAGCAGGAGGGACCCAGGGACCCAACACAGCCTCCACCCAGGCTTTGGAGGGTGGAGGACCAGATCCAGGACCCCAGCAGGCTCACTGGGCCTGAGTGGGTGAGTAGGCATGTTCCCCCCTGATCCTCTGATCCTGGAGGGCCCCTCCCCATTGGCCTCTCTTCTTCTTCCCCCTCCACCTTCTTCCTATGCCCCTAGGACCCCTGCAGCTGGATGGGGCCTCAGAGGGTGGGGGACCCGGCCTGGGGGCCCAGCAGTCTTCCCAGGGCTGAGTGGGCAGGGGAAATGCCCACCACGCCTCCCTGATCCTCTGGTCCTGGAGGGTCCCTCCGCCACCATCCGCCTCTCCTCTTCCCCCCTTCTCCCTCCCTCCCATGTCCCTAGGACCCACAAGGCTGGAAGGGGCCCCGGAAAACAGAGGACCTAGCCCGGGAGCCCAGCAGGCTTCCCAGGGCCTGATTGGGCAGTGGAAATGCTAGGCACACTCCGCCCGATCCTCCAAGCCCCTGAGGGTCCCTCCCGCTTCCCAGCCACCCCTCAGGGACTCCAGTGCTGTCCAGCCTCCACTTCTCCTCCCCCCTCAGTCCCCCCACATCCTACCTGGTCACTTGGGGGTTCCTCCTGTCTCCTTGAGTGTTGAGGTCCCCCACCAGTGTCCAGCTGGTGCCCTAGTTGTGGGGAGATGCGAACTCCACGTCCTCCCACACCGCCATCTTGACTCCTTCCCCTCTGTTAAATTCTTGAGCTGACTAGACCCTGATAGTAAATGGAGAGGACATAGAGTTCACTTTTGCAAATGAAAATCAAGTCGTATTTCTTACTGGAAAGCAAGGATGAGTGTAGATAATCCCAACACTTCAAATGATTATCAATGATAACTGGAGGTAAGCATGACCCTACTTCAAAATGTCCTTGGAGTGATGCTTTTAGCTCCAATTTAGGTTTTAGTCCTGCAATATGATATTACAACCATTAACCTTTCCAATTTAGGATTTGGCCATGAATCAAAGCAAAGTTGCCTTCTGTTTTCTCCTATGCTTCCACCCAGGAGCCACTGGTAGTGATCATAGGAGAACAAAGGCCTTTGATACATAATAACTCTCAAATGGCAAGCTTTTGGCTGCTAGTGCTCTGCTGGAGTCCTTGTCCTTATCCTCTGGGACAAATCATCTAGTAGGCAGTTTGATTAACGCATGCATTTAGAAATGCATACCCATGTTGCAAAATAAACTGGAAAAAGAAATAGTAACTCCTTTGGTTGGCTGTGGTGTTATATTGCTTTGGATAGAACTGCACATGGAAACTCAGATGATTCTTAAAACAATATAACCAGCATTTAGATCCACATACTGAGGCTGCAGATGAAATTTAAGACAGAGTAAGAAAGAGAGGCATAGTGGTCTGCAGACAGGCAATCCAGCTTGTCTCCAGTTTCCCAGCTGATGCTGTAAAGTGGTTTTCTAACTCACTCTGTGGAACTCAGAGTTCTCCACTTCAGAGCATCCTTGAAAAAAGGTGACTTTCATGCCTGCCTGCTCTATTTATTTTCTTGAAAATGCTGTGGAAGCTGTAGGGCTTTCTAACATAAAGTATTGCTACACCTTCTGTAGTGGATTGAATAGTGTCCCCCACAAATTCACATCTACCTGGCACCTCAGAATGTGGCTTGATTTGGAATTAGGGTCTTTGCAGATGTAATTAGTTAAGATAAGGTCAACTAGGTTAGAGTGGGCCCGAAATCCAATGACTGATGTTCTTATAAGAAGAGACAGCATCATATACACAGACGCACAGAGAAGAAGGCCATGCGATGCAGAGATTGGAGTGATGCAGCTATAAGTCCAGGAATGCCAAGGGTTGCTGGCATCCACCAGGAGCTAGGAAAAAGGCTTGGAACAGATTCTCCCTTAGAGCTTCCAGAAGGAAGCAATCCTGCTGACATCTTGTTTTCAGACTTCTGGCCTCTAGAACTGTGAGAGAAGAAATTTCCACTGTTTTAAGCCACCCAGTTTGTGGTAATTTGTGAAGGCAGCCCTAGGAAACTAACACACACACTATCCTTCAACCACTTTTGGGTGATAGCTACTTTGTGTCCCACACTATACTAAAAAAGATATGAAGAATACAAAAGTTGTAAAAGATGCCCCAATGGATAGCAGACAGTTTTTGTGTTTGTTTTCGGCTGATCATGAGCCTTTTTTAACCAACTCACCTGTGGTTGGAATAGGCAAATGTGTCTCTGCAAGAGATACTGGGGTCATACTTGGCTTCAGAAAGGATAGTTATGTGTGGTCCTATGTGTCAGGAGTCTGCTTTAGTTGCAGATAACCTAAAAATCACACCCAAATGAGATTTAGATGTCATTAGGTTTCTCCCCATCTCTCAGCTTTCTTACTGTTTTTCTGTTGGCCTCTCCTCCTGCAGATGGCTTCTGCATGGAAGCTTCCTTCCAGGGAGCCCCAGGGACACAGATACAAGCAAAACCAGTTTATTTTTTTCACAGGCACATCTTACAGCAGTGGGTCTTAACTGGGGTTACTTTTGCACTCCCCAAGGGATTTTTGGCAATATCTGGAAAAGTTTTTTGTTGTCCAGACTGGGGCTTGTTACTGGAATCTATCAGGAATGCTGATATACATCCTAGAACGCATAGGGCAGACAATCATCTTGACCAAAAAGTGAATAGGGCTGATGTTGAAAAATCTGCCTTAGAGCATCTCTCCTGAAAGTGCTGGTGGAGAAGTTTCAGGGGAATTCTGATTGGCCCAGTTTTGGTCATGTGCCCAAGCTTGAACCAATTGAAGTGGCCATAATAACAACTCATAGGGTCACATGGTTAACCCCATCTATGCCACATAAAAGAGGAGTAGTGCCCAAAGGGAGGAATGCTTGGGGGAAAATACATGCTCATTAAGGAGACAAGTGGAGGAGCTCTGACTCTTTTGACTGTGAAATATTACTTAAAAGAAACAAGGTGATCTTGATCATGGCCCGTCTCCAAAGCAGCACACCAGGGCTCGATTATTCCTTCAGCAAATGCTCACAGAAATTCTGGCCTGTGCCAGGCTCTGTGCCAGGTACAGTATGCAGGGGCCAAGGTGGTGAGCTTCACTGCCAGGTTGTTACACTATGGTGACACTTACTGGCTAATGGAGGAGAGGGATATAAGCAAACACACATATAAAACTGAGACAAGTGCTAAGAAGGAAAAGAGCCCTGGGAGAGAGTGTAATAGGAATGGCTTATCTTGGGTAGATGGGAAACTTGTCATCTGGCATATGTGAGAGCAAAGGTTACATAACTATGGGTTTGTGCAGAAATGTCAGCGAGGGGTTGTTGGTGAGGACCAAGGTTGGCCCTAACTGAGATAGATCCTCTTTAGACCATCATGTAGTTGGAAAGGCAGGTAGATGGTTAATTTTTGTTTCTTTAGTCTGATTCTGTGTAGCCTGGTAAGAAAAGAGATGAAGCAAAACAGCTAAATTGTTCTAATGTAATAGAGGGAGGAAAACAGAATATTAAAGGAAGACAGAATATTAAACATGCCTTGAGGAAGCCAAACCCCAGAACCACTGCCATGAGCTTCTGATGAAGTCTCTGAGCCCTGTCCCTGCACAGACAGCCTTGTCCTTGCTCCTTCTCATCTCCTGGTAGGTGCATTCCTGGGAAAGGGGGATTTAACTGTGTGATGCTCTTGGCCTTGGGCAGAGAATGCCAATGTTAGTTGGGCATGAGTCAGAAAGGGAGTATGAATTTTCTTTTATAACAGCTTTATGGAGCTTTTTGGAATATACCATGCAATTCACCCATGTAAAGTATCCAATTCAATAGCTTTTAGTATATTCACAGATTATGTGTAGCCATGACCACAGTTGATTTGAGAGAATTTTCATCACCTCGGGAAGACTACCCATTAGCACTCACTCCCCATTCTCCTCTTTCTCCAGCCCTAGGCAACCTCTAATCTACTTTCCATTATCTATGGATTTGCCTGTTCTGGACTTTTCATACAGATGGAATCATACAATATGTGGCCTTCTGGTTTGGAGTCTTTCACTTAGCCTGTTTTCAAAGTTTATTCATGTTGTAGCAGGTATCAGTACTTTATTCCTTTTTTTAAAAATAAATTTATTTATTTTATTTTTGGCTGTGTTGGGTCTTCGTTGCTGTGAGCAGGCTTTCTCTAGTTGCAGAGAGTGGGCTTCTCATTGTGGTGGCTTCTCTTGTTGCGGAGCACGGGCTCTAGGCACGTGGGCTTCAGTAGTTGTGGCACGTGGACTCAGTAGTTGTGGCTTGCAAGCTCTAGAGTGCAGGCTCAGCAGTTGTAGCGCACGGGCTTTGTTGCTCCGTGGCATATGGGATCTTCCCGGACCAGGGCTTGAACCCGTGTCCCCTGCATTGGCAGGTGGATTCTTAACCACTGTGCCATGAGGGAAGCCCACTTTATTCCTTTTTATAGTAGAATAATATTCCATTGTATGGATGTTCCACGTTTTATTTATCCATTTATCAGTTGGCAGATATTTGGGTTGCTTCCAGCAATAATTTGTATGAATTAGTTGCGTGTGCCAGATGAGCAAGGGAAAGGATGAGTCCCAATCTGCCCCTTGGTTTGGGTACCTGTGAGCTACTCATCCAACCAGTGACTTGGGGCTTGTTAGTGCATTTCAATCCCAGCAATTTCCCTTCCTCTCCTTCCATGGACCTCTGGATTTGGTTATGCCAACCACTCAGCCTTTCCACAATTCCATCAGTCCCTGTTTTGCCTGCTCCTCCAACTCTGTGGCTTTATCATTGCTGGTGGTTTTTGTTCCACCAGTCTCTGACAATCCTTCTTCAAGTGCTAGATAACCTCTCCAGCAGTACAGAAATTTTCAGTATCATCTCATATAATAAATGCCTATGAAGTTGCCACATTTTGTACTTAAAACCCCCTTTGACATTCACTGTCACTCAGTGTTAGTGGTTCCTATAGGCATCATGCTTTTTGATTGTAGGAAGGTAGATGTTACTGTTCTCACTTGCAGAGATGCTGAGACTCAGAAGCCAGAGGCAGCAACATCGGCTCCAGAATCAGGCTTGCTGACCAAGCCTCTATTCCTCTTTCCTAAGGGCCCACGCTGATTTCCACAGTGCAGTGCTAACCATGGCAAGATGTGGCCCAATTGGTCTGCTAATGACAGCCTGTCCTCATGTGTCAAGGTCCTGAATGCTCTTCCTGCTACCTTCGTAAGACATTAAGTACTGCCCTTCTCATGCGGAGGCAGCAGAGGCGTCGGTGCTCCTGCTTGCCCTTTCTCCGGTACTACAGATGCTGTTATAATGTCACTTAGTCTAAACGGGGGAGGTGAATGGATCTGCACCGTACCAGTGACTAGCTAATTGCATTTGCTGAGTGCATGGTCTTATTTCTGTTGATGCACCGTGGGAGTGTGAGGCCTAGAAAATGGTATGTTTGTGGGAGAGAGACACCAGCAAGAGGGAGACAGCGAGTGGGCTAAAGGCAGAGGAAGAGGGATTATTCTTGAAGGCATTTTGTTTTTTTACCATTACTGTTGAGTGGTAAAATTGTTTCTGTTTCCAATCTCTTTCCATTAAGACACTGTTGGGATACCAGGAGAGCATACATAACAATAAATACATGTGTTGACCTTTAGTTTTAGCCTGTTTTTCCCTCTAAGCCCAAGCTACTGTTAAGTTTGTTCTAGGATTTTCTCAATGGTTTCTTGTCCATGAATAGTTGTGAGTTGTTCTTATGAGGGAAAGCTAAGTTGGGAATGACCAATGCCACCATCCTGGTGATGTCACTCTCCTAAATATGTAAACTAATTAATTTATCTCTTATCTCTTTCATTTATCCTTCTCAACTTCCCAAAATAGCAGGTAGTAAAATTATACCTATTTCCACAGAACCCTCTTGCATTGTTGGTGGGAATATAAATGTATACAGCCACTATGGAGAACAGTATGGAGGTTCCTTAAAAAACTAAAAATAGAACTACCATACGACCCAGCAATCCCACTACTGGGCATATACCCTGAGAAAACCATAATTCAAAAAGAGACATGTACCACAATGTTCACTGCAGCACTATTTACAATAGCCAGGACATGGAACCAACCTAAATGTTCATTGACAGACGAATGGATAAAGAAGATGTGGCACATATATACAATGGAATATTACTCAACCATAAAAAGAAATAAAACTGAGTTATTTGTACTGAGGTGGATGGACTTAGTGTCTGTCATATAGAGTGAAGTAAGTCAGAAAGAGAAAAACAAATGCCGTATGCTAACACATATATATGGAATCTAAAAAAAAAAAAATGGTTCTGATGAACCTAGGGGCAGGACAGGAATAAAGACACAGATGTAGAGAATGGACTTGAGGACACAGGGTGGGGGGAAGGGTAAGCTGGGACGAAGTGAGAGAGAAGCACTGACATATATACACTACCAAATGTAAAGTAGATAGCTAGTGAGAAGCAGCTGCATAGCACAGGGAGATCAGCTTGGTGCTTTGTGACTCCCTAGAGGGGTGGGATAAGGAGGGTGAGAGGGAGACGCAAGAGGGAGGAGATATGGGGATATATGTATACATATAGCTGATTCACTTTGTTATACAGCAGAAACTAGCACAACATTGTAAAGCAATTAAAGATGTAAAAAAAAAAAAAAAAGAGCCACTAGGATTCTCCAGAATATTCTAAGCATTTGATTGAGTGTTAATAAAAATGAATAAGGATTTATATCTAGATGAATAAAATATCTAAATATGAAATAAAAAAATAAAGTCAGTACTTTCCAAATACTTACTTGATTAAAAAAACAATTATACCTATTTCCCCATCCCCCTCACAAAAGACATAAAATCACAAAGAATTATACCCCCCCCCCCCCCACCGAATACCACAGAGCCTAGATAATCCTTCCGCAGACACAAGAATTGCCCCTGTTTGATCTAAGTGTGTCCTGCCCAGGAAACTCCAGAGCTGTAGGATTATACCCTACTGTTCGTTGCTGCATCCCTGATGATGACTATCACAGAGCAGGCACTCCATAAATATTAGTGGAATGAGTGAACCAATGTACATAGAAGGCTCAACAAATATTTGATTGATTCCAACTTATCTCATGTTTAAAGTAGTTTCATTTCCTTTTTTTAAAAAAATAAATTTATTTATTTATTTTTAGCTTCTTTGGGTCTTCGTTGCTGCACATGGGCTTTCTCTAGTTGCTGCAAGCAGTGGCTACTCTTCGTTGCGGTGCGCAGTCTCCTCATTGCAGTGGCTTCTCTTGTTGCAGAACACAGGCTCTAGGTACGAGGGCTTCAGTAGTTGTGGCATACGGGCTCAGTAGTTGTGGCTCATGGGCTGTAGAGCGCAGGCTCAGTAGTTGTGGCGCACGGGCTTAGTTGCTCTGTGGCGGGTGGGATCTTCCCAGACCAGGGCTCAAACCCGTGTCCCCTGCATTGGCAGGCGGATTCTTAACCACTGCACCACCAAGGAAGTCCTCATCTCCTTTTTGAATAGAAAAAAGAACATATCCCTTGGCTATGAAAAATGTCAAAAAAAAATGATATACTTGGAGCAAGTGTGTGGGATATGATCAACTGGGACCTTGTTTTTGTTTTTAACCTCACATCACTTCTTTAGACTTTATTCAATGGAGGGCCCTGGATGAAAACTCTGCAAGGCCCCATTATTTTTCTTCCCACCCTTAAGTAACAGTCAACCAAGTAGAAGAGAAGAAACAAACTGAAACAGGGGAACGTTTTAAAGTTTTCCACAGAAAATATTTGCAGAATTCTTTCAGAATAAAGCCAAAGTAACGTACCTTAGCTTAATAGGTTTTAGACTATATTTTGAGATTACATTGCCCAAGAGGAAGATCAAGCCAGGTGGGCTGGAGTAACTCTGAATTGACCAAATTCTCTTTTTCTCATATGGCAGGAGAGTACATCTGATTTGGGATTTAGTGGAAGCCATGAAGGCAAGAATCTAAGAATGGCCCTGATCCATTTTAGGTCAATCTGAACCAGGCCCTGTTTCATTCCTGGTAAATGCAAACCAGGTTTTCTGTGAAGCAGGCTAGACCACAGGAATGGACCAGTGGGAGAGAAAGACATCAGATGCTTGGACCCAACCTAGTAATTTAGTCTGGTAGGGTTCCCCAAATGATAGTGTCTTAAGGTACAGAGTGAAAGTGGGTTTGGTCTGTGTTGAAGTCCCCATATCTAATCCAGTGAGTAGGATATAAATCAAGAGTCTCCAGAAATTGACCATACTTGAAATCAGGTAGGTAACAGTATCATGCTTCTGGATAATTCATTGCATTTGGAGGAAAAGATCCAACCTACGCTGGATGGTATAAATTAGAGCAAGATAAATCTCAGGGTCCCAGGCAAATAAGCTCATAAAAGGCTTAAGTCTAGGTGCTGGAAAGTGGGGAGATAATTAGAAAGACGTGGAAAGATTAGGGGTTAGGCAGACATGGGAGTAGTTTTGGGGTAGAGGGAGGCTGTAGTTCTGAAAGCTTGTGAGTGCCTGAGTTCACTACATGTACATTGTATGTAGATGGCAAGACTGGTTCCAGACCCCATCTTCTGATAGGAATGATCCCACTAAACTGTCTGGGGACTTCCTAGGGTCCAGGATTGCAGGTTGGATGTATTGAAAAGTAGTTGGAGGACACCAGGACTGGTGAACCATCCTTGCCTTGTGTTTCAGGAACAGAGCTCTTAGAAATACCATTGCTAACGTGAACATTTCCAAAAAAAAAAAAGCGAGAGATTCTGGATTCTTCTCAAAAAGCTAGAGTATTTGAACAGGACTTGTAAGTTACATACCACTGAAATACACAACATGGAAGAAATCTTCATACTGTTGTGATGTCATCTTTTGTTCTGATGACGTGAGTCTTGGTGGGCTCCTGGATAGCTTTAGGATGGGTGCTGGTCACCAGAAAGACTAAGCCTTCATTAGAAGCTTGGAATGTTCAGCCCTATCCCCCATCCTCTAGGGAGGGGAGAGGGGCAGAAGATTTAGTTAATAATTATTGGTCATGCCTGAGTGATGGAGCCTCCATAAAACCCCCTAAACTACAGGGTTTGGAGAGCTTTCAGGATGATGAACACATGGAGGCACTGGGAAGATGGTGTGCCTGGAGAGGGCATGGAAGCTCTGTGCCCCCTTTCCTGTACCTTGCCCTATACATCTCTTCCATCTGGCTCTTTCTAAGTTATATCTTTTGTAATAAACTAGTAATAGTAAGTAAAGTGCTTTCTGAGTTATATGACCCATTCTAGCAAATTACTGAATCAGAGGAGGGGGTCATGGGAACCTTCAATTTATAACCAGCCAGTCAGAAGTATGGGAGGCCCAGACTTGCAACTGGCATCTGAAGTGGGGGGCAGTCTTGTGGGACTGAGCTCTTAATCTGTGGTGTCTGCACTAACTCCAAGTAGTTAGTATTATGTGAATTACATTATACAACACTCAGTTGATGTCTGCATAAAATTGGAGAATTGCTTGGTTTGAAAACCCCATACGTTTGGTATCAGAAGTGTTGTAACTAGAGAAACAGGTTTTTCTTTAACCTCTCAATGAAACTATTTGCGCTTTAATCCTTGTCTCAACATCTGCTTAAGATAAAGGTTAAAATAGATTTAAAAAAAAATAACAGACTCTTTTTTAAGAAGTCCAGGACAATACCTCACTCCTCCCTACCACACAAAATTGATAATAAACAAAAATAGAGAATTCAGCCACAAGAAGTTAGCATGAGTATCTGACAGGTGTGCATAGCATTTTTGTCTGTCTGTATATAAACTCTCAAATGCTGAAGTTAGGTATAGAGCCATATCTAGAATGAAATATACCTAGAATGCTATTAAAAGAGGAACAAGAAAAGAAATAACATTAAAGGAGTATTTACCACAGAGCTGGCACCAAATAAGGCACTTTCTACATATAATAATCTCACTTAAACCTCACAACCTGAGAAGTAGATATTGCCTTATTTTTTGGCTGAAGATGTTATTACATGGTAAGACCAAAGAAGGTAGAGATTGTATCTTACTTGCCACTGTATCCAGGTCTTAGCAGACAGCCTGGCACATAGTTAAACTGGAAAAAAATATTTGTTTAATGAATGAACAAGTGACATTTTAAGTGGCTTATGCAGGTCACAGAGCCAGTTATTTGTAGAGCTGGGATTGTACCGTATCATGCTACTCAAGGAACAGTAACCTATCATTTGTCCCAAACAACCCTCCAACACTTTGATAAATGCAGTAAGCCCAAGCAAATGTCTTCTCCATGTCTCTAGAAAAAAAAAAGGCTGGGGCTTTACACACTTTTTCCTGTGTATTAAGTATTTTATAGGCAAGTGAACAGAATGATAGTGGCATATTTATTGTCATTTCAATGACGAACAATTTTCTGTGACTTTTTGATTAAGTAAATATTGCATCTTGGTGAAAAATGGATGCTCTAAGAAAAAAAAAAGCTGAGCTGGAGAAATAAGAGGAAGAACTCGATCATCACAGAGATGTCTGGTACACAACAGCCCTTGGTACCATTTTGTGTGTGAGGCACTGTAGGCTGCTCATTCCGAGTGGCTCTTCTTGACTCCTCATCTGCCACTCAGACTGTTGCAATTAATCAAAACTAAAAAGACTATCTCTTGAATGATGGAATTTGAGGTGCTCATGGTGAATGACAGGAGTGATAGATGCTCCAAGAGAAACCAGAGGTCAGAGAACAAGAGAGAAGAGGATTACCCTAGGGAGTGAATACTGCAGGAAAAGGACAAACACAATTCCCAAATCCAACAGAACTAACACAAGTTTGTAACTGGAAACCAAATGTACTTTGCTATAAACACATTCCAGTTCACAAAGTAGTGGGTGTAAGAAGTAAATGGTGAGATCTGATATTCACTGCATAATGAGCTTACATTGACTCTTTGATGTCAGGGAATATATCAAATATGCCAGCAGAATCCATGATTTCCTGATTTGGCAATTTTCTCTCTCTCATATCCAGATGGATCCCACCACCTCCAAAGCTTTGTTGAATGGAACTGTAAGTGAGAATGTAAACTTGTGAGCCCAAGGCTTATCATGGAATACCCTGTTTTGGGTTGGTTCATTCTTTTTGCTCAACATGAAATAACAGTACCAGTTACTGGTTGGATTGCATGATGACTCAGATTGTCTGAGGGCAAAGCAGATTGATGAGGGGAAAAACATACTTTCTGCAATAAGACTTGGTCTTCCAATGCTCCACCATCTGTGATTCAGATGCTCTCTGTTTCTGCTCTGTACAGTGTTTCTCTGCTTTCTGCTTCTGTTTACTTCTTTGCTTCTTCTGCTTTGTGATGGGAACCAAAACCATCCACAGAGTTGATTGTCTTCATCAGAATAATTTTACTAGTCCAGGAGACTCTCCCCAGGAAGATAAAAGTTGCAAATAACTTCATGGTTTGTTCCAGTAATTTCCTGGAAGATCCATTAATTCTTCAATAGAGCACATCAAAAACCAGTTTATTCCCAAGACTCTTTGAACCCTTCCCCTCAAAATCCTTACCTAGCCATGTGCACCAATCCTAAATTATTATGTCATAACCCTGACCTTATCCTAATTAAGCCCCTCCCACTCATGAAAAGAACCAGACTTCAAAATTTCATTCAATATCCTGATTTTGCCATTTACTCTTTGAGATGCTACCAAGACTCTGTTGAGGTAGTATTCTCTCTCAGTAGGTAAACAATACACTTGGCTTTGTCTTATCAACAGATTGTTCTGGTGATATTTTGGGGAGCCAGTATTTGACAGTGGCACCTGTGTACTGCATTCTCTGTGTCTTTCTCCTTCAACTTTCTTTACTCCATTCCAAACTCTATATTTTAAACTCCAAACTCCATAAGTGCAAGAGTTTGATAAGTTTGATTAACTTCTGTCATCCCTGTTGGACAAAACTGAAGTACCAGGCCTCTTATGGGCTGATTGTCAGTTCAGGGATTTATTGTCAGGTCCCTCTCCTGGTCCAAAACATATACTCAGATGGTGGAGATACGTGGCACAAGACATAGCCATACATGTTTAGTGAATTAGCTATAGCCACTTTCTTAAGAAAAAAAGTCTCTGGATAACATTTCTTTAGAATGGGGCTGAGGGCATAGCAGATATCCTGTGAGTAGACTCTGGTAGAGCTATAAAGGAGAAGAACATTGTCTAGGAGATGAGAACAAGGATGTGGTAATAACATCATGGTTTAAAGACTAGACCCACTTTTATCTGTTAACAGCAAAAGACACAACCACAAAGAACAGAGGGTGTCAGATGTTTGGGGCTCCCCCGGCATTTTGTTTCAGAGGCTCACATATCTATCAAGCCTTTGCCACAGATTGCTGTGAGCATTCAATAAGGTAATATGCAGGAGGTTATTCTTTAAACCTGTAATGTGTAAAATGGTATCAGGTACCATTTTACCGGTAAGAGATTTTTACATGTGCTCACAACAGTGAGGTTGCTCCCCATGGGCACTGAGGCCAGACCTCTGTTGCACCAGCCTCATCATAGATGCACTCAAGCTGTCTTTGGGCCCCAGGAAAGAATGCCTCCATCTCCTTTGTCATAATCTGTAAATGGGTATCAAGGTGGTGTTGTCTGGACCCTAGTAAGTCAGAACGTAGAGAAATTACTTTTACAGTTCCTATTCACAGCATTCCCCGATCCCCTCACAGGGCTGAGATAGCAAGTCCAGTACACTGTGTACACAGCGCACAGAACCACTCCTTCCCTCCAGCGGCAAAGGGCTTGCTCAGGAGATCAGTCTCATCATGGGCACTCCTCCAGGAGAGTTCCCTCCCGAAGGCTTCCCAAACTTCAACAAAGAGGGTGCCGGAGGGCAGCCCTTGAAGTTCAACAGATAATCCTTAGATACACCTGAGTCACCCATGGACTCAAGGGCTCAAACTCTGCTTGTATTTCAGTGACTAGCACTGGTTGTCAGTATCATGGGGGTGGAGAGGGAGAGTCCTCATTATTTGCAATATTATGTACATTTAAAAATATATATTAATTTTATGAACAGGGAAGATATTTTTTAAAACACAAAGAACGTAGACTACAAGAATAAGCCATCTGAGAAGGTTATAGTTTTTTCAAATAGGATGATTTATCATCCCCTGTGGTGGTGAAATGTGACTCTTCAGATGAACTGGATGACCTCCTAACCTTAGGTTTCTATGAACCACTTGGGTTTCTTTTATTCTTTTCTTTCTTTGACTCATGTCTAAGCCAGAGACAGTAAGACTCTTGTACAAATTATTGAATGCTGAAATTACTGAAACACTGACATCGGGGCTTCTTTGTGTTTCAGGTTGAAATGACTTCCATATAGGTCCCATTTAACTGTAATTGATAGAAAAAAGCAATACTCACTTTAATCAAAGTTGTGTGTAATTTAGGAAAAGAATTACAGGCCAGGGTAGCTTGACACAGATATAAATTATCCTCACTGAGCTTATCCAAATTTACTTCTGCTCCAAGGCTTGCAGCTGTATAATGGAAGTTTCTTTCAGAGTTATTTTAGTTCACTTCAATAAAAAAATTACCAAGTATAACAAAACATTCTTGGAAAGACAGAAGGAATTCTTGGCATTTCAGCTGACATTAAAAGAACTAATGAGCTTTGCTACTGATAATTTTTGCAATCATATTGGCTTCAAAGAATGCTAATAATTCTTAAACACATACATCTTTTCCATTTTTGTTTTTCCTTTTTAGTGTCAGAGTTTTCCTGACACTAAAAAGGAGTATAGTACTGGAATATACTGAAGAGGCTGGCTCTACTTTTCACCTGCATAATCTGGTGGCTCTGAATCCAAGTCACTTGAATAATATTGGAGACCAAATGTTCCTGATGAACATACATTGTATATAGCCAGATATTGCCAACAAATAGGGGGAAAAAGGCTGATGTGGGCCAGAGCAGTGTATATAAGCAGCATTCCTGCCAGGCTGAGTGTGCACATGGCTACAAAGGGCCAAAATCCTTTGGCAAGCAATCCTCACGGTTGAGGAATAGGGTACAACATTTTAATATATTAACCATTAAAAAAAACTCCTCTTAGTGGTTCCTTTTAATCCCTATAGCTACCCCCATCCCCACACCTGTTTACAGTAGACCAGAAGCATCAATTTCTTCTGGGAAGGCGTGTCATAGGAGAGAGAAAAAAAAGAGAAATCAATTCTCAGGTTTGAGGTTCAAAATGGACTCAAGTCAGTTTGAAGGAAAAGTTTTGATTTCAAAATCCTGATTCTTGAATATCAAGAACTAAGATCCTGAAAGAGTGCAAAAAAGTCTTGCCATTAACACAGTTAGAAGGAATGCATGTGGATGTCAGAGCTTGTTTGTTTTTTTCTTGTAGTCAATTTATTTTTTATATCATATTGGTCAATTAATTGATTTATATTACATATTAAATTCCTCCCATATTAATTCCATTTTATCACATCTGGTAATTTTATCTCTAGAGAGAAACAACTGAACTTTTTCTCATGGAAAATCTTCACAAATTGTCACTTCTAAACTTTTTTCTCTCTTTAGTGAACAGTTCCTTCAACATGTATCACACAGCCCAACTTCTGTTTGCTACATTATTTAGGTTCTTTTTCGTTGAATCATCACTATTTTCTCCACTTCCTTTGAAAATATGACAACCAGAACCGGATGCTACTGGCAAGCATGCCATTTCCATATAGCTTAGGTCCCATTTATGTAAGAATTCAGTAAAAATAAAAAAAGAGATTTTTTTCTACATTGAATGTTCCCATCTTAATGTGACTGAGGGTTATTTGAACAGCTCTAGCCCGTTGCACCTGTTTTCCTACTACGTAGGATTCTCTATTAGCATACCTGGAATACAGATTTAAAAGACAGTATTGATAGAATTAATGGAAGACATTGTTCTTCAAATTTTTAAGGGCTATTTTTTTAATAAAATTTAAAAAATTTTTTAATGAAATGGCCTGAGAAATTTATTTAAAAATCACTAAATATTAAGTATTTTAAAAGCATATTAATAACCAAGTTGTAAAAATATAGCTAATAATAAAACAAACTTTTCTATTTATAACCCCAGTTTAATAAACAAACAGGCTGTTATCCTTCATTTTGAAGCATTTTTTTATACCCATTTATCAATTAACCAAAATGATCTTCCTTTCTTCAGATGATTAAGCTATGTGAAGAAATGGTATTACTCATAAACATTGTAATTCTTTGAGTGGCTTTTCAGGATTGACATTAGAAATATTTAATTTCTTCAAAACACTGCCATTGCAGCTTTTCCAAATTGCTACTTCTTCATAGTATAATTCATTCACTCTGCTATTATAAATTTAGTTAAATCTGTTGTTATCATATTTCAATTTATTTGCTGTGCAATTTGAAGGATTTTAAATTGGCAGATTAATATTATTTACTTAGAATATTATTACTATAATTACTATTTGTAATGTAGAGCTTGTTTTTCCTGTTGGAGAGGAGCTATGTATCCTACAGATTGGGGGAGGAGTTGGAGGACAAGACAGTTTGATACCATTGAGTCTTTCTGAGAAAGGATCTTGTGCTTTGACTCCCAAGTGGAGCTGAGCCCAGGGTGGAAGACCAGAGGCATGTGCATGTTCTAAACCACATATAGATTTGGGTTTCTGACAACAGGTTGGATCTGTGCTTTGCTTTCTAAACCAAGCCAGGACATGTATCAAGCATCTAGAGAAGCCCTAGCATCCAACATGATGTGGGAGCAATAGAGTAGAAACGGATGCATGAGGCATCTAGGCAGATGGTATGAGAAAGCCCATAGAGCCCCTTTTGACTATTGTAATAATGCTGCAATGAACACAGGAGTGCAGGTATCTCTTCCACGTAATGAGTTTGTTTCCTTTGGCTATCTACCCAGATCCAAGAGTGGAATTGCTGGATCACATGGTAGCTCTATTTTTAATTTTTTGAGGAACCTTCATACTGTTTTCCATAGTGGCTTTACCAGTGTACCACCAACAGTGAACAAGGGTTCCCTTTTCTCTACATCCTCACCAACACTTGTTATTTCTTGTCTCTTTGATAATAGCCATTCTAACAGGGGTGAGATATCGCATGGTGGTTTTGATATACATTTCCCTCATGATTAGTGATGTTGAGCACCAATTAGCCATTTGCATGTCTTCTTTGGGAAAATGTCTATTGAGCTTCTTTGCCCACTTTTTAATTGGGGTACTTGGTTGTTGGTTTGTTTGTTTTGCTATTGAGTTATATAAATTCTTTATATATTTTGGATGTTAACTCCTTATTGGATATGTGGTTTGCAAATGTTTTCTCCCATTCTGTATGTTGTCTTTTAATTTTTTTGATTGTTTCTTTTGCTGTGCAAAAGGTTTTTAGTTTAATGTGGTCCCAATTTTTTTTTTTTTTTTTGGTTGCTTGTGCTTTTGGTGTTATATCCAAAAAATCATTGCCAAGACCAGTGTCAAGGAGCATTTTTCCCTGTGTTTTCTTTTAGGATTTTTACAGTTTCAGATCTTACATTTAAGTCCCAAATCCATTTTGAGTTAATTTTTTTGTAAGTGGTGTAAGATAGAGGCCTAGTTTCATTCTTTTGCATGTGGCTATCCAGTTTGTTCAACACCATTTACTGAGGAAACTATCCTTTTCCCATTGTGTGTTCTTGGTGTCCTTGTCAATGATTAGTTGACCATATATGTGTGGGTTTATTTCTGGGCTCTCAGTTCTGTTCCATTGGTCTGTGTGTCTGTTTATATGCCAGTACCATACTAGTTTTGATTACTGTAGCTTTGTAATATAGTTTGAAATTGAGGCATGTAAAGCCTCCAGATTTGTTTTTCTTCCTCAAGATTGTTGTGGCTATTAGGGGGTCTTTTGTGGTTCCATATGAATTTTAGGATTGTTTTTTCTATTTCTGTGAAAAATGCCATTGGAATTTTTAATAGAGATTGCATTGTATCTGTAGATCGCTTTGGATAGTATGGACATTTCAACAATATTAATTCTTCCAATCCATGAACATGGGATACCTTTCCATTTATTTTATCTTCCTTAATTTCTTTCATCACTGTCTTATAGTTTTCAGTGTACAGGTCTTCACCGCCTTGGCTAAAATTATTCCTAAGCATTTTATTCTTTTTGACATAACTGTAAATGGGATTGTTTTCCTAATTTCTCTTTCCAATAGTTGATTTTTTAGTGTATAAAAATGCAACTGATTTTTGTATATCAATTTTATATCCTCCAACTTTATTGAATTCATTTATTTGTTCTGAAAGTTTTTTGGTGGAGTCTTTAGAGTTTTCTATATATAATGTCATCTATAGACAGAGACAGTTTTATTTCTTCCTTCCTGATTTGGATGCCTTTTATTTCTTTTTCTTGCCTAATTTATCTGGCTAGGACTTCCAGTATTATGTTGAATATTGGGCATCCACTATCAAGGAGGCCTACTCTTGCCACTCTCATTGTCTTTTCACTTTGTTGATGGTTTCCTCTGTTGTTGAAGTACATACCATTTATACCCAATTTTTTGAGAGTTTTTATCATGAAAGGATGTTGAATTTTGTCAAATGATTTTTCTGTATCTGTTGAGATGATGATATGATTTTTATCCTTTATTCTGTTAATGTGGTGTATCACATTGATTGATTTGCATATGTTGAGCCATCTAGCATCCCAGGAATAACTCCCTCTTGATCATGGTATATGATCCTTTTAATGTGCTTTTGAATTCAGTTTGCTAATATTTTGTTGAGGATTTTTACATCTATGTTCTTCATCAATTTTCTTTTTTTTTTGTAGTCTTCTTGTATAGCTTTGGTATCAGCATAATGCTGGCCTCTTCAATTTTTTGAAAGAGTTAGAGAAAGATTAGTATTAATTTTTCTTTAAATGTTTGGTAGAATTCACCAGGGAAGCCACTGGGTCCTGGGCTTTTCTTTATTGAGAGGTTTTTGATGATTGATTCAGTATACTTACTTATTATTGGTCTGTTCAGATTTTCTTTTTCTTTATGATTCAGTCTTGCTAGGTTGAATGTTTCTAGAAATTTACCCATTTCTTCTAGGTTATCCAATTTGTTTATATATAATTGTTCATAGTAGTCTTTCATGAACACTTGTATTTCTGTAGTATCAGTTGTAATGTCTCCTCTTTCATTTCTAATTTTATTTATGTGAGTCTTCTCTTTTTTTCCTGGTTAGTCTAGCTAAAATTTTATCAATTTTATCTTTTCAAAAAACCAGCTTTCACTTGTATTGATCTTTTCTATTGTGTTTCTAGTCTCTATTTTATTTATTTTCATGCTGATTTTTGTAATTTCCTCCCTTCTACTAACTTTGGGGTTAGTTTGTTCTTCTTTTTCTAATTTCTTGAGGTGTAAAGTTAGATTGAGATCTTTTTTTTTCTTAGTGTAGGCTCTTATCACTATGAACTTTCCTCTTAGAACAGCTTTTGCTACATTCCCTAAGTTTTGGTATGCTGTGTTTCCATTTTCATTTGTCTCAGTATATTTTTATTTTTCCTTTGATCCATTTGGTTGTTCAGGAGCATTTGTTTAATCTCCATATATTTGTGAATTTTCCAGTTTTCCTCCTGTTTTGATTTATAGTTTTATAACATTGTTATCAGAAAATATGCTCAATATGATTTCAATCTTCTTAAATTTGTTGAGAATTGTTTTGTGGCCTAGCATGTGAGCTATCCTGGAGAGTGTTCCATGAATGCTTGAGAAGAATGTGTATTCTGTTGCTTTCAGATGGAATATTCTGTATGTATTTGTTAAGTCTATCTGTTCTAATATGTACTTCAAGTCCAATATTTTGTTACTGATTTTCTGTCTGGATGATTTATCCATTGTTGACAGTGGGGTATTGAAGTCCCCTACTGTTACTGAATTGCTGTCTGTTTCTCCCTTCAGATCTAATATATTTAGGTGCTCCAACGTTGGGTGCATAAATATTTACAATTATTATATCCTCTTAAAGAATTGACCCCTTTATCATTATATAATGAGATTCTTTGTCTCTTGTTACGGTTTTTGATATAAAGTCTATTTTGTCTGAAATAAGTATAGCTACCTCTGTTCTCTTTTGGTTTCCATTTGCATGGCATATCTTTTTTCCATCCCTTAACTTTAAGCCTGTGTGTTTCCTTAATGCTGAAATAAGTCTCTTGTAGGCAGCATATAGTTGGGTCTTGTTTTTCTTATCCATCGAGTCACTCTATACCTTTTAATTGGTGAATTTAATTTATTTACATTTAAAGTAAGTATTGATAGCAAAAGATTTATTAATGACATCTTATTAATTGTTTTCTGGCTGTTTTGTAATTCCTTTGTTCCTTTCTTCCTTTCTCACAGTCTTCCTTTGTGAATTAATGATTTTCTGTAATGGTATGCATTGACTACCTTATCTTTATCTTTTGTCTATCTACTGTAGGTGTTTTCTTTGTGGTTACCATGAGGCTTACATAAAACATCCTGTAGTTATAACAGTCTATTTTAATCTGATAACAACTTAATATCAATCTTATATAAAAATTCTACCCATTTACTCCACTCCATTTTATGTTTTTGTCACAATTTACATCTTTTTATATTGCATCCATTCACAAATTACTGTAGCTATAGTTATTTTTAATATATGTCCTTTAGCCTTTATACTAGAGTTAAGTGGTAAACATACCACCATATTACAGTATTAGAATATTCTGAATTTGACTATATACTTGCCTTTACCAGTGTTTTTTTTTTTTTTTAAAGAAATTCACGTTCTTTTATTTATTTATTTATTTATTTATTTATGACTGTGTTGGGTCTTCGTTTCTGTGCGAGGGCTTTCTCTAGTTGTGGCAAGTGGGGACCACTCTTCATCGCGGTGCGCGGGCCTCTCACCATCGCGGCCTCTCTTGTTGCGGAGCACAGGCTCCAGACGCGCAGGCTCAGTAATTGTGGCTCACGGGCCCAGTTGCTCCGTGGCATGTGGGATCTTCCCAGACCAGGGCTTGAACCCGTGTCCCCTGCATTGGCAGGCAGATTCTCAACCACTGCGCCACCAGGGAAGCCCCTACCAGTGTTTTTTATATTTTCATGTGTTTTCATATTACTTGTTACCATTCTTTCATTTCACTTTGAAGAACTCCTTTCAGCATCTGTTGTAAGGCAGGTCTAGTGATGGTGAACTCCGTCAGCTTTTGTCTGGGAGAAGTCTTTATCTCGCCTTCATTTCCAAAGGAGAGCCTTGCTGGTTAAAGTATTCTTGGTTGGAGTTTTTTCTTTCAAAACTCTGAATATATCATCCCACTATCTCCTGGTCTGTAAGATTTCTGCAGAGAAATTAAAAGGTTCACTGACATCCCTTGCCCTGTCTGAGCCTTCCTACCCCCAGCCTGTCCCTTTATACTGGTCCTTTCTCTGGGGGGATGCTACTGGCCTTCTCTGCACTGCTCACACTCTAGAGTCAGCAGCCTTGAGCCCTCTGTCTTCAGGTACCCAGGCCAGGCCCCCTCCATAGGAGAACCAGGGAATGTGCACCTAAGGTCAGGTGGGGAAGCAGGGACACCTGCTTGGGAGAATACTATCTGGCCTCTGTGGCTTCCAGGAATAGGATTATCATGAATGTGGAAAGAGGATTAATTTGAAGTTAGGGAAAATATAAGTCATGTTATATTATAAAGATGCAAAACTCTAAAACAGAAAGGAGAAAAACTAGATCTGGTTCTGTAAAGGTAATATTAATTATAAAAATTTATGAGAACTTATCATTTATAGCTAATTACCACATACACCAACATTTATGTATGTAGGTAATTTGTGTCCAATTAATTTTGTTGTAAGCTTTATTGGGTTGCACCATTACACAAATAATAATGATAATAAGTTAGTGTTCGCTGAGCTCCTTCTAAGTGCAGGTACTGTGCTAATCACTATATATAAATTATTTTATTTAGTCTCAGACTTTGCTCTCAGTCTTTGGTTACTTATTGAGCATGGTCTATCTTTTATATTTTAAGAGAAACAAACTACTTTTTTTGAACAAAAGAAATATTTATTTTATTTATTTTTTGTTTGTTTATATTTTGTAAAACATTGGCTGGATCCTAAAGCTCTGGAAGTCCTGAGTACAGACTAGTTGTGTGTGTTTCGTATTTATCAGAACTTTTACTGTCAAAATTCTATCTGTCATACCAACAAAAATAGATTTTTATGGGAATTTCCCCAAATTCTTAGCCTCTAGGAGAAAGCAATGAAAGAAAAAGCTTGATGAGAGCTGGTTCATAAGCATTCTCTCTTCCCTTCTTTCTCCCCCCCCCATCCTTCCCCTCTCCTCTACTCCCCTCCCTTCTACTCCCTTCTATTCTCCTCCATTTCCCCCCTCCTCTCCTCTCGTTTCCTCTCCTCTCCTTCCACTCCTTTATCCTCTCCTCCCCTCCACTCTGTCTCTCTCCCCTCTCCCTGCTAAGTCTGGCAACACCCATTAAAATAGTCTCAGTTGCAATGTGGAGACATTTGGGAAGGGGACCATCTGTAAATGCAAACAGAAATGTTTCATGCTTCCTCACATTATTCTGGAAAAGGACAGAAGTTTCCAATTTTAAGTTTTACAATATCCTAGAAGGGCACATATTTCTCTGTGGACATCCAGCTGTGGTGCACTGGGTATTTAAGATTGAATTCAGTTGAGGCTCACTGGTTCTATTAACAAAAGGAATTGTACAAAAGGTCTCTATGACATGCTATTCCCTTCATGGGTCAGCAATTGGTTCTGCAGTGTGTGTGATGGCTTGAACACCACACAGAATTCTCTGGAAGGTTTGTAATCCAGGAGATTGCATTTCAGAATGCAGTTTCTGTTCACTGACCTTTATGAAAAAGAAAGACACTGCAAATTTGGTATGAAAGTTGGAAATTCATGGGTGTGAGCACTCTTCTAATGACACATTTGAAGCTTGAGGGTGTTTTCAGGAAAAATTTTAAATGTGAGTAGAATGTACATGCAAGAGAAAGACACATTTGAGAATAGTATGTTAAATAATTTATGGACTGTTTATATTGATTTGACAATCAATTTCTTTTGGTGAGGAGTCACAGTAAGCAAACCCTTTTTGTCATGTCCTGAGAGAGAGAATCCTCATTTTAGGAATAACTGGCTAACTCTCCTCTGCAGCATTTCTTCCATCTCTAATCATTTGAAGGGCAGTGGTATAGTGGAAAATGTACAGGGTAAGAAAGCTGGATCATAGTTTATGTTCTGTCACAAATCTCCTATGTGGTAATAAGTCAGTTAACTGCTCTGAGTCTCAATCTTCCCATCTGTAAAATAGAATAGTTGAATCATATGTTTTTTAACGGTCCCTTCCAGCTCTAAAATGCTACGGTTCAAAGTGGTGATGATTGAAAGTGCCCTGACAACTGCATGTAATGTTATTCTCTCTTTTGTAAACTGTAGTGCATGGGCAAATCTTTGTGCCAAAACCAATGCTGCCTTTTCCACAGATGCTGCTCTGCTCCCTTGTTTGAGGACCAGATCATTGCTGGCCCATTATGTTAATGTCATATGGAGGCTGAGGCTACATTCAACCTGATTGGTTGTTGAACGAAAGCAAGTTCAAAGCTGTGTCCCCAATCCCTAGCTCCAGAGCTCCAGGCCTCTGAGAAATCAGGCTCCATCTGGGCATTCTTGGTACTGCCCCTCCTCACTTATGTAAGCCTTCATCAATTCCGTTCTTCCATACAACTCAAATCTCTTCACTTCTCTCCGTCTCCTCTTCTCCCACCCTAATCCTAGCCTTCATCATCTCTTGCCTGGACTACCGCCTCCTGGCTGGTCTCTCTGCTGCCAAGCTTACCCCCTCTGATCCATTCTCTATGCAGCAGCCATATTGGTCATGTGTATTGAGCTGTGTCATCCACTTCTCTTCTATCCTTTGGTGGCTTCCTATTGCATAGAAATAAAATCCCAACTTCCAAGACAATGGCTATGGGAAACACTGTGGTATCCTGCCCAGATCCCCCTTTAAAAAAGGATCTGTTGCTCTGGCTACTGAGAATGCTGTTGGTGGATACCTTCAGCTATCAGTCCCTTCAGTGGCAGGGAGCTGCCTTGCCTAAGGTCCTGCCCTTCCCAGGGTGGCCACATCCAATAACAGGTTAATGCAGTGGCATAAATGCTTGGCCATCTTGGCCTGAAAGACCATTATAGCTCCACATGGGATTGGCTGCAGCTGTCATTTGGGCCTGAACCTCAGCTCACTTCTTGCTCTGCACATCTTTCTTACTTCCTTCCCCTTTTCCACATGTGTTGATCTAGAGGGAACTCTTTAATAAATATCTCACAAACTGAACTCAATCTCAGAACCCAACCTGTGACAGTGGCCTATAATGCCCTGTATTATCTGGTCCTTGCCTACTTCTCCAACTTCATCTTCTGCCACTGGTGCCCTGGCACACCACACTCCAGTCTACTTTCAGTTCTTGGGTTGTTTGTTCCTACCTTAGGATCTCTGCACCTGATATTTCCTCTTCATCAAAGCTCTTCTTCCAACTCTAATTTTTGCTTATCTGTTCTCAACCTAAATGTCACTTCCTCAAAGAAGCCTTCCCTAGGCCTACCCCCACCATCATCATTAACCTAACAATATAAATTAGGTATTTCTTCTTATTCTTCCTCATCATATTCTGTTCTTTTCCTCCATAAAACTGTTCACAATTTGTGATTATATATTTACTTGTCTGTTCACCAGTTTATACCCACTGTATCCTTGACATTTATGCCTGTGCTTGGCCCTTAGTAGATGTTCAACAAATAATGGCTGAATGAATGAATGGCCTGGAGAATGTTTAAGGGAAGGCCTGACAGTCTCTAGCCCATGGCCACTTATCCTTGAGATCACTATTCAGGGAGCTAGACTGGGTAGGGCTACCATGAGGCAGGACCAAAACCACCACAGCCAGCTGCTCAGCTGAATGTTTTGATATGGTTAAATATGTTGTGCATCTAGTGCGGAACCATCCAGGTTCCAGGCCAACTGCTGCCGTGCTTGCCTCCTCTTACTTTCCTGCCTCATTCACTTCCTTTCTTCTATAGAAGTCTGCTCCAGTTTCCTGTCTATGATCCCTTTATGCTTTACGTTCTCATCTTGCCTACCTAGGTTTGCTCATACCCCTGTATCCACCTTCAGTAGAGCCACCTCATTCCCCTATACCTTCATAGCCTTTGGGGAGACTCTCTCACCTTAGGCCACATACAGCCTTCTTATATGGCACAGGATCACTATTCAGCTCCACTGAAACGTAGATACTATTATTTAGCATTTAGGTGCTACACCAGACAGAGGCTGAGAACTTTACAAGGATGATTGCTTTCAATTCTCATTCAATTCCAACCATTCTATTGAGTAATTACTGTTATTATCTCCTTTTTATGAAGCTTAGATGGTGACAATGATTTGCTCAAGGTAAGAGGGGACATTGGGATTCAAACTCACATGGTCTGATTGTAGGGCCAACCTATACTCTTAATCCTCCACTTCATTAGACTATGATCTTATAACTCACTCCACTGAGACAAACGACATTGCTTTATTTCCTAGTAAACAGAGTTTTGTTTCCAATTCTGCTTTGGTTTCTTTCTTCCCTTGTTTTAAAACATAAAGAAATTTTGAAAAAGGAAATTAGAATGACGTAGGCCTTAGAAAAATGTCTCATTGTGTCATTGTCTTACTAATTTTGCTTTTGAGTCCTAGTCTACTTAAGGGGAGGAGGGTCCGTGGTCATTATGAGGCCATTTGCACTTATGTCCTCTCCTCGTCAGGGGTGGAGAGGATCAAGGAAGAAGCAGTGAACACACATTGGTGCTAGTACGATGGACAGGAGCAGATAGAGGAAAACAATTTTTTTTCATCTTCAGTCATCTCATGCTCTTTATCTTGTGTACTAACTTTGGTTACTTTGTGGAAAAATATCAGTTGCTTATAAAATACTGACATATAGAAATGTTACCAATGTATTTAACTACATGGCAGGTTTTCTTGTAAGAAATGCCCATGGGTTTGTTATTTTTTAAATATATCTTACCTATAATGTAATAGTTTATATACTAATTTTTCTCAGACATGGTTGAAATTTCATATTTGATTTTCCAACATGAAACCATGTATTCTAAATTAGATACTCAAAAGTGAATTAGATAAAATTTTAAAACTTCATTTTGTGTTTGCTCTTTGGATTATGAGTTTAAAACAACAAAAAGTGAACTTTTTCACTACCAGATTGGTAAAAACTTTACCTGTTATTTTCATCAAAAATTGATAATATTTAGTGTCTGGTACTGATTAGAATGTGAGAGAAATATGTTCTCTTATATGCTGGAATAGGAGGGAAACATCTCTGAAAGTTGACTCAGCAATTCTGTTTCTTGGAATCTACCCTCCAGAAATACTCAACCATGTGCACAGTAATTGATGTATAAATCATTGCAGCATAATTTTAAATACTGTAAGACTAGAAACAACCATCAATAAGGAAAGGGTAATAATTATGGTTATAATTAAGTGTATAATTATTAATACTGTAGTTGCCATAGGGCTGTTAAAAACCATCAGGAAGATCTTAATTGACTGACAAATATATCTAAGATATATTAATGATTTCAAAAGCAAGTTATGAAAGAATGAATAAAGTATTATCTTGTTTATATTAAGGAATAGATGACATTTATAAACATAGAGGCATACGAAGTATCTGAAAGATTGTTTAGTGTTTATCTCTGGAGAGTGCATGGGGAGGGCCAGTCTTTGGTGGGAAAGTATAGGAATTTTCACATTCACAGTCTCTCTATAAATTTCTGGATCATTTAGTTTTTTTACACTGACTATCCCTACATGAAATACCTTTGTAACTTTATAACAGAAATGAAAAATTATTAGTGTGAATCTACAAATGTTTTGGTTAGATTAAAATGATAGATTTCTATTAAAAACTGAGCTCTATGCATGGTGCATGTGGCATTTGAATTATGCTACATTACTGGGATATTATTGCAACGTGACCTTAGGGTATCGCAATAATACCCTAAGGAACAGAAACTCATTTAAAAAACATGTGTAGAATTAACCCCTTAATTGTAGGTTAAATTGTAGGAAAAAATGTAGAAGAATCTTAGGAAACTCATACAATCCAGCCTCTAGGGATCAAGGAAGTTCCAAAGCTTCTCTTTCCAGAGCCCCAGGGTCTCTTACATCTGCTTCTCTTCACACATCTGTACAATTCCTCTCTGCAGACTGACCTCCTCTGCTTTTTGGTTTTTTGTTTGTTGGTTTTGAATCATCCTCAGGTCTATGATTTTACAGGCCCATCACCATTTTGGGCAGAGGCAATTCTGGGAAACACTTTGAATAAAGATTTTGATTCGATCTGTTTACTCTAATATTTGATTTTTGATTTTTGAAATTAATTTCCAACTACTAGTATTTAAAAATTTATCCACATATAGTGACTGTTTTTGGTTCAGGTCCTGCTACTGAAGTACAGCCAAGTTTTACATAGAAAGGCCTATCTTGTCAGAAGTTTGTGGACAGTGACATAAGGGGTGGGACCAGGCAAAGTGAAAAGGTACATTACAGTGGCAAAGCCTGAGCTCATATGGCTAAAGACAGACTTCATATGTTATAAGCAGAGAGAAGAGCTTGCTGATATTGAGATTCTGAGCTAGTGTCTAATGATTATTCACTCTTCATTTTGCTTTACCTTTACTAATTTCCAAGGGCATAAGTTGACTTACACATCTATTGATCCTAATTGGAACATAGTCTTTAAGGCTATCACACTAGGACAGGGGTTTATGACAGGAATTAATTGGTAGTTGAGCAGTGTGTCAAATGTTTGTTACCCTAGCAATTATATTCCTCAGTACAGGCAGTCCTTGCCTTGCACAGTAATGTGGGAGAGAAACATGACCATGTAACCTGAGACCATGGAAAACGATCTTAATAATCAATGGGGAAATGATAATTCTTCTGTGATCTTTCAAAAACTTTGTCAAAACGTTAAGTCTCTTCCTGTCACATTTGTATAGGGAAATAAAAAAGAGAGTAAAACTAATATGTATTTAGTACACTGTAAATTATTACATTAGAAACATTGAGAATTAAAGCATTTTGTTTCTTTGTAAAAAAAGTTATCAAAGGTAGTTTGAAGAATAATTGCCTTCTTCTTGTCATATTATATACGATATGGAATGAGCATCTTTTCTATGCCTTAGCGATTGTCACACTCCTTCCTAAGTTTGGATTAGCTCCCAACATTTCATTTTTGTTCTTTCAATGTTGTGAAGTATCTCTGAGAGTTCATTTAAAGTAAAGATCTTTGCCGGTGTCACTTCCTCTGGGACATCTTCATCCTTTTCATCATAATCATTTTTCTTCATATATGTTGATGAGTTCACCTTTGCCAGGCTCTTCTGGTTGCATATCTAGTGTCTCAGATGATGGCAGTGTCAATATTCCCATGATCAACTACTTCTTCTATAACTCCATTTATGTTTGATTCAAATTTCACCTCTAGCGTTGCCACTTTTTGCTTATTTTTGCACTTTCTTCTTCATTGGCCAATTTCCTTTTTCAATTATCCATTTTTATAAAATGCCATGTGGGTTTATCACTGGGAAACAAAGTAAGCAACACAGCGATAGGCTTTGCTATGAGTGAACTGAATAACAGATGTGTAGACTTCTTTCAAAGTCCATGATTGATCTCTGATCATGATGTCCATCTTATTTTTTACATAGTGATTTGTGAACTGAAGGGTTAGTAGTGAAGTCTGTAATTTCTGCAATTGCTCACAGTTAACATACAGCGTTAACTGAAATTCAGGTTGTCTTATTGGGGGACTGGTGTTATTTAACTAAACTGTGGCAACTGAAATTTGTGCATATTGGTACTGTGCAAGCTGGGAACTGCTTGTATATGCTTGACAGAAATGCATACATGTATTCATCAAAAGACATGCATAAGAATGTTTATAGAGGCGAAGAGTGGCCAAGTTGGGGGAGTAGGAAGACCCTGAGCTCACCTCCTCCCCCGGGCACACCAAAATTACTACTATTTACAGAGCAGCTATTAATGAGAAAGACTGGACAACTAGCAGAAAAGATTTTCTGCAACTAAAGATATAAAGGAGGAACCACAGCAAGATGGGTAGGAGTGGTGGAGACGCAGTAGAGTCAAGATCCATACCCTGGGTAGGTGACCCCAAAACAGGAGGATAATTACAATTGCAGGGGTTTTCCCCAAGGAGCGAGGGCTCTGAGACCCACATGGGGTTCTCCAGCCTGAGGGTCCTGCACCAGGAAGATGAGGCCTCAGAACATTGGCTTTGAAGGCCAGTGGAGCTTAGTTTTGGGAGAGCCAGAGAACTGTAAGAAATAGAGCCTCCACTTTTAAAGGGTGCACACAAAATCTCAGCTGCTCCAAGACCCAGGACAGAAGCAGTAATTTGAAAGGAGCCTGGGTCAGACCCACCTGCTGATTTTGGAGAGCCTCCCAGAGAGGCAGGAGGCAAGTGGAGCTTACCCTGGGAACAGAGACACTGGTGGTAGCCATTTGGGGGAGCTTGTTCTACCACAAGGACATTGGTACTGGCAAGCACCATTTTGGAATCCTTCCTCTAGCTTATTAGCGCCAGGGCCTGTCCCTGTCCACCAGAGGGCCCAGGACCCAACCCCACCCACCAGTAGACAGACATCAGCCCTGGACCCCACGGGTCCTGGGCTGACACACCAACTCTGGGACCCCGAGGTCCTGCAACCAGAGACCCTGGGACCTGGATCTGCCTACCGTCAGGTGACATCAGCCCGAAGACCACCGCAGCCCTACAGCCTGTCATGTCAGGACACCACCCACCCACCAGCAGACCAGCACCAGCCCCAGAACCCCCTGGGCCTTGACCCCACCCACCAGCAAGCCTACACCAACTCTGGAACACCTTGGGCACCGCATCTAGCCTTCCCAGGATCTGTACCACCCAGCAGCAGGCCGATACCAGTTTGGGGACATACGAGACCCTGCAGCCAGCCATGTCAGGAGCTGGCCCTACCCACCAGCAGGCCGCCACTAGATCTGCAATATCTTTGTATGGTGACATAACTCGACTGGGTGACTTAAACAAAAGACATTTATTCCTCACAGTTCTGGAAGCTGTGAAATTCAAGATCAAGGTGCCTGCCAGTTCAGTTCCCGTTGAGGGTCCTCTTCCTGGCGTATAGACACCTGCCTTCTTGCTGTATTCTCACATGGTAGAGAGAGGGCTCTGTTTCCTCCTATTTTTATACCAGTAATCCCATCATGAGGACCCCATTCTCATGACCTCACCCAACCCAAGTTACCTCCCCAAGTCCCCATCTTCAAATACTGTCATATTAGAGGTAGAGCTTCAACATATGAATCTGGGGGTGGGGGGACACAATTCAGTCCATTCTGGACATTATCTGTTAACTTCCAATGGGGGGAAAATGAAGATTTCATATTTTCTCAACCTCACAACATAGTCACCCTTCCTATCCCCCATCTTCCCAAATAGTTGTACAATGATTTTAGTAGGTCAGATGAAACAAGAACCCAGAAGTATCACACTATTTAAAATGCAGTTGACTCCCAAATCTATCCCTCCCAAGCATGACCTCTGTCCTGCCCTGGCAATCGCACACAGCCTGTACCATGTCTGTTCAGGTCTCTGTGCCTTCACTCAATTGGCCCTCCTACCTGGAAGGTCTTTCCTCCTCTCCTTCACCTGCCTTCCTTTGTCTTTTAGTTCAAGTCTGAATTCAGCCCTGTCTCTTCCAGCAAACCTTCCCTCGCCCCTGCCTTACTTCCCCCTAAGGTCTCTTCACTGGGAACTGAACTTTAGTCCTATAATTATCATTCCGTGTTGAAATTATATGTTCAAGAATGTCTCCACCTCAAGACTGTAAGCTCCCTAAGCAGAGAAACCTTGCTTTTTCACCTGTCTGATTCCTAGTACCATTACTATGCTTGGCACATAATAGGCATTCTATAAATGTTTATTTAACAAGCACCATTGAAGTAATATTTGGCACTTTCATTCACCTGTGCCTTCAGGTTTTGTTTTTCTTAGTATCTGATACCTTTGCTTTGATGGGACTAAAATTGTTTCCTACCAGTTAATGGTCCCCTTGGTTCACAACAAAATTTGCGGGCCATGCACAATTTGCAGAGACTCTAATATCTCAAAAACAAGAGCCTCAGTCACACTTGATTTACTTCTTAATGGGTATGTTTCTTACTTCAAAGTGTGACTGACCTCCTGCCTATTAGAGTCACCTTGTACCAAATCATTAAAAGAGAGTTATAGGAAAGGGCAAATAATCCTTGCAGTAGTTACAGAACTATTTCATCATGAGAAAACAAGAATGGAAGGTTTAATGACTAAATGGATTTAAATTGCAAGAGATTCTTAATCTTTTGTTACTTTATAATTGAAATGTATAATGCTTAGGGCACAAGAGTATTTTTTAAATGTAATTGTGTGCTTGTTTTATTAGTTCTGTAAGACCTACAACTGTTTTTACTTTTTCTGTGGCTTGTTGTAATCTTTCTCTTTCTCCCTCCCTCCTTCCCTCCTTCCCTTCCTCCCTCCCTTCCTCTCTCTCTTCCTTCCTTCTCTCATAGACTTTTATTTTTTAGAGCAGTTTTAGGTTCACAGCAAAACTGAGGGGAAGATGCAGAGGTTTCCCATGTACATACCCCTTGCCCTGCACGTGCATAGCCTCCCCCATCATCAGCATCCCCCACCAGAGTGATACATTTGTTACAACTGATGAACCTACATGCATTTTTGGTTGTTCATTTAAAAGGAGAGGCATGTGATCTCCCCCTTTCCTTTCCTCTACCCACAAAGTAGAATTTAGATGTGATGGCCAGAGCAGGAGCAGCCACATTAGATCATGAGATAGAAGCTGTGTGCTGAGAATGGCCAAGCCATGAGACAGAAAGAACTGGGGTCTCCAGCACCATGGAGCAGCAATATTAGCCTAGGTTGCCTACCTCGGTCAGTTATGTGACAGAAAAAAAAATGTCTAACTTGTTTAAGCTATTGTTTCTTTGCCCTTTTCTATAGCTGGATTTAAACCTGTATCCTAACTGGTACATAAGTTCCCACCATTCATAATTTATTTCTAGGGACTAAAGCATAATATCGTCTAGATTTCCCTCTTAAAACTCAACTCTTCTGGGAGAGCAGACGTTAAAGTATTCTGGTCAGTAACTTCTTAACATGAGTTAGGTTATCGAATTGCTTTTATTCATTCTCTATTTTCAGGTTTCTGGATTAAAGGAAGATTCTCTTATTAAGGCTGGCACTGTGTTATTCAAATTAAGAAATCTGACTTGGAATAGAGACCTGGTTACCTCTGCACAGGGCTGAGTCTGGAAGTGCCCATTGGTACAGCTCCAGAATTATCTACATGAGCAAGATCACATTCTAATGTGAAAGCTAATAAAGAATAAACCCTTCAGGAACAGGATTTAGCTGACAATTCTTGGAGGAGTAGATGAAGAAGTCTAGAGTTTGTGATACTGCTTGAGAGATAAATATAAATTAAATACTTTTCAATTGGCAACTGGCTTTTAAGTGGGTACAACTGTTGATGGATATTATTTTAATGTGACTTTTCTCCCGAATGGCAAAAATATTTTGTTCCCAGTAGAGTGGCTCTGGAACTTAAAATAATGCTTCCAGGAGGACAGATCCTTCATGGCTTTTCTGCATTCCTTTCTCCTCCCCCTCCCCCCTCCTTTTTTTTCAGGATGTAATATTCTATCCTCTTTCAGCTCATTCATTTTCTTGTTCCTCTACCCCTACTATTTTCCATTTTTGATTTTTCCATCCTGTCTGCTCAACACTGCAAAAGATTTATAATCTACAAACTTCCAAATCACAAAGCAGTGTTTCTCAAAGTGAATCACTCCGTCTGTAACTGCTATGCTAAATTCTGAAACGTGGGCAACAAGGAGATAGATGGTTGACTTGAATAAAACACTTCACCTCTCTTGACTTCAGTTTTATTGTCCTAAAATATGGAAATGGGTGTTCTCTAAATAGTCTTTTCCCCAAGACCACATCCATGGCCTCCTTTTTTTGTTAAAGACTCATTTGGAGGTGCCAGTATTCGTTCTGATATGTGTTAAATGACTCCTCTATCCCCCTCTTTATCCCCCTCACCCTTCTCTACTTGCTTTAGCAAGAGAACTTTTTATTGCTGCCAAAGGGGTCTGTGAAGATGGGAGAATTAACTTTTTTGAGCAGAAGTGTATCAATGTTTTTATTCATTTAAAAAAATGATGCAGGACATGAATTGTTACAAAAAAGAAAACAAAAAGGAAAAAAACAAGAGAACTAATTCATATAGTGGGCTAAGAACTTGGAAACTGCTTACCTACTTTAATGTTTTTTGCCCATCCACTTTTGTGGCTTTTTGAGTGTGGTATAGCTTAATTCATGTTGTCTTTTGGTCTACGAGCAAATATCCTGGGAAGTTAGTATTCAATAATCAAGTTGTTACTAATGTCTTCATTGATATATGTGTGTCAGCAGGCCAACTAAATTGCTCCCTGTTGCTTGGATAAAGAGATGTTTGTTACTGAAATTCCCATGCTGGCCAAGATGGGGTATGTAGACAATGGCCTATCCCACTGGTCACAACTAAAACTCTGGACAGCATAGAAAAGGTAATTACTTGAGGACTCTGAAAAGTAAACAATACAAGAAACAGGGACTGAAGTCAAAACTTGATTAACAAACTGTAGCAAGAAAGAGTTTCGTGGTTTTGGGGTCTTTTTGGTTTTTTTCTTTCTCTCTCTTTTGACTCCTGGCTTTGAACTGGGGGCAGGCTGACATGAGCAACTGGGCAGCAAGTGTTGACAGGAAACCTGGGAGAAATCATCTCTTTCTATCCAGAGGATCAGGAAAAGGGACCCCTGCTTTCCAGAAAGTATGGAGGAGATTTCTTTTTTCCCGTTTTTTACGTTTTTTCTTTTCTTTTCCTGACTCAGGGCCTGCCTTAGTCATGGCATTGCACTGCCACCACTGTGATGAAGTCACCTTTACCCCAAGAGAAGACTGAGTTCTGGGAAAAAGGAATTGGAAAAAGGGGCCCCTGTTGTCCAAAGAGTGTGAGGAAATCCCCTTATTTTTCTTTCTTGTTTCCCTATTTCCTTTATTCTGAAGGCAGCACCAGTTATGTGGAACTGTAAAAAAGCACAGGAGGCTAGCACTCCATCTTTCTGGCCAGAGGAACTGGGAAAAACAAGTCACTATGAACCAAAGTGTGGTTGAAACACCAGAGAGAAAAGACTGGAGATGAGGATCCCTTAAGTACATGCACAAACTAATATTAGGTCCAGGCTCACCTCCAAGTTGGACACATGTAGACCAGACCCAAAGAAACAGAGCAAAGACTTCCAGAAATAAACTGCCCTGTGAAATATTGACCAGATCTAACATCTGGGTCTTTACCAGCCAGATCCAAACAGCCTACTGAAGGCTTTAAAAATGAACTGTTATTGGAACCCACAGAAGGCAAGATAGACTTTATGGTTCAAAACAAACCAGGTTGATTGTCTGCTAAAAAAATTACATTCTCCAGAGGATTTTTTCTTGCAGTTTCACTGAGATATAATTGACATACAGCACTATATAAGTTTAAGCTGTAAGGCATAATGGTTTGACTTACAAACATATGAAGTGATTTTCACAATAAGTTTAGTGAACATCTGTCATCTCATATAGATACGATATGGAAGAAATAGAAAAAATTTTCCTTGTGATTAGAACTCTTAGGATTTATTCTCTTAACACCTTTCATATATAACGTACAGCAGTGATAATTATATTTATCGTGTTGTACATTATATCCCTGGTACTTATTTATCTAACTGGGAGTTTGTACCTTTTGACCGCCTTCATCCAATTCCCCCTCCCCCCCCCTGCACCCCACCTCTGGTAACCACAGATCTGATCTCTTTCTTTATGGATTTGTTTGTTTGTTTTTTGAAGTATAATTGACCTACAATACTAGGTTAGTTTCTGGTGCATGATATCATGAGCCAATATTTCTATACATTTCCAAATGTTTACCACAGTAAGGCTGGTTCCCATCTGTCACCATACAAAGATATTACATAATTATTGACTATATTCCTCAGACTGTATGTTTCATACCCATGGCTCATCTATTTTGCAGCTGGAAGTTTGTACCTCTTAATCTCCCTCACCTATTTCTCTCATCCCCTTACTCTTCTCCCCTCTGGCAACCACCTGTTTGTTCTCTATATCTATGAGTCTGTTTCTGTTTTGTTGTTTTTGATCATTAATTTGATTTTTAGATTCTAAGTATAAGTTAAATCATACAGTATTTGTCTTTCTGTGACTGACTTATTTCACTTAGCATAATACCCTCTAAGTCCATCCGTGCTATCACAAATGGCAAGATTTCATTCTTTTTTATGGCTGAGTAATATTCCTCTGTGTGTGTGTGTGTGTGTGTGTGTGTGTGTGTGTGTGTGTGTGTATCACATCTTCTCCATCCATTTATCTATTGATGGGCACTTAGGCTGCTTCCATATATTGGCTATTGTAGATAATTCTGCAATGAACATAGGGGTTCATATATCTTTTCTAATTAGTGTTTTTATTTTCTTTGCATAAATACCCAGGAGTGGAATTGCTGGGTCATATGGTATTTCCATTTTCAGTTTTTTGAAGAACCTCCATACTGTTTTCCATAGTGGCTGTTCCAATTTACATTCCCACCAGCAGTGTAGGAGGGTTCCCTTTTCTCCACATCTTCACCAGCATTTGTTATTTGTTGTCTTTTTGATAATTGCCATTCTGACAGGGTGATATCTTATTGTGGTTTTGATTTTCTTTTCCCTGATGATTAGTGATGTTGAGGATCTTTTCACGTGCCTGTTGGCCAGCTGTATGTCTTCTTTGGAAAAGTGTCTATTTAGATTTTCTGCCCATTTTTTAATTGTCCCCAGAAGATTTTTAATAGGACCCAGTGTCTCACAACATAATATTCAAAATGCTCACTCTAGGATCAAAAATTACCCAATATACAAAGAGTAAAAAATACAATTAATATGCGAACAAAACTAAAAACAGCCCAGCAAACCCCAGGAAACAATGATCAACAGAATCAACATTAAGATGACTCAAATGTTGGAATTATCAGAAGAATTAAAGCAGCTATAATAACAATGCTCCATGAAGTGTTGGTGGGAACTCTTAAAATGAATGGGAAGATAGAAGTTCTCAGTAGAGATGTAGAAATTATAAAAAAGAAACAAACATAAATTTTAGAACTAGAAAATATTATATCTGAATACCTGAACAAGGCTATCAATCAACTGGACATAATTGATATTTATAGAATATTTCAGGCATCAACCACAAAATACATGTATTTAATAATATACAATATTCACTAACATAGTTCATATCTTGGACCATAGAACAAACCTTAAAAAAATTAAAGAATTGAAACCATACAAAATATGTTCTCTAGCTATAATGAAATTATATAAGAAATCAATAACTGAAGGATATCTGGAAAATCATCAGATATTTGGGAATTAAACAACAGACTTCTAAATAATGAATAGGTCAAAAAAGGTGTCACAGAGAAAATTAGATTATATTTTGCGTAAAGTGAAAAGGAAAACAGAACATATCACAATACATGGGAGGCAGGTATGGCAGTACTTAGGGTAAAATTGATAGAATTAAACCTTTGTGTTAGAAAAAGGAAAGACCTTATAATAATTCAAGCTTCCACATTAAGAAACTATAAAAAAAAATGAAATCCAAAGCAAGCAGAAAAATGGAAATTAACAGGAGAAATAAAAAATGCAGACAATAATATCAATGAAACTAAAAGCTGATTCTTTGTAAAGATTTTTAAAAATTAACAAACCTCCACATCGATTGAGAGAGAGAGAGAGAGAGAGAGAGAACACATATTACCAAATCAGGAATGAAAGAGGAGGTATCACTATAGATCTACAGATATTATAATAAAAGAATAAGGTGTGAGGTAGAGGTAAGGGTTTTCGGGTTTTTGCTTATGGATAGCCTATTATTCCAGCACTTTTGTTAGAAAGACCATCCTTGGACTTACCTGGTGGCGCAGTGGTTAAGAATATGCCTCCCAGTGCAGGGGACACGGGTTCGAGCCCTGGTCCTGGAAGATCCCACATGCCGCGGAGCAACTAAGCCCGTGCACCACAACTACTGATCCTGTGCTCTAGAGCCCGCGAGCCAGAACTACTGAAGCCCATGCGCCTAGAGCCAGTGCTCCACAACAAGAGAAGCCACCGCAATGAGAAGCGCATGCACCACAATGAAGAGTAGGCCCTGCTCACCGCAACTAGAGAGAGCCTGCGCACAGCAACGAAGACCCAACACAGCCAAAAAGAAACATAAATAAATAAATAAATTTATATTAAAAAAAAGAAAGACCGTACTTTTCCATTGAATTGCTTTGCATCTTTGTCAAAAATTAATTGACTATATTTATGTGTGTTAATTTCTGAACTCTCTAGCTTCTAGTTGAAATCAGGTTGTATGAGTCTTTCAATTTTGTTCTCGTCTTTTGAAAAATTTTAAGCTATTATTGTTCCTTTTCATTACCAGAAATAACAATGAAATATTACATAGTAATAAAAACAAGTGAATCATTGATACACTTGACAAAATCGATGAATTTCAAATTTACTATCCTAAGTGAAACAGGATAGACTCAAAAGGTTACATATTTTATATAACATTTTGGAAAAGCAAAACTGTAGCAACAGAGATCAGATCAGTAATTGCCAGGGAAAGGGTTTGACTAAAAAGGGACAGCATGCAGTTTTGGGGTTAGTGGAACTGTTCTGTGTCTTAATTGTGGTCATAGATACATGACTCTATATCCATTCATGAGAACAGAAAGAACAGAATCGTAAAATGAGTGAAATTTACTGTATTTCAAATAAAAATTAAATTTTAAAGTATTTTTTATTACTAATCTTTTATCTTTGCATATCTTGCTCAAGACTGAAAGATCCAAGTATGAGAATCTGATTGGCTGAGTCTGGTTGGTGACCACGCCTTAACTTCCAGGGGTGGGGAGAGGTGGTCTTGGGTTGCTGTTGGCTTCTTTTGGACTCCCACAAAGTTTCATACAATTGGGAACTCTCCCCAAATAGGAAGAATTTGGAGGTGCCAGTGGGAATAATAAATGCGCATTGGGACACCTTAATCAATACAGAGCATGAGAATCAGGAGTTGTGTCCTGATCCAACTTAGTCCCTCTGGGAATTGTGCTGAGGAAGAGAGAAGGCCCCAGTTTTGTCTTTGGACTGAACGTTCACTCCAGATTCCTCTTTATCTCACTTTGGCTTTCTCTTTCTGCAGTCTCAATTCAGAACCCACAACCTACAGTCTGCTTTCTCCATTCCTGCCCTTGGAAAACCCCACCCCTTTCCATACTAGGGAGGCCATCATAGTCCTAAGACTCTCTTCATATCTTAAAAAGTCTGGTGCCTCAGACTCTGAATGCTACAAGATTTCTTCTCCCCAGGGTTTGCTGGATACAAGGGTGGGAGGGGAAGGTGAGGACATGCGATTTGGTCTGTAGAGTACAAAGCAGATAATGAGTGTCCTAGTCCTACCAGTGGCAGCTACAGCTCATTTTCTCCTGAGTTACCCAAGAGCAAATTGTACCTGACTACAGTAAATATAAACATCCTATCTCAAATGAGAAAGGTATAACCTCTTACTAACCTTTCTTTTAACCTTTTTCTTACAAAATAATCACCCCGGGCATGATTGAGCTAAGTAACATTTGTCTCCTCCTTGATCTTGCTTTTTTAAAAAGGGGCTCCAAATTATGTTGTTTATGTTTTCCAAGTTTTTATCAAGAGTGGGAGGTATTATTCCACCCCATAAAATATTAGCTATAACTGAGCCCTGGGGCACATTTGATGTGTTTACATGCATTATGAATATCTAAGAGGGAATATAACAGGCTGCATTTCTTAAATTTATTCCATTACAGAATTTACGCTTATCCCTCTAGTGTTTCATGGTACATACTTCAAAAATAAGCATAATTGAACTGAATTGAATGAGGAGATGGTATGAAGAGAACACATCTGAGAAATAGGCCATCACCAATGAGTTTAATAAATTACCAACACTCACATATGTTATGGTTTTCAAAAAGACCCCACATGGAGGGGAAGAATTAGAAAGTTATTTCCCATTTTGATAAATTATAAAGTGATAAATATTACTAATTTTACTAACATTACTAACATTTATAAATATTACTAAATATTAAATTACTAAATATTACTTCAGTAATATGACTAACTTAACAAACATGAGAAATTTTTACATTCAAAAGAATACTCCCTCTTTTGAAATAGTCCCTTTCAATGGCTAAATACTTAGTCTGATGATACTACAATTGGTCAAGATATATTTGGAATTTACAGTTGGACTATCCTTCATACACATATTGCTTCGAGAATCCTTAGAGATGGCAAAATGTCTTTTGAGGGTGGATTTTATTTTTTAAAACTGCCAAACATCACTCAGAGTCAAGCCAGATATAAATGGATGAATAAATTGAGAAACATTTTACTCTTAAATGTGAGTTGGGTCTATAAGACTGAATTTCCTGATGGCCTTGAGAGACATTCCAAAGAAGGAATTCAAAAATATTTTTGAACAATGGCAATATCCCTGGAATAATTATGTTTCTTCCATGGTGTCTGCCTTCATTTAGATACATAAGCTTTGCTGTTGAAATCTCTGTGTTACAGCCACATTTTCAAAGTCAAATAAATAATTCTAATTATCTTAAAAATTAGGGAAAATGGTAAAGAGGTGAAATTTAATTTCCCTATGCCAACTCTCAGCACCCAGCCTCTCTCTCTATCCCTTTTTATTCTTGGTCTATAGATTTGTATACAAAAATGCCATAGGATATTAAAACTATCTTGATTTTTATAAGCTGGGTTTGAGCTAGTTCTGTTCAGATAGTCTAGATGGTAGGAAGAAAAAGGTAAGTATTCCTGTATATGAGGGTAGAAAAAATGTTTGCCTGTAAGATCTATTTTAGACTCAGAAATTAATACACCAAATCGACCTGGCCTGATGCCCGATGTTTACTGTTTTCCAATTGGGTGCAAACACATCTGTGAGTTTTTGGTGATGAGCCAGCTGTCTGTACTCATTCTAGTTGATTAAAATGCTCTCAGTAGAGATTCTATTCAGAATTGATCACTCTGCTTCTGCCTGCTGGGAAGCGGGAACTGTCAGTGCTTCTTAACCGGAATGAAAAAATTATTCCATTTCAGCAAGGCTCTCTCAGATCCAAGGCTTCCAAATTTTTCAAGGTTGGAGAGCCTTTCTGAACTGTATCCCATGCCAAGGAACCCTAACCTGTGCTTCATGGGGTTGTTTTGGCTAAACAAGGAAGTAACAAAGGAGATTCCAATTAAATACACTGTCTCAATCTGGGGATTTACCTGATCTTCTAGAGATGCTTCACACAGAGAAAAAAAATTATATATATCTCCATCAAGGAGAGGGCAGTGATTTGTTATCACTGAAAAAAGACACTCATTCTGGTTATGGATATGGATTTGCCTTCCCCGATCACCATATTTCTGTCAACAGCACTATTTGTAGACTTATAGAAAGCCTTATACACCATTATGGTAACCCACATAAAACTTCTTTTCACCAAGGAACTCATTTTATAGCAAAGGAAATAAGGTCATGGAAAAAACTAATTGTTATCTCCCCTGCTTCACCCACAAGCAAGGAAATCTTTTCAAGTGATTGGTGAGCAGTAGTAAAAATAATAAGAAATCATACTCATGTAACCCAAAGAACTCACAAGTCTTTATTATAACCTAAGGGGTTCAGTAAGTACAGCCAGTGAAAATGGAATAAAGATTGATAGACCAACTTGCTTTTAGTGAAACTGAAGGACAGAAAATTGAAATAACCCTGACCAAGATAATTCATCTGACATTGTTGATCTTGAATCTCTTCACTTCCTCTGATTTCCAAGACACTCTTCTCCCACATTTTTCTTTTTCTTTCCCATTGGATCTCATATCAATACCAACCAGAGGCCATCTACCACAAAAGAGACTGATCAATGGGATAGAGAGGAAAGCTTGTCCAGTGGAAGTCAGCCAGCTATGCCTTCCAGTCACTCCATTGTTTGCACACTCAGGCCAATGAATTTAGAAGCCATGGTGGCAGGGATGGAGGCTATCCGTGAGCCCAGCAGCATGGGATCACCAAAGATGCTCTGGCAATTGCCACTGCTGAATGGCTGACCTGTAAACAGCAGAGACTGATGCTGAGTCCTTGATATGGTACCACACTGTGAGGAAAATATGGTGGCAGGTTTATTACATCAGACCCCTGCCACCCTGGAGGGGACAACAATTCATTCTTCCTACAGTCAGTACACATTCTGGATGTGAGTTTGCCTTCCTTGTCCCATAGTTCCTCAGCCAGTCCAATCACATGGAGTGTCTGATTTCTCATGGAAGCCTATTAACAATGCTATGAACCAGGGACCCATGTAAGGGTGAAAGAGGTCCAACAATGGACTTATAGTCACAGTATCCTCTGGTCCTACCTCATATTATCCAAAAGTTTTCTGCATAGTAGCGATTGCATGGTACTGTGTTTTCAGTAGGTAGAACGCACGGGTTTGGGAAACGAGGTTAAAGTAGAAGTGGACCCTCTCACCATTACTCTCAGTGGCCCAACTTGGGAAATTTGTGATTCCCATACCTGCAACTTTAGGCTCTGTGAGATCAGAAATCCTGACTCTCAGGAGAGGGACACATTTCCTAAAAGACACAGAAAGTGTTTCACTAAATCTAGAGTTACAGGAGATTCACCGGGACACCTCTTGGTGCTTCTATGTCCGCAAATGGGTGATTGCAACAACCATAGCCTGGAGGGAGCACAAGGGCTCAGACCTCTCATGGATGAAAGTGTGTGTAATCCCCATGAGCAAGCAACCTAGACCAGCAGAAGTGCTAGTCAAGAATGAGTTGAGTCTAGAAGGGTGGGAAAGAAGGAGATGACAGATATCACTTGCAGCCTTAGGACTAGCTACAGCAGTGTGGATTGTATCTTTTCTTACTACCCCTCCTGTCGTTAAAAGTCTTTCTTTTAAGAAATTATGACCAGCTACCACTTTGAAGAATTAGTGATAGGACAGAGGGAACTTAACATAGGGTACAAGGGAACTGAGTGGTGAAAGAGATGTGCTATTCCAGACGCTTGGCAGTGCTTCAGACTCACCATCCCCATGGGTTACAGCTGGCTGCCAATCCCAGTCTGCACCTCTGTGCCTAATGACTTTTTCTGAAACACCGAAAACCAGTTTGCCCTCGTGCACACCAGGCCTTAAACGCAGAGGAATTCACATTCCCAGGAGCAGCCCTCACTCAAGACTGACAATAATTGGTGTAGAGAACCCCAGCTCCCTCACCCCTCAAGGGGATAATTCTGAGGTGGGTGTTTTACACCATTTCCCAGCTACCTACAGTGGTAACACACCCCTCTTTGGCTGCCTTCCCTTCCCTGACTCACTTCCCTACTGCCCTACAAAACTAAGGTGCCATCTAATCAGTCACTTACGGTAAAACAAGAGATCGGTCAAGGAGCCGGTGGGAAGCATAATCTCACACCCTAGACTCTGAGTCCAGAATCAGCATTCTTGAACATGGCCTTGCCTCCCTGTTCACTCTCCAGCATTAATTGAAAACTGTCAATGTATAGTCTGCATAACTTGTGAATGACCCATGGATACCCTTGCAAATAGTGAGAAGCACTGAAAATATCTAGAGAGTATACTTAAAATTCGGAAAACCCCCTTTTTTAAAAAGCACCAGTGACTTTCTGAATTCAGACTATAACCAGTGTAACCATTGCACAGAACAAGAGTCATTTGATGGAGCGTAATCATAAAGCAATTTTATTTGCCTGATCAAAACCACTCGGTGAGCGGGTTCCTTCTCTCCCTTGGACACCATTTCTGGTAGACCTAGAGTTTTTTCTACTTGTACGTAGATACTAAGAGTCTTCCAATTAGCCTTGGTCACACACGTACACATACATATACAAAAACCAGTTTCATTTCAGGAATTAAAAAATCCACTCGTGTAATAATTAACACTCAAAACTCAGCGTGAAGTTAAAGCTCCTTTTCTCCCATAGTTTGGGCCTGCAGTTAGAAAGGCAGCTGAGATTACCTGCCCCCAGTTTCCGCACTAGAGTTTTTCAAGGAAGGCGGGGGTAGGGAAGGATGTCTTTAGTGGAACTGTCATGACCTGAAATGGCACCCCCTCGGTTTGGTGGGTGTCGAAGCTGACTCTCAATGGGCCAGGTAGATCTTCAAAACTGTCTCTTTCTCTTGCAGTGCATTTGTGGATTCTTTGGAGACACCTCATAGCTGGTAAGTTTTCATCTGAAGTTCTATAAATGTGAGGGAATTGATTTCTCTCCAAACTAGAAAACCCCTACCTCTCACCCCAAGACATCTGTATCTGCTGGTATTCTTCCTGTTTCCTTCTATTGAGGCAAACTTGCCTCTGGCAGGAACTCCTCTTGGGTACATACTCTTAAGGCAGCTTCCAGCTGGACCACATCTGGTTCCCAGAACACATTCTTGCATCTGTTGCCCTGACAAACTCTGGAGGGCAGACCCCTTTCAACTTGGCCACTCATCCTCACCTTTCAGGTGAGGAGATTACAGTCACTGCCTCTGGCCTTGGAGGTTTCTCTAGTATAGATTTCCACTGGCCTCCTAGGCTCAGGGGATGTGTATCAGGTTCCCTATGGTTCTCCTTGAAGCATCTCTCATTACGCTTGAAGTGAAGGGGGGGCCCTTACACTCTCCCATTGTACGGTGGGGTGTTCACAGCATACCCACACTTCTCTCCAAGGAAATCCTCTCCCTGACCTCTTCACCCTTAACTCTTTGATACTCTTGAAGTGCACATTGGGATAAGAGTTTCGAAACACTTCCTTTTATAGGTGACTTGGTGGTTCCCTTTGGCAAACGAGGACGAATTTCTGTCTACCCTTTTGTTCCCCTACCTTTTCATCCCTCACACCAAAATTGTGACAGAGTCTTTCATTAACATCAGTTTTTATTTATTCATGCGTATATTATTTTACCAGTTATTTATTAAACACCTGCTCTTTGCACCATGGTGACTGCTAGTGACACAAGGATAAAGAAGACAGGGTTTCTAATAACAAATGCTGGAGAGGGTGTGGAGAAAAGGAAACCCTCCTACACTGTTGCTGGGAATGTAAATTGGTGCAGCCACTATGAAAAACAGTATGGAGGTTCCTCAGAAAACTAAAAATAGAATTACCATATGATCCAGCAATCCCACTCCTGGGCATATAGCTGGACAAAACTATAATTCAAAAAGATACATGCACCCCTATGTTCACAGCAGCACTGTTCACAATAGCCAAAACATGGAAACAACTTAAATGTCCACCAACAGATGAATGGATAAAGAAGATATGGTACATATATACAATGGAATACTACTCAGCCATAAAAAAGAATGAAATAACGCCATTTGCAGCAACATGGACGCAACTCCAGATTATCACACTAAGCGAAGTAAGTCAGAAAGAGAAAGACAAATACCATGTGATACCACTTATATGTGTAATCTAAAATATGGCACAAATGAACCTATCTACAAACCAGAAACAGACTCATAGACATAGAGAACAGACTTGTGGTTGCCACTGGGGGGGTAGGGAGAGGGATAGATTGGGAGTTTGGGGTTGGTAGATGCAAACTATTACATTTAGAATGAATAAACAACAAGGTCCTAATGTACAGCACAGGGAACTATATTCAATATCCTGTGATAAACCATCATGGGAAAGAATATAAAAAAAGAATGTCTCTATGTGTATAACTGAGTCACTTTGCTGTACAGCAGAGATTGCCACAGCATTGTAAATCGACTATACTTCAATTAAAAAAAAAGAAGAAGACAGTGTTTCTGACTTAAGAAGTCCAGATATGAACAAATTATGCCTTGGAGACAGGCTAGTAAAGGACCTCTTTTCTAATTTTCTGCTCTGTGGCTGGGTGGAGGCTGTCCTTAGAGGAGACCTGCTCTCTTTGCCTGCCACCTGCATAGAACAGCCCTTTTTGGAACTTCTGTCATTTATTCTGTGTTCCTTCTAAGGAAATCCCAAATACAATCTGGAGGGAATCGATTGCCTCCACACTTACCCTGTTTAACACCTCATGGGGTGTTAGGTAGTTAGAACTAATAATTCCTGTCTACTTAATGCAGTAATTTTTGACTCTCTTCATCTTTGGGGGTGGGGAGCATGATAATGGTACTTTTAAAATGCTCCCCAAGTCATTCTAAAATGGAACTAGGGTTGAAGCTTATCAATGAAATATACGCACACACAACATCCTTAAAATCATACTGCTGCTCAAAGATTTAGTCTAGCTTCTATGATCATTGGGAGGAATATCAATTATGTAAATCCACAGAGATGGCATAATATACACTTCAGACAACATTACTTCATTGTTACTTTGTGGGGTCAATTGTTCGCATCCTCCTTCTTTATCTATCTTCTGTCAGTCCAAAGATAGAAATACCTGATTTTGCAAACGTCGTTCTCTCCGGTAGAGGGAAAAAGAAATATAAGACCAGTTCTATTCACAAAGAAACGAGAAATTGCACTAAAAATCAATACTCTTTTAAAGACTTGAAGCATCATTACTGCTTCCTCAGACAAAATTAGCGGTAATGCTTGTACATCACGATTGTATTGCAGAGTGAATTTGCTGAAAAGACTTTATAGTGAAAAATGATATTCAAGCTTAAGAGTGGCTTCATGCGATTATAAAATCTTCCTGCTGGTATGACCCCCCCCCACCATTTCTAATTCTTCCTGATGCTATTTTTATATGACCTTGAAGGTCAATCAAATATCAACAAACACAGAACTCATGGGTATATTCTATAATAACCATGTTAAGTCAAGTGCCAGTCACTGTCTATTGCTCTGCTCTTTTATGACTTTTTACAACCTGTTTCTAATATTTATAGCTTTGTTGTTTATTGTATTCATGTTTATAAGTACCTCATGCATGCCTGCATGCATTCATTTATCCATTCCCAAACATTTCCAGAGTGTTCATATTAGATACAAGGATGAAAGGACAGGGCCCTCCCCTCCCTTGCGCTCTGACACCACTTTGCACTCACCTCGATCACAGCCACACTCACTGGGCTGTCCTAGTGGATTGATTTGACTCCTAGGGACTCTGTCTTGTGCCTCTTCGAAGGCCCTCCCTTAATATTTGTGGGCTGGGGCAAGAATACAAATGGAAGCCCATATACCATACATCTACGTATAAATATTTAAAAGTTATATATTAAGCTAGTACACCTCTAAATAAAATATGCTCTCTCCTCTTACCTTGTAAATATACCTTCATAACTGTAAAATTGAAAAATACACATAAAGCCATGGTTTCCATATGACTGAAAGATAGCAGATATCAAAGATGACTTGGTTTAATTATTTTTAGCACATGTCTAGGTGGTTTAATTATTTTTGCATGTCAGTGGGCTGGTGCTATTTGGATGAGTAATAAAGACATACATAATTCATAAATTATTATATATAGTCCATTAAATTGATTTTTCTTGCCTTCATTTTAGCAAATTCACTGATTTCTTTGTTGTAATCAAGATTTTTAGATTATTTGTATTCTCTTGAAAGAAATGGTGTAAAAGAATAAAAACTGAAGGTAAATGTATAAAATGAAAGCATAATTAGAATGTTTTTAAAAAATGTAAATTAAGGTAAACAGAAACAAGTTACTGTATATGTTTCAAGAATGTTATTTTAAAATTACAAAATATAATTAATAAATAGCAAAATTTTAAGTAAAATTATTTTTAAAACCTGAAATTTAATCTGTTTTGAAATTTTAGTTACATAATATTAAATTATTTTAAATAAACCATTTGCATTTTTAGTTTTCAAGAGCCATCTAGTTAACAATGTAAAGAATTAGTATACATTTCCATACATATTACATTTAGTTCTATATAAGTGTAAACTTGAAGTAATATAAGTTGTTTAATACTATGAGATGCTTCTTGAGTACTATATGCAACTGTTGTAAGTATTGTGCTAATTAGTGAGACAGGAGAGTGAAGCCATTGGCATAGTTCTTTTGTTGTCAGGCTCTCAGTAAAGTCCCCATCCTGTTTTCAGCCCCCTTCTCATTCTTAACCTTCATACCTGCTGAATTCATGGCTGAAGCCTCTCTGGGCATCCTCTTCCATCAAAGCCCCTTCCAGAATATTCTTGGGTAAGGCTTTCTCCACCACGTTCTACCAATCAACACACTTCCTCCACTTTCTATCTTTCAGAAATTTGTTGAAATCTCTAATCCATTCATGGCTCCCGTCTTAGTCCCTTTCCTGCTATGCATTTATTTTTTTTATTCTTTTGCTCTCATTTTAATGGAGTTTTGGGGTGGGGAAGGAGGCTAATAAATATGTGTATTCAGTAGTCATCATGAAGTTTCTGTTTCTTTTGCAACAATAAAAGTAATTTTTATAAACTAGTTAAAAGAAAAAAGATGATAGGAAGACGATTTAAAAATCTTTAGCTTCCCAATGAAACCTATAATTACGATAATATATTCACTGGTGCAACCCAGTACGATCTATAAAAACTCTCCATTTTAATATTTAAGATGACAGTATTAGAGGGACATGTGCACAGGGCTGTCTTTATGTACAGATCATGAATCTGCAGACACATTCACTTGTTCCTGCTTATGATTAGGGGCACACTCACCGTGAGAGCAAGAGTTAAGAAGAAGGGCACCATCAGTGGCGATAATAGGTGCTCACTGCCCACCTGAAGATCAAACCAATCAGCTCGGTCTCAGAGACACTAGACTCTCACAAACTGAACATATTAATTATAGTGCTTGGTCAGAGGATTATGGAGTAAGAAAGTAGAGCAGATTGATTCCTCTCCTCCTGCGAGGAATTAAAAAAAATTTTTTATTGTGGTAAATACATATAACATAAAATTTCTATCTTAACCATTTTTTAAGTGTGCAGTTCAATGGCGTTAAGTACATTCATATTGTTATGCAACCATTACCACTATCCATATCTGGAACTGTTTTCATCTTTCAAAAACTGAAATTCTACACCCATTAAACAATAATTCCCCATTTATCCGCTCCTCAGCCCCTGGCAAGCACCATTCAACTTTCTGTCTTTATGATGTTTACTCTAAGTACCTTATATAAATGGAATCATATAGTGTTTGTCCTTTTGGGATTGGCTTATTTTACTTAGCATAATGTCCTCAAGTTTTATCCATGTTGTAGTATATGTCAGAATTTCCTTCCCTTTTAAGGCTGAATAATATTCCATTGTATGTATATACCACATTTTGTTTATCCTTTCATCCACTGATAGGCACTTGGGTTGCTTCAGTGTTTTAGCTATTGTGACTATTGCTGCTTTGAACATGGTGTAGAAATATCCAATAGAGATCTTGCTTTCAATTCTTTCGAGTACATACCCAGAAGTAGAATTGCTGGATCATAGAGTAATTCTGTTTTTAATTTTTCGAGGAACCACTATACTGTTTTCCATGGCAGCTGTACCATTTTACATTCTGAACAACAGTGCACAAGGGTTCTAATTTCTCCACATCCTTACCAACACGTAATTTTCTGTTTTGTTTTGTTTTGTTTTGTTTGATAGTAGCTATCCTAATGGATGTGAGTTGGTCCTCCTGGTATAATTTTACACATTTATTCTAGACTGAGTCTTTGAATTCTAGTCTGTCGTTGCTAGAGATACAGGAAGAGCAAATACTAGAGCTTCTTCAAATGCTGGAAGATTATCTTCAATTTTCCAGAGAAATAAGAAAAATCAATGACCTAGCATAGCTGTACTTGACTGTCAAAAATGCTCACACACAAAGGCAAAAGATTAACATTCCCATATTAAATCTTTCCAGATCATCAGCTTCACGGAGCATTTAAAAAATTAAAAAAAAAAAACAAAACTATAATTGTCACTGTGTTGAGATTCTGAACACAATGTACAGCTAAGAAAGCAAAGACCCTGTTACAATTGCACTCTATATGGCTTCCAGAAGTATTTTCTACTTTATTGATTACCCACCTTCAATACAAGTTGTGAAGGAAAGTATAGCAAAGAAGAAAACTTTTCTGGTCTATAAGTAACCAAACTAACTGCTGGGAGTTTTATACAATCCAGTTCTAAGTGCCCTCTAGGTTAGTTATGACTGAGACTTATGCTTAGCCTTTGTTTTGAATAGCTCATTAAATCTAATACATTCACCTAAGGTGAGAGAGAAACAAGTAAACTAAGGTTTTGTGTGAGGAATCACACTTTCAGCAGTCAAAAAGTGAAGATGGCTATTCTGTTTTGCTCCCATACTACATTATATGGTGGGAAAAAGCACAACAGTCCAAAGACCCAGGTTTAGACCCTGGGCTTTGGTTACCTGACTTTCTGCAAGTATCTGAAACTCTTTAGGAAATATATGTATATATTCCACAATTAAAATGATTTTGGAGGATCAAATGAATAAGGCATATATACTATGATTAATTTATAAAAATTTATTCTTTTTGATGAACCTCTCAGTACTCAAATGACCAAAAGGTCATGTTTCTGCAAATAAACCCATTCTTTGATGCTCTTCTCCTTAAACGATAGAATGTTCTTTCATTCAGAAATTACTAATGGGGCTCTAGCTATGTGTGGGGAATTATTCTAGATGCTGGAGATACATAGTAAAGAAAGATTTCTACCCTGGTGGAACATACAGTCTAGCAGGGGGAGATGGACGATAAGAAACAGGTATAATAAGTAAATGAAGTACCTAGCATGTTATAAGTGCCAGGGAGGAAATTTTTTAAAGTCAGGGTAAGAAGGGTCAGGAGGAAGGCACAGGAGGTGGTTAAAAGTTTATATCAGGCGGCAGAGTAGGCATCATTGAAATGAGAGTTGATCAAGGTCTTGAAGGAGGTGATTGAGTTAACCCTGGGATTCGCTGGAGGAGGAACATCTGTGAAGAGAGAACTGCTGGTACAAAGGCAGGAACTGTTAGGTTTTACAGCTGAGGAAGGTGAGACCCAGAGAGTTAAGTACACTTGCCCAGGGTCACACAGCTAATAAGCGTCGGAACCGGGATACAAAGACAGCTTGTCTGGCTTCAGCATGGGTGTTCTAACCTCTTCACCATGCTGCCTTGTGGGCTTATGATAAATATTTGCTGAATGAATGAATGATGTATACTAACTAGAAATGACCTCTACTGGAGGTTTAGACAATGTGGGAGGACGGGGGAGGGGAGTAATCAATAATGAGGCCAGATAATCTTTTCAATTTTTAATCTGATTACCATGGAAAAGGGGCCTCATGAGAGTTGTTGTTTTACATTTGTATGCCTAGAGACAAATTCTTTCAATATTTAGGATTTGTCTCTTTGATTATATAAACTATATTACCCTCTTTATCTTTGAAAAAGTTTTGGAAGACAAAAAAAGCCCTATTTTAAAGACATAACGTGAATATCGTGAACCATCCTATACGCATTCTAATGATCTCTTTCCCTAATCAAAAACATGTACCACACCCCTTCATGGAAGATAAAGGCTACTATTCTTTTGGTCTGTGCTTCTTGTTCCCTGTGCTAATTTCCCATTCATAATTAAATATATTTCTCACTTTTTTCTCTTTCATGTTTCTTTTATGCTTTCTGTGTCTTACTTTTCTTCAAATAATTAAGCTCCATGAAGGTCTGGATTTCCTACCCCAGCAAACTCTGCAGTTAAAGTGCTTGATCTACCCCTGGCAGCACTGACTTAAAGGGAAAGAGAAGTAATAGGGTAACACCATTAATGCTCCCTGAAATGTTGCCTTATTACTATACGTCTTATTTCCCTTCACTCTCCTACTCCCCTTGGGAGTGCCTAGGATACACACAAGACCTGAAATGACAGGGAGGACGAAGGGGGCAACAGGCTGTTTTGAGGGGTAATGAAACTGAAAATAGTGAAACCAAGGGGAATTCGTTTGCTGTTTATAACCAAAACATGAAAACAACATAGAAAACATATAAAAAGTGATGTTTAACTTCAAGTCCATGTTGTGAATGATTCTTCAGCCTTCTTTAAATAAACAGCCGGACTCTTGCATCTCTTTATTGTCTAGAAATTTATATACTAGGGTTGAATGTTGACATTTCCAGGGCTTGGTGTAAAACTAGTTAGTGAGTTACTTCCCTTGGGACTTACAGTAAGTGCTGAGTTGACTCTTCAGGAAATAAACCCAAAGGTTTTAAAAAGGTCATAGAAAAATAAACTCCCTTGTCTGTAAAAATCATATTAGATTATCACATTGATGAGATTTTATAGAGCACACACTTTTTTGAAAGCTGAGAATAGGCAAATGAGGCACATAATAAAACAGCTATGATCTCTATCTTGAAGGAGTTTGCAACCTGATGTGGATACAGCTCCAATCCCTCCACTCTGCAGTATGGTGGGCATACAATCTATATTTTTTGAATGAATGAGTGAGTGAATGTACCACTACTAGGTAGAGAAAAGGGTATGTCAGTGTCAAGGTCAGATAATATTTTTTATTTTCTAAGCGGAAACATGTAAATATGTCTCCACCAGAGACAATGTCCCCCACCCCTTTTCTGCGCCTGGATACACAGGAAGAGTCTGCTGTGGTTAAACCGGGGCCATGTGACTAATTCTTGCAAAGGGAATGTGAACAAAAGTAATGTGTGCCTTCCAGTCCCAAGTAGATAAGAGTAGGGAGTCCACTCTATGCTCTTCTCTTCTCCTGCCCAGACAACCTTGGGAGCCACATGTTCCAGATGGCATAGCCAGGGGATAGAGAAGACACAGGCTGGAGAGGGACCAATGCCACATCAGTCCATGACGTGAGCAAGAAATAGGTGTTTGTTGGAGTAGGCCACTGAGGTTATTTGTTTGTGGTTTTTACATCATATAGCATTAATTATTCAGATTAATACACATTCCAAGTGCATATGAAGGGAAGAGATGGGTGAGAACTGCATTTAGAGAGTGTAAGCAACCCACCAGAAAAGGCTTTCTGAGAAGGTGATACAGAAATGTGTTTTCCAGGAGGGTCAGCCTATGGATTGAAAGAGGGAAGAGGGGAGATTGGTACATACACATTTTGAATGAGATACATGATAAATACGTTGTCCAGTTGATTTGGTTTACATTTAGCCTTAGATGAGTATTATAAAAGACTATACAGAACAGCTCTGCAAAACAGGAAGTTGTTCTCTGTCTTTCAAAATGGAGGCACTGAGTCTGCACTCAAGTGCTTGTTGAGAGAATGAACATGTTTAATTTGAATGAATGATACGTGGTGTCTAGTATACAGTAAGAGCTCTCAAAATATTTGGGGATGGTCAATAGACTGACTTTAGTTCATATGATATCAAGAACATTTATGAAAGATGCCAAACAAAATCTCTAGAAGGATTAATTCTCTCTTATTTGCACTATTTCTTTAAGAGAGAATTTTTTGGGGGAAGATGGGACTACAATATTATTAAAGGGATTGAGAACCATGGACAAAAAATAAGTTATGGCTGAAAATTTAATATTAATATCCAAAAAAGAAGATCAATTTACAAATTCACTCTTTGCAATGTATTGTATTATAACTATTATTATTATTATTAATTTTAAGAAGTTTTGCATTCATTGAAACAATAATGATCATGAGTTAATGATAAAGTTTTAAAATTTCTACATAGGGACTTCCCTGGCAGTCCAGTGGTTAGGACTCCACCCCTTCACGGCCGAGGGCCCGGTTTGATCCCTGGTTGGGAAACTAAGATCCCTCAAGCCACTTGGTGGGGCCAATGTAAATACATAAATCAATTAATTAATTAATTAAAATTTTTAATAAAATTTCTACATATATATTTTAATTTTCCACACCCTAAATTTCATGGCAAATACCCAAGTTCAGTCAATAATTTTATTTGCTAATATTTTAAATTGAAACAGAGTCTGATTTAAGAAATGATTTTCTTTCAGAGTAAACCACAATTTTTAATTTTCTAAAAGACATAGTTTTATTATTTTCAAGCACAAGATACTCAGACTAGACCAAATAAGTGATTCATTTTAAGTTTCACCAGGTACAAGTCCTTGAAGACATTGACTTATTTTAAATACCTTAGATGAGCTATCATTAATACATCTATGTAGATTTAAATGAGCTTTGTAGGAGTGTGTTCTCAAACTACTATCCTAGTCTACTTCAGGTATGGACAATTCAATACCTATTGGTAGATTCTACCAAAATTATTTGGCAACACCCTTAGAAAATCTTTCAAAAGACTTCACATGGAATGAATAGGGCACTAATCAGATTGTCACCTACACATGTCTCCATTTTCAAGTAAATCTGACCAACCTGAACCTACATAAAACCTCTCCCGAAAAAACGTTTAAGTTAATATGAGACTATTTGTTCCCAGTGAAGAATAAGAACCTTAAAAGAAAGATTGGGTGATTGCATAGACACTGAAGAAAAGGATAAACATGTTGCATTTGTGGCTCAGAAGAGATCTTTGGAATAGAAGGAGCCAGCAAGGAGAAAGACCCTTAGGGTAGGATTCAGAAAAGTAAACTTTTATGACATCTGGTCTAGACTGGCATCTGTTACTGGGTTGCCCCAGGCCTATTTCACATGGTTTTGGTCAACCGTAGCATTGTAGCAAAGTACTATAAACATTCCATCCTACAAAGTTATGAGCATGTTTAACTTGAATGGCCAGTGTTTTAAAAAAAGGTGTTTTGAACAAGACAAATTATAGCCTCGTTCAGAGTGTCCAAGTTTATGACTTCTTTCTCGCTGGAGACATGGATAAGAATGAAGAATTCCAAAAAAATTGCATGAGACCCATGCCCATGCCCACCACCTCCTCTCAGTGGCAAATCTCAACCTAGATATGAGCGAATGCCTTCCATAAATTCTCATGGCTGGTTGCAGATCTTCCAGATGAGTGGAGAAAATATATATGGCAAAAAATTCTTTTTCTATGTGTCAAAAAAGTTTAAAAATCAGTCTTCTATATGCTATTTGGGCCTAGCACACATGGATTAGTACTCTGTCTGGATTTCTTAAAATTTCAAATCCAGGTAATATAAATAATGAGATTTTATTATGTTAACTGGGTCGTGATATTAATATGTTAAGAAGTTTCCCAACTACAGATCCCAATCAATACTTTGCTTTTGTGTCTAGGTAAATATTGAATTGTGTCATCCAGATTCACTTTTGCACCCTATACAGTGTAGGTATATTTTGCTTAGTGGGAAGCCAACTTGCAAAACTCAGATTTTATATAATATAAAAAGTAATAGATTATTATATACATAGATGAATTTAGCTTATAAAAGGAAGCACAGCTCTTGTTGAGGAGGTGTGATACCACTCCCACTATTCCAGCATGCTCTCATTGTTCCTGAAATCACGTAAAAATGTCCCCAAGAGAGTGGAGAGCTAGACCTCTAAGCATGGATGAGGAGTCAGTGTCATTCGGCATCAAATGAGAAGCACGGTTATCCCATTTGATGACAATGTCAGATAATGGCTTCAGCCGAGGATACATCTCTGAAGAAAAAATGAAAGTAGCTTGAAAGAATCTAACTTGCTTTACTGACATTTCCCTTAATAGGCTACTCTTCAGGACTATATCAGTCCAATATCACCATCATCATCAATGACATCATCATCATCATGGCTCTCATTCAGTGTTTACTTTGTGCCAGACACTATAGAAACACTCCTCCTAACCCTACATCTGTCTATCTACCTGCCTGTTTATCTATCTACCTACCTATCTCATCTATAACATAACTTTAAAACTATACAACATGCTTCTCAAAACCCTACGAAGCAAGTACTATCATTACTGCCATTTTATAGATGGAAAAAAAAAGAGGTTTCTAAGAAACTTGCCCAAATCACACAACAGAAAGCAACAGAGGCAGGAATCCAGGCCATATAGTATCTCCCTAGAGCTCCTGCTTTTAACCACCTGCTGACTCGTGTGAACTGATAGGATGCCTACTGATATTCCATTACTTCCAACAGCTGCACCTCAGTACAGCACAAAGCACGCAGCACCTCACCCTACGGTGGTGCTGCTAAAAAGCCAAATCAAGAAAATCACAGCACTCCTACAGTTCTGCTGGTTGGTGATTTTCAAATACAGATACAGGGAGCTTGCTGGAACATAAATTCAGGAAATATCACAGGAGTACACCTGATAAAACACTGTTTGTGTGCATTTTGGTGGTTTGGAATGTTTATTAAATGATGGCAGAAACTGTGTCTCTTCAAGTCAATTTGACGTCTGCCTAAAATTGAAAGAAAAGGTGGACTCGTGAATTCATCAGCTGAACTTGGATATAAATGACCTCATCTAATATGTAAAAATCCTGGCTGCATGTCTATAGGCACATTTTATTTCCAATTCATGTAGGAATTTATTTAAAACTTATAGGATGCCTGAGACATTTCCTGTGTCTCGTATTGAGGATGATGATGTTGTGCACTGAATGTGAATCTCCTAAGCGTTCTCATTATCGCAGGACAGACTCTTCGTAGAGGGATTAGCATCCTGAAACCTCTCCCTCTAGTCCTAAGAACTGGCAATAGAAAGGACATTCTGGCTTCCAGGAGGAAAGCCTGTTTTTTTTTTTTTTAAACATCTTTATTGAAGTATAATTGCCTTACAATGGTGTGTTAGCTTCTGCTTTATAACAAAGTGAATCAGTTATACATATACAATATGTTCCCATTTCTCTTCCCTCATGCATCTCCCTCCCTCCCACCCTCCCCATCCCACCCCTCTAGGTGGTCACAAAGCACCGAGCTGATCTCCCTGTGCTATGTGACAGGGTAAGAGAGTGTCATGGTCATATATACACTACCAAATGTAAAATAGATAACTAGTGAGAAGCAGCCGCATAGCACAGGAAAGCCTGTTTTAATCATGCTTTATATGCAGAGCCTTGGGATGCATGCATCACAAACACTGTAAAAGTGAGAGAGATTTTAGATTGGTGAGGCTCTAGGGAAAGCCTCAGAGCACAGCTGTCTCTACACAGTGACACAATAAACTCAAGAGCAGTGCGGCTCAGGCAGCATCAATATGTCTATCCCTTACAGTCCTGCATTAAACTGTCCTGTGTAATAGACAAAGAGGGGAGGGGAGAAGCTTATATCATGCTTTCCTGTTCCAAAAGAGAAGGGTTTTATGTCAGTAACTGTAATCCCAAGTCATTCACTTTAAATCAATACTGCAGAAGAGCTAGGATACAAATGTACTTACTAAAACAGTGCAGGAATAATAGTGCAATGGCTCATTTGAAGAGCACATTTGAAAGGCAGGTATAGTTTAGCTGAGAATTGTATGCAAAGAGAAAAATAGAATTGATATATTTGTTTAATATTGACTTGTTTAAAAGCGGATCAATGCCAAGTTGCTCTTTGCTTCCTCTCTCTAACACCATTTCTTTCCTTTAAATAGATGTTTTCAGATTTTCTCTCTCTCTCGAAGGAGTGGGGATAATCACAAAATAAGAAATATGAACACCATTTACTGAGTACAGTAGAAGACCTATACAGTCACCCTTCATACCTGTGGGTTCTGCATCTGTGGATTCAACCAACAGCGAATAGAAAATGTTCTGAAAAAAAAAAATTTCCAGAAAGTCCCAAACAGCAAAGCTTCAATTGCCACTTGCTGGCAGCTATTTACATAGGATTTATTAGGTATTATAAGTAATCTAGAGATGATTTAAAGTAAATGGGAGGATGTGTGTAGGTTATATGCAAATACTATGCCATTTTATATAAGGGACTTGAACATCCATGAATCTTGGTATCCGTGGGAAGTCCTGGAACCAGTCCTCTGTGGATACAGAGGGACAACTGTACTTGTTTCTTGCCTGAGAGCCGGCAAGAGAAAAAATGGATTTAAACTCTTCATCAGCTGCTGTTAATTCATAATTTTCTCTGTAATTAAATTGGAATGAACTGTGCAGAGAGGATGCAGCCTGCATAACAATAACAGGCTTTCAGACAGATTTCAATCTCAGTGGTTACATTCTCTCTTCCTAGGGTCTTCCCAAGAGCTCACACAACAAAAACATCATGACCAATTGGACAATACCATGCTTTTCTTTTTAACTTAAAATTCACTCCCAGATTATGTTCCATGGGCATTTCTTAATATTTGAGATAAAGTCCAGAAAGTTATCGAAGGAAAAAAATCTGTTAATATAGTATATCAGGAACTTAGGAAAAAATTATATGATCAATCAATACCCAGAAAGTATTTGACAAAAATCCCACGTCTCCAATTAATTTGAAATGGTACCTCTCTTCTAAAACAGCAGCTATCTCACACTCAGTGGGAAAGCACTAGAAGCATTTCCATTAATTTCATCCTAAAAATCTAGGATGCTTGCCAGAAGTCATCATTGGTTAACCTTAGCATAGCAGTTCTGGACAAAGCAATAAAAATGGAACAGCAATGATAGGAATGGGCATTGAAATGTAGAAGAATATTATTTATAGTCTAAAGATATTTTGCATAAATAAAAAATATAGATTATTTATCAAACCCAAGAAAATCTACCAAAAATTATTGGAGGCTCTGGCGGATGTATTCTGTTCCTGTCACAGAACAGCCTCCACATTGCCCTCAGCAGACTGAAGGGGAGCCTCACTCAGAAAACAGAGCCATTGGAAGTGAACACTCCCACCAGCACATCTACCAACACACACAGCACCTCCATCCCTGTTATGATGGGTGGTGTGGGGTCCTGGCTTTTACCCATGGCCAACCCCTTCACTTGTGCCCTGGCTCTTATCCTTCTCACCTAGTTAAGGACATCACTCTTGCACTTACCCCCTCTCTCAAACATTACCAGATTTGCCCTCTACACTGGATCATTCCCACTAGCATCCAAACATTCTTCAGTATCTTCCATCTTAAAAAGCTATACCTTAGCCTGGCATCACCCTCCAGCTACTGCCCTATTGCTTAGCTCCCTTTCCCCCTTTTTCCTCCAAAACTGCTTTTAAAAGTTCTCCTTACCTTTCACACTTCTTTTTTTTTATATATACAAATTTATTTATTTATTTATTTTTGGCTGCATTGGGTCTTCGTTGCTGTGCATGGACTTTCTCTAGCTGCAGCGAGCGGGGGCTCCTCTTTGTTGCGGTGCGCAGGCTTCTCATTGCGGTGGCTTTTCTTGTTGCGGAGCACGGGCTCTAAGTGCTGGGGCTTCAGTAGTTGTGGCATGTGGGCTCAGTAGTTGTGACTCACGGGCTCTAGAGGGCAGGCTCAGTAGTTGTGGCGCACGGGCTTAGTTGCTCTGTGGCGTGTGGGATCTTCCTGGACCAGGGCTCGAACCGGTGTCCCCTGCATTGGCAGGTGGATTCTCAATCACCGCACCACCAAGGAAGTCCTCACCTTTCACACTTCTTGACTTCCCATTCTTTCTTGAACTCATGCCTATCCAGGTTTTGCCTCTTCTGCTTCACCGAAACAGCTCTTGCCGAGGTCATCACTAATGACCCCCACATTGCTGTGAGCCAAGAGTCAGTTCTCAGTTTTATTCTTACTCCGTCAACAGCATCTGACTCAGCTGAGTCAGCATCTGACTCCCTCCTCTTGACATTATTTCTTCACTTCACTATGTGACACTATTTCTCTTGGTTCTTCTCCTACCTCATTACCTGTACATTGTAGCTCTTCTTTGCTGGATATTCCTGACCTTCCTATTTTTTAATTATTGGAGTGTCTCGGGGCTCAGTTCTATAACCTCTTTTCTACATACACTCCCTACCTAGGCAATGTCAAATAGTCCCATGGCTTCCACATGCTGACTGAAGTTCCACAAGGCTGATTGCTCTCAAACTTACTATATTCCATCAATTCTAAGACAAAGTATTTCCACATTTTATTGTATCTGAAATTGGGCTGTGTCTTACAGTTGATGCCATCTTATAATTTTTGTCATCCAGGCAGGGGTCATGAAGTAGTTGCTCTTGCCAGAGAGCTTGGTCATATTTATTTATATTATCAATAATCCAGTTGCTCATAAGTCTCAAGATAAAGAAGAGACACATCTAATCTGATGCAGAGCACAGAATCATGGGCTTTGAGCCAGATGCCATGCTTGGATAAGATTTTGAGAGGTCTTTACAGGTGACAAGTATGTTTTGCATGTAGGAGAGACTGCGAACAATGGTGTCTGGAGAGTAGACTGTGGTAGATTAGTTGATTAATAGCCTCTAATGGCTTCCCTGTATCCGTGCCCTGTGCCTTATAACTGTATAGTTCCCTGCCTGCCTCTGAGCTTGGCCTCATGACTTGCTTTGGTCAACAGAATGTTAGAAAATATGATCCAAGCAGAGGGTTGAAAAGCACTTGTGCTTCCTGCTTTCCTTCTTGCATGATTGGCGTGTTCACTCTTGTTCTCTACCCAAGCCATAGGAACATCCCTGCATTAGTCTGAAGGAGGGATATATAGGAGCCAGCAGAGGAGAGCTAAAATGCCTAGTTGTCCCAGCCATCTCAGCCAGCACAGCTACCCCAGCTGAGGTTGTTTTAAATCAGCCAACAGCCATGTGAGAGAAACAAGCCAAGATGAGAAGCATGTCTGGCTGAGCCCCTCCTAAATTGTCCACCCACCTAGAGCTAAATAAATGCAAAATGGCTGGGTTCAAATATTTTAAGGGAAACCACATGAACCATGGAATAGACATACTGCTTTTAGTTGCAGAGGCAGAATTAGGATTAGTGGATATAGGTTACAGAAAAGCAGATTTAAGTTCCAGCTGAGGGAAAATCATCTAATTGGTTAAAGGAGAGGGGATCAATGGGAACGTCATTTCTTAAAGGGCCTACTATATGCCAGTCATGATGCTAGGTGCTTTACCTCACTTATCAAATTATCAAGTAGAAATCTTGCAGCAAGCCTATGAGTTTATTACTATGCCCATTTTATAGATGAAGAAATTAAAAATCAGAGAGGTAGTAATTTACTCAGTATATCAGTCAGGGTTCCACCAGAAGTAGAGAGAAAGCAGTACAATATAGAGATAGAGATAGAGATAGAGGGAGAGAGACAGAGAGAGAGAGAGAGAGGGAGAGAGAGAGGGAGAGAGAGAGAGAGAGAGAGACAGAGAGAGAGACAGAGAGAGAGAGAGAGGAGAGAGAGAGAGGAGAGAGAGAGAGAGAGAGAGAGAGAGAGGGAGAGGGAGAGAGAGAGAGAGAGAGAGGGAGAGGGAGGGAGGGAGGGAGAGAGAGAGAGAGAGAGACAGAGAGAGAGACAGAGAGAGAGAGAGAGAGGAGAGAGAGAGAGAGGAAAGAGAGAGAGAGAGAGGGAGAGAGAGAGAGAGAGAGAGAGAGACAGAGAGAGAGAGAGAGGAGAGAGAGAGAGGAGAGAGAGAGAGAGAGAGAGAGAGGGAGAGGGAGAGAGAGAGAGAGAGAGAGAGGGAGAGGGAGGGAGGGAGGGAGAGAGAGAGAGAGAGAGACAGAGAGAGAGACAGAGAGAGAGAGAGAGAGGAGAGAGAGAGAGAGGAAAGAGAGAGAGAGAGAGGGACAGAGAGAGAGAGAGAGAGAGAGGGAGAGGGAGGGAGGGAGGGAGGGAGAGAGAGAGAGAGAGAGAGGGAGGGAGAGAGAGAGAGAGAGAGAGAGAGAGAGAGAGCGCTTCCCTGGTGGTGCAGTGATGGAGAGCCCGCCTGCCAATGCAGGGGACATGGGTTCGAGCCCTGGTCCGGGAAGATCCCACATGCCGCGGAGCAGCTGGGCCCGTGCGCCACAGCTGCTGAGCCTGCGCTCTGGAGCCTGCGAGCCACAACTACTGAGCCCACGTGCCACAACTACGGAAACCCGCATGCCTAGAGCCCGTGCTCCGCAACAAGAGAAGCCACCGCAATGAGAAGGCTGTGCACCACAACGAAGAGTAGCCCCTGCTTGCTGCAACTAGAGAAAGCCCGCAAGCAGCAGTGAAGACCCAGTGCAGCCAAAAATAAATAAATAAAATAAATTTATTTTTTAAAAAAAGAAGAGAGAGAGATCTAGGAAAGAATTTGTTTATGTGATTGTGATGACTCACTAGGCAAATCTGAAATCAATAGGGCAGGCTATTAAAGTTATCAGGAAGGGCAGGCTAGTACTCTCGGGCTTGAACTGAAGTTGCAATCCACAGGTGGAATTTCTTCTTCAGGGGAGCCTTAGTGCCACTCTAGGTTTTTCAAATGTTTGAATCAGGCCCACCCAAATTATCTAGGATAATCTTCCTTTCGTAAAGTAAACTCATTGTAGACTTTAATCACATCTACAAAATACCTTAGCAACACCTACATTAATGTCTAACTGACTAAGGAGGGACTGTCGTCTAGCCAAGTTGACACACAGAAGTGACTGTCACACTCAACCGTGATACCATCTTTAAGTGGCAGAACAGACTTTTGAACCCAGGTCAACCTAACTCCAAAGCCGGTGCCCTCTTCGGGACATCATCTCATCCAATACTGTAATAAGGGCCTGCATCTTAAAATGGGGTCCTCACTATTACTAACAATATGCAGATATAATCTGCTCAAACATGTGTCAGAGATGGGGAAAGGTGTTCTTGCTCTGGGTGCAGATTAGACTAGAGAGATTTTCAGCACTGAGATTTGTTATACAGCAGAAACTAACACAACATTGTAAAACAATTATATGCCAATAAAGCTGTTAAAAAAAAAAATACTAAGATTTGCTTAGCAGGGACCCTTAGGGAGCCCACATTAGAAGACAGAGAATGATTTGTAAAGGGCAATATGTGAAATAGGTGCTTAATAAGGCCGTTTAAACACAGTTTATTGTTAGGTTTGGAAAACTTATCTTTGTGATATTATTTAAAGTATGAATCTGAAGAATCTCAGAAAAAAGGGCTTATTAAGTAAATGAAAACTTAAGTCTGTCCTGTTTGTTTCTATAGTTATCACTCTTTTTGAATTGATTCTGAATTAATGAAGTTTTACAATAGATGACATTTATAGAAATAGCTCAATATTTTATTTACTGAAGTCAGTTGTGATATGCTTAATAACGACCTTCCAAAGATGTTAAGCTCCTAATTCCTGGAACCTGTGAATGTTACCTTGCATGGCAAAGGGACTTGGCAGTAAGCTAAGGATCTTGAGATGGGAGAGTCACGTGGATTACCCAGGTGAGGTCAATGAAATCATGACAGTCCTTATAAGAGGGACCCAGGAGAAGTCAGAGCCAGAGTAGAAGGTAGTATGAAGATGGTAGTGGAGGTTGGAGAGGTGTGCTTTGAAGATAGAGGAAGCGGTCACAAGCCAAGGAATACAGGTGGCCTTTAGAAGCTGAAAAATTCAAGATTGTCCCTTCATTACCTTCAGAAGGAGTCAGACCTTAACATCTGCCCTGTGAAACCCAGTTTGGACTTCTAACCTCCAGAACCATAAGGGAGTAATTTATGTTGTTTTTTGTTTTTTATAAGGAATTCTTTTGGGAGAAGGTGATTTCTTTTTTTTTTAATTATTAGCACCTTTACTTATTTATTTATTTATTTATTTGGCTGTGTTGGGTCTTCGTTTCTGTGCGAGGGCTTCCTCTAGTTGCGGCAAGCGGGGGCCACTCTTCATTGCGGTGCGCAGGCCTCTCACTATCGTGGCCTCTCTTGTTGCGAAGCACAGGCTCCAGACGCGCAGGCTCAGTAGTTGTGGCTCATGGGCCCTGTTGCTCCACGGCATGTGGGATCCTCCCAGACCAGGGCTCGAACCCATGTCCCCTGCATTGGCAGGCAGATTCTCAACCACTGTGCCACCAGGGAAGCCCAATTTACGTTGTTTTAAGTCACTAAGTTTGTGGTAATTTGTTGCAGCATTAATGGGAAACTAACATATCAGTAGAGAAAGTGTCTGCTAGTTAGTTGTTCTAGGCTTGATGATAGTTATAAGACAATCCTCTAAAGGCAGGTACTTTAGGTTGGTTGATACAACTTTCATCCATAAACTATTTCTCTCTAGCTGGATATGGCCTTTGTTGGAAGACAGTTCTCCATGGGCCTCTTGCATTTCTTCACGTCTTGTGTCAGGGTTTGTTCTGGACTATCATTCCAAGGATGTTTGTGTGGTGAAGAGCCTTGGCAGGCAGAGATAGTGTCTTGCTCTGAGGCAGAGGGTAGGATAATAAAGTAGTTTTCATCTGGGGTATAGGTTGGGCATATTGGCCAGCAACCCTCTTAAAAGATGGGGGCTTACTAAACTCAGCACTTCTCATTTGTGACACAAACCCACTGTGTTCTCAGTGTCAACCTGGACCTGCCTCTGTGTTGCCCTTGTGGGACTTAAGGTGGAGGCAAGGGGAATCACTGCAAACATGAAGCGCACGCTGCCTGCTGTGCTGTAAGTGATAAAGTCCTTCGTCTCTGGTCCGGGAGCCCCGTACCTTCTGCCAGCATCCATGAAATTGTGGCAGGCCAATTTGTTAGCTTGCAAGTAAGGTAAAATCTGAGTCTTCCCAGTTCTTGATGGCTTCCAGCTGCGGGTAACCATTGTACCATAGCTTTGGCTTGTGAGATATAAACACAAGTCTGCTGAGGATGCATCTAAAGATAGTTTCTTGATTATTCCATCAATCTCCCCCTTTCTTCTACCTGTAATTTAGACATGACACCTGGAGGTGCACTATCTTGCAACCATGAGGCCAAAAGCCAAAACATTAAAGAGGATAGAGCAGAAAGTTAGAGTCTAGATGCTTGATGACATCTTTGAGCAGGAAAACCAACCCTGGATCATCTACCTCCAGATTTCTTAGGTGAGGAAATGAAACTCCTATTTGTTTACTATAATGTTGACATTCTGTTACTTGCAGCTGTATTCATTTTCTTTCTCAAAATAAAAATAATTAAGTGATACAATTAATATATTTTTGAAAAATTCAACCAATATTGAAAAGCATAAAACCAAAGTAATCACTACTGCAACCCACCACCAGTGACTACGAACAATTCTGTCTTGGTGAGGCTGCTTTATTAGCACACTCAGAATGGGTTGATTATAGGGCTAGTGTGCTTGTGTTAGAATTTTAGCTCCATCACTTATTAGCTGTGACCTCAGGCAAGTTAGTAATAGTTCATGCATCAGATTTCTGATCTGTAAAATGAGTATAACAAGCACCTACCTTTTGAGGATTATATTAGATAAAATACATAAAATAGAAAAATTCTCTACACAGAGTCAGCATGCACAAAATGTGGTATTTTCATCCTTCCAGACTTATCTGTGAGCTCACATGCATGTATATGTGCACATATGCAAGTGCATGCACACATATTTATACTAAGATGGAACTTTACCATACATGCTGTATTGTCCTAACACTATTTTGGGGACATATTTCATATTTCCATGCCAAAAAATGTAAATCAAGATGTGACTTTTCGTGATTGTCTGGTATTTCAATATATACATGTATTTTAATTTGTTTTACCATTCCCTATTGATGAGCAGTTAGATTTTCTTAAAGCGTCCCCCTATTCTAAACAATGCTGTGTTGAACATCTTCATGTAGCATTCTGCACATTTTTTAGTATTTCCTTGGAATATAAGTTCCCAGGAGCTCAGCTAATTTGGAGAGACAGCTGAGCTGTCAAGTGTTAGGTCAATTAAAGCAACAATAAGCCAAAATTAAAGCTACAATCAAGGCTTTACTCTCTGCAATAGTAGAGCTGGAGAAAGCGCCAACTCTCCACCTTTAATTTTCCCCGTGGAGCTGTGCCCTGGTTGAAGGTCAGGTGGATCAGTGCAGACTTGGGGATTGTCTTGCTGTTCAGGGAGCCCTGAACAAAAGACACCGGCAGTTTTACAGACTCTGGGATTGTGGGGAGCAGGAGAGGGAAGGGGCAGGAGTGGAAGGAGAGTACTGGGTACCGAGCCAGAGTGGGGAAGGTGTCCTCCAGGTTTCCCCTTCTCCCCCCATAAGGAGGCCTCTGCAGGGCCTGAAGACCTCACCCCAGCCCTTAGAAACCCAGGAATGAAGGAATTGGGCTTGGAATGGAAATATGTGAAGGGTGTGAGCAGCGAGCAGGATCTGGGTCCTTGAGTGCATCCCCCTTCAGACTGTGATGCGTGGCTGTGCCCCAGGTCTGGTGTGAGGAGGGCAGCCTCCTGGTGAGGCCTGCCAGGTAAAGCTTTTGTAATTGCCTGTGGTCAGGCCTGAAAAACCACACTTAGGGTTTTACCCAGGAGCCCAGCTCCTCATAAATGCTGGGTCAAAGGAGTATGCACCTTTTAAAGGCTTTTACACATAATATTATTCAGAAATGTGACAACTTTGTACTGCTACCATAGCATCAGCAACCTTGGGAATTGGTAGTTGAACATGGTTTCTCATTGCTTCCATTTCTATTTACTGGTCACCAGGGAAATGGAACTGGTTTCCATCACTTTAAATGGGGCAATTATTGCATAGTCCACCTCTTTTCTTTTGATTTGAAATACCAGCTTTATCAGATAATTTGCTTTTTCTGGTGTTAGTTCCTTATCATTTTAATTACTATAGCTTTAGACTTTAATATATGATAGGACAAGACATTTCCCATTATCCTTTTTGGCAATTTTTTCTTGCCTCTTCTCATGCATTTATCTTTCCAGATGAACTTTAAAATTGTTTAAGCAAGCCTCTCTTCCCCCTAAAATTCCCCTGGGATTTCAACTGCGTTTGCATTTTATTACTAGATGAATTTGTGAAGAAGCAAATGACATCTTTAGAATACTAAAGATCCCCTATCCAGATCATGGTCTATATGTCTAATTAGTATGGGCTAGTTTTCAGTGAGATAGGGGTGTAAATAACTTGCTTAGTTGAAGAAGAACAAGAAGACTCTTAACATAGTTTTTCCATTTTGCCCAAGCAAGACAAGCCCTTTTATACCAGGACCATAAAAACCATATAAAATATGACATATATATACACTTAAGTTACATAGGTAGTCCTCACTTTACGTTGTTTTCATACTACCATGGTTTAGTTAATAGCATCAGTCCCCAAGAATACAGTTCAAATTTTAGTTACTGTAGTATACTAAGTATGATAACTGCATAAAGCGCAAATTTTACTGCTAGTTCAAATAACTATGTGCATAACAGATCAATAAATTGGTCAGTGACCAATCCTGTCTCTTCTTTTAGTGTTTGTCAGTGCTTGGTCACTGCATATCTGTTATTCATTTTAACCACAGGTAGCAAAGTGTAGTTGTGTTAAACTGATTTCCCAGTGATAAACCCGTGTGATGTTTTACAAAAATGGATAATCGAAAGAGGGTATTAGGTAATAAAGATGAATCTGCAGCAAAAAACAAGAAGTGATAATGCTGAAAGTGAAATTCAAATTGAATGTAAGTAGTTCATAGAAGCAGTAGTGACTGTGGGAATGTTGACATTGCTTCTCTTCAAGAGGCTCTAGATCTGTAGCCGGAGGAACAAATAAAAATTGACATGAATTTAAAAAGTGGTAGTGACAAAAAGGATGAACGTGTCTCAGGAAGTGACAGGGGCAAAAAACTTCACATTAAAGGAATGCTTGGAGACATCTAACTGCATTGAAAATGCAAAGGATAAAACGTTGGAAGCTGATCCACACTTTAAAAGGAGTATGATGATTTGCCAAGGCAATGGAAAGATGCTTGCTCTTATCATATATTATACAAGAAGGCGATTACTGTTCAAATTACTCTCGAGAAAGAGTGTTCTTGAGATACATAGAGAAATGAAATAAATCAGTTTCATCCTCAGTGTTTCTAATGTTCCAGATGACAGTGTACTAAATTCTATTTCTTTATACATTTATTACCAACAGCAAGAGTTTTTAATGCTTGGACAATGGTAAATTTAAAAACTCCAGCTTTTCCCTTCTGTGTTGGGTCTTTACACAGAAGGGAAAACTGGGTTTTCCCTACTGTGAGTTTCCTCCCTGTGTCTCTTTAACTAGTCATACAAACATTACCCTTCTGGTCACCACATGTGTGGAGGTTTTGGCCCCATACCAAACAATTCTCTGGGACACTGGCTGGGTGTCCTACAATTCAACTTTCTGACACTATCTACTTGGAGATAGTGTCATATCCCACAGGTAAAGGGCTCAGTCCCACAAGACTGCTTCACCCCACCTCCCCAGCTCCACACACACACACACACACACACACTTCAGAGGGCCGTCACAAGCCCGTGTTATCACCTGTGCTCCTGACCAACTGGCTATAGATTCCAGTGACCTCCTCCTTGGGTTCAATTAATTTGCTAAAACAGCTCACAGAACTGAGGGAAACATTTATGTTTACCGGTTTATTAAAGGATATGATAAAGGAGATAGCTGAACAGCCAGAAGAAGAGGTACAAAGGGCGAGGCCTGGAAGAGTCCCGAGCACAGGAGCTTCTGTCCCCGTGGAGTTGGGGTGTATCACCCTCCCAGTATGGATGTGTTCATTAACCTAGAAGCTCTCCAAACCGTACTGCTCGGATATTACAGTGGCTTCCTCAGGCAGACATGATCAATTATTAACTCTCTTCTATCTTCTCTCTCCTTTCTGGAGGATGGAGACAGGGCTTCTAATCATGACTTGGTCTTTCTGGTGACCAGCCCCCATCCAGGAGCCCACCCAGAGTCACCGCAATAGAACAAAAGATGCTCCTGGTGTTCTTACCACTTAGGAAGTTAAAAGGGTTTCAGGAGTTCTGTGCCAGGAACCGGGGACAGAGACCAAAATATATGTTCTATCATATCTCAGACAACAATTTGTAAAGCTTACAGAGCAAATGTAATTTTTTTTCCATCAATGAGATCATTTTGCGTGGTTTCAGCTTGTACAGTCACTTTCTGTGATGATGCACTATCACACAAAGTGAGCACAGCTTGTACTAAGGAAAAAAAGAAGGCAGGGTGAGCAAGAATGATAAGCTAAGTGGAAATCCCTTAGCTCAGAGCAGATAGCAGGAAAAGAAAAAAATTCACCTCAGTAAGAAAATGTCCATGAGACCACCACTGGCCTAGAGGATAAATGTGCTACAACTGAGTTATGTGGGTACACTGACACTCAAAGAGGTCCTTCCCAAAACAAAATCACTATGTCAAATAGATAGCTGCACCCCCATGTTCACTGCAGCATTATTTACAATAGCCAAGACATAGAAACAACCTAAGTGTTCATCAGTAGATGAACGGGTAAAGAAAATGTGGTGTGTGCATGTATATGTATGTGTATATATGTGTATATGCAATGGAATACTATTCAGCCATAAAAAAGAAGGAAATCTTGCCATTTGTGACAATATGGGTGGACCTTGAGAGCATTATGCTAAATGAAATGTCAGACACAGAAAGACAAATACTGTATGATCTCACTTACGTGAAATAAAAAAAACAACAACAACAACAAAAACAAAACCATCCTGAACTAACTCCTAAGTAGAGAAAACAGAATGTGCTGACCAGAGGTGAGGGTTAAGGGTTAGGTTAATTGGATGAAGGTGGTCAAAAGGTACAAACGTCCAATTATAAGATAAATGAGTACTAGGGATATAATGTAGAACATGATGACTAAACCTTAACATTACTGGATGGTGTATTTGAAAGTTGCTATGAGAGTGAATCCTAAGAGTTCTCATCACAAGGAAAACATTTTTTCCTTTTGTATCCGTATGAGATGATGTTAACTAAACTTATTTTGGTAATCATTTCACAATATTTGTAAGTCAAGTCATTATGCTGTACACCTTAAACTTATACTCTCTTATCAATTACATCTCAATAAAGGTGCAAGAAAATAAGGAAGGTTCTTCCCCATAATCAGTTTATTTCAATATAATGTGTATCTCTGAAGCTTTTGCTTATAAGAGTAGAAGGAATTTCTGGCCCTGGTTGCCTGAGTGTGCCTCCTTGCTCCCTTTCCTTCAGGAGATGAGATTGTCTAGGTCAAGAATGTCTACTGTCTTAGTTTCTGCATCAGGGAGGATGAGAGTTCTCACTCCAGTTCTTTGTGTGACGTCATCCTGGCCACTTAATCTTCCAGTGCAGTGACACAGTGAAACCCTTTCAGCCTAATGGGTTCAGGCACATCTTTCCTGGGCTTACAGCCAGAATTGAATCGATGTCCTGGTTTAGAAGGAGAAGGAAAGCACAAAGACTTTTTCAAGCCAAGGAAGAAACAAGAAAAAAAAGAAATACAGTTTCTGTCAATGGCTCTAAGTGAGGATTTTTCCTTAAAATCCCAATGATGCTCTACGATGCTGTGAAAGTGATTTATAAGGCCAGCAAGGACTTGCTGTGCTTAACGGGGTCATTGGATTTTAGTGCCTCACTTGGGACCACTGCTATTTTTGGCCCAGTAAAGGAGTCTGCAGTGGTACACATGAGCAAATTAAAAAACGTAAATCATGTCTATAATGTGATTATTTTAGGAGGAGAGAGTCCTGAGAAGAAAGCCAGACAGACAGTGAGATGTGAGATGTAATCTTAGACAGAATTGGTAATGTTCTCCGGGGAGAAAGGTACACAAAAGGCAGAGCCAGCTGTATTTATAGATGTTCTGCCTACAGCTCTGTGGTGTAATTTGAGAAACTCAAAGACTTGTCTCGTTGGATATGTGTCCTTGGTAAGTTCATGTACTTCCTGCCTTTATCTGGGCCTGTTAAGAGTCTTTCTGGATCTGCCTTGGATAAGCAGTGTGACCTTGAACTAGTTCCTTATCTTTTCTAGCCTTTGCTTCTTCACCTGTAAAGTGAGAGGATTGAAGGGGGTCTCTAAAATGTTCAACTGCTTTGTGGCTCTCTACAGTTCTTCATGAGAAATGCTTTTAATTGAAAGAGCATCTGGTATCAATAAATGAGTTTTAAAAATTGAATTAAAAACCCAACTTTGTTCCAGAAAGGATTTAAGGTGACTTGCCATCACTTTATTTATTTGGCTTGCTGCACCATGGCTACTACCTTCCACTAAACTGAGGCACGGTCTGGGACGTCAGAGGTTTTCAAGAGTGTTTTATAGTGCTTCGTAGATTGATTGGCAGCACAGATTAGCATATGATTAAGATTTTTCTATAGAAATAAACTATATTAAAGGTAAAACATCATTCATATAATAGTCAGGTAGAAATGATATCAAATAATTTAAAACAAAATATGAAGAAATAAAAACACAAATAAAATAACTACCTTTGTACTCATTTTAAGAACTGTCAATCACTGCCTCTTTACCCTTTATTTTCATCTCAGATGTAGGTAAAGAAAAAAAAAAAAAAAGAAAAAAGCTTTGACTCACTATAAATCTTTTCTTAGAAGCAAAGTCAGTTGGTTATATTATAGCTTCTGTCTGGCTCAAGCTCTTAGAGGCTTTAAGAAAATTTGACCTTAAAAGCTCATGAAGGAGTTCCAACTTCTCATAGAAAGATGACAGGACTTCTAATTTTTCACACTCTTCCAAAAAGCATGTATATAAATAAGGAAAATAAGTAAAATCTATAGTTCAAGCCTACAACATAACTAGGAGACAGGAAATAGTACCACTCTCTTCCATTTATATGTAGTAGAGAATTGAAAACAGCAGGGCCACCTTGTGAGCTATGCCACAGTGGAGAGTCAGGCAGACACTAACAGTGGAGGAATGAGGATAAAATCTCCCCCCATAAAAAGATGCCCCCGCCCGCCCCGTGAGTGGAGAAATACTGAGAACACTACACCTATGGCGTCATCTTTCATGTGATGACTTTTCATCATACGCCCCCTCAAGTCACGAAATGGAAGGTGCTGAGCCTCAGCTGCGTGCCATCCTTGCCATAAACGTCTGACCTCCACTGAATTCCAGGAGAGAGAAGAGTCCAGAATGTGCGATATTCTGTAGGACAGCTGACCTGGACTCTAGAGAGGATTCAGTATCATGAAGAACCAAGGGAAGTGGAGATTTGGTTTCAAATTGGGGGCAATAATGAGACATAATAACCAAATACGATGCGTGAATGTTGGCTGGAGCCTGGATGCGTGCACGGCTACACTGGCTACTTGGCACAAGGTGAGGGAAATTTTAGTACAACAGTGATGTTATTGAATAAATATTGGTTTTTTTAGGTGTGGCAATGGTGATGTGGTTGTGTAGGAGAACGCCCTTGTTCATGAGAGATGCAGATTGGAGAAGTTAGAGGTGAACTGCCGTGAAGTCTGGAATCTGTTTTCAGGTGATTTGGCCAAAGGGCAGCAAGTCTACACAGTGAGAGGCGGCACGGATGTGACAAGATCCTAACAGCTGGTGAGTCTAGTGTGGGATATACAGTTGTATCAGCCTTTCTGAGGTTTTAAATTTTTTCGGAAGAAAATTTCAGGCATCTTTCCTTAAGCCTTTGAGACCTTTAGCTGCCTACTGCAAACGTTCTGGTAACATTTCCCAGGCACCCATCCCCACATAGCCTTTTACTCTCTCCATGGCAAGCACAGAGGAGAAAGACAAGAGGGAAGCTCATAACACCTGCAAATTTCTAGTTTGCATCATGCAACTGATGCCTGTCTGGGGCTTCTTTGGTGTGGTGTTTCTTAAATTGTGGCCTATGAACCACTTGTGAGCCTGAATAATACTGGCCCTGCCCCAGACCTGCTGGAACTCTGGAGGTGGGACCCGAGAATCCGAATCATAGCAAGCTCCCTGTGATTCTTTTTTTTTTTTAAAAGGAATTCCTTTATTTTTATTATTTATGTATTTATTTATTTATTTTTGGCTGTGTTGGGTCTTCGTTTCTGTGCGAGGGCTTTCTCCAGTTGCGGCGAGCGGGGGCCATTCTTCATTGCGGTGCGCGGGCCTCTCACCATCGCGGCCTCTCTTGTTGCGGAGCACAGGCTCCAGACGCGCAGGCTCAGTAGTTGTGGCTCACGGGCCCAGCCGCTCCGCAGCATGTGGGATCCTCCCAGACCAGGGTGCGAACCCGTGTCTCCTGCATTGGCAGGCAGATTCTCAACCACTGCGCCACCAGGGAAGCCCCCCTGTGCTTCTTTTGCACACTCAAATTGAGAAGCCTTGCTCTAGCATTTACTCCACACTTAACCTCCACCAAACTCATCTCTAACAGGAATTTAGTATGAACATTAATTAGTGCTGAAAATTATTTTTAGCAGGCTACATTAGAATTTTAAAAATAAGACATTCAGGGGACAATATGACGGCATATCCAGGGAGGAAACACTCCCTGATGAGGGAGCTGTTCCACCCACTGCTATTCCACCTGATCTGTACCTTGGCCTCTGACTCAAATGCATTTAATTCCTAAAAGAATCACAGCTTCCTTTTCTCCCCTTCTCTACCCACTCTTGTTCCCCCACCTGATTATTCAGAACATTGATTGTCATGTTTAAATAGAACAACAGCTTTCAGAGTGATTTCTTCACAATGGGGTTAAGATTTTATATTAACTAGGATGAGGACATATTAACATAATACCACCCACTGCAATGAGAAAAACTAGTGCCTAGAGGAAATAAGGGGAAATCCAGCTCTGATGGGGGTTGAGGAATGGACAGGCAGAAAGTATATATGGGAAGTGTGGAACTCTGTGTGAGTCTGGTGGGGACCCTTGTCAGCTGGGGTCATGAGAGGGCCCAGAGTTCTGAGAGCACTAAGAGAGGAGGGGATGCCCAGGGTGGGCTAGAGGGCCATGGGAAAATAGTTTTGCATACTGAATTTTGGCAGGTAATTTTAAAAACGTCTCTTCCAGTTCAGGAATTGTTCCTGGAAAAAAAGGAAACTTTTTAATACTCTATTTACAAGTAATTGGGTCCATATGGACCAACTCTTGGTTGTGGCTACTAAACTATCACCCTTAGTCATTTGCACTGGAGTTCCTCATAATGCAATGCCTCTTGAGCCTCCTGGAAGCAAGTACCACTCCCCAGCCCAGTTAGGGACACTTGGGATTGAAATCTGAATGAAGAGATCATCAGTAATGTAATACCATTTCTGTTGTCTCTGCTGCTCATTTGTGACAAGTAAAGAACCACTTTACTGGAGGAAGGAGAGGATGGAGTGACAGCTAGTGGATATGGTTTTTTTGGGGGGGGGCGCATTAATGAAAATGTTCTACAGCTGATTGTGGTGATGGCCGTACAACTCTCTGAATATACTAAAAACCAGCCAATTGTACCCTTTAAATGGGTGAATTGTATGGTATGTGAATTATATCTCAATAAAGCTGTAATACTGCGTATATTTTTTTTAAATCACTGGAAACATATCTAGAGGCACAAATAACAGAGGAGGGTGAGGCCTCTTTGTGAATTATAATCTGACTCTGTGGCCAGGCGTCAATAACTAAGCATCAGAAAAGCTAAGGGCAAATTGCAGGAAACGTTGTTATCCAAGTTGGGAGGAGAATAATTATGAAACTTTTCAAGATGCATAGATAAAAATGATAAAAATAAAAGACCTGTTTCTTTTGCATCACCTACCCCTTACTTCTGTGTTTTTTAAATTGGTTAAGTAACCAGAGGGAACATAAAGAGGAGGTGAGAGTGTGGGCTACATTTCTGTAAAAATTTCATATATTATTATTTTTAAATATGTAGCATATATATCTCAAGAGCTGACACTGAGATTATGTGGGTGGATTGAGATGAGTGGGATCATTCGTGTACTGCTATTATAATAATTGAATTTTCAGAAACAGAAATTCATAGATAGGCAGCCGTGACTGCTAGCTTGTATCCCTGCTGCCATTTAATATTTCAGGGACCTCAAAGCCCTCTGCTTCGGTTTGTTTGTGCTTGAAGGTCCTGGGGACAGTAATGCCTTTTCTTTACACAGTGTCACCCAAAACACCTTAGGGCTTGGGGACTGGGGAAGGGGTAGAAAAACAACGAAAGGTGACTATCAAGTAGAGAAACTTGCAGCCTTGTAAGCCTCAGAAAGTAGAATCAAGCAAACCCAGCCTGTCTGACTCCTCTTGGGGAAAAGCAGGGGCCAGTTGGGGTTTGAGGTCTGGGCATCTCCGTCAAGACATCCCGTTTCCTGGGGCTGTGGGGGCAGAACTGAGAGAACTCTGGGATACCTTGGGGAGAAACCAAAGCAAAAGTTGGGCAGACTGTTCAAGTGAGTCGCTAGTCAGAAGAGGCCAGGCCATGAGGGAGAATTAAATGCACATGTTCAGGAGAGAAACCCCATGAGACAAGAGGATTTGAAGCAGAGGGTGGAATTGGAATTAAGCAGAGCTGGCTTCAATGGACTTTATAGAGAGCTGCAGGCGCTTTCAGGTTGGATGAAGAGAAATAAAGATGGGAAAGGAAGTGTTAATGGCCCTAACTCCCTATTCCTTTTTCCTTCTCAGCTCTTTCTAGGACCAAATCAAAGAATCATGGAATCTAGTGGTTCCACCAGCCAGGCAGTCAGCAAAACCTCCAAGGATAATGATGTTTAAGGACCCCTGGGATGGTAGCCAGATCATTGCTAAACCACCCTCACTACCAAAAAGTTCTTCCTTCCTTCAAAGTGCACAGTAGCTGCCAGTGAAACCTGTTTCTGACCTTGGCTACCAACTGGCTGGGCTATATCAACACACAGCGGGCAAATGTCCGGAAGACAAGCTCTATAAGTGTCAGTCTCCTCATCTCTAAAGTGGGCGTAACAACAGGGCTGCCTCATAGGTTTATTGTGAGGATTAAGTAAGACGAGATTCCTAAAGCATGCAGATTAGTCCTTGGCACATGGTGTACGTAGCTTTCAGCATCAGAATCCGTATTTGTGTTAGTATTTGTGTTGCTCTTAGTCATACTGAGGCCCATATCCTGAGGTTTGTGCTAATCAAAAAAGGCTCCTATCTGGTAGTTAACGGTGTCCCTAGATTTGTCGATAACATTGGCGACCAAGAAAATGTGGTTATTGGCCTGTCGAGTGTTCGTTGCGTGATCAGCCCTCTGGTGTGGTGTCCTGAAGGCTAGTTCCCTGGAAGCTGAAAGGTGAGGGTGTAAAGAAGAGAACGAGAGGCATTTAGGATGTAGCAGTAGCAACAGCTAACATTCATGGAACAGTTGCTGTAGACCAGATGAACAGGACTGAAACGTGAACTGTGGTGAACAAGGTTGTCAGGATGAAAGGTAAGGGAGCAGCACAGGGACCATTGGGGATAACACCTTAGAATCCCATTTTACACATTAGGGAACAAGCTCAGAAAATGAAGCGACTTGCTCAGGTCACCCAACCAGTAAGTTTGGAAGTGGAAGTTGACTATATAACTTCCAACTCCTCTTCTGAAGGTAAGAGAAACCACAGGAGCACAAAGCAGGCGTTCTGTTCTCACAGTGACACGGAGCACACCTTGTCAGAGGGCTGAGGAGGATGACCCAAATCCCGAAAGGTTAGTGACCTACCAGCAAGTTCCTTCACTTCCCTTATAATCCGCTGTAGACCCACAGGTTTGCCCGTTCCGATTGCTAAACCCTTCTGGAAGCCATTTGTGTTTTCAGTTTCTACTGGCCTCTATAGTAACAACGTCCTTAAGTTTCCCATAAACCTGTAGGTTTTTAAATAGCCCCAGGGTTTCTCTGAAGTGACTTGTGGCTGATACAAGCTCAGAAGAGAAGACCAAGTGGGTGCCATTTCCAACCTCTCTTTCGGAGTTGTTCCACGTTTTTCTGTTTTACACTTTAGGGCTCCACATAAGAAGATACATTTTAGGAGGAAAAAAGTTATGTTGCTAAAAATATAAATGTGTGAAAACCAAAGCCTTAAATCATTGTTGGTAATGCCTGTATTTCTTTGTCTCAAAACAAATTGCTCAAATATGCCCTATCTTTGTTTCTTGCATTCTAAGATTTCACGAATAATTATCTGTTTCTGTTCTACATACCCTTCATGGTTTTTTTTGGATTTGTAGAATAATTCCTATGTTAGGCATATGTTGATTTGCTCTGACCAATATGCTTTCCTTTGGAGAACCTCCCTGTAATAATTCCATGTACTTTTAGGAGGGCTCGTTACCCAGCCTTGGCTGATCAAGCATCCCATCCCACGGGCAAACTGATTCGTCCAGAAATGGACATGTGGCTGAAGCAGAAAAAATTTGAGCCCTTTCCTAGATAAATAGTCAAAGCATTAGCTGATGAATGAAACCATGCAGGGATGAGCAAAGCAGAGAATGGAGGAAAAATCAGAGTCCGGATGACATTGTTTGAGTCCCTGGATCCAGCTGGACTTCAAAACATTTCCATATCTGGACTTTTCCATTTAAATGAGCCAAGACTTCATCTCTTCCTGGATGCCTTCCAAGATTAATCCCATTGATCTTGACTGCTTTATCTGTAGTCTCCTTGGCATTTAAAGCTTTGTGCAATACTCATTTGTCATGTTGATGATGCTAATATGAAAAAGTGTCCTTCACTTATTCCAAACATCAATCTCAACTGTTTCGTCAACCGGGAAGCAAGCGCCTCATGGATGTGGCCGTTGCCTCCACATCTATAGCTTCGTGGTGAGTCTTAATGATTATTTGACTTCCCCAAAGGACAGTACTGTTTTTGTTCAGGGAAAATGGAATATTTTGCCTTTTTATAATAGGAAAAGTGAGTGCCAGCTTCTGAAAACTCTGCGCAGTGGCCAGCCTCATGGACACGTGTGTTGTGACTGTGTCCTCAGCTTTGATCTTTATATCTTGCCTTCACATATGTGAAGTTTCCGTGATCTATTTTTGTCTACCCTCTCCTTTTCCCTGCTATCAGTGGAAGATGCTATGTGAGGGCCAAAATGTTTTTTGTTACATAATATGGCTTCTTATACAATGGGGGCAGTTGATCATGTTGTTTTGAAATTGTTCTGCTTTTTCACATGTGGGAACATCTCTGATGATAGCATTCACTGTCACAACTCTTCAGTGGCAGAAAATGTGTGCAGAAAATAAGGCTCAATCCTTTATCCTGGCTTTGGGGTTATGATCTGACCTCAATCTGCCTTCCCAGCTTCCATCTCCTAACTGCTTCTTCAGTGGTATTGGGAGTCAGGGTCACTTTCCTGGGGAGGAGCCAGACCAGCACCTCAGGCCTGCTGCTGTAGTTTGACAAAGAGCTCCAACCCTTTACGCACGCCGCCCCACAGAGAGTCCCTGGTCCACATTCCAGCCAGACTCTCACTGTTGCTCCTCCAATATTGTCCAGTTTCCATGCCTTCCATCATTCTTGTTGCTATGTTTGGAGCTTCCCCTGAATTGTTACCCATCCAAATCCCTCCCTTTCTTACAATACCATCTCTTCCTTGAAGCATCTCCTGAACTTCTTCATCATCATCATCATCATCAATCATCATCAACATGCCATTTACCAGGTGTGTGTATATATACTCACTTAAATTCTCACAATAACACCACAAGGTAAATGCTATTATGATCCCCATTTCACAAATGAGAAAATCAAGGCAGAGCAAGGTTAAATAATTTTTCCCAGGCTACACAGTCTGTGGGTGGCAGAGAAAAGGACTTGAATTTAAGCTGTTTGGCTCCAGAGTCTGTGTTCTGATTTCCCATCACGTATTACTTGAACTTCTCATGGTTCCTCTCACAGTCTCTTTTATGTCTTCATTATTTGTATGTAGATATACAAATCTCATAGTCTGTAAGTTGCTTGAGGGCAGGGTGTAGTGAAGTGTGCATAGAATTTGAAAGCAGACAAAATGGGCTTGAACAAATTACTAAAATTTTCTAAGACTCAGTTTCATTTGTAAAAATGTAACTCACAGTGTACCTGTGAGGAGGATTAAATAAAATAGGAGGAAAGTTCTCAGTTTGGTCTCTGGTGCACAGTAGGTACTCAGTAAGGTTTCCCCCACTGTTGCAAAGTAGAGCGTTCCTATGAAGAAATGGTGTAAAGCAAAGAAGAATCTTAGGACACATCTTGCTAATTGACATACAAAATAAATCGAGATGAAGCACAGATGCTCACAGACACGCTCAAAACTATGGCAGCTTGATACTGAGTGTAGGTTCGGGGAAAGGAGCTTGGTGGTACCACTCTCACTGCTTGGGGTGCCCGCTGCCTCCGTAACAGCTTCTATAAAACAAACACTGAACACTATTTACACTTCCACCTTTTTTTTTGCAAAGGTGAAAATCCTCTTCGGACATCTTTTGGTCAGTGAAAACAGGTACTAATGTAGGTCTTTCATAAAATCAAAGTGTTGTACAGTGAACTTTTGAAAAGTGGGGAGAGGGATACCTGTATTACCTTCCCACAGTTTGCAGCTCCTGGAAGCCTAAAAACACTTTTTCTTTGTCTTGTCATGTCTCTACAATTTATTCCTCTTTGGACTATCTGCTTCTTTGAGTCCTCTCTTCTAGGAACCACCTCCCGCCTCAGTGTCATGTAAAAATTAACATCAAATAAAATTTGCGTGCCTTTCTCCTGTTAATGTCTTTTGCCAGTATAATTTGCAGGGCCCCAGCCACTGAACCAAAAGAGGGTACAGGAAAATTTTTTTTCCTCCCCTACATAGGCCATTGTGATCCTTTTAAAAATTAATTCAGATCATGTCACTCCTCTTATCAAAACTTTGCAATGACTCCCCATCTCAGAGTGGAAGCCAACATCCTTCGGGTGGTCCCCACGCCGCAGAGGATCTGGCTTCCATGACCTACCTGACCTCACTGTTACAACCCCCTTGCTCACCCCTTTAGCCACACTGGACTCTGTGTTGTTCTCCAAACAGGCCTTTCCATGGAAGCTGCCCTCTGCTTGGAATGTTCTTCCCCCCAGAGAGCTCCATGGTGCACTACCTCAGCTCCTCCAAGTGTCTTTCCTCAGATGTCACCCACCCAGTGATGCCCGCCCTGTCCATCCTACTAAAACTGCATCCCTCTCCCTGGCACTCCCAACACCCTTCCCTGCTTTTTCTATTAGGATTGATCACCTTCTAATACAATATCAAATTTATATATTTGGCTTATGTCTGTCTTCTCCCATTAGACTATAAACTCTACCAAAGCAGGGATTTTAGTTTGGTTTGGTTTTCACTGCTGTATCTTCAGGACCTAGAACAGCGCCTGTTACATAATAGGAGTTCAATACATACTTGCTGAATGAATAGTTGTTTCCTCAGAAGGGATTCAGTTGTGGTATGTAAAGTGAGCCAGCCTCAGGCCCTCTCTCTGCAAGCTCTTTTCAGGGTGCAGAGAAGTTCATAATCACTGGGAGCCCAGCTGTGGGCTCAATCACACCTTCATGTTGGCTTCTCAGAGTGGATGATCACTCATTGTAATAATTCAGGGAAAAGATGGCTGAATTACGATATTGCTTGTAATGTGCAGCAATTTCCTTAGAACTGGTTAATGTGAGTGTCCAACAGGATGGATCTTATAAAATTTCAGTCTTCAGTCTTATGGGAGTTTATAGAAGAACAGCTTTCAGGTAGAAAGAAAAATGACCTCCAAAATTCTCTTTTAAGAAATTCTCCACCTCCTACCGCTTTTGATTTTTTTAACCCTTTAATGGTCAGTCAACTTTTGAGAAAAAAATAGGAAATTAAATCAAAATAAGAGATCGGTTTTAGTTATTTTGATGACATTAAAACTATTTGGACTCTGAACACCAAAACTGGGTTAAAACTGAGAAACTTCATTTTCAGTATATTTTCTTTGGCATCATATAGTTTTTTAGGTGACCAGAGGGAGAAAAGAGTCTGGGTAGTAAGTCTGAAGTCTCCAAGAGTCCAGGATAGGAGTTGGAAATCTCTTTTTGCTCAATTAGTAGCCACATTATGAAACTAAACTTAGGAAGAAGAGGGGGGTTTTAAAGAGAATTGCCCAATTTAGTCTAGATTGCTAACCTCATGAAGCATATTTTACTGATGCTATCATTAAAACCTTTTATTATGCTTGACTTTAAAGCAAAGTAGAAACACATTTCCAGCCTAAAGAGCAGAGCTGCCTGTTTTCAAAGAATCAGCTCTTGAAGGCAGGTAACAACGGAACCATCCTTTCACACCCAAGATGGCAGCCTGTGTGGGTGGATGGTACATTGTTAGTTGATAGCTTGTGCTTAGATAAAATAACTGTTTCTTAAGAGGAAAAATAGAGCAGAAAGATACTGACAAGGAAATCCAGGGGTTCTATCTATATACCCCAAAACTTGTACTTCCCACAGCTGCCTTGACATGGCATAGCTAGAATTTGAGGAAATAGATCCCCTCCCACTCCAAAGAAAATAGAGAAAAAAGGAAGTAGCCATTTTGACATTACCTGGTAAGATCTCTAAGATTCTGAGGCTCTGGCAGCTTCTACATGTTTTACCTTGAGTTTTAAACTGTGTTAGTAATAATAAGAGAAATAACAGCCATAATCTATATATTACTTGCTAAGGGCTAGGCACCAAGATAACCATCTAACAATCTCATTTGGCTCTCAAAATAACTAATGTAACAGATAGTGCCCCCATTCTAGAGATGAGAGAACTAAGGTTTAGAGAAGTTAAACTATTTGCCTGAGGTTATATAGAACTTGGCTTAAGCTCAGATCTATTTAACTCTGAAAGCCATGCTTTTAAACATCATGCTATAATGCCTAACACATTGCTTCTCAACCTTTCCAGATCCAACCACTTCACAGCAAACATTTCACATGTTCCTTTATTATTCTAAAATCAAATTCATAGATATTACTATTGACTACCCTATAATTTTGAAAAACTCTCAATATTCTGAGTATAATAAAAAGGCGAGAGAAAAGGAAAGTATTTTATAATAACATGTATTCAAATATCTAAATAAGCAAGCATGACCGCATAAGAAAATACAGTAATGTCAGGTGCTTGCAGCTATGTGGAGAATCATTATGAATGCAAATATCATTAGCAGTGTTGCCAGGGGTAACATTAATTTCTGAAATAGAAAACAATTTTTGATAAGACTCAGCAAAACAAAGTGCAACCTCCCCTCCATTTATACAATAATTACATTCTTGGAAAATTTAATAAAAATGAAAGTCCACACCCCCTGTATTTTTTTCTGTTTATATGTAAAGCATATTTTAGTCATCTAGGCTCAGATGATGATAAACATGAATGCTAGGTAGGACTTCTGAATGTCTAGAGATGCAGAGCTCCTGCCTACAAAATGCCAGTAGGACCTCCTAATTATTTTAACAGACAAAAAACAAAACCAAAACTCCACAAAACATACCACCAGAAATTTTCAAAACACTCCCTAAGTGGTGGTACCACCTTCTTTATGAACTATTGGCAAAGTTCAGACCAGTTTGAAGAGTTCAGACTACTTAACAAGGACAAAAATTTCTGCCATCCAGGGCCCTCTAAAAATACACCATAGAGTTTCTTGAATCACTCTTCAGCTCTGAATATTCCATCTTTCTTCCCATCCATAAAGATGAGGCAGACCAAGTAGGCACACCCACATTCTCCTAAGACTGAGGATGGACACCCATTGAACACTCCCCCACCCCAGACACACACACACAATTGCCCTTTATCAGCTTAGATGGTTCTAGCTACTTGATTACCTAACTAAAGGTTATTCACCCCAATGCAAGCTACCAGGTGATTACATAGACTCCAGAGTCACTGATTATCTCAGTGTTTACATTTACTGCAGACCATCTGATTGGTGTAGAGGTTCACTTTTTAAAAAGCCTAAACAAAGTAATGAGTAAATGAAAGATTTACCTATAAACTTAATGTAGTTAGAGCCTGGTCAAAACATGGTGACTTCCACTCCATTCTTCTTTGCTCTTGGACACCCTAGAAGACAGTTATTGCTCTCCAAGCATTCCATGTGTTTCACGATCATTTTTCAGCCTCTCTTTTAGTTAAAGTGTGGGCAGTGTGACTAATTTTGCCTAAGGTTGGAAGCAGAAGTGATGTATATTTCTTTTAGCAGAGTACTTAACAATGCGTATGAGTTCTTCATCCTCTCTTGCTCTGCCACAGCAGATAAGGAAGCTAAATTTTCTAGGTGGTTCAGCTACAAGTTGGGGGACCCTCCATCCCTGAGTGACCCTATGGAGCAGAGTCCTGACCCATACTGCACATATAGCAGGAACAAAATGTGAAGCTGAACAAAAATAAAGCCCTAGAAATTTGGGACTTCTTATTTAACTGCCTGGCCTAATCTGGCTTAGCCTGCCTGATACATGTATTTTGTTAATAATTAGAATGAGTAAGAAGGAGATAGTATCCTGGACCTTCTCTATCCTGGACCTTCTCTTCCCTATTGCACCTTGGTGCCCACTGCACCTTGCCTATCCTCAGTATAGTCTATGTTTTGAGGCACATTCTGTGGAGAAACATTACAATTGCCAGTAAGTCTGATTCTTAGAAATAATCTTTAAGAAATATGTTTTATATTTATGGACTAATTCTTTTCTTAGTTTTATAAAGCCTTTTCATTTATATCATTTATTTTTGGCTTGTGATGAAGGAGGCATGTAGAATACAATTTTTAAGAGGTAAACTATTATTAGTGTGTAATAGACTGTCTTGAGAAATTCCCCAATAAGATTTTATGACATGTTAAAGTAATTTACCTTGTGGCAAAATTATTCAAATCTTTTTTACTCAAAATCTTTTCAAGGATTTTAATAATCACTTTTACAGACAGACTAGAGAATATACCCTAAAATTATGTATATAATTATTACTATATTAAATCTTATCTTTATTTCCTTTAGGAGGTTGTTTCTTTTCTGATATTTAAAACAGTGTGACCCAATGGAAAGAACATGAGCTTTGGGGTCTGTATTAAATAGATTTTAGGAAGTAAAGGAATTAATTTCCTTATATACCTGAGAAGTCCGTGGGTTCTCGGGGTCAGGGCTGTCTGGATTTAGACACTTAAAAGATTATCATTAAGACCAGTCTCTCTCCATCTCTCTTCTCTGCTTTCCACTGTGTTGGCCCCATTCTTAGCAGCTCTCTCCTTTTGGTAGCAAGAGATTGCCAGCCATTATAGGTGCATGCCTTCAAAATCCCAGTGTAGCAGGAAAGAGAGAAAAGCCCCTCTCTTTTGTTTTCTCCAGAAAAAGCCATGCAATTCTCTCTGATAGGCTTTGGTTATGTCACATGACACTTCTGGCCACTGTGCCCTGGAGGACACAATGACCTGATCAACCATGCCTGGGTCCCACACCAATTCCAGGTTGGCAGACTCAACCTGGCCAAACCACAAGAATGGGGAAGAACGCTGGGCAAGGAAAACCAACCTGCTTCCACTACGGATTCAGGCACATTTGAATTTGAAACCTCTCAGTATCTTACTATTTCCCTGACCTTGAATAAATGATGTATCCCTTCTGAACCTGAGGTTGTTCATCTGTAAAATAGTGTAAATGGTAAATAATGCCAGCCATCCAGGGTTCTTGTGATGATGTAATGTGTAAAACAACGTAAAGCACCTTATTCAATGTGGACTGCAGAAGGTACTCAATAAATGGCAGCCTGAATCCAGTCCACTTGGTATTGAATAACTACATGAAACAGTGCACAGTTACAATGGCCATTGTAGAAAACCTTTAGGGCATGGCTTGCTTTCTTCCCCATTCCATTCGCAGAGAGAATCTCCTTGCCTGGTTCAGTAAGTGAAGGTGATGAGTGTCATTAGCATTAGTAAAATGCACACCTCCTGTGTTAGCTGCATCAAAACAGCTGCGTTTATTATCATAATTCACCAACATTTTCATAGTAATTTCTCACTCATTATTGAGAGGTGGAGAGTTACAGTTCATTTGATTATAAACATACCCCCTATAATTTCATCATGAGAAAATGAACTTGACATTAGCCCTGTGCAGCACTCATTGCCTTTCTTTCCTTGGCTCCACTGAAGGCTCTATGAGCCTCTGACTTTACCTTCAGTATTTTTTGTTTTTCTACTGAGTATGTCACCTGAGACCTAACCAGAACTTGCCATTCCACTGGTCCTGATACTTTACGAATACTAATGAGTTAATGTTTGTAAAGTATTGATAGTTTCTATCACTGAGTTTTTAGAAATAGGACTTTAACTGGCATTTCCTCATGAATCTTCATAGTGTAGACTAGTGTTTCTTTCTGAACTTCATATTTAGCCAGTACAAAAACCATTTAACATCCAACAGCAGCTCCTCACTTTAGGAATTTATTTCCATATTATCCTGCTGGGATGGATAAGAGGATAAGGGGAAGGCTAACTTCTACCTCCCTCAGATTTCCTTGCAGCTAAGCTTCTGGATGTGATTTAGGTGCCAATCAGATGCACTCACGCAAGATTTGGGAAGTTGCAATGATGGGGAAGCCACACTGATTTTGCTGCTTCTGCTGAAAAGCACAGTTTGTAGAGCTTGTAATCCCAGTATCCAGTCGTGAATTTTGTGGGTTTTGGGAGGTGGGGCAAGAGGCATCCATTTTGCTCATGTGTATGGTCATGGGGTGGCAGCCACGTGCTTTTAGATCGCCAGCTGTTTGTGGCAGTGGCAGCATTGTTCTGGAGCTGGTGGCTTTCTGATTGTAGAGGAGTTAGCAGATCTCTGAGTGGCCCAATTCTATCATGTGAATTTAGGATTGTCCCTGAAAACTCATCCAAGAGGCTCACTCTTCAGCTGTCCCAATGATTCTGAAGCCATTGAATAGATTCTAATAATTCCCTCTGGCTTAAACTGGTAACAGTGGATACTGTTCTCTGCAACTTAACTCTCAATTACATTAAAAATTTGTCTTCAGCTCTCTAGTTCCTTCGTGTATCAAATTGTAACTTGAGACAGTAATTGCTATATCTCTTTACTAAAGAGTATGAAAAATTTCTCATATAATTCTGATCACAGAGCCAATGGTTCCCTTCTAATTTCAAAAGGTCTGATCTCTGTAGACTTCTTAATAATAATATGAATGTAAAGGCATTTTTAAAGGAAAACATAATAGAAAAATTAGTATGTTTTTGAAAAGTTTTTGTGGAATGGTATGAATTAAAACAGTGATGTGTGTAAGATATTAAGATACTTGAATTTTTAAATCCAAATTCCACAATATGTAAATCATAGAGAATGAATCTTCCATTTTTCAGGCCAATAGTTGACTTTCAAATAATGTGTCAATGATAATAGGATACACAGTAAAATCGGCTATTTTAATGATTTAATTAAGTGTGCCAAAGGTCAGGAGGAGGAAGTTCAGGGAAGGGTGTTAAAGAAGGGTGTTGCTATGTCTCTTTTTGTAAGAACTCTGAGTGTTAATTCAAAGAAGAAATCCCATTTATACGTCAACCCTAAGAGGTTGAAAAACTGATAATTGGTGCCCCAAAGACTGGATTAAGCTTCACAAATAAATGGGAGAGACAAAACTACTGCCATTCTTTGTGCAGTGCTGTGTAAATAGAAAACTCAATGTGAAATAGGAAAAGGTTGAGGATTCTGGAGGCTCTTATGGATTTCCAATCTGTAGCAGGGATCCTTTAAACATCAGGAGATGCCACTTAATTATACTCTCACCTACTCCTGGGAGATTTGTCCCAATTTCCTTGAGGAAAAGGGGACTAATAAAAAGAGAGAAAAGCAAGTAGCATTAGGGAATCTCATCAATAGCTGGATCACTGTTTCAACTGTGGAACAAGAGGAAGACAGAGAAGCAGAAATGAGGTTCTGGATGTCCAGAAGAAAATTTCCAGGAGGCAGCATCAAGGTATCCTCTATTTCAGAGAGGCCATTGAATGTAGCAATTTGCTGACCATTTGGTGATCTTAGGGGAATGTTGATAGACATGTGAGGGCGGAAGCTATATTACAATGGGTTGAGAAGTAAATGGAGTGTGAGAAATGGAAAAAAAGAAGAATATGCCCTACTTTCAAGATAATGATAATAAAATAAAGAATGATGGGGCTGTAGCTGAAGCACTGTGTTGAGTAAATCTGAGTATGTTCCTTCAGGGAAAAGAGTCAGGATGGAAAGAGATCGTAGATATACAAGGGCCATGAGGAAAAAATTACTCCTGCAAGAGTATTATTCACCTCTTTACTGAACCTTCAGTGTCAAGTTTTGGTGTTACCTGCCTCATATTCCTACCACTGTAATGTATCTGGGCCTTATTATATAGATTGGGCTAATTGAGTAAGAAAACCCAAGAACCTGTGAGAGAAAAATTAAAGAGAGAGGATAGAAGAAAAGAAGAAGGCCATACAAATGGGGGAAATGAAGAGAATATTGGTAAAGAGGGGAGAGTAAGGAAGAAATTTAAAACACAGTATAGTAGGAGGGAAAGAGAAAGGGATTTGAAGAAATGTTGCCATAGATAATGAATTGGATGTCCTTGCAAATTCTTTGCATACAAGTAAATAGTGGAATTACACTAAGTTTTTAGTGATAGATGGTAGAATATAAGGATGCATGAGCCATTTCATTGAACCAAGTCTCTGATAGTGTTCCAGTTTTACAAGGCAATGTAACAACCTACAACTTGATGGCGTAAAACAATCAAGAGCCTACTAAGGTTTTGTGGGAATCGTATTGCCAAAAAACTATGAACTCAGAATAAAAATCCTTTCACTATTACAGTTTTAAAACAACCTTTGGGTCTCTAAGCTTGCACTAGCTCCAAGTGAGCTGTATGGCTTTCTAGGGGGGCACAGCCCTTGGTGCCTATTTCATATGTGGCCATGGAGGATCATAGATAAGGAAGAACTTCCTAAAGGGAAGATCCTAGGGCCATGAAGAATAGTGGGCAGGGAGTTCCTTCTAGAATGTAGAATCTGGGTCAAATCAAGGGAATCCCCCTACCCAAGTCACAAGATACCTCACAAATGTCTGTAGGATTTCATCATTGCTGTGGACGAGAGACCATTACATGTTTTCCATTCTTCACTTTTCTGGATGGGAGTTTTATTACAGTTATTCTGTTCCTGCTCAATCACTGTATGTTGGGGATGGAAGCATGGAGTGGCAGAAAATCTGTCTTTTTGGTTCAAAAAGATCATTAGATGGCAATACAGATCGGATGGTGAGGGCAGTTTGTCACTTGGAGACCCTGGACTTAGCACTGGGATCAGTGACTGTGAATGGCACTTTGTCTCCCTCGTGGAGGGACTGAATGTGTTCTCTTTGTGGGAGGACCCGAAGGGTGGAGTGTGGCTATGAACCAAGCCCATTTTCTCTCTTCCTCCTCCTAGGCTTTGGGCTAGACTGTATTTCCCAACATGCCTTGCATTTAGGTGTGACCAAGTGACAGCTTTCCACTGGAATGTGAGTAGAAGTACTAGGTGTCTCTTCTGGGCCAAAATGGGTTAAGAAAGCAGATGTGCCTTTTCCACCCTCTTTTCACATTGCCTGCTGAATGAAGGAGATTCTGAGATGCTAGAAGAGGCCAAGCCACGGGATAAAAGGAACCTGTGTCTCTAAATGACCATATTGAAGGCAACCACTAACCAGTAACACTAACATTGGACTGGAAAGTGAGCAAGAAATAAAATTTTATTGTGTCAGGCCACTAAAATTTGAGGATTTATTTGTTCAACAGTTAACATTAATCTAATTAATACAATGAGTGTGGTGGATACATGAAGAATTCATTAGTCTGCTCCAGTGATTGGCTTGGTTTTTCACCTGATGGTCTGAGGCCATTGATTAGGTATCTGGCCAAAAAGGGCATAAGACAGCAGTATTTTTTAATAAGATTAATATGAATATTAATTAGGTTTCTTTGTTTGCAAGCTTTATTTATCCCAATAAACAACAATGCAACTTATGTTAAATTGTTAAATTTTTAAATTCATATATTTACCATGAATACTCAATGACTTGATTTGTTCTATTTTATGAAACATGAATATGTGACTTTTATGAGTTTAAAGCAACATTTCCAAGCACAGAAAAAAGAAAATATTTGATCATAACAAATGAATGTTCATTCTAGAAACAAATTGCATTTTGTTATTAGTAGCATCATGTTTCTATTCAATTACCATGATACAGATTGATTTTGATCAATCCTGTTAGCTGCCTTCATGGCAACTCTCATGCCCCATCTTTGTCCTATTTCACATTTATCTCACTATCCCTAGCACCTAGCAAGATGCCTTACATATGGTAAGAGCCTAATTAATATTTGGGAAACTGAACTTAATTTGAAAAATATGAAATTACAAATGATGCAGGACAGGTCTAAAGATACTTTAGTTATTTATTTGTCCTAGTAATAAAAGTTTTGTTGTGTTCCTGGAAAATCATTTCATAATTGAAAGGACATTTTTGCTGATGAGTCATTTGAAACTTAGAGGAGTTTCATTTCATCCCATTAATCCCTTGGAAGTTTTTAGTTTCATAATTTAATATTCAAAAGTGCATGGGTACTGAATCACAATGAAAGCTTTTAACTGGCCTTTCATTGTATTAAGATCTTGGAAGTGAATGAAAGTTATTTGACCTTGCTCTCAAAAATAAACATCATTAAAATCACTGAACTTATTAAAACCACATTGTGTCTCCTTAAACCTTTCTTGGATTATTTCTAGTTCTCATTCTTCAAGGCAGGCATTAACAATCCCATTGAACAGAACCCAGAGCCAAGATTAAAATGATTTACTCCATACCATTTTGTAGCTGTGGCCAGGCTAGGCTGAGAGACTGCAGCTCACTAAGACAGCTCTCCTCTGTCTCCCACTCTCTCCCTGGTACCTAATACCTAACAGCTGCCTTAACTCACCAGTGTCATTTAGTGCACTGAAAGATGATTTGCTGTTCTCAGCGTTCCTGGTGCATCAACAGATGCCCTCTTGGCCTTAAAATATCAAAGTACCTTCGCAAGTATCTGACCTTTCGTGAGTGACAGGTACTAGAACAGAACAGTACATATTTCAGCATCACAAGGCCCAGCCTCTGACCCACACTGCTCTATATTTTGTTTCACCCATGCCATCTCACATATTACAACAAATTGAGTTAGCATTGCAGAGTGTTTTCACCATATCACCTGCTAGAACTATCACATAACAATTCCTCTCTCTCTCTTTTACAACAGCTAAAATATAATCCTCTGATGAGAAACTTCATCTTCTCTCAGAAGGCAAAGTCATGAAGTAATTGGTCATTGCAGGGCTGTTGTTATTGACTGAATGCTTGTGTCCCTCCCAAGTTCATATGCTGAAGCCCTGATCCCTAATTTGATTGTATTGGAGGTGGGACCTTTGAGTGTTAATTGGGTTTGGATGAGGTCATGGGAGTGGAGCCCCTATGATGGTTGGGTGCTCTTACAAGGGTATGAAAGGACCAGAGCTCGCTCTCTCTGCTGTGTGAGGACATAACGAGATTCTGTCCAATGACCTCTATAAACGCTGTTCCTGGCTTTCAGTCTACTATATTTCCCCCCCAAACATTACTTTGCTGCCAAAATAAAGTAATTGAGAGAGCCCCCATGGCAGGAGATACTTTGTAAGAACTTAAGTAGAAGTCAGGTCCCTCTTTTCTGAAGGACAGTTTTGGAGAGTAAAATTCAAAAGCTTTTGAAATGTTCGGATCCATGGTGTTTGATCCAAGAAATCTGGACTATGGCCAGGAAATACAAAACTTTAAAAACAATCCCATATGACTCCGATTCAACCATCCCAAAACAGCAGAATAGGAGCCCATGTGTGTTTGTGTGTGTGAGGGGAGGGTGGTGTTTCTTCCTGTACCACTCCTTTCGGTCCTTCCCGTGGTAAGCAGTGTTACCAGTTCGGTAAAAATACTTCCATATTTTATACCATGCTCATTCAAATGTTTGTGTGTGTGTGTGGAGTGGTTTCCTAGTATTTTTTGAAAATAGAATATTATAAATTACTCTGTAACTTTTTAACTTAATATTTTCTCAGGGGCTTACCTTCAGCTTATATATATACACACATGTATAAAAATTTCTCAATCTTGGCATTATTGATATTTTGGGCCAGATAATTCTTTATTTCTGGGTGGCTGTCCTGTGCATTGTAAGATGTTTAGTGATATCCGTGGCCTCTACCCATTAGATGCCAGTAGCGCTTAGCCCCCAGTTGTGACAATCAAAAATATCTCCAGATACTGCCCAATGTCCCCTGGGGAGCAAAATCACTCCCAGTTGAGACCATTGACATAGAATAATTTATTCAACCATTTCTCTGTTGATGGAGATTCAGGTTATTTTCTTTTTTTTCCCCTCCCACTGTGCAATAAAAATGTTCATACATGTATCTTTATACAACATTGCTTCTGTTTCTATAGGGTAGATTGGCGCAAACGAGATTGCTAGGGAAGTAGATAAGCGTTGTGGAATTACTCTCCTAAGAGCTCGTATGAATCCACATTCCCACCACAGTGTGGGAAAGTGTCCCTCCACTCTCCCCAGCACCAGACAGTAACTATCCTCTTTTTTTTTCTTTCCTATCTGCTAGTCAGGTGCATAAAAACATGGTGTCCCAATGTTGCTTTGATTTTTAATTTTTCTGACCATTTGTGAGCATGTTGTCACTTATTTATTGGGCATTTACTTTTCATGTTCCATGAAACCTCTCATGCCCTTTGACTATTTTTATGGGTTATCTGTGTTTTTTATTTTCACCGATTTGTAGGTGCTCTTTGTTAGGGATATTAACCCTTTTCTGTAACTATTGCAAATGGTTTGGTTGGTGGGGGGTTTTTGTTTGCAGTCAATCCTTTATCTTTTGGATTTGTTTTTTAATGCTATAATTTTTTTCCCAGTTTTATAAGTTCAAGCTTGTGGGAAAGCCTTTCCTTTTTAATATAAGGAAACTAAAAGGTGGAAGTGACTTGCTCAAGTTTGCACCTTCAGTTAAAGGTAGAGCAGAGACAGGACACAGCCCCTCACCCAGGGCTTTCCCCTCACCCATCACCGCCTTCAGGCAGCTGTTCTTCCTTCATCCCTCCACACTCCATCTGTGCATGTTTACCATTAGTAGAATCAATTTGAAAATGCAGGAAAGCAAAGTATACTAAAATATCATAACACAGGAACCACCCACGTGCCTTGAGCACATAATTTTTCTACATTGCTTTTTTTTTTTAATGTAGTCCAAACACCTAAGTAGTTCTTGGGGAAATATTTCTATCCCCCTGGCACATAGACAGGGTACCAGAGATAGAGCAGATGGCTGTGGGGCATTCCTGGCTGGGAATAACGCCAGGAAACATTCAGCAAGGAAGTGCGTACATAGTCTGATCAAGACAGCCAGGAGACTAATGTGTTCAGATGGCATAATGCCTCTTCACAAACTGCGGGGCTGTTTATCCATGGCAGAAGGAAGCAGGGCTTTTAGAAGCTCTGCCTAACACCTTAAGCATCATATCACATTGGAAATCCCTTCCCTGTAAGAGAATGGTTGTATTAGGAAAACATTCCCTGAAATATCACATCCGGTAAACTTCTGTGTTTTTGAAAAAAAAATCCAAGTCTTTATTCTCCGTATTGAGACACGGGGCCTATTAATTTCTACATGCATAATTTGCAACACTGTTTAATACATACTTGCCACTGGATACCCAGAGAAATGCAGTATGGTGACCAAGAGTTTGCATGTTTAATAACACATTGAGAAAAATGGAAGTCAAATGGCCTATATGTGCCGTATCACTCCATTAGGCTTCTGTATGGCTTTGGGGAAGCCAGTCGAAGCATTAATGCTTGTTCATGCCTGACCATTCCAAACATGTGTTGATGCAAAATGAATAACGAACATTGGGAAGCTTTAGCTTAGATGAAAAGTGCTTCTCAGAAGTTTGTCTGCATGACTAAGGCAGTAATTTTCAACCAGGATGGTTGGAGGTGGGTGGAGAAGAAATTTTAAAACTACACATCTCGCCCAGGATTCTGATATATCCCTTTGTAAGTCATCCCATCCACTTCCACCCAAAGTGACAATTAGGTAGGCCAAATACAATTGGAAATGATAGTGTACCTCAGGTGAGTTGGGCATGAAAAAGCTGAGAACTATTGATCTAAAAATTCAAAACTATTTCTTCAAGTGCTATTAAAAGGAAGCTGTAGGTGGTACTGTGCTAGGTGCAGTGAAGTGTACAAAATAAGATTTTTTTCCATTTACTTTTTTTCAACCTCCAGCCAATGAACAGTACTATTCACCATAAAATAATTATTGAGGATCTATTAGGTAGGAGATTGCATGCTGAAAAGTCCAAGACATGATCCCGGCCTTCTGGGGGTCTTACAGTCTAGTTGAGGGACTTAGGCAAGTACACAAAGAGTAATGAGACATAGAAATACTGGCTCAAATATAACAAAGAAAATATTTTAAAGACAGCTGAATGCAAAAGAGATAGAAATCTCTGGTGGAAAAATGAAGAAAAACCTCAAAGCTATAGCAGTGAACAGTTGCCTTGGGGACCTGGAGTTGGATGTGGACAATTGCCCTGACAGCTGGGTCTGTGGTTGAGGATAGGGCTTTAACAAATACATGGGTACCAAAGAGTTGACTTGAGCCTGCTCAAGGTATGAAACTGGACCCAGGGCCATTTGCAGAAAGCTGGGCCTCTGGATAGTGTCCCCTCAATGATAAGGAGTAATTCACATTCCTATCAATGCAGATAAAAGATCAAGAAGTATGCCTTTTTCTAGGGTGTTTAGAGGGAAAAAGCATCCCTTTGATGTTGTGAGACATCAAAACATCAGTTCTGTACCTCTAAAAAACAAAGAAAACCTAGTTCTAGATAGGCAGGACTCTGTAGGCCTCAGCAGAATCAAATCTTGTCTACTAATTACCATATCTGTGTCAGCAAGTATTCTTGAACTTTGTTCAGGGATGCAGTTAAGTTACTTAGGAACAGTTTGATCCTTTTGCGTCTTGTTTTAAGATGTGTTAGGTGGGATTGGTCCAGTGCTCACCTAGGGTTAATTATTCTTTGTTACGGAGGCAAGCTCCTCTATATGCTCTACCCAGTGTCCCACTACTCATGAGGCTTTCCATTCTGGCCGGTGGAAAGAGGCATTGTTTCATGTCCTGTGTGAGCTTCAGGTACTGTTACCTCTAATCCTCTCAGGTGGTTCTTCCCCCCCACCCACCAGCCTCCAGGTGGTTCTCCCCCCCCCCCCCAGAAACCCTCCCCTTGTTTTCTCGTATACATGTGGTGGTCAGTACTCAGCTAAATCCTTGAGGGGATTCCTGGGCAGATTTCTATAGTTCTCTCTCTGTGGGGCATTCTCCTCTCTGGTACTCTGTCCTGCAAAATGTAGCTGCTTTGGTCTTCTTGAACTCTAAGCAATGTCTCCTCAATTCAGGAAGTCTGCTGGATTTTCCCTCCCTTTATCACAGCTTAGAAACTCTCCATGCTACAAGTTAGAAGCAATCATAGGGCTCATCACATTTGTTTTTATTTTCCCCCAGGATCTCTGTCCTTTGTTGCCTAATGTTCAGTATCTTCAAAACTGTTTTTCTCATATACTTGGTCTGGGTGTTTTGTTGTGGTCATTGTTTCAGATGGGAAGGTAAATCCAATCCCTGTTGTAAATGCATCTTGATTGGAAGTGGAAGTTCACAGTATTTTTTTTAAGGATGGTAAGTTGTTTATTAAACAATAGCATCTGGACTATTGGTTAATTGAGAATGTAGAGATAATCCAAAACTAGTTTGGCAATATGTCTTTATTTATAAAATCGTGTAGGTAGAGTAACCATATCATGTCACTGGGGACTTTTTATGGCACAGATGTTGTTCACATTGTAAAGCAAGATTTGTTTAACTCTAACATCTAATGATCACAGCCCACAGATTCATGTTCCAGCTCAACTTTTAAGTATAGATGCACATTTGTCAGACAGTAATTTGGAGGATGTGAGTATTTGCAAAGTTTCTAGGTAATTCTGGTGCTCGGCCTGGTTGATTGAATCAGTACAGTGAAAATCATGGTTTCTCAACCTCAGCACTACTGACATTTTGGGGTGGACCATTTTTGTTTCTGCCAGGGAGAGAACTGTGCACCATAGGGTTTATAGCAGCTTCCTGGCCTCTACCCACTAGGTGCCACCCCCTACCCCCCAGTCATGACAAGGAAAAATGTTTCCACAAATTGCCAAATGTCCCCTGAGGGGGCAATATTGCTTTCAGCTGAAAAAACACTGGTGCAAATTAAATCTAGACCTTAACCTACTGGAGAACATAAACTGTATTCTATTTATTTCTATATTCCCAGTACTCAGGAGAATGCACTCAATAAATGGCAATGGAGCGAACAAGTGAATAAATGAATAGCATGAATGAATGAATTTCATCAGTCCCTGTCTTAAAGAACAGGTATTCTCAAATCTCACTGTTCTTAATAACTACTCTGATCTCATTAAAATGCAGATTCTCCAACTCCACTCCCAGAGAATCATTCAATATATGTGAGGTGGGGCACAGGAATTTTTATTTTAACAAGCATCACGGTGATTTCTCAACCAGAATCTGAGAAAGCTCTAAGTCTGACTACAATGTTAAAAAGCATTTATTAGAGGAAAAACCCCCACTATTTCCCTTACACCAATTACAAAGTCTCTAGCCATTTCTATCTACTGTACTCAATAAGCATATGTAGTTTCAAGGGCAGGTAAACAAACATTTGGCTCCTTCACAGGTCCAAGAAGAATTTACTTTAAAAATATTCAGCTTAACCTGCAACTGTCCATTATAATGCCTTTTACCACGTGATGTTTGCTTTGGGATAAAAATTAGAATGTCAGCTTAGAATTCAATCTGGCACCTTTTAACAAGAGGTCTGGGTAGAACCATCAACCAGGGTCTGTAATCAGAGCAGGTTCTTGAAGTGGGTTCAGTCTGCATCAGTCACTTCTTTTCAGAACTTAATTGAACAGAGCCGTTCAGTTCCAGAGTCAGATTTCCATCCAGGCAACCTCAAACCCGGTTTCTATGGTGATTATTTCATAGGGTTGTAGGGACAGGAAAATCACTTCAAAGGTAAAGATTTTAATGATTACCTATTTCTTTTAAAAATTTCAGTAAATTCTGTGTAACCAAAAAATACTTTATTTCTTAACATAGGCTACTGTCAAGGGACCCTATATAGGAAAGAATGTCTATATATTTTGGTTTGGTTTAATAATTTTCCAGCAAGACAGATTGCTTTGCTCAGAGGCTTGGTTTCCTTTATTCCTGTAAAATTCCTTTTAAAAAAATTCCACCTTATTTGTCTAAGGAGTAGGAACTGTTTGCTCACACACCCAAGAACTTTTGGAGAAGAAAGGAGCCTTGGAGCACTTCACAGACTCACTGGTCACAGAGCATTCTAGAATTAATGGCTCAAGGATTCAAAGAGGTAGTTGCCGCCTATGAATTATTACCTTAACAATGAAAGGGATCCATTTGCTCTAATAATGATGTCATATACATTAAGAAAGGATGCATTTTTTAGTTGTTTGGTCATTTATTGTGTTTATATGTATGATCTATTGAATATAGAAATGACTCATCTTGAAATAACTTCTTACGAAATAGGTACCTATCTATAGAAGAAGACCAGCTTTTACCTAATCAAATTAAGGATGCATTCTCGATATATATATGGCTCAGAGCCATCACTTTGCACAGTTCTAGGAGGCACCCTGTGTGTGGTTGGCAGCCCTCTTCTGATTGACTCTCTTAGGGCAATCTCGCTTAGAAATATGCCTCCTTCTGGAGTGAAGACAGCCACTGGTCCTTTTGCTGGCTCCAGTATGAGGCCTTTCCATGAGTGATATTCAAAATACTTAACAATAAGCATGGTAACATAAATTAATATATGAATCCAATATTTAAATTTTTTTTCTATTCTCTAAATCAATTAAATGATGTAGCATACAACTGCTCACCAAGCCAAATAAATTGTGCAAATTATTCATCAAATCATTCTAATATTTTGGAAATGATTTGTTGAATTTTAAAAATTGCAGGTGTGATCTTTTGACCTGGCTGTTTCTGGCCAAATGGTGCTCCTGTCTGAGACACCATCTGATGAATGGATTGCATCAAACTCTTCCAATAACTTCCCCATTAAATTGACCATCTTTTGGTCCCTGCCTCCTGGGGCTCTGTTGCAGTCACTGGGTACTTTGCCTTCTCATTACAGCTAGGTGTACACTTGATGCCAGTGCTTTCCACACAATCTGGACTCAGAGAAACTCCATCTCCAACTCTGCTAATAATGGCACCCACTTCCCATGTCACCAACCCCTTTGTCTGGGCTGACACCCCAATAATGCTGGCTGGCTCTGGAACAGCAGGCAAGCCCTGCCTTCTCCCCGACTGCCACTGTCACCTTGATCTCTCCTGTGCCTGCCAAGGGCTACACCCAGGCCCAGTTACCTGACTGCAGTTGGACAGTATCATCAGGTGAATTGCATTTTCAGTAGGTATGAAATTGCACTTGTCTTTCAAGATGCTGAATCCTCTCCAAGCATCTACTGATCAAATAGCAATTGTACTCCAAAATTGCCTACCTCATAAATGACAGCCTGAGGTGTTAATATATTCAAGATCTCTATTATTACCTAGGTCACACTGCAACAGGAGGCCCATTTGTTAATGGTCAAAGTGACATTCTACAACAATCAGCTTAAATTAATGAGTTGACATTTGAAATTATATTATTAATTACATCTACTGCTTAATTCAGCTACTGTAGTGTTCTTTTTGGTAGGTATAAGAGGACTTCAAAATTTTAGCAACTTACCCAGAGCCTTTCCCAACTATTTGGTTTTCAGCCTCCCAAAAGCTGACTTGCTTCCCTGGATTTCCTGAGATATTATATTATATGGACTGTATCCTCATAGCCCAGTCTGAGTAAGATAAAAGGTAGTTTATTCGTCAGTTCATAACACCCAAAGCAAATCTAGTGAAACGGAAGTCTCTAAATATATTTGCTTCTGTTTTTGAAAGGAACCTCCTAAAATCTTTCCTTTGGGATGAGATGGAATATAAATACATATTATTAAGTAATATAATTAAATTTAAATATTCAAAGAACAGCTATTTTATTATTATTGACTAACTATTACATGGAAGAAAATAATGTGACTTCTCTACGGGTACGGACTATATCTTATTATTTATTCCTCTTGCACTGTATACAAGACCTGGTATACTAATTGTGCAAACCAGATATTTGAATGAATGAATGAATGAATGAATGAAAGTTTCTTTCTTAGGCTGGAATTAGCAGGATTGAGGGTTGGGAGAAAGTGCTCCAAAGTGGAAATAGCATGGGTTTTGGAACCAGGCAGATCTTGGCCAGAATCCCAGATCTAGCACTTACCTGTCATGTGGCTTTGAGCTTGCCACTTACCTTTTATAGGCCTCAGCTTAAAAATCTGCACAATGAGGGTTGTGTGATGGTAATAATATCTATATTGCAGAGTTGTCATATAAATGATAAATAAGGCACATAAAGCTCCAGGTACGTAGTAAGTGATAACAATGTGGAAACGTTATCACATTACTGGTCACTCACATCATTCACTGAAAATATGAATCCTACAGAGCAGTTGAAACTCTCTCAGGATACAAAGGGAAAATATTCTCAATATACCCTGAACTGATGGCACAAAAGTAAGATGGGAATTAAAGCCTTTTATGTTTTGCATAATTCTTGAATAACTTGTGAAATATCTCTGAGAAGATTAAAGCTTTCTGCAAGGCAGCTCAGACTACATCTATCACCTTCCCTCTGTATTAACGAAGAACTCTGTAACAGCTCACAAGAATCACACGATCGAGTCAATATGCAGCTTTGCTTTGTAAATGCTCAGATAAGTACATGAGAAATTTCAATTAGGTTTCCTCTTTTCCAGGCAGCACGAGATACTATACAAAGCTTCATTTCTCAAGGACTCTCATTTTAGTGTTTCTATAGTGATATTGGCTATTTTTTTAAGCAACTGCTTTACACAGGGCTAGGCATTCAGGTCAGCAGAAGATATGGCCACACCCTGGAGAAAGAAATGGGACGGCTCTACCCCAAGTCTACTACCCAAGCTTGGTCAGCACGGGCTCCTGTCCTATCCTTTGCTTCCTGATTAGCCCTCAACAGTGATGACAGGTTGATGCCTGTGACATGACTCAGGTCCTGAACTCTTGCTGTCCCAATTCTGGAGACACAGCTCATGTCTCCTCCCTGGGAAGGCTGACCCTCCAGGAGCATGTCGGATGACCAAACTGGAAAACCAGAGGTCATCTCATTTGCATGCAGTTTATTACCTCTAGTTGGTCAAGTTTCAGGGCATGGAATAGAAAACATTGAAACCAGAAGGAATCTTAACTGGTCCAACACCTTCCTTGTATTGATAAGAAACTAAGGGGTAACTATTTATGGGGGATCATGTCAGTGGTTAGAACTATAGCCAGTACCTCTGCTAGGTCATGTGGATGTATGCCCATTCTTCTGCAGACTTTTATAACTTAAAAGAAACAGAAAAAGAGAAAACAGGTGTCACCGTTCAACTCATTGCTACCAAAATTCAAGCTACATGTTCTCGTAAGAGTTAGTAATAGTAATAGCATTTTTTATACAAAGGGTAGTGTATTAAAATAAGTATGCATATACTTACGTTTATTTATTTATAGCAAGATGTATACATCTACCTGCTTCTAAAAAAAAGGATTTAATTATGTATTTTTATTGTTTCCAGTGCTTTGTCCAAACATTTTGTTTCATTTCTTTATATATACATGCAGGCTATTCCTTCTTCTATAGTATAAATTTTTTTTAAAAAAATAAAAAACAAGTTTCATTTAATAACACCAGGCAGTTCTCTCTTTTGGCTCTGATTTCTTTCCTCTTCTCTCACATTTCTATACTGATATGTATTGAGAGGCTTAACTGCAGTCTTAAGCCAAACAACACATACGTTCATCCACTGTGCCCCAGGGTGCTACTTTTGGACTAATGTATTAATGCTCTTTTACGCTGCTAATGCCAAGGTTTTGTTGCTCTCAACTTCATTGTTTAAATCTATTTTATGTTGCTTTTACGTATGAGTGTTAATAGCAAGGTAACTTGCTGTTGACTTCTCAGTAGCCTCCTATTTGCAAGGCACTAGGCCATGCTCTGTGGGAGCTAAAGGAAGCTGCATTGAGGAGGCATCCTGCCCTCAAAAAGCTTCAAGCTAGTGATGTTAATAAATCTAGCAGGCTTTCTTGGTGGGACAGCAGGAGGGGTGAGAAGGAATTCATTCTTTTATATCCCAAATATTTTTGGAGCACCTACAATGTTGCAGGCACTGTTCTAGGCATTTGGAAGTCATCTGTGAACAAAACAAATAAGTGTGTAGAGCTTATGCTCTAGTGGGGAGTGACAGATACTAAATAATAAACCTAATATATGAGAGTTATATTAGAAGGTGATGCACGTTACCTGAAAAAAACAGAGCAGGGTGAGGGAGAATCATATGTCTTCTTTTGATTGCTTCTCTATTCCAGGTGTGTTATAGGTGCTCCTAATCATCAAAATAACCCAATCCTGTAACTGGAAAAATAAGAAAATTTGGGCTCAGAGAAATTAAGCAACTTTGATCTTTATAATTTGAAGGCCACACGCCACTGTAGCCATGTTATCTCACTTTAGAAAAGCTAAAATAAAGATACAAACAAAGTTCACTAGAAGGAAATGAGAAAACAGTGAATTCTAAAGGGGCTTTGTGGAATTCTAAAGGGGCTTTGTGGAAGGCTTCAGGGAGGAGGTGGCATTTGATTTGGGTCTTAATAAGTAAGCAGAGAGGCTCCGGAAGCCCAGGTGCAGGCTGGCCGCTGAGGCCAAGGGAGGCGTTTCTGAAGGGAAAGCCACACCAACAAAGTACCAATGTATGGTGGATTAGAAATTTAAAAAAGAAAGCCAGGAGAGAGAGGAACTTCAAGATGACAGAGGAGTAAGACGTGGAGATCACCTTCCTCCCCACAAATACATCAAAAATACATCTACATGTGGAACAACTCCTACAGAACACCTACTGAATGCTGGCAGAAGACCTCAGACTTCCCAAAAGGCAAGAAACTCCCCACGTACCTGCGTAGGGCAAAAGAGAAAAGAAAAAACAGAGACAAAAGAATAGAGACGGGACCTGCACCTCGGGGAGGGAGCTGTGAAGGAGGAAAGGTTTCCACACACTAGGAAGCCCCTTCACTGGTGGAGAGGGTGTGAGCCGCGGCTATCAGCGCAGACACCAGAAACGGGCATGAGACACTAAGGCTGCTGCTGCCGCCACCAAGAAGCCTGTGTGCGAGCACAGGTCACTCTCCACACCTCCCCTCCCAGGAGCCTGTGCAGCCCGCCACTGCCAGGGTCCCGTGATCCAGGGACAACCTCCCTGGGAGAACACACAGAACGCCTCAGGCTGTTGCAATGTCAGGCTGGCTTCTGCCACCTCAGGCGCGCCCCGCATTCCGTACCCCTCCCACCCCCTGGCCTGAGTGAGCCAGATCCCCCTAATCAGCCACTGCTTTAACCCCGTCCTGTCTGAGCGAATAACAGATGCCCTCAGGAGACCTACATGCAGAGGCGGGGCCAAATCCAAAGCTGAACCCCAGGAGCTGTGCGAACAAAGAAGAGAAAGGGAAATCTCTCCCAGCAACCTCAGGAGCAGCGGATTAAATCTCCACAATCAACATGATGTACCCTGCATTTGTGGATACCTGAATAGACAACGAATCATCCCAAAATTGAGGCGGTGGACTTTGGGAACAACTGTAGACTTGGGGTTTGCTCTATGCGACTGACTAGTTTCTGATTTTATGTTTACCTTCCTATAGTTTTTAGCACTTGTTATCATTGGTGGATTTGTTTATTGGCTTGGTTGCTCTCTTTTTTATTATGTTTTTAATTTTATTTTAATAATATTTTTTATTTTTTTATTTTAATAACTTTATTTTATTTTATTTCTTCTTTTTTTTCTCACTTTTCTTCTGAGCCACGTGGCTGACAGGGTCTTGGTGCTCTGGCTGGGTGTCAGGCCTGAGGCTCTGAGGTGGGAGAGCTGAGTTCAGGACACTGGTCCACCAGAAACCTCCCGGCCCCACATAATATCAATCGGCGAGAGCTCTCCCAGAGATCTCCATCTCAACACTAAGACCCAGCTCCACTAAATGACCAGCAAGCTGCAGTGCTGGACACCCCATGCCAAAACACTAGGAAAATAGGAACACAACCCCACCCATTAGCAGAGAGGCTGCCTAAAATCATAATAAGTTCACAGACACCCCCAAAACACACCACCGGATGGGGTCCTGCCCACCAGAAAGACAAGATCCAGCTTCATCCACCAGGAAACAGGCACCTGTCCCCCCCATCAGGAAGCCTACACAACCCACTGAACCAACCTTACCCACTGGGGGCAGACACCAAAAACAATGGGAACTACAAACTTGCAGCCTGTGAAAAGGAGACCCCAAACACAGTAAGTTAAGCAAAATGAGAAGACAGAGAAATACGCAGCAGATGAAGAAGCAAAGTAAAAACCCACCAGACCAAACAAATGAAGAGGAAATAGGCAGTCCTTGAAAAAGAATTCAGAGTAATGAAAGCAAAGATGATCCAAGATCTTGGAAATCAAATCGAGAAAATAAAAGAAACATTTAACAAGGACCTAGAAGAACTAAAGAGCAAACAAACAATGATGAACAACACAATAAATGAAATTAAAAATTCTCTAGAAGGAATCAATAGCAGAATAACTGAGGCAGAGGAACGGATAAGTGACCTGGAAGATAAAATAGTGGAAATAACTACCGCAGAGCAGAATAAAGAAAAAGGAATGAAAAGAATTGAGGACAGTCTCAGAGACATCTGGGACAACATTAAACACACCAACATTCGAATTATAGGGGTCCCACAAGAAAAGAAAAAGAAAGGGACCGAGAAAATATTTGGAGAGATTATAGTTGAAAACTTCCCTAATATGAGAAAGGAAATAGTCAATCAAGTCCAGGAAGCACAGAGAGTCCCATAAAGGATAAATCCAAGGAGAAACACTCCAAGACACATATTAATCTAACTATCAAAAATTAAATACAAAGAAAAATTATTAAAAGCAGCAAGGGAAAAGCAACAAATAACATACAAGGGAATCCCCATAACGTTAACTGCTAATCTTTCAGCAGAAACCCTGCAAGCCAGAAAGGAGTGGCAGGACATATTTAAAGTGATGAAAGGGAAAAACCTACAACTGAGATTACTCTACCCAGCAAGGATCTCACTGAGATTCAACAGAGAAATTAAAGCCTTTACAGACAAGCAAAAGCTAAGAGAATTCAGCACCAGCAAATCAGCTTTACAACAAATGCTAAAGGAACTTCTCTAGGCAGGAAACACAAGAGAAGGAAAAGACTGACAATAACAAACCCAAAACAATTAAGAAAATGGTAATAGGAACATACATATCTATAATTACCTTAAATGTAAATGGATTAAATGCTCCAACCAAAAGACATAGAGTGGCTGAATGGATACAAAAATAGGACCCGTATATATGCTGGCTACAGGAGACCCACTTCAGACCTAGGGACACATAAGGACTGAAAGTGAGGGGATGGAAAAAGATAATCCATGCAAATGGAAATCAAAAGAAAGCTGGAGTAGCAATTCTCATATCAGACAAAATAGACTTTAAAATAAAGACTATTACAAGGGACAAAGAAGGACACTACATAATGATCAAGGGATCGATCCAAGAGGAAGGTATAACAATTGTAAATATTTATGCACCCAACATAGGAGCACCTCAATACAAAAGGCAAATGCTAACAGCCATAAAAGGGGAAATCAACAGTAACACAATCATAGTAGGGGACTTTAACAGCCCACTTTCACCAATGGACAGATCATCCAAAATGGAAATAAATAAGGAAACACAAGCTTTAAATGACATATTAAACAAGATGGACTTAATTGATATTTATAGGACATTCCATCCAAAAACAACAGAATACACTTTCTTCTCAAGTGCTCATGGAACATTCTCCAGGATAGACCATATCTTGTGTCACAAATCAAGCCATGGTAAATTTAAGAAAACTGAAATCATATCAAGTATCTTTTCTGACCACAACACTATGAGACTTGATATCAATTACAGGAAAAAAATCTGTAAAAAATACAAACACATGGAGGCTAAACAATACATGACTAAAATACCAAGAGATCACTGAAGAAATCAAAGCAGAAATCAAAATATACCTAGAAACAAATGACAATGAAAACACGATGACCCAAAACCTAGGTCATGCAGCAAAAGCAGTTCTAAGAGGGAAGTTTATAGCAATACAATCCTACCTCAAGAAACAAGAAAATCTCAAATAAACAACATAACCTTACACCTAAAGCAATTAGAGAACAAATAAAACCCAAAGTTAGCAGAAGGAAAGAAATCACAAAGATCAGATCAGAAATAATTGAAAAAGAAATGAAGGAAATGATGGCAAAGATCAATAAAACTAAAAGCTGTTTCTTTGAGAAGATAAACGAAATTGAAAAACCATTAGCCAGACTCATCAAGAAAAAAAGGGAAAAGACTCAAATCAACAGAATTAGAAATGAAAAAGGAGAAGTAACAACTGACACTGCAGAAATACAAAGGATCATGAGGGACTACTACAAGCAACTATATGCCAATAAAATGGACAACCTGGAAGAAATGGACAAATTCTTAGAAAAGCACAACCTTCCAAAACTGAACCAGGAAGAAATAGAAAATATAAACAGACCAATCACAAGCACTGAAATTGAAACTGTGATTAAAAATCTTCCAACAAACAAAAGCCCAGGACCAGATGGATTCACAGGTGAATCCTATCAAACATTTGGTGAAGAGGTAACACCTATCCTTCTCAAACTCTTCCAAAATATAGCAGAGGGAGGAACACTCCCAAACTCATTCTACGAGGCCACCATCACCCTGATACTAAAACCAGAAAAAGATGTCACAAAAAAAGAAAACTACAAGCCAATATCACTGATGAACATAGATGCAAAAATCCTCAACAAAATACTAGCAAACAGAATCCAGTAGCACATTAAAAGGATCATACACCATGATCAAGTGGGATTTATCCTAGGAATGCAAGGATTCTTCAATATATGCAAATCAATCAATGTGATACACCATATTAACAAATTGAAGGAGAAAAACCATATGATCATCTCAATAGATGCAGAAGAAGGTTTTGACGAAATTGAACACCCATTTATGATAAATACCCTCCAGAAAGTAGGCATAGAGGGATCTTACCTAAGATAATAATGGCCATATATGACAAACCCACAGCCAACATTGTTCTCAATGGTGAAAAACTGAAACCATTTCCTCTAAGATCAGGAACAAGACAAGGTTGCCCACTCTCACCACTATTATTCAAAATAGTTTTGGAAGTTTTAGGCACAGCAATTAGAGAAGAAAAAGAAATAAAAGAATCCAAATCGGAAAAGAAGTAAAACTGTCACTGTTTGCAGATGACATGATACTACACATAGAGTATCCTAAAGATGCTACCAGAAAACTCCTAGAGCTAATCAATGAATTTGGCAAAGTTGCAGGATACAAAATTAATGCACAGAAATCTATTGCATTCCTATACACCAATGATGAAAAATCTGAAAGAGAAATTAAGGAAACACTCCCATTTACCATTGCAACAAAAAGAATAAAATATCTAGGAATAAACCTACCTAAGGAGACAAAAGACCTGTATGCAGAAAACTATAAGACACTGATGAAAGAAATTAAAGATGATACCAACAGGTGGAGAGATATACCATGTTCTTGGATTGGAAGGATCAACATTGTGAAAATGACTATACTACCCAAAGCAATCTACAGATTCAATGCAATCCCTATCAAAGTACCAATGGCATTTTTCACAGAACTAGAACAAAAAATTTCACAATTTGTATGGAAACACAAAACACCCCGAATACCCAAAGCAACCTTGAGAACGAAAAACAGAACTGGAGGAGTCAGGCTCCCTGACTTCAGACTATACTATAAAGCTACAGTAATGAAGACAGTATGGTACTGGCACAAAAGCAGAAATATAGATCAATGGACAGGATAGAAAGCCCAGAGATAAACCCACATACATATGGTCACCGTATCTTTAATAAAGGAGTCAAGAATATACAGTGGAGAAAAGACAGCCTCTTCAATATGTGGTGCTGGGAAAACTGGACAGCTACATGTAAAAGAATGAAATTAGAACACTCCCTAACACCATACACAAAAGTAAACTCAAAATGGATTAAAGACCTAAATGTAAGGCTAAACACTATAAAGCTCTGAGAGTAAAACATAGGCAGAACACTCTATGACATAAATCAGAGCAAGATCTTTTTTGACCCACCTCCTAGAGAAATGGAAATAAAAACAAAAATAAATGAATGGGACCTAATGAAACTTAAAAGCTTTTGCACAGCAAAGGACACCATAAACAAGATGAAAAGACAACCCTCAGAATGGGAGAAAATATTTGCAAATGAAGCAACTGACAAAGGATTAATCTCCAAAATATACAAGCAGCTCATGAAGCTCAATTTCAAAAAAACAGACAACCCAATCGAAAAATGGGCAGAAGACCTAAATAGACATTTCTCCAAAGAAGGTATACAGATTGCCAACAAACACATGAAAGGATGCTCAACATCACTAATCATTAGAGAAATGCAAATCAAAACCACAATGAGGTATCACCTCACACCAGTCAGAATGGCCATCATCAAAAAATCTACAAACAATAAATGCTGGAGAGGATGTGGAGAAAAGGGAACCCTCTTACACTGTTGGTGGGAATGTAAATTGGTACAGTCACTATGGAGAACAGTATGGAGGTTCCTTAAGAAACTAAAAATAGAACTACCATATGACCCAGCAATCCCACTACTGGGCATATACCCTGAGAAAACCATAATTCAAAAAGAGTCATGTACCACAATGTTCATTGCAGAACTATTTACAATAGCCAGGACATGGAAGCAACCTAAGTGTTCATCAATAGATGAATGGATAAAGAAGATGTGGCACATATATACAATGGAATATTACTCAGCCATAAAAGGAAACGAAATTGAGTTATTTGTAGTGAGGTGGATGGACCTAGAGTCTGTCATACAGAGTGAAGTAAGTCAGAAAGAGAAAAACAAATAGCATATGCTAACACATATATATGGAATCTAAAAAAAAAAAAAAGGTTCTGAAGAACCTAGGGCCAGGACAGGAATAAAGATGCAGATGTAGAGACTGGACTTGAGGACACGGGGAGGGGGAAGGGTAAGCTGAGACGAAGTGAGAGAGTGGCGTGGACATATATATATATACATTACCAACTGTAAAATAGATAGCTAGTGGGAAGCAGCCGCATAGCACAGGGAGATCAGCTCGGTGCTTTGTGTCCACCTAGAGGGGTGGGATAGGGAGGGTGGGAGGGAGACACAAGAGGGAGGAGATATGGGGATATATGTATATGTATAGCTGATTCACTTTGTTATACAGCAGAAACTAACACACCATTGTAAAGCAATTATACTCCAACAAAGTTGTTAAAAAGAAAGAAAGAAAGAGAGAAAGCCAGTCTTTCACCATGTGTGCTTGGGGAAGTGCTGGCTAAAAACGTCCTCCTCTGCTTCTCCCACAAGGCAAGTTTCTATTCATCCTTCAAGATTCCCTTCTATTCATCTCCCCTGGGTGGAGGCCCTGGCAGCTTGCTTTGCCCAGTCCCTCCTTTGTATCCACATTGACATTTACGATGGTCCGGCATCTCTGAGGCTGAGTGAGTGCATCCAGACGACCAGGCCCCTTGGTAGCAGAAACAGTGCCTACTTATCTCTGTGTTTTCCACAGAGAAGCCAGCTCATAAGTATTTGTTAAACCGAATTGAATTGAATTGAATTTGTAAGGCAGAAGTTTGAATCCTGACTTCTATTCTATTCTTGCTTTGTGACTTTGGGCAATTTACTTAATCTCTCTGTGCCTCACTTTCCTGTAAAATGATAATGATCATTACATGATAGAGTAACTGTGAGGATAGTAAAGCCTAACACATAGTTGATGCTCAAAACAAAATCAGCAGAAAAGAGGAGAGGAGAGGATGATCATTGAGGGAACTCTGAGTACATGATTCTATATTTCAAAACATTGACCATTCAGCTCAAGTCCACATGACTGTAGGAAGGTTTGCTATCTAGAATATAAAGCCATAAAAGGTTTTTCTACTGAATAACTTAGTTTCTAAAAGTCTATGTGCCCTCTGTAGCACAGAGCATTCAAATAAAATGCAAAGAACATAAAGCAGTGCTTTCATAATAAGGAATGGAGCTGCCTAGTCAGCGTTTTTAAAGTAAAAAAGCCTGTGGCTCTGAGCCAGAAAGACCTCCCCTGAAGAGGAGGTGGCCTGGACCCAAGCCTCCCCTCCCCATTGTGCTCTCAGATGGCCTCTGGGCAGCATAACTCCTCAGATCTTAGGGAAGATCTGAATGTGACCACCCTTGTTCATTCATTTTATGTGGCAGAGCTCGGCTGGTGACTTTTCCCATTACAGAAATTGGGGCTATATTTTTTCCAAGACTATATTTATGGTAATGCCTTGGCTCTCTCCCAATCCGTCTTCTGAACTGAGAGCTTATATGCATTCAACTGAAAAATGTAGATTGGTTTTTTTCCATTTTCTGACCTATGTTCTTCTTAAGCCTGATGGACTTTTATCTAATGTTTCTAATTATGGCTTTCTTTTTGTGTACTTTTGATTTAAGTGTAATGTACATACAGAGAACTATAAAAATCTAGAATGTACAGATTGATACATTTTCATAAAGTGAGCACACGTGAGTAACCAGCATCCAGATTAAGAAACAGAACTTTCCCACACCCTCGAAGCTCTCTCATGTCTCTCCTGGTCACTATCCCCAAAGGGACAGTGGTAATCCCAAGGGTAACCACAGTCTGATTTCTAATAGTTGTGATGTGTTTTACCTGATTTGAACATTGTATAAGTATAAATGGAACCATGTAGTATGCACTCTTTCTTGTTGGGCTTCTTTTGCTCAACATTACATCTGTGCGATGAATCCATGCAGTTGCCCGTGGTTGTACCTTGTGCATTCTCAGGTTGTGCAGTATTCCCTAGAGCATCCATAGAGTGATTAGACCACCTTGTATCTATTCATTCTGTTATTGATTGCATTTGGGTTATTCCAACATGGGGTGAAAGCACTTAGCTGATTGCTTTAAAAACAATTTATGAAACTTGTATGTGATTGATAAGAACAATCATTATGATATTAATGGATACACTATCATTACAAGCAAAAGTCTAACTTAAAAAATATTGTACTAGATATCATATGATATTTGTCTTTTGTGTCTGACTTACTTCCCTCAGTATGACAGTCTCTAGGTTCATCCATGTTGCTGCAAATGGCATTATTTTGTTCTTTTTTATGGCTGAGTAATATTCCATTGTATATATGTACCACATCTGCTTTATCCATTCTTCTGTTGATGGACATTTAGGTTCCTTCGATGTCCTGATTATTGTAAATAGTGCTGCAGTGAACACTGGGGTGCATGTATCTTTTTGAATTATGGTTTCCTACAGGTATATGCCCAGGAGTGGGATTGCTGGGTCATCTGGCAGTTCTATTTTTAGTTTTTTTTTTTTTTTTTTTTTTTAGTTTTTTGAGGAACCTCAATACAGTTCTCCATAGTGACTGTACCAATTTACATTCCCACCAACAGTGTAGGAGGGTTCCCTTTTCTCCATACACTCTCCAGCATTTATTGCTTGTTGATTTTTTGCAGATGGCCATTCTGACTGGTGTGAGGTGATACCTCATTGTAGTTTTGATTTGCATTTCTCTAATAATCAGTGATATTGAGCATCTTTTCATGTGCTTTTTGGTGATCTGTATGTCTTCTTTGGAGAAATGTCTATTTAGGTCTTCCACCCATTTTTTGATTAGGTTATTTGTTTTTTTGATATTGAGCTTCATGAGCTGTTTGTATATTTTGGAGATTAATCCCTTGTTGGTTGCTTTATTTGATATCACTTATATGTGGAATCTAAAAAAGGGGGTACAAATGAACTTATTTATAAAACAAGTAGAGTCACAGATGTAGAAAACAAACTTATGGTTACCAGGGGATAAGGGGGGGGGGATAAATTGGGAGATTGGGATTGACATATACACACTATTATATATAAAATAGATAACTAAGAGGAACCTGCTGTATAGCACAGGGAACTCTCCTCAATACTCTGTAATGGCCTATATGGGAAAAGAATCTTAAAAAAAAAAAAAAGTGTAGATATATGTAGTATATGTATGACTGATTCACTTTGCTGTACACCTGAAACTAACACAACATTGTAAATCAACTATACTCCAAAAAATTTTTTTTAAAAATATTATACTAGAGAGTAAGCTCCTTGAAAACAACGTGTATATTTTAGTCCCCAGAGACTTCCCAGAGCCTGTTTCATGGTGAAGGCTGACATGCAGAGGGGTTCAGCAAACATCTAATGAATGCATAAATGAACTTTACAAATAGTCACATTCTATCTTTAGGTAAGAAAACTACCCACCAAAGAGGCCATCTTCCTATTAATGAGCTTCTGTCAATGTGGGTGTTCCATCAAGGGCTGAATGATGGTTGGCAGGGCTACTGACAAAGGAATTTTTTCAGTGGGTTGGAGGCAGGTAAGACTAGATGATCCCAGTTCTAAGGTGCTAGGATTCTATTTAATATGTAGTATTTACACAAATAATATTCCTTTGGGTTGAAAGTCAATAAGAACAGGAGGAAACAAATTGTTTTATTTTTTTTTCCTGGTTATTGGTTTTGGTAGAGTTTTGTTTTTGTTTTCTGTTTTGGGGTTTTGTGGTGGCCCCCAAGCTGTAAGCTTATTCAGCTTTCTGCTTTCCGGAGAACTGCTTGTCTCTTTCTTGGTATGCACTCCTGACGCTGCGGTATTGAGCGTAAAAAAGGAAAATGGCTTGCGGCCAGTTTCGTTCCAGGTGCCTGCTCTGGATCTAAGAGTCCCTGGTTGTTCCCCAGAAGAAGGACGTGCTGCCCTGAGGGGGAAGTCTGTATCTCCAAAGAACGGCCCATAAGGCATGCTGACGCATAGATAGTGGCGCATAGATAGTGGCGACAGAATTATGTGGAAATACAGGGTTTACTGATTTATTGTCTAATATTCGTTCTGTACTAAACCTATATATACATTCATGCTCTTTGAATAAACTTGCCTTGCAACCATCAGTTGTCTTGGCCCTTCTGACCCCATACTGGTGCTTTTCAGTTCCTTACCCCTCACCGCCAGGAACTTCTAGCTTTCTGCAGCCGGTCTGCGGCAGGGTTTTTTTCTGCATTAAATACTTTCCCAGGAGCAGCAGAGGAAGCTGGTGTTTCAGTAAGTAGCAGCTTTCCCTATACATTTATTTTGCTTAATTCTCATGTTTATTTTGTAACAAAGGCTTCAGTAGTTATGTCACATGGATTTAGTGATATTATTTTTTCTACTCAAGGCAGAGCAGAATTCTCAGGCAAATAGTACATCATAACCCTAAAGAGGAGAAATTCAGGAGCCAGACAGCTCAGGATGAATCCTACCTGGTTCCATCAATTATTAACTGTCTGATTTGGGGCCATTTATCCAGGCTCTATGTGCTTTGATTTCCTTATCAGTAAACTGTGGCCAATAGTGGTACCTACCTCATTGAATCATCATAGGGATTAATATATGTAAGGCACTTGAAATAATTCTTGATATATAGTAAGCACTCAATCAGTGTTTGCTCTTGTTATAAGTACCATCACTCACATTGTAGATATTGGTTAAACGCTGCCCAGCTTATTCAATTAGTATTCATTAAAATGTTTAGGGTTGAAGAGATGCCGTTAAGTGGTATTATTTATATGGTCTCAACACAGGGCAAGGACCATGATGTTCCTTTTCTTCCATGATAGAACACATGGACCTTTGGATGTAGAGAGGTTAGAGAGCAGGAGTATACAAAACCAGCAGAAAGATGTCACCGGCAAGCAGGAGAAAGAATGCTCAAAAAAGTCCTGGGGATTGTCTCTAGGGGATCCCCATTGTCAGAGCTTTGGGGATCCTGACCAGAGGAGATGAGTCCGAGGCAAAAATGGAGTTCACCCAGGTCTGGAGAATGTTAAAATCTGCATAGATAAGGCAGTGTTCCTTCACTCATTTGTTCATTAGCCAATCACCCATTCCTTTATTCCTTTTTTTTTTTTTTTCCTGTAGAGGATTTACCACTTAGTATTCCTTCACCAATTCCTGATCAAAATCCTCCAGAGCATTTAAAACTCTGGCTTAAAAATATGTTTATAAGCCCCTGTTCTCACTGATGGTTTTTTATCTATATACACTGGAATTAAAGCATCAAAAGAAAGTGATCCATAACAATTCAGAATTGTACCAAGTAACAGAGTAAAACCAAGATGAACCTTAAATTTGGAAATATGTAATTTTCTCCCCGCTCATCAAATTTAGATAAGTTATTTCTTTAAGGGAAAGCCACAGGGAGGAAAGCATCTAAACTTCCTTGCTCCTTGTCTGGATTAAAAAAAAATAATATGCAAGCTGGATCTCAAAGTATAAATACATATGACCACATGCAAATTTAAAATGTTTGTAGTTTTTTAAATTAAAAGCACAATCAACACAAAGATAAATTAAACAATAGAAATTTACAAATTTATTGTAACCAAAAAAGTTATCTTTATGAAATATTCTCACAAATCATTAAGAAAACATGTAGACTTTTACTATTGGAGTAAGAAATTCATAGAAAATACCATATAAGTGCTGAGTTAACATACCAAAAAATGTTTAACTGCACTACTAATTTAAAAATGCCAATAAAAACAACAAAATAACACTTCTCTTTATCAAAGCAGCAAGTGTTTAAATGATAATACCCAGAGCTGTTGAAGACGGAGGATGTAAAGGTGTCAATCAGAGACTAAACTGGTACAATCCTTTAGGATTTAATTTGGCAATATGTGTCATATAGATGATTATGCCTTTAGATCCAATAACCCCACTGTGGAAATTCACTTTAAGTGTTCAAACATCTAGTAAAGCTTAGTCAACAAAGATATCCACCACAACATTATTTAGACAGTGAAACATTTAAAATCACCCCAAATTAGCAGACTGATTATGTATTTTGTTCAACACAGTGATGAAAAATAATGTTTACATAATTTGTAATATAATGGAAAGGAGTTCTGCAATAATGTTAAGTGAGGGAAGCAGGTTATAAAATACAGCATGATTGTAATTATGTAAATACCACGTTAAAAACAAAGTTTTAAAAATCTATAAATATCTGGGCATCACACAAAAAGACAAATGAAATATATCAAAATAGAAACTAAACAGTTGTTTCTGGGTGGTGGGACTAGGTATAAGGTTTTCCTCCTTTCAGTTTATCTATGTTTGTATACATTATCCAAATGATCTGTAATAAGGATGTTTACCTCTTATATTGAAAAAATTTTTGGTCGTTGAAAATGTAAACGTGTAAGGAAAAGAAAATGTGGGAACTTTTTTTTTTTCTTGTCTCCTCCCAACCAAGGTTTCTCCTTGTGATATCATCTTGGCCTGCAAGATCAAGTCTTCAAGCCATTTGAGGCCGTATTAAAAACTAAAAGGAAACCCCAAACCTTTTAGTGCTTGATTTTCTTGGACATTTTATTTTCTTCCAGTCAAGTCTGAGAAATTTTTAAAATTCATTTTCTAAAACATTAACTCTGATAGCAGTTATATAACTGATTAAGTACCTTTTGATTTTGAGATCACTATGCTTGAGAAAGCTTTAAGCATATTCATATTCAGGTATTGTGAGCAAGAGGTAAGATTCTCCTGTCTCATTTGTTATATGAGTTGCCCTCACCAAAGGCAGCCTATCACTAGGAGGTAAATGAAGATGGTACTGCAGTTTAAAAACACAAAAGGCTGGTGACTGAGTTGTAAAAGGTTCTAGGCTGACTTCAGTGGAATGATGGGCTCTGTGTGTCATCAAAATCTCCTAAAGATTCTGAAACCCCAGTGCAACGGCTACCAGGAATCTGGGACCTGGGACCAGGAAGAACGCACGTCTATTGTGTTTCATCCTTGTCAGCCCATCTCACCGCCAGGGCACTAGTCCAGCTCATCATGCTGCTGACTTCTCGGACTCTCAAAGTAGCATCCCAACCAGAGGTTCTTATTAAAACTCAGTCCCTACAATTTCTCCCTTTGAAATCTTCTTTCTTCCAACAGACTCTAATTCTAAAGCAGCTACTACTTCAAAATAAAATACAAGAAATAAATTCTGGCTAGTGTAAAAATAAATTCTGGCTAGTGTAAAAATGCTAGTGTAAAAATTCTCCACCTTTCTTGGAGAGTTTATGTTATTATAAATTAGATCATATATTATACATAATATAATACTATACTATTATAATAGAATATATTAATACTATACTGAACTATTATAATCATATGTATTAATAATATACTAATTTTAAAATATTAGTCCCAGAAAAATAAAACATTTGAGTGGAATTTCAGGCGTTGTTCTTAACCAATGGGGGAGAGATTTTAGGACTTCCTACATATTCCATATCACACTGCATTGACTTATAAGGCTGGCCTAGGCTGTAGACTGTACAAGATATTTTAATTCCTAATCTTTCAATATGGGCCAAAAAAAGTGGAACACTCAAGAATTTCAGATAACTATCGTGGATTCTAAAATTTATAACAAGCATCTGTGCCTGAAGAAAGATGACCTTTTTTGTTTCAGGTGTCATTTGTCTTTTCAGTTCCACACTTGAGGTCATGAATATATGTCACATTGTTCAACAAAACTCCCCGATTGACACAAGCTCTGTGATATAATGCTAGTCTCTGGAACTGAAATGAGAGAAATATATTTTAGTCTGGAATGTACCAGCCATCAGATCAAATAGCAGATATTTTGATTCCGTGGTTCGGAGGTCACATATTCAGTCTTCAGTCATGGACCGGGAGAAAGTTAATTGATCGATGAGTGATGCTGTGAGGTTGATCTGTTTGCATCTGTGCCGAACCAGTCAAAGACCAAGTGTGACATTTTCATTGTCCAAAATCATTTTGCAGGAAATAATTTTACAATGGCTTTGTCTTTTACAGTCTAAAAAAATAGATTTCCATAACTAGTTCTGGTCTGGAACTATCGTTTTGTCAAATACGCACAGTTTTTGTTTGTTTGTTTTGTTTTTAGGTAATTCAGTTGTGCCTCTTTAATACCCATTCTCTGTTAATGTTGAGGTGTGCTTCAATGAGGTGGTTTGTGTTATGAAAAGATCACTGGATTCTGAGTCCATACCAGCTTTGTGACTCGGGCAAGTCAAAACTTCTGAGCTTGAATTTCCCACGTCCATGAAAAGAAGGTCCTACTATCTTCCCTGCAAACCTCATAGGATGTGGTGAGGATCAAATGCAGTATTACCAGTTAAGATACTATAGAGATGGAAACTATTAACCATAATTAATGAGAAGAAAAAAGGTCGAAGGAATTTTTACATAAAATTAGCTTCATAGTATAACCAGAGCTGCAGTCCTTCACTCATATGTTAAATGTAATAGGTTTTAATTTTGCTTTTGCTGCTAACTAGACATGTAACCTGGGACAAGTTATTTAATCTCTGAGACTCAGTTTCCTCACCTGTAATGCATATCAGTGCCTATCACTTAGGGTTTTTGTGAGTGTCAGGGACTATAATGAAAGTAAAAGTATAATAGAACAATGTGACTGGCTGAAATTACTTTTATCATTATTCTGGGTTAAGTTAAAGTCTCACTAATTGGTCTAATAGTTTTGATCAAGGTTTATGGTCATTATGGAAAATTATGGCAAACAAAAAAATATTTTTACTTGAAACAAGGTTAATGTTTATGAGTGATTTGAATTATTCATTTTTTTTCTTTTTGCTGTATCCTTTAGAGAAGTACTTTATAAGGACTATTTAGTGATTATATCTTTATTTTAGGGAGAATATTTATTTTAGGTTTGGTTAAAATTTGTTCCACACAGAAGTATTGTTATGACATATTTGATTTCTCATCTTGCTTGCATTTATTTATTGGATAAATCTACTATGAGCCAGGCATTATGTCTGGATTAATGCCAGGAGTGCAAATGCAGACAGGAAATTGGCTATGGTGAGAAGAAAGGTACTAAGGAGAGCTCTGAAACTGTCCCTTCCCCTGAACTACCTCCATTGACATGACCATGAATAACCCAGACATATTCTGAGTCTGAGGTAAGAATTATGCCCTGTTCCAAGAGGAACCCATTTCAGATCTTTGATCTATCCTGGGGTACACCAAATCCCCTCCATCAGTCCTGAGCTCATTGCAACACTTGGGTGATCTACTGCCAGGGCAACTCCAACCTAATCGTCTCCTGTCCAATCCTATCACACACCTGAAGCCAGCCCAGAACCAAATCAGGTTTATTTGTTCCAACTGTCATGGCTAATTAAATTCTCATCTCTATGGAGCACCAGCTTAGAGGGAAGAGAAATAAATATTGGTGAAGACATACTTTTAAGTGCTTATTAGAATACAGACACAGACTGTGAACTTCCTGAGAGCTGAAGGAGAATATTCCAACAAGCACTGAACATTCTATTTTTTTATTACGAAATTAAATTTGAACAGAATAAATTGGAAGATGATTTGCCTTATGAGTGTGACTAGAAGTTGAAATTTGATATTAGTATTACAAAGCAAATCTAATCACAGTTTAAAATATAAAAAAGAGTGCTTCAAGATTACTTCAGAACACTAAGATAAGTACATGTAGATTTTAGAAAACTCTATTATAATATTCTTTTATAATACTCTACCATGATCTTATTCATGTTTGGAATGCCTTAGTATAAATGTATTAAATCATTTTCAAAATTCTGTAAGTGATCACAAATATTCTGACTTATGATAAAGAATGGAATGTTGGGTTATGTAAGTGTTTTCTATTATTTTTGTTACCAGAATAAATAACTAAAATTATTTCCCATATTATTTTCTAATAATTTCTCAAAGCCTAGATTTGTCATCTTTACTCCAGCAAGGAACTTAGCTTGGTTCCAAGAATAGCCATGTCAGAAAGAAAGAGATGAAACACTACCCTCCCTCCACCCCAAATTGTATTCTGGGTAAGAGTTATATCTTAATATGTATAATAATAGACCTTACCTTCTCCCTTTGTACTCTTATCTTTGGGATAGAGAATCAATCACCATTGTATTCATCAGCTAATATGTATTGAGGCCCTGCCACATGCATGATTATATAGGGTACACAGAGGCATGGAAACCTGCCCCTAAACTTTATGCTACTGTATTCATTCACTTGACACTTTCTAAAATGGACATTGTGATATAAATATACATCAAGAGAACTGCAAAAAAGGATCAGGTAATCTACAGAATGATATCCATGTCAAATGCAAAAAAACCCCAATATTTTCTTTACAAGGAGTTGTATATATTTTGGTTCATTTTTTATACCTTCTTAGTATATGAAACCAGGAAAGAATGTTGAACTAAAATAGTTCAAATGTTCCTGAGTTTTCTTTATCCCTGAGGCAAGTAACTTAATGGCCCCTAAAATATTTATAAAACCTGCTGTCATCTTTGTCTAACAAAAGCCAGGCAAGTTTTAGTTTTTTATTTGATGCAATTTTTAGAGTACGAAAGAGGGGGAAGGAGGGAGGGGTCGGATCAGTGGTTATGTGAGTTTGGGCATCAAGGGTTTTATGTACCTGAAAAAAAAAAAACTATGTAATTTTCCTGTGTTCAATTTCTATTAATGCTTTACAGTGACTTGGCAAAAATTCCTGAGAAGTATGAAAGGCTCTTTATTGAGAACCATGTCACATGCTTGTCAATTTGAAGATGAAAGTATCAAAAGTAATATTACATTTCTTACCCTGGCAGTCAGCCAAGTCATTGGAGTTGCTTTTAATTAAGCCCAAATAAGTTTTTACAGAGGTACAGAGAACAAAGCAGTATCTCCTTTGAATTGCGTGGGCTTTTCTGACCACGAAGCAGGCATTCAAATTTACACGCTGGGAGAAAGGTGAGAGTCATCCCACTTCTCCCAACAAGGTGAGTGCTTCCTTCACACCATGTAGTTTCCTTAACTCTCTGAACATCTCTCCCAGCTCATTAGAATCACCTGCTTTACACTGGATGCTAAAACTAGTCCATGCATCATCAAATGCGATTGCCTATATCTAATCAGAAAGTGACTGTCCCTCCACAGGACTCCTCTCCTTCCTGGAGCTGATGAATTGTTTACCCCTATTGAATTGTCTTGCTCTGTTGCCTGTGTATTTGTGAGATTCTTTATATTTTGTGTTCCTTCCGCCCCCCCCCCCCGGCCCCCGCCGCTCCCCCCCACCACCAGGGAGAAGCTAGAAATTCTTTCCCAGCTTCCCTTGCAGCAAAGGCACAAGTATGTGTCCCAGGTTCTGCCAATCCCAGGATATCCTTATGAAAGGCTTTGATTCAGAAGAAAAGAACGTGAGAGAGCAGACACTAGGATAGCCATTTCCAGGCAAAGGCGGTGGTGAAGGTTCTGACCATCCATCAGTGGTGGCATTATGGTATCAGTGCCCCATGTTGGTGGCCATGAAATTGTCACTGGGGCATCTTTTAGTGCAGTTGGGGCATTAACTCTCACTGTGTAGACTGTACACCTGATCCTTTGGTGGTTCTCTCAGACATACTGTGAGCTACCTAATCTCCTTTAATAGATTCCTTTTCTGATTGAATTGTCTCATACTCTTTTGTTTACAACTAAGAGCTCTGAGAGATATAGGGATGGACAATTTTTTTTAATAACAAATAATTTTGTTCAGCACTGCAATTTTGTAACCTTGCCTCTGCCAGAGATTTACATTTAATTCTTAAAGGACGTATTCATTTTTTTTTTTTACTCTGTTTCTAGAACACATTTGAAGAGACATAAACAATTTTTAAACAGTTATATGTGATATCCTGAGAGTGATTCAGAAAGGCAGATGTAACCCTGGATGCTTCTGAGTGTTCTTAATCAAAACATACACAAACAATAGAAAAAGAATAAAGTGAATAGTGACAAAGGAGTGAGATGATAAGGAAGGGAAATGACAGAATAGTGTGAAGAGCGTTGCAGCATAAATATGACTATGTACACTCCCACTCTACGCTAGTATCAATATTTTGCATGTTGCATGATAAACCCTAACCACTGCACAATGTGGAGGGGAGATTAAAGCTAACACTAGACTTCAGGACAGGGGAGGAGAAAATGGAATAGAAATCTGAGAAAAGACTGGAAGAAAAAGCAGACCATAAATCTCAAGGTAAGGGCCTTCTTCAGGGACACCATGAAGCTCAGGCCCTGGATGTGGGAGGAGGTGGGATACTGCCTTCAACAGGGCTCCTCCCAGGATGCAGGAGCCGTCCTCGAAGTGTGATCTTAGCAAAAACAAAATAACACAAAAAATCAACAATATGTGCATTACACCTATTATGTAAGTAACTGTTTCTACTTGGGGTGAGTCCCCTGGCTTGGATTTCTGTTTTAGTTTTGCAAGTGGCATGTCACTTTCTCCATTATCATCCCCCAAAGCATTTATTAAACACTCCTCTCTTGGGGGGTATTTCACTAGGTCCTACTCAGAGCAAATCAGAAAGAAAGTGTTCCTGCCTACAAGGAGTTTACAATTCAGATCTCAAGGAGGGCCTCATAGTTTCCCTCCTTCTGCTACCCCCTCAGAGTAGAAACCCAGTTTGTTTCTAGGCAGGAACTAGATGGAGATGGTTAAAAGGTTGAGATCAACCTTTCCCAAACCTTTCCTCCTTTAAATATCAGTGTTCTGAGAACATCAAAATGCTCTATTCACTGTTAGAATTTTGTTAAAGTGATTTTAAGATCAAACAACAAAATTCTAAGAATAATGTACTTATGAATAATCGAAGGAACAACATGGAAAACTATCTTCACCTCTTCTTTTTCTCATAAGTATGATATCTAAAGGAAACTTTAAAAGGAAAACAAACCTTGTAATTCATTGCTGTTTTTGACATGCGAAAGGTTGGTTTTTTTTTTTTTAAGTTACTGCATCAGATAGCCCCAAATATTCTTCATACCATTGTTATCTTTTCTTTTTTTTTTTAAAGGAATTCCTTTATTTTTTTATTTTTATTTATTTATTTTTGGCTGTGTTGGGTCTTCGTTTCTGTGCGTGGGCTTTTTCTAGTTGCAGTAAGGGGGGGGCCACTCTTCATGGCGGTGTGCGGGCCTCTCACTATCGCGGCCTCTCTTGTTGCGGAGCACAAGCTCCAGACGCGCAGGCTCAGTAGTTGTGGCTCACGGGCCCAGTCACTCCGCGGCATGTGGGATCTTCCCAGACCAGGGCTCGAACCCATGTCCCCTGCATTGGCAGGCAGATTCTCAACCACCGCGCCACCAGGGAAGCCCCAAAAGGTTGGGTTTGATGTTGCTTATAGGTCTTACTTAATGTCAAACTTTAAACTTCACTAAAAAAAAATTCTCTGAATGTTTTGGTCCCTCAGAATTATTGTTTATAATATAAAAACAAGATTTTAAGGAGGAACAAAATACTGATCTGAATCTTCAGTGTATGTAGCCTCAGCAAATGGATATATTTATGGTTTTTGACATATAATACTATCTCTGGCTTAATAAAATCCTTAGAATATATTATGCGACAGTAACCTGTGACTAGCAATATGAACTGGGATATACTGTTTTAAAGTAAAACGTTTAGGTGTTCTGCATCCAGGCCGGTGGACTGAATATCTGTCAGAAGACGGCAAACCAGAAATCTTAAAAATCAAAGACATGATAAAACACTTGACCCAGCTCAGAGGCATGGAGATTAAAAAGCATAGAGAGGGGGTACACTAAGCACGGTCATTATATCTATTTAATAAGCCGTCTGTCTTCTATGAACTTTAAAATTTATTTTTTCTTAAAAATAAATATTTCTTACTTTTATGACAAGTATGGAAAAATATAAAATAATGACCATTTCCTTCATGTAATTCTGTTAGACGTATAGTATATGTAGTTGAGATCATACTGCATATACAATTTTATACTCAATATAATTTAAAGATTTCCCTATGTTGTTAGAAACTGTTCACTTAATATCACTTGAATGGTTACATGTTAGTTTGGAAACATTTGTATGGCGTACACAGGTATACCATAGCATGCTAAGCCAGTCTTCTATTGTAAGATATTTAGGTTGTTTACAGTTTTGTGTCATTGTAAATAATATTGCATTGAACAACTTTGCGGGTAAGGTTTTCTGTTTTTAGGGTTCTGCCTTAGGTTAAAGTCTGAAAGGGGATTACTGCATCAAATAACAGGGATGATTTTACAGCTCTTGGCATGTACTGAAAATTGTTTCCTTAAACCCTCAAATAGCAGCACCAATTGAAACCTCCAACAGAAAGGACATTTCTATAACCAGTGTTCTGTGTCTCATTTTCATATGCTCCTCTCCCTTCTAAAAAATAACCAAATTGAGGTTCACATCAAGTTGTGCTGTGAGAAAAAAACCATACACAACTCTCTTTGTACAGGTGCTGTTGAAGACGCAGTCTGTCACTTACTGACCCTTTAGAAAAACATAGGGGAGAAACTGCTCTCAGATTTGACTGCCAAGGAAATCTGTGTCCCTAGTAAATAACTGGTGTCTGTAATCAAATGGAGCCCTACAATTCCCTGTGTTGCCTTCTGTATTTGGCCACCAGGGATTTCAGAGGTCAGGCTGTGGCTCATTTTCCAGTATCACAGAAGGCTTATTGTTTGACCTTATTTTGGCTTTGATTTGATTTTCTTACCTTAAAAATAATTTTTATATCATTATATTTTTAAACTGCTTTAAATTCTTAACATAGGTGTGATCTAAGGTAATTAATAAATAATTTTCATATAAAATTTTTTTATGATGAAAAATATATTGTTGCTTTAAACTGTATTTTAATTCAGTAATACTAGTGAAATTGCGTATTTGTTCATTAACCATTGGTAGTTCCTCCCTGGCGATTTCCAGTTTATTTCTTTTTCCCATTTAAGGCTTTATTTATTTTTAAAAAATGAAGTATAATTGACTTATGATATGATATTAGTTTCAGGTGTACACCATAGGGATTCAATATTTTTATAGATTACAAAATGATCACCATGATAAGTCTAGTTGCCATCTGTCACCATACAAAGTTATTACAATATTATTATGTTCCCTCTGCTGTACACTACATCCCCATGACATTTATTTTATAACTGGATTTGTACCTCTTAATCTCCCTCACCTATTTCACTCATCCCCCGCCCTCCTTATTTTTTTCCTTAATAATTTGTATGAGTGTTTTGTGCATTAAGGCTATCAAGGCTATTGATCTTTTTCATATTTGTTGCAAGTATTTACCAATTTTCTTTCTCATTCTATTTGTGTTGTTTTTAACTTAAAAAAAATTCACTTGTTATTTAATCAAATCTCCACAGCAGGCTTTGGAAGCACTCATTGAATTGGTAGTAGTATTATTTGTGATTTATTTAAAACACTTATATGATAGGGTCTGTTTTGGCCATTTGTTACACTTCATCGGCTTTACAAATTATTCTATGCCAGTGCCAACCTGAGTTATTGTACTCAGTTATTATGTGTGGGGAATGGGTGCTCAATATTGTTCTTTTACCAAAAATGTCTAAGCAATTCTTACCTATTTTATTTGTCTGGGTACACTTAACAATTGTTTTGATAACATTTTCCAAATTCCTTAAGGAGTTTGTATTTTATTAAATCTATATATTGATTTTGGAAGAACAGACATCTTTACAATATTCAGATTTTCCATTCAAGAATACGTGTCTCCATATATTCAATTTTTCTTTTAAGTATTTTAGTAAAACTTTGTGATTCTATTCATGTAGTTCCCACGATTTTCTTGCTAAGTTTACTCTTGAGTGTTTTACGTTTTCTGTTGCTTTTGTGAATAGGATCTTTTTCCATTATACTTTATAATAGTTATTGCCAATATATAGAGTGACTGTGGACTTTTGGATTTTTATCTATATTCATCCATTTTGCTGAAATTTTTTCTTGATGTTTATACATGTATAGTCTTAACATCTGTATATAATGATAGTTTCTTCTTTTTTCACATGGTTACGTCTCAAATCTTCAGTCCATATTTTTATTCCATGAACAGTGCTTGTAAAACCACGATAAATAATGATGATAATGGGTTTCTTTATTTCATGCATGATTTTAACAGGAAGGCCCCCAGTATTTCCCCAATAATAATATGGCTGTCAATTTGATATAAATATATTTTTGAGGACGTATTTCTCTACACTTAGGTTACTAATGAGTCAAGAGTGAGTGTGAAACTTTAAGGATTAACATTTCAACATATATTGAGATACAATCATAGGATTTTCTTATGTGACCATATGATTATCATTAACACATTTCTCAATACTGGACTATACTTTGATCTTGGTAAAACCTGCGATGTCATGGTTTGCTTCCCCTCTTTTTTTTCATTGTGCCAAACTCAGTTTGCTGGCAGTTTATTTAGGAATTTTGTGTCTATATTCATGACTGAGATTGGTCTGTAGTTTTTGCTCTTTTTGTATTATTGCTGTGAAGTTTTTTATATCACTGTTTCCTAGTTTCATAATTAATTGGATAGCTTCCAATTTTTTTTCCTTCAAAATAGTTAACATAATAGCAATTATCTGACCTAAAAAGGTTGAAAAAATAATTTTGTCTGTATTCTTATTTATTTAAATCCTGAAACACTCCAAGAACTGGGGAGTTTTTCCAAAACCTGTATAAGAGGATAAAGTATAACTAGGACAAAATAAACCATTTGTATAGAAGGATAATAACTTTTACTAATACTAAAAATTGAAAGAAAGTTTCCCTTGTGATTAATTAAAGGCTGTGCTGACTGACCTAGTGACCAAAGCCCTCACCATCACTCCCTCCCAATCCCCACCACACTAATGAGACTGTTTCTTATAATATCCTAATATGTAGGCTGATGGCATATCATCAAAGGACACTTAATAAAATTGGCAAACTACAATGAAAAGTAAAGTACAAAAAAAAAAAAAAAAAAAAAAGGAAAACCATCACAGGTATGTAGCTTTCCCAGATAGTCTGACATAATACAAGTATAACATTTAAAGTATCAAATGGATGCATTGCTGGTCTTCAGGCCCTTCCTAAAAAAAACCTTTTTTGTTACAATTGAGCTCTTGAAAAGAAATGAGCAGTTATAGTCACTTTCTGCCAAGAATCTGGGGTACAGATTTTCTATATCGTCACCATATGCTTTGAGACTCAACCAAGGAGGGAAGGGGCTGCCGCCTTCTTACAGGCCATGTGTCTGACTTGATGGCTGCTCCATGTGTGTGGGCAGCTCCCCTCATCCTCGTGCCTGGCTGGGGCTGCAGAACAGCCCTTGCCTTGGGTCTCTCCACCTTGCACTCTCTACTTTCCAAGCAAGCTCCCACACCCCTGAGTGCCACTCAGCTGCCCTGATGTGGAGATCTCTTGTTTGGTCTTACACAGAACCCCCTCCTCTCTGTTCCTCTGGGAACCGCATCCCACTTTCCTTTTCCCAAATGGCTCTGTGAATTCCAGTGGGCATGTGCCTCGTGCGCCCATTCAGACTCTTCTGAGAATCCCAGGCTAGTCACAAAGAACTAAAGGCAGAGGCAGCTGGAACATTTCAAAGACAGAGCCCTAAAAGAGGCTTCTCAGAGTTCAGCAATCTTGTGGCTCCTGTCTTTCCCCCACCTGGCTCTTCAGTTCTTCCTGGGATTCTGACTGACTCATTTTTCTTCCAATTTGGTACTTTTTTTTTTGCCTAAGTTGCTCAGCTTCATTTTCTGTGGTTTGCAGACCCCATGCTGTCACAGGCCTCATACCTGGATTCGAGTTCTGTGCAGCCCCTTTGGAGCACTGTCTCAGTTGTACTGTCTGCTGGCTTGTCACTTTGGCTGCATTCCTGGGAGCTCTCAGATCACCCTCCATGCTTTGCAGCCTGGAATCTAGTCCTGCCTCACATCCAAGACCAGCCCAGGGCCCCAGAGCCTCAGCCCACACCCAGGATACTAGGCTTCTCTCATCCTGGCAGAGAAGACCAGGCATAGTGCCCTGAGTTTCTGGGAGACTTCACCAACCTGAACTCTTATCAGATCTCTGCTGCCCCCCTGCCCATGTTCTAAGCAGAGTTATGCCAACTTGCTGCCCTTGCTCTAAGGATTCTCAACAAGTGCCCTGTTTGTGCATAGGTGTTTCCAGATAAAAGGAAGAGGAGGTTCCCTCACCTCCCACCGTAGAGACAACTGTGCCTTTGATCTCATGCCCAGGCCTTGTTCTACCAGGCAAGTGTCTACTATCCCCAAGGCCAAGGCCCTCTGTAAGGATACAGATAGCAAGTTGTGACAGGGGCACTTCAGTCTCCTCTTCTTTCCTGATGAGAATGATGATGTCCTTTACAAGTAAGAATACAAACACCTGCCTTCTCCAGGATTCTGTCTTAGCACAATCACCCCTAAGACCACTGACCATTCCCACTGATTACTAAGCTCTTTGTCCCAGGGTGTCTGGATCTTGTCTTCTTCTGGAAGGGTGACTCATGGAAGGTGACCATGGAAATTGTGTTTTACCAAGATGAGATTTGGCCTGTGTGTTAAGTTGCAGCCATCTTCTGGTACCTTATGAAAACTGTGTTTTATGACCTCTTGGTCTTAACCTGCCTGGATGATATGCCAAGGAAGTCTCTTTACTGAGCATTCTGAGAACCAGTGTTCTGGAATATCCTCTACCCACTGTACCATGTCTGCATCGCCTCTGGGATAACCTAAAGAAATGCATTTTTGAGATCTCTTCAATGGAAATCCTGGGCCAACTTCTGCTCTTCCAAGGGGTGCCTGAGCCTACATCCCTAGAAAGCCTTCAGAAATGGGCTACCTCTTTTGGAAACAGGAATTTCACAGCATTAAGGTGACATCTGAGGTAGAGTCAGAGGGACAAGATGGAGCCACCATACTTTTTTTTTTTTTTTAATTATTTATTTATTTATTTTTGGCTGTGTTGGGTCTTCGTTTCTGTGCGAGGGCTTTCTCTAGTTGTGGCGAGCGGGAGCCACTCTTCATCGCCGTGCGCGGGCCTCTCACTATCGCGGCCTCTCTTGTTGCGGAGCACAGGCGCCAGACACGCAGGCTCAGTAGTTGTGGCTCACGGGCCTAGTTGCTCCGCGGCATGTGGGATCTTCCCAGACCATGGCTCGAACCCGTTTCCCCTGCATTGGCAGGCAGATTCTCAACCACTGCGCCACCAGGGAAGCCCTCCACCATACTTTTAAGGCACCCACTAGTAACCCGACTCTGCCTCTCATGGGATGAATGAAAGGGGGCGGAAAGAAGCTTCTTCCCCAGCACTTCAAGGAGCATGGAAGTGCCCTGTAGCCCCAAACACTGAACTTTTGGTAAACTGTCGCTTAGTCCTAATGCCAAAATGAGACTTCCCTACTCCCTCCCTTGGAATTGACAATAGCCTGGGATCAGCTTGATTTTACTTGGCATCAGTTGTGAAGGTGGGAAGCTACCTTCCTGGGATTGGCAGAGAACCCCTGGCAAGTGTGTAGGAAGCTTCACCTGATCCCTCACGTCCTGTTATTAAAGAACCTATAGTTTTGGGCTGCCATCGAACACAGAAATGAGCTCAAGTTGTATCATGGGAGATCTAATGTCCACATAGAATGCATTTTTATTCAGGAAATGGTTAATATGATACCCAGAAAACTCTTCTTGGGACTGGGAGGGGAGCAAAAAGATAGTTCGTTCTTAAAATATTTTTATCAGCAGGGAATGGATTTAGTCTAAGTGTAGAGAAAGAGAAAACATGAATTAGGCCAACTATTAATACCAAAATTTTCCATCAACATTCGTGGTGTTGCTACCTCTTAAAATAAAAAGCCATTTGTGGCCCAAAGTTGGTCAGCACCAATACCTATGGGTCATGCTAAAAACAGAAGTGAATCTAACTTCCTGAAAGCATGCTACATACATTTTAAATAGCTAGATCATATGGGGGGAAATCAGCATGTCTCTTATTGAAAAGGAAAACCCAAGTGTTAGAACACTAATTTGGAGCAGGAAGATTATGCAAGACAAATTCTGAACATGAAAATGATAATTCTCCCTGGAGCAGGAAAATAATTTAATAGAGTTCAATGTATTAACAAACCTGTGGTCGAATGTTAAAAAGGAAAATCCAGCCAGTGATAATACGGAAGACCCAAAGGGAATATTCATATTCGAGCTATAAATCATTCGGATACAGATAATCCAGAGCACGTGCTATAGAGCTTAGAGCGGTAACAGAAGTCACTGAAAGCAAAAGAGAAGGAAAATATTTAGAGAGATTCCTCTTGCCACAAAGTGGGCATCTGTGTTTTTTTATTCTAAATTAAAGCACACATTAAAACTGTAGGCATGCTAGAGGTTTCTCAGGGTAGAGTAGCGTTGTTACTCCTCCAAAGAAGGCACTGCAAAATTTGAAGCTGTGAGTGTTGCATATGCAAAGACCCTTGATAAGTCTCACTTTGGAAAGAGAAGTTCAAGAAGGAATGTAGAAAGTTAATTAATTGTTTGAACAATTATTCAAAATAGCACCTCTCATATAGAAGACATTGTGTTGGGGAAGTTTGTGGGCTTTCAAAAGGGGCTAGAGGAAATGAGGCAGAATGACTGAGAAGCAAGCTGGTCAGTGAGGCGGGCCATGCATGCAGTTGGACCTAAGAGCCGTCAGAGTGTGGAGCTGATTATGGCTGGCTTTGCATAGCAGGTTGTCTTAGTGTGGGGTTAGGGTGTGAGTACGAGTAGTTTACTGAAGAGGTGATCCTGTGAGGTACACTGAGCAGGCGGGGAGATGACGCAAGGAAGGGAGGAAAGTCAGTAAATTGTTGGTTAATAAGTTGGTTACCACTATGGCCGCCTGGGCGCTATCCCACTATATGGGACAGTCCTCAGAATTGTCCCTCCATGGGGCAAGAACACCAAGATAAGTACCCATCTACTCCCACCCCTCATTGGTGGAGGGTTCACAGGCCCATTGTGCAAGCACCGGGGCGGCTGAAGTCACAGACTGGCTGAGTCATCCTGGCCCCTTGGTCACTCGGTGCTTGCTCTGTGCCGAAGGCGCTCTGGTGGGAATTGACATGAGACACATACGGGTAGGCTGAGGCATTTACACTTCATTTGAAGGCACTGTGCAGTCATTGAGAGCTGTCTGCAGCAGGCGAGTTGCCTACTCAAAGCAGTGCTTCTCCGGGGTGTCTCCTGACCAAAACTGGGACCCCTACAATGTTGTGTGAGGTGGCTCCTGATTTCTCTGCCCCTATTCAGGTATTGGGAGCTCTTCGTCCTGGGACTGAGACCTCAGGAACACAGCCTTCCCACTGTGTCTTACCAGTAGTCACATGCGCTGAGGCTAGACATTTTCTGAGTGACAAAGCTACTTTATTCTAGACGTGCAGATACCTATGGGAACAAACTGCATAGAGGGGGACACTTATGGGCCCATGGAGTATACCCAGGGTACAGCCCTGAGCAGCTTACAGTTTCCTTTAATTTATCTCTTTCCTCAACAAGAAAGGTTTCCAGACATCAAATTCTGCCTCTTTTTACCAAGGGATGTCTCCTGTGGGCGTTTCCAGTCCCTTCCCCATCTCTAACCTCACACAGACTCCTAAGTGACACGCTGCCTTCCCCTCTGCGCCACCAGAGGAGGTTAGAGACCTCTTCAGCTTCTCTTTTCCTGACCCTGCCTGCAGCAGCTCCTTCCCTGGCAATCTGAGCAGAAGATCCTTCCAGAACTTGAGTTTTCACTGAGCTAATTTTTTTCATTTTCAGGCTTCCATCTGGACTCCTAAAGTTTCCATTTCGCTTGTTAAGATCCTGAAGCCATTATGGCTTTAAGCGAATGTTTGCCAAACACAACCTATGATCTAGGGACCAACAGATGGAGACGTCCTTCTTGTTTTCTCAATGCAAATGAACTTGACACACAGCTCAGTTTAACTCAGCAGACATTTGTGGAGAATCTTCCATGTGCCAGATACTCTTTTAGAGTTGGGAATAGTGTAAACGTAAGAATGCTTTCAGTTTTGAGGAAAAGACTTTCACTTGAAGTTGCTTTTTGAATATAAGGAAATTCACTACTACACAACAGAGGAGAGGGCTGTTCCAGGTGTGGTACAGGGCTCTGGCTCCACTTCTCTGAAATTCACTTGGTTCTTATATCCTTCATGTATTTTGTCATTAGACTACCTCCCCTGCATGACTACAGGACATTTGCAGAATTTCTCTATGTCACATTTAGGCATGATAATGTCTAAAAATAGAAATGAGTCTTTTGTTCTTCATTCATATTTTCAGAAGTGAGAAAACCATTCCCAAAAGCTCTCTAGAAGTGTGTTCCCTTCACATATTATTGGCCAGAATTGTGTAACATGTCTATGCCCAAAACCAATCACTGGAAAGGGGAATGGGATTATATGACTGGTGTGGACCAATCAAGATGTACTGAGGCCAACCCCTAAAGCATGTGGCCATGTGAAAAAGCCATGTGAAAAATGGTGGATGCTGGCTCACTGCAGGGGTCAGGGGTCAGAGTAGGCATCTCTCTCTCTGGCCGCAGGAGGAAGATGGTGGTGGAGCCGTCTGGGAGAAGACATGTGGGCTGCTGCTGCCATGGAATTTCAGTACCAGTAATGGCAGAATGGACTGGATGCATTCTCCTGAGGCCCAACAAGCTTCAGATCTACATTTGAGTGGATGCAACCTTGAAAGAAATGACTAGTAAAAGAAGTCTACCCAGAACCTAGAAAGAGGGGCATATACTTCAATTTTGTAATTGTTTTTACAGATCTTAAAAGACCTGGCCATCAAGTAAAAAAGATTGGTAGTGTCATGTCTAGCAGAAAGGGAACTTATGATTCATGAAGCTGCAGTCAGTCACAGAAGTTCAAAATAGGAGATTATTTGGATATAGCAAAAACTCTTCCAAATCAGGCACCACCTCCTTCAGGGCACATGAGACCATATAACATTTTATTTACTATTTCTTGAATTTATTTTTCAGTCATGATTAATATAATAATTATTATATTATATGATTAATGTAATAGTCATAATAATGACTACTACCATTAAGGCTTTAAACTCTAAACAAATTATAGATTTGGTTGTGAGATGGTATGACTTTTAATAGAATTGCAAGCCCTTCTGTAAAATACAAAGAAAAGTACTTAGTAGTCTGTGTAAAACTGTGTTGCTAAATGTATGTGTGCAATTAAAAAACTGGTGGATCCCTGAATAAAATCAGGGTTCTTTAAGGAGATGTGTATGTGTGTGTGGAAGTTGGATTGGATGTTGGTAATGCAGTCAGCAGAGTTGGATAGAAGGTTGATTTGGTGCCTTTTCAAATAGGATTGGTCATTCCTTATAGTTTCCTATTGCTTACAAATATTTTTAACCTTGTCTTTTATTTTTCTTCAAGTAAAATAAGAATTGTGACCAATAATTCCAACATTTGAAGTCTTTTTTTAAGGAAAGACTGAAGTTTCTTCTGTTATATCTGCTGACTCTCCTTCCTGGTGCCATCCTTCCTTGTGTGTTCAGTTGTGTGCTTCTGATTTCCATTAAAAACTTATTTGAGGGAATTTTTTTTGAAGGCTAGGAGGAAGGAGAGCGCCTCCAAAAAGTATGTGCATTTCCTTTTGCCAGTGCCCTGGGAAATTACCAGCCCAATATTAAATTGAGTTCACAGTTTAAAGAAAATTTGGAATTTTTTTACTTTTAAGTAAAACATTCTAAAGCACAGAGCCCCCTCATCAAAGCTTGCTCAGGACTACAGGAATGAACATCTTTGTGTATATTAAATTTGCACAGATTAAGGCAGGATTAGAGTTTAGGCAGTGACCTTAAGCTAGGAGCTAAAATTGTCAGGAAAGGTGCAGAGTGACCTGGAGGTCTGAACATGAAATCAACATTTAAAACTAGTGGGTGACATAGCACAGGGAACTATATTCAATGTCTTGTAATAACCTATAATAGAAAAGAATCTGAAAAAGAACATATATACGTGTACACGAATCACTTTGCTGCACACCTGAAACTAACACAACATTGTGAATTAACTATACTTCAATAAAAAAAAGAGTAATGGGTGAAATAACCTGCTGGGGTGAGATTCAAAGCTGTAGGTTTTAGGGAGAAGGGATGAAGAATGTTCTGGAAGCAGCAACGAGGAACAAGAAAGACATCACCTTCCTACCTCCTGCCGGTGATATAAGAACTGGAGAAGGAAAAAACAGCCACCACTTGAGAGGGCTGCAGGGGAGCAGCCTCCTGGGGGGAGAACGAGGCTTCCATGAGAGCCGGAAGTGAAGGGAACACTCAGAGAAGAGGCTAAGGATAAAGGACATTTTGCTAATGGTGGATTGTGCATTCCATAAGGCCTAGTCAAGGGTTTCAGGAATTGGTTAGGGAGAAAAGGACAAAATACAGGATGTGCTGAGCCTTACGAGCATTAGAATGTAGAGAAGTGCACTTGGAATTCTGGGGCTGCTTGTGACAGGCTTTAAGGGCTTAATGAGATTAATATTAGGTTCAAGACACAGAGTGTTGGGAAAGCTCTGAGTACTGGGGGGTGAGAAGGGTGGGTGTCTATGCCTCGCTCTTGATTCCTGATGATGAAAGTAAGGAGAACTGGAAAGGTGTGGCCATGCTGCAAGGGTGTGAGGCTCTCTCTAGACCCTGGTTCTGGAAGCTAGGTGTTACTCTGAGCTTGCAGGGGCATCATATAGAACTAGCACTCCATGGCACAGCCTTTGGAAAACCTCGCTCTGGTTACTAAAAGGGGAAAGGGGACTAATATTTATTCTGTGCCCACTATGTGCTAGGCACTGTGCTTCTTGAATATGGTATCAAATTTAATCACCATGGCTTCTGTACTTAGTATGAATTATTTGTATTGAACCCATTTTGTAGATGTGAGGACAGATCTTTGATATTCCTTAGGTGTCTTTATTAGCTTGCTTTCTAGCGTCACAAGCACCCACTACACAGAGGAATAAAATTCCTGATTTGTAGGTGTGTAGTGACTTTAGAACACTGGGATTTTGTGGGGACAAGGCACGTGTCCCCTTTACCCGTCATCAGCTCCTGCAAGGCAAGTGTTTTAAGGAAACATGTCCTTATAATGGAGGCATGAAGAAGACTGTTCTGAGTGCCTGATCCAATAGGCCTGGGGCCAAGGGGTGCACCAAGTGAGACCCAATAAGGAGAACGGCCCTGGAGGGCAAGCCAAGGAGCCTCTGCACACCATCACTGTGAGCAAATGTGTGCTGTGCTCCAGAGACACAACATGAAAATACCTTCCTCCAGCACAACCTGGTCTTAAATTGGCCATTTCCTGCAAACACACAATCAGGAATTTTCCTGTAGGAGCTATTATCTTCAAGTTCATCAAGACATGAAAACTCAGCAGGAAGAAAATTTATACACTCCTTTAAATATCTTCCATGGACAGCACAGGGGAATGATTTAAAGGAGAGAGAGCATAAGACAAAGCATGTTGATCATTTTTAAGATTTGTTTCATAGTTTTCTGAACTATCACTGGAGAAATAATCCATTATACTGTGACATTTAGGGGGAAGTTCTCAAGAGGGTATCCACTTGGGAACCCAATGAATTACCAGCACATTTTGCAGTTGAGAGCTCAGAATTTTATATATATATATATATATATATATATATATATATATATATATAATATGTAGGCGATCTGGGAAGATTTATGATTTTTAAAATTTTTACAATTCTATTTCCAATGCTGGATTTATAGGCACTCCCATGAGGCATATTTTCCTTCTCATGGTAACAACAATAATTTTAGCCTACATAATTAAATAATTTGTTAATGTAGAAGGATCCATGATATACAAATGAGTATGATCTTCAGGTTGCCTGACCACTTTTCAGCAGCACACATGGTCGCAAACTGCAAAGTCATTTTTTTTTTAACATCTTTATTGGAGTATAATTGCTTTACAATGGTGTGTTACTTTCTGCTTTATAACAAAGTGAATCAGCTATACATATACATATATCCCCATATCTCCTCCTTCTTGCGTCTCCCTCCCACCCTCCCTAGCCCACCCCTCTAGGTGGTCACAAAGCACAGAGCTGATCTCCCTGTGCTATGTGGCTGCTTCCCACTAGCTATCTATTTTACATTTGGTAGTGTATGTATGTCCATGCCACTCTCTTCGTCACAGCTTACCCTTCCCACTCCCTGTGTCCTCAAGTCCATTCTCTACGTCTGCGTCTTTATTCCTGTCCTGCCCTAGGTTCTCAGAACCTTTTTTTTAGATTCCATATATATATGTGTTAGCATATGGTATTTGTTTTTCTCTTTCTGACTTACTTCACTCTGTATGACAGACTCTAGGTCCATCCACCTCACTACAAATAACTCAGTTTCATTTCTTTTTATGGCTGAGTAATATTCCATTGTATATATGTGCCACATCTTCTTTATCCATTCATCTGTTGATGGACACTTAGGTTGCTTTCATGTCCTGGCTATTGTAAATAGAGCTGCAATGAACATTGTGGTACATGACTCTTTTTGAATTATGGTTTTCTCAGGGTATATGCCCAGTAGCAAACTGCAAAGTCTTTAACCAAAACAAGACCCAGGCGGGCTTTCAAAGAGCAGTGCAGCAAGTGTAGGTTCCATGGGACACGGGAATCATAATTTAAATTCTAGAGTGCCCAAAATGGAGAGAAGGGAAAGTTACAGGCTAAGGATTGTATTTTCTTCCTTCCATAGTATCAGGCATAATGGCACAAACCAAGCCGGAAAGCTCACATTACAACACTGCTCAGGGTGAACCGCCTCATTCCCACCACCCTCTCTGGGCAGCAGGCTGCCTAAGGTGCCAGATACCTCCTTTTCCCCGCACATGTACATGTAATATTTATATCCACACGTCCGTCCATTCAATCATCCAGGCATATTTACACGAATAGAACACATTGGGAGATAGAGTGTGTGTGTGTGTGTGTGTGTGTGTGTGGTTTCCACCCACGGCAGCCTACATAGGCGCTGCGCTTTGTCTCGCTTCGGGGCACCCATCATCCGAGCAGTGATCGCGGGGAAGGCACCTGCCTGTGCGGCCGCTTCCCGCCCCGCTTGGGTTCCGTGTGAGCGCGGAGCTGGCTGGGTCGGGGACAAGGGGAAGCCCCCTTCCCGCAGCGTCTAGGTGGCCGCGCGGGAGGTGGTGCTGAGGGGGCTGTGAGGGTGGGAAGGAGGAAGGGGCGGCGGCGCGAGGCCCGCGGGGGGCAACGCCCTCTCTTGCCGCTGCGAGGTGGCCACGCCAGCCTTGGGTGTGGCCTCGTCGAGGCAGGTTTCTCCCGAGCCGCCAAACCCAGCCGCTTTGAAATGGGGGAAGCTCCAGCTGGGGTCTCCAGCACTACGAGGGGCGAAATGTTCCTAAGAATACAAAATTCCCTTGGCTATTTAAAAAAATTTTTTTATTAGGTAGTTTCCCCCCAAAAGGCCATTTCAAATGTCTGCTTGGGAGTCCGGCTATCTGGCCCTACCTGGCATTGGGGTGACGCGAGGCACCAAAGTTTCCACCTGTCGCCTCCTGCTGCGCCGCAAGCCTTGCCTCGAGTTGTCTATCAGCGTGGGGGTGGGGAGGAGGAATAGGCAACCTCGCCCAGCCTGGGGGCTCCCAGGAAGCCGAGTCAAAGTTAACAGGTCAGTCCCAGGCCCAGAAATAGGAGGCAAATCCTTTTCCCCCTGGCACTAGCCGGGTCCAGCCCTCAGAATTCCTTGTTGTCCCACCGGACAGACTCGGGGCGCCGCCCGCGGGTGCGCAATGCATAGTCACACCCAGTGACTAATTAAGAACTGAGGCCCTTTCCATCATTCTGCTGCGAACTCGGAGCCCTGGCTTCTCCAAAAGTACCAGCGACTTGGGGGTGGCCCTACCCACCCCCATCCCGCGCAGCTGCAGCGCCTCGCTCCCTGACTTCCCGGGGCGCGTCAGCCCACCCCGCAGCAAATCGTGCGTAGCTCACGCCTCCCACGCGCGCAGTGACTCCCTCCCTGCGCACCGCTAGTACTCGCGCCACGCCGTCTCCGGGCACTGCAGCACCGCGGGGGAGGAGGCGAGGCGAGGCGGCGGCGGCGCAGGAGGTCCGCAGAGTGCGAGCCCCGAGCCACTTTCTCGCCCCTCCTCTCGCCGCTGACCCGCTCGGAGGAGTCACCACTCCGTGCGCTGCAGGAGAGAGCGGCAGACGGAGGCGGCCCCGAGGAGCGAGCCCGAGCGGCGGCCGCCGCTGAAGCGCTGACACCATCCTGGGCAGGGGGTCCCCGGCGACTGGAGCGGTGAGTGAGGGACCCCGGCAGCGTTGGCGGGTTTTCCCAACGCTACTTTATTTCCCTTCCGGACCCGCTGGCCGGGCGCTGCAGCCTGGGGAACTTTTCGTAGCCTTTTAGAAGAGCAACTTTGCCCCACCTGCCCCCGGGGAAGGGGTTGCAGGTGCCAGGTGCTGCCGGCCGGGCGCCTTTGCCGGAGCAGGACCGAGGAAGTCTGGGGTAAAGCAGATGGAGTGACCCCCGGTTGCCCGGGGTAGGTCAGGGGATGCGGGCGCACTTTATCCCAGATCCCCGGGGGAGGCAGGTAGGCAGCCGCGGGGATGCGGGGGCCACGCTCGCCTTCTGTAGGGACCTCCACCATCCTTTGCTTGCGTGGTTCGACGGGCAGAGGAAGGCTGATTTAAAACAAGCAGCTCCTAAACCCTGGCCGGCTATCCGACCTGTATCCCCACCCAGCCTTGGGCTCAACTTTTAGCCGGGAATCCCTTTGTAGACGTGCGGGTGGCGGGAGGGCAAAGGCAGCCGCAGTAGGCGCTGCGGGAGCCTAAAAGAAACATCGGGGATTTTAAAACTATTCCACATAAATCCCCGAAGCCCCTGCCTAGCGTCTACGAGAGCACAAACGAGGGATGGAGAGCAGGGAAACGCGCGGGGCTGTTTTTGTCTGCGCTTGCCTGCACTACGCCTTCATTCAGTAAAAGCCTATTGACCGCCTGCTGTGGCCAGGCGCAGCGAAATAGACTCACTGGCGTGAGGCTCAGCGGGGAGAGGGGCCATGACCCGTAAACTAACTAACTACCCAAGTAATTTCAGGTGGCGAGGAGGGCTGTGGAGGTGATCACCCAACCCAATTGACCCTTTCTCTTGGCGGGCTCTTTCCCCTCCTCCTGGGTTCTAGAACTGGGAAGACTTTTCTCTCGAGTGCCTAGGGGACCGCCCCGGGCTGGGCCCACTAGGACTGCGGAATATGGTGATGAACTTGGCAGGGGGCAGCAGGCACCTCGCCGCAGATGTAGAACTCAGAGCTTTGGTGTGGGCGTGCAGGGACCTTAAGCGCCCGGCGCGCGGAGGCGGAGAGGGAGGGCTGAGTCCCACGGGCTGGAGGTGCTGCCTGGAAGGCTGGAGCCGGGGTCGGGGGGGAGGTGGGAGCGTGGGGGGTGGGGTGGGGTAGGGGAGGGCGTTAGCGTCACTGGCTACGTGTGCGAGTGATGCAAATGCAGACTCGGGGGCGGGGGCGGGGGCGGGGGATGGGGAGGCGCCGGAGTCTCGGTCCGGGAGCGCGCGCGTGTGCGTCAAAGGCTCCCGGGTGATGGATGCCGGTCAGCGCACCCGGCACGGACAGCCGCGACCCGGCGAGGCGCGGTGGGGGAGACGAGGGGGGCAGGGCGGGACCCGGCAGACTGCTGCGGGGGCGGGCGGGCGCTGGCGCCAGGCGGCTAGCGAATCCCCGCCGGCCCGGGGCTGCGGGTGGGCAGGAGGCTCCGCAGTGCGCCGCAGTGCCGGGAAGGCGCCGCAGCGGCCGGACGCTCCCCGGGGGACCGAGAAGATGGGGCTTCTTTCAAGGCGCCACCACAGGGATTCCCTGATGGTCTTCTCTCTCCTTGGACCTCCTCCCTTCATTCTTAGCTGACTGACGGCGCGAGAAAGAAAGTTGTTTCAGTTTAATTCTGATCCTTAATCCTGGAGGAGGATTTGGCATAAATCTCTTTGGCATCCACTCATTTTCAGTGGCACGTTCCGAAAGGCCTCGTGCTGGCGGCAAGTTTTCATGTGAAAGCTTCGAGGCTGAGGTTCTTCAGATACCGTAAGGCTAATCCATTCCTTCGCCATTCTTCAGGAGTTTTGTCAGGAGAGGAGGCCTGGCCTCTAAGTGGAGCTGAGAAAGGCTTGCAAAACGATGTGCCGCATTCCTTCTTTATAACCTAAAAATATGTTTAAAACAGTACTACAAATGCATTCCGTGGTAGAGATTAAAAAGCCCAATCCATGATTCATTCTATGTATTAACAAAAAAGAGGACCCTACTTTCTGGAAACCTAATGGCAGAGGTTCTTCTACTGGCTTTCCTGAATGAGCCCAAATCTGCCTTACGTAGGGGGATACTGGGGTGGAGTTAAGGGAGGAAGGAGGAAAAGCAGTTATTAAAGAGCCCACAGACAAAGATCCTAGTCTCATTTTCCCAAGTATTATGTTATGTCACCTTATGTTATGGGCAAGTGACTTACCCTCTTGCGTTCATCCTCCCTGTTTGAGAAATGTGAAAAATAGCTGAGACCAGCTCTTACTAAAAAGTTGCTTTGGGGACAAAAGAGTCTCAGAGAGTTTTGGACATACAAATTCTCTATGAATGGAAAATATTATGAAACAAAGGCCCTTTAAGGAGAAAGAAAACACTTACCTTTAAAAAAATTCTGGAGACTTCCTTGGGCACTGTTCCTTTAATGAAACTTGGCCTCCAGTGTCAGCAAATGCGGACAATAGACTTTTCCTAGCAGTCTAATATAAAATCAAATGCCATTAGCTGCTGGCTATCTGGAGAAGGGGTGTGGGGGAGAAGCTCTGGATTACATCTGAGTGTTTTTGGTGATGTGGTAGATCAAATTTATTTTTCATGACTCAATGACATTTAAAAGTAGCTTCTCTGGTCTGAGCAGCAGACTAGCCGACAAGCTTTTAGGTAAAAATCCTACTCATTATTAATGCTGTCATATTCTGTAAGTGTGGAAGGTCCCTCAGAGAACAGGATGCAGTTTCCACCCTCAAGGCGATTACCGCAAAAGGCATCAAAATCTGCAGTATATTACGTGACCACGAGTACCAGAAAATCCATTTCCTATAATTAGGGATATTAGCTCTTCTTCTGAGGGAAACTTGTTGATGACATATTTCATGAATGAAAACATCTGATGTGTCAAAATGCCTTCCTAACCAGATCACTATGTTGTTATTCATGTTACTCATGCGTAACGGTAGATTTCTGTGAAGAGTAAAAGTTAAAATGTCCTTTTTATTCTATGCGGCTGCATCAGGGGAAAATCTATGATTGACCAGTGCTTCTTGGTTCTGTGTTGCTGAGGTTTCTGTCTGAGCCACGGTTTACAACGTGTATATCATTGCTCGTTTAACACAAACTCATCATTTAGATGAAGTCTGTTTGTAAACCTAGGAGAGGCAGCTCCGTGCCCCCAGCTGCTCGTGCAGTTTTGGTCCAACATTGCTAAATTAGGTTTGGTTTTGCTTTTTAAATTCCAGCTCTATTGAGCAGCCATTGCAAAATGTTGCAGTGGATAGAATTTGAAGCTTCTTTCTTTTTGACACAGCTGAAATAACAATGGAGGATGAAGTTACTGTTTTAATTCTGGCTGAAAATATGTTGTAAGAGGGTATAAAGCCGCCATTTAGTTTTATCACAGACACCCTTTGTAATTAGGAAGGGTCAGTAGCGGTTGCATATCACGATGGCTTCCCTTATTGGGACGAAGTGAACAAAATGAAATGGATGGAGGGGGTGAATTGGATGGTTTGGTCCTTTCTGGTGCTAATATTCTTTTCCTCTGTGAAATATAGAAATATATGATGAGTTATAGTTTAAATTTGAACTTTTCTTATAAATAGAATATAAGAAATGTTTTTGATTAACTCATACTGCAATTTTACATGGGGCTATGGGCTTTGTTTTTGTAGCGTAGTCTGTTAGATTTTGTATTATGCCATGAGGGGTATGAGTTAAAACGTTTTTAAAAGACCAAATTTGAAAAATAATCTCAGCTTGACGTGAAGTGGATATTCAGATCAATTTAATGTGACAACATTTTAAATGTTTTCTCTTGACTACCTAATGCACACCATGCCTGCTATATCTTTTCCTGTGGACCGTATGTAATACAAATGATTAAGACCAGACACTGAGAACTATATTGATGGGTTTTAGTCTTCTTATAGCACTTGGGCCCTCTTACAGTTCAAGAGCACAATGAGATTTATGACAAGTTAGACTAAGTGCTTTCTCCTGTCATTTGCCACTGTTTGAAAATCTTATGAACTAGAATCCTAGAATAGCCTAATAGATCAGGGCTCTCAAATAGTCATGTGTATCATACTTTCCAGGGGAGCTTGTTCAAACGGAGGTTTCTGAGCCCCATCCTAGACATTCTAAATGAGTGGTTTCATGGGTGGGCCCGGAGTATGCTGTTTATCAGGCTCTGCCACGTGGGTTGGATGCTGTCGTTTGGGGACCACAGTTGTAGGAACACTTGAACTAGTACTGGGCAGTGCAGCAAGGACCCAGAATGCATGGGCTTTCTAAGCTATGTTGTTCTCTTTGATATTTATGGACTGTCTACTTGAAGCTCTCAGAGGAATCACATTCTAGCTGGCAAGGAGGATTCAAGATGGCTAACTTCTTTGGTAAGTCAGAGGCAGAGTGAGTGAGGTAGGTGTTTGGGAAGGACTCTGTGGAGACAGATGGGCACAGGCAGAGCGAATATTATATGTAACCGGTCAGTCTAGTGGCATAAAGACTGAAAACCTTAGCCTTCAAAGCCTTCAGGGCTCTAGGTGGTCTGGCCCCCGCTCACTTCCGTAACCTCATGTTACATAACCCCCAAACCTCTCCCATCCTAGCAACTTCAAACGTCAGTCTTCTCCTGCCATGGCAACCTCCAACATGCCTTTGTCACATTAATGCTTTATGTTATTCAGATTTTAGTCCAGTCTTCTCTTTCTGGGGAAGCCTCCCAAACCTCTTTTGTGGGGTTAAAATTCCCTCTCCCATCACAGTGTACTTTTCCTTATATATAAGGTTGTCAGAGGAAAAGAGGATGCTCAGTTAAATTTGAATTCATTTTTAACATAAATGTCTCAAATATTGCATGAGACATATTTATGTTAAAACATTACTTACTGTTTATATGAAATTTAAATTTATCTGGGCATCCTGTAGTTTTATTTGCTATATCTGGCAACTCTGTTTATAAAGCTCGTTAATTTTACCATTTCCCTTTTTTTAAAACATGAGATTCTTTCATTAATATCTATCTCTCCTGACTAAACTGTTAAGCTCCAGGAGGCCAAGGACAGGATTAGGGAGAGGTGGTAGTTTTGTTTTGCTGTTTTCTCCCTAGTGTCTAAAGAGCTCAGTAAATACTGTCGGATGAATTAATGAGCCGTTTGAGAAAAATGGGGTAACCATAGACAAGTTTCTTAACCTCTCAGAGCCTTAATTTCTCCAGCTGTGAAAAGGTCATTTTTATATCTACTTTTTAGGATTGTGTGTGAAAGTTAAATAGGGAAAATATACATAAAGCTCCTAGCATGTTACTTTGTAGGCACTGTGCATTAAAAGGTGCCTTTTCTCTTCTCCTAATGTTTGTCTTGTAAAATGAAAGGATTCCGCTTTAATGTATGAAATCCTACTTCCTTTTTATTATAACGCAATCCTGAATGTTTCTGGAGTATTTACCAAATGCACAGTACTCTGGAGATTGAGCTATGCAGTTATAGCGGTGCACCCATCTGTGGAATGGTGACTCCTGAGGCTGGCTTCATGGGCCTGTGGCATGTGCAGTCACACAGGGTCTCACACTTGGAAGGGCCTTTTGTTTGATTTATGCTCTGCCTTCACCTTGTGAAGTTCCTTGAACAAGGTCCCCCGTTTTCCTTTTGCATTGGACCTTGCCAGTTATGCTGTGGCTCCTGGTAACCTGTGCACATTTGCATTTAGCACATGCATCGGGAGCATTATATTTCGTCTTATAATGACCCTGGCACCTCTCGTTACTCAGAGAACTTGTGATTTTCCCCAGATACATGGCTTATAATTGACTGAACCAATGTCCTTTGCACTGTCTTCACCTGATTACGACCACCCCGTGTGTCCACACTTTTGACTGAGCATCAGGAACTTTGGAAGAACTAGCCTTAGGTCTCCTATTCTTAGCTCACCTCCGTGGGCCTTCCCTCCCCATAGCTGCTCCTGAGATTGCTGAAACAGGATCTTGAAGTTCCAGGTCTGCCTTTGTAGGAAAATCAGGACCACCAGCCGTTGTTTTAGACACTATCTCCTCCAATATTCAGGTTTTTAAATCTGCAGGTTCACCCAAGATAAATAGTGATCTTGGAAGGCTGAAATTTTTCTAAGAGAAATATCCGAGATGTTTGTTCTTTGCTCTAGATTACTCAGATGAGTCACGTGGCACTGGAGCCTCTGCAGGAGGGAACAGCCATACATTTTGGCAGTGGGTAGAAAAGGTGACCCACTTTGTCATTTCAAGCTCTGACTAGCCTGTTTTAAAATATACTCATCTTAATATTACTTTTTAGTAGTTCTAAGCATGCCATTTTTTTCTTTATGCCATTTTTGTGCTTATGTGTGTTTGTAGTTAAGAAGTGACTCCAGTGATTCCATGGGGCCATTCTCAAGTTTGCCCTCCTACTATTATTATTTTTAACATGTGACAGCATGCCCCCAGTTCTTGCACATTAAACACAGTATGAGCTGCATTGAACACACAAATACTTTAAGTATAAAGATTATTATTTTTTGAAGTATCCAGTTAAATCTGCAGCCTGGGTTTCCTATTGGCCACATCAGTGTAGAGGTAGAATTATAGACCCACAACAGCCTCTACAGTCATTTCTCCAGTTCTATTCCTCCCCCAGTTGTGGATTCCCAGCCTTCTTTAAAGATTTCTCAGTTTCTTTGAGTCCTCAGGGATCACTCCTGCAGTCCTTGTCCCTAGTTCCCTGCAGCAACGTCACTACGGTGCTGCCGAACCTGCTTCCCTTTGCCCAGGACGTCCTGGCTCCAGTACCGTAGAATCTGCTGATGCCACCATGTGCTCTTAATGTCCCTGGGGAGCTTAGAGAATGTGTGAATGCTTGGGGGCTGGTGAAAGGACACTTCAAGTGACACAGTGTCCTGCATTCACATTTACTTGTCCCCGCTGATGCTGGCCCATTGTCCTAGGATTATAAATAGTGGGTCTGAAATTGCCTTTCGCTTGGGATGAACCCTGTCCTGGGAGACGTCTTAGTCCCTCCCTTTTAGACATACTAAGAGGTATCAGAATATTCAGATAAATCATCAGAATTTTGTAAGGATGTTCATGGCATCATTATTTGCAATAGTGAAAAATTAGAAACAACCTAAATGCTCATCAGAGGATGATTGCATCAGTTACGGTGCGTTTAAATAATGAAATATTACACAGCCATTGAAACGAATGAGGTGAACCTATACGTACTGGAACTATTTGGAAGATATGTTATTAGTTAAAAATATAGCAGTTTATTAACCAGAATATTTGTTATGTCTCTATTAAAAAATTAAGGTAGTTAAAAAGTCTGGAAGGATGAAGACCAAACTATTTGGGGAAAAAGATGGAGAGGACCTGACACTTTTACTTGATACATTTCTCAATCATTTGAGTTTTCAACAATAAGCACATATTACTTTTATAATTAAGGCATCAGTAAAGGTGGTAAAAGTTAATTTCAAGATGTCCCTGTGATGCTATTTCTCAAATGTATTTAATAAATATAAATATGTCTCAATTAATGTTTAAGTGGTAGAAAGCAATGCCGGTTTTTCCTGTGGATACTTTTCTAGTCCATAATACCAGTGAAGTAATCAAAGTTGTGAGAACATAAATTAGTTATGTTCCATAAAACTGTTTTCATTTTGAATGAAAAAAGACAGATACCTATAAACGTTTGATACAACGGCCCTTGAGAATGACTGCTCATTGCTGACCTAGGTTGTTACAGCTGAGGACCTCCCTCCTCCCACCACCGCTGTTCTCAGTAAGTCTTAAGTGTCCAATAGCTGTCGTAAGCCTATATTAATATGCTGCATGTTTTGCTTTGAGGGACATTATTTATTCTACTGTGACTGTGTATTTGATGGGATTGGAGATTGGCAGTTTTTTATCTTCTCTTCTCGTGGACCTGGAATGTCCTCCCTCCCACCGTCTCTCCTCCTCCCCTTCCCAACATCTGCACATTGGTCCATGGAAAAGGCTCCTACCCGTCCTCCAAGCCTCAGCTTAAAACTCACTTTTCATGACCCTCCATGGCAGAGTTCGGGCCCCTTTCTCTGACTCTCGCAGTCCCCTTGCAGCCACACTGAAGGAGTGCTTCTCACTCTGTGTTATTGTGGCCCCTCTACTGGAGCTTTCCTGAGTCCCTTGGCTCAGGAGTCCCTAGACTCTGTGTCCCTTGAACTTCAAGGGAAGAGGCCAAGTCATTGGGATCTTTGTAACCCCTGGCGCTGGACACATAGAGGCTAAAAACCTTTTAAATTATTTTAAAATCTTTTTTATTAAGCATATTAAAAGCAGATAGCTGAACTGATCTTTATAAACTGAGCACATCTCTTTAACCAGCACCCAGATCATGAAGGAGATTATTCCCAGTGCCCCAGAAGCCCCTTGCATGTCCCTTCCAGTCATAACCTCTTCTGCTATCCTGACTTCACTCCTCTGGAGTCGCCTAACACAGCTCTCCCTGTCCTGCCCAGATGCCCATTTTATTCATGCCCATGGTCTGGGAAACTGCTTACTAGAGCCTTACCCCTGCCGCCTGTGACCCAAGTCTAAGTCCCTCATGGGCAGTTCTGTCATTTGATCTCCACTTTTATCAGATTGGATAAGGTTCCTTCTGTTTCTAACTTGCTGAAATTTCATATGAATGTGTATAGAATTTAATGCTTTTAAGCTTCTGATTAATTACAAAATCATTTCTTTTTAATAGATAAAGACTCCAGGTTTCTATTTCTTCTTGTGTCAGTTTTAGTAAGCTGCATTAAAAAAAAAAAAAAAAGAAATTTATTAGTTTTATCCAGATTGTCAGATTTATTGCATAGTTACTTATAATCACTGCTTTGTTTTTATTTTGTGAACTCTGTGATTCTTGTATCTAATTGTATTTTCTTCATTGCTTTGACTAGTTAGAAGCTTAGTCAATTTTTTTGTGTAGATTCTAGAAACTTTATGGAGTCATGTGGTGTTATAGGAAGATCTTAAAAAATATATATGAATTATTTGAAATGCATCCCTATGTCATTTGAACCTGTAATCATAGCCTGTGGTTATATATAATTTTTAAAACTCATTATTTCTTCTATTTATCATTGAATAACAACCCTAAAAATTCAGAACATTAGTAAGTAGAGTGACAGATATATTTAATTACTTTTAAAAATGTCTAAATGTTAGAAGCTAGGTTTGTAGAAGATACCAGTTCCTTTGAAGGCAAAAATGTTGACAAAAATCAAATACCCATGGGCCTTCTATGGGCCTACTGGTTATTTAATGCTATCCATGTTTATAATCTGAAAGGATAAGTGAACCACGATTTGAATTTTGGTGACAGGGGTTTTATTTTGCGACAGCCATGGGCCTTGATCAATCCTCATTTCATCTCTGCCTGCCTTTATGTGAATCTGTCAGGCTGTGGCAGACTTTGCCTATTCTGTCCTTCCAGGTGATTGTAGGAAAGTGAGCTGCTGAGATGCCTGTTGGTGTGGTTCATGTAGGACTCTCCCAATACCCAGTGACTCATACAGCTAGTGACTCAGCATTGTGTGTTTATATAGCACCAATTAACTTCTACCTTTTCCCTAGATCCCACCCAGTCCTTCTTTTTCCCAGTGTCCACCTATTCCCTGTCCAACATCATGAATCTCTCATTGACTTTTCTATTTCTCCTTTAAGCATACTTGCCCCTACTGCCTGTGCTGGGTGGGCAGGTATTTGCTAGACATTTATTACTATGTCATGCTGCCTTACCGCCACTCCAAAAGTTAGTAACTGAAAGCAATAATCATTTCTTTTCACCCATGCATCTGTAGATTGGCTTGGGGCTGGCTGATCTAGGTTGAGCTTTGCTGGGTTTTCTCTAAGTTGCAGATTAGGTTCAGGTTTTTAATCCTCCTTGGAATAATTGGCTATCCAGTTCATATTTTTTTGCATGGAGATGGCAGAAGTACAGGAAAGGTGAGTGGAAACATGTGATGCCTCTTAAGGTAGGCTCTGAACTGGTACCTTGTCCCTTCAGCCCACATTCCATTGACCAAAGACAATACATAGGACAGTTACACATAACAAAGCACTGGCTCACATACTGCACAACTTTCCAGTGTCTTAATAGATACCCATTTAGGTGAAAATTTTGTTTCTAGTACTTTAAGCTGAGACCTTTTTTCTGTTTTATATATAAACACAAGTATTTTTATATAGTTTTTATATACAGGAGTCAAACTACTTATAAATCAAGGGAAGATTTTATTTTGTTTCATTTAAACTCTTACCAAGAGCTGTTCATCATTTCCAGACATCACATCACCAGTAGTAACAAAACACTAGTTGTGATATTTAAGTTGCTAATAAACTCACCTGTATTTGTCTACATTGGTGGTTTTTGCATTCATGGTGATTCTACATTTAGAAGCAAGCATCTCTTGGGACTTCCCTCGTGGTCCAGTGGGTAAGATTCCATGCTGCCAATGCAGGGGTCCCTGGTTCGATCCCTGGTCGGGGAGATAGATCCTGCATGCATGCCGCAACTAAAGATCCCGCATGCTGCAACTAAGACCTGGCACAGCCAATAAATAAATAAATAAATATTTTTTAAAAAAAAGAAAGAAGCAAGCATCTCTTGTCTTCATTTTATATTCTAGAGTTGTTACACTGGGACATTTACATATTTTTAAACATTATTGTTTATTTGATTTCTCCTTATTACTGTTAGGATATTATATAGGTATTTTAAATTTTTGTATGCAGATAGGTTATTTCATCTGAAAATTATTTAATAAGGCATTGCAAAATATATGGTGTTAGTAGGCGCTGTTGGACTGCTCTAAATTCTCTATATATTAGCACTGTGTGTAATAAGCCAGTTTATATTCGGGGGTGGGAAGGGGCGGGTTGTAACACAGGGAGGGCTCTTCCATCTTAGCACTGTGCCAGAAGGGAACATGCGCCTTCTGTGACGGTGGTCACATTACTCTCTAGCAGTGTTTGTGAAGGGAGGTGAGTGTGAGCTGGACCTGCCTTCAGGAATGGTGTGTCCATAGAGAATATACAAGCCTTTATCATAGTTCTGCTACTGAGGCTCACCCTAAATTCAGGCAGTCTGGGGATTTGGACTGTGAAGGCACTGAGGTTTTACTGTGCCGCTCTAATCTTGATTAGTGATGGGTAAGACCAGGGGAGGTTTAGAGGAGAGAAGAAACAGACAGATGTGTTCCGAGATGGCTGTTCCAACAACCATGGGGGATGCCCAGTAGGAATCTGGTGGTTTCTTTCTAACCCTGTTTTAAAAATACTATTATTTTCTGAGGCCACGGCCAGACAATGGATCCTGTGGGAGTCCCCTGCCAGAGTCTTCTGTGTGTGAGAGTAGGAGCCTCTGAATTGCTTCCAGAAGAGACTGACAAAAGAGGGAGTGAAAACTTGGTGACCTGTTTTGGTCCATAGGTCAAAGGTATGAATATTTTCCGATCAACTGAAATTGACGTAAGGGTAATTCAGAAGGACTAAATCAGAAGACGTGGAAAAAGCGACGCAGGACTGGATGATATATGCCGCTCTGCGTGCCTTTTACTCTAGAGTTGGAATATTGATAAGGGCATCACACTCTTTATCTGTGGCGAGCAGAGGACATGTTGTTGGAGCAGAGCTCGCTTCATTTACTGATAAATACATTACAGCTAATTGTTTTCCCAAGTGTTCATTACTGCGAACCTGAGTATGTAATGATCGTGTCTGCCTTTTGGAATACAGGTGTGTGTGCACAAGAAGGTTTGATTACATTCAAAGGCAGTAAGTTAAAAAAAAAAAAACCAAACCATCCAAACCTGTAAAGGTTAACATACACTTCCCAGCAAATCTGAGGAGAAAACCCATGATTAATGTAATTGAATGCGAGACCCAGGAACACAGGCCATCTTATACTTGCAGCTTTATTTAACATCAGGAGGATGATGTGATTCTTCTTAAGGGCTGCTACCAGTGAATCCTACTAGCCGTGGAAGATTTGGAGGCATTTGAGCTCCACCTAAATTGCATGCTGATATGGCTTGAGCCAAGATTAAAAAGATGTTTTGGGACAAATAATTAATTCATTTACTCCCAACTTCTTGGCATTATACACTTCCTTATTATTACCGTATTACACAGTGCTGTGTTGATGACCATATCAGACATTTGGTGTAGCATCATATTGCATTTAATAAAGCTCCTAAATAAGATGGAGAATAATGATTCATGCTATGTCCAGTTGCTGGCTTAGAAGTTTTTTTCACTTAGTAGATGGTTTTGGAACTGGGTACTGCAAAATTTTAAAAATCAGACGATGAACTATCTTTGCCTAAGATTAAAGTGCAATAAAGTGTGGATCTGAGCTCTTGGGGCTCCCAGAGGTGCTTTTGAGGTTACTTCTGCACCTCCTGCTGGCTGTCTTAGCTGGTATATGTGTGTCTCTTGGGGGAGTGTGTGTGTGTGTGTGTGTGTGTGTGTGTGTGTGTGTGTCTTCATTTCCTCTTGCCCAGTGGTGATGGGTTGTGACATCTTCACTCAGGAGACCATGACAATGTTAAGTGCCTTCTCAGGGTCTTCTGATCACATTGTGCATTTCTGCTTGGAGGGGTTTCCTCTTTCTCATGAAAGGTATCTAATTGCTGATTTTCAGTCTGGCTGACAGATGATAACACAAAGTGCTCTTTCATAACAGTTTTCACCGTCTCTTTGTCATTTCTCAATGGCAGCATTGGGAATCAGGATGTCCAGTTTCTTAGTGTGACAGCTTGTCACGCCAGCCACTGCACTCATCCTTAGCCTGAAGGCTATTTGGATTTATATTCAAAAGAGTTCAGCTTACCTTCTAGTAATAGTGAGAGGGATTTATGATGATCTTTTCTGATCATGTGAGATTTTCCCTCTTTTCACTCAAGCTGAATTTTTCATTCAAAATTTCAAACTTAATTCTGAGAACCAGGGTGTATTTGTGTGTGTATGTTCCTTAGCTTAACAGATTTCTCATGTCTTAGAAGAGATAAAATTGGGAGTTGGTGATCAGATATGAATTCTGACTCTTAGTTGAATTTTTTAAATGTGCTAAAAGTCTCAAAATGTACAGCTCTTTCAGCAGATTGACCATAGTATTTTATTTGTAAAATGCTCAGTGAATATTTATAATGTCAATCAACTATAAAATCAGCAAATGTTTATTAGCTTTGTTAAATATTAGGATAATAAGAAAAGGAGGTGCTTTAGATAAATCATGGCATTTATTATTTAGTCCTGATTTTAGAAAAGCTGCCTTTTACCTCAACTGGAGGTCAAGCTTGGATATTTATTTATTTGTTTATTACCTCAAAAGCTACAATATGCTAAATGAAATAAATGCAGGTTCACAGTATGTAATGGAAACTAGCATCAAAACTACGTTTAATCCAATTTAGCCCCAGTTATTGCCCTTAAAGCATACTCTTTCTTATGAGATTCTAAAAGGTACTGGAGTTCATCTGGAGGTAAGAAAACAGATAAGTTATTTAATAACAGTCTTTAAGTATTTAAAAGGTTAAATGCACAAAAGATGGTGCCTACCTTTTCTTAACAGGAAACAGGAGAAAATAGACTTGAGTAGAAAATTGAATGAAATAGAAATTTCAATTCAATTTCAGTCAACAAATCGATCGTCTCCCTTGTGCAGGGGATATGCTATGCTCATTAGGAAAAATGAGATCTGATGTCAAACATACAGACCTTGGAGGGATGGCTCTGACAAGTTACGTAGACATCCTGTAAAACAAGCAGTGGGAGTTCAGTGAAAGCAGTCCTAAACTCCATGGTGGTTTTAAGGCAGCAGAAGGATATTTGCCTAAGGCAGGGTTTCTCAGTCTCAGCACTACTGATATTTGGGGCAAATAATTCTCTTTTGTGAGTGACTGTGCTGTGCATTTTAGGGGGATTAGCAGCATCCCTGGCTTCTACCCACTAGATGCCAGTAGTATTTTCCTCTCCAGCTGTCACAACCAAAAACATCTCCAAACATTGCCAGACATCTCAGGGTAGGAGTAGAGGGCATTGGAAATCACCCTTGTTGAGAACTGTGGACTTAAGGAGAAAAGAAAACCTTCAGAAGCCATCGTTTTTGAGATGAATCTTGAAGGGCAGGTGGGATTTTATCAGGCAGAGAGGGAGACGCAAGGTGTTTGAGGTAGAGGTGGCGCATACTGGGGGCAGGTGGGGAGTGGCAAATGATCCTGTTGGTCTGGGAGAGGGGCTTGTGAGGACCAGAATGTCAGCAGTGGTGGGAGATTGAGCTGCAAGGGTGAACAGGACTCCTTGACGGTCAGAGGCAGCAGTTTGGGCTCAGTTTGAGCAGGGAATTATGGTTATTAGAACTATACATTTAGAAAGGTGAATTTGAAATCAGGGGTGCAATGGCTTAGAGTAGGAAGAGCGTTGAGGTAGAGATGCCAGTTAGGAGTGGTCAATTTCAATTACTTCATATAGATGAACACCCGTTCTTCACTCATTCTGTGAGTTAGCCCGCAGGTATTTATTGCACCTGTACTAAGTGCTAGGCCCTGATCCAGCTCCTGGAGGTAGAACAGAGAACAAGAGCAGATAAAGTCCCTGTTCTCTTGGAAATTACATCCCAGAGTGGGAGAAGACAGACAATAAGCAAAAATGAAACTGTCAAAATAATCTTACAATGCTGTCTAAACTCTATGAAGACATTAAACAGTTGATGTGATCATCAGTGATTGGAAAGTCTGCTAATATTAGTGATAAAAACTCATTATTACAATGAACTAAGACATGCTAACAATTTTGTTGCGAAGAAATTGCCTTTACATCATCGTTTACTATAAGGTTCATCCCTAGGTGGCTAAAAATAGAGGTGAAATAGAATGTATTTCGTCCCTGTTGACATATGAAAGTATCTGTTATGAGAATATTTCTTTGTAAAATTAATCCTTGGAAAGGGATTTTATTTGCACGGCCACTGGAACATTGGACAATTCCTTTTAAAACAATGGACAGATTACAAGGGAAGAAGAAAGAAAGAAGGCTACTAACGTTTGCTGGGTTCCTAGCACACTCCAGCCATGCTTCTAGACAGTTGTTATTTAGTTTTTATCATGTCCTAAGTCCCGGGCACCATTATCTCTCACTTGGAATAATGCAGCAACTTGCTAACAGGCCCTTAACATTTGCTGAGTTCCCAGCACACGCCAGCCAGGCATTTGTTATTTAGTTTTTATCATACCCTGAATCCCGACCACCATCATCTCTCCCTTGGAATAATGCAGTAGCTTCCTAACAGGTCCTTTGGCCTTCAGTTTTGTCCCTTTTCAATTCTTTATTCAGAATGACTTTGTAAAACACAAAAAGACCATGTCCATTTCATATTAAAAGTCTCCAGTGGCTCCCCGTGGCTTTGAGTTCAATTAGCTATTTCTTACTAGGGCCACAGTGAACTACCTTAGGTCCTGGTGGCACCATGCTCTCCCTCTTCCTCCTCTGAGCCTTTCACCTGTCTGGAGGCTCTCGCCTTCACCCTTCACCCCACAGCTCGCCTAGCTAACTCTCACGCATCCTTCAAAACTCACCTAAAGGTAGTTTCCTTAGGGAAGTGTTAACCTGATCTTCCCAGGTCTGGTTTAGACGCCCTTTCAGCATGCAGCTGAACCACCTTCTCCGTATCCAGTGACAACACTTGCTGCTGTTTGTGAATGCTCATTTCCTTGCCTTGATTCTTGAAGGTTTATCCTTGTGGACCTAGCCGGTGACCCAGGGCCTGGCACAATCAAGGAATATTTGTGGAATGAATCACTAGAGGGTAGTGCATTTTAGAAATGAACAGGCCGAAGCTCAGAGAGCTTATGTTACTTGCTCAAGGTCACAGAACTGTAAATACTGGATTCAGACCTGTGGGGCTTCAGAATTCAGGTTCTCTGCATATACCGGGGGAGTCTGTGTAGTCTGTGGAGCTCCGTAAGAGCATTATAGAGACTCTTCGGCTTAGATGGTTTACTTGTAGCCTTGCTGAGAGGTGTTCAATAAATGTTCATTATTAATCAAACGGCAAACAAGACCCTGACTTTAAGCGGTCTCTTTCATCGATGTGCTTCTGTGATTATCACCAGCCTAGGGCTGCCAAGGCTTGAGTCCTCTGTGTTCATAGCCAATGGAGGCTTAGCATTTGGAAGAGCTAGATCTTGTTTTTCACTTGTTTGACTCAATATTCTGTTAGACATTTACGCAAGTGCTTTTTGTTACAGCACCTGGTATGCTTCATTCCCTGTCCCTTCCAATTCTGTTATAATGTCAGTCTGCAAAACCATATAAGGATGTGTGAGGAAGCTTTGGAGTATGTAAAAATGCATAGTTGAAACCACAAAAATATTCACTATGTTGTCTAATGGATTTGTAAAATGACAGCACCTTTGATTCATTATCTACCATTCTTTTAGTCCTCATGCCTATTTATAGTCACTGAAACACGAAGTAGAGAGGAATTTTGTTGTATTTTTCACCTGCATCTAAGCTCATTCATAATTTCATGACTTTAGTAAACAGCAGCATGTTTTTCTCAGGCATGTAGAAATTTAGAGAACAATTACAAAACAAAATGTTTCAAATAGTATAATGCTGAAATTCCTTTTGAATTTTAGTCCCCCTCTGGTATGTATCTTAAATGGGTGTGTAATGATTGTAGCAAAGCAACCTAAAGTTCTTTTCCTTCAAATCTGGGCTAATCTCTGGAGTTCTTGCCATAACCACTTCTGCCAGCCTAGGTGGGTTTGCATGTCAGCCTGTGACTTATAAGCTTCTTCACTGGGTAGTTCTAGCAATATGCTAACTACTATAGTAAGTTGGATTAATAGACTAATAATAATAACAAATATTTATTATTGTCTGGGTGCTCTTTGTTGCAGCACCTAGACTATTTTCATACACAATCTCATTTAACCCTCACAGTTCTATGAGATTGGTACAACTAAATTCTAATGTGTTTTCTGGTGATTTCTACTAAACATTTGAGGAAGAAATAATACCAATGCTGCATAAGCTCTTCCAGAATATAGCAAAGGTGGATACACTTCCCAAGTCATTTTATGAGGCCGACATTCCCCTCCTACTAAAACTAGACAAAGACATTACCAAAAAAAGAAGCTTCAGACCAGTATCCTTCATGAACATAGACAAAAATATCTCCAACAAAATACTAGCAAATTGAATCCAGAAAGTTATAAAAAGAATAATATATCATGTGACCATGTTTATTCTGGTAACACAATGCTGTTTCAACGTTCGAAAATCAGTCAATGTAAATTATCATATCAGTAGTCTAATAGATGCAGAAAAAGTATTGGACAAAATTTAGCATCCATTTATGATTTTTTAAAAAACTCTCAGACTCCGAATAAAAGGGAACTTCCTTATAAAAGACATCTACAAAAACTTACACTTAAGATAATCCTTAATGATGGAAGGTTGAATGCTTTTCCATTAACACTGGGAACTAGACAAGGATGTCTGCTTTAACCACTCCTAGTCAAAATTATGTTAGAAACCATAGCCAGTGCAAAAAGTAAGAAATCGAAATAAAAAGCATGTTATAGGAAAGGAAGAAATAGAACTGTCTGTTAACAGATGATATAGTTATCTACATGGAAAGTACCGAAGAATCCACACGAAAAGCTACTAGAACTAATACACAAAAGTCAGTCATATCGTTAAGTTTGAGCAATAAACAGTTGGAAATTCAAATTTAAGAAAACAATACCATTTATAATAGCACACAGAAAGAAATACTTAGTTATAAATCTAGCAAAATATGTTCAATATCTTTATGCTGAAAACTACAAAGCACTGATGAATGAAATCAAAGCTGTAAATGGAAAGCTATAGTGTGTTCATGGATTGGAACACTCAATATAATAAAGCTATCCATTTCCCTCAAACTAATCTATAGATTCAATGCATCCCAATCAAAATTCCAGGTAGATTTTTAAAAAAAAATATGAATCAACAAGCTGACTCTAAAATGTATGTGGAAAGACAAAGGAACTAGAATAGCCAAAACAATTTGAAAAAGAACAAAGTTGGAGGATTCATATTGCCTGACTTCAAGACTTCTCTAAAGCTGTAGAAATCAACAAAGTGTTGATTTGTCGTATAGACATACAGAAGAGTGGCAGAAGAATAAAGAGTCTAGAAATAGATCCTTACACATATGATCAGTTAATATTTGTAAGAGGTACAGAGGCAATTCAGTGGAGAAAGAACTAGTCTTTTTAACAAATGTACACAAATCTTTAGGCATTTATGGCAAAAAAAACCCCCAAGCCCTTGATCCATACCTTACAGTATGAACAAAAGTTAATTCCAAGTGGATCATATAAGTAATTGTAAAACACAAAATTATAAATATTCTCTGAAAATTCTCATAAGAGAAAATGCTTATGATTTGGGGTTAGGAAAGTATTTCTTCAATACGAAATCAAAAGCATTGTCTATTAAAAAAAAACTTGATAAATTTGATTTTATCGAAATTAAGAACTTCTGTTCAGACACTATTAAGAGAATGAAAAGAGAAGCCATAGGCTGGGTGAAAATATTTGCAAAACTTTTATCAAATAAGGGACTTGTATGCATAATGTATAAATAACTCTCAAAACTTAGAAATTAGAGAACAATCCATTAAAAATAAATAGGCAAGTCCATTCTCTATGTCTGCGCCTTTATTCCTGCTAGTGGGAAGCAGCCGCATAGCACAGGGAGATCAGCTCAGTGCTTTGTGTCCACCTAGAGGGGTGGGATAAGGAGGGTGGGAGGGAGACTCAAGAGGGAGGAGATATGGGGATATACTTTTTTTTTTTTTAATTTAATTAATTTATTTATTTATGGCTGTGTTGGGTCTTCGTTTCTGTGCGAGGGCTTTCTCCAGTTGTGGCAAGTGGGGACCACTCTTCATCGTGGTGCGCGGGCCTCTCACCATCGCAGCCTCTCTTGTTGCGGAGCACAGGCTCCAGACGCGCAGGCTCAGCAATTGTGGCTCACGGGCCTAGTCGCTCCGCGGCATGTGGGATCTTCCCAGACCAGGGCTCGAACCCGTGTCCCCTGCATTGGCAGGCAGATTCTCAACCACTGCGCCACCAGGGAAGCCCTGGGGATATACTTTTATGTATAGCTGATTCACTTTGTTATACAGCAGAAACTACACACCATTGTAAAGCAATTATACTCCAATAAAGATGTTAAAAATAAATAAATAAATGGGCAAGATATTTCAACAGACACTTCACCAAAGAAGAGTTGTGGATGGCAAATGAGCACAAGGAAAGATATTCAATGTCATTTCTCATTAAGGAAATGCAAATTATAACTACACATGTGCCTGTTGTTCATTTCACATACACAGATGGGAACTTATTGTAACATATTTTCATTCATGGGAGATTAGAACAGGTATGGATCAAGGTTCATACCTTGACGAAAAAAGACAAACTGACAATACTTAGTTCTGGCAAAGATGCAGAACACTTGGAACTCTTATAACATTGCTGGTGGAAATGCAACAGGTACTTTGGAAAAAAGTTTGGCAGTTTTTTAATAAAATTTAGCATCTCTATACAATCCATTGGTCCCCATCCTTCATATTTACCCAAGTGAAATGAAAACTTATGTTCACACACAATACTGTATGTGAATGTTTATATGGGCTTTCTTCATATCTTCAAGAGTTGGAAACAACACAGATGTCTTTCAGGTGGTGAATGGATAAACAAATTGTGGTTCATCTGTACAATGGAATACTACTCATTAATAAAAAAGAAAAGGAGCAAACTACTGATAAATGCAACAAAGATGAATCTCAAATGCATTATGCAAAGTGGAAGCAGCCAGATATAGAAGCTCCGTACTGTGTGATTATATGACATTCTGGAAATGGCCAAAAATGGTTGCCAGGGGCTGAAGTTAGGGGAAAGGTTGACTACAGATGGGCTTGGGAAGTTTGTGTTAGAACTGTTCTAGATCTTGATCGTGATGTGTGGTGTGTTTGTCAAAACTTGCAGAACTCTAATATACTCAAAAGGGTGAATTTTATTGTATATAAATTATATCTTAACAAAAGATTTTAAAACAATTTAATGTGTTTTCCTCTCCAAGTTGTTCTTCCACATAATCTAGATTTGTTTCTGACTTGGTGTCCCTGCCCTTGGCACCTCCTATCCTGGTCTTCAGTAACTGACTTGCTTCCTGGTGCCCCCCTACCCCGCTGCCCTCTGGATGGACTCTAGTTCCTGCTGATTGACCCAGGCTCCACCAAGCACTGTCCTCCTCCGATCAGCTGGGCAGAATTGACTTCCCCAGAGCTGATTCGTAGCAAACCCGTGTTTTGATCTCATTACACTCTGCCCCGCAGCCAGCGAATGGCAGTTTCTTACTCCTTACCTGCCTGCCTAGAAGAGGGTAGAGTCCTTCCACCTTTTTTCCTTGGCATTTGTTTGCTTCCACAGGCTCACCCAAGCCACTGAATGATGGTGCCCAGTTTTCTTGTTCTTTATGTAGGTTTTTAGTGTACGCAGTGTGCCTATTGTCCATTTAGCACATACAGGGAGGGAAATTTATTGAATGGTGTTTTCATTCATGGGAGACTAAAGCTGAGATTCTCCTAATAGTCCTGATAGTTCCAAATCATGCCCTTTCTGCAACACCGTAAACATATATTAAGCGTAAAATAAATAAACGTACCTATTCTCTTTCAAATTCTTTTCCCATTTAGGTTGTTACATAATATTGAGCAGAATTCCCTGTGCTATACAGTAGGTCCTTGATACATGTATATGTATGACTGAATCACTTTGCTGTACACCTGAAACTAACACAACATTGTTAATCAGCTATACTCCAATATAAAATAGAAAGTTAAATAAAATAAAATAAATAAAAAACAGATGAAGATCAAACAGAAATTGAGCTGAATGTGTTAAAAGTAGTGTGTAGAGAAAAAATTTTAATTTAGGTCTGTGTGACTACAAAATGCATGCTTTTTCTATTGTTACACTGCTAAATAAAAAGATTTGAGATTTAAAAATAATAATAGGGGCTTCCCTGGTGGCGCAGTGGTTGAGAGTCTGCCTGCCAGTGCAGGGGACGCGGGTTCGAGCCCTGGTCTGGGAGGATCCCACATGCCACGGAGCAGCTGGGCCCGTGAGCCACAGTTACTGAGCCTGCGCGTCTGGAGCCTGTGCTCCGCGACAAGAGAGGCCACGACAGCGAGAGGCCTGCGCACCGCGATGAAGAGTGGCCCCTGCTCGCCACAGCTAGAGAAAGCCCTAGCACAGAAACGAAGACCCAACACAGCCATAAATAAAGAAATAAAATAAATAAAGAAAGAATTAAAAAAAATAATAATAAAATAAATAAATGTAGGTTTGTCCTAAGTCAGACCTTATACCAGATTCTAGTAAAGATAAGCCATACTAAATACTAGTGACATAAGAAAAAATTAATAAAAGGTTAAAAGGAGAAGATTACTGCCACCACTTTTTGTTTGCCTTTGAAATGGAAAATGGTTGACTTGCTGTTTTAGCAGTGGAATGTCTCTCTCCCACTTATTGGTGTTAAACAGGAGCAGAATTTAGTGACTAGCGAGGTCCAGGTACCATGTATTCTTATAATTAAATCTTTTGGGGAGGTTGTAATGGATGTGTTTTGTAGCAGATTTTAATTAGGGCAACCATATAATTTATTGTCCAAATGAGAACTTTTTTAGTTTAAAACGTGGTGGGGTACTATTAATAATTTATTCTAGGATACCAGGTGTAAACTAGGACTGTCCCAGGAAACTGGGATATATGGTGACCCTAATTACACGTCACAGATAGTCTATACAGATATTCAATAATTATTCACATTCACTTTTAACATGGCTAAGTAAAAGTATATAAAGCAGTTCATCCATTTTTATTTATGAATTGCACATTGCACACTGCAGTGGGCATACTCAGCTGCAATTCCTGATCCGTACCTGTAATTCTTTTTTTTTTGTACTCAAGGAGCTATATCAGGATACAAATGAATGTGAATATTGATCCGTTAGGGCAGTGCTTCTCAAATTTTACCATGCATACGAATCACCTGAAGATCTTGTTAAAATGCAGATTCTGGTTCACTAGGTCTGGGTGGGGCCTGAGCTTCTGCATTGCTAACAAGTTCCCAGGTAGTGCCAATACTGCTGGTCCACAAACCAGGCTTTGAGAAACCCTTAAAAGTCCCTGGCCAGCTTGGGAACTTGGATTGGTGGTGACACAAGCACCTGATTGCTAGACACTCAAGTATTGAGACACTAACATGGAGATCTGTAGATTCATAGTAATTAAATGTTTTGGTCCAATAAAAATAGTGGGAAAAAATTCACTCTACATTTCTTGACTCTGTGATCTATGCAGCCACAGGCAGATAAAACCATTCATTGCCTTTCTTTAGTGTAAGAAAGCTTGAAAAAAAATAGGTGTATTCTGCACAAAAAAGAAAATGGATTATTGCAAGCAGTCTCTGTTAAAGTAATTTTACAGAAAATCTTTTCCTACTTCAGATATTAAATAAGAATATAACCTCTTTTGTAACCTTACATTGAAGGTTAATAACTATCACCAAATAGAAATGGTTACTTAACACACACACACACACCCCCCCACCAAAGAGAATATAGCAGAAGTCCTTTTTTTCCTTTCTTTAGATGATTTTCAGGTTTTACCAAATTTAGTGATTTTCTTTTGTGCTATTAATCAGCAAGCAACATACTATTCCAAATTAAGATATTTAAGTAATACCCATGGTTACTGTTTCTATATATGTTCTAATGGAATTCTACTTAGATGAATTTCCCCATGCCTTCTGCCTTTAGCAGAAGCTCTTCTGGATGGTTTTGAACTCTGAGATGTATCACAAGTGTAAAAAATGAAATTTCTGGACACACAGAAACAGTACAAAGAAGTCAGCACTCTGTATTTCCTCATAGAGCTAAATTAGATTGATGGCCTGTCCTACATTGATTTATTAGGTGCATTCTTCATATTGTTATCACCGTTCATCAGTTTTAGACACATGAAGATATACACTAAGTGCTTTCTGGTTCTGTTTTACTATTTATTTATTTATTTATTTATTTATTTATTTATTTATTTATTTTTTCACACACACACACACACACACACTGTATTTTATTTTTACAAGAGATAAATAGACTGACACCAAGCATTGTACATGGATGACCACAACAAAAGCAACAATGATTGCAATTACCAAACATGAAACACACTCATACTATGTCATAATATTGACATTCAGTCCAGTAATCCTCCACTGTAACAGCTCCTTTACTTTGCAGTGAAAATTGATTTGTATATTCTTTGCCTCTGAGTCCTTGTGGGATTTTTTTTTTTTTAATTCAGACAGAAAGTCACAAAAATTATACTCATCCTCATCAGTTCACTCAGTCCCATGTAATTAATTTTTTTTTCATCTTGATCTTTTGTTAGCACTTTTATGAGTTCATCAGTTTTTCATTAGAGTTCTGAAAATGCTTATTTATTCAGTTCAGCAGTACATGTTTTACTATTTATTTTAGACAACTGGTAATGTCTAAGAAAGAAGAGAAAATTGTCAATGTTAAATAAATAACAAGTAACAGTGATAGGCATTTTCTTTCAGATTTGACTTTCAGTGTTTTAGTTTCCTATTAGCTTATACATTTGTTGAGTACTGTCATTTTTCTATGAAAAATGCAAAAAAAAAGTGGTAGTTTAGATATTGAAGTAAAATTCTCAGCTAATTTCCAGTATCAAAATTCATGGTAATCAGATAGTAACACTGATAACCATACCTGCTAGATTTAGTAGTTAGGAAATACAAGTCAAAAGCAGAGAGCTTTTCTGAGACCCTTGATGCTAGCTTTCTCATTAACAGATGGAAAAAATGGACCAAAGCTGTTGAAACACTTGCCCAAAGCTATGTAACTAATTACAAAGACGGTCTTGGAATCCAGGCTTCTTCATTCACAGTTGAATACAATGTTTTATATTGTCTTTTCTTTGTTTTTATTTTGTATTGTGTGTTTTTAAATCATCAGGAAATTAGCATGATTCATGAATTTTACTTTAAGGAAGAATGGAAGATATTTCCCCCCTCAAGTCAATGAGATATCGAGGATGCATCTAGGGCTCTAAAATGTACACTGAGTTTGCTCTAGATTTACCAAAACAATTTCTCTCTACTTTTACTTGCTTCTGTCACCCTCTGAAGAGACAGACTAAGAAAACATAATCACCTGCTTTCAATCATCCATGGACTTTGTACTGAAATTACAGAAGTGGAGGAAAGAGGAAGGGAACTGAATTTTCATTTTATTCTGAGCTTGTCTGATTTTCCTTGGTAGCCTCTCTATGTAGTCTGTGGTTGGCCTTAGGAATATGTTCATTTCCAAGGTGACTTTAACTCATTTGCAGTCACCAAAACAAAATTCAGCAGAGGGAGGGACAGGGTTTCTGGTGGCTGTGGGTAGCACTGAGAGCATTTGGTAGATGAACATGTGTATGATGGCTGTTAACTGTTCTAAAGTCAGTCAGAATCAGCTGAGCCCTTTTGGAAAGGAGCTGGCCAAAGTGCTGAAATGCCTGGCCAGTCCAACAAAAAGTCCTAGAACTGCACTTTCTGAATTTATATGATCATGCAACAATTTAAGCTAAATCCAGTGGGCAATTATCAATTCTCATTTTTCTTTACCTATCAGCAACTTTTGACACAGTTGACCATTCCCTCCTTGTGCCAGTTGTTAAGATATTGCGTCTCAGCCGCAAACCTACCTTTCTATGATTATGTTTGAGATGCTGGAGATGAAACTGCAAAGTAGATTTCTGAGATGGCTCCTTGTTAGGCTCTGCAATAGGGGATGCTAGAGGGAGCCTGGGAGGCTACAGGAGAAAGACGGACTTGCTCCTTCTCATTTGCTTCCCACGGGTTTCCTGTCTGCATGTGGTTCTTGTGAGTGTCATGGCTTAGAAAAGCCTCTTCACCCCAGATGTGACAGTGCCTTCCTGTTGTTGCATATGATTCCAGTTTGCCGTTTTTCCAGCACTTGAAGAACCTGCCTGTACTGGATTGAATGCTCTCCCTTCAAAATTCATGTCTCCCAAGAACCTCAGAATGTGACCTGTTTGGAAATAGAGTTTTTGCAGATGTAATTAGTTAAGATGAGGTTATACTGGATTAGAGTGGGCCCTAAGCCTGATGACTGGTGTCCTTATCAGAAGGCCATGTGAAGACTGAGGCAGAGATTGGAGTGATGTGCCTTCAAGCTAAGGAATGGCAAGGATTGCTGGCAACCACCAGAAGTTAGGAGAGGCATGGAACAGATTTCCCCTCAGGGCCTTCGGGGGGACCATGGCCCTGCTGACACCTTGATTTAAGGTTTCAAGCCTCCAGACTATGAGAGGATAAATTTCTGTTGTCTTAAGCCACCAGGTTTGTATGACAACAAACAATTTGTATGACAATTTGTATGACAGCCCTGGAAAACGAATACACCACCTCTTCATAGCTCTCTCAACGACATAAGCACCAGATGGCTGACAGCCTCTTTTAGAAAAGCGTTCCCAGGCTCATGGGGCCCCTCTTTTGAGCTCAGAAAAACCAGCACCAGCTGAGCAGCCCCTGCTTCTCAGGGGACTGAACTCAGCTCTGTGGGACCCTTCCTTTAAGCTTATTTAATAATTTAAACCTCATTCTTTGTTCCCCCAGCCCTAGAGGTGGTAGTTTTTTCTTGCAGTTTCTACCTTCATGATACCTTAGAGTTCTCTTTTCACCCTCTTTGTTACCTGGTTAGCAATTTTATACTTATAATTATTTACATTAAACTCAGTTCGTTCTCCTGGCTGGATCCTGGCTGGTACACGTGACTCTGACACTCTCATCGTTAATTTCCTATAAAATTACACCCTCCTGGACCTCCTCCTGCCACGTTCCTTACTCCTCATCCACTCTGCTGGTTATGCTCTTCTTTCCAACCTCATAACCTTCCACTGATCCAAGGTACACTTCTTCCCTCTCTTCTCCTCCCTTTCCTACCTACACTCACTCTCTTGGTGGTCTCATCCATTCTTGTGGCTTTAAAACCCACCTAAATGCTGTTGACTCCCCAATGTATGTAACTTGGATCCAGACCTCTGTCCCTGAACTTCAACGTACTCAGCATCTTTGTTGGATGTCTAATCCATACATTAAATTTAGTTTGTCCGAAAACTGAATTCTTGATCCCTTCTCCCCGCCCGCCACCAAAATCTGCTTCTCCTGCAGCCTGCCCCATCTCAGATTATGGGAAATCCATCCTTCGCCTTGCTCCTTTTCCTCTCATACTACGCATCAGGAAGTCTCTACCTTCAAATTATATCCAGAATCTGACATTTCTTAATACCTCTGCTGCTGCCACCCCAACCCCTGTCTGAACCACCTGAATTACTGACGTAGCTTCCCACGTGGTCTCTACTTCTACTCTTGTCCTGTAGAGCCCATTCTTGGCACAGAAGCCAGAGAAATCTCTTAAAAGGAAGTCAGGGACTTCCCTGGTGGTCCAGTGGTAAAGAATCCGCCCTCCAAGGCAGGGGACGCGGGTTCGATCCCTGGTCGGGGAGCTAAGATCCCACATGCCACGGGGCAGCTAAGCCTGTGCACTGCAACTACTGAGCTTGCGCGCCCTGGAGCCGGCATGCCGTAACTAGAGAGAGAAAACCCACATGCCAATGAGAGAGAAGCTCACTCACCACAACTAGAGAGAAGCCTGCGCGGCAACGAAAGATCCCACATGCCTCAAGGAAGATCCCAAGTGCCGCAACTAGACCCGAAGCAGCCAAAAAAAAAAAGGATAAAGGGAGGGAGGGAGAAAGGAAAGAAGGAAGATCATTTCCCTTCTCTGCTCAAATTCCTGCAGTGGTCCTCATCATACTCAGAGTAAAAGCCAAAGTCTTTGCAAATGGCCACAAGGCTTTACATTATCTGACCCTTTGTTATCTTTCTGAGTTCATCCCCCACTCTTCTAACACTCTGGTCCAAGCACACTGGCCTCCTTGCTGTTCCTCTAATACACCAAGCATTATCCTGACTTAGGGATTTCATTCTATCTTCTCTTTCCTGAGCATTCTTTCTCTGTATATATCCTCTTGGGTGACTCTCACTTCCCTTAATTCATTGCCCAGATCTCATCTCAGTGAGGCCTATCCTGAGTTTCCTGATTATTACTACAACCTTCCCCCTCCCCACTCTCCATTCCCCTTACCTTGCTCTTTATTTTTCATATGATAGATTAGCTTCTAATAAACCACGTGATTTATATTCTTGTGTTTATTGTGTTTCTCCCCATGCTAGCATGAAGACCCCCCACGGCAGGGATCTTGCTTGTCATTGTTGCATCCTGAGTGCCTAGAACAGTGCCTGACACATAGCAGAAAGGCAGTGAATATCTGCTGAATGTTAAAAGAATGAATGTATTCCCAGATCACCAAGAGAAGCTCAAGAAGTGTGATACACACTGGGTTAAAGTAGACCACAAAAATGAGAACACACAAAAATTAAACACTGCCAGAAATGACCAAATAATTCAATGGAAAAATAAACACTTCCAAAATTAGGCTTCTTAAGAAAATCAATAAGTGATCCAAAAATGACATCAGTAACAAGTTTTAAGTATTCTAATTCAAGAGCAACAGCGTGTTGTAAGATGTGAGGATTATAAACTTTTTGCTTAATCCCAACAGTGAGACCTTGTTGCTTTTGTGAATTCTAAATATTTAATATATAATAACACCTATTAATATTTCTCTGACATACTGAACCCATTTAGAAAATGCTGCTGTAGAATAATGAACTGGCACAAGGGTCAGATTTTGTGTATACACATTTAGATATATCATGCAAATAGTACCTTATAGTTTTCAGACTATTTTTAATTGCACCTTCATTTGGTACTATGTTTGTCAGTTAAGAATTGATTACATAAGATATATGAGGAGTACTTGAAGACCCATAAAGGAAAAATTTTCTCAAAAGAATTACTTTTTACAGTGTTTTGTTAAGATCAGCCATTTAAAAATAATGTTTAGTTCTGGAATTCAGTAAAATGTCTACAGATCCTTTTAAACTTTACATTACACCTAAGCATGCAAAAACCACATCTCAAGAAAAGATCACTCACATTTAGTCTACACAACACAGTAGGCAAATGTTGAAGATATTTGTTTTACAGGAATCTTTTTTGGAAGTGTTTATCTACACTGAGCATAGGGGACTTTTTTTAAGGGCCACTGATCCATGATTGGCAGAGGGTGGGACTCAACAACAAATCATGTGATGTGAAAGCAACTTAAGAATTTTTTTAAGTATTTAGAAGGCATTTTTAAAAATAGTTGCTTTTTAAGAAGTAATAACAAAGACAGATAATTAAACAATTATATGAAATATAATAATATAGTATATGAAATATACTATACATACTATAAATATACTATATATATTTTCATATAGTAATATGAAAATACTAAAGTAACTTCTGTTCTATAATGTGGTCAGTTACAAGGGAGTGATGTCTCCCATGTAGGGATAAAGGAGGACATAAAGAGAGGGACTGAGAAAAAAACATTTGCAAGAGTCACATTGAGGGGCAGTGGTAGGAATATGAGAGCAGAACGTCTCCAGTTCAGACACGAGGCTTATCCTAGAGGAGAGCCATGGGCAACATTGGCAGAACTTGCTCTAAAGAAGTGTTTTAATAGATACGTGTTTTTCTAAACACAGGTGTTGTTGAAATTCTGTTCTTCACTGTATTAGAGGGGAAAATATCTTTCTGTTCTAGAGAAACTATATATCTGTATGCTATAGAGGAAAAAATTTCTTTTCATTGGGTAACCTTAAAATCATTGAACATTTTAGGACATAAGAAACCATATTTTGTTTTCAGGCTGAAGCCTTAATTATCTTCTCCTTGACCTAGGGATCAAATGGAGATAAAATGTGAGTTCAGTACTCCCATCATAAAGCAAATAGAGACAACTTGTTAATTTGTTTGATTGTGCTGAAAAAAAAAATGATCTGGTGTCTGGCATTGTGTAGACAAAGAAGAGGTTGTCTAACTAATGTGCTATGTGCTTATGTTGTTTTCCTATTATATTCACCATTGTCCTTTTGACTGTAGCCCAAGGTCCCCTAGCTAGTAACTGGCAAACTAGTGATGTAAGTGCAAACTGTCTGACTTTCTTTTCCTTTTGATGGTCTTTGTGAGTTTATGATTATGGGACCAACCTTTTTGCTGTCAGCCCCTTGGAGAGGGAAACTCAAAAGAAGACTTTGTGTTCAAGAACTAGTTTTCAAGTCTTAATTGCTTGCTGTCTTATTGCATATGACTTTAAGATACATGAAGGTTGCAGTGAAGGAATGAAAGAAAGGACAAAAGGAAAGTGATAGGAATGTTTCATATGTATGCATAAACATTCTATTTTTCTTCTTTCTGTTCTAATATCAGAGGAGATGTAAAGGGCTAACCTCTGAGGTTATAAGAATTGTGCCATTTACTATGTCAAGTGGACAGTATATCTCTGAGACTTGAAGTATCTGCCAACCTCATTCTGGAGATCAGAGAGGGATCATATGTCATAATTCTTAAGTATGGTCAAATATGGGTTCATTTCATTTACAGTCAGTTTTCTAACAGTTTTATGGGTTGAATTGCATCTCCCCCAAAGATATGTTACAATCCAAAGCCCCAGTACCTGTGAATGTGACCTTATTTGGAAATGGAGTCTTTACAGATGTAATCAAGTTAAGATTAGGTCATCAGAGTGGACCCTAACAGGACTATTGTCCTTATAAGAAGAGGGAAGTTTGGACACAGACACAGGGACAGAGCAGAGATTGGAGTGATGCAGCTGCAAGCCAAGTATTGCTGGCCACCCTGAGAAACTAGGAAGAGGCAAGGAACGATTTTCTCCTACAGATTTTAGAGGAAGCATGGCCCTGCTGACAGGTTGATTTCAGATGTTCAGTCTCCAGAACTGGGAGATAATCAATTTCTGTTGTTTTATGCCACCCAGTTTGTGGTACTTTGTTCTGGCAGGCCTGGGGAACTAATATACTTCTGAACTTGTTTATTAGTTTTACTCTTTTTTTAGTGGAGTCCCTAGAATTTCCTATATCTCAGATGTATTGTATTAAGAAACCAACACAATGGTTTGTGCCCAGAAAAGATATTTCAAGACACGATGACTTAAGTTAGCTCTGATTTTCCATAGAAACAGAATAACAATTAGGGGTTGCATGTTGTTACCAACTGTTCTTCAGAGAAATGACCTCCCACAGTATTTTTCATCAACTAACAAATGTTAAGTGGTGCCTCCCTACTAAATAGTGAAGTGTTTTCTAGCGTGCATGTCACAAAGGCCCCCTCTGCTTGAAACCAAGGGCACGGAGTATCACTTGTGGGCGTGCTCTGCGACTGCAGGGTGTGGGGCATGAATATCCTTGGCAGTGCAGCATCAGTAGGAAAGCACTTGGTGGAATTGCTTTGCTTGCCTGTAAAGTTAGTAGGCAGGGTGCTGTCTCAGGCAAAGGCACGTTCCTGGTGGAACTATGGATCTAATTCAGCAGACCCTCAGGGTTTGTGGAATTAACATATGGGACTGGACAGTCAAGCGCCGTTCCACGGGCCTCTGACTTGTGGTAACTTGTGCCGATGGGTCACAGGGCTGCGAGGCTGGTGTGCCGGAGTGAGCTGTGGGGCGCGAGCCAGCCTAGCAGTCCACCAGCCCCGGCATCGCCCTGGAGCTCTGTTGATCTCGGTTTGCCTCCTTCTGTGCATTTTATAGAGAAATTGGAAACTGAATTCGGGAAGCCAGGATGGGATGAAACACATCAGAAAGCAGGCAGAGTTCGCCTACTTGCCATAAAGGTGCTAAGATCGTGGGTGTTTGAAGTTCAGCATGACTTTGCAGCTGAAAGAGAACAGAATTCAGAGCCAAAAGCTTAACCTTGGCTTCATTGGAACTGGCCCTTTGTGACGCTAGGCCAGTCCCAATACATCCTTCAACCTCTGTAGAATCCACTCTAAGTATAAACGAGGATCGAATGAGATAACATAGGTTAAATTACTTTATAAATGTTAATGTGCTATACGGATGACACACCAAAATGCGTCTTCCCGAAGGCAAGGGCTGGGAGTTGAATTTGCCTGTATTACAGTTTCTGTATTATGCACGAAGTGAGGAAACTTTGGTGGAGGGGGGAGGTGGCGAAGGGAGCAGATGAGCCTGATTGATTCTGCTTATATTTAGAAAACCTTTTAGGATCTTTAAAATCATTAGGACCCAAAGCTCTCACTTAAGTAAAAAATTCAATTTAGAACAGATGAAACCATTTCCAGCCAGGGGAAAAATAATCTACTTCCTGCTTTTGCTTGTTTGTTTCCTTTCAGACATGTCGGGCAGGTCCTCAGGGCCCAGATGTCCCAAATACTCTGTTAAAGCACAAGTTGATTGTCACTTTCAAGACAGGTCTTTCAAAGTCTGGTTCACACACCTACTGGCATTGCTTTAAAATACAATCCGCTATAAGGTAGAGTCCACACTCAGCCCATAGCCCTTCCTGCCTTCTAACAGGCGAGTGGAATGACCCTTTCCTCCTCCTCCTGTCCTGGCCCTTTGTGCCTACAGCTAGTTATAATGGGGCTGGAGTCCCAGCGGAGGGTGACTTCAGAGGGAAGAGGCTACACCCCCTCCTCTGGTCTCCCACCTCACCCCTCTCTCAGCACCATTCTCCCACCCCTCAGCTTCTGCATGCCGTGGGCACTCACAAATATGTGCTAGATTAACGTTACCATGGCCCAGGAGTTAATTCTTTAATGGCCCTTTGAGTGATATGTTCCTTCGCTGACTCTCTTTTAATCTAGACCTGTCTTAAAGAATCTAGACCTGTCTTTCTTAAAAGAATCACATATGATTTCCTTATGACTAGAGCAAAGGTGATGATTAAATGCTGAAGACTTAAAATCACTACCTGTGAATTATGGGAGAGAGGTTGAGAGAGGGTAAAGTAAGGCAATTTCCAGAAAGGAAATGTATTTTGTCCCTCTCCCTCCCCCCTGAAAATTCCCAGCAGTGTAGCTCCATTTGGAGAGTGGCCTGTGGGACTGTTATAATTAGATTCCATTGCTGCTGATGGAGACTGGAAGACAAAGGCAGGCATCTTTCCGCAGACCACATGGGCCATGTCAGAAGCAGCGTAGTGAGAGCATCAAACTAATTTGTTTTCCCAAGATTAGACCAAGAAACACCGAAATTAATTTGCTTTCTTGGGACCCTGCTGAGAAGCAAGGCTGTTCGTCCTGCCTCTGTACCGTGGGAATTGCATTTGAGAGCAAGAGAAGGCCTCTGTTTTTCTCGAGGGAGCCTTCTCCTTGTTGGCAACACCAGAAAGAAAATGTTTTCTCCCCAGGTGCGTCTCACCCCTGATGAGGGTGCCCCAACCCTAGTCCTGAGAATGCTTCTTCTGTAAGCATTTTGGATGGCAGGGTCAGATAAGTTTAGGTGATAATCGTTCTTTCCCCTTCTTGGAGAGAGGATGCACGCGGTGCGTGCCAGCCTACCAAAGGCTCTGAGAAGGCTTATGAAAACAACAACAACAGAATTCGATTTTCCTTAACTTAGTATTCCATTCAGTGATTTGTTTAACAAATAATTTTAGAATGTGCCAGGCATTCTTCTAGGTGCTGGGAATTTAGCCAGAACAAAACAGAAAAAGTTCCTTTTCTCATGGAGTTTATAGTTTTGGAGGAGAGTCGGACAATAAGCAAATGAAAAATACATAATACGTTGTCAGATGGTGATAGATGATAAGACAAACAGCATAAAGGGTCAGAGCATGACATGTAGGGGCACTGTCTTAGAGAGTGCTCCCACATTATCACGTGTGTACAGCTCTGTGTGGAGGTGGACATTTGAAATGAGACCAGAAGGATGAGAGAGAGGTCAGCAGTTATTGTGGTGGGGGGCAGGGTAGTATTCCAAGCTGAGAGACTAGCAAGTGCAAAGGCCCTGAGACAGAGGAGTGCCTGGCCTGTTGGAGTAGGCTGGGTGCAGTGAAGGGGGTGCGGTGGAAGATGAGACCACAGAGGAGGTGGGCCAGGCCATGTAGGGATAAAGGGAGTGGGAAGGAAGCCCCTGGAGGGTTCTTGGCATGGGAGTGATATTTATGCCCTCCCTTTGGAAAGGATTTCTCTGGATGCTCTGTGGAGAAGAGCCTCTAAATGGCAAAGGCAGAACCAGGAATACTGGTGAGGAGGCCATTGCAGTGTCCAGGTGAGATGGGATATTGGCTGGGACCAGGTGATGGGCAGTGGAGGTGGTAGGAAAGTGACAGGTGTTTCCCCATCTTACTTGTCCATAAAATCTTTTATTGAGGAATACTTTTTAATATCTCTTAGAATGCATTTTGGAAAACGTGTTATATATAAACAGATGTCGATCATATGTTTCTGTCAATCATGAAAGTATGTTTATACCTTCCTCCCTGTGCTAATTTGTAGTGGATAACAACGTCGGAGAGGTGAGACACCAAATAGCTAATGGAAGAAACTGAACATTTTAATTTTAGCAAGTGTGGTCAAGGTTGAGTTTGACTACTGGCCCCAGAGGTGTGATAGTCAGAGAAGGCATTGGAAATCCATTTTTGTTTGTACTTTTGTTTGTTCTTTTTGTTTGTTTGCTTGTTGCTTTTACTTTTGTTTGTTACTTTTGTTTGCACACCTGCACCTGTGTGTTCTGCACACAGGTGCAGGTGTGCAAAAGGCTCTCATTACATGTTTGTGGTTTTTTTATTTCAATGTATACCGAATTCCTACTATGGCCTTTGATAGCTAAGTCCTTGGTCTGTGAATGCTTTACTCACCCACCTTTCACCTGGTCAACTCAGTTTAGACCCTGCTCTATTCCATAATATCATGATGCCATGTGCCAGCACATAGGTCTTATCACATTACAAGCCAATTATCTGTTTAGTTGTCGACTGTTCCACTAAATGGAAAATTCCTTGGTGGTGAGGAGCTCTGCCTTTAATTTCTGTATGCAGGATCTAGGGAGCGTCTAGACCCTTCTACTGAGTAGGAGAGAAATAGCTATTAGCTGGAGTGAATGAGTGAGTGTGCAGGATTGCCTTGGGCACCAAGCATAGGAGATGAACCAAAACATAGACTCTTTCTTTAAAGACCTAGTAGTATGATACATGGATGGATGAATTCTGACTTCCCTTGTGACTATAGATTTGGGCCCATGCCCATTCTCATACTTTGGTGGAATATTCAGTAGCCCACTTGGGAGGATTAAATCAAGAAGCCGCTCCTGTCCTCCAGTATCTAACCTATCCACCCAATTACTGAGCTTGAAATTCCACAATTTACGTATTTCCTTGAACTAAGGAATTCAAAGAGAAATACCTCAGGGAAGGGAGTAGTGCTTCAGGGACTCCTTAGTCATTTATTGATATGTTTTGTGTGAATTAGTTGAGCAGCTTTTCCCCTATGACCGTAAAGGAGCAGGTTTTGTTGGAAAAGAGATGAGGGCACCCATTCTCTACGGGCTGCCTTCAGCTTGCAGCGGTATCTTGTACTAAGAGGCAAAACGTGGAACCCTGAGTCAACCCTGAGTCCAGTCCTCTTGCTTCATGAATCACGCCGTGGGGACTTGTGCACCAAGACACCTGGTCACAAAGCTGCGCCCACATTGAGCCACAGAGCGCTGGTGGCGGTAAGGAAGTCTCTGGTGCCTCCCTTCTGGAGGCCACAAGCCAAGGGAACAATGAGGAGTGCATCCCGTGAGGATAATGCTCTGGGGGTTTTATTACGTGCTCCGAGGCAGGTTCCGAGGGAGGTGCTGAAGTAAACAAAGGCTGCCGCTTTTGTAGCCACATCCTAGGAACCTTGCAAAATGAAATATTTACTAAGTAAAACATGGGCAAAGCAGAAAGAGCAAACTCATCATTTCTAGGGTGAACAGTGCAAGCCTGGGTGTGTGTGTATGTGTTCCCTCCTCCTGTTGACATCCAAGGGAGTTAACTCAGGTCCAGGAGAAAGCTTTTTGCTGTTATCAATGTAATGTGAATGAGACAGACTTGCTTTAAAACTCTGCAAGTACGCTAATCACATTGCCTGACTCAGAAAAGACAAGCAAACAGTCATTCTTCTTGGAGCTTTCCTTGAGGCTAAACCTCAGTGTGTATCTCAGCAACAGCCATAAATACCCAGGGTGAGTCTTTTCTGAAAGAGCCATTGCTCCCTGGTGACTCCCCGTCCTGTGCTCCTGGCTAGAGAAGAGCACAGCCAACCTACCTTTAATGGTCATTTTCCCTTTCAAAACAGGAAATTGCCAACATTATTCCTGCTGGACGATGACTTATATTTATAAATGATATTCTTTTATTCTTCTTTAATTTCAAGTAACCTAGCAATTACTGAGTAGGTGCCATGTGCCAAGTGTTGGCCTTTTGATGTTATTTTATTTAATCCTCCCAACAGCACTTTTATTTCCCATTTTACAGATAATGCAATTGAGGATTAAAGACCACAGATAACATGCTTAGTGTCACAAAAGTAGTAAGTGGCAAAAGCAGTGTTAGAACCCAGATGTGTGTTGACTCACAAACAAGATCACTGTTTATGTCTAATCATTTAGGTCATTCTAATTTGCCTAGGACACCCGTTTGCTCAAGAGATGTTGTGGAGTTTCTGTATAATTTTAGGAATGACCAAGTGTTCATTCCACTGAGATGGTGTATGGGTTACATGACTCTTAGTTTTCCATCTTTGGGTCTAAGTAATTGCCTGACACCAGTATTTGACTGGCTCTATAGCCAACTTTTAAACGTGCAAGATAATGATTATCTAATTTATAAATTGCCTGGGTCTATTTCTTTTTCTTCTAATTCCAGTGATGGGCAAGCAGAGGAAACTGAAACTAGTCTCATTTTGTAATAACTCTGATGAGAGATTGAGTGAACGTGGAGGAGAAGGGTAAATAATCACAGGTCTTTATTAAGCACCTACCAGGTACATCTAAGACTTGGGTTTTTCTCTTTGATGGCTCTGTCTGTACTGAGGAACTTCACTTCCAGCTGTCCTCCTCCTTCCTCAAACCTGTCTTTAAAGACATCTAATAAATGCTGCCTTTATTTTGAAGCTGTCATATTCATGATCAGATGATTGTAGTCAGAATAAAGATTACAACAGATGTGAAAGAGCAGGGCTAATGAGACACAGTAAAAGAAGAGAGGCATTTCCAGTGTTTAATAAAACCAACAGGGTTTTATTAAGCTACATTCGTCTAGGTCCCCTACTTTTAACTCATCCCACTTAGAGTAAAACCCAAGACCCCTACTATGGCCTCAAAGCCTTGGTGATCTGTCCCCAGCCACTTCCCTTGTCATCCCTCCCAGACTCTGCTCCTTGCCAATCCCCACCTGAGGCTTTGCTCTTGCTGTTCTGTATCTGGAAGGCTCTGAGCCCATGGCGAGCAGTATGGCTTATGCTCTGGCCTTCGTCAGGCTTCTATTCAAATTCCTCTGCTCAGAGGCTCCCACCTGGGCCACTCCTCCTAGAATAGCAGCCTCTCCTGTGCTCTCTAAGCCTGCTCCATCCCATGGGTAGCTACTAGCAGGCCTGGCTATTTAAATGTAAATGTTTGCCCTGGTGCTATTGGACAGCGCAGATACAGACCATCTCCATCATCACAGAGAGTTCTACAAGGCAGTGCTGCTCTAACCCCTTACCCTGCTTTATTTTTATTTGTAGCACTCACTACTACATGCAATTGTGTATTTATTTGCTTTGTTATCTGTCTTATCACTCGAAAGTAACTTCCACACAGTCAGGAACTTGGTGTGTTTTGTTCAATCTCTTATTTTCAGCTCCTGAAGAGTGCCTGGCATAAAACTGGTGCCTAATAAATACTTGTTGAATGAACGATTAGCTCTTTTGGGGGTTCTCTTTAATCTCAGGGGAGATGAGCAGAACTGTTGAGGGAAGTCTCTCTCCTCCTCTTCCCAGTCCAGGAGAGCCTTTGTGTTAACCTATGTGCTTCCAGGAAGGAGTTCAGTTCCTGGCTTTGTTTCTCCTTGAGTTTCCCTCGCATGATTCATAAGTCCCAGTGAAGAAAGCAGAGCTAACCACACTCACTCCGAGTGCTTTTACCACAATCACAGATGCTCCCTTTCAAGTATGACGGCCTCTGTGTCATGCCAGGGAAATCTTCTGCCAGAATGTCTGTGGTCCTTTAATGGAAGAGAATGTCTTGCTATCATATAATAAGAGAGGAATGGTGTATGACATTGTTGTAACTGATTATGCTTAATAATACAGATAGTTTTGCGGCTCCTCAGGCATCTGGTTTCCCCGAGGGATGACAGTATCCTGGTAGCTACTTGGGGACAGATATCCAGGGGCACTGCACCCTTTTCGGGCTCCACTACAGACACCCGAGTCTGCTTGCCAGTTCCCCTGCAAAGTTGCTGCTTGTAACACTTGATGGGAGAAGGGCCCAGGTCTACAGAAGGGTCCAGAGATGAAGGCTGAGCTAGGACTGTCAACGTGGTTCAGAGCTTTCTCTTTCTGAATTCTGCTCAAGCAAGTCTGATCCAACACCTGTAGCTGACCTGCTCTATTCCACCATCGAAATGCAGTAGATTTGCTCCCCAGTGAGGCTGGTACTTTACTGGAGGAGAGAGCACATTTCCTGGCCCACGAGATGGATCTGACAGACACTAAAGTTTGTGGCCAGATCTATATCATAGTTGTGAGAAACCAATAAACAGATATACAAATGAATTTTAAAAGCTCTATGTATGTATGCATCTTGTTCATTAAATAACTGGTACAATGAGAAGAAAACACCTAAATTTCACTGAGTTACATAAAAGACTTGAATAAATAGAAAGAGATATAATATTTTAAGACTTTTAAAAATTGAAGTATAGTTTATTTACTGTGTTGTGTTAGTTTCAGGTGTACAGCGTAGTGATTCAGTTATTTTTTTCTGATAGTATTCCATTATAGATTATTATAAGACATTGAATATAATTCCCTGTGTTACATAGTAAATCCTTGTTGCTTACCTATTTTATGTATAGTAGTTTGTATCTGCTAATCCCATACTCCTAATTTGCCCCTTCCTCCCAAGACTTTTAATTCTCTTGAAATTAATTTACAAACTTAGTACAATTCCAGTTAAAATTCTAATGAAAATTTTCTTTGAAAATGACTAAGCAATTATAAAGTTCATTTGGAAGAGAAAGTAGATGAGATGCAAATAAATATTTGCAAAGGATAAGTCATGACGCCTGTATTTACTGATAGATATTAAACTTATAACAAAATGTAAAAATTAAAGCCAGATGGTATGAGGGCAACAATAGATAAGCCTATCAATGGAGCAGAATTCAAAACTGAAGAGATATTAATACATATAGCAGTTTTGTTTCTCATAAAAGAGGCATTTTAATAAATATTTCTGAGATTGGTTATTCATTTTAGAAAGCCTCTTCCTCACACAATATAACAAAAATAAATTCCAGAACCAAACATTATACAATGAAACTAAAATGAATTAGAACAAATATAGATGACTATTTTGGAATTTCAGGAGGGCCTTAATAAACTAGTATAGGGCAGAAAACATGAAAGAAGAGCCTTTTAAATAGGTCCTATAAAAATAGTTTAATAAAACTAATACAACATTGTAAAGCAACTATACTCCAATAAAAATTAATTTAAAAAAATAGTTTAATAGTTTTGCATGGCAAAAACACCAGAGACAAGGCCATCTGATAAATGTATTTACAACATATATAACAAAAGACTTTAGATCCTTACTATACAAAGAGCTCTTAAAATTCAATAAGAAAAAGACCTAGTATTAATTTCCTGTGGCTGCTTAACAGATTACCACACAAGGTGGCTTAAAACACAGAAATGTATTCTCTCACAGTTCAAGATGTTGCAGGGCTGCACTCTCTGCAAAGAGGAGAAGCCTTCCCTGCCTCTTTCAGTTTCTGGTTGCTCCCGGCATTTCTTGGCTTGTGACTAAATAACTCTAATCTCTGACTCCATCTTCATATGGCCTTCTCCTCTGTGTCTGTGTCTTCTCTCTTCTATCTCTTATAAGGACACTTGCCAGTGGAGTTAGGGCCCAGCCAGATGATCCAGGATGAGCTCATCTCTAGATCCTCAACTCAAATATACCTTTTGCTAAATAAGGTCACATTCATAGGTTCTGGGACATGGACATATCTTTCTGGGGGCCACCATTAAACTCACTATAAACTTCAGTACAAAAATGGTCAAAGGATAAAAGATTTCACAAGGACAGAGATGTTTAATTTCACTAGTAATCAAATGCAACTTAAAATGATAAAACACCATTTTCTCTAATCTCCATCTCAACTAAGACCCAGCTCTACTCAATGACCAGCAAGCTACAGTGCTGAACACCCTATGCCAAACAACTAGCAAGACAGGAACACAACCCCACCCATTAGCAGAGAGGCTGCCTAAAATCATAATAAGGTAACAGACACCCCAAAACACACCACCAGACGTGGTCCTGCCCACTAGAAAGACAAGATCCAGCCTCATCCACCAGAACACAGGCACCAGTCCCCTCCACCAGGAAGCCTACACAACCCACTGAACCAACCTTAGCCACTGGGGGCAGACACCAAAAACAGCAGGAACTACAAAAGTGCAGCCTGCGAAAAGGAGACCCCAAACACAGTAAGTTAAGCAAAATGAGAAGACAGAGAAACACACAACACCAGATGAAGGAGCAAGGTAAAAACCCACCAGACAAAACAAATGAAGAGGAAATAGGCAGTCTACCTGAAAAAGAATTCAGAGTAATGATAGTAAAGATGATCCAAAATCTTGGAAATAGGATAGAGAAAATACAAGAAACGTTTAACAAGGACCTGGAAGAACTAAAGAGCAAACAGTGATGAACAACATAATAAATGAAATTAAAAATTCTCTAGCAGGAATCAATAGCAGAATAACTGAGGCAGAAGAATGGATAAGTGACCTGGAAGATAAAATAGTGGAAATAACTACTGCAGAGCAGAATAAAGAAAAAAGAATGAAAAGAATTGAGGACAGTCTCAGAGACCTCTGGGACCACATTAAACACACCAACATTCGAATTATAGGGGTCCCAGAAGAAGAAGAGAAAAAGAAAGGGACTGAGAAAATATTTGAAGAGATTATAGTTGAAAACTTCCCCAGTATGGGAAAGTAAATAGTTAATCAAGTCCAGGAAGGGCAGAGAGTCCTAAATCCAAGGAGAAACACGCCAAGCCACACAGTAATCAAACTATCAAAAATTAAATACAAAGAAAAAGTATTAAAAGCAGCAAGGGAAAAGCAACAAACAACATACAAAGGAATCCTCATAAGGTTAACAGCTGATCTTTCAGCAGAAACTCTGCAAGTCAGAAGGGAGTGGGAGGACATATTTAAAATGATGAAAGGGAAAAACCTACAACCAAGATTACTCTACCCAGCAAGGATCTCATTCAGATTTGATGGAGAAATTAAAACCTTTACAGACAAGCAAAAGCTAAGAGAATTCAGCACCACCAAACCAGCTTTACAACAAATGCTAAAGGAACTTCTCTAGGCAGGAAACACAAGAGAAGGAAAAGACTGACAATAACAAACCCCAAACAATTAAGGAAATGGTAAGAGGAACACACATATCGATAACTACCTTAAATGTAAATGGATTAAATGCTCCAACCAAAAGACATAGACTGGCTGAATGGATACAAAAACAGGCCCCATATATGTGCTGTCTACAAGAGACCCACTTCAGACCTAGGGACACATACAGACTGAAAGTGAGGGGATGGAAAAAGATATTCCATGCAAATGGAAATCAAAAGAAAGCTGGAGTAGCAATTCTCATATCAGACAAAATAGACTTTAAAATAAAGACTATTACACGAGAGAGAGAAGGACACTATTTAATGATCAAGGAATCAATCCAAGAAGAAGATATAACAATTGTAAATATTTATGCATCCATAGGAGCACCTCAATATATAAGGCAAATGCTAACAGCCATAAAAGGGGAAATCGACAGTAACACAATCATAGTAGGGGACTTTAACACCCCACTTTCACCAATGGACAGATCATCCAAAATGAAAGTAAATAAGGAAACACAAGCTTTAAATGATACATTAAACAGATGGACTTAATTGATATTTATAGGACATTCCATCCAAAAAGAACAGAATACACTTTCTTCTCAAGTGCTCATGGAACATTCTCCAGGATAGATCATATCTTGGGTCACAAATCAAGCCTTGGTAAATTTAAGAAAATGGAAGTCGTATCAAGTATCTTTTCCGACCACAACGCTATGGACTAGATATCAATTACAGGAAAAAATCTGTAAAAAATACAAAAACATGGAGGCTAAACAATACACTACTTAATAACCAAGGGGTCACCGAAGAAATCAAAGAGGAAATCAAAAAATACCTAGAAACAAATGACACTGAAAACACGATGACCCAAAACCTATGGGATGCAGCAAAACCAGTTCTAAGAGGGAAGTTTATACAATCCTACCTCAAGAAACAAGAAACATCTCAAATAAACAACCTAACCTTACACCTAAAGCAATTAGAGAAAGAAGAACAAAAAACCCCCAAAGTTAGCAGAAGGAAAGAAATCAAAAAGATCAGATCAGAAATAAATGAAGAAGAAATGAAGGAAATGATAGCAAAGATCAATAAAACTAAAAGCTGGTTCTTTGAGAGGATAAACAAAATTGATAAACCATTAGCCAGACTCATCAAGAAAAACAGGGAGAAGACTCAAATCAATAGAATTAGAAATGAAAAAGGAGAAGTAACAGCTGACACCACAGAAATACAAAGAATCGTAAGAGACTACTACAAGCAACTCCATGCCAATAAAATGGACAACCTGGAAGAAATGGACAAATTCGTAGAAAAGCACAACCTTCCAAGACTGAACCAGGAAGATATAGAAAATATAAACAGACCAATCACAAGCACTGAAATTGAAACTGTGATTAAAAATCTTCCAACAAACAAAAGCCCAGGACCAGATGTCTTCACAGGCAAATTCTACCAAACATTTAAAGAAGGACTAACACCTATCCTTCTCAAACTCTTCCAAAATATAGCAGAGGGAGGAACACTCCCAAACTCATTCTATGAGGCCACCATCACCCTGATACCAAAACCAGACAAAGATGTCACAAAGAAAGGAAACTACAGGGCAATATCACTGATGAACATAGATGCAAAAATCCTCAACTAAATACTAGCAAACAGAATCCAACAGCACATTAAAAGGATCATACACCATGATCAAGTGGGGTTTATCCCAGGAATGAAAGGATTCTTCACTATACACAAATCAATCAATGTGATACACCATATTAACAAAATGAAAGATAAAAACCATATGATCATCTCAATAGATGCAGAAAAAGCTTTCGACAAAATTCAACACCCATTTATGATAAAAACCCTCCACAAAGTAGGCATAGAGGGAACTTACCTCAACATAATAAAGGCCATATATGACAAACCCACAACCAACATCATTCTCAATGGTGAAAAACTGAAACCATTTCCTCTAAGATCAGAACAAGACAAGGTTGCCCACTCTCACCACTATTATTCAACATAGTTTTGGACGTTTTAGCCACAATAATCAGAGAAGAAAAAGAAATAAAAGGAATCCAACAGAAAAGAAGAAGTAAAGCTGTCACTGTTTGCAGATGACATGATACTATACATAGAGAATCCTAAAGATGCTACCAGAAAACTACTAGAGCTAATCAATGAATTTGGTAAAGTAACAGGATACAAAATTAATGCACAGAAATCTCTTGCATTCCTATACACCAATGATGAAAAATCTGAAAGAGAAATTAAGGAAACACTCCCATTTACCATTGCAACAAAAAAAATAAAATACCTAGGAATAAACCTACCTAAGGAGACAAAAGACCTGTATGCAGAACACTATAAGACACTGATGAAAGAAATTAAAGATGATACCAACAGATGGAGAGATATACCATGTTCTTGGATTGGAAGAATCAAACATTGTGAAAATGACTCTACTACCCAAAGCAATCTGCAGATTCAATGCAATCCCTATCAAACTACCAAGGGCAGTTTTCACAGAACTAGAACAAAAAGTTTCACAACTTGTATGGAAACACAAAAGACCCTGAAGAGCCGAAGCAATCTTGAGAAAGGAAAACGGAGCTGGAGGAATCAGGCTTCTGGACTTCAGACTATACTACAAAGCTACAGTAATCAAAACAGTATGGTACTGGCACAAAAACAGAAATATAGAAAGCCCAGAGATAAACCTATGAACATATGGTCACCTTATTTTTGATAAAGGAGGCAAGGATATACAATGGAGAAAAGACAGTCTCTTCAATAAGTGGTGCTGGGAAAACTGGACAGCTACATGTAAAAGAATGAAATTAGAACACTACCTAACACCATGCACAAAAATCAACTCAAAATGGGTTAAAGACCTAAATGTAAGGCCAGACACTATAAAACTCTTAGAGGAAAACATAGGCAGAACACTCTTTGACATAAATCACAGCAAGATCCTTTTTGACCCACCTGCTAGAGAAATGGAAATAAAAATAAACAAATGGGGCCTAATGAAATTTAAAAGCTTTTTCACAGCAAAGGAGATGATAAACAAGACGAAAAGACAACCCTCAGAATGGGAGAAAGTATTTGCAAATGAAGCAACTGACAAAGAATTAATCTCCAAAATTTACAAGTGGCTCATGTAGCTCAATATCAAAAAAACAAACAACCCAATCCAAAAATGGGCAGAAGACCTAAATAGACATTTCTCCAAAGAAGATATACTGATTGCCAACAAACACATGAAAGGGTGCTCAACATCACTAATCATTAGAGAAATGCAACTCAAAACTACAGTGAGATATCACCTCACACCAGTCAGAATGGCCATCATCAAAATATCTACAGACAATAAATGCTGGAAAGGATGTGGAGAAAAGGGAACCCTCTTGCACTGATGGTGGGAATGTAAATTGTTACAGTCACTATGGAGAACAGTATGGAGGTTCCTTAAAAATCTAAAAATAGGACTACCATACAACCCAGCAATCCCAGTACTGGGCATATACCCTGAGAAAACCACAATTCAAAGAGTCATGTACCAAAATGTTCATCGCAGCTCTATTTACAATAGCCAGGACATGGAAGCAACCTAAGTGTCCATCAACAGATGAATGGATAAAGAAGATGTGGCACATATATACAATGGAATATTACTCTGCCATAAAAAGAAACGAAATTGAGTTATTTGTAGTGAGGTGGATGGACCTAGAGTCTGTCATACAGAGTGAAGTCAGAAAGAGAAAAACAAATACCATATGCTAACACATATATATGGAGTCTAAAAAAAAAGTGGTTCTGAAGAACCTAGGGACAAGACGGGAATAAAGACACAGATCTACTAGAGAATGGACTTGAGGATATGGGGAGGGGGAAGGGTAAGCTGGGACAAAGTAAAAGAGTGGCATGGACATATATACACTACCAAACGTAAAATAGATAGCTAGTGGGAAGCAGCCGCATAGCACAGGGAGATCAGCTCGGTGCTTTGTGACCACCTAGAGGAGTGGGATAGGGAGGGTGGGAGGGAGACGCAAGAGGGAAGAGATATGTGGATATATGTATATGTATAGCTGATTCACTTTGTTATACAGCAGAAACTAACACACCATTGTAAAGCAATTATACTCCAATAAAGATGTTAAAAAAAAATCGTCAAATATAGGTCCTCTCTTTTACCTCAGTAGGATCTACCACGAGGATGCGTATTGCCACATTATTAATAATGCTGAAATACAACCTAAATGCCCAATGATAGGAGATAGGATAAATGAATTATGATATACCATAAATTTAAAATGGTAGAAGAGTATTTAAAAGCATGAGAAAAATTTCAATATAAAATGTATGATTAAAGCCAGTTATAAAAGCACCAACCTCTGGATCAAGATGGTGGATTAAGCACATGCTAAACCCTATTCCATATACATGGATGACATATCAAAATATTTTTTAGATAATAAATAGCTGACTTCAAAGGAAAGAAAAGGAAATCCTCAGGTGCCAGAAATTGAAAGGGAGGACAGAGCAGTATGGGGGAGCTGACACTGTGCCCTCCAAGTTATGACCACGATGTGGTCAGCAGGCAAGCTGGGCACCAGGAGCATGCTGGAAGAAAGGACAGTCCACAACTCTCCACCATAGGGCTGGGAAAATATCACCCACCTGAGCTGGAAACCCTTTCCATATCTCTGCAAATATGCAAATTTAGAGCTGAGCTACTGATAGAAAAACTAGTTCAGACCTTTGTGAACCCTATGGGACTCTAGCAGGGGCAAACTCAAAACCCTATAGGAAGAAAACAAACTCTAAAGGGAAGCCTTCACGTCTCCAGGTCCAAACAGGAGAGCATTCCTATAGAAACGTAGTTCTGAATTTGATTTGGCCTCAGGACCCTTTTTTCACTCCCAGAAATTATTAAGGACCAAAGAGCTTTCATTTTTGTTGGTTGTATCTATTGATATTTAACATATTAAGAAACTAAAACTGAGAAACTTTTAAAACACAAGAAACTATAAGTACACAATCCATTAACCATCAGAGCAGTGATGTCACTACACATCATGTTGCCTCTGGAAAATTCCACTGTACACTTATGAAAAAAATGAGAGTGAAAAAGTTAAATAATATCTTTCTATTGTCAAGAAAATTGTTTTGACCTCAGTTTCCTTAAATGGGCTTGCGGGTTTCCTGGGGATTCCAGATCGAAATTTGAGAACCACTTCTATAGAAGATAGGCTCACAGCCGAGAATTACTAAACACGTAATGAAGTCCTATACTATTTGAGATAGTCTACTAACCCGGTGAATGGGAAAATTCATACCCAAAGAGTTAGAGATGATAGAGTAGTCTGAGAAGGGCTTCAAATCCAAATGTACAGTAAGCTTTAAATTAATCGTAAGCTCAAGCATCTGCATGGCCTAAAGGTTGGAAGTAGTGATATCTGGGTGGTATAAATACATATGGTTTTATTCTTTCTGATTTTCTGAATTTTCCAATTATTTCTTAAGCATGTTTTAGTTTTGCAGTCAGGAAGAATATTGTTATACTAAATTGAATTCAGGTACTTTCTCAAGAGAATATTGCTTACTTTGACTCACTTGAGAATATTCTTTCTAACAAGAGGTCTAGGGCCTTCAGAAAAGTTCATGTATGTAAGCAGGTTTGGCCTTTAGATTTCACTGCTGTGGAATTTGTAGAGATTTAGACAACTGTTGAGGCCAGTTTATCCTGGTTTAGGAGAGCTGTTCCTCATAGAGCAAATTCATTGGGTCAAAATTGCATAAAAAGAATATTAACATACTTAAAATTTCCTGGCTCTTTGAATGACTTATTAGTTTAAAAATATGCAGATATGCTAAATACTCTTTATTTTGTAGCCAGTCTGTTTAAAAATCATAAAGATTACTTTTTTCGTTAAAGACTCTTTTTTTTTAAAATTTTTATTTATTTTTAGGTTGGGTCTGTGTTGCTGCGTGTGGGCTTTCTCTAGTTGCAGCAAGCGGGGGCCACTCTTCATTGCGGTGCGCAGGCTTCTCATTGCAGTGCCTTCTCTTGTTGCGGAGCATGGGCTCCAGGCACGCGAGGATTACTTTTTGAAAGCTTAATTTTAGTTTTTGATAGACTTGAAAGGAATACTGTATTTCATTTTAGAAATGTTATTTTAATGTGGACTTTCTCCCTTTCATCCTGCTTCCCTCAATTAATTCTAATCACTGAGTTTTATGGTATTTTATAACAGAGACGTTAGAGTTTTAAAGGATCTCGGTATTCATCTTAACACAGTATTTTCCGTAGTGTATAACGAAGACTGCTTATTGGTGTCATGTTGAGGGTGGGGACATTGTGTTATTAGGAAGGTCTGGGAAATGGTTGGGTGACACATTTACACAAGGTTCTTTATAAGAAGCTTTGCACTGTGGCTCTCCTAGAGAAGGATATATGAAGTATGAGATAGAAACTTCCCAAGTGATTTGACCATAGCACTTCTCCCTCGCAGAGCACCTAGGAGAACCACATGGTGCAGGTTGCACTTTGGGGAAATGCTGATGCAGACAACTCCCTCGTGGAGGAGGAGGGTAATTAGAGAGTTGGCCTCCTTATGATGCTTGTGTCCTCATTCAATAACATTGTTTTATGGTGTTTCATTTTACTTGGTTACTATTTTCAGGGAGCTGACACTCCCATAGGGAATGGATAACCGCAAAGGAAGACATGATTGAATGTCAGGAGGTGACCAGCTATGCTTAACCGGGAAGATGTGATAGGTGGAGCAGAAATGAAGAGAGAGGTGGGCTTTGAACTGCCCCTTGAAGAATTGGAATTTACATATATTTACACATAAGTTCAGAGATCTGGAGGGCAAGAGGCATCCTTAAATGACTAAAGTCTGCTGTCAAAGATTTTCACAGGCTGGGATGATGGGTCAGTATCTATTCCTTCATCTCAAAATGTTCACCTCTTTCCCAAAAGCTTTTCAGAATACTGTCTCGCTGCAGATAAGGGGTTATGCATTTTAATGCTGGTCACCTTCAAATATCATTACTATTTCACAAGGCTAGGCTATATAAAGTAGCAATGTGGATGTCTGGGGTTTTTTTTTAGCCTGCGAAATCTAATGTATTAATTTACCTGTTCTTTACACTGATTTGAGAATTAGACGGCTGTTTAATGTCATCTCCATACATAGACCATGGTGCATAGAAAAGTGAAGAATCTACAGAACTTGCATATTCTGTTGATGAAGCAAGTGGAGCATAGGTCTGCCTTAGGTCTACACTGACTTCACTCTGTGATGTGGAGCAATCATAGAAGGAAAGGGAGCCCGTCAACATCACGCTGTTGAAGACATGTTAGCCGACTGCTGGCGTCAGCACTGAGGTTCCAGCAGCGATTCGCACCTCCATGGAATGCGACTTTCCGCTCCATGGGGCTCCCCAGCCCCTCCTGGACTAGGCACAGCTCCTGGGGTTTGGGGGTGAGGGGGTGCGTCGAGGCCCAGCTTCCTCAGCCCGCACCCCGCCGCTGCCGCCGCCCCCAGCGCTGCCTGGAGCCGGTCTCTGGGTGCGGGGGCCGGAGTGGGGCAATGTGGATGTTTTCGCCTGGCACTTAGCGCTTCTACAAGGCCATGTCCATCTCCTGATCTTTCTGCTGTCTCCAGAGCCTGGCTCCAGGCCACCGAAGTCCGGAGCTCAGCATGCTGATCTTTTCTGTGGACAGTTAATGTAAAGGCCAGAGGTTTCAAACCTGTGCTGCATAAGCCTTTCAACAACCATTTCTTGCCAGAATAAACATATTCGTCATCTAGATGGTGTATTGCACCAAATCTCTTGGACTGTGTTCTTTTTTTAAAATTACTTTTTATTGAACTATAGTTGTTTTACAATGTTGTGTTAGTTTCTGCTGTACAGCAAAGTGAATCAGCTATACGTATACATATATCCCCTCTTTCTTGGATTTCCTTCCCATTTAGATCACCACACAGCATTGAGTAGAGTTCCCTGTGCTATACAGTAGGTTCTCATCAGTTATCTATTTTATACATAGTAGTGTATATATGTCAATCCCAATCTCCCAATTCATCCCACCCCGCTGCTCCCCTTGGCATCCATACATTTGTTCTCTATGTTTGTGTCTCTATTTCTACTTTGCAAATGAGTTCATCTGTGTCATTTTTCTAGATTCCACATGTAAGTGATATTATACAATATTTGTTTTTCTCTTTCTGACTTACTGCACTCTGTATGACAGTCTCTAGGTCCATCCACATCTCTGCAAATGGTACAATTTCGTTCCTTTTTATGGCTGAGCAATATTCCATTGTATATATGTGCCACATCTTCTTTATCCATTCATCTGTTGATGGACATTTGGGTTGCTTCCATGTCCTGACTATTGTAAATAGTGCTGCAATGAACATTGGGGTGAGTGTGTCTTTTGAATTATGGTTTTCTCTGGGAATATGTCCAGGAGTGGGGTTGCTGGGTCATATGGTAGTTCTATTTTTAGTTTTCTAAGGAACCTCCATACTGTTCTCCATAGTGGCTGCACCAATTTACATTTCCACCAACAGTGCAAGGGGGTTCTCTTTTCTCCACTCCCTCTCCAGCATTTATCGTTTGTAGATTTTTTGATGAAGGCCATTCTGACCGGTATGAGGTGATACCTTATTGTAGTTTTGATTTGCATTTCTCTAATGATTTGTGATGTTGAGCATCTTTTCATGTGTTTGTTGGCCATCTGTATATCTTCTTTAGAGAAATGTCTATTTAGGTCTTCCGCCCATTTTTTGCTTGGGTTGTTCATTTTTTTTGATGAACTGTATGAGCTGTTTGTATATTTTGGAAATTAATCCCTTGTCAGTTGCTTCATTTGCAAATATTGTCTCCCATTCTGAGGGTTGTCTTCTCGTCTTATGGTTTCCTTTGCTGTGCAAAAGCTTTTAAATTTAATTAGGTCCCTTTTGTTTTTATTTTCATTACTCTAGGACAGGGGTTCTCCACCCCCAGGCCATGCACCAGTACTGGTCCGTGGCCTGTTAGGAACCGGGCCACACAGCAGGAGGTGAGCAGCTGGAGAGCAAGCGCAGCTTCATCTGTATTTACAGCCGCTCCACATCACTTGCATTACCACCTGAGCTCCGCCTCCTGTCAGATCAGTAGTGGCATTAGGTTCTCATAGGAGTGTGAACCCTACTGTGAACTGCACATGCAAGGGATCTAGGCTGCGCGCTCCTTATGAGACTCTAATGCCTGATGATCTGAGGTGGAGCTGAGGCGGTGATGCTAGCGCTGGGGAGCAGCTGCAAATGCAGATTATCATTAGCAGAGAGGTCTGACTGCACAGAGACCATAGTAAATCAGTTGCTTGCAGACTCATATCAAAACCCCATCAGTGAGTGGCAAGTGACAATTAAGCTGCATCTGGTGGCAGGCTTTATAGTGGCAAGTGAATTGATGTACTTCAATTGTACAGCTGCATCTGGTGGTAGGCTTTAAGTCAAAATCTGACACTTATTTTAGTCCACACGTGGCCCTCCCACTATTTTATTTACCACTTCCGTCCGTGCCTCTTTCCCACACTGCACACTTGTCTCAGTCACAGTTTTGGTGTGACTAGCCAAAATGAGTAAAAAACAAACATCACTGGAGAGCTTCTTTGAAATGGGGGAAAGACCCAACGATGAGACAGCAGAAGACTCTAAGACTGCCAACAAAAAGAAAGCTGCATTTAAAAGAAGATACCAAGAGTCCTACTTAAATTACGGGTTCATTGCAACAGATGATTCACATTCTCCAAGTTCGCTTTGTATAATATGTGGTGACCAGCTATGCAACAAAACCATGAAAACTTCAAAACTGCTTCGCCATGTGGAGACCAAGCACCCTGTATTAAAAGAGAAGCCTTTGGAGTTTTTCAAAAGAAAAAAAATGTGAAAATGAAGAACAGAAGCAATTATTGAAGGCCACTAATTCATCAAATGTGTCTGCACTGAGAGCATCATTCTTAGTGGCTAACCTCATTGCTAAAGCTAAGAAGCCCTTTACTATTGGTGAAGAGTTGATCCTGCCTGCTGCTAAGGACATTTGTCGTGAACTTTTAGGAGAGGCTGCAGCTCAGAAGGTGGCATGTGTCCCTCTCTCAGCTAGCACCATAACTAGATGAATTGATGAAATAGCAGATGATACTGAGGCGCAATTGTTAGAGAGGATTAATGAGTCCCTGTGGTACGCAATCCAGGTTGACAAGTCTACCACTGCTGACAATAAGGCAAAAATGCTTTTTTGTGTGTGATATATTTTTTCAGGATGATGTACATGAGGATATGTTATGTGCAGTTTTGTTGCCAGCCAACACCACAGCTGCAGAACTATTCAACTCTTTGAATGATTACACATCAGGAAAACTGAATTGGTCATTTTGTGTTGGTATATGCACAGACAGAGCGGCTGCCATGACTGGACGGCTTTCTGGTTTCACTACTCAGGTCAAAGAGGTCGCTTCTGAATGTGAGTCTATGCACTGTGTCATCCATAGAGAAGTGCTGGCTAGCCAAAGAATGTCACCTGAACTTAACAGTGTTTTGCAGGATATGATTAAAATTATCAACCACATTAAAGTGCATGCCCTTAACTCACGTCTGTTCACGCTGCTCTGTGAGGAGATGGACGCAGAGCACACACGTCTTCTCTTTACACGGAAGTGAGATGGCTTTCTAAAGGTAGATCACTGGCCAGCGTTTTTGAGTTACGAGAGCCGCTCCAGAGATTTCTTTTAGAAAAACAGTCACCACTGGCATGACATTTCAGTGACACAGAATGTGTCACAAAACTTGCTTGTGTGACATATTCAGCCTGCTCCATGAACTCAATCTGTCACTTCAGGGGAGAACAACAACTGTGTTCAAGTCGGCAGATAAAGTGGCTGCATTCAAAGCCAAACTGGAATTGTGGGGGCGACGAGGGAACATTGGGATTTTTGACATGTTTCAAACATTAGCAAACATTTTGAAAGAGACTGAGCCCCGGACTTCTTTCTCCCAGCTGGTGCATGATCACCTATCTCAGCTTTCGAAAGAGTTTGAGCATTATTTCCCAACCACAAAAGACCCCAGAACTGGGAAGGAATGGATCTGTGACCCATTTGTGAACAAGCCAGGTGAATCGACTTTGTCTGTGCTAGAAGAGGATCAAGTGCTTGAGATCACAAATGATGGTGGCCTTAAAAGTATGTTTGAGACAACTTCAAATCTCCATACGTTCTGGATTAAAGTGAAGGAGGAATATCCTGAGATTGCCACAAAAGCACTGAGAAACCTGCTTCCATTTCCAACATCCTATCTTTGTGAAGCAGGGTTTTCTGCAGTAACAGCAACCAAAGTGAGATCATGGAGTAGACTGGACATAAGCAACACACTTCGGGTGTCACTGTCTCCCATCCTCCCAGGTGGGACCATCTAGTTGCAGGAAAACAAGCTCAGGGCTCCCACTGATTCTGCATTACGGTGAGTTGTATAATTATTTCATTATATATTACAATGTAATAATAATAGAAATAAAGTGCACGATAAATGTAATGTGCTGCAATCATCCTGAAGCCATCCCGAAACCATCCCCCACCCCCGGTCCATGGAAACATTGTCTTCCACGAAACCGGTCCCTGGTGCCAAAAAGGTTGGGGACCACCAAAAACAAAAAAACACTTTAAGAGCTCCTACCATATATTACTGTTGTGAGATAATACCTCTGAAGTACTTATTAGTACATGGTTGGCATAATAATAGGTGAGCTGTTATTAAAATGAGTGACTCTTCCAGCATCCAGAATATTCTAGAAAGTTTTGGGGAGGAGGAGCTTTCCAAATCTTTTGATGATTGTCGTGATGAGGGGTAAAGCAGAAGGAAGGACTGGAGGTTTGGGCACAGCGTGGGGAAACCAGAGAACATGTGTGTGCATGCATGGGGATTGTCCATGATGGGAACATGTGTAGGATGGTTTTGAAATAAGAGGTGGTGTTAGTGGATACATGCTGTTTGACATGAACCATCAAAGGGAAAAAAAGAAAAGCTAAAACTCTGTCTTGCCAGAATACCTCTCATTTATTTGTATGACGTGTCATTTGTGCAAAATGATTGTCACACACAAGATTGTGCATATCATTAACTATATCAGATAAGCTTTGCTGTAAATATTACTCAGTTGTTACAGCTGCTTCTATAAATATAGTTTTTAATCAGCTGTGGGTCCTGCCACTTAGCATGATTAGCGGGCATCTAAACAAGTATTTATTAAATGCTAATTATGGGAAATACTGTTAATGCTCTGACCAGATACCGTGTGTCTTTGCTTCCATCAGCCAGCACCTGTATCTCTTCAGAGGACCACCCGTGTACTACTGGAACTGCTTTGCCTTTTGAGTCAGAGAGTTGGAAGTGCCTATGTTCCATCCTCGCCCGGGGCGGGGGAGGGGTGCGGACGGCACGTAGCCAACAGTGGGCAGGAAAGCCCAGCACCTTTGCCTTGAGTGGGAATAACTCAGGCATAACTTCCATTCCTGACTTGCTCTGCAGAATCAGCCTGAAGCTTGCCCCACAGCATACTGCCTAAAATTGTGATCCTATGTTGATCGTCTCCCACCCTTGCCTGCACCCCCAATGGCTTCGCCCACTCCCTTACCAGTTCTTCTGTAATAAACGATTCACACCTGACTCCTCTTCACAGGCTCTGCTTCTGGGGAACCCAAATTAGAAGTACTTAATATACATCGACTTCTGTCCTGAGCACAGTAAAAACACCAACTCATCTAACCCTCAGCACACCGTAAAGTATATCATTTTCCTTGTTTCGTGGAGAAGCACGCTGATGAGAATAAAGAAGGGGCAGCATGTGCTTCCCTGGAGGTTAGAGCTTCATTCCTGCCCTCCTGGCTCCGGACATCTTATTTAACATGACTCTCTTATCTTTTGAAGTATAGCCAACATCTTGGGCTAGTTTATCTGAACAAACAAGACCATATTTTGGAATTACTATCCATGTAAAACCCATCGCTGATGAAAGATACCACGGTAATTCTTGTTTCAGAACCTATATCACGATTTAGCCAAGAGGCTATAAAACCATTTGTGTATAGGAAAGACAAGTTACCAGAATGAACAGTAATGACCAGGAAGAATGCTACTGCATTTATTAAGACCTCAGGGAGCACACTGTGTGAAGCAGATGGGGAGAAGGGCAAGCCTGTGGGGTCAGACCATTGAGCTTGAGTGCCAGCATCACCTCTGACAAGCTTTGTGACCTTGGGCTAGTTATTTAATTTCACTAAGCCTTAATTTTCTCACCTGTAAAATGGACACTATAATGTCTATTTTGTGGGATTGAGTAAGAATTAAATAAAAGAATAAAAGAATGTATATACAGTAAGTCCCCTACATATGAACGAGTTCCGTTCTGAGAGCACCTTCGTAAATCCAGTTTGTTCATAAGTCCAACAAAGTTAGCCTAGGTACCCAACTAACACAATCGGCTAGATAGTACTGTAGGTTTACAATACTTTTCACACAAATAATACATAAAAAAACAAACACAAAAAATACAGAAAACATTTTTAATCTTACAGAACAGTACTTTGAAAAGTATAGTACAGGACAGCAGCTGGCATACAGGGGCTGGCACTGAGTGAACAGGCAAGAAGAGTTACAGAGTGGAGGAGGGAGAGGAGGTGGGAGATGGTAGAGATGAAGGATCGTCAACAATAGGAGACGGAGGGCAAGCTGCAATTTCACCCACGCCTGACGTTGATGGCACAGGTTCTGGTTCCTTGCTGGATTCAATTCTATCTACCCTCTTGAAAAAATGATCCAGTGATGTCTGGGTAGTAGCTCTTTTTTTTTCATCACAGATGACACAGTAGCACTGGATTACATTCTGAACGGCTGCTGCAACCTTAGTGTACTGTTCTACGTTCGGGTCCTGTGCCTCAAAAACTAACAGTGCCTCCTCAAATAAAGAAATCGCCTTGCCATTTCCTACATCATGAATCTCTTTGGTTCTTCAGTTACTTCGTCTTCCTCTTGTCTCTCTTCGTCCTTTCTCTGGGCCTCTAATTCCACAGCAAGGAGTTCAGTGAAGTCATCCTCTTGCAGATCTAGCTCCAGCTTCTTGCTGAGGGTCACTAAGTTGCTGAAGACCTCTTTGGACTCCTCATCCACCTTCTCAAACCCACGAAAATCGTGAACAAACTGTGGGCAGAGGTTCTTCCAAACCCCATGGTGATGGCTGTAACCTCACGTCAAGCAAAGTCAGTGTTTTTTATGGCCTTGTCGATGTTATAGTCCTTCCAAAATTGTCTCAAGGCTGTTCCTGATTCATCACTCTCCTTTACTTCCTGATGAAAAGCGTGACGTAAATAATATTTCTTAAAAGTCGCTATAACTCCCTGGTCCATAGGTTGGATGGGCGACGTAGTATTTGGTGGCAGATGCACTACTTTGACCTTGGGATGAAAGTCGTCCATAAATGGGGGGTGGCCCAGAGTATTGTCGAGCAGCAAAAGAATATTGAATGGGATGTCCTTCTCCAAGCAATATTTCTCTACCTCCAGGATAAAGTGGTGGAAAAACCAGTCCTGGAAAATGGCCTGTGTAACCCAGGCTTTGGGGTTACTCTTCCACACAAACACAAGGAAGAGTGTTTGGCTCTCTTGGCTATGTTTTTAAGGGCTGTTGGGTTCTCTGAATGATAAACTAAGAGAGGCTTCAGCTTCATATCGCCGGAAGCATTGCCACCAAACCACAGTTAGCCTATCCTTTGCTGCTTTATAGCCTGGCATCAACTTTTTCTCCTTACTGTTGTAACTTTGGTCTGGCATCCTCTTCCAGTACAGCCCTGTCTCATCCATATTAAAAACCTGCTCAGGTAAATACGTGCCTTCACCAATAATTTCTCGAAGCGTTTCAGGAAATTCACGGGCTGCTACCGTATCTGCACTTGCTGCCTCGCCACTTACTTTTACATTGTGAAGGTTGGCTTTAGCCTTGAACGCATAAAACCAGCCATGGATGGCATTAAAAGACATGCCCTCTGATTCTTCACTGTGTTTCTTCTTCAAGTCTTCATAATGGCTTTTAGCTTTTTCTTGAATCAGCATTAAGCTGAGCAGGACTTGATGCTGATGCTGATTCTTCATTCACACACTGAGAAGTTTCTCCATCTCCTCCATCATTTTTCCACGCTTTTTCAATATTACTGTCGACATCATTGGCACAGCAGACTTCACGTTTCCATGATCTTGTCCTTGTTCTTTAGAAAAATGCCGATGGTTGAACAGTTCATGTTATAAGAACGAGCGACGTCTAGCATCTTTTCACCTCGCTCCACTCTCTCAATTATTTTCACTTTTGTTTCCATTGTTATCTCTTGGCGCTTCTTAGCAGTACCAACTACATCTCCTCTGCTTTTACCCTTGCCTCTGAACATCCTGGGCTTGATATAAAGATACTGTACTATCGTACTCTATACAGTACTGTATAGTAAAGTACACAAAAGCACAGCCACTTGTAGAGGATGCACACACGTGACAATGTATGCCAGATAGACGAACTAACTTACGTGATTGGAAGTGCAAACACACGTTCTCATCTTTTGACAGTTCGCAACTTGAAGGTTCCTATGTAGGGCACTTACTGTAAAATTCTTATCACAATTCTTGGCATAGAGTAAGCACTAAATCAACCATTTTTCATTAAAACGGTACCTGGCACATATATGTGGTGTAACTGGGTGATTCACCCTGAAACGGAGGTATATTGTTTGCAGACATTGATGATGTGATAAGCAGCTGCTCATGGACGTCCCTTAGGCCACCCCTGGTGTGCAGGCCGCACCTGAGAACTACTGCTTTAAGGCAGGCCTGGCCTTCCAGCACAGATCCCAGGCTGCCATCTTCCTGGTGACCTTCGGAATGAGCCCAGCTTTTTGCATTTTTCCATTTACCAGAAAGAGTAATAGTCTTCCCCTGAGTAATCTGCCCACTGGCCAAACATCTTGCACATTTTCCAGGTATAGGTGTTAGAAACTTATTTTCCTGTTTAACATTTTATTTTGGGGCCATTGAGATTCACATGAAGTCCTAAGAAATAACACAGAGAGACCCCCTGATCCTGCCCTTCCCCGAGTCTTCCTCCAATGGCGACATCTACAAACATCTGGATTTAAACCGACGTTTTGAATAAGTATTCCTAATTGCCCGTTTTAATGCAAAAGCACTGAAAAATCTGCTTTACTTTAGTGAGACTACAAACTGTAAGACCTAATCTCTTCCATCAAGGATCCAAAAATCAACTGGAGCCTCGATTTTTGGCTGAGGAACCCAGAGTCCCAAAGAGAACTTACATACACACCGGCTTTGTTTTAACCTCAGAGTCAAAAACAGTTTTACAAGAAGTGTTTTTTTCTCTTTTTCAAAACCAATATGTTTAATTGTAAAATTTTTTTAAATGTCTTTTCATTACTCATGTGATTAGATTCCTTAGGGAGTTAGAATTATCCATTTTCTAGTCACAATCTTGACTTTCAGGACACCATGCCTGTTTTCTGTCATCGACGTGGCTCCCATACCGGGACCTTTTGGTGGGTGAAAGCCCCTTAAAGCCTGTGATGAGAATATTTGTGCCTGGGAACAAAAGCAGGAAAGCCAAATACAGTCAATTTCTTTACTGTTTATTAGAAAAAACAATTGAGGAAGCTTCCCATTACTAACCAGCATGCTGTTTGTAGATGGCGTGTTACAGGGGTCAGGCTCTGCTTTCACACTCACCAGTCTTTTCCTTTAATGGTGTTTTTGCTGCCATGGTGCCCAGGAGGCAGCTGATGTGCCGTGTCTGATTTAATCGTCCATTTATGAATGGTAGACAAGTTGGCTCTATTTGTTGTGTGAAATCTTTTAATTTTGCCTTTCATTTTTAAAGTAGGAGACATCTCTCCATCGCCAACATCATCTATCGTCATCCTCCCTTCTTCTCTCTTTTCCTGCCTCCCCCTTACCTTTCTGAGTGCTCCATCCTCAACCTCATTTCTCACTGCCTTCCCATCTTACTCTCCATGTGGATCCTCCCATCTCTCCCTTCCCCTGCCTCTCAGCTGTCCAAAATAGAAAGAAAAGGGAGAACAAACAGGAACATCCTTCATTAAGACATTTGGCAAAAAAGCCTTGTAATCATATGTTTATTTTCATTTCATTTTGTCTTCTTCTAAAACACAGACCTGAGCAGAGCCATGCTTCCGTTTTGCCTACTGGCCATTTGCAGGTATCCAGTGGTAATGATGCCCAATCCATTTACAAACAAACATCTTTTTGTCTTTATTGCTGGGTCTGTCTGTCACGTCTGGAAGAGCAGTTTAAATGTACGTTTGTAATAGCCGCTCACCAAGTATTTTACACTGGATGCAAAAGAACAAAGTAGAAATGGCCATTATATGAATCAGTATTTGGAATACTGCTACAGCACAAGGCTTGGGGAATTGATGATGGGGGAGAATGATTTTTTTCACCTTCATATCATTTCTGTACAAGGTGGGCCTGATATTGGCTGACTTGGGCCACCAGAGCAGACAGCTCAGTGGACAAGTGAAAGAAGTCAGCCTCAATGAGCCAAGACCTAAGGGGCTGTCCATGAGAAAGGAAACCAAGTGATGGGTCCTGGGAGGCTGCTGACTCTGGTATCCAAGGCAGCAGCTAACTGCAGTCAGATAAGGTGGCAGGGAGTGTGTGTGTGTTGGGAGGGTGGGTGTCTAGAGATGAAGAAGGTAGGGACAAAGCCTGGGGTTCTTACGGGGTGCGTTGGGAAGGGAGTGGCTTCCCTGTCCCTGCTGGCCTGTGGGGGGGGCTTCTGAAAGGGCACATCCCCACTGGACAAGTCACATGTTCTAATTCAGTGATTATCAAAAATGTCTGTCAAATCATTTGATGAACCCTTCCAATTTCCTACAGATATGACTGCCATACTAGGGGAAAATACTCATTGTCAGTTTTGGGTGCCATGTGAGTCTCTGTTATCATTTACTGGAAGGAGATACAATAAAGGTAGAAAGGAAATGCATTTTATAAATATTTGTAGGCATAACTCAGAGATATTGCTGCTTCGGTTCCAGACCACCATGGTAAAGTGAATATTGCAATAAAGCAAGTCACACAAATTTTTTTGGTTTCCCAGTGCTGTAAAAGTTATGTTTATACTATACTGTAGTTGGTTAAGTGCAATAGCATTATATCTAAAAAAAAATAGACAATACCTTAATTTAAAAATACTTTATTTCTAAAAAATGCTAAACATCGCTTGAGCCTTCAGCAAGTCATAGTAGTAACATCAAAGATCACTGATCACAGATCACATGACAAATAAGGAAAAAGTTTGAAATATTACAAGAATTTCCAAAATGTGACAGAGAAACAAAGTGAGCAAATATTGTTGCAAAAATGGCGCTAATAGATTTGCTTGACCCTCGGTTGCCACAAACCTTCAACTTGTTGAAGATACAGTATCTGCAAAGCGCAATAAAGCAAAGCACAGTAAAATGAGGTGTGCCCATATATGATTTGATAGCATTGTATATAGTGATGCTTATTTTTTGTTTGTTTGTTTGTTTTTTCATTGTGAGGAAATGAGGTCAGACAGGATTCTTCTATTATTCTGGGTTTACCTTTGCAGCGTATGTATATATCTGTGAGCAATATTACTTGTCTCAATCAGGGTCTGTCTTTCTAGCACTTTCGAAATAAGTTGGATGTACTTATAAAGGTGTAAGATATTCCGTTGTATTTTCAGGGGAATGCCTGTGCATTCTATGCAAACTTACCCAGGAGACGGAGTTCCTTAAAAACAATAATAATAATAGTAAAAACCCTAAATACTCCAAGTTCTGATCTCACTTGAGCAGAGAACCAGCAAACTGAGTGCTCGAAAGAAAGGAAAAGTGAATTCTGTGTCTTAGTCTGTGGGGCCAGTGAAAAGAGACCAAGAATCAGATGGTGAAAAAGACATGGAAAAAAATTAAAAATATCTTCTGTGGTTTTTCTTCTCTTGCAGTTCCATTTTGAACCCAAAGTGGATGGTGCTGTCAGGACTGAACCACTGACCAGAGTCTGTGAAAAATTCCCATCTTCTCATTGGCCGTCAGTTGCGGTAAGATGGAAGACTCCTATAAGGATAGGACTTCACTGATGAAGGGTGCCAAGGACATTGCCAGAGAGGTGAAGAAACAGACTGTAAAGAAGGTGAATCAAGCAGTGGACCGCGCCCAGGATGAATACGCCCAGAGGTCCTACAGTCGGTTCCAAGACGAGGAAGAGGATGATGACGACTACCCACCGGGAGAAACCTATAACGGGGAGGCCAATGATGATGAGGGCTCCAGTGAAGCGACTGAGGGTCACGATGAAGATGATGAAATCTACGAAGGCGAGTATCAGGGCATCCCCAACATGAACCAAGGGAAAGACAGCATTGTGGCAGTGGGGCAGCCCAAGGGCGATGAGTACAAGGACCGCCGGGAGCTGGAATCAGAGAGGAGAGCTGACGAGGAAGAACTAGCCCAGCAGTATGAGCTGATAATCCAAGAGTGTGGTCACGGCCGCTTTCAGTGGGCCCTTTTCTTTGTCCTGGGCATGGCCCTGATGGCGGATGGCGTGGAGGTGTTTGTCGTGGGCTTTGTTTTGCCCAGCGCTGAGACAGACCTGTGCATACCAGATTCGGGATCCGGATGGCTAGGTGAGTGCATCATGTCAGAGAGACACATTCTGAAACTGCTTTATTTGTTGAGGACAGTTAACAAATAGAATAAATACTTTTCATATGGAGCCCTGCATTTTTTCCAACATTTGAAAAATTTTAAGCATGCAAAGGAATCAAAAGAATGGTACAGTGATGCCCATATATACCCACCACCCAGAGTCTCTAGTTAAGATTTACTGTATTTTCTTTATCACCTAGCCATCTATCTATCTATCTATCTATCTATCCATCAATCCCACTTTTATTTTTATGCATTTTGAGGTAAGTTAGAGCAATACATTTTAACTTATACTATTACAAATGTTGCATTAGTTTCTCCTTTATTAACTTCCAAAGCCATTATATGAAACTTATCTGACAGTTTTCTAAATACAGAGGTTAATTCTACAAAACTCTGACTAATGTGATATCAAATTTCAAATTTATCTATAACATTATGGTTTAAATAATTTCAGGACTCTGACAATTTTTACAATTTTTATTTTTTCTATAATCTATGTGTATGTTTGCTTGTTGGTTTTTTTCAGTTATCCTTATTTATAGAATTGTCTCTAGATGACTTTTTCCTTTTCCAGGTTTGTACTTTTTTGCCTACACTGGAAAAACTTTCTTTCCTCATAGGACTTAAAAATCGATTTTGAATCATATTAATATTTAAATTATATGTGTTAAAATAATATGACCTCTCTATAAAATATCTAGAGAGCAGGTTTGATTTTTGTTTTAAAGTTACCACGCACTCAAGGTTCATATTGTTACACAGATGTAGTTAACATTCCCACTTGCCTATGGGAGTGAAAATAAGAAGGCCAAGAAACATGCGCACAGCGGACTATCCCCAAAGCTTAAGGTCCACGTCAAACACTTGGTACATTAAGTCATGAGGTCTTTCAAACCCCTTTTGCTCAGCTCACCTCAGAGAACATGTTTATGTGCATATTAAACCTTTATGTGTTTCAGAGTCTGTGAAAGAAAGAAAGAATACTTGGTGTCTCTATTTCCAAGGGACTTTTTAAAACTAAAGTTTGAAAAACCAAAGCATACAAATCTTTTTGTAGTTTAGTAACTCTATTAAGTAATGTTATAATTATTGATGCTGAGAATTTTTCTGTGTAAAAAAAATTAAATGTCATCTACTCACCTGCTCTATGACAACATAAGAGAGAGAAACATGCATGAGACAAGTATTTACATCTTGTTTCTCTTATATGATCCACTCCTAGCATTTGTTTCTTTTTTTATTTTTAAATACTCATTATAAAATTTTATTTTTAAACAATTTTATTGAAATATAGTTGATTTACAATGTGTTAGTTGCAGGTATACAGCAAAATGATTGTTATACATATATATCTTTTTTAGATTCTTTTCCATTATAGGTTATTACAAAATATTGAGTATAGTTCCCTGTGCTATACATTAGGTCCCTGTTGTATATCTGTTTTATATATAGTAGTGTGTATATTTTAATCCCAAACTCCTAATTTATCCCTTTCCCCCCTTTCTCCTTTGGTGACAGTAAGTTTGTTTGCTATGTCTGTGAGTCTGTGAGTTTCTGTTTTGTAAATAAGTTCATCTGTATTAATTTTCTAGATTCCGCATACAAGTGATATCATGTGATACTTGTCTTTCTCTGTCTGACTTAGACATTTGTTTCTTTAATTTCGTACCTGGAAGAGATGGATCCGTAGAAGCCGGGAGGGGTGAAGGGGAGGGAGTGGGGACGTATATTGCATGGCTTTTGCTGGTAGATTCATTTGTGTGTTCAACTATCAAAATGCAAATCATGGTTCAGAGGAGGGTCCTTAGTTATTTGTCAGATTGATCATTTCAGCATATCTGTTTCATACATAGCACTGTATTTTGTTTTTTGTTTTTTCCTTTGGTGAGCAAGTCTACCCACTGTAAGCCTCGGAGTCAAAATATTTATCACGATTTTGCTAATGGAATATATCAGCAGAATGTTTTAAGAAGACAGATAGTTAGAAATACATCTACACAAATATTCAATACTTGCAGGCTTAAATTTAGAGTAGCAAACTTTTCATGTTATGATCCTAGCTTTTATATTGGAAGCATTTCAGAAAAATCTAAGCTGAGCTTGCCCTTTATCTTCTCTGTGCTGAATGGAAGTGCAGTATCACATGTGGGGCTCCTGTCAGTCTGTTCCATAAACCCATAAACCCTGATGGTGCTACACACCCCCAGGTGGCATGCACAAGTGTAGATAATGCTGGGGAACAATAGGAGCGCAGATATTTTCATCTCTTCGTAAATGTTGCCTGCTTTAGTGAATTAAAAATGTGTCCCCAGGAATGTGTGGTTTCACTCCATGTTGTGAGTCCTCCACGGAAGCATTTTAATGGTCTCATAACTGTGCCTTCCAGACTCGCATTTCAATTAATTTGCCGTTGTAATTTCACTTATAATTGCATTCTAATGGAGTCTTTTTTAGACAAGCATGTAAATTATTTTGCCATTTTCATTTCATCGGATAATAGGTTTGTAATATAATTACCACACTAAGTCATAACAATGGGATCAAAATGCAAGAGAGGAAGATGCATGACCCATGTTTGGTAGCCTTGGGAGGCGATAAATTTGCAAAATAATTTCTCATTTGCCACTAAGCATTGTGTCATTTCCCTCAAGGAAAATTAGGAATGAAAAATGCTAACCAATTTATGTTTTAATTTTTGGGGAGATAGCTCCTCTCCTTGTGTTTGCTAGAAAATTGACTTCCAGGTAGTCAAGGGCATACCTTGTGTGCGTATGTCTGTGCATATGGTCTATGTGCCTATGTAACATTGTTAATCGGGCTGGGAAGAGGTTAGAACAAATATTTAATTAATTATCTAATGAGCTGTCCTTTGGGGGAATAAGTACCATCCCTTTAAGATAATCCATTTTCTATTGCCAAAGTCTGTTTATTGAGAATTTATTATGTGCAAAGCACAATGTTACCACAGGGGATAATAGGACAAAAAACAAAAGAGGGTTTGTGTATCCAAGGAAGTCATAGTCTAGCATGGAGAAACAACAGATGTCTGCACACCACCAGGACAAGGAAGCAAGTATCAATAACCAGAAGAGAAGTGTAAATAAAGAGACTTCAGGCTGGGAGACCACGTAAGGGGTACAGACCTAAGGCAGTGGAAGGAAGGTATGGATTGGAGAGCTGGTCCACGGGTAGAGTCAGCAAGGATCTGGTCATTGGTTAGTTTGGAACGGGGAGGAAGAGGGCAGTTTATGAAAGGAAGGCAATTCATCAAGTTAGGTAATGCAGAGTATAGGTTTTAGCATGAGGGAGAAAGAAGAAAGGTTTCGTTTTAGACTTATCACTTTGAGATTTGGCGGGGGGGGTGGGCAACCAAAGAAGAGCGCCCAATGGGCCACTGCCCATTTGGGCTAAAGTGCCGAGCATCTTGAGAGCCATCTCATTTAAGGTGAAACTGCCCACGACCTTAACCAGGGAGAGGGCGGTTTCCTGCCAAATACTACTTGTGGGACTGGTGCTGAGGAAAATGTCAGTAAGGAGGCTGAAAAGGAGCATCCAGGAGAGAGAGGAGGTTCGGAAGTTGCTGGAAGGAGGAAGGGATGTGCGACTCTTAGGTGCTGCCCAGTCTCGTAGTAACGATTGAAATAAGCTCCTCAGGTCTGGCATTTTAAGAAGGTTTTGGCTGCTACTAACGGTTCTTCAAACAAACACAGTGTGCCAGGCCAGGAAGTTTTTTTAAGGGAAGAGTCTGTGTATCGAGTGAAGTGACAGTACATCCTCCAGACTCCCAGCCTCTGTCACAGGGTCGCACAGGCATCCAGCATTCTCCCCTCCCAGGACTGTGCCTCACAGCTGACGCTGTGTGAGTGAGCCCTCTCTGACCACATCTTAGTTCCTGTCTAAGAGTAGTTGAGCGGGGCAGGTTGGGTTCTGAGGGAAGCCCCAGGCAGGAAGGATGTGTGGCGGTATCAGCCTCAAGGCAAGACCAGGCTCAGCCGCATCCCAGCTCTCGCCCATCAGAGCACAGCACGCGCCTCACTGGCTGCGCTTTCCTTGCGCTCTTCCTTCAGGCGGGGCTGTTTCCTCCTAAGACCCACCTAGTGAAGCAGGGAGCCTAATCATTCTTGGTCTACCTGCTTTCTGGATGGGGATCACAAAGCTTAGTAATTTTTAGGAATTAAAACATTATCATGGCCAAGTGTTGACTAGTACAAAATAGATGGAATATAATATATTCTAAACCAGAACATACTGGGAGCTAAGCCTGAACTAAATGATAACTAGACGTCCTCTAAGTGTTTCTCCTATCATTTATCATCTATAATGCCTAATTTCCACATGGCCTGGTGATTTTCGGGATGATTTTTGGTAGTGTAGTTGGGACAAAGCCAGATTACTATAGGATTAAAAAGTGAAAGGAGTTAAGCAAAATGGAGACAGCAAGGCCATTTCATTCAGTAAGTATTAGTTGAGCACCAACTGTGAGCCAGATACCTGACAAGGTACCTCAGGAGGTATTCTGATGAGTATATTGTGATGTGTGTCATCCAGGAACATTTTTTTCCAATGGGACAAGTACCTTATGAAGAGATCAATGTAAGTACATTATGTTTTTTCCATGACAGAGTTATTGAGTACAATGCTCTAGAATCACAGAGGAATTCCTTTGGGAAGTGGTAAAAAATTATTCTAGGAAGTGATGTTTAAATAGCGTTTTGAGGAATAAATAAGAGTTTACCAGGCAGAAAAGAGGGAGAGTGGCATTCCAGGAAGATGTTAAAGTTGTCAAAGGATCTGAACTTTGTGGGGAATTGTGGGGAGTTCGCCATGACAGGCAGATCCTGTTGGGGCAGACAAGGTCAAGTTGTGGGCAAATTGTGAAAGACCTTAATACCAAGACAAGGGGTTTGGGTTTTATTCTGTAGTATGCAAGATGGCATCATCAGACCTGTGGTTTAGAGAACCACCTCTGGCAGCAGTGTGGGAAGTGAATTAGATGGGAAAGAGTCTTATAAAGTCAAATGGACATGAAATCTAAGTCTCTGCTACTTAACTTTACGTGTGATGATTTGCAAGTAATTGACATTTCTCTGTGCCTCACATCTGTACACCGGGAATAAGAATACTCAATTAGATTGGGAGGATCAAATGAGAGAATGTGTGTATAGCTTTTAGCAAAGTACCTAAGATGTAGAAAACCCTAATAAATGATAGTTGCTATAATAACTATTAGAGGCATGAAAGTCAGTTAGGAGGCTACCAAGAAAGCGCAGGCAAAAAATAGTGGACTCTTGAACTAACTCAGTTAACAGGGTAAGAATTGGGAAATGTTTCGAAAAGAGACATGGCAAGATTTGGTGAATGAGTAAGATGGTAAGTAGGGAATTGAGGATGACATCCAAGGGGTTGGGCTTGAGAGGCTGGGGGGGCGTTGGTATGGGCAACTGAGATTGAAGACAGAGAAGGCAGAGCACATGGGGATACTGATGAAGTCCATTTGGAGGGTGTTGCTCTGATGGGTAGGAGAGTAGCCAGGACCAGAGGATAGACGAGGGAGTCTGAAGAGGGAGGCGAACCACGGAGAACACAGCTAAACAGAAGGTGGAAAGTGGCCAAATGAAGGTACCTGTCAGTTTAGCAAGGTGTTGGAGAATCTTTTGGCCCCCAAATATCTGATAGCCAGAGATAAATTCACCTGCATGGGGACACTTTTAAATTTGATGTATATGTTCATTTAGACACTTTGGTTCTGTGTAGCCCTCTTTGGAGATAGATGGGAGTAGGGGAGGGGGTGGTGATGGGACCTGCATCACCAGAGCAGACTCAGATTCATCTCCTACTTATGCAGTTTATGTGAATAAAGGATTCCATAGCCAAACAGCAACAACAAAATTTTTAAATGTATCTTCTGGAATATCAGTGACTTCAGCTGCCACACTGGTATCACAGTAGGTTCAGTATTTGATAAAGCAGTATTTATGGAGTGGTCATTATGTATGGGGCATGGCCCAAGGCCCTGTAAGGAAACTGAGATGAATAAGGCTTGGTTCCTGTTATCAGGGGAAATCATGGTGTCTTCCAGGTGTTGGTGCCTTAGTGATGTAGGCAAACCTTGTTGTCTTAAAGATGAGGGTAGGAGACCCAGGGAGTTCAGGTGACTTGCCTAGTCCGTGGCTAGGTATTGGCTGAGACAGACTATAGAACACACACATATAGAACAACTCCTAATCCCACGCTCCTTTCCAGTTGTCTAATATTTTTATTTAAAATCCTCTTGATTGGGTTTACTCCTGGAAGAATACAAGGCTCTCAATTATTGGCAAGACTATGCCACTCTGGTGTCTCAAGCAATGACCTAGAAATTCACTTTTTGTTTCTGGACTCCAATAGTATAATCACCTGATGAACTTACACATCTTTCTTCCTTTTCTAAAACCCTAATAAAAGATACCACCTATTTTTTGTATTTATAGGAAGCACATAATGGCAGCAGTCACAAATGAGAGATTTGATTGCCTTGGAGAATTAACCTATACAGTCAGCCCATAGTGCAAAGTCATCTTAAAGAGGCAGAGCAGCAGAAGTTAAAGAGAAGGAATGTAAGCCCCTTGGGACCAGGGGGTTTTGTCTTTGTTATTCACTATTGTATTCCCCCTGCCCAGATCAGTGCCTGGTACATAGTAGGATCTCAACAAATACTTGTTGAATGAATGAATGACAGTCTCTAAGATCATTAACACTTTACGACCCCATTGAAGGTACAGACATATCTAAATTAAAATGTGTTATTTTGAATGGGAATTCATCAGTAATGGAGGAACACAAAAGGGAAAGTCATAGATACAGATGTTGGCAATGCCCTTCTAAATGCTGCTTGGGGTTGGGGTCTCCTGATCAAAGGATTTAACCTGTCTGGTTTGAGGGCTACATGTATTCCTATCGTAGTGAAGGCTGCATTAGGCTGTGTTGGCCTAGAGTTCGTGAAGATATGAATCCTGTAGCTAAGACCTCTTGTTCTAACTCTATGCTCCAAAGTAACATGAAGACTTCAAGTTTAGCTCTCTAGAATTTGCCCATCAGGAATGTGCTTCCCAAAGGATGCCAGTCTTCTTGGCAATTCTGTGTGTGTGTTTTTTTTTTTTTTTTATTAACTGGGCCTTTTCCATCAGTCTATGGTGAGGTTGACTATTGGGAGTCTGCTTCTGAGACATGGATCTCTCCTTGGTGTGCTGACATGTCTGGTTTCTGAACATGTAGAACCAAGGTCCAGACCAGGATTGGGAGGAAGTAGCTATAACCCTGGGAGGCCTACTTGGGTCATCACCTGGGTTTCCCAGAGAAATATCCCATCTGCAGGAAATACTAGTTTTCCTTTAAAACATCTACAACAATGGCTAGATTTGATTGGCATATTGGGCGCAAGCAGAGCTAGACCAAGAACATTTAAAGCATTAAGAAGAGTATATTTGTATGTATGAATGGAATTTTACTTGACCTTTTTTCTTTCATTTTTGGAAGCTCTTGTAAGTTTTTAAAATATTTCTAAATAATTCTAGAATAAATACAGATTTCTGTGAGTTTAGGATATATTTCTGACTAGGAATGGAGCAGTGATTTTCACTTTACTCAATATTTTACTATCAGTCATTTCAAGTCAGACTCTTTGGCATTCCTGTATCTCCCATTGACAGCTGTAGTGTTCATTCAACAAAAACTTATTGAAAAAAATAATTAAAATTAAAATTAAAGAAGACTCAATAATTTATTGCCATTATATCCTGGGTCTTATTTCCTTGGGTCTTTTACATCACCTACTATGTGACAAGCACTGTTTTAAACTCTAGAGATACGATAGTAAATAAAACAGAAAAAAAGATCTCTGGTAAGCCTTAAGCATGTCTTTTAACCTCTTTTTGTAGTTTTTACTTGGATGATGTGGAATTCCTCAGAACATACAGAATTCTCTCTCTCTCGCTCTCTCTCTCTCTCTTTAATTTTCATTTACCACTTATAGAAAGGGTAGTTTCCTTGAAGGCTGGGCTGGATGGATATGACTTGAACTCAAACCTAATTTCTTTCTCCATCCCTCCATATGGTCCCTTATTCCTTTAGCTATTAACAAAAGAAGAACTAGCTTGCTGGGATTTCTAGCTGCTTTATATCTAGCTGTCTGTATTTGTGGGGGGAAAAAAAGCTTCAAGTTTCTGAGATCCCGTTTCTTAAGTCCCATTGACTGTTGTTTACCACTAGACTGCCAGCAGAGTGTAGTGACTTCCTCCCTGTGTATTTAGCATCTTTCCAGGTGTGTATCACCCCTGCCCAGTGCTGCCAGGGGACCAGCATATCCAAGCTGATAACAAAGAGTGATGCAGAGTTTTTCCTCTTTTAGCTTTATTCTAAGATTTCAATCATTTGGCATCTAGGTGTGCTCTTAAAACCTGTAGCTTTGTACCCTAAAAGTGTACGCTGCAGGTTTCAGTATCAGCAGCTCTGCAGCCTGCCCAATCCCATTGTTCTCTACATCTGCCTCTGTATCTCGGAGGGAGGTTTGATCTCTGTTGTGAGTGCGCCCTCTGGCTCTGTTTAGCCTCTTGCTGTCATAGTGATCCTAATTGGAATTAAAAACTTATTATTGACTCATAGAGAACATCCTGTCCACCAAAACTAACAAAATCTTATTTTGATTCATTATTGCCAAATGGGAAAAGGAGACTCAATAATTCATTGCCATTATACTCCTGGGTCTTATTCCCTTGGGTCTTTCACATGCTCCTGGGAAAAGAGAGGTTTCTGACATCCGAATGGAGTTGGACTAAGTAACCTGAAAAGATTCCTCCATCCAAGGAGTCTACAGGAGAGGAGTGAACAGAAACTCCGTGTTGCATTCCTGAAACTCTTCAATAAGTACGTTCTGGGACTGTGAAAGCATGATAGTACACGCCCTCTGTCACCCGGATGGTCCCTGGGGGATTTCCCACAATACAGCTTTGAACCTGAAGGCTGATTCTTGCATCCTGAGTCCCTATGTCGCTATGTCCTAGATTATTCCTGGGTGAGGATTCTGATCCAGTGGGAGTACTGGCTTTACATATCCTGATTCTGTCTGGCAGTCACAGTGAAGGCACTGGAGAACTTGGTGATGTGTCATCGGATTAGGGAATCTGTTAATTGTGGACTTTGGTTTAAATAAGGCAATCAGAATTGTGAATCATCCAATAACTGGATGAAGCCAAATACAAATAATACAGACTTGTAGGTTTGAATTCTAAACACCAAGATGCAACTGCACCTTTTCATGGGAAATCTAATGTCTCAATATTCTCACATAACAAGGGCTTTTATAGGACTTAAGTTTTCTGCAGAATGCTTCAGAGAGTAGGAAACGATTTGATTACATTCATCTTGAAGCATTGGTCTGATGAATTGCTGATGTACGTATTCCCAACCCACGTATTTGCAAACTGACGTTCTTACTTTACACTTTGAAATTTCTTATTGGTCTTTAAGATTGTGAGAGGAAAAGTAAAAGAGGTCCTTGGGTATAGTTCTTACCTTCAATTTCAAAACTAAGGTCTGTAATCAAATACAAAATGATCGGCAAACAATGACTTCTTCCAATTAAAATTTGTAAATGTAAGGAATTTACTTAAAAATAAAATGTAATGCTCCTTAAATTATTTTCACATCTCTCTGTTAAAGATGGTGAAGATGATAAATTTTATGAATATTTTACCACAATGAAAAAAAATGCAGTCTTCTTGTGCATATTAGGAATGAGCAAATATTTCTCAATATTGGAATATGCTTATTTCTACCATTAAATTTATTTTTTTACTCTCAAGACAGAGTCTGGAAAAAGAGAAGCTGACAGCTGAGAAAACTGTTGCAAATCCTAATGAAAGTACTTTCCATAGCCAGCTTACTTTGTGGGGCTGCCATGTACAGTTGTGCAGGTTGTGACCTGCACAAAGACACCAGGCTGGTGATGAAGGGGCTGGAGTCCAGCCCTCCTCTACTCACCAAGCCACTCACCCAGGCTGGCGCTGTTTCCACCTGCCTGGAGGAAGGGTTGACTTTCTAATTCTTCTACTCCAAAGAGATTCCTTTTGTCATTCGTCCACCCAGATGAGCACCTTTTCCCAGTCACACAGAGGTGCCTTTTGCGCCTGGAGGCTCTGTTACTTGGGGATCAACATTGGGTAGTGAGGAACCTCAGGAGATACAAAGGAGAAGGGAGATAAGAAACCATGGTCTTACCCCTCCAAGAACTTAGGGCAGATTCAGAATATTCAAAATAGTAAAAAAGGTTAAGGGGAAAGTATAACTAAAGTGCAAATATAGGGACTTCCCTGGTGGCACAGTGATTAAGAATTCGCCTGCCAATGCAGGGGACACGGGTTTGAGCCCTGGTCTGGGAAGATCCCACATGCCATGGAGCAACTAAGCCCATGCGCCACAACTACTGAGCCTGTGCTCTACAGCCCGCGAGCCACAACTACTGAGCCCACGTGCTGCAAGCACGAAGCCCACGCGCCTAGAGCCCATGCTCCACAACAAGAGAAGCCACCGCAGTGAGAAACCCGCGCACCATAACGAAGAGTAGACCCGCGCGGGGCAACTAGAGAAAACCTGTGTGCAACAACAAAAACCCAACGTAGTCAAAAATAAATAAGTAAGTAAATAAGTAAATGAATGAATGAATGAATGAATGAATAAAAAAAGAGAGAAGCCACTGCAATGAGAAGCCCACGCACCGCAATGAAGAATAGCCCCTGCTCCCCAAAACTAGAGAAAGCCCGCGAGCAGCAACGAAGACCCAACACAGCCAAAAGAATAAATAAGTAAATAAATTTATTTAAAAAAATAAAGTGCAAATATAACTCTATAAACGTTCACATAAGCAGTTACAGTTGTTGGATTTTAAGCACAATCAGATTAGTAGGAGGTTTATTTTAGCATATCACGGGTCAAACTGTCAAACTAGCTTAAAATATTTGGGAAATGTTGAGAAATGAGGGACTGCCTTTTAATGCCTCAGAACGATAGAATTGGAGAGAATGGACCTAGAATGGACTTAGGGCTATGAAAAATGCTTCAATCAGGGGGCTTCAGTCCCACTCCTAACCAGGGAGCATGTGTGTATTGCTGGCCCAGAAGTTGCTGAGGTTTATTTTTTGGAAAAAAAAACAAACAGGAAACGACATTTACAACTTCCATCAATCATAGGTTTCATTGTCTTAAGGTTCCTATTTCACTCATTCCAAAATCTGACACCAGGAAGTTTCTCTCAGAGGATTCGGGTGGAAACCCCTTCAACAGTGTGATCGAGTCCCTTCCACCTGCGGCTTGTGTTTGGCTCAGCAGGACTGGGAGGTGCTTGGCTTCTGCAGAGTCACCAGCCTGCCCTCTGTGTTGAGCTGAGAGAGACGGCATAGCCTCCTCTTTGCATCCTTTGGAGACAGGCTGGTGCTCTGGAGACTCTGGGTGGAGATCTGGGAAGCTCTGAGGCCCAGAGCCCCAGGACACGGGGGCTGGGGGCGGGGGGCTGGGGGGGGGTGGAATTTCCAGATCTCATCTGATCTTGATCATAGCTAGGTTTTCCTTCCAACACTAACCTGTGTTTCTGGCATCTCAAGGGCAAGGAGCAGAGCAAAAATTAGAGGAGTGGGCATATCAAAGACGTGCCGCCCTTCAGCCCCTGAAGGAGGGTCCTTGGGTGGAGGACAGGATGGGGTGCCCTTGGGCGTTGGGGAATCGAGCATGTGACGGGCTTCATGCTTTGCCCACTTTGTCTGCCTGTCTCAGGTTTGCGTTCACGCAGTCTCCTCTGGTAACTTTGCACCATTGTCCTCAATAACTGACATCAATATAATTACCATTAAAAAAAAGAGAGAGAAGGCTCTGCTTTAGGACAACGGACGCTGCTAGTTATGCCACTGATGAGGGAGTTCTCACCCACATGTAAGACCCCCCCCCCCCGCACTGTGGCCAGGCTGGGGCTTGGTAGAGTGGTCAGCGCCCATCTGTACCATCACGTCGGCCCAGCCACATGGTGGAGAGGGAGGGAAGGAGAGCAGCTTCTCTCCTGAGGCCCAGGGAAGCGCTCCCAGAGAGCAGGACTGAGCCTCACCACGGGCACTTTTGCAGGGCATCTCCGTAGCGCCCTCAGTGAGTGCCTGGGAGAGGAGTTCTGTTTAGGTACCTAGCACAGGCTCAAGCTCGCAGAGGGGAAGTTAAAGGGGCTGCTCAGCATTCAGTGTGCACTTGGTGAAGTTGGGAAGATGTGAAAGTTGGAATTGCCCTGCCTCGTGTGGGACGTTAATAAGGTGCTTTGAAGTAAGTGCTGGAGCACAGCTTTCTTCTAACAGACAAAGATTTGTTGTTGTGTTTCAGAGAAACAGGCATTTTGGGAATATTTCTGTAGCGTTTGAATTACCAAAGATCAATACACAAAATAAATTATGTTCCCGATAGCTTTTGGTATTTAAATTTAGGTATTTACAATGTCCAAAGAGAAGAGAAAAAGTAGTTTTAAGTAAAATCATTACCAAGACTATCTAAGGCCTTGGGAGGGATTTGTGTGAACCAAAGTGAGAATGAAATCTGTGTGCCCCCTTTTCTGCGAAAATGCTGACACCATGTGACATAACGGCACAGTTAATATGAACATAACATGCCCATCAGAGAGAGGCGAGAACCGATGGTGAGAGGTCAAGTTTAAGCTCCCAAGCAAGATTGTAGCACGGGGTCCTTTTACCCTTCCCAACGACTACATAAAACCAAATCTACCCAAGGGAGCTCTCCTCCCCTCCCGGGAGATGTGGTACCATTGTCAGGAGGGGGAGAGCAGGACGTGGGGCATATTTGGGAGAGGATTGGGGAGGGTGCTTTCACCTCCGGATTCAAGAATCCAATTTACCTCTGTAGCCTTCTGTTTGGACCTTCCTCCCAGCACTCGGGGACCATCCTTGGCTTCTGTAGGCTCATTCAGGTGGGCGTAGCAAAGATACTTCTACCACACGAAGAAATCTTCTCCTAGGGATTCAAGTGGACCATGAGAACACGTTGTGTTACACTCTCTGTGAAAAGCAAGGCTACTGTCGCTCCAGCCCGATGCTTCCTGACAGTGATTGAACTAACGTGTAAAGAAGATTCCACCTTAAGGTGGAGTCAGCATCTCCCCCTTGTTCTGTTAAAGAGGGAAATGGATGGACGGGAGGAAGCTGCGTGGTGGTTAGTGACGTCAAAAATTGGAAGGAAGGAGGATAAAGAAATTGGATACTAAGAAAAAATAAAATAAAACAAGAAAAACCAAGTAAAAAGTAAGCCAAAAAAGAAATTTTAAAAAGAAAACAAATTAAGTTCTGATACATGCTACAACATGGATGAACCTTGAAAGCATGCTAGGTGAAGTAAGCCAGTCACAGAAGGACAGAAGATTGTGTGATTCCACTTACATGAATTATCTAGAATCGGCAAATTCATAGAGACAGGAAGTAGATTGGAATTACCAGGCGCTACAAGGAGAGGGGAATGGGGAGATAATGGTTAATGGTTACAGAGTTTCTGTTTGGAGTGATGAAAGAGTTTGGAAATAGGTGGTGATGATGGCTGCATGGCGTAGTGAATGTAATTAATGCCACCGAGGTGTACACTTAAAACATAGTTAAAATGGCAAATTTTATGTTATATAAATTTTAACACAATACAGAAAGGGAGAAAAAGAAAACAGGAGGAAGGAAGTCATTTGGAGGCGTGCCCAGCCATCCTTAGAGATAGATGGAGTTCACCTGTCTCCTGTGTTTGAGGAGATGCTGGAACTGGCCGTGAGTCCTATACAGATAAAAATGCAATAACAGGGACTTCCCTGGCGGTCCAGCGGCTAAGACTTCGCTTCCAATGCAGGGAGTGCCGGTTCGATCCCTGGTCGGGGAGCTAAGATCCCACATGCCTTGCAGCCGAAAAACATAAAAAAGAAGCAATGTTGTAACAAATTCAATAAAGACTTTTTTAAAAAATGCAATAACAGAACAGCTTTTCCTGCCATGTTTCTTGCAGTTTCACAGGAATCAGGGCCTGATGGACCCCCCCATTCTTTGTCAGTAGCAGCTGCGCCATGTAGCTTTTTTTCTGAGGGATTCCTGAGTAATTCTGGCATGGAGTTGGCTGTAATGGCCTCTCATGTAAGAATATTCTGGACTGCTGAATTTCTGTTGAGCCTCCTGGAAAATACTTAAGAATGTAGGGAGGGATTTGGGGTGGATCAACTAGGCTACTTAAAAATCAGAGGGGAAACAAACAAAACCTAAAACATTCTGGAGGCAATTTTTAGTTCACCTGGAGTCAGATAAATAATCATTAGATTAAAAAGTGTCGCTTCACTTATGTAACTTTTTTGAGAAGTGAGGTGTTTATTTTTGGTAAACAAAATAGCTTACCTCTTCTGGACATTCCAAATACCTGGTACAAATCTTACCTCTTCAAAAATCAAAGCACTTCGTGTTTAAGCCTGTTTTTTTAAATGGAAATCAAAGTGTTTTATATGATATCTAAATTTATCATATATCATTTAAATGCTTCCTGATGATTTAGGATGTTCGTTTTTATTCTTTATACTTTGTTTTTTCTTTACCCCTTTCTGTTACCCTTTCACTGTTGCTATTTTAGCTGTCTTTAATTCATCTCCTGATGTTTCTGTGCTGTGGATTAGGAAGCTAGATAGTGAGGCTAATTAAGAATTATGTGTTAGCTGGCCATAAAAAAGAATGAAGTAATGCCATTTGCAGCAATATGGATGGACCTGGAGAGAATCATATTAAGTGAAGTAAGTCAGAGAAAGACAAATATCATATGATATCACTCATATGTGGAATCTAAAAATAGATACAAATTAACTTATTTACAAAACAGAAATAGACTCACAGACATGGAAAACAAATTTATGGATACCAAAGGGGTTAGGGGGGCCAGGGGAGAGATAAATTAGGTGTTTGGGATTAACAGATACAAACTACTATATATAAAATAGCTAAATGACAAGGACCAACTATATAGCACAGGGAACTATAGTCAATATCTTGTAATAACATATAATGGAAAAAATCTGGACAAGAATATATATATATATGTATAACTGAATCACTTTGCTATACACTTGAAACCAACACAACATTGTAAATTAACTATACTTCAATTAAAAAAAAGAATTATGGGAAATAAGAGCAAATAGACTGTGATTAGGAGAATTGATTGATTTTACAGCTGAGCTTTGCACCAGGTATTTGGAATGTCCAGAAACCAAATTCTGGGTTCTGGCAGAGTAGGCATTGGAAGGACATTGGAAATTTGGCTTTTGTTGTGTTACTAGATATCTTTTCTCTCCAATTGCAAATAGCTCTCTGTAAATAAGGCTAGGGCTCAGCTGTGCACCAGCTATTCCTTCAAAAAGAAGAGCCAAATAGCTAGTTTAAATTATTTTTATGGGTCAGGGCAGGGTATAAATAAATAATTTAAGAGTTTAGAATTAATACAAAATAAATTTAAGATTTTGGAATTTTAATTTCTTTATTCTTCATGACATGATCACTAGCTATGACTACGATCCTCTGGTCTCCCTTCCTAAACGGTATTTGGGATGGAGATTCTTGTCCCTGCAGCCCACTTGCCTTGTCTTCTGATCATTCCTAGGAGTAGGGGGTAGAGGGCTTGGGCCACATCATGTCCCTGCTCAAAAATGTTAAGTATAGATGGATTTAAAATCCTTAGAAAGGCATTCAAGCTCTCCACAGTCTGGGCCTAATCTATTTTTCCAGTCGTATCTACCACCAACTCCACTGCCCCAGATATTCCGAAGTCAAGGGTAGTTAGGGTTGCCAGATAAAATACCGAATGGCCAGTTAAATTTGAATTTGAGATAAATAACAAAGAAATCATATTTTAATATAAGTATGTCTCATGCAATATTTGGTATATACTTATGTTTATAAATTATTTGTTTACCTGAAATTCAAATTTAACTGGGCATCATGTGGCTTTATTTGCTAAATCTGGCAACCCTACTTGTAGTGGTGATGACAGGAGGGCTTAGAGTTTGTTCTTTGCCTTCTGTGTGTCAGGCCTCATCTACGTCACATTAATTTCATTATCTCGTTTAACCAAAATTATATCTGATCCCAGACTCTCTGAATCAGTGCTATGGGATGACCCTTGGAAACTGTATATGTTGTATAAGCACCACAAGTAATTCTTACTCAAAGGGAAGTTTCAGAAACACTGTGATCTTGACCAGTGCTTCTCAGACATAAAAGTGCAGACAAGTCACCGGAGGAGACAGGTGTTGATAGAGCAGACCTGGAGTGGGGTCTGAGATCCTTTTATGCTAACAAGCTCCCAGGTGATGCTGGCACTGCTAGTTTCAAACCCCTCACTGAGCAGCCCTGTCTTAGGCCCCCCAGCCAAGAAGCAGCGGCGTCCCTAACAGTTACGATAGAAAGGTTCTAAATGATACTATGATTTCAAACAATGGAAGGGGTACATGTAAATGGGACTGATTTCCTTATTCATTAATATACAGTAACATCCATAGACAAGGGAGCATGACGTGCCATTTTTGAGGGAGGATTTTTTTTTTTCCAAAGAGTAAATGTTTTATCGAAAGCTGAGGGAGGCACAGTTGTTTTTTCCTCCACAGAAATGGGTATTTGGCTTCTTTAGGCTGGTCTTTCTCCTACACAGTGGGGGGCATCACAATCCCTAACCACCCTTACAGCTCTGCATCCCAGAATGGACCCCAGATGTGCAGGGCACAGTGTGACTCTGCTTTATAGAAATAGTTTCTCAGTGCCAGAGTCATGGTGATAACACTATAATGTAACTGCAGGTTTTTTTCCTCTCCTATCTACATGAAATTTAATGGCTTTTCTGAGAGTAGCTTAGTTGTCTCAGCAGAATCTAGTTAAGTCAGAAATATTAAAAATACTACTGTGTCAGAAGAACTGATGGAAAACTAAAAGAGCTAGCCAAACTGCTAACAGGGACAAAAGGAAATCCTGCTGTGGGAATCAATTCATCCATAAACATATACACCGGAGTAGAGGCAGATTATATATGTGAGGTGGTTGGCTTCTCAGAGCCCTGTATCTGTTTATTTAATTATCTATTTATTATTCCAATTAATAGAGATGTCTTTGTGGAATGCCACCTTTCAAAACTTAGCAGTTCTCACCCAGAAAGAAGACTAGCAGGGACTTATCCATTCATTCATCAGATTCTCACTGAGTCTAAAGACACCGCACTGTGCTCTGCATCATGGCAAATACAAAGCTCAACCAGACAAAACCCAGGGCACAAGACACTTGTCACCAAAATGATATGGGAACCAGAGGACTGAGAGATGAATTCTGTTTGAGGGAGGCGTGGATTGGAAAAAGTCTTCAGGAGACTGTGGTATTGGAGCCAGGCTTGGAATTGTGGGTAGAATTTGGGCTTGCAGAGACGCAGGTGGAGAAAGGCTGTTTCTGGGAGAGAGAATAGGCTGAGCAAAGGCACAAAGGCAAGGGGATCTTAGACTGAGTATTCGGAGTCAGATGTTGTTCAGTTCTGTTGAAGTGGAACATACACAGAGGCGAGCAATTGGAAAGGTGGCTGGGGACCTACCTGTTCATGAAGAGGTTTCCGGGAGTTTCTTCTGGTGCAGATGGGGAGCAGTGGATATGTTAGCAGAGAAGTGATCTGGTGCGAACTCTCCCTTAGGAGACTGGGCGTTTGGACTGGATTGGAGAGGACCGAGGTGATGAGCGGCTAAGATGCATTTGAACTGTCCAGACAATAGGTCCTGACTGTGGGTGATGGCAGAGGGACTAGAGGGGAGAGGGTGTTTCCCAGAGAATTCCGGAACCTTCACAACCGACTAACCATGGGAGCAGGGACGAGGAACGTATCGTATAGTACTGAGGCTTCATTGCCAGGTGTTGTGTTTGGGGCAGTGCCTTAAACAGAAATTGGAGCTCTGGGATTGGTGGGGAGGTGAGTGGGAGGAAGGAAAATTAGTTTAGTTACTTGTACTATAAGCACAAGAACTGAGTGTCTCGTTCACAGACTGCCCTTAGCACATAGCACAGAGCCTGGCGGTAAATGGTACCCAGTGAATTTCTGTTAAGTTTGAGAAGCCAACCAAGCTGCTCAGGAGAAACTGGCCAGGAAGGCATTTGGAAGTGGGTTCTGAGGCTTGATGGGGAAACTAGCCCTAGAGGTGGGCATTGAAGACATCTTTGAACAGAGATGCAGAGCCCACAGGAGACAAGTGAGTTTTGGAGGGGATAGCATGAGGGGGAGGGGGGCTAACACAGACCTTTCGTGAATGCTTAGGAGGGGAGAGGAGAAAAGTCATAAAATAAATGGTTTGAATGATAGGAAAAGTCTCTTGCCTAGAGGCCAAGGACAGAAGAGGTTGTCATAACTGACAGAGAAAAGGACTTTGGCCGTGGCAGTGAGAAAACTGTTCCGGAGAGTGGAAAGGGCAGACATCAGAGTAACTGCTAAATGGAGTTTTAATGTATATTTTTAAAAGGAAGGAAACAAATCAGTGTTAAAAAAAATTGGTCATAAGGTACTATGGTATATTTGTTTTGAATAATACTGCTACTAACATAATTACACCGTAGACTGGAACAGCTGAAAAACTATTACTCATCTTCTGCAAAGGAATAGTTGCGGATTTGTAGCCGTTATCTCGTACTTCTGCGTCAGCACGTGCTAATAATCACATCCGGAATATCTATAGGAGATAAATTGGCAAACCAGAAGCAGACTGGGTTAGCAGCTGCTATCTCATTTTGTTTATTTTTCCAAACTGAAAACTGCGTCAGTTACTGGTACCTCTGGATTTAAGAGTAAAATGAACTTTGCCATAATGGTCCCATTTAAGCAGTCAAATAGCAATGGTAAAATGGTACAGAGTTGCTCAGGGCAGGTGTGCAGAGGGGGAAAAGCAGCTACCAACTGACCACCCCCTAGGGCTGAACTGACTCAGTCAGAGGATCCTCTAAGACCACACACCACAAATTTACCCACTAGGTTCCTGCTGGATCAGTAAAGAAGCTTCCTGTCCCCTTCCCCCCTCCCCTCACTGGGCACACTATATTTATAATGTAGGGACCTAGGTCCCTAGATGCAGAGATACAGTTAACAGTCATGTGATGTTGGCCCCTGCAGATACATACTGCACATCTTACGGTGTATGGGATCACAGATCGTATTTTCTCAGAGTCACAAGGCAATGTATTGTTCCCCCAGAGATGCAGTTTTCCCCGCTTAGAGAGAAATAAATTCTATGGTTGTGACATGGAAGCTCATCCTGGCTGGACCACTGCAAAGCCCAGGAAAGGCCAGGGGATTGCCAGGTTCTCCTCAGGGTGGGGAAGGTATTTCCTCTGACCCCCCTGGGGCATCCTGAGATGCTCCTCTTTGGTAGAGGACCCCAGCACTTCCCCCGGCTTGGAGTCTGAGAGGAATTCCTGTGCAAGGCCTCTTTCCCTAAGCTTCCTCTCAGCACATGGATTGACTCCTGTGTGCCAGGTTCCAGACCAGGTGCTGGAGCTGCAAAAACGTGGTCCTTACTTTTGGACACTTACAGGCTAGAGAGGGAGACAGACATATTGGTTACAGATGCTCTAGCAGGGAGAGTCAATGGAAGGAACAGTTAGCACTCTGAAGGGTAGGACTAGAAATATTTAATAGAAGCAACCCTAGACTTTGCTGATGATTTCCAGACACGTGTCTTCAAATGTCTGGTTTTATATTTCCGTTAGGATGTGAAGGAAGAAGCGCAAGATGAACAAAGCCTTCGAGGTAGAGCTGGATTTGAATCCTACACCTGACATTTAGGAGTTCTGTGACTTTGGGCATGTTTCTTAAACTCTCTGAGCTTCAGTTTACTAATCTGGAAAGAGAAAGTAAATAGTATCTTTATCTTGCAGATTCTTTTCTTTTTTTCTTTTTAACTGTGATCATCACTTTTCCAGAGCTTCTCATCCTCTGTTCCTGATCTGGTGGTGTCTGTAGGCAGACAAGAATAAGTGGGGTGAAGACTTTCAAACTGTTTTAGTGACTTGCTAGTAGTCATGGACTTCTTAAAGCTAACCTTAGGTGCCCTGAAATGTTTCTTCTGTCCTTGTACCAGTCAAGTGCAAATAACTTACAGCCAGTTGTTAGTACAAAATGTCACCTTAGAGAGTTGCTGTGAGAATTAGAGACAATGTATGAAAAGCACCTGGTACTGGAACAGTACTAGTAAATTCACCTCCCCATCACTGACAAACTCTGCCTTAGCAAATTTTTAAGTATGCCATACAATATCATTTACTATATGCACCATGCTGTGTAGTAGATCTCTAGGACTTATCCATCTTGCATAACTGAAACTATGTACTCTTTGATTAACACATCCCCAATTCCCTTCACCCCAGCTGCTCTTAACCACTAATCTACTCTCTGCTTCTATGAGTTTGAGTATTTTATTCCTGATATAAGTGGAATCATGTAGTATTTGTTCTTCTGCATCTGGCTTATTTCACTTAGCATAATGTCTTTCAAGTTCATCCATGTTGAAGCAAATGGCAGGCTTTTCTTCCTCTTTAAGGCTGTATAATATTCCATTGTATGTGTATACCACATTTTAAAAATTCATTCACCTGTCAGTGGACATTTAGGTTGTTTCCTCTTTTTTTGTAAATAATGCTGCAATGAACATGGGCATGCAGATATCTCTTAGAGATACTGATTTCGGTTCTTTGGGGTATACACCCAGAGGTGGGATTGCTGGATCATATGGTAGTTCTATTTTTAATTTTTTGAGGAAATTCCATTATGCTTTACATTATGGCTGTAGGGTTTCCTTTTCTCCACATTCTCACTAGCGTTTGTTATCTTTTGTTTTTTTGATACTAACCATCCTACCAGATGTGAGGTGATAATCTCATGGTTTTGATTTGCCTTGCCCTGATGATTAATGATGTTAAGCATCTTTTCATGTACCTGTTGGCCATTTGTATGTCTTTATGGAGAAATGTCTACTCAAGTCTTTTACCCATTTTTAATCATTTGGGGGGTGCTCTTGAGTTGTAGGAGTTCCTTATATAATTTGGATATTGACCCTTTATCAGATATATAATTTGCAACTATTTGACAAGGAGAAAATCTTGAAAGCAACAAAAGAAAAATGACTCACCACTTATAAGGGAGCAATCACTAAGGAAATAATTCAAACAATGTAGTGGGAAATTATTAAAGAAATTTAAATGTTTTATTAGAATATATTAACTTAATGCAAAAGAAAGTAATGAAGGTGAAATATAGGGGAGAAAAGACATGAGACATAGAAAACAAAAAGCAAAATAACAAATGTAAATTTAGCTATATCTATGACATTAAATATTTATGAATTAAACAATACAATCAAAAGGCAGAGATTGTCATACTCAATAAAAAGACAAGATCCAGGTTGACAGCTGACTTCTTATTGGAAACAATGGAGGCCATAGACAGTAGAACAACATTATCAAAGTACATAAAGGGAAAAAACAAAACAAAAACCCCCCTGCTAACCAAAAATCTTATCCAGCAAAGCTGTCTTTCAAAAATAAAAACAAAATAATGGTAGTCCTAGATAAACAAAAACAGAGAGAGGATTTGTTGATAACAGAGCTGCCTTACAAGGAATAGTAAATGAAATTCTTCAGGCTGAAAGCAACTGACCTCACTCAGTAATTTCAATCCACATGAGAAAAACAAAGAGCACTGGTAAAAGTAATTACAAAAGATAGTATGAATGCATATATCTTTTTTTTCTTATCTAAACTTACTTAAAAAGCAATTGTATAAAACTATATATATGTAATATAATGTCAGGCCTATAATTTATAGAAATGTAACATATTTGCGGATAACAGCACAAAGGACATGCGTGGAACAAAGCTGTATTGGACTATGAAAATGATAGCAGATAGACTCTCAGTTTCATAACAAAAAAATTTCTTTACAAAACAAATTCTTCTTCACAGAAACAAAATTCTTCTTTAAATGTTTGGTAGAATTCAGCAGTGAAGCCATCTGGGCCTGGATTCTTCTTTGTGGTTAGTTTTTTGCATTACTAATTCAATATCTTTATTTCTTATAGATCTAATCATGTTACCTGTTTCTTCTTGAGTCAGTTTTGGTAATTTGTCCTAGAATTAGCTTTAGATTTACACCAACTTAATTCCAGTGAGATATAGAAATGTTACTCCTATATATAGCTCTATTCCCTTCCCCCATTTTGTGATGTTGTTATATATAGTACATGTATAACAAACCCAACATTTTTATAATTGTTACATTTTAGAATTTTATACTGGAGCTTCTAGCTAGGGCAGTTGAATTAGAAAAAGAAATAAAAGGCATCCAGATTGGAAAAGAAGAAAAACTATTTACAAATTACATGATCTCATATGTAGAAAATCTTAAGGACTCTACTAAAATGCTATTAAAACTATTAAGCAAATTCAGCAAGTATATTAGTTCCCTAGGGCTACTGTAGCAAAGTACCACAGACTGAGTGGCTTAAAACAGTAGAAATATATTTTCTCACAGTTATGGAGGCTAGAAGTCCAAAATCAAGGTGTTGGCAGTTCCTCTGAGATACCAAGTAGAATCCTTCCTCGCCTCTTCTAGTTTCTGGTGCTTGTTGGCAATCCTTGATGTTCCTTAGTTTGTAAATGCATCACTTCAATCTCTGACTCAATCAACACATGGCCATCTTCATCCTGTGTGAATCTCTCCTCTTCTTATAATGACACAAGTCATATTGAATCAAGGACCTACCAGTATGACCTCATATTAACTAAGTACATCTGCAATGACCCTATTTCTAATTAAACTCACATTCCGAGGGACTAGAGGTTTGAAATTCAACATATCTTTTTTTTTTTTTTTTGCAACATATTTGGGAAATGATTATTGTTTGTAATATACAAATAACTCTCATAAATCAATAAGAAAATGAAAATTACTGAAGGACACAAAGAGGCAATCACACACACACATACAACAACAACAAGTAATGATCCTACTCTCCCATCCCCCCCAAATAAAACCCTAAATATATAGGGTATATGGTGTTAACTATAGTCAAATACATAAAGTACATTGAAATATCATTTTTTTACCCATTAGATTAGCAATGATTAAAAAGATTGACAATATCCAAAGCTGACAAGAATGTAGGGAAATAGACAATCTCAAATACTGTTAGAGGATTTAGTTTAGAAATACATATTAAAAAATTAACACTTTGACTTAGCAGTTCCTCTTCAAAGTATTTCTCCCAAGAAAACAATGTGTCAATTGCAATTTCAAACTTAGCAAAACAAAAAGAAAACTCTTATACTCCCAACAAAACTTATCAGTCTCCCAATTTTTCCCATCTTACTACATGGCACCTCCAGATACCTAGTTGCTCCAGAAAGAAACTTGATTATGCTTGATCTCTCCTTTCTCTCACTTCCTACAGCCAGCTCAACAAGTCTTTTCAACTCTACCTCCAAAATCTATCCCAGATCCATCCTCTTCTCTCCTCTCCACTGTCCACACTGTAGTCCAGACCACTATCATATTTTCCCTGCATCCCTGCAAATAGCTTCCTGACTAATCTTACTTCTACTCTCATGATCTGACCCCAACACTGAAGCCAAAATTAACCCCTTTAATCAAAAAATTGTATTTTTTAAAGTAAATGCTCAAAGTCCTAAAATTTCTCTCATCTTTAAATCTGACTACCAAATTACAACAAACCTTCTTCTACTCCACATCCTATTCTAGCTTTTTCTCTGCTCTCTTTTATAGCAAAAAAAAAAAAAAAAAAAAAAAACTTATTGTCTATAACCTCCATCTCTATTTTCTCACTTCTATTCTTTCTCAAACCCTCTCCCTTCAGGCTTTCATCCACACCTCCTACCAAAACCTCGTGGACATCATGAACTTCACAGTATTAAACCCAACAGTCAATTCTCAGTCCTCTTGCTACCTGACTCCCCAGCAGCATTTGACACTGTTGATCTTGCCTCCTTCCTCAAATACTTTATTCATTTAGCTTTTGAGATACCACAGCTTCCCGAGCTTCCTCCTACCTCTGGCCATTCCTACTAGCACTTCTCTCCATGGGATCTCTAAACGTCAGCATTCCCCAAACCCCTTCCTCAGACATCTTCTCTTCCCTCTGTTTACTCACTCCCTACATGCATTCATCTATTGCTACAGCTTTAAATATCCTCCAAATGTTAATATCTCCAAATTTATGTCTCCAGACCTGACCCTTGCCCTGAATCCAGGCTTTCAACATATCTTTTTAGGGGGACACAATTCAACCTATAGCAGCAAGGTTTCAGGATTAATATACTAAAATTAATTTTATTTCTAGACGCTAGCTATAACAATCTGAAAATGATATTCAGAAAACAATTCTGTTTATATAATTGCACCAAAAGAATAAAATACTTAGGAAGAAATTAAACCAACAAGTGTAAAACTTACACCCTGAAAACCAAAACCAAAACCAAAAACAAAAAAACAAGAAAGAAGACCTAAATAAATGGAAAAAAAATCCCACGTTCATGGATTGGAAGACAATAAAAGATGGAAATACTCCCCAAATTGATCTACAAAATCCACAAATTCACTATCAAAATCCCAGTGGGCTTCCCTATAGAAATTCAAATACCAATTCTAAAGTTCATATGGAATTTCAAGGGACCCAGAATATCCAAGCAATCTTGAAAAGAACAACAAATTAATGAATGAACTATTATTTAAAATCTCGGAGGACTTACACTTTCCAATTTTAAAACTTACTACAAAGCAATGGTGATCAAGATAGTATGGTACTGGCACAAGGTTAAATGTACATATCAGTAAAATAGAATTCAGAGTCTGCAAATAAGCATATATTTACGGTTAACTGATTTTCAACAAGGGTGTCAAGACCATCCAATGTGGAAAGAATAGTCTTTTCAACAAATGGTGCTGGGACAACTGGATAGCTGCATGGAAAAGAATAATGTGACCTTTACCTCATGCCATATACAAAGATAAAACCAAAATGGATCAAAGACTTTAAGAGGTAAACTATAGAACTCTTACAAAAACATGAAACGTTCCTGACCTTTGAGTTGACAAAGAATTCTTAGATTTGGCACCAAAACAAGCGGTAAAAGAAAAAAAATAAATTAGATTTATCAAAATTTAAAAGTCTGTGTTTCAGAGCACACTAACACAAAAGTGAAAAGACAACCCATAAATTGGGATGAAGTATTTTCAAATCATTTATCTGATAAGAGACTTGTATCCCGAATATATAAAGAACTCTAGAGATTGATCAAGATGGTGGAGTAAGAGGATGTGGAACTCACCAACCCCCACAAACATATCTAATATATCAATACATCTACATGTTGAAAAATTCTCACTAAAAATTAACTGGAAACTGGCAGAAAGACTCTTATACAACCAAGGCTGTAAGAAAGATCCACATGTAATTGGGTAAGAAGGGAAGAAAAACGATCAGGTTGGGACCTGTGCCCCTGAGAGAGGACTCAGAGTTAAAGGGAGATTATACAGGCAGAGATCCACCCTGGGGAGTGAGTGGTTTGAACCAGAGATTGGGCACCCTAGTCCTGGATTACTACACAGGGTAGGCAAATCCTCATGGCTGGTAGGACGACCATGGGGACTTACAGTAGGGCTGTGGGAAGCCTGGACTTCACTGATGAGGAGGACCCGCATGCTGACTTGTCCCCAAGGGCAGAGAGGGTGGTTAGAGGACTGCTCCAGTGGCTGTCAGGTTTCCCGTGACCACTTTGGTGCGTGTCCCAGCCTGAGCTGAGCAAACAATCCAGCCTCATTACTCCATGCTGCAGTGCAGCACTGGATCTAGGCCTGCCACGACCAGGGAGAAACTTAGCCATGGGATGCAAAGGTGACTTGGTCCTGGGATGGCAATGGCATGTGGGTGGGGTGGCAGGGGCCATTGTTGACCCTCAAACAGCACCTCAAAATCAGGCTAGAACTCTGACATGGCCAGTCCACCACAGCTCATGACCCAGTATACACTGAGAGTATACGTGGGCCCTGCCTGCCCTGCAGTGCAGCTCCACAACAGGGCAGGGGTGGCAGAGGCTGTGAGGGACAAAGAGGACTTGGACTGAGGCTGTATTTGAGCAGAACGAGGGAAACAGTTGCTGGCACCTGTACATGCAGCACATTGGATACAGCTTGGACCTCTTTTTGTGGCCAACATGAGCGAAGAGCTTGCATTGCACCCCCCTTGCTTCAGCATTCCTTCCTCCCTAGGGCAAGGGTCCCAGTGATAGGAGAAGGGAAAGCACACACTTAAAGGGAACAAAGCCAGCTTGGCCCAATCCTCAGGGCTTCTGCTCGAGCAACTTGGAATCAGACCCTGCCCCTGATAGAGAAGTGACGGTGCCAGCTCTAGCCTCTCTATCTCCAGCCCCACCCACTACCAAGGTGATAGCTGCCAGCACACCTTGATGAAAGATGTGACTTGAGTCCATGTCGAATCCAGCTTTCCTACCAAAGGCATTGGCACAGGCCATCTGTATAGGGATGCTCCCATATAAGGATGCCCCTTTAAGGATGCAGTAGGTAACTATTTCACCTAAATTCATAGAGGCAGAGAAAGTTGAAATGAAAAGGCAGAGGAACTGGTCTCAATTGAAAGAGTAAGTGAAAATCCCTGAAGAAATAATGAAACAGAAATAAACAACTTACCAGTTAAAGAATTCAAAGAATTAGTAATAGGACTATTAACTGAATTAGGGAAAATAGTAGATAAACACTGAGAATTTTAACAAGGAAGTAGAAAATATAAAAAAGACCCAATCAGAAATAAATAATTCAATAACTGAAATAAAAAACGGACTAGAAGAAATGAATAGCAGACTAAGTGATACAGAAGAATCCATGAGTGATCTGGAAGATAGAATAATGGAAATTATTCAATCCGAACAGAAAAAAAAAAAATTTTTTTTTAAATGAGAACAATTTCAGAGATGTCTGGGAGAAACAACATTCACATAACAGGGGTCCCAGAAGGAGAAGAGGGAGAGAAGGGGATTGAAAATGTATTTAAAGAAATTATGGCTGAAAAGTTCCCAAAACTAAAGAAGGAAACAGATATCCAGGTACAGGAAGCACAGAAGGTCACAAACAAGATGAACTCAAACACACCCACACCAAGACATGTCATAATTAAAATGGTAAAAGTTAAAGAGAGAATTCTAAAGGCAGCAAGAGAAAAACAAAGTCATATACAAGGGAATCCTCATAAGGCTATCAGCTGATATTTCTGCAGAAATTTTGCAGGTCAGAAGGGAGTGGCATGATGTATTTAAAGTGCTGAAAGGGAAAAACCTGCAACTTAGGATACTCTACCTAGCAAGATGATCATTTAGAGAATCAAAGGAGCAATAAAGAACTTCTCAGACAACAAAAACTAAAAGAGTTAATCAATACTAAACCACCTGAAAAGAAATGTTAAAGGGTCTTCTATAAGTGGAAAAGATGTAAGAATCTATAGAAAAGAGAAAAATCCCATTAGAAAATGCAAATACATAGTAAGGGGTGAGGATCAACCACATAAATAAGCTGGTACAAAAATTAAAAGACAAAAAATTATAAAAGCAACTATAACTACAATAAACAGTTAAGTGATAAACATGAAGATATAAAATGTGACATCAAAAACATAAAATGTGGGGGAGGAGAGTAAAAAATATAGCTCTTTTAGAATGTGTTTGTACTTAAATGACAACCATTTAAAAACAAGAAGATACAGTTATCAGTCAACATATATGAACCCCATGGTAACCACAAATCAAAAACCTCCAGTAGATACACAAAAACTAAAAAGAAAGGAACACAATCATACTACTAAAGAAAATCATCAAGCCATACGGGAAGAAACAAAAAGGAAATGAACAGGACTAGGAACCAAGATGATGGAGTAGAATAATGTGTGCTCACTCCCTCTTGTGAGAACACGAAAATCACAACTAGCTGCTGGACAATCATCGACAGAAAAACACTGGAACTCACCAAAAAGGATACCCCACATCAAAAGACAAAGGAGAAGTCACAATGAGACGGTAGGAGGGGCACAGTCACAGTAAAATCAAATCCCATAACTGCTGGGTGGGTGACTCACAGACTGGAGAACACTTATACCACAGAAGTCCACCCACTGGAGTGCAGGTTCTGAGCTCCACGTCAGGCTTCCCAACCTGGGGGTCTGGCAACGGGAGGAGGAATTCCCAGAGAATCAGACTTTGAAGGCTAGAGGGATTTGATTGCAGGACTTTGACAGGACTGGGGAAAACAGAGACTCCACTCTTGGAGGGCACACACAAAGTAGTGTGCGCATCGGGACCCAGGGGAAGGAGCAATGACCCCAGGGGAGACTGAACCAGACCCACCTGCTAGTGTTGGAGGGTCTCTTGCAGAGGCGGGGGGTGGCTGTGGCTCACCATAGGGATAAAGACACTGGCAGCAGAAGTTCTGGGAAGTACTCCTCAGCATGAGCCCTCCCAGAGTCCGCCATTAGCTCCACCAATAAGCCCAGGTAGGCTCCAGTGTTGGGTTGCCTCAGGCAAAACAATCAACAGGGAGGGAACCCAGCCCCACCCATCAGCAGTCAAGCGGATTAAAGTTTTACTGAGCTCTGCCCACCAGGGCAACAGTCAGCTCTACCCACCACCAGTCCCTCCCATCAGGAAACCTGCACAAGCCTCTTAGATAGCCTCATCCACCAGAGGGCAGACAGCAGAAGCAAGAAGAACTACAGTCCTGCAGCCTGTGGAACAAAAACCACATTCACAGAAAGATAGACAAGATGAAAAGGCAGAGGGCTATGTACCAGATGAAGGAACAAGATAAAACCCCAGAAAAACAACTAAATGAAGTGGAAATAGGCAACCTTCTAGAAAAAGAATTCAGAATAATGATAGTGAAGATGATCCAGGACCTCGGAATAAGAGTGGAGGCAAAGATCGAGAAGATGCAAGAAATGTTTAACAAAGACCTAGAAGGATTAAAGAACAAACAAACAGAGATGACCAATACAATAACTGAAATGAAAACTACACTAGAAGGAATCAATAGCAGAATAACTGACGCAGAAGAACAGATAAGTGACCTGCAAGACAGAATGGTGGAATTCACTGCTGTGGAACAGAATAAAGAAAAAAGAATGAAAAGAAATGAAGACAGCCTAAGAGTCCTTTGGGACAACATTAAATGCAACAACATTCGCATTATAGGGGCCCCAGAAGGAGAAGAGAGAGAGAAAGGACCAGATAAAATATTTGAATAGATTATAGTCAAAAACTTCCCTAACATGGGAAAGCCACCCAAGTCCAGGAAGCACAGTGAGTCCCATACAGGATAAACCCAAGAGAAACACGCCAAGACACATAGTAATCAAATTGGCAAAAATTAAAGACAAAGAAAAATTATTGAAAGCAGCAAGGGAAAAACGATAAATAACGTACAAGGGAACTCCCATAAGGTTAACAGCTGATTCCTCAGCAGAAACTCTACAAGCCAGAAGGGAGTGGCATGATATACTTAAAGTGATAAAAGGGAAGAACCTACAACCAAGATTATTCTGCCCCGAAAGGATCTCATTCAGATTCGATGGAGAAATAAAAAGCTTTACAGACAAGCAAAACCTAAGAGAATTCAGCACCACCAAACCAGCTCTACAACCAATGCTAAGGGAACTTCTCTAAGTGGGAAACACAAGAGAAGAAAAGGACCTACAAAAACAAACCCAAAACAATTAAGAAAATGGTCATAGGAACATACATATCGATAATTACCTTAAACGTGAATGGATTAAATGCTCCAACCAAAAGACACAGGCTTGCTGAATGGATACAAAAACAAGACCCATCTATATGATGTCTATAAGAGACCCACTTCAGAGCTAGGGACACATACAGACTGAAAGTGAGGGGATGGAAAAAGATATTCCATGCAAATGGAAATCAAAAGAAAGCTGGAGTAGCAATACTCATATCAGATAAAATAGACTTTAAAATAAAGAATGTTACAAGAGACAAGGAGGGACACTACATAATGATCAAGGGATCAATCCAAGAAGAAGATAAAACAATTATAAATATATATGCACCCAACATAGGAGCACCTCAATACATAAGGCAACTGCTAACAGCTGTAAAAGAGGAAATCAACAGTAACACAATAATAGTGAAGGACTTTAACACCTCACTTACACCAATGGACAGATCATCCAAACAGAAAATTAATAAGGAAACACAAGTTTTAAATGACACCATAGACCAGATAGATTTAATTGATATTTATAGGACATTCCATCCAAAAACAGCAGATTGCACTTTCTTCGCAAGTGCACACAGAACATTCTCCAGGATAGATCACATCTTGGGTCACAAATCAAGCCTCAGTAAATTTAAGAAAACTGAAATCATGTCAAGCATCTTTTCTGACCACAATGCTATGAGATTAGAAATGAATTACACGGAAAAAAACGTAAAAAACACAAGCACATGGAGGCTACACAATACGTTACTAAATAAGCAAGAGATCACTGAAGAAATCAAAGAGGAAATCAAAAAATACCTGGAGACAAATGACAATGAAAACACAATGATCCAAAACTTATGGGATGCAGCAAAAGCAGTTCTAAAGGGAAATTTATAGCTATACAAGCCTACCTCAAGAAACAAGAAAAATCTCAAATAAACAATCGAACCTTACACCTAAAGGAACTAGAGAAAGAAGAACCAACAAAACCCAAAGTTAGCAGAAGGAAAGAAATCATAAAGATCAGAGCAGAAATAAATAAAATAGAAGCAAAGAAAACAATAGCAAAGATCAATAAAACTAAAAGCTGGTTCTTTTAGAAGATAAACAAAATTGATAAACCTTTAGCCAGAGTCATCAAGAAAAAGAGGGAGAGGACTCAAATCAATAAAATTAGAAATGAAAAAGGAGAAGTTACAACAGACACTGCAGAAATACAAAGCATCCTAAGAGACTACTACAAGCAACTCTATGCCAATAAAATGGACAACCTGGAAGAAATGGACAGATTCTTAGAAGGGGATAACCTTCCAAGACTGAACCAGGAAGAAACAGAAAATATGAACAGAGCAATCACAAGTAATGAAATTGAAACTGTGATTAAAAATCTTCCAACAAACAAAAGTCCAGGACCAGATGGCTTCACAGGTGAATTCTATCAAACATTTAGAGAAGAACTAACACCCATCCTTCCCAAACTCTTCCAAAAAATTGCAGAGAAAGGAACACTTCCAAACTCATTCTATGAGGCCACCATCACCCTGATACCAAAACCAGACAAAGATACTACAAAAAAAGAAAATTACAGACCAATATGACTGATGAATATAGATGCAAAAATCCTCAACAAAATACTAGCATACAGAATCCAACAACACATTAAAAGGATCATACACCACGATCAAGTGGGATTTATCCCAGGGATGCAAGTGTTCTTCAATATATTCAAATCAATCAATGTGATACACCATGTTAACAAATTGAAGAATAAAAACCATATGATCCTCTCAATAGATGCAGAAAAAGCTTTTGACAAAATTCAACACCCATTTATGATAAAAACTCTCCAGAAAGTGGGCATAGAGGGAACCTACCTCAACATAATAAAGGCCATATAGGACAAACCCACAGCAAACATCATTCTCAATGGTGAAAACCTGAAAGCATTTCCTCTAAGATCAGGAACAAGACAAGGATGTCCACTTTCGCCACTATTATTCAACATAGTTTTGGAAGTCCTAGCCACGGCAATCAGAGAAGAAAAAGAAATAAAAGGAATACAAGTTGGAAAAGAGGAAGTAAAACTGTCACTGTTTGCAGATGACATGATACTATACATAGAGAATCCTAAAAATGCCACCAGAAAACTACTAGAGCTAATCAATGAATTTAGTAAAGTTGCAGGATACAAAATTAATGCACAGAAATCTCTTGCATTCCTATACACTAGTGTTGAAAAATCTGAAAGAGAAATTAAGGAGACACTCCCATTTACCATTGCAATAAAAAGAATAAAATACCTAAGAATCAACCTACCTAGGGAGACAAAAGATGTGTATGCATAAAACTATAATACACTGATGAAAGAAATTAAAGATGATACCAACAGATGGAGAGATGTACCATGTTCTTGGATTGAAGAATCAATATTGTGAAAATGACTATACTACCCAAAGCAATCTACAGATTCAATGCAATCCCCATCAAATTACCAATGGCATTTTTTACAGAACTAGAACAAAAAATCTTAAAATTTGTATGGAAACACAAAAGACCCCGAATAGCCAAAGCAGTCTTGAGGGAAAAAAATGGAGTGGGAGGAATCAGACTCCCTGACTTCAGACTATACTACAAAGCTACAGTAATCAAGACAATATGGTACTGGCACAAAAACAGAAACATAGATCAATGGAACAAGATAGAAAGCCCAGAGATAAACCCATGCACCTATGGTCAACTAATCCATGACAAAGATGGCAAGAATATACAATGGAGAAAAGACAATCTCTTCAATAATGGTGCTGGGAAAACTGGACAGCTACATGTAAAAGAATGAAATTAGAACACTCCCTAACACCATACACAAAAATAAACTCAAAATGGATTCAAGACCTAAATGTAAGACCGGACACTATAAAACTTTTAGAGGAAAACATAGGAAGAACACTCTTTGACATAAATCACAGCAAGATCTTTTTTTATCCACCTCTTAGAGTAATGGAAATAAAAACAAAAATAAACAAATGGGAACTTCAAAGCTTTTGCACAGCAAAGGAAACCATAAACAACACGAAAAGACAACCCTCAGAATGGGAGAAAATGTTTGCAAACGAATCAATGGACAAAGGATTAATCTCCAAAATATATAAACAGCTCATGTAGCTCAATATTAAAGAGACAAACAACCCAATCCAAAAATGGGCAGAAGACCTAAATAGACATTTCTCCAAAGAAGACATACAGATGGCCGAGAAGCACATGAAAAGCTGCTCAACATCACTAATTATTAGAGAAATGCAAATCAAAACTACAATGAGGTATCACCTCACACCAGTTAGAATGGGCATCATCAGAAAATGTACAAACAACAAATGCTGGAGAGGGTGTGGAGAAAAGGGAACCCTCTTGCACTGTTGGTGGGAATGTAAATTGATACAGCCACTATGGAGAACAGTATGGAGGTTCCTTAGAAAACTAAAAATGGAATTACCATATGATCCAGCAATCCCACTACTACACATATACCCAGAGAAAACCGTAATTCAAAAAGACGCATGCACCCCAATGTTCACTGCAGCACTATTTATAATAGCCAGATCATGGAAGCAACCTAAATGCACATTCACAGACGAATGGATAAAGAAGTTGTGGTACATATATACAATGGAATATTACTCAGCCATAAAAAGTAACAAAATTGGGTCATTTGTAGAGACGTGGATGGATCTAGAGACTGTCATACAGAGTGAAGTAAGTCAGATAGAGAAAAACAAATATCGTTTATTAACACATATATGTGGAACCTAGTAAAATGGTACAGATGAATCGGTTTGCAGGGCAGAAGTTGAGACACAGATGTATAGCAAAAACGTATGGACACCAAGGGGGAAAGCCACAGGGGGGTGGGGATGGTGGTGTGATGAATTGGGTGATTGGAATTGACATGTATACACTGATATGTATAAAATTGATGACTAATAAGAACCTGCTGTATAAAAAATAAAATAAAATAAAATTCAAAAAAAAAAGTCTATGCAGTAACTGGAAACCATAAAAATAGAATGTCCTGCATAAATATTTTTGCTTTATCTTAATACTGAATAAAATATCGTAAAGCATTTCATTCAGAAAAAAAAATGAACAGAGAACTACAGAACCAACTGGAAAGCAAGTAATAAAATGGCAATAAGTACATACCAATCAAGAATTACTTTAAATGTCAATGGACTAAGTGCTCAAATCAAAGGCATAGGGTCACTGATTAGATAGAAAAACAAAAACAAAAACAAAAAAAACCGAGACCCATCTGTATGCTGCCTCCAAGAGACTCACTTCAGAGCTAAAGACACACACAGATTGAAATTAATGGGATGGAAAAATATTTTAAGCAAATGGAAATGACAAGAAAGTGAAGGTAGCAATATTCACACAACATAGACTTTACAGCAAAGGCTATAACCAAAGCCAAAGAAAGGTATTATATAATGATAAAGGAATCAATACCAGAAGAGAATATTACATTCCGTAACATATATGAACCCAATACAGAAGTACCTAAATATATAAAGCAAATATTAACAGACATAAAGGGAGAAATTGACAATAATACAATAATAGTAGGGGACTTTAACACCCCACTGATTTGTCCTTCAATGGACAAATCATCTAGACAGAAAATCAATAAGGCAAGAGTGGTCTTAAGTGACCCAGTAGACCAGTTGGACTTAACAGATACTTACAGGACATTACATCCAAAACCAGCAGGTACACATTCTTTTCAAGTACACATGAATGTTCTCCATGAAAGATCACCTGCTAGGCCACAAAACAAGTCTCAACAAATTTAAGAGGATAGAAATTATATCAAGCCTTTTTTCCAACCACAACCGTTTGAAACTAGAAATCAGTTACAAAAAGAAAAATGAGAAAAGAACAAACACATGGAGACTAAACAACATGCTACTAAAAATCCAGTGGGTCAATGAAGAAATCAAAGAGGAAATCATAAAATACCACAAGACACATGGAAATGGAAACACAAAACTCCAAAATCTTCGGGATGCAGCAAAAGCAGTTCTAAGAGGGAAGTTTATAGTGATACAGGCCTTCTTTAAGAAACAAGAAAAATCTCAAACAACCTAACCTACCATCTAAAGAAAGTATAGAAAAAGAAGAACAAAGCCCAAAGCCAGCAGAAGGAAGGAGATAATAAACATCAGGAAATAAATAAAATAGAGACTAATAAAACAACAGAAAAGATCAGTAAAACTTAAAGATGGTATTTTGAAAAGGTAAATGTAATTGATAAACCTCTGGCCAGGCTCACCAAAAAGAAAAGAGAGGACCCAAACAAAATAAGAAATGAAAGAGGAGAAATAACAACCAGTACCACAGAGATACAAAAATATCATAAGAGAATACTACAAACAGTTATATGCCAACAAATTGGACAACCTAGAAGAAATGGACAAATTTCTAGAGATATACAACCTGCCAAAACTAAATCAAGAAGAAACGCAATTGGAACAGACCAATCACTAGCAGTGAAATTGAATTTGTAATTTAAAAAACTCCCAGCAAACAAAAGTCCAGGACTGGACAACTTCACAGGGGAATTCTACCAAACATATAAAGAAGAGCTAATACCTATCCTTCTCAAACTATTCCAAAAAATTGAAGAGGACAGAACACTCCCAAATTCATTCTGTGAAGCCACCATTACCCTGATGCCAAAACCAGACAAAGACACTACAAAAAAAGAAAATTATAAGCCAATATCTTTTGTGAGTATAGATGCAGAAATCCTCAACAAAATATTAACAAACCAAATCCAACAATATATAAAAAGGATCATATACCATGATCAAATGGGATTTATTTCAGGGATGCAAGGATGGTATTCACAAACCAACCAATGTGATAACCATGTTAGCAAAAGGAAGGATAAAAATCACATGATAATCTCAATATATGCAGAAAAAGCATTTGGCAAAATTCAGTATCCATACATGATAAAAACTCTCATCAAAGTTGGTAAAGAGGGAATATGTCTCAGCGTAAATAAGGGCTATTTATGACAAACCCACAGTTAACATTATACTCAATGGTAAAAAGCTCAAACCCTTTCCTCTAAAATCAGAAACAAGACAAGGATGCCCACTCTTGCCACTTCTATTTAACATAGTATTGGAAGTCCTAGCTATAGCAATCAAACAAGAAAAAAAGCATCCAAATTGGGAGGGAATAAGCAAAACTGTCACTATTTGCAGATGACATGATACTATATATAGAAAACCCTAAAGTCCCCACCCAAAAACTATTAGAACTAATAAATGAATTCAGCTAAGTAGCTGGATATAAGATTAATATTCAGAAATCTGTTGCTTTTCTACACACTAATAATGCACTATCAGAAGGAGAAAGCAAAATACAATTCTGTTTAAAATTGCATCAAAAAAATAATAGTAAAATACCTAGTAATAAACTTAACCAAGGAGGTGAAAGACCTATACTCTGAAAACTATAAAACACTGATAAAGGAAATTGAAGATGATGCAAAGAAATGGAAAGATACCCTGTGCTCTTGAATTGGAAGAATTAATATTGTTAAACTGGCCATACTACCCAAAGCACTCTACAGATTTAATGCAATCTCTATCAAAATACCCATGACATTTTTCACAGAACTAGAACACATAATCCTAAAATTTATGTGGAACCACAGAAGATCCCAAATTGCCAAAGCAATCGAGAAAAAAGAACAAAGCTAGAGGTATCACCCTCACTGGCTTCAGTCTATTCTACAAAGTTACAGTAATCAAAACAGCATGGTACTGGCACAAAAACAGACATGCAGATCAATGGAACAGAATAGAGAGCCCATAAGTAAACTCATACACTTACGGTCACTCTACAACAAAGTAGGCAAGAATGTACAATGGAGTAAAGAGAATCTCTTCAACAAGTGGTGGTGGGAAAACTGGACAGCTACATGTAAAATAATGAAAATTGAGCGTTTCCTCATACCATATATAAAAATAAACTCAGGGACTTCCCTGGTAGTCCAGTGGTTGAGACTCCGCACTCCCAATGCAGGGGGCCTGGGTTCGATCCCTGGTCAGGGAAATAAATCCCACATGCCGCAACTAAGACTGGGAGCAGCCAAATAAATAAATAAATATTAAAAAAACAAAAACAAAAACTCAAAAAGGATTAAAGACCTAAACGTAAGACCTGAAACCATAAAACTCCTAGAAGAGAACATAAGCAGAACCCTCTTTGACACAAATTGTAGCAACATTTTCCTGGATCTGTTTCCTAAGTCAAAAGAAATAAAGGCAAAAATAAACAAATGGGACTTAATTAAACTTAAAATCTTTTGCACAGCAAAGGAAACCATCAAAAAAAAAGAAAGAAAAACAGGGCTTCCCTGGTGGCGCAGTGGTTAAGAATCTGCCTGCTAATGCAGGGGACATGGGTTCGATCCCTCGTCTGGGAAGTTCCCACATGCTGCGGAACAACTAAGCCCGTGTGCTGCAACTACTGAGCCTGCGCTCTAGAGCCTGTGAGCCACAACTACTGACCCCGCACGCCTAGAGCCCATGCTCCGCAACAAGAGAAGCCACCACAATGAGAAGCCTGCGCACCACAATGAATAGTAGACCCTGCTTGCCGCAATTAGAGAAAGCCCGCGTGCAGCAACGAAGACCCAAAGCAGCCATAAATAAATAAATAAATCCATCTGTGACTCTGTTTAAAAAAATAAAATAAAAAATAAAAGACAACCTACTGAATGGAAGAAAATAATTACAAATGATACGACTGACAAGGGATTAATTTCCAATATATATAAACAGCTTATACAACTCACTATCAAGAAAACAACCCAATCAAAAAATGGGCAGAAGACCTTAACAGACATTTTTGCAAGAAGACATATGGATGGCTAACTGGCACATAAAAAGATACTCAGCATCACTAATTATTAGATAAATGCAAATGAAAGCAACAATAAGATATCACTTCACACCTGTCAGAATGGTTATCATCAAAATGTCTACAAATAACAAATGTTGGCAACGATATGGAGAAAAGAAAAGCCTCATACACTGTTGTTGGGAATGTAAATTGGTGCAGCCACTGTGGAAAAGAGTATGCAGTTTCCTCAAAAAGCTAAAAATAGAGCTACCACATGATCCAGCAATTTGACTCCTGGGTATAAATCTGGAAAAAATGAAAAGACTAATTCAAAAAGATAGATGTACACCAGTGTTCATTAGCAGCATTATTTATAATAGCCAAGATATGAAAGCAACCCAAGTGTCCATCAACAGACCAATGGATAAATAAGATTTGGTGTATGTATATACAATGGAACATTAGCCACAAAAAAGAATGAAATATTGCGATTTGCAGCAATGTGGATGGACCTAGAGAACATTATGCTTATTGAAATAAACTAGACAGTGAAAGACAAATGCTGTATAATGTCACTTATATGTGGAACCTAAAAAATGAAACATGAATGTATATAGCAAAATAGAAACAGACTCACAGATATAGAAATCAAACTAGTGGTTACCAGTGGGGAGAGGGAGGTGGGGAGGGGCAAGAAAGGGGTAGGGGATTAAGAGGTATAAAAAAAAACAGGGATATATTGTATAGTACAGGGAATTATAGTCATTATTTTGTAGTAACTTAATAGAGTATAATGTATAAAAATACTGAATCACTATGCTGTATACCTGAAACTAATATAGTATTATAAATCAATTATACTTCAATTAAAAAATTAAAGAACCCTAACAACTCTATAATAAAAAGACAACCCAATTTAAAAATGGGCAAAAGATTCAAATAGACATTTCTCCAAAGATTTCTAAATGGCCAAAATGCACTTGAAAAGATGCTTAACATCATAGTCATAAGGAAATGCAAATCAAAACCAGATGAGATACAATTTCCTGCCTACTAGGATGGCTAGAATAAAACGATTAGATAATAATAAGTGTTGGCAAGGATTTAGAGAAATTGGAACCCTTATACATTGCTAGTGGAAATGTAAAATGGTGCAGCCACTTTGAGAAAAGTCTGGCAGTTCCTTTCATGGTTAATCACAGAGTTATCATGTGACCCAGCAATTCTACTTCTAGTTATACACCCAAGAAAAATGTAAACCAAAGTCCATACAAAAACTTGTATGTGAATGCTTATAGCAACATTATTGATGATAGCTAAAAGGTGGAAACAACCCAGATGTCTATAAACTGATAATGGATAAATAAATGGATAAATAAAATTTGGTTTATGCATATAATGGAAAATTACTTGGCCATTTTAATGAAGTACTGAAAAATGCTACAGCCTGGATGAACCTGGAAGATATTATGCTAAATGAAACAAGTCAGTCAAAAAAAACTGTATATTATACCATTCCATGTATATGAAATATATAGGATAGGCATATCTATAAAGACAGAAAGTAAATTATTTGCTGCTTAGGGATGAGGGGGATGAGAGGATGACGGGGTCGGCAGTAGCTAAAGAGTATGGGATTTCTTTTTGAGGTGATGAAATTCTAAGGTTGACTGTGTTGATGATTGCATGTATCTGTGAATAAGATAAAAACCGATGAATTTTGTACTTTAAATGGGAGAATTGGATAGTATATGAATTATATCTCAATAAAGCTGTTTTTAAAAAAGAATAGACATGTAAGGTTGCTTGGGAAATTGACTGGCATGCTTTGTAAAGTTAGACCAAGTGTATTGATACATATATTCCTCGTGTGCAGTGTCATTTTAATGACTGTAAAATCTGGGACAGAAACGAGAAAGTAGTGGGATTTTATCTGGTTCTCTGATTTTGAATTAAACCTATTACTTAGTTCTGTTTGCTGTAGCCTACATTTTCGTGTCACTGATCACTTTACTTGGGCTATTTATAGGCTTTAGACTGATGCTCTTGGATAAGTTTGGCTTAGAAGAGAAAAAAAAAAGAGCTGTATTCAGAGTAATAAGCCCTGCATCAGTAGGTTAATAAGATTATAGCAACACCAAAGATATAAAAAAAGTCTCATTGACAAGGTGATGTGAGAAGGTACAGTCAGATAGTGATATTCTTGAGGCCATGCTAGCTCTTTTGCCCTCATACACCTTTTTTCCCCCTGAAATGTTCAATGAATGCTTCCAAGTAAATGGCTGTATGTTTTATTATTGTTCTTATTTTTATATAGTGATATTAGAGATACTATACTATAATGACTTTGTAATTGTCATTTAGCTCCCATGGTACAATAAATGTTCTATAGAGCACAGAAAAGGCAGGTAGTGTTTCAGGAGGACCTTTCAGCTGAAAATCATAGCCCAGGGTTTCTTCAGAATAGGGTCACTGGTTAGCTTTGTCCAGACTCATCTGTAGAATGAGAGGATTATACCAGAGGTTTCCCAACAGTCTTATCAGCAACAGCCCTCTATGATGCTGAGATTCTATGAAAGATGAACCATCTCTTTGTGTCTTAACCAGAAGAAAGTTGGTAAAAAATACTGCATACACATCACATGGCATCCTGTCAGATAATTGGACAGCAGTGACATTTCTGGAAATGTACTGGCTTCCATGGATTGAGCCATACGAGTGTTTCATAGGACATGAAATACAACTTGCTTGATCCTGTCTTTTCCCTTTGGGTGTCTGTACTCCCTCCACCTCTTTACCAGTCTGCAGTCCTGAGAGCAGTGTTTCCCAAACTGGATCCTGTGAGGCCTTAAAGTCTTTACCGTAGGACTTCTCAGAGTCTTTAATATGCAAAAATTGAGACAATCAATACAACATTTCCAAAGTGATTTGACTGTGAAACCCTTTGTTTCATAGAACACAGTATTAATATTTCACTGAATAGAGTTTAGAGGAATCCAGTGTGGAGGCCTCTGCCTGGGACGCCTCTGAACCAGCGTCAAAATTCTGTGCCTTCAGGAAACGTTCTTTAGTTGCTCTGTATTTATTCATCCTGGGGTCACCAGTGCCTGGCACTTAGTTATTAATCAAGAAGTGTTTCTGGAATTAGTGATTGAATGAACAAATGAACATGGTGGACTCTATCCAACTGTTCTCTCTTCTAGTTAATATTTATGCATGTACTGCATATTATAAATGAGCTCTGCTTGTTAATGATTTTTCCCATGAGTTTCGGGCGTGAGGTGTGAAGGGTGCTGTCACCCAGCTGGGTTATAACCCTCTTTAATAGTACCGTGTACTTTATTAGTGTTGTTGGCCCAGCCCTGCCCCAACTCTGTCCTGGCTTTTCATTAGCTCCTTGCCCAGCTTCGCAAGCAGATCTCCTTCTTCTCTTCCTTTTCTCACAGAGATCAAACACTGAGCCATTTGAACCTCAGCCTTTCCTCCCTGTCCTAAGAAGGAGGAATGAACTGTCATATATTCATTTTTATTTTCTGGAAACTCACACTCAATGCATATGGAATGAGCCTCTGCAAATGCAAAGCAAAATGGCTCTGGAGCCCTTGAGTCGGGTACGGTAGGGCAGACGCTGTTGCTGGAGAGCCTCCTGACTGGCACACGCCCCTCCCAAAGTCCTCATGGTCAATAGGTTTGCCATAAGTACTTTTCCTCTACTGTCTTCTGAGAATTGGGAAGATGTGTTCACCCATATTTGCCTTCGTCTCAGCAGACAAGGATGGGATTGTCTGTGCCTTAACTTAGTTGCCAAGTTAAACGATCCAGCCCTCTCCTTTCTTAAAGTCATTGAAGCACTCAAGTCACATGTGAATAATTATAAGGTGCCATGTGTCCTTTAAGCACTCTAATCTTATCTAGAAGTATTAAGGTTTATTTTGCTGGCTTCTTTGATACCTTTCAGGAACTCATGGATTGTTAAAGAATTATCCTGTTCTTTTCCCAGATAATCTGAAGATCATTTTCCATACAATAGTCATGTTGTGATACTATGATTTATAAGAAATACCTATTTGGTCTTTGTTCCATTCCAGGCACAGAACTGCTGTTTTTTTTTTTAACATCTTTATTGGAGTATAATTGCTTTGCAATGGTGTGTTAGTTTCTGCTTTATAACAAAGTGAATCAGCTATACGTATACATATATCCCGATATCCCCTTCCTCTTGCGTCTCCCTCCCACCCTCCCTATCCCACCCCTCTAGGCAGTCACAAAGCACCGAGCTGATCTCCCTGTGCTATGCGGCTGCTTCCCACTAGCTATCTATTTTACATTTGGTAGTGTATATATGTCAATGCTGCTCTCTCACTTCATCCCAGCTTACCCTTCCCACTCCCCATGTCCTCAAGTCCATTCTCTACGTCTGCGTCTTTATTCCTGTCCTGCCCCTAGGTTTTTCAAAACCAATTTTTTTTTTTTTTAGATTCCATATATACGTGTTAGCATACGATATTTGTTTTTCTCTTTCTGACTTACTTCACTCTGTATGACTGACTCTAGGTCCATCCACCTCACTACAAATAACTCAATTTTGTTTCTTTTTATGGCTGAGTAATATTCCATTGTATATATGTGCCACATCTTCTTTAGCCATTCATCTGTTGATGGACACTTAGGTTGCTTCCATGTCCTGGCTATTGTAAATAGTGCTGCAGTGAACATTGTGGTACATGACTTTTTTTGAATTATGGTTTTCTCAGGATGTATGCCCAGTAGTGAGATTGCTGGGTCATATGGTAGTTCTATTTTTAGTTTTTTAAGGATCCTCCTTCTAGAAAGCCTCTAGGTCCCCTCAGGATGGGGGCTGGAGACTAGAGAACATACATGTGAACACAGGGCAGGAAGAGGAGAGTGGGACGAATTGGGAGATTAGGATTGACATATATACACTACCATGTGTAAAATAGATAGCTAGTGGTAACCTGATATAAAGCACAGGAAGCTCAGCTCTGTGCTCTGCAACGACCTAGATGGGTGGGATGGGGGAGTGAGAGGGAGGTCCAAGAGGGAGGGGATATATGTATACATAGAGCTGATTCACTTCATTGTACAGCAGAAACTAACACAGCATTGTAAAGCAATTATACTCCAATAAAAAAATAAATAAAAACCTCTAAAAAAAGAGAGAATATATATATATATATATATATAAAATGAATCACTTTGCTGTACACCTGAAACTCACACAACATTGTAAATCAACTATACTTCAATTAAAAAAAATTAATTAATTAAAAAAATTTTTTTAAAAGGTGGCTGGTTGTCAGGGGACCCAGCCAGGTGAATAGAGGGTTGGAATTTTCAGTCCACCCTCCCAACCCCTCACCCCAGCCTCCTTGGTGAGGGGAGAGGGGCTAAAGGTTGAGCTCACTCACCAATACCCAGTGACTTAATCAATCACACCTATGTAATGAAGCCTCCATAAAAACCCAAAAGGACAAGGTTTGGAAAGCTTCTGGGTTGGTGAACAGATAGAATTTGGAGAGGGTGGCACTCTCAGAGAGCATGGAAGCTCCATGCCCCTTTCCCATGCCTTGCCCTATTCATCTCTTCCATCTGGCTGTTCCTGAGTTATTTCCTTTTGTAATAAACTGGTGATCTAGTCAGTAAAATGCATATCTGAGTTCTGTGAGCCACTCTAGCACATTAATCGAACCCTAGGAAGGGGTTGTGGGACCCTCCATAACCAGTTGGTCAGAAGCACAGGTAACAATCTGGACTCGTGATGGGGTCTGAAGTAGGGGGAGGGGGCCAGTCACGTAGGACTATGGGATTTGATGCTCTCTCCAGGTAGACAGTGTCAGAATTGTTCATTGCTTGGTGGTGTTGGGAAAAACACACATAGGACACGTATGTTAGGGATTGCTGTTCATGTCAGGAAGACATTACAATCTGCATTGTAGAACAAGAACTATATGGTGGAAAATAATTGCCGAAAGAAAAGCCAACCAGATTTGAGTAATGTGAAACTTTTGGTGAGTGTCACCTTGACTTTATGTGCCCACCGTTTTTCTGCCAACTAAAGACAAATCATTGATTAAATCATGTGACTTAACCAGTTTTGTTTTGTTTTTTAAAAATACCAAGCCTTTTCAACTTGACACTAAACTCCATATGATATTTTCATTAAGAACGCCACACAACTGAGTTATGATTTTGACGTTCTGCTTGTCATTTTTTGTCCTTTTTTTGGAATGTGCTGTTGCTGGGGATAGAACTCATGACTTTACTATTCAGTAGTTGTATATATGTTTTTAAAATAATTTAAGACTTGTAAGAAGTTGCAAAGTAGAACAAAGGGTTCCTGTTTACCCTTCACCCAGCTTCCCTCAAGGATAATATCTTACAAAGCCTTCATATATTGTCATATCAGGAAATTGACATCAGTATGATACTGTTAACTCAAATATAGACCTTATTTGGATTCCACCAGTTTTTTGGTTTTTTCTTTTTTTAACATCTCTCTTTTTTTTTTGGTGGGGGGGAGAATTGGGACTAGTTCTAAGAAATTTTATCACATGTATGGATTTCTATAACCTCACCACACAATCAGGGTCCAAAACTGTTCCATCACCACAAAGAAATCGCCTCACGTTACTCCTTTATGTCCTTTATAGCCACACCATCTCCCTAGCCCTAATCCCTGGCAACCACTGATCTGTTCTCCATCTCTGTAATTTTGTCATTTTGAGAATGTTATAGAAAGGGAATCATACAGTATGCAACCTTTTGAGACTTTTTTCCCCCCCCTCAGCATCACGCCCTGGACATCCATCAGTAGTTTCATGTTTTAATCATTTGTTCCTATTTATTGCTGAATAGTATGAGTAGCATCTGTTGAGCTGGGGGTTTTATGTTTGTTTGTTTATTTATTGTTAGGTTAAGTCCAAATTCAAAAAGACCAAGCCAGTAGCTGAGTAGATTCAGGAACTGGGAGCAAATAAGTTGAGCCTGGGAGGAGGGAGAAAAGCAGCAGGGCAGACTCGGGTAGAAAGCAGCATGGAATCCAGATCCAGAAGTCGAAGGATGTGGTCTGGCCAAGCCCAGACCAGGAGAGTGAGAGCTGCCGCAGAGATGTGCCAGGAATCAGATTCACGGTCTAGAACTAGGTGTGACCAGAAAGAAGGTTTAGGGAGACTGGGCCGGGGGTGAGGGGAGGTGGGTAATAAATACCTAATGTCTCCTCCGCCTGTCCCTGGCTAACCCCAGGGCCTCAAGCCCACTGTTCCTCCTGAGTCTCCTGCTAACTGTTTTCACCCTGCGGTATCTTAGGTTCATATCACGCCCAGAATAGAAATGAAGATAAGGGGTAGGGGTGTGAATACCCTCATGGGTGAGAATTTTAGGCATTTTTTGAAAGTAAAGGAAATGTTTGTCATTTGACCTAGCACATGACACAGCAGCATTCCACTTCCCTGCAGTGTGGAATCTGAGGTGATTTGGCTCAAATTCCAAAGCCTTTTAAAGGCAGGGAAGAGGGAAGAAGTAGAAACTGGAGTTTTAATTCCAAGTGTATAATTAGAATCAACAAACCCGTGTTTGAGCAGTTAGCCCAGATCCAATTATAAAGCGATAGAAGGAATAGGACTTGCGACAAATTAAAATAAAAGGCACCTTTGTAGGAGTCATCATTTGATATTATGGTAAATAAATCCTGCAGATATCTATGAGCTGGGGTCCCACCGTTAGAACAGCTGCACCTATTAAATGCTGCCTCAAAAAATGTTTCATTGATTATTTTCCCCTCACTTTCAAGTTCAGGAACGTAGCAGTGTGTGGGCCCCCATTTATGCTCCTTCCATAAAACAGCAGAGATTATTTGGATTTACGTTGACTAACAACAGAGCCCTTGTTGTTCAACAAACCTCATTTTCTTCAACACCACTGGCCAAGCTTTCTACAGCAGAGCTCTTTGCCCATTTAAATAGAGTCCAGTGTTCAGGGGTCAAGTTTGCCAGTTAAAAGGCTATTCTAAGAGGGGATGCTTGGGCATGGGGTTCCATGACACAGAAGGTCTCTCTACTTGGTATACATGATGCAAAATTAGAACATTGGAAGGAAGTCAAGCCACATGAATTTTATTTGAATGAGCTGTACATCACCATCATGCCCCACCCTTAGCCAACCCTACATAATTATATGTGACATCTTCTGCAGAACTTAAGACATTTTCACATTTGACCATGCTACTGAAAAGAACAGACTGGACTGACAATGAACAATGGTAATACTGACTTGATAGGCACTTGATATTATTATGTGAACCTACATCTTCAGACACTGGCAAATTCACTTTTAGCCGTAAGTTTTTCATTTGTAAAATAAGTAGTTTGACTCAATATCTCATGTCCATTCTACCTCTATATCCTCCTAGGCTTTGTGTCTTGATGTGCCTTGAATGTGACTGATTAGTGTGAAGGAAGAAGCCCTAAATTGCCATGACTCTCAGAGTTGAGTGCATGCATTCATACTATTTCTGTGAGCTAGAGGAAGACAGCGTTCGCTTGTCTTTATAAATGAGGAAACGAAGAATAATAATAGTGGCAAACACCTATATCGGTTTTACTATGTGTCAGAAATAGTTCTGAGCAGTTTACAAGATTTAACTCATTTTATCTTGTTAATAACCCTGTAAGGAATGTACTGTTATTATCCCTATTTTACAAGCAATGAAACTGATGCCCAGAGAGGTTAATTAGTCTGTCCAAGGTCACATGGCTAATAAGTGTCAGAATCTGGCTAGAAGGCATGCAGTCTTCCTCTACTGAGTGGCTGGTGGTGAAGAGTCTTTAGGCCTGGGAATTGGAATCAGAATCTGTACAACTGAGTTATTCCTAGGCTTAAAAAAAAAAAAAAATCCCAATCTAGAGGATGCACTTCACACCACTTTTGGGTCCTAAAATGATAGAGGAAAAATAGGAAGTCAGTGTGGGACAGAGAAAACTACTTTTACTTTTGAGGCAGAATGTATGGGCTCTGCCTTCATGGTATATCCAGACACATGATATCTGTACATCTATTATATAACCTTTAATTGCTTTTTCCTTGCAGTGAAAGGCAATCATTTTGTAAGTCCTGGTTAGGACATATTGGTGAAAGGGTCCCTGAATTTACTGCATAAATGCTCCAAACGCCCCTGAGCCTCTTGACTCTGCATGTGAATCATGGACTTCTTCTAGGTAGACTCAAAATCCATGGGTTCAGAGTTAACTAGTCCCAGGTCTGACTGCCCTTTGCTGGAGGGCTCCTGTCAGTGCAGCCCTTGCTGGCTCCCCCTGACCTCCAGGACTCTGCACCCTGTGGCCCTATCTGACACCCGCTGCTTTAGCTGACACCCCCTTGCTCACCCGACTACAGTAGTTGCCAGACCCCCTCCTGGCTACCAGAACTACTGGCCATGGGTCCCGTTCTCACCTTGGATCCAGGTCAGCAATAACGAGTAAGACTACTTTAATCACGCTGGCCAAAAACAAAAGCAGGCAGGCAAAATAGCAGAAAGTGTAGAGGATTTCATAAAATTTTAGAAATGTTCATGTGTCCCAGATCCATAAAGAGTAATTAAGTGAAGAGGTATTCCTAAATTTCTCATCTCCTTTTGGAGATGGTGTCATGAAGGCTAGCGGAGCTCTCTGACCGATGCCCGGTGCCTGTCCCCAGGTCAGCCCTAGGAGGCGGCTGCTTCTCTCCACACTGTATTTCTTTAGCCGTCTTGCTCTCCCAACCACTCCCTTGCTTTCCTGGTGTCCGGAGGTGAATATGTCTTCCCTCCCTCGTCAGCTCTCACCTCTCTCTCCTAAATTACATTCTATTAATAAGTGTGCATTGTTCAGAGAACAATGATTCTCAACAAATTTTCTCATAAAATATAAAACAATCTCCCTTTTCTGAAAATATGTAGGCTCTGGGGTTTTTAGTAGTTCTGAAAAGATGTTCCAGGGCAGCTCCAGTGACAAATTTAACCCTGAAGAGAAAATCTCCTGCTCTGCTCCTTTGTTGCTGAGCCTACCCCTTAGACATCATTGCTTAATTAGTTCTTCTGGTGTAACATAAATCTTGAGAAACTCGTTTGATGCTACTGTAGCTGTGGTAAGTACTCTAGCAAGCTTCCCCCTATTTTTCACTATTAATTAATGAACTGTTATTTAAGGTATTGCTGACTTAACGAGGTTCCCATGTCAGGAAGTTCTACTAACAGTGTGAAAGTAAAACATAACAAAATAGAAGCATAGAATACATTTTACTGGGCAAGATGGATGAGAACGAACAGTTGTCCCATCAAACCCTTTAAGGGAGAATTCTGAATGTATGTTAACAATGAATAAATGTGGGAACATTGGCTGGTTAGTAGGTGGTGAGATTCGGCTAGTGGTTCCATTTAGAAGCATTCCGTTCCCCAGAACTGCTGTCGCAATATGATGGTTGTCATTCCAATTTACTGGTGTAATAAGATTGGCCCAGATCTCTGTGACTAGTGCACTGTACTTAGCATCTAAACATGACGTAATTTTCAGAGGAACCTTCTGAGTTGTTGGCTGAAAATTGTGGCAGGGTGGTGACAAACTAGGAATTAGGGGTATTACAAAAGCTTAAGTAGATGTACTTTATCCCAGGCTTCTCAGTTAGGGTTTTGTTTCTAAAGCTGAGAGAACTGCTGGATCAAAGAAGATAGAACAAAACTGATAAGTCTCTCAGTAGCACCAGGGGAATCCATCACCTGTATCAAACCGTTTCCTGATGAGCCAGGGTTTGTGTAAATCCTGTGTCGACTGAAGGTTGGCGATAATAATGTTCTTAATCGGTTCCTTTACATGGAACCAATTACCAAAGCTACCAGACACTGCTGATGCTGCTTGGAAACCTGTCCTAAGAACAATAGCACATGGAGTTTGAGGGGCTTGAGAAAGGTGGTACCAGGTGAATCAGCTTGCCAGGTAGCAAAGTAATTTGGCTGGCTACAAAAACTAGGCTGGTAGAATAGTGGTGTCGGTTTGTGGAGAAATATTGTGGTTGGTAGGAAAGAAGTGGTTTCCCAAGAGAATCTGAGCTGTCCTCTGGAGGGCTGGATGGCAGCTGTTAGAAATCAACTGCACCAATCAAAAAATCTACAAACAATAAATGTTGGAAAGAGTGTGGAGAAAAGGGAAACCTCATACACTGTTGGTGGGAATGTAAATTGGTACAGCCACTATGGAGAATAGTATGGAAGTTCCTTGGAAGACTAGAAGTAGAACTACCATATGACCTAGCAATTCCAATTCTGGGCATATATCTGGAGAAAACCTTAATTCGAAAGGATCCATGCATCCCGATGTTCATTGCAACACTATTTACGATAGCCAGGACACGACAGCAACCTAAATGTCCATCGACAGAGGAATGGATAAAGAAGATGTGGTACATATATACAATGGAATATTACTCAGCCATAAAAAGGAAAGAAATAGTGCCATTTGCAGAGACATGGATGGACCTAGAGACTGTCGTACGGAGTGAAGTAAGTCAGAAAGAGAAGAACAAATATTGTATAATTTCACTTATATGTGGAATCTAGAAAATGGTACAGATGAACTTATTTGCAAAGCAGAAACAGAGTGACAGATGTAGAGAACAAACTTATGGATACCAAGGGGGGAATGGAGGGTGAGATGCATTGGGAGATTGGGATTGACATATATACACTACTATGTATAAAATATATAACTAATGAGAACCTACTGTAGAGGACAGGGAACTCTACTCAGTGCTCTGTGGTGACTAAATGGGAAGGAGATCTAAAAAGGATATATGTATACATGTAACTGATTCACTTTGCTGTACAGCAGAAACTAACACATCATTGTAAAGCAACTATACTCCAATAAAAATTAATAAAAAAAGAAAGAAAGAAAGAAATCAGCTGCACCAGCAGCATGCTGGTCAGAAAACCCTTCTCCACAAAAATGTTGATATGACAGTGAGCCATTATCTCAACCCCATCTTATGAACTCTGCCTGCCTCTGGTGTTTATGTTGGGGATGGGAGGTAATAATGAAAGAGCAAGATGATCGTATAATGCACTTGTTCCATCAGGCCTGCCTTTTGTAGCTCTGATGGACCAAGAAAGAGAAGAGAGAGAGACCCTGAATCCTCTGTTTGCCATACTGCCACCCCCATCCTCCACCCCTATAGGTCCCCAAGTACAGAGGATGCTGTAGACCAGGGGTCAGCAAACTTTTTCTATGAAGGACCAGATAGTAAATACCCTAGGCTCTTGGGGCCACCTATGGTTTCTGTTACATATTCTTCTTTATTATAACCCTTCTGCAATGTAAAAAAAAAGCATTCTTAGCTCACCATTCTTTGCTACGCAAAAACATAGTTTGTCCACCCCTGCTATAGACCTGTACACTCTTGGTTACTAGCGAAAAATAAGTCACCAAATGTGGATGTGGTCTCCTTCCCTGATGAGCTGGGCTGCTCTTTGTTTAGCATCACACCAAGGCTAGAGGCAGGCTGTAGCTACCTTCTCCATTCTTTCCTGGTCAGCACACATGCTCATACCCTGGTGATTGCTATTGCTGGGAGTATGAGAGTCCTTTGTGTCAGAGCCAGGACCCTTGTGTCTTCTACTTGCATCCATGAAACCACTAGGCTAATTTATTAGCTTCCAAGCAAGGTAAAAATCTCACAGTTCTTGAGAGAAGCTGGAAGGAGAGAGAGAGTAGGGAAAGGGGATGTGGGGGCAGGAGATGATACAAGATAAAACATTACAGGGAAGAGAGATGATCCCAATGAAGAGATCATTTTCCATCCCGACTACATGGCCTCGTTTTTAAGTCTCCAAAGTTTCCATTTTGTCCTTCACAGAATCAGAGCTCTTCCCTGCTGGGTGAAATGAGAGGAAGTCTTTGGCTCCCCCTAGAGGCTAGAGTTTGCCAAGAACAGTTAGGTACCTAAAACATAAATTGTAATCTCCTATTACCCTTTGTTATAAAGCAAATGGAAATCTGACCATGACTAGATTTTACTCACATGCCCCAGGGATTAGGTATAATTCAAGTAAAAAGAGAATTTATCCTGTAAAGTAGGAGGGAATATATATGTATATGTATGTATGTATGCATATGTATGCATATATATATATACATATATATGAAAAATTGACACCGAATATAATTGTGAATGTTTAGACATTAGTGACAGTCATAATTGTTGAAGTGCAGAGAAAAAATTGGATCTAACACAGAAGGGTTAAATAGTGTTAAAAATTTTCCCCCACATTCTAGAAAACTCCGCTTGTGGTGTGACCGAGTCCAAACTCATTCTGCTCGCCACACAACAGGCCAGTAAATCAGGAGATGAGGTGTTGGGGCAACAAATAACGACTTTATTCAGAAAGTCCAGTGTCTGCGAAGATGGTGGACTAATGTCCTAGAGAACCATCTTACCCAAGTCAGAATTCAGGCTTCTTTTATACTAAAAAGGGGAGGGGGTGTGGTTGGTTGCTGCAGACTTCTTGGTGTTGGAATCCTTTGTTCTTGCAGCTGTCCACATAGCTCAGGTCACCATGTTCCTGTAAACCTCCAGCAAGATGAATGTTATACTCTGTTCTGCAACTTCTTATCTCTATATGAATGGAAAAGTGTTATACCCTTAAAGGTCAGCCCCTTGAGAATGGGCTATCCTGTATGTTTCAGGCTAAAAGAAGCATTCTTACCTCGAAGCAAAAGCAATAGAATACAAAGGTTAAAGTAAAAGAAACAGATCTAATATGGAGTCAGATTTGTTCTTCCCTATTACAGTGGGACTTGATTTGCTGATGGGATACTCTTAACACTAATCCTGAGTGTGCCAAACTTTAGAAAAATGATCTATAATTGTATTTTATATTGCTAAACAATTAAGACATAAGATCTAAAATATACATAACGTATTATTTCAAAAAGCTGAAATTGGAACTTTTAAAATGAAAACTAACCATACAACCCAGAGGTTTCATGAGTCATTCTCTTTGGGAAACTCAGTGTATGGGCCACTAAGAGAGACAGAGTTAGAATCAGTAATAAAGGCAATAGTCAAATCCTGTCAGGTTTGTCCGACAGCACCCCTGCACCTTTGTCAGCATGTCTCCATTGGGACGGGGCAGATCGCAGTTGGGCAGGTGACAGAGTTGTCCTAAGTTCTGAATGAGCATGAGTGTAGCGCAAAGCCCTCAGATCCCAACATGCAACACTGCTCTGCTTATCTGCACACACAGCTGTGAGGCTCTAGCCTGGCCCCAAGAAGCAGCTTGTTATTTGTGACAACCCTGTGTGCATGGTACCTTCTTCCCCTACACCCACCCCCAGTGAGTCAAAGTTTAACACATTTAGTCTCATTTGTGCTGTGAGATTTAAGTGATCACTGATTTCACGCATTGCAGGGTCTCAAGATAGGAAAATGGGAGGGACCTGGAGGGTCTCAGTTTGGGGGAGGGTGGTCGTGCAGAGAAAACCTGGGTAGTGAATTTGCTACCCAGTTTCCCAAGGAGAGCTGTGGTTCTCTTCCGTCCTGCCTCTGAGCTTTATTAATCAGCCGCAGTGCGGTGGGCGTGCTCCAGAGGACATGGAATTTATGTCCTTGTGCTCTTGCCTCTAGGAGCTGATGAATATACTTTCCTTGGGGAGAAAGTGCTCTCCACCTGTTTCCCCTCCTTGTAGTCATGATCAAGTCTCCCATCTTAGAACCAAATCACCCACGACCACCACCACCCATAAAACACCCTCTTCTTCATTTCTGCTCCCCATTTACTTAATTCCTCTCCTTCCCCTGCTTTTAAAACCCACTCATCAAAACAAAATGAAACAAACCCCCCCCCAAAAAATCCTTCCTGGAATTTTCTAGAAAAAGACTTGACTGGAAGGCAGAGGGAGAACTTTCTAGCTTGTTTCTGTCCCTGCCCCCCCCCCCCCCCGCACTGTTTTTAGGTCTGGAATTAAGGGAGGAAAAGAGAATGCCTTAATGGATGTGCTTACTATGTTCTTCCTTTGAAATGATTTGCAGTACTAAAAGCATTATTAACAAACCATTCTGATCTTCCTCAAACTGAAAGTGGAGAAATAGTTATGATTCTTAATACTGTATTCCTTATAATCTGAGTATCTCAGTGAATGAAATGTTTTTAAAAGTGTTTTAGGGAATATGCTATTACAGATATATGTTATTGTATAACAGACTACCCCAAAACTTAGTGGCTTTAAACAAAACCCATTTTATTATACCTCACATTTTTGTGGGTTAGGAATTTGGACGGGGCTTGGCTGGGTGATCCTTCTGTCCTTCGTGGTGCCATCAGAGGTCACTCAGTAGTGTTTGGCTGGCAGATGGACTGTTCTCGAGGGTCCAGGATGGCTGCCATCTTGGCAGGGCTCAGCTGGGACTGTGGAGGATCGCACCTACTTGTGACCTCTCTAGCATGGCATTCTCAGGGGAGTCAGACTTAGATGGTTGCTCAAGGATCCAAGAGCAAGTGTTCTAACGAACAAGGTCTATACGACCTTTTATGACCCCATATTGGAAGTCACACAGCAGCACTTCTGTCATACTCTGTTGGTCAAGTGGTTACCCAGAATCAAGGAGAGGCAACATAGACTTCACCTCCTGATGGGAGGAATGTTGAGGAATTTGCAGCCACCTTGTATAATCACATGCACAAAGGAGACAGCTCTATTCTGTTCCGTGTTAGAAATTCATTTTGTGAGCCATGGCTTAGTAAATTAATTTTCTTCTGTTAGCCGTTTTTCAGAGTGCAGTATGTCCAAAATATTGTTCTCACCATTTGGAGTTTTATACTAGTGGCTCCCAGTCTTTTAGATTTTAAAGTCCAGTTTAAAAAAATTAGATGGATTGGGCTTCCCTGGTGGCGCAGTGGTTGAGAATCTGCCTGCCGATGCAGGGGACACGGGTTCGAGCCCTGGTCTGGGAAGATCCCACATGCTGCGGAGCAGCTAGGCCCGTGAGCCACAATTACTGAGCCTGTGCATCTGGAGCCTGTGCTCCGCAACAAGAGAGGCCGCGATAGTGAGAGGCCCGCGCACCGCGATGAAGAGTGGCCCCCACTTGCCGCAACTAGAGAAAGCCCTCGCACAGAAACGAAGACCCAACATAGCCATAAATAAATAAATAAATAATTAAAATAGCTTAAAAAAAAATTAGGTGGATTGACGTAGGAAAACCAACTTTTTATTTTGCTAGGGAAGGTCATTTAAAAAAATAATAATAATTGCAACAACTACTCATTATACTCATTATACTCACTATCACTTCATAAAACAAAAGGCATGTTCACCTCAAAATAACGGGAAGGACATATGCTTAATAAATGACCTTCAAGTTGAATAAATTTATGAAAAAAGCATACTATTTTCCTTATTTTTCTCATTTCACTATAGGCTGGTGGAAACTTTCTCATGAAGTCTGTTCTCTAGATGTGCATTTGGGAATCACTCTTCTAGATAAAATTCTCACGTGTGCCATTCATCACATTTTCTTAGGACATTCAAGGTCTTATGGTTAGAATTTCAGATTTATATTAGTTCCATCAATTGCACACCTGTATCTGAGAGGTACTAGGGTTTGAGTTAAACCGCCTATGTTAAATTCAAATGAAATTAGCTAGGTTTTACTGATTATTTAAAATGTGTCTAGAACAATATAGTCTCATGGAGTTTCAGAATAAGATGCTGTAAGATTTGTTACCTATCAGGGATCAAATTGCAAATTAGTTCTAGAGGTAAGACTCATGCACATGAAATACTGACAAAAGAATACAATTCAGAATGTGGGTGAGAACATGTAGAAGTTACTCATGAAAACTAAAGTAGTTTGGGGCGTTCTCACAAAGAATGTGGAAGCAAAGTTCAAGGTACAGGATTTGGATGAAAGGCAAGAAAAAGATACTTCAGGTACAGTTAAGTGGATAAGGGTTCAAAGATAAGAATGACTATGATGTGTTTAGGGGATATTGAGGGATTGGGGGTAGGTCGATTTTTAACATGCCTTGTCTTAGAGGAGAAAATAAAATGAATTCAACATTCTTTGGGGGTTTTTTCTTGTTTTTGAGACATAATATAATAATTGACTAAAATTCCTACTTTTTTCTTACTCTCAAAGTGATCACATTTTTTCCTTCCTAATCTGAGAAGCAGATGGCTAACCGCTCATGCTAAACCCAAATCATTTATAATCATAACAAGAATAATCAGCCACTAAATAACAGCTTCAGTACTATGCATCAACACCTGACTATCTGGTGACCTTCCCTGAAACACCCAAGTGTACTTCTGACAGTTTGGGTTGAGGAACCTTTGTGTGATGTTTCATCCCTAATGGCAAAATAAATCTCAAGTGTCAAAAAGCGCTGCCCTGAATTCACCTCCGCTTCACCAGCAGTAATGGACTAGGGCCAATATCCATTAGTCCAAGGCCAATCCCGATATTTATTCACTCATCTTCCTGGACTGACAGCTTAGGTACTTGCCTATTTGAGGAAACAAAAGGTCATGTCGGAGCATCAGAAATCGACTACTGAATTTTCTCTTTACATCTTTGTTGGAGTTGATTACCATCTAGTCTGGTTTTTATTTTGGTATCTGCCACCTAAACTTAAACCAACAGCAACAAAGAAAATGTACACATAATTTTCCAAGAGAGAGTCTTGGAGGACTTGTGTGATCATTTTCATCAATATTGAAGAAGCACAGTGTGATCTTTGAGTCCATTTTCAGACCTGTTTCCCTGCCGTGCACAGTCACGTCCCCAGAGTCTAGAAATGGCCTGAGATAAGCTACAGGAGTTCTTCTCTTGCAGGCCTTTCTGTTGCTTAAAATATCAAAAGATGTAACGTGGACGTCGTTGAAAAATTATTTTCTTGTTCTGTTCCTCTAAAATACCAGTTCCTTTTGGATTTTTATGCTTTATTTGTTCACTGTGCTGATACACAAGAGACGTCCAACCCAGCCGCTTTAACTTACCCTGCTCACCTTCCAACCTACTCGTGCTATTTCCCACTCCAGACCTTCCCCAGCGCCGTTGTATGTGTCTGAGCACAAGCAAACATGCCATTCTGCCCATCTCCTTATTCATATTCTTCTTGGGTTTTTTTTTGAGGCTCAACTCAAGCCCTGCTTCCTTCATGAACTATTTCCTGATAATCAGCTATATTGATCATCGCGTTATGGATTTGCATCTACTGCCCTATTCTGCCCTGTTACACATGATATTGCGAGGGTTACTGATGTAAACTTCTTCCTCACATGTTTAAGACACTGGCCCTGTCACAGCTGCCCCCCTCTTGGACGCCTTCTCTTTATTAATTTTATTGTGACCCGTCCCAAGCCCGAATCCTCAATGTCAATTCCCACTCTTCCTTGCCTCACCCCTTGGTTTACAAGAACTGCGGGCCCTGACTACTAACAGTACTTCGAGCCTTGCCCCTCTTCTCCAGGTCTACCACGCCCCAGCCTTAGATCAGGCTGCCTTCATTCTTTCCCTGGGCTACTTCTCAGTGATATTTCAACAGCTGGTTTCTTTCCGGGGCGGGGGCCAAGGTGAGGAGAGTGAGGTGCCTAGAGCACAAATTTAAGGAAGCACTCATTCTCAGGGTTGTGCAAATGCAGAGTTAGCGCTTGAGAGTGAGTGCTTCCTTAAATTTTGTGCTCAGGGCACCTCAGAACTTGATTGCCTCACCCTGGTTTGGGTCTTCCTCTCCCCTCCCCTCTCCTCTCTCTTTCCCTGGTACAGTTTATCCTCCACAGGGCTGCTGAAATGATCTTTTCAGGTGTGGTTGATGCCCAATATGTTTTTGAGTTTCCCAGAGGATAAAGGCCAACTCCTTGGGTGGACTTCAACGTGTCTTCGGGCCTCATCTCTCGCCACACTCTCCTCTGCACATGAATTCTGCAGTCCAGCCATCCTGAACCACCTAGGGGCCCCTTAGTGTGCTGTGCTTTGACACACCTTCAGAACTTTGAACGTAATCTTCTTCCCTCCCCTGGAATTTCCCCCTCTTACTTGGAGAATTCTTTTTCATTGTTCAAAACTCAGCATGATCCACCATTACCTTCTGTGGGGAGCTTTCCAGATTCCCTGGAATTAATTAAGTCGCTCCTTCCTTTTCCCCCTTAAGCATAATGTACTCACCTTAATTATAGCATGTGTTTCATTTAATGGTAATTAATTTTTTGCATGTTTTTAATCTCCCAGGAAACCAAAGGTTCAGAGCCCAGGCTTCATATTAGAACAGTTTGGGGAGTTTTTTAAAAGTACTGTTGCCTAAGCCCTACCCCAGAACCAGAATCTCTGGGTGTGACCCGGGCATCAGTGTTCTTTTCCCTAAAGCTCCCAGATAGTCTGATGTGCAGCCATGGTCTGAAAGCACCACACGTGGCTGTGAGCTGCTGAGAGGGAGGGCCTTGTCCCTTCCCTGTTTGCGGACGTCTCCTCCCTCCCCTTTCCTCATACCATACAAGATGCCTGGCTTTCCACAGGAGCTCAACTAAGAGCTGTGGAATGAATGATCACCTGCTTCATTGGTTGGCTCAGTGATGGGCTATTGAAGAAAGGGCTCAGTTAATTACCACCTCTTTCCCTTAGCACAGGCCTGGGAGTGGGGGAAGTCTGCGGAGACAGGGATCCCACTGGTGTGGAACTGATGTGTGATATCCGTGGCGCACCACAAAGTGACTCACTGTAATGCTCTTAATTCCCAAGACTTGTTTCTTTATTGCTTTGCAAACGAAGGGGGCTATAATTGCCCTTTTTGGGGACTGCAGAGCCATACATGCAAAAATATTTTTTATGCAAAAATATTTAAATATCTCTTTCCGTATCCAATGGGCATGCTGTATACTGGCCATTTGAGGAAGGATTTTAGAAAATAGATTGGGCTTTCTTTTCAAGACTGTCCTTCTGCATTTGGCTCATGAATTCAGTGGATGTGTCCTTGGGCCTTCATAGGCTGTTTGGTGCCCAGGTGGACTTAAGCAACAAGTGGTAATTATCCTTGATATGGCATTACCTGCCTACACAAGCAGCTACATCAGTCTCTGCCTGGACCGACAGACTTAATTGTCAGACTTTCCAAATGTAAAGTCAGAGATGTGCTATAGACTGTGCCTGATACTTATAGTTCCTTCTGGCAAAGGTGAGCTGACTTTTGTTGCAGATGTTCTCTATTGCAAATTAGAGTTTTGGTCTTTTTCATTTGTCCATGTGCCTTTGATACTAGTACTTTCTTTACTTTTATTTGATTTTCCGAAAGTCCACAGATGCATTTGAACACACAATGGCCCTTACCTGTGGCTAGTAAAAATAGTAGTAATAGGAAGAACTCAGGGGTTGGTTTTAGGAGAAACGTATTGATTATTTACTTAAATAGTTTCAAGTTGCAAAAGAATAAGTCTTTGAGATTTAAAAAATTAGATTACACTTCCAGAGCTGTTTCAGGTGGCTTCTATTCAGAACTTGAGCTGAGGGAGGCCAAAATCTGTCATTTTACTTCTATACCACTCCGGAGCCCCTCCCCTTTTTCCTGTTGCCTGTTTTCTATCACCATTTTGTTCTCCCCTTTTCTCTCTTTCCCTCACACCAATAGTTATATTAGTTGTTGTTTCTTTATTGAACAACTGTGTTTCACACAGTGCTTAGTGCTTTAACCCACTTAATCCCTGAAAGACCCTGTGAGGGGGTATTACTATTAACTCCATTATACAGAGGAGAAAATTGAGGCATAAAGAAATAAAGCAACTTACCCAGGATCAAACAACTAGTAAATGGTAAAGCAAAAATTCAGATCTAGTCCATGTGTTTCAAGAGCCTGGGCTCTTAACTATTTGCTGCTTGATTCAAAGTTCAGAGTGGTAAACAGTAGTGGAATGAAGATGAAGGATATTGCATTTGGTTACAAAACAACAACAACAACAAAAAAGTTTTTCTGCTTCCCCCGTCTCAACCCCTATTGCTTTAATAATGGGTCCACTTCTCAGCACATTCAATGGAAGAATCCAATAGAATAAATACTGAACTTGAGATTTTATGTTATCATTTCTAATTCAAGTACATAATTTGAAAACAGTAAGAAAGAGAAATAGCAAGTTGTAGATAAAGAGGAAGATGCTGCAGCCTTCTTTGAACTGAGTGGGTACAAGGGCAGCTGGGGAGGCACAGTGGTCCCTGGAATCAGCCTCTTACAAGCTGCAGTGGGGTCTGGCCGAGGGATGGCCACACTCATAGCTCACCGTTTTGGGGGTCCAGGAGCAGCGACCATAGGGCAGCAGCTGTGAAAGCTTCCACATCAGTGGGTGGGTGGGGAGGATCCGTAAGAGGCCAGCAAGGGAGATAGGTCCCCCTCCTCCCCCAGACAGACAGAAGAGAGAGGCTGGTTCAGTTTTATGGGGCTGACCGTCATCTACCATTTGACACAGAGGAAGCTGAAAGACTAGCCTGACGGCTTACAACTAGTTCTAGGGAGACTAGAACTAGTCCTGGATATCTTGGCCCTCATTTCAGGGATTTTTCCAGTACACAGTGGGGGAAAAAAAGGAATCTTGGAGGAAATGGGGGAAAGGAAGGTTGTGAGTGCTGGAATTGATCTTAAGGAGATGCTGTTTTAGTGTTGGCTTTAGTGATAAGATAAACCACCTGATGGGTAATTGTTGACTCTTCCAGTGGCTGTGCAAACCTGATTTCTTTAAGCACAAAGAATGTCTTCAGGGGTCCTCTGAGGCAAGGTAGACACCCCATTATGTAATTAAATCCAGACTGGTAATTGGTCAATAAATGGAAAAGTTGGTAAAAGCAGGAAACCATGCAACATAAGTGTAGGGACTTAAGCACTGTGTTTTAACATATGGACTTGTATTCATTCAACCCTCTTCTAGTGCAGGAGCAAAGACGCCCTTTGAATAGGGAGCTTCAAAACTGAAGTACCCCATTGTCTTTCCCGCATCTCCATAGCCACCATGTGGCTTTGATTTTCAGTTTTAATTTCTTTAATATGCCACCATCTAAGCACAGAGTCTTTGATCTTTATGATTTTTCTCGGTCTTTTAGAGTTGGGTTGCTCACATTTATTTAATAAACTTTATTTAATGTAATTTATTTAATATAATTTAATAAATGTTATTTACTATTTATTTAATAAATATTTAATATACAGATGTTTAAGACATTTATTTAATAAGTGTATTAAGTATTTACTTTTGTAACTCATCTTCCCCAAGTCTTTCTTTTTTTTTTAATAAATTTATTTATTTTTATTTATTTATTTTTGGCTGCGTTGGGTCTTCGTTGCTGAGCGCAGCCTTTCTCCTTTTGGGGCGAGCGGGGGCTACTCTTTATTGCGGTGCACAGGCTTCTCATTGCGGTGGCTTCTCTTATTGCAGAGCACAGGCTCGAGGCGCGCGACCTTCAGTAGTTGTGGCACGTGGGCTCAGTAGTTGCGGCTCACGGGCTCTAGAATGCAGGCTCAGTAGTTGTGGCACACGGACTTTGTTGCTCCATGGCATGTGAGACCTTCCCAGACCAGTTCAAACCCATGTCCCCTGCATTGGAAGGCAGATTCTTAACCACTGCACCACGAGGGAAGTCCCACCCAAGTCTTTCTTAAGTTAGTTTTTATAGGAGTAGCTCCCCTTCCTTTCACACTCATATCTCATTATTTATGTGACTGATGTTTAATTGGATACATAACTAATAAGGGCAGAACTCACATAAGCAGGTTGGATATAAGCCCAGTAAACCTAAAGCACTTATTGGAAGCAGAGGGAAGATGGTAAATAATTCTCAGTGTGTTTGTGGGAGGGTTGGTTAATCCATTGAGTTGGTTAAGTAAGAATTGACTAAGTTGGTTTCTACTATGGGTATAACACAAGCTGATGGTAGAAAACCCTATCTTTGGGACAATAAATGCACCTGCCTCTTGTGTAATATCTAAAAAATAATGAGCATGATTTAGGAAATAAAGCATTTTTTCTCAATCCTGTGACTATGATAGATGATATTATATTATTCTTTTCAACAGCCATCTCCAGAACTGTCATTGTTACTCTTAAAGATTTATTTTTGACTTAAAATTTTATTTTAACCTAAGAAAATCCCCTTATAAAAGGTGAGTGTGAGCATTGCCGCATGGAGATTATTTATCATTGAATTCAGAACACTATCACGGAATTTTTTTTTATTGAAAATCAATCTGTTAATAAATGGTGGGATGAATTATAGGATAATGCATTAGCCACGGATAACTGAAGTGCTTAAAACAATTTTTTAAAAAACTATTGGCTAAAATTATTATGAGAAAAAACACTCTATTCTATTTCTTAAAATTGTTCTGTTTAGTTTAAATGTGGTTTAAAATTCTACGGGGAAAAGACGTGTGCCCCCTTAGGGATTGTCAGAAAGAATCAAAAGCAGCTTAGCAAGGAGACAGAAATGGAAATGTGATATTTGTCAGGGGAAGTAAGGGTACGATTAAATAGAATGGAATCAGCTCCCATGTTAGAAAGTCCCTTAATGGGGAAGTGATGCTCGAGGCCTCTTTCTGTCTTCTGAGAAACCTGGACCGAGAGGCTGGCCGGCCAAGGATGTCCTGAGCCCCAGCTGTGGTAGGAGGAGAGTGAGTTTCAGGTCACATTTATTTCTCAGGCCAAGCTCAACTTCCTGACAGCCCAGCTGAATTAAAGTCTTCATTAGATTCATGAAAGGATCTGATAATCACAGCCTGGCCTCTCTGCACTGGAGGTCTGCCTCTAGCTGGTGAAAGGAAAGCAGGTCCTAGGAGAAGCACAGAGTTTCTGCTTGCCCTTAGGAGATCTCCAACTCATGTAGGGAGATCTTGCTTGTTCTGTGTCTTTGGAATTAAATATTCTGTAGCCTGCATCTCCCCGCCTCAAATATATATTAGACAAATACAAACTTTAAGTAAAAAAAAAAAAAGGGGGGGTGGTGGTTAGAGCACACCAGCCTAAAAAGTGCTTTCAAATTCTAAAGTGCACACAGATCACGTGGGAACCTTGTTCAAATGCAGATTGTGAGTCTGTAGGTCCGGAGTGGAGCCTTAGAGTCTGCATTTCTAGCAAGTTCTCCCCAGGATGCCAGTGCTGCTGCTGCAGGGGTCATACTCTGAGGACCGAGGATCTAGAAGGCCTGATTTCAAGTACTGGCTTCTCTCAACCTCAGTTTTCCCACCTGTAAAATAAGGGACTTTGGACTAAAATCCTTTTAAATTCTGACCATCAGCAGCATCATGAGGAGAGGAGAACAGAGAAGGCTGGTCCATGTTAAGAGCTTATCCCTGCTCTCAGTTTTCAAGGACTCCCTATCACAACATCGTGAAGACAGAATGGAAACAGGAAAACAAGGCAGGGATCCAGAGCGTTTCCACTTTTATTCACATCATGACTTTGCCGACATTCAAAGGTTTGGTTTTAATTAGATTACATGATGAAAAAATGAATTTTCTAATTCAGCTGTTTGTCTCAAATAGACTATTGGGGAGGCTTAATTCTGTCCATAGCATGCCCAATGGAAGAGTCTAATTGCCAATAGCAATCCCATGTAGGCACAAAAGGTTATTATGTTTGGATCTGAAACGTATTTTTAGCCAGAGTTGAAGTGAGATACAGCTTGATACTATTTTCTTTCTAAACCTGTCAGTTGTGGAGGAATTTAATACTACCTTGAAATATTTCTTATCCTTCAGAATTCTCTCAGATGTTCCCTTCTCAGCGAAACCTCTTCAGAGGCCACAGTCAGAATTAGTAGCCATCTCCCAGGTCTCTGCTCGGCCTGTGTCTCCCTCCCTGAATTATGAGCTCCTTCAGCCGTCTTGATGGAGCAGAAAGGGAGTTCAGGGACTTGGAGCCCAGGTTCCTGAGTGCACTGTCCTGTCCTGATTGTGTGTCCCCAAGGGGCCATGGAAGGTTCTGCCCCGCTCTGTATTGGCACTGTTCAGTGGGGCTGTGGGACGTGTTGTGCGAAATAATGGGTTTGAAACTGTTTCGCTTCTCTCCTGGATTAGAGTAGGCATCAGACGAAGGTTTGCTAACTTTTCCCTTCCCTAAGGTCAGGGATCATGACTTACAAATCCCTGTATTTCTGGCACTTCAGGGAAAGTCATGCATAGCGGGTGCTCAATAAATTCTTTAAAATTGAATTTAATAGACTTGCTTTTTAGGGAGCTTGGGTGTATTTATTTTAGGCATAGAAATAATAGCAATGGGAGAAATAACTGTTTGGTTTTCCCCTATTCGCTGATGGTGACTGCTTTTCTGAAACATATGAAATGTATTTTGAAGAAGTAATTAAAATTCTGAGGGAGATTTATTTCTGGTTTGCTTAGTTTAGAAATCCTAAACACAAGAAGAGAAAAGATAAACACTTCATAGGAAAAGAGAAACTATATTTAACAGGCAATTCCTGTAGGGTATCCATTTTTATATATGTATAAGCTTTCTGGAAGAATTAGAAAAAATTTTGACAATAGTTACCTTTGGGAAGAGGATCAAGGGTGGGGGAGAAAACTTTTATTTTCATTTTATACATTTCTATGTGGCTTGAATTATTGGCTATGTAGGCATATTTGGGAGATATATATATATATATATATATATATGTATACACATATGGGGGAATTGAATGATGGGCCATTTTTATTTTACTCTTTTATATATTAAAACTCTTCATAAGTATTATCTTTACATTTTATTTTCAAGTGGCTTAAGTACAAGGTGCTAATAATAAATGAGGGTTTTCTGCCCCTTGTCAAGTCACTAAGCCATCTCCATCACAGGAGTCAAGGGCAAGCTCAGCTCTCTCAGCCTTTACTGCCTCTGAGGTTGAAGAAGGTCCCGGGGTGGGGCTGTGTCCTCATGCTACTGCTGGGTGGGGGAAAGGTGGCATCCAGTTACGAGCCCTTAAAGTGCTGGAATCATCACTTCGTAAAGCTCTGATCTGGCTTAGCAATGACAACGGCTGCAGGTGACTGCCCCGAAGAAGGGGATGACGGGATATGAGACCTGCCCAGAAGAAGCACCATCCCTCCTGCGCCAGAAAAGCAAGGGAGTCATAGCACCTCCTTTGGAACATAGCGCAGGAGCCTATTCTTTCTAGCAAGCGATTGGATTTTCATTTTTGCTCTGGCACCACCCAGCTGTTTGCAGTATCAACTCTCTTACCTCCCTGACCAAGAGTCAGGAATGTGTCCATCTGGAATATCTGAGAATGAGTAGCGCATCCCTTGCCACATGCTCGGGGAGGACAAAGCAGCATTTCCCCCTAGCACCCGTCTATCATTTTCTGCTACCCCAGACTTAACTCTTAATTCTATGAGGGTAGTGCCCAGGGAGAAGGCACCTCAGAGACATTTGAGGTACTGCTTTCAATTTTAGATGTTACTGCCACATAGGAGCCTGGACAAACTGGGATGTTTTCACAGGAGGGCAGCCAGGATGGCTAAAGGAGTCATAAGCACATTGTACAAAGAGCTGCTGTCGGATTGGGATGTAGTTGCCACTCACTTTTCTGTGGTCAAATCATTAACTTCCCTATACCTCAGCTTCCCTACCAACGAACTGTGCTCCCAGAGTATTAACCTGAAAGGGTGGTCGTGATGTTAATTCATGCAAACGTTTAGAACTGGCAAGGGTTCCACAAGTGCTAGGGACCACTTTTTGTTCCTGGGGCTAGAGCTACAAGAAAGATTCCCAAATCTTTTGACGACAGAAGCCACGGGCCACTCCTGATGGATGGAGCTCACTTTCTGATTTGTAGGCATTTTTAAAGACAAACATTATCATAAAGCAGCTTAGCTACTGATGATTCTTCTGAGAGGCATGAGTGGCAAACTCAAGCCTCTTAGGCTATAAATAAGAGATATGCTGCGTATGCATTTCCCTGGGTGAATCTGTCTGCTTTGGGGATTCCTTTGCCTTGTGCTGATACAGTCTTTAAATTGTCTTCTGGACCTGCACTGGGCCTCATGATATGAGTAATCTCTTTATTGAGAAGGATGATCTGTGTATGGTCAGCCCCATAGTACAGAGAAAAATATGCCACCCCCAGCCAGGCAAAGGATGACCACCCACCTCTTTGCAGTACCCCAGTCTAAATAAAAAACAGCTTCTGTTTTGTCTTATTGTATAATTGCTCCAACATTTGCCACTCCCTGTAGCTGTCTGTACTCAGCTATCTGCAAAGCAGCATCTGCAGACTTTGCCAAATGTTCTCCTTCTGGGTCTCATATTAATTCATTAACTCTGTTAAGCAAACGATTTCTGGTGAACGTTTAAGTAGAATATTTCCCTAACTAATCTAAAGCAATAATTAAAGCAGTGTTTTTTAGCTTGTGACTCAGATGCTGCTGAGTGTCTTGAACATGCCTTTGAGAAGGGACTAGTCAAATGGTGCTTTGGTGAAGCAAAGGAAAAAGTAGAAATGGGTAAAATATGGCAGCTTTTTAAAAGCCAAACTTTCATTTATTAATTATACCATTTCCCCTAGACATTGTACACCCTTTTAGAAACCTCCCGGAAGTAACATTTGCCATACCTAATATTATTTCATCCTGCAGAAGATTCTGGACAGAGCTTATGAGGGCTTGGTTTTTTAGAAGAAGCAAGTGAATTAGAAAATTCAACTGTATACTCAGTGATGCCAAGAGGGACCCTGAAGGGGATCCGCTTTGACCCGGGAGCCCTTGACTCAGTCTCCAATCTTGGCCTTGTTGCGGCGCCAAGCTGGGCATTCAGACCAAAGGTGACAGCCATGAGTCAACCTGCAGGTTGTTCTGTGTGGAGATGCCTCCTTATGCTTGCCCGCTGGGTACCCATCCCCACAAGGCTGGTGAGAATGTGACTGTTGGCGTCTTTTGCCCTTGCCACTGGCCCTGGCAGCCAAGGTAGCCCACAGAGCTTGCTTTCCAACTTGAAGGCTGATCCATGTGTCCTGAAGGATCTGTTATTAAAGGAATATTTTTTCCATGTAAAATTCTGGAATGTATCTTGTCCCTTGTTCACTTGCTGTTACACGTGTCGCTTACTCCCAGTCTCTGACGTGTTTCTTTGTTTTCTGTGTGTTGCAGGCAGCATAGTGTACCTCGGGATGATGGTGGGGGCGTTCTTCTGGGGAGGATTGGCAGACAAAGTGGGAAGGAAGCAGTCTCTTCTGATTTGCATGTCTATCAACGGATTCTTTGCCTTCCTTTCTTCATTTGTCCAAGGTTATGGCTTCTTTCTCTTCTGTCGCTTACTTTCTGGATTCGGGTAAGGTTTTTTTCTTCATATTTTATAGTAATGTGTTTATTCTACATAAAAACATAATGTGCATGCTTTCTAGAGGTCCTCATTACCAAGAAATTATCCCTTAATGCATCTCCTTTCCCATCTTTGTGTCAGCCCATAATGCTGGTTCTTAGAAATATAATTATCAACCTTTAAATGCAGAAGAGAAGGGAACACACATCTTTGTTCCCGTGGCTGATTCTTTTAGTGTTTTATGTCTAGGAAATGGGTATTGTTTTCAAAGAAATGCTGTTTCTATGGCAGTGAGTATTCATAAATGTATTTTTTTTTCTTCTGAAAATTTAACTTAAGCAAGAAATAGCTCTGGTCCTATCTGTTATGAACGAATTAAAGGTTCAGACCATTCAAGTATGCTCTTAAATCCAGCATGAGAGTGTCTCAGGTAAATGTTGTTTTATTGATCTATGTTAACAGCATATTTAACTAGGTAGGAAGCCTGCTTCTTGAGATGCAATAGGTTCTTTTTGTAAGTTCCTGACTTTTGTTGAATTAACAGGAGTTGTGCTATTGACAAGTGCAATGGCATAGTGTAGTTAATTATGTAGTTATTTTCGTTAAAGAACTCGAAGCACTTATTACTAGACTAAGTGAATCCACAGCTTAGGAAAACCCAGTAGCTCAATTAGGAGATCCAAGAAACTCTGCTTTGGTAAGAAAAAAATAGTGAAAATATAAAATTTCTGATTCATGCTTGAGTACTTTGTTTTCATTAGAGACTTTCTTTCTGAGGGGTCTAGCATAAGATGAATCTATAGGAATAATATAAAGTGAAATAAAAATGCATAAAGAAAGGGCAGGAGGCTGTGCTGGGTTATGAATTTGAGAAGCAGATCAGTTATGGTGGTTGATGATGGCGGTACCCACACAGCAAAGCACAGTTTTGCCCAAAGAGAAGATCAGAAAACTGCAACCCATCTCTCTTAATTACATATAGTAGTACTTTAAATCAGAGCTAAGATTAGTAGGAACATAAGGCATCAAAGGGAAAGACTGTGTAAGTGGGTTATTTCAAGAGTACAGAGATTTCCCCGTGCAGACTAATGGGTCACTTTTATAATTCATTCAAAACATTGTTACTTTTTTATATCATTTTCTGCCACAAGATTTGTGCACATATTGAGATTGGAGGATTATCCACAGATTTTTCTGATATTCTTTTTTTGCCTTCTTATAGCCTCTCCTGTGCTACATTCTACACACAGTGGGCACTTTGCAAATACGTGACTAAGTTGCACTAATTTCAGGCGATTTCCTTAGAGTGAGGACACTCCACTAAACCAAGAGAGTTGGAAAGTTTGGGAAAGAGTGATAATATTTTTTCCCTGGAGGAAAATGATCGGAATCAATAATTTGCTTTGTATTGATGGGGAAAGAGGGCTTTTCCTTAACAGAAGGGACCTTTGGTGCTCGGGGCTCTGTGTGAGACTGGCTACATATGTCATCCTTGGGGAGGAATTTGGATCATGGATTCAAGGAGCTGCCCCAGATCTAATGCTGAGTGAATTGAGATACCTGAGGAAGAACAGGTGTTATCTGGGGCTATTTGTTTTCAGCCTTTCTCAGGGTCCATAGCATAAGACATTCTTGCTACCAGGAAAGCCTCCTTTTGCTTTCTTTTACTTACATACTACCACTAGCCTGTCAGGAGAAGAGTAATAGCCTAAGTTCTGAACTTTCCAGTCCTTTCCATTCACAATCTTATCCAGGAAATGTCGATGATATCCACAGACTCAAAAGTACCCAACTGGGCTTCCCTGGTGGCGCAGTGGTTGAGAATCCGCCTGCCAATGCAGGGGACACGGGTTCGAGCCCTGGTCGGGGAAGATCCCACATGCCGCGGAGCAACTGGGCCCGTGAGCCACAACTACTGAGCGTGCGCGTCTGGAGCCTGTGCTCTGCAACAAGAGAGGCCGCGATAATGAGAGGCCCGCGCACTGCGATGAAGAGTGGCCCCCGCTTGCCGCAACCAGAGAAAGCCCTCGCACAGAAACGAAGACCCAACACAGCCATAAATTAATTAATTAATTAATTAATTAATTAATTTAAAAAAAAGTACCCAACTGTGGTCAAATTATTATGGCAATTTTAATTGCCAGTCTGGACGATGACATGGTCAACCCAGTTGACTGCAGAGAAAAGGAACATTCTGGTGGCTGCAAAATACTCCAAACTAAGGGACTGTCCAGAAGCCAGTTCAAGGGCAGTACAGAGACAGAGACTGTTTGAGTATATTCCTGACATCATCCTCTTCTCTATTGCAGACAAATCATTCTTCAGCCAGCAGCTCAGGGCTGCAGACCTCTAAATAAGATAATTTACCTGGCAAAGCACAGACTGTGTATTGCTGACTCAGCTAGGCTCTGTAAATTGTGCTACCAGAGGCTAATGCACCGTGTGCCTTTGCAAAGTTGGCACAGGGTTGGGAGTCCAGAAACCCAAGTCCACCCTATCCCTGCCCTTTACTGTGAGACCTTGGGAAAGTCCCTCCGGCTCTCCAACCTGCTTCAGCTTTTGGAAAAGAGAGATAATGGTACTTCACATCCTACCCTGGGGTATGAGGATCAAGTGAGATGATGTGTTAAAGTACAGGGTAGGGAAGGAAATTCGGGATAATGTCTAGAAACATCCCCCCACCCCCACCCCATTTGGCATTCCTGCTCTTTCTTTGTTCTTCCTCCCATTCATTCAGCCAAGCTGTCCTGTGCTCCTTGCCTCAGAGTGACAGCAGAGGGTGAGGGGAAAAGAGGCCTCTTTCTGACTTTGAAATGTCAAGTCTCGCCCAAGAGGGAAACAGAAAAGACTAATCATGGGCAAAGACTTGGGAGAAAACAGGCGACTAAAGTGGAGCATCCCTGCTTTCCAGAATAGATGGAGATTCCCTAGGCTGGGGGTGGGACTGAGGGGAGTGATGTGAGCTTACTCACCAAAACACCCAGAACCTTGTGGGATCCAGCAGCTGAGGAGACCTGAGAAATGCAGTTGTTAAGGGAAATGAAGAAAGTGATCTCTCTTCCTTGGCTGAGTTTCTGGGTCTTGTTACCTACTCGTAACATGTGGAGTGCTACCCTGATGACAGAGGGGTTTTCTCAGCAGCTAGGGTTCATCTGGACACCCTGTCTGTGAATCTCAGGGAAGTCTCAGCTGAGTCTCTGTTTTCTCCAATTCCATTCCAATTCAACTCAAAAAAACACTTTCACACCTGCTCTACCCCTGAAACCACTGGGGACCTTTCACGGATATAGATGAGACCTGGCCCCCAGATGCTTCCCATCTGCTTGTAGAGGGAAGACACACAGACAGCCCTCCCATTCTCCACCTGCTACGAACTCATCAGTGCCCTAAGAGAGGCAGCAGCAAGGGGCATGGGAGACTCACAGAAGAAGGAGAAAACAATGACAAAATTGTGAATGAAAAACCATTTTCCACTTGAAGGTTCTTCTTGTTTTTAACGGCATGTAATGTTTAAACCCTTTTTACACCCATTACTTATATACTGAGTACATAAGCAGCTGAAGTTTGACACAGTCCCTTTTTATTTAAACGTTCTTAATTAAAACTCAAGCCGGAGCTTCCCTGGTGGCGCAGTGGCTGAGAGTCTGCCTGCCGATGCAGGGGACACGGGTTCGAGCCCTGGTCTGGGAGGGTCCCACATGCCGCGGAGCAACTAAGCCCGTGAGCCACAGCTACTGAGCCTGCGCGTCTGGAGCCCGTGCTCCGCAACAAGAGAGGCCGCGACAGTGAGAGGCCCGCGCACCACGATGAAGAGTGGCCCCCACTTGCCGTAACTAGAGAAAGCCCTCGCACAGAAACGAAGACCCAACACAGCCAAAAATAAATAATAAAAATAAATAAATTTAAAAAAACTCAAGCCAAAGAATTAAGACTTTGATCCTGGAGACCTTAAATAAGAGATCTTGACATATATACACTAGCAAATGTAAAATAGATAGCTAGTGGGAAGCAGCCGCATAGCACAGGGAGATCAGCTCGGTGCTTTGTGACCACCTAGAGGGGTGGGATAGGGAGGGTGGGAGGGAGACATAAGAGGGAGGGGGTATGGGGATACATGTATACGTATAGCTGATTCACTTTGTTATACAGCAGAAACTAACACACCATTGTAAAGCAATTATACTCCAATAAAGATGTTAAAAAAAAAAGCTATATGGAAAAAGTCAAACTTTCCCACAAAAATAAATAAATAAATAAATAAGAGATCTTGTTATTTTTGTTTACTAGGCAGCTCCCTCCATCCACATCTGATCTGGTTTTGAATTGAGGAAAACCAGATGACCAAGGAAATAAGGTTTTAGAATGTCGGGAATTTTTCTCTCGTGAGCCTCTGGTGCTCAGACCCTGCAGCGCTCCACACATTTCCCAGGAGTGTCAATCTTGCCATCCTTTCTGCTTCATAGGATCTTCTCCCTGAGCCCTCAGCACTCACGATCTCAGACAGGCCATCCTGAGACCACCCCTCCCGGTGACTCTCACCACAATCCCTTGGTATGTCTTCTTGGTAGCACTGATTGATGCCCCAAAATATTTGCTTCTTGTGTGTTTCTTTCTTTCCTCCACGAGCATGTGAATTCCAAGAGGGCAGAGATTGACAAGATAGGTCTGTCTGCTCTTTACTGCTTAATTGCTCAAGGCAAGGTGGGCGAGGATACTGTAAAGGACACCAGTCAGGACAGCAGTGGAATAGTCTGACCGGCACAGACCTACAGCCATGGTATTCCTAGAAATGAAATAGATAGGAAGTTTACTGAAGTCTTACTTGATCTATATAAGGGAAAGAGGTCTAGATCAAATGACCAAAAGCTTAATTTGCATCATAAAAACAGAGAGGCATGGCCCCTCAGTCAATTCCCAGACTTGAGCCCATTTACAGACCCAGAACCCCTTGAATGAAGAGGAGACTGGGTCTCCTGGTGGAAGGACCCTGGTACATTGCTGAAAGTTTATACTGCTCATCTTTCTCCCAGCCTTCCCCAGAAGGACCTGTATATAGCCTTTTACCAGGGTAACTGCATGAGGAAAAAGGAAATCCTCAGACTTTTCAGGGCTTATTAGGCACTGGCTCTGAACTGACATTAATTCCAGGAGACTCAAAATGTCACTGTGGTCCACTAGTCAGGGTAGGAACTTACGGAGGTCAGGTTGTCAATGGAGTTTGAGCTCAGGTCCATCGCACAGTGGGTCCAGTAGGGACCACAGGATGGTTATTTCCCAGTTCCAGAATGCATACTTGGAATAGACGAAGCAACTGACAGAATCTCCACGTTGGTATAGCGCCCGTCCACCAGTTCCACACACTGGGCATTTCAGAGGAGGAAGAGAATTTCTGGGTCACAGTCCAAACCCTTCATTTTACAGATTAAGGTTCAGTGATGGAACCAGGAATGACACAGCCAGGACTTAAGTTGCAATGAAGTCCTTTGAACTAGCCACTCTATAAACAAGTAAACCGTGCATTCTGAATCCAAGGTTAAGACGCCTTTGTGTTGATTTTCTTGCAAATGCCGAAGGCTTCCCCTTGCTCTATCTTATTTTGTTGCTGAGGCATCATTAGCAGCGCTGTGTTATATTCCTGTTCTGCATATAAAAGAGCCTGGAAGGAGCTCTTGTTTTAGCCTGAGGTCTTCCTGGGTTTGTGATAGATGTGCTTTCCTCTTACTTCACCACACTAAGTCATGAGCATATTTTCTTAGAAACATAAATATGTCCAGCTGCCATATTCTGTGTGACTTTAAATATTTATTCAGCACAAAGAATGATTTTCCTGCCGGGGACAGCGGTGTTTTGTGGGAACGAGGAATAGGGCATCACCAATTATTTATCTGTCTCTAACTTTCCTAAGTGAATCTCACACCAGGGAACAGACATTTCCCTCTCCTCTTTTGTTACAGAAAATTAGAAAGATGGGAAATGGAGTTGACACCATTGATTCATTTTCATTTGCCCAGAATTAAATTATTTGCTTCCAGTCACTGTTAATTACGGGAATGATAATGCGTCAGATGCCAGGCAATGTCAGAGTTAGGAGCGGCTCACTGAAGGCCTGGCACTGCTAAGCATAAAGGTCAGGAGAAAAATACACCAGCAACAGAAATTAAAATGAAATGTCAGTGTCTGTGTATGGTAGGAGAATGAACAGTCATTTCTCCCTCTGCAAATAGAGCCTCATAAATGCATAGTTCATAGCTGCTTGCAATATCCATCCATTAACCAATATCCATCCATTATTATAAAATTATAATAACCAGAATACCTTGGCTTTGTAGAGATGATCACCACTAACTGGAATTCTTCAAAGTGTTTTATATGTAGAAGCTCATTTATTTCCACAACATTTTTTTAATAATTAGGTATGCAAAAATATGCTGCCTTTTTAAAATTAGAATGACTTTCACATGTGCAGTAAACCCCCAGGTCTTCTGAGTTTTAGTCTAATTCTAAACTATAAGGTTTTACTTCCTCATCGTATGGGGAAAATGCAGACCCATTTAAAAATTTTCAACTTTTAAAATGTGTTTTATCAAACACCTGTATAGTACTTGCCCTATGAGATGCTGTGTTACACACTTTGTAAATATTGACTCATTTAAACCTCATGGTGACCCTATGAGGAAGATACTACTTATTCCATCCATTTTATAGATGAGGACGTTGAAGCACAGAGAGGTTAAGTAACTGTCCAAGGTCACACAGTAAGTGGTATAGTCATATCATACCCAGGCAGTCTAGCTCCACGCTCTTAACCACCAGGCTGTGCTGTCTCAGATTCAATGAGAAATGACTGTGATTTCCTAACACACAATGTCTGATACTTGATAGACACTAAATAAACATTTTGAGCAGATCAGTTCAAGAAGGTTTCTGACCCAAAGAATCAGAACGGAAAGACCTTTTTCAATATGGAAGATGAGGCAACAAACTAAATTATCTTTAATCCAAAAATAATCGCAAACCCACATTGTAAACAGTGGGTCACAGTAAGCCTGTGTTGTCCAACAGGCCATACGTAGCCACTGAGCACTTGAAATGTGACCAAATTTAGATGTGCTGTAAGTACAAAATACATAGCACTGGATTTCAAAGACTCAATACATACAAAAGAATGAACTGGGACATTGGGATTGACGTATATACACTATTGATACTATGTATAAAATAGATAACTAATGAGAACCTACTGTATAGCACAGGGGACTCTTACTCAATGCTCTGTGGTGACCTAAATGGGAAGGAAATCCAAAACAGAGGGGATATATGTATATGTATGGCTGATTCACTTTGCTGTACAGTAGAAACTAACACAATATTGTAAAGCAACTATACTCCAATAAAAATTTTTTTAAAAAATACATAATGTAAAATATCTCAATAATTTTTATATTGATTACATGTTAAAATGAAAATAGTTGGATACATTGGGTTAAATGAATATATATTAAAAGTAACTATACCTGATTTTTTGCTTTAATTTCTTTTCTAGAAAATTAAAAATTTTATATGTGCCTCACATGGTATTTCTATTGAAAAGCACTGTCTTGGGCAATGCCTTTTATGAGAATTTCCAACAATGGTTGACCTTTTGGACACACTTTATTTCCCATTATACCCTTTGGCAAAACAACTGTTGATCCCAAGAGAGAAAGAAGTAACAGAGGAAAAGATCTCCCAGACTCATAATTTATAATTGTGAAAAATTAGCCTCATGCACTTTTTAGAATTGACTCTGTGAGCTCCTTGAGGGTGGGAATGTGTGTTCTTCATGCCTGTACCTCCAGCAACAGGTGATGTGCTTGGCCCAGAATTTGGCTGGGTGAGGGACTGCATAGGGGGATGATGGATAGATGGGTAAATGGCAGGTGGGTGGAGGGTGAGAGGAGGAATGAATGACTAGATATATACCACAAGTGGCTGGAAAAGTCTGCCTGTTTTTTGACATCATTTCTCACAGATCATTATAATGATTATCACCATCTTTATTCATGACACCATTTAGGTGCTATGGGAATGCATGCTTCCAGCTCCCTCAGTAGGGAGGTTAATTTTTTTTTTCAAGACAGCATTAGGATCCTGATCTCTGAATACACCTTCTCTCCCAGTGGCACCTGGTCTGTTGCTGTGGATATGCAGACCTGTATACGTTTGGGAAGCTTAGGGCACCACCCTGATTGCAAACAAGGGCTAGGGGAGTTGAAGTTTTGTTTTTTTAGAAACACAACTTTTACATGTTTACATTTCAATATTCTTAAAATAGTCAGGTTTAAACTGTGGCTTTGGAGATGGGAGGACTAAAGCTACCCTAACCACCCATCCTTTAGCACCCATCCTTTATGACTGGGCATAGGGGATTCCCATTCCTTATTTGATGATTGGTTCCATTACCAGGAAATGTTCTTCTCCTGTTTCCATCTTCTTTTTTTTTGGCTGTGTTGGGTCTTCGTCGCTGCTTGCAGTCTTTCTCTAGTTGTGGCGAGCAGGGGCTACTCTTCGTTGCGGTGCGCGGGCTTCTCATTGCGGTGGCTTCTCCTTGTTGCGGAGCTCAGGCCCTAGAACGCGCGGGCTTCAGTAGTTGTGGCTCACGGGCTCTAGAGCGCAGGCTCAGTAGTTGTGGCGCACGGGCTTAGTTGCTCCGCAGCATGTGGGATCTTCCCTGGCCAGGGATCGAACCCGTGTCCCCTGCATCAGCAGGTGGATTCTTAACCAGTGCGCCACCAGGGAAGTCCCTCCTGCTTCTATCTTGATTACTCATAATAAACATATGCCTTCTTATCAATACAGCAGTCTCATTTTGTGTGCTGACCCAGCCCATTCAGAGATGTTAGATCTGTGTTCTTTCATCTAAGCCTCTGTACAACCTCCTCTGTGATAGTCTATTTACTTCCATGAAAAGGAAGTCACTGAAAAGTTCATCTTTGAGGCTGTTTTTACTTCTGGGTCCAATTGAAAACATAATGGGGACTTCCCTGGCGGTCCAGTGGTTAAGACTCCACGCTTCCACTGCAGGGGGCACGGGTTCGATCCCTGGTCGCGGATCTAAGATCCTGCATGCTGCACGGCGCAGCCAAAAAAAAGAAAAAAAGAAAACATAATGAATTGGTTCTGAATTGCTGTCCAACTTGCCTGGCAGTTCAGTGTCTTCCTTCCTTTTGTGTTGATTCTGAGTAAGGATTAAAAGGATATTTTTCATGCGACTTATTTGTAATTGTGATTCCCGGCATAGACTACACCATTCACTAGTCTTTTTATAAACCCGTAATACTTACCGTAATAAAGCCACCAGAGTCAGCTCTTATTATCTGTATGGAACACATGACTTTACAATGGTTATTCAACTTCCTCCTCAATTATGTTCTCATATAATACCCCATTTCCCAGTGGAAGGGGAAGACTGAGGTACAAGACTGGTTGACAGTCACACGGTGAAATAAGTTAGAATGAAATTACTCTTCATTCCATGCTCAGCTGAAGAATTAAAGCAGAACAGAATTACTCGGTAGAATTCCTCCTCAGGACAAAAAGTCATCATTCTATCATTTCTCCCCTGAACGTCATATTTCGAGCCATTTTAAGTACAATTAGCCTTTTTGTCTACAACCTCCTTCTTTCACTGCAGAAACCTAACCCCCTCCCCCTCTTCGCCTCAATAACCAGCATACATCAGTATCACAAGGTACAGAGACAAGCTTAGTCCACCCCTGAGCTGTCATCAGGGCTGGAGTGATGCCAGGTGTGGCTGTGAAATTTGCAGGCCTAGGACAGTCAGGCTTCCCAGTTTTTCAAGGAGGTTTGTGGAGACAGTAATGCTTGGCCTTCTCCTTCATCCTGCTATGCTAAACCCATTCAACTTAAGTGTCTCGTGTTCCCAACAGAGGAGAAATTTTGTCTGTAAAGCTGATACACCCTTTGCCGTATACAGTATCTCATTTGTGAATTTGTCTTAAATTATTGAGGAAAATAAATATGTTTCATGATATTTACTTGATGCCTACTATGGAGTATTGCAGACCTTTTGAGGGATGTATTGTGTGTTCCTGCACATGCATGCACACACATGCAGTGGGGTGAGGGTGTGGTCCCAGTTTATTCTAATGATGTGTTCTAATACAGATTTTTTACTTTCTTTATATTTCTATAATTAAAGTTGTAAAAACCTAAAATTAATAGCACTTAGGGAATAACTCCAGCTCAAATTCCAAATATCAACATTCTGTTTCATTCGTGTCAATTCAATTATTTTGAATCTGACTAATCTTCCACCTATAACAGAGTGTGCATTTCAATTATTATTCCCTTTTTGCCTCCTATTACCATGGATAATTAAGATTTGACCCTTTATGACAGCTAATAAAATAGACTTAATATCCAATTGTGAGAAAAATTCTTTATAAACCACCCTGATCTGATTGCTTCATTTATGTAAATATTCCATCAGAAATGAACCTGAGAAAACTTCAACAGCAGCTAACTGATCAGCATATAAGGAACAACAAAAAAGCTCTCCATGTTGACTGAATTTAGACATGTGTTACCCATCAAGCAATGTAAAAGATAACTATTTTATGCCTTATATTCTGGCTTTTTAATATAAAATATCATATTTTTCCATATTAAATCCCCATTGCAAGCATTTCTCAACCTTAGCACTATTAATATCTGGGGCTGGATAATTCTTTGTTGTGAGGGACTGCCTTGTATACTGTAGGATCTTTAGCAGCATGCGTGGCCTCTACCCACTATATGCCAGTGGCAACTTCTGAGTTGTAACAATTAAAAATATCTCCAGACACTGTCAAATGTCTGCTAGGAGAGGGGAGCAAAATCAGCCCTATTTAACAACCACTGATATGTGGGAATTTGAAAACTGCCATTTTAATATTTTTATCTCTTCAAGTATTCTCAGAAATTGTATCTTAGTACAATAAAACAAATAAGGAAATGTAATAGCCCCTCACACAAAATATTGAGGTAGAGTAGTAGAGGGAAACTTTGATTATATAAGATTTGGTGGTGAAGGGTGGCAACTAAGACAGAGTAATTCAAGAACTCTTTGGGGGCTCTGCTGCTATCAGAACTAACATTCCAGCACTCCCAACTTCTCAGGTCATTTTGGCCCAGGACATAAGATGTATGTTTCCACACACTGGAGATGTTTAGGTCGTCAGAGCAGATTACGTCTCCCTTACATCACTGGAGAGTCTTTGGGAAATTCAGTTCTTCTGAGTAAGCACTTAGTGCATGCTCAGTGGGCCAGGTAAGGGATTCAAAGATGAACATGATATAGTCCTCAACTTCTAAGACCCTCCCGTCTAGTGTAAACAACGTGTAAGCACTCTGATGGGGTATGAAATGCTAGTAATAGTTAATAATACAGCATGCTGTAATGTTTTTTCTCTGCTTGAAGGATGTCACAGTAAGATGAGGAGTAATGTTTTCCCCAAAATAGATGATCAGCCCACACAGTGAGAAATGTGAATGCTTGGATTGTTTTTTAGGTCCCTGAGTCTGAAGGACCTTGCAAGGGATTTAAGCACACTCCCTCCCTCATTCTTCAGACTCATTTAGCCCTTGATTTTAGAGTTCCTTGTGGTCTGCTTTAAAGACATTGAGACATCCATGCAAAAAAATCCAAAAAACAAAACAAACAAAAAAAAACCTTAAAAAAGAGGCATTGAATCAAAACCAGCAGGATTGTTTAAAAGCCCTAAAGTTGGCGTTCTTTTATGCAACAGTGATTTGTTTAAAACTAACAGGCAAGTCTCCCACTTGCCTTTTTAGCCGCCCTGGTGTACATTCGTCTTGGTTCAGAGCGGCCTGGCATATCCTGACACACAATTGTGCCTTTATGAAGTGTAAGTTATAGCTCTTACATATAGAATGTCCAGAATCCTGATGAAATATTAATTAGGATGTGAAAAATCAGTAAACAGTGGGACTCTTTCTATGCACTGAGAAGTGAAGGCACAGATTAGGAACCTGGGACTTCATGATGCACAGAAACAGATTCTTCACATCAAATGACAAAAGGAGTAGCATTAAATGATTTATGACACATTTTATTTCCCATTAAAATTGTGTGCTGTGATGGAACCATTTCAAATCTGTTCAAATCTTCGTTGAATTTTTAAATTCAGCTAGCTGTCCGAGCATGGTGTGAGGTCCTCAAGAAGCCAGGCAGAGAACTGTGTGAGTCTATGTGGTGTGGTTTATAGCCAGCTGTGACTGTTCATCACAGCATCTGCTTCTTGTTTGGGGGTCTGGTTGATGGACTTGGTCCTCGCTGGCTACCCCTGGTGTGATGGCGCTAAGTTGCCATGGGCTGCATCTGAAGTCATGCGGAGTCATACAGGGATTTTAGGTAGAACTGTCACATTCATAGCCCAGAGGAACAGATACAGATGCTTTAAGGTAATGATTTTTAAACTCTCTGAGGACTTCCCTGGTGGCGCAGTGGTTAAGAATCCACCTGCCAATGCAGGGGACACGGGTTCAATCCCTGGTCCAGGAAGATCCCACATGCCACGGAGCAAATGAGCCTGTGCACCACAACTACTGAGCCTGTGCTCTAGAGCCCGCGAGCCACAACTACTGAGTCTGAGCACCACATCTACTGAAGCCAGCATGCCTAGAGCCCATGCTCCACAACAAGAGAAGCCACCGCAGTGAGAAGCCTGCCACTGCAACGAAGAGTAGCCCCCGCTCGCCACAACCAGAGAAAGCCCGCGTGCAGCAACAAAGACTCAAGGCAGCCAAAAATAAATAAATAAATTTATTTTAAAAAATAAAAAATAAAAAACTGCTTTATTTAGAAAAATATAAACTCTTTGAACAGCAGCTCTCAGCTCTCATTGTAAGAAATACATTGTGACTCATTATACATTTATATATATAAGTATATATAGTTATATATTAAATATATATGTATACTCACATACATATACAAATATACATTATATGCTATAAATATATTAAGGACACAAAATTTCATGAAATGATGCTTATCCTTATTACTTGAGTGTCACTCAAATATTTCATCTCTATTTCAATTTTTAAAATGCTGTTTACATTTACTAAATTAATTCTGTAGCCTACAGATTGAAAAACACTGTTCTAGGTGGTCTGCCTATATCCAGCAGTAGATAACTACCACATTACTATAAGCAGGGGCAGACTTCTGAAATGATGCCATACTTTGACCTACTAGTTGATGCAGAGTGACATTATGAACCCCGCAGTTCATTTGGTACATCTAGTTTGCTGCAGAGATGGCCTTTCTCTTAATCACATTTGCTAAGGTCACTGCCAGTACTTCTTTATCATATCAAAGGCTCTAAGGAAATCAGTTATTGCTAAATGAATAAATACATGAGTTACACCTTGACATCAAATTTACATGAAATGTCAATAGTTTTCCTTACAGAATTCTGAACATAAAGGAATCAATACATATTTTAAAAACTGTATCACTAGATGTTGTCTTTACAACTTGCTTATATTGTTGCACATTTTATAAAAAGTTTAAGAATTCACATATTGTTTGGAATGATAGTAATTTTTTCCCATACTACCTTACTTTCTTAGGCAATAGCTCTTAAAATTTGGGGGTTAAGGTCAGTTTGAAATTCTGATGAGATCTATATGGCCCATCTCCCCAGAATGGACAAAACTTTTATTCCATAGACCCTCATTTGAGAACCCTTAACCTGGATAGAGGTCACTGTTCATATCCTCTATCCAGAGATCAGTCAGCATCTCTTATAATCACCTGGACTGGAAGGAAGCATTGTACTATTGGTATCTAAACCAGGAGCTCGTACTCGTTCAGCAATATCTGCTGGATTGGGACCAGAGCCAGTCTAGGAAGCAACCCTGTTGGTCCTGTGTTTGCCGACACGTCAGCCAGATTGGGCTCCAGGACCAATGCTGTGGGGTAGTAAGTATAGGTTGCAGACAGCCCTCTCGAGGTGTTTGAAGCTGTTTCCAAAGTCTCCACGTAATGGACAGGACATAATCATAGTATCTCTTTTTCTAATGTGTTAAGTAAAATATTCCCTAGATTATACCACATATTGTGGGCTTTTTTTTTTTAATAAATATCATGTAGAACGTTCAACAAGGAACAGAAAGTCCATGGAGAACTTAAGCTAAGTTCTGTAGAGGGCAGGAATGGGACACCACTGCCGCCTTTTGGTAACATAGCTTAATTGCAGGTTCACGATTAAAGTTACTAAATGATAGAAAATATACCTTCCTTGATATGCTGGGATGGAGAGAGAGCATGTGTTGTTAGAGCTTGCTTTGGCTGTGCCCTTTGTACTTCACATTGGCTATACAGGCCCTGATTTCACGTATCCTCTGTACCTCTTGGCAGAATTGGAGGAGCCATTCCCACCGTGTTCTCCTACTTTGCTGAAGTGCTGGCCCGAGAGAAGCGGGGTGAGCATCTGAGCTGGCTGTGCATGTTCTGGATGATCGGCGGCATCTACGCCTCTGCCATGGCCTGGGCCATCATCCCACACTACGGTAAGAGGCTGGCCTTGCACCAGCCGGGCAGTCATCTTGTTTTATTTCAGCTTCCATTCCCATCCCTTTCCTCTCTCGTAAATGCTGTTATGAGAACAACACTGTCATCATCATCTTTCTCCCTCTTGTAATGTCTAGGACTCCCACCCCCTTCATAGAGATCTGTGTAAGATAAGACTGTGCCAGTGATCATTTAGGAATACTTTTTCATTTTGCTATTTTTAATGCCACTGCTTTCTGTTGTTTCCTTTGTGCTATCAACTCTGGGGTCCCCACATAAGTGGAGGTGAAAGGATGCATAGATCATAATCAGCATATAAGGCAACATGACTTACAATTGTTCTGGGGACTGTCATGCACAGAAGGCACCCACAAGTGCCTTTATTCGTCTCCTCTGGGCTTGGTCCAAGGCTCAGCCCATGTCAGCCTCACCTCTTCTGGCAGCTCAGAACTGGGATGGGAGCAGGAAGAATCCCATCTTGTCAAGGACCATCAGTTTGCAGAACTTAAGAGGTGACTCTACCACCCTTGCTCCACAGGTCCCCTCCTCAGTTTCTCCTAAGCACTTAACCGTTCCTGCCACCTCAGAATACTTGAAGGTTTCATGTTTCTGAGCAGTACTTGCCCTCTCAGAAGGCACAAGCTCCCAGTTTCTTCACCCACAAACAATGAAGTACTGGGAGAGGTTAACGGAATCTAGGAATTGAATTCAATATGTAAGGAAAGGAGAGGGGACACGTTCTGGTTATATCTGTGCATGTATGAGTGTGTGTATGTGTATGAAAACAGGCTGAAGTTGGCAAACTATGAGTACTATGTATGTTAAAACCACTATGGCTTCAAAAACTCATTCTTTGTTCTATCTAAAATCTAATCAATCTAAAAAATTAGATTTCAAAAATTCACTCCTTGCTCATTTTCTGTTTTTCTGCTTTTTTTCTTTTTTTTTTTTTTTCTTTTTAAGAACAGAGCAGCTTTTCATTATAAAGCATAGTTCTGTTAGGGAAAAACCTTAAGTGAATTTAACTCATTGCTAAAATCAAAGACAAGACATACTTCAGTGTTCAGATGCATTGTGATTTGTTTTTCATACTGAGCTATAAAATTCATGTTGTCACACTCTTTCTTTTAATAAACCGAAAAAGTTATATACAAACCAAAATTGTATTTAACAACAACAAGAAAAATACACAAGACATAAGAAATTGGTTACGGGGCCTGAAGAGAACTTTTCTTTGCCAAACATTTGAGTGTGATAGGTTTCTCATTTTTAGACTCTTTGGTCTCTTCTGGGCCAGAGATGCCCTCATATAGGCAGTTACCCATATCCACCGTGAGGCTTGTCCTCTGCCACCATCTGAGGAATTAAAGGAGATTCTCCTCCTTCATCTGGGACCTGAGGACCTCAGCCACCCTAAGAACCTTCCCCTGTATGGCGGTGTCTAACGCCCGCCCCACTCAGCTCGCTGTTCCAAATGGAAGAGTCACTTAGCTACCACGTAAGGAATTGCTCCTTAGGAACTATGTATCAGGAGACAAAAGGGAGATGCAGGGCCTGGGCAGAGTCCGGCTGTACCCAGCATTGCCCCCAGAGCCACCGCTAGTCCATACGCAGCCTTTGTGTAAATGGAAATAAGGTGCCAGGTGCAGATCGTCACAATTACAGCCCCACTGGCCATCTCTGCCAGGTACTTGCACAGAGCACAGCCTGGCAGCTGGATTCCTTCTGAGGCCAGAATGTTCTGTGTCTCAGCCTCTGGTGACAGCACAGCTTCTTGGCTCCTGGCTTTATTGCTGCCCCCTTCCTGGTCCTCCCTTCCCATCACATCTCAGAATTTCTCCTGCTGGCCTCCCTAAACTCATAACTCAGGTTGGCCTTTGCAGTCTGCCTGTTTCCACCAGGCCTGGACATGATTGCTTTTGTTTTTGATTTTGTTTCCTCAGTCAGTATTCAGCTCCCTGGACTCCTGCCTTTCACACATCCCTGCCCTTGAACTGTGAGGAGCCTTGTGGAGGGCTCCAGGTTTGTCTCTGGCCTTGCCAACTGTCAGTGGCCGACCCACAAAAGATTAGCATGATCCCCACCTTTATTTTTCCCAAGCACACATAAGGTATTCTTATTTGAGCAAAAAGGGCCACCTAAACCATATATAGCCAGAAAGAGGGAGGTTATGAATCATAAACAATGCTTGAAAAGTTACAAAGACAGTCACAATACAACAAAATTAAATGTATCTGAGGCTGACATTAATTTCTATATTGAAGGAACCAATAATGACCTGGTTAAGAAATCAGTAACAGAAAATTAAAACCGTATGCCCATGCTTTACTGAAGGCTTTCCATGGCCAGAATTGTGGCAAAAAAACACAAAAAAACAAAAACAGCAAATTACTGCTGTCAATCCTGTCTGTGTATTAGAATCAACAGGGAAGATTTTTAAAATACCCTTGCTGAGTTCATTTTATACTCTTGCAACTTGAAGAGTTTTAATTTTTTCAAAATAAAAGAGTTTAATTTTAAAAGTCCTGTGCTGAGGCTTCTGGGGGATGGTGCTCTGTATCTGGATGGGGATGGGGTGGGTTTCAAGAGTATTTATTCATAAAAATTCATTCAGCTGGGTGCTCAAGATTTGTGCATGTCACTCTATGGAGGTTACACTTTTTCATAAGCACTTTTTAACAGAAGTTTACCACTTCCCGCACCCCCCCTGAACATACCCGTGCTTGGGTCCTACCGCAGATCAAATGAGTCAGATTCTCTGGGCTGGGGACTCAGCATCTATCCTTTTAAAGCCCCCAGGTGGTTCTCACGTGCAGCCCAGATTGAGATTCGTCAGCTCTGTACCTCTCCCAGTGGGTGACGCCCGAAGCCCCTGGGACTTCGTCATGTACATACAGGGCAGCTCTGAATGGGAGCAAAGAGTGAGCCTGACCTGCTATTCAGTTGGTGTTTGAGTTTTAATATTGTTGGTTTCATCCAGGCTAAAGGGCTTTTCCATTCATCCAGTTCAGAATCACACTTTAAAAGTAACTAACATCTAGATATCTCTTCTTTCCAATGACACATCTTTTTACTCTACTTAAAAAAGACAAAGGGTTAAAAGTCCATGCACCTTCCCTATTACCTCTGAAAAAATAAGAAGCTTTCTGTTTTCCCTCTGAAATTCTGCAGGGTATAAATGATGCCGCAGCCCACAGAAATAACCAGAGAGCATGCAGGTCCTTGCCTGTCTATCTTTCATTCAGGAGACCCCTGAGCACCACCCTGTACAGTGTATTGAATTTTCACCCAGCAGGGAAGGAATTCAGGCCACAGTAAAGCAACACAGAGTCAGGTACTGGCCCCTCTCACACTGGTAATAACATTTGCCCTGGAGGGAAGGAATCAGTAATTGGCATCCACATGGCAAGGATGTCAAGGGATAGATGATGCGTACAGTCATGGGGAAAGCAGGTGCTCTTGTGTTTCTGGGCGTCACCTTTCCGCATCTGTGGCTGAGCAGTCAGTGCGTAAGGCCTGAGCATGTGCCGTGAGACCAGAATTCTGGCTCCAGACAAGCTTCTGATGCAAAGCAGACCTTGAGCTGGTCACTAAGGATGTTGAAACGAAACCTGGAGGGATTCTTAGGAAGTTAGACACAACTTTCAGAAAGGGTGTTCGGACCCTTTCTGCAGGGGCTGGCTAGTTAAGACTTGGGCTGTGCCAGAAGTTCCTGATGGACCTCGGGTTCACCTGGCCTGCAGCCAACCAAGTTTCTGTACAGGCGTCAGATGACGATGCGCTTTACCTTCCCATCACTGCTCTTGGGGCTGCAAACTTCCCTGGAGTCAGATGGACGCCAGCACCTGAAGGTCCGCACTCTGACAGGGCGTTAGGGGGCAGAATACGGATGTCATCCCACCAGGCACCTTTCCCGTCCACCACCTCCCTGTGACCAGCTCCTTCCAGCCAGCAGCCTCTGGACCCTTTCTCCCCCTGTGGCAAAGAGCAGTCCCCATAAAGTAAGGGAGGGGGAGAGAAGAACCCACCCAGAAGTCAACACCTTGGCCTCAAAGCTCAGGGGCCTGTAGCAGCTGAGAGCAGGTGTTAGAAAGTGTGGTTCCTCTTGACCCACACCCATTCTCAAGACAACGACTTCTGACCCACAGACTGGCTTCTGGTTCACAAAAGGACAAGCATTGTGTCAGGGAACAGATGGCACAGGTGCCAAGGTTGCCCTGCAGCCTTTCTCCCCTCCCCCACGTCCCCTATGAATCAGGACACCTCAGCATTGAATGGAAGCCCCAGTACCTTAAGGGGAAAGTGGGACAGGGAGCTGAATCCCAGGCCCTTTCCCTCCTTGGCTGAGAGCTTTCATTGAGTCCCAGGCTTTGGAGTTGCTGCCAGGTTCCTGTGCTGTCTGCTCCATTAAACCCTCTGTCGTCATTTTCTTTCTTTCTTTCTTTTTTTAACATCTTTATTGAGTATAATTGCTTTACAGTGGTCTGTTAGTTTCTGCTTACATTCACTTGCACGTCAGATGAGGTACTGTCCCCTGCCGAGGTGGTGACCGTGCACAGCAAGGACATTCAGTTAGCTAAGTGGGAAGGCTCTCAGCACGAAATGCCTCAGCTCTTAAAGCCCACAGCACCCGGGCTAGAGCAGCCCCACCGCCTCCGTCGCCTACCCCTTGCTGCAGACCTCCAGGGCCACTGGGGACGCCCATAGAGCCTGAGCCCAGCCCAGCCCTCCCCCTCCAGCTATGTGATGTCTGGGCTTAAAAACACACATAGTCCCAAGGTTGTCTGAATTAGCAAGATGTCTTCTACTTCCTTTAGTTACAAGAGGTGTGAAGCTAATACATTTCTTCTCCCTAATGGTGAAACTGGAATGAAGGGAGGAGGGGATAGTCGAGTAGCTGTCTGACTGAGGAAGGAAACGGGGAAGGCTGTGTACATTTTGTTGACAAGAAGGAAAGCACTGTGGCCAAGGGCAAGAGGCAACAGTGATAGCTGAGTTTGAGTCTCAGCCCTGCTGCTTCTGGGCGTGTGAGCTTTGTCAAGCTTTTCAGTAGCCCCAGCCCTGTTTCCGAAGTCAGCATTTTGAGATTGAGTGTAATGATCATGTTAGAGCACCTAGTTCATAACTAATGTTTAAAAATGGTAGCTGTTATTGCTAACAGGTTCATATCCTACACAGGATACCCAGACTCTGTCAGCACAGCCCAGTGTGAGCTCAGAGCTATGGGGAAAGAGGGAGAATGAGCTAAAATGCGTAAAATGTGTAAAGTTTACCTAGAGGGTGAGAAGATCAGAGGAAGCAGACAGAAGAAAAAATAAGAAAAAATGTAAGATAATGAGAGAGAATCAAGGAAAAAACAATACTGTAACATCTTGACTACCTGCAACCCAATGAATCAGAATCTTCCATTCACTTACTTGTTGGATGAATTAATACTCAAAAGGGCACATCCTATATAAAGACTCAATTTTAAAGGCCTTGGTGCCACTCCCTGGGTAAAAAGAACAAGAGCCTGATGGCCCTCACCTGCTGGCATACATGACCAGCTGACCTGTGGGTTATTACATGGACATCCCCAGAGCCAAGCTCTGTCTCAGCTGCAAGGTGTCCTACACTCTGGACACAGGTAGTCCACATGGGTTTAGATATGACAGGCCCTGGTTCCAAGCCATCTCTGCCATTCTCTAGCTTTGTCACCTTTAGGGCAGTTACTTAGGCTCTCTGACTTTCAGTTTCCTCATCTACAAAATGGGTATAATACCCATCACAGGGTTGCTGTTCTACAGGACTAGATAAAAAAAAGTGGTTACTTAGCACAGTGCCAGACAGAAGTAGTTCGTTAAGTGTAGTTTTTTCTTTCCACAGATGGGGCTGAAGTTGAGGTGGGGGAGGAAGAAAGAACTGGAATATTAAAAAGATTTTACTCCCCTTTTCCTAACTATGTTTTCTTAACTGTTCACTTATCATTTGAAGGTTGTGGAGACGGATAAAATGGGGAAAGGCACAGGAACGGAACTTGTAAGGCATGCCACAGTATTCTACGCCCACTCCAGGATGGCAGGGGAGGGATAAAATGAGAGCTGGGATCCCACGCACCAGCCCAGCCAGGACAGGCAGGCAGCAGGTGACCCCAAGCCCTGCCGCCCAGCTTTGCCATACTTCACGGAATGTCACAGCCCTGAAGATTTTATGCTCACGTGTCTGAGTAAGACACCGAAAAGGGAATCAATTCGGTACATCAACATACACCAATGTGATTTCTTAATTTGTCCATTTTAGGAAAAATCCAATCTTTCGTTTTAACAAAATGACCCTTGGACTCGGATTTCCTCCACTCTGACTGCCATGCAGTCATAAAATACATCAGCACCCCCCCCCCAAAAAACCCCAATAATGATAGTCTTTAAGGGCTTAAGAAATGAATGTGAGATCAAAAAGGCATTATCACAGTTTAAGTGTATGGCCATTTCTTCTGTGAGTATGTTCCCTTGTTCATAGTACCCAGAACAGAAGCAAGTATTTCAGAAGTCTCTCATTCTTTTTTTTTTTTTTTTGTTAAACAAAGAATTACTTTATTAATACAAACTATTAATACATACGCACAGACTATAAAGTGCTAAGAAATTTAAATAAGTCATAGCAAACAGGTGGCAATTCAACATCCAGGGTCGACAGAATGCTTGAGGGAGACTGCAACAGATTAGACTCCCAGGGTGGAGGAGGCATCTTCAGAGGTGAAGGGGGGCCCAGGTGTAAGAGCTGTTCAAGCTCCCTCTCCTCATCAAGGATCATGAGAGGCACTCCATTCAAGGGCATGTGTGCAGTCTGGTGCTCTTCAGGCAGGTCGAAACTCTCGAAATCTAATGGGTTGAAGGGAAAGAATTTTTCTATTTCTGGATAGGTGTCATCTGAGGCAGGAACAGAGCTTTTTGCCTTAATGGTCTTCTCAGTCATCTTTTTGGTAGAGAAGGCTGTCTGCTTCTGTTTGAGGGGTCCATTAGTCTTTATTGACTTTTCTGTAGCTCTGTTAACAGTTCCCAAAGCCTTTCTGGCAGCTTTAGGTAAAGCTGGTGGAGCATCAAATATTTTGCCAACATGTGGTGTTGAAACCTGAGATCTCCCATCTAAAGCTTTGACTGAAGGCCCAGACCCCAGCTTCAGCCCATCCTTAGAAGCCACACGGGTGCCTGGTTCTCCATTTTCCTTGTCAACATAGATCAGAGTAGCCATTCTGGATTACGCTGGGAACAACGGCCAAACTCTTCCTAGACACGGTAGGTCTCTCATTCTTAAACATAGCCACGGGCCAGCTCTCCCACCCCCAGCCCTCCTGTCTCTCTCCTCACCCTAGGTACATCACCTGGGGAAAACATGTTTATCAGCTAGGGTGCAAATAGCCCCTCTACCCACAACAAAACCATCCACTGCTACAGACCCAAAAGATGTGTCTACTTCCTTGAGGGATGGAGAGTTCTGCACAGTTTGGGGAAGTGCTTTTCAACTCTCACTCTGACCTTTGAGGTTTGTATAGTGAACTTAGAGGAGCTGCCTCTTTTGCTGTGCATCAATCCAATCAGCATGGAGCTCAGGTCATAACTCTTCCATTCAAGCTCCCCAGAAAGGGAGGGGATGTCAGTCATTTGTTGACACCCTTCTATGTCCCAGGCATTGTACCAGGCACATTATTTTTTTTCAACTTTAATAATAAAATAGCCAGTTATCTTACCAGCAAAATTCAGTTATAGCCAGAGGAATTACAATTTGGGAAACACACGCTATGGCAGACCATAGGCAAATCCAGAGATCAAAGGAGGGGAGCTTGCTTTTATAGAGAAAAGAGGGGAGTTGGGAGGGGCTGTTCCAAAGGAAAGTTCATTGGAAGAAAGCAAGAATTCAGGGTGCTGACCGCTTCCCATTGGCTGGGCTGTGGTGTTTCTCATTGGCTGGGCTGTTGCTGGGCGAGGAAAATCTTCCTTCTGGGTAGTAAAGTAGACTTCTTCCTGTTTGGGGTACAAGGTACTCTTCTTTGTGCGGGGCATGCAAATAGATTTGAAGACATGCAAATGGTGGGGAGTGATGATGGGTGAGAGCTCCCTCTACTGGCCTTCCTGACTCTAATTTTAGCTGAGGTTTTTCTTACTGATTTTCACATCTTATACACATGATCTTAAAATGGAGAAATGGGCTTTAAAAATATGGCAGTTTTCTTGCTTGTGTTTCATGTTAAGAGCTAGACTCCTATGCTGCTAACACTGCTAGGTGACACTGCAGAGCTGGGATCTATAATCCGTCCCTCAGGTAGTCAGGTGGAGCCTACAGACTTCCTTTCAGAATAATGTTTTTAAATGCAGAAAATGAAATAAATAGGATTATAAATGAAACCAGTTGTTTCAAAATACAGTTATCAAAATGTATTAGCATATTAAGTAACAATACCTATTGACAGGTCTAATAGCTACCATAATTTTGAAGTAGATAGGAGCATAGAAGCTAAAAATCAACAAATGCTTTCTTCTGAATCCTAGGGAGTCACTGGACTCTAGGTTCTTCCCAGAATCCCACCTTGCATTTCTTCACCATCTGTATGAGTTAAGATTAGGATTGACTAGATATAAAAGAAAAAAAAAAGTAACAGGCATAAATAAGTTAGAAACTTGTTTTATATCACATAAAAGAAGCCTGGGTGGAGGCAGTCCAGGGCTGGGATGGTAGCTCCATGGTCATCATCAAAGGTCCCAATTCCTTTTATCTCAGAGTTCCACCATTCTTAGCACATTCCAACCAGGAGGTCCACATCTTAGGCAGCACAGAGCAGGAAGGACATATAAGGGTATGTCTGTGCTCCCATGAAGAATCTTCCTGGAAGCCCCACACAGATCCACTTAAATCTCATTGGCCAGAACCCCAGCACATGACCATAGCTAGCTGCAAGGGCATCTTGGAAATGTATAGCCGACTCCTATTCTAAGGAGTAAGGAGAACACAAATCAGGATAAAGTGGATACTGGGGGACAACTGGCCATCTCTTGTAGGAAAATCTTGTAGGACTGTTCATGTATTTCATAATCAGAAGTTTAAGTATGGTCTTTTTATATTAGTTTCTGTATGGATGCAATGGAAAGCAACTCCAGCTAACTCAACCAGAAAGGGATTTATTGGAAAGCCACTGAATAGCTCACGGAATGGTCAGGAAGGCTGGAGAACAAAGCTTGGAAAAAACAGCAGGAACTGAGGGAGTCCTTCCTTTGGTGACTGGAAGGGTTGTCAGCAAACTCAAAATGTCAGCACCTGAACCCGAAGAAAACACTTACTGTTTAAGAAAAATTAGCTCAAAGTATTCAGCTTCAGTTTCTAGTGTAGAAAGCTTCCAAGGAGCTTTGATACTGGTTTGATTGCTCTTCAAAAGTCATGGGGGAGAGTTTTCTTTGCAAGATGCAGTCCTTAATAAATCATAATTACTAACACATGACATTAGAGACAAGCTATCCCAGGCCCTCACTCAGATAAGGTGCTTAGCATACACTAATGTGTGTCAGGAGGAGAACCTGGGCCCATATGAAGGTCGGTATGGTTCGGGCTAGTATGGCCTTTACAAGGTGGTTTCAGAAAATGTAGGTACAAGACTCTAGAAAGCCCCAGACAAGTGAATCCTCCGAAGTATTTCAGTGAGCGAAACTTTCCCGGTCCTCAGATCACAGTTGACTACTAGATCCCTGAGACTTCCCCAAAGCAAATGTGAATCCCAGCCTGAGAGCAGACTGTGTCTTCCACGAATCATGGAGAACTTGATCTCCAGTAGAGATAGTGGAAACTACAATAAATAAAAACAGAAAAGTTGGTTTCATTTACTATAGATAGAAGTGCCTCCTCCAAAAGCTGTTGACATTAGGGTTTGTCTTGTAAACAAACAGTGAATACACTTTAGAGTATAAAAATTAGTTTAAAAATTAATGGCAATACCAAATGCCAGTGAGGATGCAGAAAATGCATGTCTCATGCATTGCTGGTGGGAACTCAAAATAGTGCCACCACTCTGGAAGATAATTTGGGGGTTTCTTTAAAAAAACTAGACACACCTAACATACAACCCACAATTGCACTCCTGAGCATTTATCCCAGAGAAATGAAAATGTATGTCCTCACAAAAACTTGTACATGGTTATTCAGAACACTTTTATTTGTAATAGCTCAAAAGTGGAAACAACCAAAATGTCTACAATACCATAGAATTCCACTCAGCAATAAAAGGAAATGAACAATTGATACAACAGCTTGTAGAGACCTCAAGGGCATTTTGTGAGTGAAAAAGCCAATCTCAAAAGATATAAAACATTCTGGAAAGGACAAAGATAGAGATGGAGAACAGATTAATGGTTGGCAGGGGGTAGGGGTGGTGAGGAGAAAGGAAGCAGGTGTGACTACAGTGGAGCAGCCCCCAGAGATCTCTGTGTTGATGGAATCGTGTCTTGATTGCAGGTGGTTGCATAAATCCACACATGTTATAAAATGACGAAGAACACATTATACCACAGTCAGTTTCCTACCTTTGGTATTATACTACAGTTATGTAAGATCTAATCATTTCCAAGCACTGAGAGAAATTAAGTGAAGGGTACATGGGATCTCTCTGTACTATCTTTCCACCTTTCTGTGGCTGTATTTCAAAATAAACAGTAGAAAACAAAATTAGTACTACTCTTTGAAGGGCATTTTCACATATATCATCTTATTTATTCTAATAATCTTGGGAACAAAAGCAACAGTAAGTGTCATTCCCATTTTTGGAATGGAGAGCCTGCTGCATAGAAAGTGTGTCATTTCCCAAAGTGACACAGAAAATGGAAGATAAGCAACTGGAACCAGTCTTCTGGTTCTCATTTCTTCAAAATGTTCTCCAGACATGCCAAAGCTAAGAAACGTCCTCAAAGAACGTCATATAGAGGGTTATTTGGAATCATTTTTAAGGTCTCTACAGTGTGTGTATATGGCCCATACGGCAACCATCCATCCCCTCATCTATCCGGGTGACGCTGTCACAGCCCCTTGCCAAGCATTCTAAGCGCTAAGCCTCCATCATTTGCCATAAGAAAAACCAGTCACACCCAGAATTCTGTTATTTTTAAAACTATCCTACTGAAAATGTTATGAGACAGAAGAGGTTTTTACATCACACACCTTTTATCCCACAACTTCATAAATTCTCACTTGACATTTGTGTTTCCTACAAAGGCTATATTGCGTCTTCTCTCTCCCTCTCCCCACACAGCGTGTAATTTCACTGGCTTCTGTCTCCTTCCTCCAGAAATCTAACTGCATTGCCCACCCCACTCTCCTTTCTTATGCACAGAAATTCAGCTCTGCCCAGCTTCTAGCTCCAAACTTAGATACTCCACCTGTATTACTCTGCTTGGGCTGCCATAACAAAATACCGTAGATTGGGTGGCTTAAACTACAGAAGTGTATTTTCTCACAGTTCTGAAAGCTGGGAAGTCCAAGATCAAGGTGCCGGTCAGTAGTTTCTGGTTGAGGGATCTCTTCCTGGCTGTCTTCTTTCTGTGTCCACATATGGAAGAGAGAGAGATCTCTGTCTTCCTCTCCTTGTATCCAATTAGGGCCCTACCCTTATAACCTCATTTAACCTTAATTACTTCCTAAAGAAATTATCCCATCTCCAGATACAGTCACATTGTGGGGTGGGGTTTTAACATATGAATTTTGTGGAGACACATGTCGGTCCATAGCAGCACCCATTGAAAGGGCCTTCCAGCAAAGAAAGGGCCTTCCAGCCACCAAAAGCACCCCTCTGCTTTAAAGGCGTTGGGGATTATTCATTTTTTTCTAATGTTTTTCTTGTTAGATACCTACTATCAAACCTAACTCTGAAGCACTTACCTTTTTTCTCTCTAAAACAAGGTCTTAATGATAGCCTTATGGTTCCATAAGAGCTCCCCAACTCATCTCTCTGCACATCTTTGTATTCTGAACTAGACAAAGTGTGTGTGTGTGTGTGTGTGTGTGTGTGTGTGTGTGTGTGTGTGTGTGTGTGTGTCTTTGAAAAGAACTGTCCTGAATATACCCCTGCTGGGCTGAATTCGTCATTAACCTAATTAGGTCTCTTATCCAAGGCTTACAATTAGCACCATTACCAAGTCTTGGTAACTAACTTCTGTGCTTCTAAATTAACTGTCACCTGGGGGGGACATAAAAATTGTCATCATCTTCTAAAATGTTCCGTGTTTGAGCATATGATCATTCCCCGCATTTCCATCAATAATATTGAACTGCCTTAGAGGGCAAGAGATATTTACAGTTTTGTGGAAAGGTAGAGAAGGCTTCCCTGATATCTTAGGGTACCAGCTACAGAATCTGGACTTCGTTTTTCTGCCATATGCATATTGGGGTCCCCAGAAGGAATACTCCGTTCATTTGCCCAGACTGTTAAGGTGAAAGGACGTAGAGCTGCCATCTGTTTTCTTTTTTTTAATAAATTTATTTATTTATTTTTTGGCTGTGTTGAGTCTTTGTTGCTGCACACAGGCTTTCTCTAGTTGCAGCGAGCCGAGGCTACTCTTCGTTGTGGTGCACGGGCTTCTCAATGCGGTGGCTTCTCTTGTTGAGGAGCACGGGCTCTAGGCACACAGGCTTCAGTAGTTGTGGCATGCAGGCTCAGTAGTTGTGGCTCATGGACTCTAGAGCGCAGGCTCAGTAGTTGTGGTGCACGGGCTTAGTTGCTCCTCGGCATGTGAGATCTTCCCGGACCAGGGTTCAAAGCCTTGTCCCCTGCATTGGCAGGCGGATTCTTAACCACTGCACCACCAGGGAAGCCCTGACCATCTGTTTTCTACAAGCACAGTGTTCTGTCATTTGTAAGGAGTAAGCCAAACTTTGATTTTTACATAACCTACCAGCAGAGACATTGGTGCTGAATGACCTGGAAGTTTCTATTCTCTTATGGGCTGATTTAGCATTTATATTTTATGCAGCTGTCTCTCTGTCAAAATCGAGCTTAGATTTGCTCTGAGTTGCTTTTAGAAGGTCTCAAGGCAAGCCCAGTTAAAGATGCAGGTGTGGTATCTTAGAAAATATCGCCATTCAGCACAACTGGACCCCACTATGAGCGTACCTATGTAATTAATTCCTGAAGATACACAATTAATGCCTAGAAGAGCTCGTTAGAAGAACAGATTATTAAATAGGACAGAGTTTGAGGTTGAAGGCATGATAGGGAAATCTTAGTAATTCCTACAGGGATACTTCTCAAGTTTGGAAGGTGCTTCTTCTTTAGGAAGTGTCTAATCTTTTATGTAATGTTGGAGCATGTTTCCACCTGTGGACAGAATAAATTGCATTTTCCACTTATTCCTCATTCTTAATGTTCACTCTCCAGTGAGCTCTTCAGCTGTGCTGCCCATCACACTGTGGAATGTACAGGACAAAAAGCAGCCCTGGGGCTTCCAGAGGACACTTGCAAGGAGGCTGGAAAACAGTGAGCATGAGAACTGTGTGACGGGGACACGGCCGTGGTCAGGCTCTAAATCTGGCAAAATTAAAGGAGGCAAGATACGGCAAAAGAAAATAGTGTGGGCTAGAGCAGAGTGGGATGGTTACTGTAGATCTTAACCAAATGAACTGTCCTAACTAGAAAATGCTCTTGTTGGTTGTTTAATCCAGTAGTAGTGGAAGAAATGAGCTATTTCCACCATTTGTATATTCCCTTGCCCAGTCTTCTCAACCATTCAAAGCGTATCTGAATGAGATGATTGGCAAGGGTTAGGAGATCAGTTGAGGGTCATGGAACCAATATAATTTTTTCTGTGTTTAAGGTATCCTACAAAGAAATGTATCCTGGGACTTTCCCCCCATCACCACTAAACAAACTGAGATTTAGCCTTTATTTAAATTGCTCATGAGATATTACACTGCACTTTGGGAGTGGCAAACATCTTTGTGCATCTACACTGTGCCTGGCCCCATGCTGGAAGCCAGAGATTCTTCTAGGAGTGTGGCGAAACATCTGTTCTTGGGTAACAGTGAAGAATCCTGAATCCAAGCTTTGCTTCTCATCTTCCCTGTTTCGGCCTGTGGGTTCAGAGTACCTCTTTCTCAAATACTGTGATGGATTTGAGAGTACATCCTTTCTGGGACCAGTTTGAATTCCACTGTGTTCTTCAACATACAAATGGTGTTACAAATTAGATAGAGGGAGCACATCAGCCTGATGGGTTAGGGGGAGGGTTGGGGAGGAGTGGGGCTAGAAGGGAAGATGAGGTATTAAGGGTCAGAAGAGTCTTGGTTTCATTTGACTTAACAGTTGAAGACTGAGATGGCCAACATAAATATCTTAGTGACCAAGGTGATGTAAACAGGTGAAGCTGGCAAGAAAGAGGACTGAAGCAAATGACAGAGTCCGTGCCCTTTCTAGAGGGTTGGCAGCTACTCAGCTGCAGCAGGTTTAGCCATGCAGCTATTGAAGCCTGGTGTGGCCAGATCTGATTTACCAGAAGGCAGAATTCTGGGTATTTATTTGAAGTCTCTCCAATTTTCAATCTACCAATTTTAAAATGTATCTTTATAGAGATATACATATGTGGTCAGCAGAATGATGGTCCCCAAAGACCATCCTAACTCCCAGAACCTGTGAATATGTGAGGTTACAGGGCAAAGAGGAATTAAGGTTGCAGATGGAATTAAGCTTGCTAATCAGCTGATCTTAAAATAGAGAGATTACCATGGATTATCCGGTGGGCTCAATCTAATCACAAGGGTCCCTAAAAGCAGAAGATGGAGCTGGAAGAGAGAAGCAGAGAAGTGGTAGCATGGGCAAGACTTGGCTTGGTGGTGTTGGCTTTAAGGATAGGGGAAAGGGGCTCTGAGCCAAGGAATGCGAGCAGCCTCAAGAGGCTAGAAAATATAAGGAAATATATTCTCCTCTGGAGTCTCTATAAGGAATGCAGCTCAGCTGACGCCTTGCTTTTAGTGCAGTGAGGTCCATTTTGGACTTTGGACCTCCAGAACTGAAGATAATAAATTTGTGTGGTTTTTTAATCTCCTAAGTGTGCAATAATTTGTTACAGAGCAAAAGGAAACAAATAAAACTAGAATAAAATACATCAATTTAAGTGATGAGATTTGGCAAAAGGATACAATTCTGTAACCACCACCTCAATCAAGATAAAGAATACTTCCATCACCAAAAAGTAACCTCATGCCCCTTTGCAGTCAAGTCCCTCCCACCATGCCTGGCACCTGGTAAGCAAAGATACGTTTTCTGTCTTTTGTAAAATTTCATGTAAATTGAATACTTCATAGAGTATGTAATTTTTGCGTCTGGACTCTGCTATAGCATAATGCCTTTGAGATTCGTCCATGTAGTTGGGTGTTTGAGGGGTTCATTCCGTCCTGTTGTTGAGTAGCATCCATTATGGATGGACCACAGTTTGTTGATCCAATCACCAATTGATGGACCTTTTTGACTGTTTACAGTTGGGCTATGAAGAATAACATTGCTGTGAACATTTGAGTACAAATCCTTGTGTGAAAGAAGTTTCATTTCTCTTGGGTAAATTCCTAGGAGAGGGATTGCTGGATTGTTTGGTAAATGTGTGTAATTTGATGAGAAACTTAAAATATTTTCCAAAGTGATTCTATCATAATCACCTAATTTTTTCTGTAAGTTTTCACAACACTCCATGGACCAAACAACACACACTTGTGCCAGATTTGGCCTGGGGAACTGCTGGGTTTAAGCCAAAGAGAGCCAAGCTTACCTGGAGGGGAGAAGACAGGTAATTACCCTGTGCTGATGCGGAAGACAGAGGGTCTCTGAGAGTCTGAGTGGGAGGAAGATTTTCACAATTAAGAGAAAGGCAGGTGGGACTCCTGGTCCTCAGGTACCTGCAGGGCAGCTGTGCCCTTAAGCCAAAAGGAATGGAGCTGGGCCTCTGGAGGAAGAGTCTCAGTGACCAAAGAGAGTGAGAGCTTAGTTTTGCTTAGAGGTTGGAAGTGAGCTAGTGACTGCCAGAAGGGCAGGGCCTTAGCATGGCCTGGTGAGGAAGAAAACAGGCTCACAGGGACCTTCTGAGGGAAGAGTGAGATGCAGAATATCTGATTGGTAGGCATCATCATCGCACGGGAGAATTATCTTCGGTGGTTTATAAAGACTTTCAGAGACATCATCTCATTGTTGCCGAACCAAACTTGGGTCTGCTTGCCCACGTGCAGTAAAGGCAGTCTACTGACACAGGGTCGTGGTAAAGTGCAGCGATTATTGCAAGGCCAAGCAAGGAGCACGGGCAGCTGGGGTTCAAAAGACCTAAACTTCCCAGTAGCTTTCAGGGAGAGGTTTTTAAAGGCTGAGGGAGAGGGTTGTGGGGTGCGTGATCAGCTGTTGGACATTCTTCTGATTGGTTGGAGGTGAGGTAATCAGGAGTCAACATCATCAACCTTCTGGTTCCAGCTGGTCTGGGGTCTACGTGCTTGCGGTCAACATACAGTTAACGTCTTCCACCTGGTGGGGATTTCATTATCTGCAAAACAGCTCAAGGACATGGCTCAGAATACTATCTATGGCCCTTGAGGAGGAACTAAAAGTCCTTGACTTTGTTTAATGGCTCAACTATATTATTATTTTGTCTTGCTTGACTGTTTTCATTTTCCTTTGTTTCTCCTTTTTCTCAATTCTCTGATTAAATTTGTTCTTTGGAACTCAGGGGAAGCTTAAGAGGTTAAAGTTGTTCTACAAACAAGAGACAGGCAGATAACATGGTGGGGGAGGGTAGTCTTTCTCAGGAAGTCCCCACAGGGTCCTGCTCGGTTGTAATCCCCCTTTTTCTTTGATATTCCTCAATCTTGAGGAGGAACAGGTGCAGGACAAGAAAGGGAATAAAGTTTTGGATAGAGAGGTTAAATCATGAACTTGACAAAGGGACTCGGTTTTCGAGGGACTCTGTTTCATCATGACACAAATGAAGTCAAACTGTGTGATAACCTGTTCTGTGCAGGGGCTGGCCAGGCAGAGGACACTAGGGTAAACAAGCGGCTGGGCTCACTTCTCCTGTGACCATCCCCCTTACGCTTGGATGGTTTGTGACCGAGGATGCCTTGGGCCAGTGGTGACATTTCTTTCTTGTAGTGGACAGAGGGTAGAGTTCCATGAGAGAGAAAGAGAGAGAGAAAAAGGAAAGAAAGACTGTGGAAGTGGGTATCCACCCCTTTCTGATCCAAAGGTGGTACCAGTGGAACCAACTAGGAGGAGCCATTAACCCAGGCCCTTGCTGGGGCATCCGTCCTTTGTGCCCTTCTTGTGCCTGGTGCACACCTCTGCCTTCTACTGGGGCTAGAGTTTTTAGAATTTTCTTCATGGCTTCAATAAAAAAAGGTTTCTTTAGTATTGTAAGCAATTTCTGGACTCTGAGGCCAGAGATCAAAACTTAATCATCTTTTACATGCATCCCAATGTTCATAGCAGCACTATTGACAATAGCCAAGACATGGAAGCAACCCAAATGCCCATCAACAGATGATAGGCTTAAGATGTGGGGTGTGTGTGTGTGTGTGTGTATGTATACACACACAGTGAAGTATTACTCAACTATAAAAAAGAAGAATGAAATACTGCCATTTGTAGCAACTTGGATGGACCTAGAGAATATTATGCTTAGTGAAACAAGTCAGACAAAGACAAATACTATATGATATCACTTACATGTGGAAACTTAAAAGATAATACAAATGAATGTATATGCGAAATAGAAACAGACAGATATAGAAAATTTGTGGTTACCAAAGGGGAGAGGGAAGTAGGGGTACAAATTAGGGGTATGGGATAAACAGATATAAACTACTATACATAAAATAGATAAGCAACAAGGATATACTGTATAACACAGGGAATTATACCCACTGTCATGTAATAACCTATTGAATATAATGGAAAATAATCTATAAAAATACTGAATCATTATGCTGTGCACCTGAAACTAAGACAATATTGTAAATCATTTTTAAAAAGTCATCTTGATAGCCTCCATGGTACCAATCACAGTGCCTGACCCAGATTAGCCCATAACGAGTGTTTTGATGAATTGAGGCACAGAGCCATGTAATAAATGCCCTGGTCAGCAATGTTAGACCCTCAACAGGTCTGATCCAAGACAGTTACTCCCAGTTCTCACTAGTCTCATCCAAAAAACTTGTGCTGTGAGGTTATTTTCTTCCTTTGTGAATCACCATTTTTAGGAATGGGTTGCCATCTTGGTGACAGTTGTGGCTGATGGGCTTTGAAGTGAGGCTTGTTCCATCACGTTCCACTTAGCTCAGACCTCTGCGGGAGCTATCCTTCAGAACTGCAGAATTGCAAGTTGCCCCAGGTTTTGTCCTTGCTAAGCTAATGCTTCACTATTGTAACTGAAAGTGGTTCTCAAGCTTCTGGGTTGTTGTCGTTTCCCTCTCTCCCTCTCCCTCTCTCTCTGTCTGCTGTTTTTGGCCTGTGACCCACATTCTGATTCTAAAGCATCTTCAGTGGCCTTCGCAGGCTGCCCGAGGGATCCGGGCTGTTGCCTTTATTCGAAGGGTCAGCCACTCATTAGGTGCTGAGCAGGCAGGGAGACTTTCTCGCTGCTGAGAATCAATTCCAGCCAAATCAGATCCACTTGGGGGTCTCTCAAAGAAGAGCTTGCCCACACGGTAATGGTTTGAAGAGCACTGAAACGCCTGATGGAGGAGGGACAGAGCAGACGATGGGCTGCGGTGACGTGCTGTCTGTGGCTCACAGCAGACGAACCTCACAGTGGAGAGACTTCAGAAATCAAAGTTGACTGTCATGCTGAGGAGGCCCGTCTCGTGCTGCACGCAGGACTTGGCAGAGTGGGGAGGATGGAGAAATGCAGAATGTTAAGGCAGGAAAACTGACATTTTGCACTCCACACATCTGTGGTTTTGTGTTTGAGGCTGAGGTCACCCTGCCAGGGGGAATGGGAGGAACTGAGAGGCGGGAGTTGGGGGGAAACGCCCCCCACTCACCTCCTGAAAAGAAGATTGGATGTCAGTCTCTTTACTAACATTTAATCAACCTTTATTTCATGCTATACGCTGTTTTGAGACGTGAACATGTGTTAATCCTTTAATTTTTACAACTATCCCACAAAGAGACACTGTTGTGTACATTTTACAGATGAGGAAACTGAGACCCAGAGAAGTTAAGTGACTTGCCCACAGTCACCCAGCGAGTAAAGCAGAAGAGCAGGAATTCAGAACCAGGCAGCATGCCTCCACACCCACACTCTTGGTGGCCTCACTATATGGGCTCCCATTCTACGGGGCTGACACCCAAGAAGCCGCAAGTATCCAGTGGCTTATGTCCAGCTTTCCATCAAAAACTCTTCAAATTCAGGGGCAGTTCCCTTCCTCCTCCTCCTTCCAGGATGGAGCTTCCAAATGGCCTAGCCAGGAAAGCAAGGAAATTTCTAGAACTGACATTTGTATAAATTGGCAGAAAATAGGAACCCCCTTGATACCTGCCCTCCCCACACCCACCCCTTATGTCTGCCAGGCTGAGGAACCCCATCCTGGTAGGAAAAGGCAGTTCGGCCGCTCAGAGCTCTCCCCATCCCATCCGACTTGGCAGTGCCATTTGCTTCAGATCCTGGGACTCTCCTCTGGACAGATGAGGTCTGCTTCCAGCTTTCAAGTTCCTTTCTTTCTTCCTTCAGGCTGGACAGTTAGAAATGGAGAGAAAGGTAGTAAAGTAGACAAAGACCAACTGCTCCTTCCAGCCAGTCAGCCTGGCTCTTGACTTCTTATTTCCATTAGGGCTTGGGATGCAAATCCTCCAGGGGGGTTAGTGTTCAAGGAACCAGGCCAACTGACCCTCCCGCCTTTCAGACTCTCCGCGTTCACACTCATCTGCATGCAAATACCTTCTTTTTTGGTTCTGAGACTTTGAGTTCTAAATCTAATGTGTGGTTAGCCCCTACCCTTTCCTGTTTAGAGAGGGCAAGACGGTGCCCAGCAGAGGAGAGAGGATATGCGTTCAGTAGTGATGCATGTGGGTAGTGCCCTTATCCCATGAGTGTCAAATGACAGAAGACAAAGCCCTCCCTTCTCGTCGAAGCCATGCTGTGTCTGAGGCCTTGATGACTAAAACCCGAAAGTGAGGAGGAGGAGGTCTGGGGTGGCAGAGCCTTGAACTGAGATTTTTCTGAAGTACGTAGGGAGGTGTACACTGGTGTAGTCATTCTAAAGAACATTCAGATGATGCTTGTCCGAATGTGTAAACATGTACACTCTGACCTAGTATACTCCATCCCTGGTATATACCCAGAGAAATTCAGATATCAGTAAGGGGTCATGTGTAAGACTGTTCATAGTGATGTTGTTTGTGAAAACAGGTAGTTGGAGCAATCTCTATCCATCACTAGGGGAATAGGTACACAGAAGGTGGTGGAATACTTTACATTGATTAGAAACAGTAATGGCAACATGATAGATCATCAAACAATGCTGAGTGAAGAGAGTAAGACAAAATGAGGACTCTAGTATGTTGCCATTATGTAAGTGACAAGACACACTATTTTTTTTAATAAATTTATTTATTTATTTTTGGCTGCGTTGGGTCTTCATTGCTGCTCACGGGCTTTCTCTAGTTGCGGCAAACTGGGGCTACTCTTCGTTTCGGTGTGCGAGCTTCTCATTGCGGTGACTTCTCTTTGTTGCCGAGCACGGGCTCTAGGCGCGCGGGCTTCAGTCATTGTGGCTCGCGGGCTCTAGAGCGCAGGCTCAGTAGTTGTGGCGCCCGGGCTTAGTTGCTCCGCGGCATGTGGGATCTTCCCGGACCAGGGCTCGAACCCATGTCCCCTGCATTGGTAGGCCGATTCTTAACCACTGCGCCACCAGGGAAGTCCCCACACTATTTATTTTTCAACGGTTTTATTCAAATTTGAATCCACAATTAAAACACACTGGCTATGGGGGTGTTGGTGGAATACCAATTGATGAGAAATGTTGATAAAAGGAAGGAAATAAAGATGCACATTATTTGCACGATGCTGTTGATAGTGTGTTGGTCAGAGGGTAATTAATTACGCCCTCTACACCTAAAGTGGAAAAAGAAAAGAAAATGTCAAAAGTTTCATTGGAGTTCATTTTAATGATTTACTAAATATTTTCTGAGCATAAGATACATGAGGAGCAGAGGTAAAGTAGCACAGAGAGTTCTAGACTGAGAATCAATCAGCTGCCATCTTTCCCTATTTATATACTCCCATGCCCTTGAGTTCTCCAAGCCTCAGACCCTGACACACATGCACTAGAAAATGTTTACTATCCCCCTAATTCCAACATAACATTATGAGATCCCTTGGCAAGTAATTTGTAAAGCCTGAGGGATGGATTAAGAGCTCTCAGAATGAATTTTCTTTCTAATGCAGAAATCTGCAGGGTTAATTAGTACCTGTGACTATAGTATAGTCAGAGTCATTGCCAAGGTTCATCTGGTCTTCAAAGTCACAGTTGTTGCTGTACTGGCACTGCTGCAGCTCAAGGCTGATTTTATTTCTTCTGGTCTTGAAGTCTGTTAGTGAAATAACTTTCATGTCAGAACAAGGAAGCTGCATTAATTCACAACAGGAGGCACAAGCTCTATTAGAAATGTTCTGTATGTATAAGTCTTTTAAACAAATGCTGTTTTATTTCTTTCAAGTGTTGGCATTGTTAGAAGCCAGATGTAAATGGGCATATCAGTTTGATTTGTATGACTGTGACGTGTTATCCAATAAATATTTAAATTTAATGGAGCCAGTAATTTAGAAGCACCTACTATAGTTTTCTAGAACTGCCTCGCCACAGTGATTTCATATTTTCCCTTTTTGCCTCCAACAAAATTAAATGTAAGTAACAAAAATTCCCACTAAACACTGCAGTCCCTATTATACTAGTCTATGCATGTTTCTGAAGAAAATTATGATTCAAATTCTAAAGCACAATTCCAAATACCCATTCCAAATACCCATTTTATCAAACTCAGTACAGCATTTTCAAGGTTTGCCTGCAATGGTCTTATATGAAAGGTACAGCAAATTTTCAGAGGAAAGTTATTTGGGGTTTTTACCTCAAAAAGGATCAAATGCTTTATGCCCGTGGTACTGTGATTTCGAAATTGGAGGGGTCCAAAGAAATGACGTTTTATTCTGACATATTGTTTGGCTTCCTCAATAAAGCAGTGGTTTGAGCAGCAAATAACCACCAGATTTCAGGCTTCCATTGTCATTGGTTGCCTGCAGTATCGCTGCAACTGTCCTTAAAAAAACACACACACACAAGCGTCCTGGCTATCTGTAGGAGCATTATAAATCATACTTTCATTGTAGGGAAAAGGTTATTGATTTGCTCGTTTTTTCCCTTCTCCCTCTGGTGCAGACTTCAGTGGGAGATTGAAGCTTCCTTCACATAGTATATTATAGCCAATCAAAAGGGCGGCCTGTGCTTACCTGGTTTATAATGAAAGGTGATACGGGTGAGTGATTTCACACTGCTCATCCTGCAGTGATTGTAATCAGGAGATAAAAGCTGGAGCAACTACACATGCTGGCCAAATGTCATCAGAATTATTTACTGTATTTTCTAAGACTGGGGCATTTGAGCAGTTGAGATGGAAGAACTAACGTAGGTGAATTGCAATGCACTCATATTTTATTTTACTTTTAAAGCCAGCTAATCATTTTCTTGTGATTATTAATTTGGCCTTTCAGGATCAAGTCACCTAAGTGCAATTTGATTTAAAGTGATATTTTTCCACAAAAGGGTCAGAAAAAAGACAAAACAGAGGGAGAATTATCCATGGAAAAAAGGGGCAAAAAAAAAAGGAAATTAAAAAATGGCGATGAGACATTTAACAATATCTTAAAAGGCACAAAGTCAAGGAATAAATGGATATTTTTAGTAAAATGCAAAACTGCCATGAAGTGTCCTGACAAGGTAAACAAGACTTCATTAGATTTTTTTCCTATTATGTTATGGATTTTTCTAAGACATGGTATACATTAGTGGTAAAGGGAAACAGCTGTTATCACAGTGCTAAGAGAAAATTTCTAAGTTGGGACAATTGTAGTACGATGCTAAATATATCTATGGAGGGAAAGACTGAAATTACAAAGAAAAATAAAAATCCAATCAATATAGACTTTTAAATGCAAACAGTACTACAATGTGACCATTTGCAATATGACAAACTCAGGACACAGAATCTTGTCATTGGAGTGTATTGCGAATGCTTACATTGACAGTCTCAGGACATCAATTTCACACAGCATTTGCTTAGTGCAAAAGACAAATTAAGATTAAAAATATATATAAACATAATAAAATGTCTGTTGACTCATTTTCAGATCCAGGAAAAAAATCATGATTTTACAAATCCACGTTTGTTTCTTCTCTGTTTAGCTCACAGATACATTGAGTATATTTCATTAATTGTGTATCCTACAGATGAGCATGATGCCTCTTGCATGTAAATTGACTGAAGTGGAGAAGAAACAGTTGCTGATAGCTGTCTCCCCAGCCCCATCCTATATGAAATTAAAGGGTTTGTGTATTTTAGAACACAGAATGATCTCAACCTAGAAACTGCACGCTGCAGAGTTCAGTGGCAAGACCCATGTTTTCTTACAGAACCAAATCCCTTGCCTCAGCTGATCCATTTTCCTGTAGGATGAAGTGAGATCACTTTTTTTGTGGCAGATGTCCCACTCACCATGTCAGAAGCATGCCCAAAGACTTTTAATATTACTCTTTAATTACAGTTGGCCCTCGTTATCCACATCCTCAGATTCAACCAACGTCAAATCAAAAATGTTTGGGGGCAAACATCCAGAAAGTCCCAAAATGCAAAACTTGAATTTGCCACATACCAGCAACTGTTTACATAGCATTTACATTGCATTAGGTATTATAAGTAATCTGGAGATGATTTAAAGTATATGGGAGGATGTTTTTAAGTTATATGCAAATACTGTACCATTTATGTAAAGGACTTGAGCATCCGTGGATGTTGATACCCTCAGGGTATCCTGGAACGAATCCCCTAAGGATACCAAGGGATGACTGTATCAAACTAAACAGGCTTTCTGGCACGATGGATAGCATGTGACAGTTACATCTGAGCTTCAGAATAGGTTTATTAGTTAAATTTTTTAAATCAAAGTAACATTTGTCCATAGTCCTAAAAAGCAGGCACCGCTTAAGATGATAACCCTCCCTCCAAAAAAACAAAACAACTTCTCTGTCTTGCTCTTCCACCCTCCATTCTTTTTCCTCAAGGGCAACTTCTTTCAACTGTTAGAGTTATTTCCTCTGTCTGCCTAGTTTTTTCTAAATTTTGTAAATATATTGTTTTCCCTTGCTGTGTCTATGTTACATATTATCTGCTGACTAGCATGGAAATTGAGAGTTAGTGTTCTTAGACTTCCATCCACCCCGAATTCTCTTTCTACGCTCTCAATAAAGTTAACTCATAATGTTTGGTTAAATCAGTAATCAGAATTTACATCCGTCTGATTCCTGCTGAGCCAAATAGTGTTTGGAGTATGATTTCTTAACGTAACTTTTGCTTTTCCTAGAGTTAATAACCATATTATATTTTCATTTGCCTGGCTTTGTATATGTTTCATGAAGTCTTTCCACATCTACAGCCTCTCAGTATAGTTTTCAACGTAATGAAATGTATTAGATGATGTCATTTCCAGTACTTTTTACTGAAAAAATTTCTCCTGCAGTCTTTGGTCATTCTGTTTCTTGGGTCTCCTGCATACTTGTCATCTTGGGACTTCACTGCTTTGCTGAGTTCATTACAGTTCCCAGGACCCGTAGACCTTTTGACCTTCACCTTTTTTTTTTGGTCCTTATACCATACACTAGATTGATAGTATGGCTGGGTGTAGAATTCTAGGTCAAAAATCATTTTGCCTCAGAATGTTTGAGGATATCGCTCCACTATCATCTAGCATGCAATATTGATAAATCTGATGCCTTTCTGAACCCCTTCGCTTTATCTACGACCTATATTTTCTGTCTGTGAGTTCTCTTTATCTATGGTATCATGATCATAATATGCCTTCGTGTGTCTCTTTTCTTCTCTTTTTCTCACTTTCCTGAGCCTTATTGGCCCATTTCAATTTGAAGGCTTACGTCCTTCATTCCTGGGGAATTCCCTCATAATTTTTCTTTTCAATGGTTACCTCCCACCACTTTTTGTGTTCTCAGTTTCTGGAATGTCTGTCTGTTAGGTATTGAATTACCTGGATTAATTCTCTAATATTTTGATCTCCTCTTTCCTACGGCCCATGTGTTTATCTTTTTGCTCTACTGTCTAGGAGCTTTATCTTCCAACCAGTCTATTGAGTTTTCATTTCTTCTCTTACTATTTTTTTTTAATTGCTAAGATCTATGTGTGTGTTCTTTGCCTTTTTATGGCACTGTTTCTTGTTTCATGGCTGTAATATGTTCTTTTACAGCTCTGAGAATGGGGGGTTAGGGAGGTGGTGAACAATGTTTTGTTTGCTTGTTTGTTTGTTTTGTTTCCTGCATTGCCTGTTCTTCTGAGCTTCTTTTTTCTGTTGTTTTGGTTTCTTTCATGTTGAACACTTTCCTTAGGTATCTGGAGATCTTCAGCTATCTATTCATATTTAAGAGTGAAGCACCAGAAATCTGACAGAGAATCCTGTGACTAAGAAGTTTGGTCATTTTACATTTATATGTTACTCCTCTGGGGTGCTTGTTGACTAGGGGTGGAGAGTGGGGCTGGCTCAGAGTAGCATGTTCTGGCGATCGGCAGTCTCTTTCATGAAGAGATCACCCCCCTTGCCCAGTGTGGGAAGCAGCCGCATAGCACAGGGTGACCACCTCGGTGACCATCAGCTTTGTGACCACCTAGAGGGGTGGGAGAGGGAGGGTGGGAGGGAGGGAGATGCAAGAGGGAAGAGATATGGGAACATATGTATATATATAACTGATTCACTTTGTTATAAAGCAGAAACTAACACACCATTGTAAGCAATTATACTCCAATGAAGATGTTAAAAAAAAAAAAAAGACTTCATTTTCTGCAGAGATACTGTGGTAGCTCCAACACAGCAGGAAAGTGTGGCATGTGTGGGAAAGAATATGCTGCTGCTTCTCTGCCAGCCAAAGACTGCTTTCCCAGATCCCCTACCCCAAACTGAGCAATTAAGTTAAGCAGCTCTTGTGTGAATTCTGCCTGAAGTAGATGTGTTTTTGTTTCCTGGTCCCCTGACATCAGTGCAGTGTGGACAGTACAGTACACATTGCTAGTGTTCCAACTCAAGCTCCCACCGAGGCTCTCTCTGATTTTTGGCCTCAGAGCTCTCTCCAAAGACCCCTCAGCCCTGCACCGATTCAGCCCCAGCGTGCAAGGAAGTTAACTTTTAGGGGCCAACTCTCAACTAATAGCTAACAGGGGGTGGTGAAAAAGTGCCTTAGCCTCACATGTTACGGAGGAACCATTCTGCGACACATTCTACATGGTTCCTTAGAGGGTCCTCAGTGGGATTGAGCTCCTGTTGCTTCTAGTAGTAATGGACTCTTTATCTGTTTTCCCTCCTTCCTTCTCTCACTCTGCCTGCTCCTTCACACCTTTGTTCTGGACTCACCTCCCAAATAAACTACCTGCATTCAAGTCCTGATCTCAGGCATTTTTCAAGGGAAACCAAACTATGACACTGCCTCTAAATGTAGGATTTTGTGAAGTTCCAAGTACCTCAGAGAAGTAACATGTAAAATGACCACATTTTTTTTTAAGGTATATTAATCCTAGTTGTGGCCGTACAAGTAGATGCCAGATGTCTCCACTGCTTATTAAAAATACAGACTCCCAGACCCCATGCCAGTTTGTACTTTCAATAAAGGAACCCTGACGATTCTGATGTAGGTGGTCCACGGACCACACTTTAAGAACACTGGTCTTGTGGCTTCACGTTGAACACACTTCATTTTACTGATGAAGAAACAAAAGGCTCTGAGGTCATGCAGATAGTGGGTGCAGAGCTGGAATTCAAATCCAGATGTGACCGACTTGAAGTCACACTCTACACCAACCATCTGCATGACCTTGGGCATTTTGTTCTTCATCAAGAAAATGACAACGACGGCACCTACTCATTGAGTTATTACTAGAATTATACAAGATGACCCACATAAAGTGCTTGGTGCAGATGGAGACACCATTGCAAGTGCTCAATAAGTGGTAGCAACGTATGTGTATAGGTATAATATGTTTGCAGTATAGAAATGCACTGAATCGAGAAAGTGCATGTTTTCTGTAGCCAGGATTAGTCTGTCAGCCACCTGCAGTCTTCCAGTGAAGGATTCCACAAGGGCTCTCTTGTGTCAGTTCTACAGTCAACAAATACTTACCTGAAGGGATTTTATTACGTGATGTAGCTGAAAGACTTCCCTCTCAGGCTTCTTTGGCTGAGCCCAAGACAAGGACTAGAGCAAAAAGACAGTCCTGTGTGAATATATTGTGGGCTCACTGTAATGCTTTTGACTATAAAGCGTGACTTTTTTTAAAGATGGATTTTTAAAAGATGATTGTTTTAAATTTGTAGTAAGGTACACAGCAGGGGTGCAGATTTCTCTCATTCTCGTCCCCTGCTGCACATACCCTGGGATGTTCAATAAACTGCTGTTGACTAACACCAAAGGCTCCAAAGTGAACTTTCTGATTCCTCTTTGTGTCCTCCAGTTCGTTCCCAACCAGGCAACCAGAGTGATCCTAAAAATGTAGGTCGGTCCAACCATTTCCTACTCTCTGGCTGCTGTGTCTTCCCATCCCACTTGGAAGTACAATTCAAGTCCTTGCCTTGGCCTCCGTGGCCCTACCTGATGGGGTCCCTGGCTTACCTCACATCCTACTGCTTTCTCTCACTCGTAGTGCTCCAGCCACACTGGCCCTGCTCTGTGCCAAGCACAATTCCCTCTCAATGTGTCTGCACATACAGTCGTCTTTTCTGGAATGTTCTTGCCTGAGATAGGGACTGACTTCTCACCACATTCCAGTCTTGACTGTTTGGAGCAGCCATTCCTGACCCCCTGACCTAAAGTAGCAAACCCATTCCCAGCCCATGCCTCTGTCCCCTTACACTGACTTATAATATACATTCATCGTGGCATCTCTAGTTAGAATGAAACTCCATGGCGGTGAGTACCCTGTCTCATGCTGCTGTGTCCCCCTGGGCCTAGAACAGGACTGGCATGATAGGCTCTCCAAAACTATTTGTGGAATGACTGTCACATGAAGTATCTGTTGATGGGGACTTACCCATGTGTAGAATGTCATACTCATTTGACAAATATTTATACACAAAACATAGTGCCAATGTGAAAGATAAGTGAGACTCAGTCCCTACTTTCAAACAGTCAAGGACTAGCACAGCTCTGTCCAGTAGAAATATAATGTGAGCCACATATGGAATCTTAAATTTTCTAGTAGCCACATTAAAAAGTAAAAAACATACAATTCATTTTAATTTATTAAAACTTATTTGGCCTAATATCCAAAACTATGATTTCAACATGTAACTAATTTACAAAAATGAGATCTTTTACATTCTTTTTTGGTACTAAGTCTTCAAATCCGGGATGTAGTTTACATATACAGCAAATCTCAATTTGGATGCAAGTTTTCATTGGAAATGCTTCCTTTGTATTTCGATTTCATGAAGTTTACAGTTGAAATAGTAGATTCACACCCAAGTTGTTCCAAACATACTTAAGTTTTCTAATAATCGAGCATCAGTTTTAATTTTAATGAATTTAAATGTAAAAACTCCTCCTTCAATTCCTCAGTCACACACGACATTTCAAGGGCTTGATTGCTACATGTGGTTAGTGGCCGCCATATTGGACAGTGTGTGTCTAGCAGGACAGGTAAGGCACATAGACATGGGAAGTGAACACACTCATGAAGAGTTCATGTAAAGAAGAGACCCAAGGTCTAAACACTGCCTTTGCATGCATCCTTTTCCTGACAAGAATTTGTATCTTTCTTTAGGACTCAACTTTTACATCAATTTTTCCAGGAAGCCTTCCCTGGTACCCCCACATTAGATTAGATCCCCTCAACTGGGAGCTCTCAGAGCACCCTGTATGTCCTCCATCTTCAGTCTGTTGTGCTGTGTTCTAACTGCTATCTATGTATTTATATTTGCATTTCCCACTAGTTTGTAAATTCCATGTAGTCAGGAAGCTCTCATTGTGGATTCTCCAGCGTCTGGCCCTCAGTGCGTATTTGTGGAACAAATAAATTAATTATGAATGAATTAACTGAATGGCCAAAGCTTGGTGGCACAGGACCACTCTGTTATAGCACAGCAGCCAGGGTGTGAACAGGGAACCAGGATGGTGCGGTGACTAGGCAATGACTGAAGAGTTCGGTTCCCGCAGGATGCTGAGTCACCTGTATTGAATGCTTCCAGGGAATCAAAGAGATGAGAGCTAAGAAAAACTATCAGGGTTAGTAACCAAGAGACCATTTTTATGGGCATCTACGGAGACATTCAGACAAACCTAAGCTCAACACTTTTTTTCATAAATTCACTGACATCCCCGCGTTAAAGAGTAATAGATACTTTAAGCGTTGTGAGTAGATTGGATTCTAGGGCCATAGCCCGGTCTTAAGTGTTGGGTCAACTGTGATTCTTCCAGTTACTGCAGTCTCCACTAATGACAGCTGTTAAATCTATATGCTAATTGTAATTGTGAGCGATTCATAGCTGGCTTAGGGTGTTGTGTGATTTATGGGCATCTGAGCTAAGGATACTTAAAGGATGGAGTTATTAGAGCTAGGAAGAGAGGTGTGATTAATCAAAGAAGAAATTTACTGAAAGGCTCACTAAAACAGTGCAGTCAAAACTGAAAAAAAGGACTCTAGTTCCATCCACTAGGTAAGGTGGAGGCGGGGGGAGAGCGGGGCGTTAGGTGTGTGTTAAAGATGAAGTGTACACACAAAACATAAAAGGATGTTTTCCAGCATATAGAGATTGTGGTTGGGGAATTTTCAAGGGCATATATTTATCTTTTACGTTTGCCTACACGCTGACCAGCACCAACAGCAAATGTCAAGTTCCTAACTCCACAACTGCATCTCAAGAGCTCCTGAGCATTTGGGGAATAACTGCAAGAAAAAAACAAACAATTCCTTTTATTTACATTTAAGACTCCAGTGTGAACCTAAGCCTTTGTATTTCCTTGAGTATATCTTCACTTTTTTCACACTATAAGGCCTCTGGTTTTCTTTGCCAAAATTACTGGCACTAGGAAACCAGGATGCAAGTCAAAATTTCCCAGTATTGATCTAAATAGAAAAATGACCATCAATAATGTATTTGTCTTAAATAATTGTTGATTTGTGCCATCAGAGTTAAGTGAGACGTGTTCCTCCTACCCAGGGGACTATCTTATTTATTGTTGAATACCTCACTCTGACAGGCACCTAAGACATATTTTTTACTACAGACAGTCAAAACAACTGGTCAAGTTCAGTCCTTTCAGGAGAAAAATCTGTCTGGCTCGTTGATTGAGGCTGTGTAAACAGGCATCTTCTGGGTGCATGCTCCAAGAATCTTAAACAGCAACACACACACACACACACACACACACACACACACACACACACCCCTACCCCTTTCTTCTGCACCTTACCTGCAGTTGTGGCAGGGTGGAAAGACTTCCAGACTGCAGAGGGGACACTTTTCTTGGAAAATCAGGACAGAAGGGAAGGGGGACAAGGAGTGCTTTGAAGTACTTGGTATAGACCCAGCTTAGACTCAACTAAGCAAGACTGCTCTCCGCCCTCCCCACAGACACTAAAACTCAGCATCCCCTTCCCCACCCCAAAATACATACACACACGAATGCAAATGCACGCTTGTATTTTTCAGCCTAGCGCCACCTACTTTTGCCGGCAAACTAGAGCCTGAGTTGGTGAAATACACACAGAATTAGGACCCGTGGATGGATGGTAAGGCTGGAGGCTACAAAGAGAGTCAAGAGGCATCCTTACTATTCCTTTGAAATTATCTAGCAAAGAAATGATTAGAAAGGATTCATTTGCTGAGAGGTGTATCGACATCAGTCATATTTGCAGAATGGAAATTGAAGGACCAGACCTTAAAACTCAGAAGCTCAGAATCTTTTAAGCACCATTGTCCTTGTTCCCTTATTGGCAAGACAGAGGCCAGTGATGCTGACACACCTTGAAAGGGGATTCTCTAATAATCAGAGTGCCGAGTGACCTAAGAAAATGCTAAAGACAAGAGGAAATAACGAGGTCAGAACAACAATTGTATCTTACATTGCACCCGCCATGTGCAACGGATGTGACCTTAAAATTTTGCAGGAAAAGATTGTAATGGAGTCATGTTTTCCCATGGCATATGGTGCGATTATTTGTATGTTCATTATTCACTCACCATGTTCACTGCTTATCAATCGGTAATTCTCACTCACTTAAAACCACCTTTCCTTTCCACATCTAGAGATAGAAGTGGATACCGTGAATTGTGGAAGAGAAATAGAAAAAAATAACTTTTTCTGAGTACAGCTCATTTTCTCCTATGAGGTGATTGTTTATTATCTGTGTGCTCATTTCAGATTCTGAGTTATTACTGCTGGTGATACCTGTTCCTTCCTCCAATTACTGCACACTGGCACACAGAAGGTGACAGAAAAAGTTGCTACATACCACGGGGAGGGCAGTACCAACATCTGGGAACTAGGTTGATTCTAACCATCTATTGAGAAGAGAAGTAGTCAATCTGTACACTTGAATTTGGAATTTAAGTCAGAATTTTTAAGAACTGTGGACCAAAAATAGTTTTTTTCTTTGTGTATTAAAACTGAAAACAGTTAAACCACCCAAAGTCCTCACAATGCTGTTGTCATTAGCTTCTAAGATTCAATTTGAAAATCAAAGACTACATGCATGTTAGCGCTTTATAAATAAGTAGATAGTAAAGCATGAAATTCAAGGCAGGTCTCAGCCAGTCCCTCCCCACTTGGTGAGGCTTTTGATGACGGTGATGATTATGTGCCTGGGAGAAGAGAAGCAAGGCCAGATTGAAGGTGGAAAATTAATTGCCCAAAACCTGGAGAGTTCTTGGTTCAGAACTACTGATGGCAAAGTTATGTGCACGTCCTATCTGCCTTCAAAATGCTGCAGAGCTGGTAATATTCTTAAGGAAAGAACACATCTTTGTGTGCTTTGGCCTTCCACACTCACGTTATCAAATGATCCTTTACAGTCATTCAAATGCATAGCATACATGTACATAAGGCAGTTGTATTTGTTTTCTAGGGCTGCCACGACAAAACACCACAGACTGGACACCTTGCAAAACAGAAATTTATTTTTTCACAACTCTGGAAGCTAAAAGTCCTTTGAGTTCAAGGTGTTGGCAGGTCTGGTTTCTTCTGAGGTGTTCCTCCTTGGCTTGGCTGCCTTCTTTCTGTGTTCTCCATCTGTCTGTGGTGTCTATGTCTGAATCTCCTTTTCTTCTAAGGACACCAGTCATATTGGATTAGGACCCACCCTAACGACCCCATTTTAACTTAATCACCTCTTTAAAGGCCCTTTCTCCAAATACAGTCACGTTCTGGCGTACTGGGGGTTAGGGCTTTAACCTATGAATCTGGGGGAGACACAATGAAGCCCATAAGAGCAGCCACTTTTCCAGCTCAGTGCCCTGCACATAGTAAGTGTTTGGTAAATAACTGTTGAATGACCGAGTGAAGAGATATTCACCAGAAGCTCTTTGCTGAAAGAGCAGTTAGTAGAGCAAAAGTGCGGTGATCCTGCGGAAGCAACTGGGCCACTCAGAGAACATACCAATCTGTTTTTTAAAAAACAGTTATATCACTATGAAACCTGAATAAAAATAAAATTATAGATCAACCTTACAGACACATGGAGAAAGGACTTGGATGGTCCCTGTCTGAAGGACACAAATGAAATCACACATGCAGGGGGCCTGTAAGTTCTGTTCTACTGTATATCATGACGCATAGCTGATGGAGCAATTAACAGCTCTGCCGAGTTTATAAGATCGTTAGGTTGGAAGCGCCAGTATATTTTGTTTACTCTAGAGTTCAGTGTTATTTTATTTTATTTTTTTTAACATCTTTATTGGAGTATAATTGCTCCACAATGGTGTGTTAGTTTCTGCTTTATAACAAAGTGAATCAGTTATACATATACGTATGTTCCCATATCTCTTCCCTCTTGCGTCTCCCTCCCTCCCACCCTCCCTATCCCACCCCTCTAGGTGGTCACAAAGCACCAAGCCGATCTCCCTGTGCTATGCGGTTGCTTCCCACTGGCTATCTATTTTACATTTGGTAGTGTATATATGTCCATGCCACTCTCTCACTTTGTCCCAGCTTACCCTTCCCCCTCCCCCTGTCCTCAAGTCCATTCTCTAGTAGGTCTGTGCGTTTATTCCCATCTTGCCACTAGGTTCTTCATGACCTTTTTTTTTTTTCCTTAGATTCCATATGTATGTGTTAGCATACTGTATTTGTTTTTCTCTTTCTGACTTACTCCACTCTGTATGACAGGTTATTGTTTAACACACTCACACAAACAGGAATTATCTTATGCCAGATGCAAAGCATTTATTAATTTTACATTGCCCTCATATTCACAAAGTTTTAAAAAAAAACCAAACCAAAAACACCGTGAGAAGTAAACTGGAGAGATGCATGATGCAGTCCCATTATCCATTACATATTCAACATTGGCTCTGAGAAGGAGTGTACCCTTGTAATTTAAAGCCAATTGGAGGAGCATTTTATTATGAGGCTTTTGAATAATCGCATTGATACCAGCAGCTAATTTTTATTAGATTAGTAAGATGACTAATTTTATAGCTTTACAAAATACACTGGAAATATACTTATTGGTTTTTAAGATGTGCATCTGTCCAGATTTCTCTCTGACACAGCAGGGCCAGGACATCACTGCCTCACTCTGCTGTTTTGAAATGACGGAGGGTGGATTTGTCACTGACTGCACCCAGCTGTGCTTCTGTGTGGTATCAGCAGCAGCACTGAGCCAGACCCGATCGAAGCCTCTGCAGAACCATGGGGTATATAAATCTCCCGAGTCTCGGTTCAGTCAGCCAGACAGCAGCTCAATTCTGTGCCGCAGTCCTCGTAATGAGATTTTTTCCAACGGTATCGACTTAACGTTAACCCTCAGTGGGCTGCTGTGGCCTCTGCTACACAATTGGAACATTCTATTCTGGACACTTGGTCTGTAGGGTGATCTTTCAGTTCTCTTCCAAACTCACTTCCTCCAAAAAAGCAGAAATAGGGTATGAAAATAAAATGGTTGGTGACTGTAATTCTTCTCTCTGTCCCCATATTTCAAAGGTTACCTCCTTGGTAAAGAAATATCAACAGATGCCCAATCTTTTTCTTTTTTTTTAATTGAAGTATAGTCGATTTACAATGTTGTGTTACTTTCAGGTGTATAGCACAGTGATTCAGATATATCTGTGTCTATGTCTATTCTTTTTCAGATTCTTTTCCCTTATAGGTTATTACAAAAAAATTGAATATAGTTCCTTGTGCTATACAGTAGGTCCTTGTTGGTTATCTGTTTTATATATGGTAGGGTGTATGTGTCAATTCCGAACTCCTAATTGATAACTCCCCCAGTTCCCCCCACTATTCCCTTTGTAACCATAAGTTTGCTTTCTATGTCTGTGGGTCTGTTTCTGTTTTGTAAATAAGTTCATTTGTATCTTTTTTGGGGGGGGGGGAATTCCACATATGAGTGATATCATATGATATTTGTCTTTCTCTGTCTGACTTACTTCACCTAGTATGATAATCTCCAGGTTCATCCATGTTGCTGCAAATGGCATTGTTTCATTATTTTTTATGTCTGAGTAATATTCCATTGTATATATGAACCACATCTTCTTTATCCATTCAACAGATGCCCAATCTTTGCCTCACTCTCCACTCTGTTATTTTGGCTGGTTTTTGTTTGTTTTTGTGTGTTTCAGCTCCTGCTTTTCTTCAAATTTGACCAAGAAAAGTCCAAACCTAGGTTAAAAATGAAATGCCTAACATGCTATTATTTATGATAGCATAAAAATTTATTATTTTTGTTTCTTACATGTGTTGTTAACCAAAAACTCTTTATATTTTTAAAAGGCCAAATTAAAGTCATCCTATCAGAGGCTCTGACTGAAAGCTTGCTTCTTGAGTACACTGACTGAGTATTGTGGCTGCCATTTAACTTTATTTCCTTTGTACTAAATAAGCATGCTGTGGAAACAGCATCCAGACCCCATTAACATCCAGTATTTCTGAACCACTCCTTTCCACTTGCTTTCTAAATGCATTCAATAGATTGCACTGGGAGAAAGGAGCTATATGTCCACTTGGAAGAACAGCAAAGGACAAAAGGACTTCTTGTCTTGCCCATAAGAGGAGCAGCCATTATCCTGTGTATCATAAGAGCTCTTAGGTTACACTCTGAAAACTACTGAGTAGACCCCACACCCACTTCCCTGAGGTCCTCTTCTTTACCCTGACCAACTGCCGACCAATTGCAGCATATGCACCATCTGTAAAATGAAAGAGCACTTCCCACCTCTGGGGAATTCAGTGGCACGTTGATACAGAACTAATTCACTTTAAATGCTTCCTCCTGTATTCTTATGCCACCCTTTATTCTGGGAAATTGAGTCGGGTCCCCACATTGAAAGCATCCTAAACAGCACCATTCCCAGACTTTGGCATGTAACAGGGTCACTTGGAGGGCTTGTTAAAATGCAGGATGCTGGGTCCCAGCCCCAGAGATTCTGATTCCGTAGGTCTGAGTGGAGCCAGAGAATGTGTGTCTCTATCTAGTTCCCAGGTGGTGCTCAGGCTGGTGGTTCAGAGACCACACTTGAGAACCAGTGCTCCCCAGTGGTAGAACTAGCCACATACCTGTTCATTATTTTATCGTTAGAGGTTCAGGAGACTAGTGTTTTGAATTTATTAACAAGGTTTCCTTCTTCCAGGGATTGACGTCACTTGTATACATGACCCCTGGTCTTAGTTGTTACACTTGGATCATCCGTATCAAAAATAGTAATGAAAATAACAGTACCTAACATTGACATGGAATTTTACAGTTTACAAAGCATTTTTACTTCCATTACCTCATTCAAGCTTCCAGATACCCTGAAGGGTTTTGTTTGTTTGTTTTTTTATCGTTAGAGAAAACTGAGGTTCAGGAAGAGTGAGTGCCTTGCTTAAGGTCACTGTGGTAGTAGAATTAGGACAGTTCCCAGGCTAACTCCAGAACCTTTTGGTCTTCATGTTAGGGTAAGCAAACTCACTGTCCAAGGAGGAGATGTGCTGATAGTTTTCAGAAGCTCTACTTCCATAAGCAGTCTTTCCTTAAGTTGATCTACCTGAGAACACACCCTTCTCCTGCTCTACAAGAGACGGGCAGTGCTCACTAGCGCCCTCAGCTGGTAACCTCTAGATTCTGAATAAGGGGCTATTCAAAATGGTGTAAGAGATGAGAAAGTAAGAGACTCTAATGAGCAAGTAATAATTTTATTTTTTTGCTGTTCTTACCATGAGGATTTTATCTTTGTGAAATGAGTGTTAGTTACTATCACTGTGATATTGTGATTGATAATGAGAAATATACGTATTTGGTCTTTGACCCCTTCCCAGGCACAGAGTTCTTAAAACCCTTGGAATTTCTTAAGAGAGTGATAAAGGTGTCTTTTGTTGTATTAACAAGGTGACTGGACAGCATCTAAGGATGCGTGAGGCCAACCTTATGATTGGAACTTTCCGTCCTGCCCGCTCCCTCTTGGGGAGGGGAGAGGAGCTGGGGATTGAGTTTCATCACTAGTGGCCAATGACTTACTCATGCCTATGTAATGAAGCTCCCATAAAAGCTCAAAAAAGTTGGGGTTTGGAGAGCTTTGGGTTGTTGAACACATGGAGATTTGGGGAGAGTGACATGCTGGGAGAGAGCACAGAAACTGAGCCCTTCCCCACATTCCCTACCCTATGCATCTCTTCCGTCTAGCAGTTCCTGAGTTCTATCTTTTATGATAAACTGGTAATCTGGTGAGTAGAATGTTTCCCTGGGCTCTGTGAGCCACTCTAGTAAATTATTCGAACCTAAGGAGGGAGTCCTCCAATCTATAGCCAGTTGGCCAGAAGCACAGGTGACAACTTGGGCCTGGAATTGGCCTCTGAGGATTGCGGGGGTGGGGTCGCGGTGCTGGGAGGTGGTGGAGGGTAGTCTTGTGGGACTGAGCCCTTAACCTGTGGAATCTGATGTTATCTCCAAGCAGATAGTGTCAGAATTGAGTTAAATTGTAAAGCACACAGATGGTATCTGAGAATTGCTTGGATATGTGAGGAAACACGCCTCCCTCCATTGGAATTGATATCAGAATCCTTAATCACCAAGTCAAAATCTTTACCTACAGGCATAATTTATTTTAGAAACCGTCCCAAGTATTAGAAGAAGAAAAAAATAACTTTCTTCCAATGTAAAATGAAAAACTACAGCAGACTATTCTCATTTTTTTTTTTTTTTTAAAGCTGAACGGCTTTCCCATCAGATGTGGAAATGTAATGCATCTACAATTCTAGCCAGCCAGTTTGGTAAAATAACAGCATTAGTACATCACCCCTTTTTCTTTCATGCCTGAGAGAGTTGTTGGAAGCAGGTTCTGAAAACCCAGTTGGAGTGAGACATTAACACAAGCATTACTCCAACCTCTGTATTTAGCTTTACAATGATCTCACTCTGTCAGCCCTTATGAACTGCCTGTTTTCTATGGAAATTTTTGGGTACATAAGGTGTTAAATAACAAAAATTCAACCAAGTGAATTTGAAGATCTAATTGGCTTTATTAAATGATTCCTGAGTCAGGCAGCTTCCCATCTAGCCTATAGGAAGGAGCTCCACTGAGCTGCAAAAATGGGAAGGTTTATATAGACGGAAAGGGAGCAGGAAAGGGAAATTTCCAGCAGAGGGTGGATAGTTTCAGGCTTAGGTCACCCTCTTTTGGGGGATGGAAGGGGTCTTCAGGCATTACCTCGCTAGTGCTGACCAGGAAATTCCAGGCTGACCAGTTTAGATTATATTCCTGGGGAAGTTTGAAACTGCTATTAGGTTAGATATTAGTTCGGTTTGGTGATGTGGACTTAGCACAGGTGACTCCATTTTAGTCCTGTTGTCTCTTTTTTAACAAAGGCAATGTCTGATGCATATGTGCTCGAATATTCCATGTGAAATACACAGGTTGCCCCCAACATATTGTGAACCAAGGTTGCATACTTCAAAACTCTTTGTGAATGAAACTTCTCCTTTTCCCAAGACTCTTACTAAATCTTCTCATGGCTTAAGTAAATGCTAATAATTGTACTCAATCCAAAATGTTAATTATGTTTATCTCTGGGTGATGAAACTTGGGGTGATTTGCTTTCTTTTACATTGTATTCTATATTGCTTGAATTTGCCACATAAGCATGTATTGTTTTTATAACTAGGAAACAACAACAAAATGCTATTTGAGGGTAAAGTAAAGTGATCAAAAGAATCCTTTTGAATCAAGTCTACCCTCTTCCAGGTCATACCAGACAAATGAGACTCTCAGGGTTGATTTTTATTTCTTTCAGAACAATCCCCCACCCAACCGCGCCCCATCGCCCAGTGGATTTTAGTTTGTCTACAATTTTTAGTACTCACTGTCAGGAAGTTCTCTGCTAACCGAAGATTTCGAGCTTTTCCCTATCCCCTGGAAAGAGGAAAAACAGCTGTTCAATAGTAAGGCTATTATTAAGTTCTGTGGTTCTCGTTACTAATTTCTAATACATCAAGGTGACCAAAGATTTCTTTTCATACAAGAAAGCTTTTTTCCTGCCAGGAATTGTCAGAACCATAATGCTTTAACTCTTAAGATATGCTTCTAGCTCAATAGTTTCTGTTTAGTCTGTGTTTTCCCAGACAAGGATTCATGAATGTTCTCTGGTTATAATTATATGAAGCGGTTTGAATATCAGACCAATGAGTCTGAAGAGCATCTTCTCACGTCATCCATTTCTCCCATGTCCCTGGCCTTCTCTGCCCCAGCATGTCCATCGTGTTTCTTTCCCTCGGCCCTGACTTTAGAGTCCTTTTCTCATACTGCCCCTCACAGACTCACACTTCTTTCTTTACTGTGACCCCAGAGTTGCCCTCAGGCCCCACTGTCCCAGCTTGGGTCTGTATCCAAGTAAGTAGGCATTTCTTTGCTCTATCAGACTCTGCCTGCCCACATCTCAGATTGTGGGTCAGTTTCAAATAACCTTTCCATATGCAGCACCATGCCTGTGCCCATTAAAACCAAACCCCCTTGCCTGGTGAAATCCATATGAGCTGTCACACCAGGACACCCCCAGCTCATCCCCGGGATTCTGCTAAGCCCTGGTCCACTAGAGGATGGACTGCCTCACTTCAGCCCCTCGTAGATACGAAGTACACTGTCAAGATTGTTTTTCCTGATCCCTTTTTATTTATTTACTTTTTTAAAGATTTTTTTGACATGTACCATTTTTAAAGTCTTTATTGAATTTGTTACAATATTGCTTCTCTTTTATGTTTTGGTTTTTTGGCGGCGAGGCATGTGGGATCTTAGTTCCCCAACCAGGGATCGAACCTGCACCCCCTGCATTGGAAGGCGAAGTTAACCACTGGACCAACAGGGAAGTCCCCCTGGTCCCTTTTTAAAAACTCAAAACCTAACAAAGAGGTGGCGGGTGGGTTGCAGAATATGTGCTGGGGTCTTTTTATGAAACGGGGGGCAAGGATTTCCACTTTATTTTATTTTCTTTTTGAGTTTTTGAATTTTATTTTATTTTTTTTTATACAGCAATTTCTTATTAGTTATCCATTTTATACATGTCAGTGTATACATGTCAATCCCAGTCTCCCAATTCATCCCACCACGACCCCCACCACTTTCCCCCCTTGGTGTCCATACGTTTGTTCTCTACATTTGTGTCTCTATTTCTGCCCTGCAAACCAGTTCATCTGTACCATTTTCCTAGGTTCCACATATATGTGTTAATATACGATATTTGTTTTTCTCTTTCTGACTTACTTCACTCTGTATGACAGTCTCTAGATCCATCCACGTCTCTACGAATGACCCAATTTCGTTCCTTTTTATGGCTGAGTAATACTCCATTTTATATTTGTACCACATCTTCTTTATCAATTCTTCTGTCAATAGGCATTTAGGTTGCTTCCGTGACCTGGCTATTGTAAATAGTGCTGCAGTGAACATTGGGGTGCATGAGTTTTTTTGAATTATGGTTTTCTCTGGGTATATGCCCAGTAGTGGGATTGCTGGGTCATATGGTAATTCTATTTTTAGTTTTTTAAGGAACCTCCATACTGTTCTCCATAGTGGCTATATCAATTTACATTCCCACCAACAGTGCAAGAGGGTTCCCTTTCCTCCACACCCTCTCCAGCATTTGTTGTTTGTAGATTTTCTGATGATGCCCATTCTAACTGGTGTGAGGTGATACCTCATTGTAGTTTTGATTTGCATTTCTCTAATAATTAGTGATGTTGAGCATCTTTTCATGTGCTTCTTGGCCATCTGTATGTCTTCTTTGGAGAAATGTCTATTTAGGTCTTCTGCCCATTTTTGGATTGGGTTGTTTGTTTCTTTAATATTGAGCTGCATGAACTGTTTATGTATTTTGGATATTAATCCTTTGTCTGTTGATTCATTTGTTGATTCATTCAAATATTTTCTCCCATTCTGAGGGTTGTCTTTTCGTCTTGTTTGTAGTTTCCTTTGCTTTGCAAAAGATTTTAAGTTTCATTAGGTCCCATTTGTTTATTTTTGTTTTTATTTCCATTACTCTAGGAGGTGGATCAAAAAAGATCTTGCTGTGATTTATGTCAAAGAGCGTTCTTTCCTATGTTTTCCTCTAAGAGTTTTATAGTGTCCAGTCTTACATTTAGGTCTCTAATCCGTTTTGAGTTTATTTGTGTGTGTGGTGTTAGGGAGTGTTCTAATTTCATTCTTTTACATGTAGCGTTCCAGTTTTCCCAGCACCACTTATTGAAGAGACTGTCTTTTCTCCATTGTATATCCTTGCCTCCTTTGTCATAGATTAGTTCACCACAGGTGCGTGGGTTTACCTCTGGGCTTTCTATCCTGTTCCATTGATCTGTATTTCTGTTTTTGTGCCAGTACCATATTGTCTTGATTACTGTAGCTTTGAAGTATAGTCTGAAGTCAGGGAGTCTGATTCCTCCAGCTCCGTTTTTTTCCCTCAAGACTGCTTTGGCAATTCGGGGTCTTTTGTGTCTCCGTACAAATTTTAAGATTTTTTGTTCTAGTTCTGTAAAAAAAATGCCATTGGTAATTTCATAGGGATTTATTGAATCTGTAGATTGCTTTGGGTACTATAGTCATTTTCACAATATTGATTCTTCCAATCCAAGAACATGGTATATCTCTCCATCTGTTTGTATCATCTTTAATTTCTTTCATCAGTGTCTTATAGTTTTCTGCATACAGGTCTTTTGTCTCCCTAGGTAGGTTTTTTCCTAGGTATTTTATTCTTTTTGTTGCAATGCTAAATGGGAGTGTTTCCTTAATTTCTCTTTCAGATTTTTCATCATTAGTGTATGGGAATGCAAGAGATTTCTGTGCATTAATTTTGTATCCTACAACTTTACCAAATTCATTGATTAGCTCTGGTAGTTTTCTGGTGGCATCTTTAGGATCTCTATGTATAGTATCATGTCATCTGCAAACAGTGACAGTTTTACTTCATCTTTTCCAATTTGTATTCCTTTTATTTCTTTTTCTTCTCTGATTGCTGTGGCTAGGACTTCAAAACTAAGTTGAATAATAGTGGCTAAAGTGGACATCCTTGTCTTGTTCCTGATCTTAGAGGAAATACTTTCAGTTTTTCTCCATTGAGAATGATGTTTGCTGTGGGTTTGTCATATATGGCCTTTATTATGTTGAGGTAGGTTCCCTCTATGCCCATTTTCTGGAGAGTTTTTATCATAAATGGGTGTTGAATTTTGTCAAAAGCTTTTTCTGCATCTGTTGAGATGATCATATGGTTTTTATTCTTCAGTTTGTTAATATGGTGTATCACATTGATTGATTTGCGTATATTGAAGAATCCTTGAATCCCTGGGATAAATCCCACTTGATCATGGTGTATAATCCTTTTAATGTTGGATTCTGTTTGCTAGTATTTTGTTCAGGATTTTTGCATCTATATTCATCAATGATATTGGTCTGTAATTTTCTTTTTTTGTAGTATCTTTGTCTGGTTTTGGTATCAGGGTGATGCTGGCCTCATAGAATGAGTTGGGTAGTGTTCCTTTCTCTGCAATTTTTTGGAAGAGTTTGGGAAGGATGGGTGTTAGTTCTTCTCTAAATGTTTGATAGAATTCACCTGTGAAGCCATCTGGTCCTGGACTTTTGTTTGTTGGAAGATTTTTAATCACAGTTTCAATTTCATTACTTGTGATTGGTCTGTTTATATTTTCTATTTCTTCCTGGTTCAGTCTTGGAAGGTTATACCTTCCTAAGAATTTGTCCATTTCTTCCACGTTGTCCATTTTGTTGGCATAGAGTTGCTTGTAGTAGTGTCTTAGGATGCTTTGTATTTCTGTGGTGTCTGTTGTAACTTCTCCTTTTTCATTTCTAATTTTATTGATTTGAGTCCTCTCCTTCTTTTTCTTGATGACTCTGGCTAAAGGTTTATCAATTTTGTTTATCTTCTCAAAGAACCAGATTTTAGTTTTATTGATCTTTGCTATTGTTTTCTTTGTTTCTATTTCATTTATTTCTGCTCTGATCCTTATGATTTCTTTCCTTCTACTAACTTTGGGTTTTGTTTGTTCTTCTTTCTCTAGTTCCTTTAAGTGTAAGGTTAGATTGTTTATTTGAGATTTTTCTTGTTTCTTGAAGTAGGCTTGTATTGCTATAAACTTCCCTCTTAGAACTGCTTTTGTTGCATCCCATAGGTTTTGGATCGTCGTGTTTTCATTGTCATTTGTTTCTAGGTATTTTTTGGTTTCCTCTTTGATTTCTTCAGTGATCTCTTGGTTATTTAGTAACGTATTGTTTAACCTCCATGTGTTTGTGTTTTTTACATTTTTTTCCCTGTAATTGATTTCTAATCTCATAGCATTGTGGTCAGAAAAGATGCTTGATATGATTTCAATTTTCTTAAATTTACTGAGGCTTGATTTGTAACCCAAGATGTGATCTATCCTGGAGAATGTTCCATGTGCACTTGAGAAGAACGTGTAATCTGCTGTTTTTGGATGGAATGTCCTATAAATATCAATTAAATCTATCTGGTCTATGGTGTCATTTAAAGCTTGTGTTTCCTTATTAATTTTCTGTTTGGATGATCTGTCCATTGGTGTAAGTGAGGTGTTTAAGTCCCCCACTATTATTGTGTTACTGTCGATTTCTTCTTTTATAGCTGTTAGCAGTTGCCTTATGTATTGAGGTGCTCCTATGTTGGGTGCATAAATATTTACAATTGTTATATCTTCTTCTTGGATTGATCCCTTGATCATTATGTAGTGTCCTTCCTTGTCTCTTGTAACATGCTTTATTTTAAAGCCTGTTTTATCTGATATGAGTATTGCTACTCCAGCTTTCTTTTGATTTCCATTTGCATGGAATATCTTTTTCCATCCCCTCACCTTCAGTCTGTATGTGTCCCTTGGTCTGAAGTGGGTCTCTTGTGGACAGCATATATATGGGTCTTGTTTTTGTATCCACTCAGCGAGCCTGTGTCTTTTGGTTGGAGCATTTAATCCATTCACGTTTAAGGTAATTATCAATATGTATGTTCCTATTACCATTTTCTTAATTGTTATGGGCTTGTTATTGTAGGTCCTTTTCTTCTCTTGTGTTTCCCACTTAGAGAAGTTCCTTTAGCATTTGTTGTAGAGCTGGTTTGGTGGTGCTGAATTCTCTTAGGTTTTGCTTGTCTGTAAAGCTTTTGATTTCTCCATCAAATCTGAATGTGATCCTTGCCAGGTAGAGTAATCTTGGTTGTAGGTTCTTCCTTTTCCTCATTTTAAATATATCATGCCACTCCCTTCTGGCTTGTAGAGTTTCTGCTGAGAAATCAGCTGTTAACCTTATAGTAGTTCCCTTGTATGTTATTTCTCATTTTTCCCTTGTTGCTTTCAATAATTTTTCTTTGTCTTTAATTTTTGTCAATTTGATTACTATGTGTCTCGACATGTTTCTCCTTGGGTTTATCCTGCCTGGGATTCTCTGTGCTTCCTGGACTTGGGTGGCTATTTCCTTTCCCATGTTAGGGAATTTTTTGACTATAATCTCTTCAAATATTTTCTTGGGTCCTTTCTCTCTCTGTCCTCCTTCTGGGACCCCTATAATGCGAATGTTGTTGTGTTTAATGTTGTCCCAGAGGTCTCTTAGGCTGTCTTCATTTCTTTTCATTCTTTTTTTTTTTTTTAATAAATTTATTTATTTATTTATTTATGGCTGCGTTGGGTCTTCATTGCTGCACACGGGCTTTCTCTAGTTGCAGCGAGGGGGGCTACTCTTCGTTGCGGTGCGCGGGCTCCTCATTTCAGTGGCTTCTCTTGTTGTGGAGCACAGGCTCTAGGCATTCAGACTTCAGTAGTCGCATCACGCAGGCTCAGTAGTTGTGGCTCGTGGGCTCTAGAGCACAGCCTCAGTAGTTGTGGCACATGGGCTTAGTTGCTCCATGGCATGTGGGATCTTCCTGGACCTGGGCTGAAACCCGTGTCCTCTGCATTGGCATGCAGATTCTTAACCACTGCGCCACCAGGGAAGTCCTCTTTTCATTCTTTTTTCTTTATTCTGTTCCGCGGCAGTGAATTCCACCATTCTGTCTTCCAGGTCACTTATCCGTTCTTCTGCCTTGGTTATTCTGCTATTGATTCCTTCTAGTGTAATTTTCATTTCAGTTATTGTATTGTTCATCTCTGTTTGTTTGTTCTTTAATTCTTCTAGTTCTTTGTTAAACGTTTCTTGCGTCTTCTCGATCTTTGCCTCCATTCTTTTTCCGAGGTCCTGGATCATCTTCACTATCATTATTCTGAATTCTTTTTCTGGAAGGTTGCCTATCTCCACTTCATTTAGTTGTTTTTCTGGGGTTTTATCTTGTTCCTTCATCTGGTACATAGCCCTCTGCCTTTTCATCTTGTCTGTCTTTCTGTGAATGTGGTTTTTGTTCCATAGGCTGCAGGATTGTAGTTTTTCTTGCTTCTGCTGTCTGCCCTCTGGTGGATGAGGCTATCTAAGAGGCTTGTGCAAGTTTTCTGATGGGAGGGACTGGTGGTGGGTAGAGCTGACTGTTGCTCTGGTAGGCAGAACTCAGTAAAACTTTAAACTGCTTGCCTGCTGATGGGTGGGGCTGGGTTCCCTCCCTGTTGGTTGTTTGGCCTGAGGCGACCCAACACTGGAGCCTACTCGGGCTCTTTGGTGGGGCTAATGCGGACTCTGGGAGGGTGCACGCCAAGGAGTACTTCCCAGAACTTCTGCTCCCAGTGTCCTTGTCCTCACGGTGAGACACAGCCACCCCACCCCCCACCTCTGCAGGAGACCCTCCAACACTAGCAGGTAGGTCTGGTTCAGTCTTCTATGGGGTCACTGCTCCTTCCCCTGGGTCCTGATGCACACACTACTTTGTGTGTGCCCTCCAAGAGTGGAGTCTCTGTTTTCCCCAGTCCTGCTGAAGTCCTACAATCAAATCCCTCTAGCCTTCAAAGTCTGATTCTCTGGGAATTCCTCCTCCCGTTGCCAGACCCCCAGGTTGGGAAGCCTGACTTGGGGCTCAGAACCTTCACTCCAGTGGGTGGACTTCTGTGGTATAAGTGTTCTCCAGTTTGTGAGTCACCCACCCATCAGTTATGGGATTTGATTTTATTGTGATTGCACCCCTCCTACCGTCTCATTGTGGCTTCTCCTTTGTCTTTGGATGTGGGGTATCTTTTTTGGTGAGTTCCAGTGTCTTCCTGTCGATGATTGTTCAGCAGTTAGTTGTGATTCCAGTGCTCTCACAAGAGGGAGTAAGCACACGTCCTTCTACTCAGCCATCTTGAACCAGTCTGTCTGGATTTTCACTTTAAACAATACTGATCTCCAACCCTTAAGGGCTCCACCTTATATTCTAACCCTCACTGAGGCTGCTTTGTGCTTCGGCTGCCCCTGGCTGCGTCTCTGGCCCTCAGAGCTGGAGGGCACCCTGCCTTTCCAATCTATATATTCATCCCCCCAGGGCAGGTACCCTGCCAGGTCTAATTTAAGAGTGCAGCAGTTGACTTAGAATGCATGTGAACGAGAACCCTGAAGGAAAGAAAAAGCGCAACAGCTTTCGGGGGCTTAGCTTTTAGGACAGGCAGGAGTCTGACTTCATTCCAGCTTCCCCTCAGATTTGCAGGTAAAGGTCAGCAGGAAAAAGCCTTTTAAAAGCACCTCATCTCTGTATGCTGTGAACCCAGGGTGCCCCCCAGTGTTGGTTAGGGTTAATCACAGTCTACCATTTCTTAGAACACCCTAGAATGGACGAGGGGTGCATTTTAGCTTTGTAATTTGTGCCTGTCCTGATTTAATGTCAGAATCTTTTCCTTCCTTTGTCACCTCTGGAAACTCAGACTGTCAGAGAGCTCATGAGGTATTTTTTAAAACTCTGTTTGGTTTGCCTTTGTGCAAACTGGACTCTGATGGAAGGAGAGTGTTTCCATGGAAACTCATTTCCCAGCCAGAATACCGCCCACTCCCAAATCTTTTTTTTGATCTGCCTCCCCTTTAACATGTCACTACGTTCATCTTTTCAAGGCCTTCATGAAACTAACAAACACTGGCCAGTTCACATCTTCACCTTGCTCTCAGAAGACAAAGGCATTTATAAAACAGACTTGACCAGCAAATACCTTCTGGTTACTAAGCTTGTCAGTCTCTAAAATTGCACTTGAACTTCTTCAACCTGCCTCCTACCAAATGAAAATGACTGCTAGACTTCTGAAAACCTTTTTTTAAAATCTTCCTTAATCTAACTCTATATCAAAGCATACCTCCACTTTGTTTATCCAGACGGGTTGTCAGACTTCACACCGACCTCCAGGCATCCGTGGTATTTAGAAACCTCCACAAGTGTTCTTTGGCCACCAAACTTCGAGAGCCCCTGAGTTAAGCAAAGAAATTACTTGCTTTCCCTACTTATCTATTAATCTTATTAATTAACATGTAATCTTATTCAATAATCTCACAATTATTGCTGCCTCTGGGGCTAAATGTTCTTTCTAGCTTGTGTGTGTGTGTGTGTGTGTGTGTGTGTGTGTGTGTCAGGAGTTTGGCTAGGAGATATACGGTAGAAGGTGAAGTCCTCACTGAGGTCACAAAATTCAGAACTATCTCTTCTGTAGTTTGAATCCTTAGAAACAGTAACTCTGGACTGTGTGGTGGTTCACTGCAGGCTGTAGTTTGTATTTGATGCATCTAGATGGCTGCTGGAGACCATTCTGGGCAGCATAGCATGGTCACGATCAGAAGGGCAACTGGCTCAGGAAATCTCCCTTTGGCAAGGAGGAATGGCCTGCGTTTCCTTAGTCCCCAGGGTTAGGAACTCCCTCTTCAGGAGTTACCTTTGTCCAGGAGAGCTTGGCCAAGAGAGTGGAAGGAGCTTCAGTATGGAACCTGAGCCCTGCCTGGCCTTTGATCACCTCTGCTGTTAAAAGCAAAAAAAATGTTGTCTGTTCAGACACAACCAGTTGACATAGTGCTAAGCCCAAAGCAATACAGTTTGAATGCTTCCAAATCAGATTAGTTTATAAAGTATCTAGTCCTATGCCTGGAGCTTTGGTATATTACTGATAATGTAATCTTGCTCCTGTTGTCATCTGACCACTCTTTGTTAAATTGAGGTTGTAATTTACATGCAAAAAGATTCCTCTTAAGTGTACCGTTCTGCGGATTTTGACAATTGTATACATCCATGTAACCACCACCCAAATCAAGATAAATAGGATATTATACCCATTTTCAATCAGTCCCTCCACTCCCCACCCCAAAGTCAACCACTGTTCTGATTTCTATAGCCAAAGATTAGTTCTGCCCATTCCTGAATTTCACAGAAATGAAGTATGGAACTTTCTGGCTTCTTTAACTCAGCATAATGTTTTAAAAATTCATTGAAAAATTCATAACGTTGCATGTATCAGTAGTTCATTCCTTTTTATTGTAAAATAGTATCCCTTTATATAGATTCACATAATATGTTCCTCCATTCTCCCATTGATGGACATTTGAGTTGCCTGCAGTTTTATGTGGGGCTTTTTTGGGGGGAGGAGAGGGGTTAATTTTAATTTTCCTAAAGGCTGTTTTCTGACCATTTTTATACAAGTCTTTTGAGCAGCTTCAGCTCTGCTTACATTTTCATTTCTCTTCGATAAATACCCAGGAGTAGGATTTCTGGATCACAGGGTAGATGTGTGTTTAATTTTTTAAGAAACTGCCAGTTCTCTAAAGTTGTGCCATTTTACACTCTCACCAGTAATGTCTGAGAGTTCCAGTTGCCCCACATCCTTGCCAGCCCTAGGTGGGCACGGAATGGTAATCTCATTGTGGTTTTAATTTGCATGACCCTGAAGACTAATGATGTTGAACAATGGTAATTCAGTGCTAAGTCTGATTTTTTTTTTTAATCTTCAGTTTTTAAATCTATAAAGGGGGTTGTGGCCATGTCCCAGTGGAGCCTAAGCTGAGTATATTATCTGAGCATATCTGAAAGGCTGGTCATTGCGTGCCCATAGGGTCTCTGACTGCTTAGGGGAGGAGGAGCCACCTGGGATACAAGGAGCTCAAGACAGGAAAAAGGGAATCTTGATACTGTATTCAGCAGGTAGACAAAAGGGGAATCACTAATGGGCAAGTTCAAAAAAGAATGGGGAGAGTGGAAAGGTTGAGGCTGCAGTAAAGCATTTCATTGCTGAGGTGGATTTACTGAGCCATCCTCCAGGACACTGGAAAATTAAGCAGCAGGGTTTGAGGAGGAGATCAGGCAGGAGGGAAGAAAAGGTGAGTCATTATGGAGGATGGCTATGAGTGCTGAGAGAAGGTAGTGAACTTTGGTGATGGTGATATCACGGGGCTGGATGATGCATGGGAATGGAGAGGTGGACTCCAGGACGCAGGGGCTGAGACGACCCGAAGAGAATACATGTTTCCCAGAGTTCTGACTGCAGGTCTTTGGAACCCAGTGTGGGCCCCTCCCGATGAATGGCCACGGCTCTACCAGAGTAACCTTGTTGGGAGAGGTGGTTAAAGCCAGGTGCTTTTACTAATGGCGCTGTTTCCCCATTCCTGAGGATTAGCAGGGAATTTTAAGAGCAAACTTTCCCACACTATGAAACAAGAACACAAATGCTATAGGAAGTAGATGGTTATTACCTTTTTTTTGGTAATGAGCATTTATAAGCTGCAGGTGTTATCAGAAAGCATTTGATGGAGAATGCTGCCCTCTACCAAAACCCCAGGGGGAAAACACATTCCTTTGTTCTTCTTATTGTGTGCCACCTGTACTTGTTCTTTAGGGTGTGTTTAAAAGCACATGAGGAGAAAAAAATGGCAACCCCTGTAGATCAATTTCATAGCAAAAAAAAAAAAAAATCAAAAGAGCTTAAAACTTAATAACAAAAACTAACATAAAACCAAAATGCATTCATACAGGAATGAAATCTAAAGTCTTCTGAAGTCTGTTTCCAAACCTCTGTCTGAAAACAAGTTTTAAAATATCCTTATTATCTCTATCAATTTTGAGTACTTGTGCCACAGATGGGCGCAGTGACTAGTTTACAGCAGGATCTCATCCTGGGCACTGTTGACATTTGGGCTGGATAATTCTTTGGGGGTGGAAGAGCTGTCCTGTGCATTATAAAATATTTAGCAGTATCCCTGGCCTCTGCCCACTAGATGCCACTAGTAACCCTCCTCCCCCAAGCTCATGGTAATCAAAACCGTCTCCAGACATTGCCAAATGTCTCCTAAGATATGATTACCATATTTAGCAAGTAAAAATGCAACTAGGGTGCCTAGTTAAATGTGAATTTTATAGACCCACAGACATAGAAAACAAACTTATGGTTACCAAGGGGGAAAGGGATAAATTAGGAGGTTGGGATTAACTTATACATCCTACTATATATAAAATAGATAACCAACGAGGACCTACTCTACAGCACAGGGAACTATACTCAATATTTTGTAATAACCTATAAGGGAAAAGAATCTGAAAAAGAATAGATATATATTTATGTATAACTGAATCACTGTGCTGTACACCTGAAACTAACATAACATTGTAAATCAACTATACTTGAATTTTAAAAAAGTGAATGTCAGATAAACAGCAAATAATTTTTAGTGTAAGTATGTCCCAAATAGTGCATGGGACATACTTTTTTTTTTTCTTTTTAATTTATTTATTTTTGGCTGCGTTGGGTCTTTGTTGCTGCGTGCGGACCTTCTCTAGTTGCAGTGAGTGGGGGCTACTCTTCGTTGTGGTGCGCGGGCTTCTCATTGCAGTGGCTTCTCTTGTTGCGGAGCACGGGCTCTAGGCACGTGGGCTTCAGTAGTTGTGGCACGTGGGCTCTAGAGCGCAGGCTCAGTAGTTGTGGCTCACGGGTTTAGTTGCTCCGCGGCATGTGAGATCTTCCCGGACCAGGGCTGGAACCCGTGTCCACTGCATTGGCAGGCGGATTCTTAACCACTGTGCCACCAGGGAAGTCTGCATGGGACATACTTATACTAAAAATTTTTTAGATCGAATATGACTGGTGACCTGACTTTATCTGGCCACCCTGCGGTGGGGGATCGGGATGGCAGGGAAAGCAGGATCGTTGATGCATTAAACAAGATGATGTGCGTGAGGTACCTGGCACATGGTGAGTATACTATAAATATTCTGGGAATCTGCTACAGGCCTTGAATGCACTTCATCCGTATCCCGCCTGGAGGCTGCAGTTGGAAGCTCAAGGCTTCCTGTCCTTTACCACAACTGTAGTCAGAGTGTGGTGCGCCATCATGAGGAGAAAGGGAGCCCACGTGTGAATCTGTAAGCGCTGGTACTAGCGTTCCGGTTAAAGCTGGTTTTATAGCTGCTCTGCTGGGACAGCAGTCTGCCTGTGCTCTAGTGCTCTGTCACCGTGGGCTCCCTGAGTTATTACATCATTTCTCTTAAGCAGCAGCCAGAGAAGGTGACGTTGAGTGAAAAACTGCTGCGCTTGTCCCAGACTCAGTCACTCTGGGTTTGATTTTTCTGGCGCCACAGCCCTAGAAAACCATTCTCTGGGATGCACCAGGACCAATCATTTCCACAGTCGGTAGCAGTGAGGACCTTCTTTCTGGGCCAAGATTAATGACCCAAGCAATCAGCCTTTCCAGAGAGCAAAAGTGAAATGTAACTCTGGGTAGATGCCTGACATTTTGAAACAAAGGGAAAGGGGGTGAGGGGCGGGTGAGGAGAAATAGCATTTGTATGTCTCACGCAGGGTCATAAATCAGGATGGGCAAGAGTGAACTGGATGAAGAGTGGCCCCCACTTGCCGCAACCAGAGAAAGCCCTCGCACAGAAACGAAGACCCAACACAGCCATAATTAAATAAATAAATAAAAATTAAAAAAAAAAAAAAAAAAAGTGAACTGGGTTTCTGCCAACAATTGAACTGATTTGGGTTCCTATGTTTTATCTTCAAACAATCTGTATGAAACATGCTTTAAAGACATAAGAAGTGCCCCTTTGAGTTACATATTAGTATATGAACTCTTGAGAGTTTTACTTTTCCAAAAGGAAGTCCAGTTTGTGTGGAGGAAGTCTTAAGTCTGTCCACGAGAAAATACACTCGTTGCTCTAGAGGGAAGCCAAGCAATAACATTAGAAACTGGGGGAAATGAAGAAGTATTGGCAAAGTGTACAAACTTTCAGTTGTAAGTTGAATAAGTTCCGGGGATCTAATATGACTCTAGTTCTATGTGTGTCATAGTGACAATAGATAAATAATTCTGTATTGTATACTTGAAATTTGTGGAGTAGATCTTAAATGTGGGTTGATGTATATGTGTATTAACTTGATTATGGTAATCATTTCACAAGCTATATATATATCAAATCATCACATTGCACACCTTAAACATGTACATTTTAAAATTGTCCATCATACCTCAATAAAGCTGGAAAAAACAAAAAAACAAAAATTGTAAAGACTTCCTTGGTGGTCCAGTGGTTAAGACTCCGCACTTCCACTGCCGGGGGCGCGGGTTTGATCCCTGGTTGGGGAACTAAGATCCCACATGCCATGCGGTGTGACCAAGAAATAAAAAAATTTTTTTTTAATTGTAAAGCAGTTCCAACATATTTCAAAATACCACCATGCATGATCTCCTACCACAAGGAAATTCAGCTACAAATCAGTTACCAAAACAAAACTCCATATATTTGGAAATTAGGAAATATAATGATATGTTTCCAAAAAGTCACTTTTGAAGGTATTAGGCAAATACTCTGATTTTAAAGGAATCCAAGAACAGGTTATTTGTTGATTAACTAAATAAGCATTTGTTGAGTGACTATTCTTTGCCACGTTTTGTACTAAAGATGAGTAAGACATGGCCCCTGCCCTCCAAGAAGAGACTTGCCAATGAATGATCACTCTCTGCTGCGGCTTTTCTCTGTGTCAGGCACCATGCTAAGGGCTGTGGGAATTCACAGGATCCCAAGATAGCTCAGTGGGGGAAGTGAATACTTTTTAATGTGTCTGGAAGAATTTACAGAGGATGTTCCTCTCTACTGGGTTAATAGAAGACTGAAGTTTAGGAGTTCTCCAAACTGACAAGGATGGGGAAGGGTAAAGATGCAAACATGTTGCACAGCAGGTAGCAGAGACTGGAAGGAGGGATTTCTGAGGAATGAGGCTGGAGAGATGGGCAGGAGCCAGGTCTTGGAGGGCCCTGTGCCACACTAAAGAATCTGAGCTTTATCCTGAAGGGCCAGTGGAGAACCACTAAAAGGTTTTAAGCTAGTAAGTGAGTTTGTGATTCCGTTTTCCTTATGGAAAGATCTCTTGAAGGTACATGGAAGATAGATTAGACTAGGCAGGTTGGAAGCTGGTTGGAGGCTCTGTTAAAGAGAGGTGGTATTCAAATAACAAATGCTGGCGGGGGTGTGGAGAGAACTGTACACTGTTGGTGGGAATGTAGATTAGTGCAGCCACTGTGAAAAAGAGTACTTCCCTGGTGGTGCAGTGGATAAGACTCCACGCTCCCAATGCAGGGGGCCCAGGTTCGACCCCTGGTCAGGGAACTAGATCCCACATGCATGCCGCAACTGAGAGTTTGCATGCCACAACTAAGGAGCCTGCCTGCCGCAACTAAGGAGCCCATGTACTGCAACTAAGGAGCTGGCGAGCCACAACTAAGGAGCCTGCTGGCCGCAACTAAGACCCAGTGAAAACAAATGAATAAATAAATACTAAAAAAAAAAAAAAAAGAAGGAAAGCTGAAAATAGAATCACCATATGACCCAGCAATTCCACTCTTGGGTATATATCTGAAGAAAAAAACGAAAACAACTACTTCAAAAAGGTACATGAGGGAACGGCTGCTGGCCTGCAGTGGGTTCAAGGTCCCCGGCTGGTCTGGGGCTCCCGTGCTCTGCTTCTCCCCACTGAGCTGCTGCCTGGTGCAGAGGAAGCCATGGCGCTCCGGATCACCAGGGTGAGCTGCTAGGGACGGTGAACAAACGCGGCTCTCCTGGCTCACTGCGTCTCCTCTCCCTATCTTCGCCTGCTGGAGTTCCCCTGGCAGGAGTGGACCGGGACAGATTTGGGGGGAGGATGGCGGTCGCTGGGCCCCTAAAATGGTGGGAGAGTTTGGGGTGCAGACGGATGGAGAGAGGAAGAACACGAAAATTAATGCTGAAAATAAGGCGAAGGTCAGTATGGCAGGCACAAAGCACGTGCCTGTGGCCACTGTTGCAGCCTCTAAGCCCGGGCTGAGGCCAAGAACAGCTCTTGGAGACATCGGCAACAAAGTCAGTGAACAGCCACAGGTCAAACTGCCCCTGAAAAAGGAAGCAAAAACTTAAGGTGCTGGAAACGTTATTGCTAAAATCTACCAAAACCTCTGGAAGAAGCTCCCGTACCTGTGCCAGAGCCCCGAACGGAGCTGGATCTGGAGCCAGAGCCAGAAGCCAAGCCTGTTAAAGAAGAGAAACTTCCCCCTGAGCCTATTTTGGTTGATACTCCCTCTCCAAGCCCCATGGAAACATCTGGCTGTGCCCCTGCAGAAGGGTATCTGTGCCAGGCTTTCTCTGATGTAATTCTTGCAGTGAATGATGTGGATGCAGAAGACAGAGCGGATCCAAACCTTTGTAGTGAATATGTAAAAGATATCTATGCTTATCTGAGACAACTTGAGGAAGAGCAAGCAGTCAGACCAAAATACCTACTGGGTCGTGAAGTCACTGGAAACATGAGAGCCATTCTAATTGACTGGCTAGTGCAGGTTCAAATGAAATTCAGTTACTCCAGGAGACCATGTGCATGACTGTTTCCATTATTGATCAGTTCATGGAGGATAGTTGTGTGCCCAAGAAGATGCTGCAGCTGGTTGGTGTCACTGCCATGTTTATTGCAAGCAAATATGAGGAAATGTACCCTCCAGAAATTGGTGACTTTGCCTTTGTGACTGACAACACTTACACTAAGTACCAAATCAGACAGATGGAAATGAAGATTCTAAGAGCTTTAAATTTTAGTCTAGGTCACCCTCTACCCCTGCATTTCCTTCGGAGAGCATCTAAGATTGGAGAGGTTGATGCTGAGCTACAAACTTTAGCCAAATATCTGTTGGAACTATGTTGGACTACGATATGGTGCACTTTCCTCCTTCTCAGGTTGCAGCGGGAGCTTTTTGCTTAGCACTGAAAATTCTTGATAATGGTGAATGGACACCAACTCTACAGCATTACCTGTCATACACTGTCAACAATCCCTTCTTGTTGTTATGCAACACCTGGCTAAGAATATAGTCATGGTGAATCGTGGGCTTACAAAGCACATGAGTATCAAGAACAAGTATGCCACATCTAAGCATGCTAAGATCAGCACTCTAGCACAGCTGAATTCTGCACTCGTTCAAGATTTAGCCAAGGCTGTGGCAAAGGCGTAACTTGTGAACTTTGGAATACTATAATATCTGCAAATAAAATTGGCACCATGTGCCATCTGTACATATTAAAAAAAAAAGGTACATGCACCCCAATGCACATAGTATCATTATTTACAATAGCCAAGATATGGAAGCAACCTAAGTGTTCATCAACAGAGGAATCGATGTAGAAGATGTGGTATATGTACACAATGGAATACTACAGAGCCATAAGAAAAGAATGAAATTTTGCCATTTGCAACAATGGATTTGGAGGGTATTATGCTTATTGAAATAGGTCAGAGAAAGGCAAATACTATATTATAATCAATTATATGTTGAATCTAAAAAATGAAACAAACTAGTGAATATAACAAAATAGAAAGAGACTCACAGATATAGATAACAAACTAGCGGTTACCAGTGGGCAGAGGGAAGGGTGGAGGGGCAAGATAGGGATAGCAGATTAAGAGATACAAACCACTATGTCTAAAATAAATAAGCTGCAAGGATATATTTTATAGCACAGCACAGCCAATATTTTATAGTAACTATAAATGGAGTATAACCTCTAAAAATTGTGAATCACTGTGTTGTATACCTGAAACATATAATATTGTACATCAGCTATTCCTAATAAAATCAACACACGTTGTTCCCAGAAGATAAAACAGGAGATATTAAAATCATTTAACTACAGGGCATTTCCCAGTCAGAGGAGAAGGAAGCCAAAGCACTGGAACCAGGTCCTGAGGCCCCTGCTGGGTCAAGCAGCCCCCTCTGTTGCTGGACCATGGGGAGATCCAAGGCTCAGGACTCAGGGCAGTACCCATGACACACATACTTCAGTATTGCAGGAGTGGGCACAGCCCTACAGATCCACGCCAGCTGCACATCAGCCCCGTTAGGGTGAGCTGGACGGGGGATGAGGGCCTGGCCTAAAGCAGAGGTGGAAAGAAAGGAACGGGTTTGGGAGAAATACAGAAAATAGCATCATATTTCTCAGCGATTGACTAGACACAGGGAGGGAAGAGAGTAGAGGCTGGCTTCCACATTCCTGGTCTGGAAGGCTGTGAGGAAGGAAGGTTGAGCACCTCCACCCGGGCTGGGGCCTTTCACGAAGCATAGGATGCCCACAGACATCAGGAGCTTGAGATGATCAGAAGCCTGTTCTCTGGGTGGGGTTAAATTGGATACAAGTGAGCAATATCCGGCTATGGGGCTAATGGAGTGGACCTCTCCAGACTCATATTTCCATCCTGTGCCTGGAAGCAGGGTGTGATGTCCCCTTCCTTGAGCTCCCAGGTCATTGTGATCGCATGCATTTCCTAGCCTGTTAGAATGGAATTTTTTTGACATAAATGACAAAACTCTAAGGGCCATTTTGGGCCTGAATCATGAGCTAAGCAGCTGTTTCGCTTGTCAAGCATTAAACGATTTGTTCTGGATCAGAGGCTACAAGGCAAGAAATGGGGCTAGAAAAACAGGAGCAGGTAGAGAAGTCAACAGTCAGTGGAGATGTATGAGTGTCACCTTTGGCACCAGCAACAAAGAACACTCAGGCTGACCTCTGTTGTCATAACACGGGAAATATTACAGCCCCTTCCTCATCCCCACCCTAGGGAGAAAAACTTTCTCCTAAGAGTGGATTCCATGAGCATTTCTGTGCTCTGTCATTAAAAATCTGCTGGAAATGAAGAGAGAGCTTTTATTGATCATGAGCAAAATCTTGCTGACACCATGTGCAAAGAACAAAGAGAAATCTTCGTCTGGAATAGAATAGGGATCACGAAGTTGTATGGAGCACTGTTTAGAAAAAAATAGTTTTTTAAGGACAGCTGATTTGAAAGCAGATTGACTGATTTGCTAATATGGAGAATAAGTATCATTTTGCTACAAGTTCTCTACCAACCTTTGGGCACTTGTGTCAGTACAAACTGTGGTTTAGAAGTTTGTTTTGTTCTGTTCAATTCTGAAAGCGTTCCATTTCTTACCATGGATCTATACTCAGGAGAGGTTTTCCTGTGGCTTCATCTGGTCCAGGCACAAGATCTTAGAATCAGAGAGAACCTGAGCCCCAGAAAGGGCTTTAGAGTCTATTAGTCCAACCTTCTACCTAATGTAAGAATTCCCAATATTTATTTTTGTTTGCTTTTCAGTTTCCTAAAACGATGCCTGTTCACAAAATGAACATAGTTGATTTATTATTATTCGTCCATGGACATCAGCTTGTGTAAGACTTTATATATTAATATAAGTCTGCAAAACATATACAGTTCCTTTTATGTGTGTAAAACAGAGAAGGAAAGTTAATGCGTGCCTATATGTGCTATAAGGTAATAAATATGAATATATTCAGTGTGTATTTACAGAGTAATGAGCTGCCTTTATATGCATTTATAAGCTTCATTTGTATATGGTCAAAATTTGACTATCCTATAGGCTATTGTGATATATATTTATATAAAAATTTTTGATAAAATTTCAATTGACCTACATTATTATTATTTATTATTATTATTATTTTTTGGCTGCGTTGGGTCTTCGTTACTGTGTGCAGTCTTTCTGTAGTTGCGGCGAGCGGGAGCTACTCTTCCTTTTGGTGCTCAGGCTTCTCATTGTGGTGGCTTCTCTTGTTGGGAAGCATGGGCTCTAGGCGCGTGGGCTTCAGTAATTATGGCACACAGACTCAGTAGTTGTGGCTCACGGGCTCTAGACTGCAGGCTCAGTAGTTGTGGCGCACAGGCTTAGTTGCTCCACAGCATGTGGGATCTTCCCGGACCAGGGCTCAAACCCGTGTCCCCTTCATTGGCAGACGGATTCTTAACCACTGCGCCACCAGGAAAGTCCTTGACCTACGTTATCATAGTACTAGTACTATATTATTGTCTGTCTACAAAAGAAAATTCCAAAGGACCTTTGTTTAAAACAGACACACACATCTCTCTCTCTCTCTCTCTCACACACACACACACACACACACACACACACACACTTTATGCTGTCAGCTTTTTTCAAACCCTTGGACTCATTTCTGTCAGTGAAGCTTGGGAAGCACCATGCTTGAATGAGTCTTACTTGCTTTTACCAGGAACTCTTTCTGGAAAGGTCGTCTCATTCTTTCTTTTCATATTTGGAGCACTCACAGCAGATATACCCTGAAAAATAAGCCCATAAATTTCTGCGTTTCAAAAGCCACCAGGCAGTGTGCTTCTTCAAAAGTGTGGTTAGGATCACAAGTCAGAATCAGGAACCAGAAGCATAATGTGACTTCCTCCTGCTGTTGACTGCTGGCTCTGTGCATTCCAAGTGGTAGGACCAGAGTTTGGAAACAGAAATAGAGAGACCGGCAAGAAAGGTCAGCTTGTTGCCCAGGCCTGCTCTTAGAGACAGATGACTACGACAGTTAGTTGCACCCTCTCCCTGGGGTGTGTAATTCCAGTTGAATTGGCTCTCACTTCTTGAATGCATGATTTTGTGCTGCAGGCAGATCCCCACGAGCTCTGTGTGTGTGTGTGATTTCTTTGTGTATCACCGTTGGCAATAGCGCTTGTGCCATTACCGCTCAAGATGCAACTGGCCTTGGCCTGAGAATCCAAAATCAGACTATGACTAGAGATACAGGTTTAAAGATGAAAGATCTGTGAATATCATTTTCTTTCCCACCCAGAGACACCGAGGCACTTCCTCACTGCTCTCCATAAATGAGCCCTGTAGTGTCAAGGTTTAGATTCGTCAGAGTCAGAATTAACAACGTTAGTTTAGTTCTGAAACTTGTATGGATGGTAAATACTGTCACAGTTATCATTCCAGTTTCCTTATCTCCTCTCTTTTCCCATCAGACCTTACATTTCAGAAAAATCAAAGGCTTGCAACTCTTTGAAAAGATTTTTTCCCCCTCTGAGTAAAAAGTAATACAAGGTGATAGAAAACTCAAAAATTAAATAATGCCAAAGCGAAAGGCCCCTAATTGTTCCCACTCCCTACCTTGAATAACCACGTAAAATAGTTGAGTATCTTTTCCTCCCACTTGTTTTCTAGATATAATGATATAGTTTATGTGTATATAAAAATGAAATCACTACTATTTACATTGGTTTGAAAATAGTTTTTTTTCTCACTGAGCATGTAACTTGGACAGTTTCCAAATCAGTCCAGAAAAATCTACCTCATTTTTTTGCCAATAGTTATACTGTCTTCTATAGCATGGCTGTACCATAGTTTATTTACCTATTCTCTTCACCCTTGCTTTTCCCCCCCTTTTTTTAACAAATGAGAAGAAGGTGAAAAATGTCTGCTGATATTGGCCACAAGGACTGTCCAGCTGCACCTGGTTAAATCTTATGGAGCCACAGATAATACTAGATGTGTGACAACCTGAGCTTCTAGCTGAGGATTAATGTTTCATGCTGATTAGATAGTATTTATATTTTAAACCAGTGACAGGTTGAGGGGATAACATTTTATTTCTATGGGAATAAAAGCAGAAATTCATCTGATCTTTGTTCCCTTCCTAAGCTTGTTGGCCACTTGAGAAAATGGATTTGGAGCCACTTTTCCAAAGAGAATTTTAGTTGGCTATGTGCCTTGTGAGTGAAGACCACTGACACATAAATATAGGTGATTTATGTTTTAGCTATTGAAAACTGATCTCACCTATAGTATTTATTTTTTATTAATATTAATTAATAATACTGTTTCAGGACATTTGTGTCTTGTACCTAAAATATGCCTTCTTACCAAGGAACCGGGTCATTGAAAATATCATATAACTAGCAATCAAATATAGATCAATAGAGTAGGTGCCAATTCACCAGTGCTTCAGGGACAGAGCCCAGAAAAGAACATGAAAGCCAGCATTCTTCTCCGTGCGTCCCGCACTTCTGCCTTGGCACCTTGAAAGATTTCAGACAGTCAGGCAGCTGGGGAGGCATCTGGTTTCTGCATTCAGAGCACATCAGCTTGAGCCTGGTAAATGGCCTTGATTATCATGCAAGACACATAACACTCTTATTAGTGCCACGCTAATTAGCGCTGTGCAGTCACCGCTTTCTGTAATACCCTAATTGAGGTCATTCCTTGCCTGGAATGTACATTATGTTTAGATAAATCCCTCACTATGATATTTTAATGGGTACTTTAAACAAAGCCCAAAGGACAATTAGAACCACTGTCTATGCAAGAATCTTTTTTTTTTTTTTTTTTAAAGACAAAAAAGGCATGGTGCCAACATAAAGAAGAGAATCCATTTTACTAAGTGAGGGTGAATATCCTAAAGCAACAACCGCTTTCCCAGTTGCATGTGGCTTGTATCACATTCTAGTCCTTCACTCCATGCTCATGTCTCCCCACTTCCTGATGTTTGTGGTTTGGGCTTTGTGTCACTCTCAAATGCAAATGTAACTCATCTTGAAATGGAGCTGGGGAGGAGGGGTCCTGAGAATTCACCGCCGAGTAGTTATGGCAGTCATTGTTTCACTCCGTCATTCTTATCCTTCATTTTTAATCTAGGTAATGGTATTTTAGTTTTACAAAGGATCTGCAGGGTCATTTCTTAAGACCCTCACTGTGTCTACCCCTCATTCAGGCCACAGGATATCATCCATCAGTCTCTCTCCGTACCGCCCCTCCCATCCCAGGGCATATCCTAAAAGGGGAGTAGGGTTGAACTCCTTTTCTAGGACTCCCTCCTGCCTCTAGGGCTCTCCTTTCTCTCTTCAAGTCAAATAGCTGTAATATAGTAGGAGAGAGTTGGGGATCAGGCATGGCACAGTCAGTCCTGGCTGGTCTCTTCTACTTCTTTAGTACTGATTTGAACTGTATCTCAAACTTGGATGTTAGAAATTTACGAATTTACTCTCTTTGTTTTCATGGACCCGAATCAGACAAGAAATTTATCAAGGGCTCTTAAGAGAAGACTCCTTGGGATAGGTACCTCCACCCCTTCGGTACTCCCTCTACACTTCCTTTAGAACCTGTTCTAGCATGAGTCATATTATTTATCATGTCTGTTAACACATCTGCCTCTTCTTCTGTACTTTAACTCCTTGAGGGCAGAAAGTAAGTGTTAGCCTCTACATCTCAGCACTGTGGCACAGAGAGGCACTCAATAAAAGTATGAATGAATGAGCAGAAAGTAAATTAAGGTATCACTAAGCATTAGGGAAGTGCAAATTAAAACCATGGTGAGATACCACTACACACCTATAGAAGGCCAAAATTTAACCAAAAAAAAAAAAAAAAAAAGAACTGGCAAAAAGGTGGTGGGAAGTGTGTGAAGAAGCTAGAACTCTCATATACTAGTGGTAGGGGGGCAAAATGGTACAGCCACTGTGGAAAATAGTTTGCAGTTTCTTAAAGCTAAACATATACTTATTAAATGATTCAATTTACCCAGTCCTAGGTATTTACCCAAGAGAAAGGGAAAACTTTGGGATACACAAAAACCTGTCTGAAGTGTTTATAACAGCTTTATTTATAATCCCCTAAAAATGGAAAAATTCCAGCTGTCCTTCAGCTGATGAGTGGGTAAACAAATGAAATATCCACACAATGAAATGCTACTCAGCAATGAAAAGGAGCAAACTATTAAAATGTGCAGCAGTCTGCATGAATGCATTATGCGAAGTGTGAGAAGCCAGATTTTAAAAGCTGCGTACAATATAAATCCATTTATATGACATTGTGGAAAAGGCAAAACTATAGAGACAGAGAACAGACCAGTGATTGCCAGGGGTTAGGCATAGAGGAGGGGTTGACTCCGAAGGGGCAGCAGGAAGGAATGTTTCGGGGTGATGGAACAGTCTGTATCCTGATTATGATGGTGGTTACGTGACTCTGTACATTTATCAAACTCATAGAACAATGTAACTTAAAAAGTAATAATAAATTTTACTGTATACAAATTGCAAATTTAATTTGAAAAAGTAAATCAAAGTTGTTTTGCTGTTTAGTGTGGATTCAGAAAAAATGTCAAAACAGAAGTAGCCTGCAGCGATTCTGTACATGTTCATGTACACATGTAAACACAAAAGGATATGCTTGTGTGTGTGTGTGTGTGTGTGTGCATGCGTGCATTTAACAAACATTTAAAGAACACTTCCTATAGACCAGGACTTGCTATAGGCACTGGGGTTATATTGATGGTAACAAAAGCAGAATTCCTGCTTTCATGGTGTGGAAAGGCATAGACAGTAAACAAGTAAACAAATCAATGAATTCACAGCTTTAGATAGCAGTAAGTGCTGTGGAGACAATAAAGCAGGTCTTGATGATAAGAGTGGGCTTGGGTGTTCGGGCCTCTCTGAAGAGATGACCTTAAACTGAGACCTGGAAAGTATAAAGGAGGCATGCATGTATGCAAATACTCAGGCAGAGCACTCCAGGCAGGGAAAACGTCAAATGCAAAGACCCCAAGGGGACTCCTTTGAGGACAAGAAATACTGAAAAATCCTCTCACTTCAAAATTCATAGAAAGGCTGGCTGACATACAACCTCCATCCTTTCAGTGCATGGCTGGGCTTCCTAGGAAATAAGGCAAAGCCCCTAAAATGGAACTAAGCTTTGTGTATTCAGAGAACTTGAAGCAAGTCGGTGGGATGGACCAAGTGAATGAGGGGACCAGCAGTAGATGAGCTCAGATACGTAGGTGGGGATCAGTTTCTGTTGGCTCCAGCACTTTTTTTTTTTTTTTTAATTTATTTTTTGCTGTGTTGGGTCTTCGTTTCTGTGCGAGGGCTTTCTCTAGTTGCGGCAAGTGGGGGCCGCTCTTCATCGCGGTGCGCGGGCCTCTCACTATCGCGGCCTCTCTTGTTGTGGAGCACAGGCTCCAGATGCGCAGGCTCAGTAGTTGTGGCTCACGGGCCTAGTTGCTCCGCGGCATGTGGGATCTTCCCAGACCAGGGCTCGAACCCGTGTCCCCTGCATTGGCAGGCAGATTCTCAACCACTGCGCCACCAGGGAAGCCCTGGCTCCAGCACTTTTAAAAAAGAATTCCTTTATATAAAGCTCGTAGATCAAATGTGAAGTGAACAAGGTATGTTTTCTTAGTTCCATCATATGATTTCCTCTGTTTTGGATATTTGAGACGTTTGAACTTCTGCTACATAAAACATTGAGGGTAGACATCCCCTCCTAAAGTTTATGTTGTAGTTAATTTAGCAGTCCACATAGTCCTCAGGTATTAAATTCCCAGAAAATGCTTATGAATCTAAGATTGATGTAGCATGTTTATATGATGTAGGTGTTTATATGATTTATCAACAAAGTCTGTGTTTGAGTAAGCATAGACATGCGGACATGTGTGGTATAAGATTCTGCCTCAAATCCCGGTGGAGAAGATTTTGGTGTATAACTTCAGCTGTGTGGCCTTGAGGAACTCATGTCACCTCCAGAATCTCACTTGGCTCCTGTGCAAACAGTGAATGATTATACTACTCTCCCAGGGATGGAATGTAGACTATCTGACTTTTGCTCACAGCAGCCTTCTAAATACCAAGCATTGCAAAAATTAGAATTTTGCCTCACATAATTAATCTATGCCTCCATAAATCTCTTCTCTGTTTCCAATTAGATTTGATATGCTTCATTCTTTCTCCTTTAGAATCATGGTGGAATTTTGCTTTCAACCATTTTACATTCATTCAAATATTGGTTTTCTTTTAGTTCTTGAGAGATTTCCATCGGTATCCCATTTGCTTGTTTTCATTATATTATAATAAAAAACTGTTTGGAAATTTAAAATTCTCTTGATCTAGTGTATGGCATGTGCGTGTGGAAGGGTTGGCAAATGCCAGTTCTTAATCATTGCACTGGTCAGCATGCAGGCAGGAAACCAGTGACACCCTCAGAGGGGGTCGCTGAAAAGAGCTACATGGGAACAGTTAAGAGAAACCAGTACAGAATAATAAAGTACCTCGGAGCTAGTAGCAGAAGGTCATCCTGTACCCACTTATGTCTCAAAGGGCAGGGAGAGATAGGGATTGCCAGAACCTGATAAGAGCTGTGGTTTCACGAGAAGCTTCCAGGGAATGAGCACAGCCACTATCAAACCTCCACGCAGCCAGGAGGAGGGGAGAAGGGAAGCAAGGGGAATAAATATCCTGCACCCTGCTGCCACCCTCTGTTCTCCTGCCGGTGCTTCCTTTATTCAAACCCAACTGGAAGCTGGTGGGCAAGGGGGCCAGTTGGTATGGTCCATAGAGGGCCATTTCCTGGCACACAGCAGAGACAAGAGTGCAGAGTGATCTGGAGGAGCAGACAGAAGATACCCAGCCCAGGGGTCTGCTGGAAAAAGCACTGTCCCAAATTCATTTACCTTGGCCTTTGGAGTTTGGTTGTTCAGAAATACACCGCATCCATAGGTGCAGACCCCTTTGATTCAAGCATTTTTCTTCCCAGCACTGCTGTTGGCCGTCTTCAAGCTGAACTGGTCACTGTGGCTAATGCCCATATCAGCTCATTCTTCTGGGGGTGGTAAGATTTGACGGTGAATCGATTTGAGGTGTGGACACTCACAGTGACGTGGGGACCTCGCTGTCCCAGCAGGCAGTCTGGGGAGGGCCCTCCTCACCCCTCCTGTCTTCCTTTTCCAGGATGGAGCTTCAACATGGGGTCCGCCTACGAGTTTCATAGTTGGCGTGTGTTCATCATCGTCTGCGCCCTCCCCTGTGTCTCCTCAGTGGTGGCCCTCACGTTCATGCCTGAAAGCCCACGATTCTTGTTGGAGGTAACGCTCATCATTACAAATACGCAAAGAAACCGCATACAGTGGAACGAGTCCCTTCCAATTCTAGGAAAGTATGTTTGCCTCTTCGGTGGTACATTTCTCCTTCCTACTACGGAACCACGGAGGGTTTGGTTTCATGGGGTCATGCTTTCGACAACCAGCATGTGAGAAAGCTGCCTCGTGGCCAGAAAGCACTAATGTTCCTCCTCAAGCAAGTCATTTCCCTCAACCAAGAGAATGTGGCTTCTTGTTTTATAAATGAACCTTACTATCCAGAGGTGCTATGTCTAGTTAGAGGCACATCACTTGAGCTGCTGATGCACTCAAGGATATCCAAGTAGCCTGTGTGTTCCAATGGGACGAACCTAAATGCATTTGCACCGTTAACACCTAATTGGATCTGACAATACCACATGGTTATTGGAAAATCAGGGAGTGTGTGTGTTTCACCTCCTGGCCCTTCACTGTCTACTCATATTTCTTAGGTTGGAAAACATGACGAAGCCTGGATGATTCTGAAGTTAATTCATGACACAAACATGAGAGCACGGGGTCAGCCTGAGAAAGTCTTCACGGTGAGTACTTCTTCTCAGTGAATCCTCCACACCAGAGGTCGAGAAACCTTTTCTGAAAAGGCCTGGGTGTAAATGGTTCTCTCGCCGCACCAGCCGCTCGTCTTTCATACTTGCCGTTTTACCTATGCCTGCCGCGCTGCTGTTGTATGTGCTGTTCCCTCTGCATGGAATGTTCTTCCATCCTCTAGTTATAAAATTTACTCTCAACGGGAAAACTAGTCTAAACTAATGAAAATTGGATGCATGGAATTTTTTGGAAAGAACAATGGTTTTTTTCCCCAGCACCTCCACCAAAATAAAAAAGAACTGTGGTTTTTAAATCCTTTGATATAGGCAGCATAGACAAAAAATGTTTTGTCTAAAATAGGTTTAAAGGGGATATAAGCAAGATCTTCAGTGTCTTATAAATAATATCAATAATAGTTCTTAAAATAAGTAAAATAGTTCCTGATTAAACAGTCCCCTGAAATCTTATTTATTCATTTCATTTTTTAATAGGAAATGGATTTTTCATAGTGTGAAGATAGACTTCAGTCTAGCCTCTGTTCAAATTATCACAGATTCTCAATTAATAAAAATTTTTTCTGTAGTGTAATGGAGAAATGAAGATCAATAATGGGTGTCCTCCACTGAGGCCCCGGGAGCCTTCGAGTAGTCCCTTCTTTTGAGTAGATTAACAATAAGGGAAGAATTTTTTTTTTTTTTTGGCCGAATCCCATGGCATGCGGGATCTTAGTTCCCTGACCAGAGATCAAACCCGCGCACCCTGCAGTGGAAGCGCGGAGTCTTAACCATTGAACCACCAGGGAAGTCCAAGAATTTTTTTTTTAATAAATTTATTTATTTATTTATTTTAAATTGATTTATTTTATTGATTTATTTTTTTGGCTGCATTGGGTCTTTGTTGCTACGTGCAGGCTTTCTCTAGTTGTAGTCAGAGGAGGCTACTCTTTGTTGCGGTGCGCGGGCTTCTCATTGCGGTGGCTTCTCTTGTTGCAGAGTACGGGCTCTAGGTGCGCGGGCTTCAGTAGTTGTGGCTCGTGGGCTCTAGAACACAGGCTCAGTAGTTGTGGCTCACGGGCTTAGTTGCTCCGCGACATGTGGGATCTTCCCGGACCAGGGCTCGAACCCGTGTCTCCTGCATTGGCAGGCGGATTCTTAACCACTGCGTCACCAGGGAAGCCCCAAGAATATTTTTAAATTAAAGGATCATAAGGCAAGACGAATCTTGAGATGTCATTTAGATACTCAGTGTCCCTAACCCTTCTCAGCTAGATGAGGATAAACCCTTTATCCAAGACTTCTGAGAAGGTGTCTCTGTAGGGCCTCATTGCCCTGCTAACCTGCTTTTTCTTCCAGAAGGTCTGAGTTACCAAGTTCACTCATGGTCATCCACGTTAATATTACTGTATAAAGGTTAAGTGGGAACACTCTAAAAGAATGGGTAATCTCAAAGTCATTTATATGTAACTTTCCAAGTCATTACATGATTCCACCGTGACACATTTGTCTTTTGCCTTGTTATATCTATTGATACAATACAGTGAATTCACATGCCTTCCTTCTCTCCTTTTTAAGCTTTTCTTCCTATGTGCCTACTTTAAATATTGTTTTTCAGGGCTTTATTTGCAGCTAACTTCCCTTTTAACCCTACTCACTCTCCTTAGCTTATCTCAGCTACCTTCTAGATCTCTCTCTACTAATGGACAAATCTCCTGAGCTCCAGACGTGCATGTTGAAGGGCTTTGTGGCCATACTCCTATGTACCATAGGCCCTTCAAATTCTGAATTTCTAAATCTGAACTTCTCACCTTAAGAGTTTCCAAACCTCTTCCTTGTCCAAAATTCTATCAGCAAGTACCACCAGCACCACCCAGACCAGAACCCTGAAAACTATCCTATTTCTTTCTTTCCTTTATCTCCAGTATGTCCAAGAAATCACTGTGTCCTATTATCCTCCATCCTAAATATCTCTCATTATTGTCTCTTACCTTTCCACCCTTCCTGCCACTGATTTGGTTCAGCCCTCCTTACTCACTGCCCTCTGCCCTTGCACTATTCTTCAGGAATAGCAAATGCTATGTAGTTTCCAGTACAGTCTTTTCTCTCACACCTCTGGACATTTACACATGATATTCCTCCCGCTTGGAATGCCCTTCAAGTAGTTGACACACATGGCAAATGACATACTTTTCCATAAGCTCCAACTCAAATTCCACAGTCCATGAAGGCTTTTCTCTCACTCTCAGGTCAACTTGGGTGTTCTGTACAATAGGTCTCTCCCATCTGATATAGATTTCCGTTAGAGTACTTTCTAATTTGTATGGTAATTGCTTGGACGGTGTGATGTTTTATGTTTGCACCTCCAGGGTCTAGTGCCAGGCCTGGCTCCCCATGGGTGCCAGTGAAAGAATGCACAAACATTGATGAGTGGAGAAGAAGCCTCCCAAAAGTAATATGTCAAGTCAGAATGGCTATCATCAAAAAGAATACAAATAACAAATGTTGGCGGGGATGTGGATAAAAGGGAACCCTCATACACTGCTGGTAGGAATGTAAATTGGTGTAGCCGATGTAGAAAACAGTATGGAGTTACCTCAAAACACTAAAAATAGAACTACCATACGATCCAGCAATTCCACTACTGGGCATGTATCCAAAAAAACCAAACACACTAATTTGAAAAGATACATACACCCCAGTGTTTATAGCAGCATTATTTACAATTGCCAAGGTATGGAAGAAACCTAAGTGTCCATCAACAAATGAATGGATAAAGAAGATGTGGTATGTATATATAATGGAATATTACTCAGCCATAAAAAAAGAATGAAATTTTGCCATTTGCAGCAACATGGATGGACTTGGAGGGCATTATGCTAAGTGAAATAAGTCAGAGAAAGACAAATACTGTATGATATCACTTATATGTGGAATCTAAAAAATACAACAAGCTAGTGAATATAACAAAACAGAAACAGACTCACAGCTACAGAGAACAAACTAGTGGTTACCAGTGGGGAGAGTTAAAGGAGGAGGAGCAGTATAGGGGTAGGAGAAAGAAAAGGGTTATTATGGGATTATATGAAATCATTTGTGTGAAACTTTTGAAAATTGTAAAGCACTATAGAATTTAATGAATCTTTCATTCAATACAAAAAAAAAAAGAAGAAGAATAAGAAGAAGAATACCCCTGTGATTTAAAAAAAGGAATTCTGGAATATCACAAAATAATGCCTACATGGATGATTTGGAGCTGACTCTATTTGGAACCCCAGACATTAACTCAGACATTATTGTCATTAAATATGGACATCTTTGTTTACATAGCCATGAAGAGGCTACTGCCCACCTGGTGTAATTTGAAAGATACCGAGGGTCCCCAAATCACCTCTGTCAGAAGCCAGTCTTGGCACCTGGAATCTCATGATAGAAGTGCTCCTTTGGATGTTGGAAGACTCTCCAGAAAGATCTGTTCAGGAGTTATACCTGGCAGGGGTAACATGTGTGCACATTCCTGTGTCCTCTCTCAGGTGTATCAAAAGCAAGTAGATGTTGACTAACGGGGTCAGATGGGACAGGTCCTCAAAGGAACCATGCTTTTTTTTTTCTCTCTCTCTCTCTTTTCAGGCTTCATTCTCTGTGTTGGAAGCATTGCTTCTCCTGACTCTTCGTTCTTTTCCTTAGCAAAAGGAGGCTAGTTTAAGTCATGGATACAGCTTCAGGCTGATCCTCCATCATTTCTTCCCCTTCTAACCTTGAAGAGTCCGTGTTGAGGCTTGTAATTGAAGCTCATTCACTGGACCTCACCTCATGGTCACCTGTGGGTACTTGCTGACCAGGCAGTGTCAGGGGCTGTGGGAGAAGGAAGCAAGGGTCACAGGGATGCTCTAAGAATGGAAGTTTGATGGGAAAGCTTTAAGAACTATGTTTAGGGGCCAAATTCATCAAATAAGTAGATTCCAAAGAAAAGTGTGTTCAATCATTTTAGTCTAAGCAAAGTAATTCTTAATCCAGAAGTGAATCTATCTGGATGTTTAATCTGCTAATGTATGCCTTTTTTAAAAAATTTATTTTATTGAAGTACAGTTGATTTACAATCTTGTGTTACTTTCTACTGTACAGCAAGGTGATTCAGTTATACATGTATATTCATTCTTTTTCATATTCTTTTCCATTACAGTTTATCACAGGATATTGAATATAGTTCCCTGTGCTATACAGTAGGAGCTTGTTGTTTATCCATTCTCTATATAATAGTTTGCTTCTACTAATCCCAAAATCCCAATCCATCCCTCCCCAACCCCCTAATGTGTGCCTTTTTACTAGGGATTCAGAGAAGGGTATTTTGTTTTCATATTATTCCATTACTACTTACTCTTCCCCCTCTTCTTTATGGTATTCCCTCCCATTTGTTCTTTTTTTCCCTGTTCATTCTTTATTCAGTTCTTTTGAGTCTGTGTACTTGCACCAGTGGTCTTATATATGTATGGATACCTGCTTGTGTGTCAAATACCTGCTTCCTTTTTGCTGGAGTCAGCTTTCACTCCTTTAAAAACAAATTGTAAGCCTGGACTCCGCCAACTTCAGAGAAGAGAACTCAACACTTTGCCCTCTGTTGCTCCTTACAGGTAAACAGAATCAAAACTCCAAGACAAATAGATGAGCTGATCGAAATCGAGAGTGACACAGGAACATGGTACAGGAGGTGTTTTGTTCGGATCCGCACAGAACTGTATGGGGTAAGTAACAAGCCCATCCTGACTTGCTGGCCAACTTGGTACTTGAGGTTAGTCAGAAACAGGATTGACTGAATCTGTCCCATGAATGGGGTTCTTCCCCCTTCTGCCCAGGACACCCGATTCCTAGAGTAGGACCAGGTAATAGGATCCCCTTGGGATTAGCGGGGTTACCAAGACATTCCCTCTTTGGGGAGGGAAGGTATTAGGCAAGGAGTCCTGGCAGTGATGGGGTACGCTGATGTCTTGAGTTACTTTGTCCATTGGAAGCTGATAAATAAAAATTCCAGAAACCAAAAATTTGGTTTCCTATAGCCTTTAGCTGTTACATTGTAAGTTCAAATGATTCCAGCCCAAAGAAAACTCAACATTTTTTATAATTTGTTGGAGGGGGTTGGGAAATGCGGTTGACTAGGTAACTGCCTAAGAAAACTAACTCTCTAATATTTCACAGATTTGGTTGACTTTTATGAGCTGTTTCACCTACCCAGTCAAGGACAATACCATAAAGCTTACGATTGTTTGGTTCACGCTGTCCTTTGGGTAAGTGATACCTAAATTCTTGGTGAGTGAAATCTTTAAATTTCCACAGTGTAACTCCCAAACACGCTGCTTTTTTTCTTATACTGTTTGATGCTGTTAACCTCTACGAAAGAATTTTTTTTTTCATTTTCCATTTGCTGGCAGTTACAGTTTTTATCACCCAGTCATTTAATTTATGCTGTCATAAAGCGGGGGTGGCAAAACCAACAGTGTCTGGAAAGTTCGATAAGCCCGTGAATGGTTTGCCCCCATGATTTCTCCACCCTCCTCTCCTCTCTGGCGCGGCCCCAACCCACTGGCCTCTTTGCTCTTCCTCAAATGTGTCAGAACTTTCTTGAACATGTTCCATCTCGGGCATTAGTCCTGCCCCCAGACATGGCCTGGCTCATTTCCTCTCCTCCTTTGAGTCTTCCTGGTGTGTCACCTTCTCAGTGATACCTCCCGCAGCACCTTTTTAAAAACTGCAGCCCCTCAGTACTCCCGGTCCCCTTCTCAGCTTTATTAGTCCCCATCGTACCTTCTATCATCTTCTAATAGACAAAAAGCTTTTCCATTCTTTAAAGAATAAAGAAAGCTCTGTCTTCCTCCTCTGGAAGCTCTGTGAGAACAGGGATTTTAAACTGTTTTGCTCACGGATATATGGCCCTGGCACATAATAAGTGCTCAATAAATAGTTGTCATCGAATGAATAAAACCACCATATATGTGTTCTAAGAAAAGAGGAGGTAGGGAGAACATTTCAGAATTTTAGTTGCAAATGGTTGACATACTCACTTTAGAATATGTGTATACAACTCGATTTTTGCCTAATTTATTGTTTTTTAAAAGCAGGTAGATAATACCCTACACTTTCAGGTCAGTAGGCTCTGGTAGAGCCCAATATTTATGCTGCAAGTTCCATGTCTTAACATCCCTAAATGAAAACCAGTGAGTGATGGCAGATGACCAGCCTTTCCCAGTGCTGTGAGTTGTAGTAAAGGGAGAGACCAGGAAGGTAGGGGTTGTTCTGCTGTGTGACTCGGGGGCACTACCAAGTTTTAGTTCCTTATTTCGAAATTGACAGGGTTGACTTAGAACATGTAAAGTAACTCCCACTCAAGTTCTAAAAAAAACATTGATCTATGAAGGAAGAGAGGGCTAAAAATTAACGAGTATTAAATGCCTACTATGGGGCTTCCCTCGTGGCGCAGTTGTTAAGAATCTGCCTGCCAATGCAGGGGACACAGGTTCGAGCCCTGGTCCGGGAAGATCCCACATGCTGTGGAGCAACTAAGCCCGTGCACCACAACTACTGAGCCTGCGCTCTAGAGCCCGTGAGCCACAACTACTGAGCCCACACGCCACAACTACTGAGCCCGCGCACCTAGAGCCCATGCTCCGCAACGAGAAGCCACCGCAATGAGAAGCCCACGCACCGCAACAAAGAGTAGCCCCTGCTCGACTCAACTAGAGAAAGCCCACACACAGCAACAAAGACCCAACGCAGCCAAAAATAAATAAATAAAATAAATAAATTTATTAAAAAAAAAAAAAAACCAACTTCGTCTTTTGAGCACTCACTATGTGCTAGGTACTTGGCATTCCATTTAATCCAAGCAACTACCCAGGAAGGTGGGTACTATCATCATTCCGATATTAGAGATGGGGGGGGATAACTGAGGCTTTTATAACTTGCCCAAGATCACACAGCTGGTAAGTGGCAAGGCCAGGATTCAAACCTAGCATGTCTACCTGCAAAAGTTATGCTCATAACCACTTCTTTCCCTGCGTAGCTCAGTGTAACTAGGGATAAGCTAGAGCAGTGGTTCTCAAACTTGAGTGTGCATCAGAAGAGTTACACGAAGGACTCCATCCCACAGTTTCTGATTCAGCAGGTCTGGATGAGGCCTGAGAGTCTGCATTTCTAACAAGTTCCCTGGTGATGTTGATGCTGCTGGCCCAGGGACCGTGCTTTGGGTGGGAACCACCGGTTTAGAGCAGCATTGTCCGGTAAAAATATGATGTCAGCCACATGTGTCATTTTAAATGTTCTGGCAGCCACACTTAAAGAAAAAAAAAAGAAAAGGAAACAGGTGAAACAAATTTTAATAACATTTTATTTCACTCATTTTGTCCAAAATATTATCATTCTGACATTTAATCAATATGAAATGATTAACAACTTTATTTTACATTTTTTTCCCTGTAAGTATTCAAATCTGGTGTTTCATACTCATGGCACATCTCATTCAGACTGGTCACATTTAACTGCTCAGTAGCCATATGTGGTTAGCGGCTGCTGTTATGAAGATCACAGCAGTATGACTGAGCTGTAAGCTGTTAGGATAACACACCAGAGGCAAGAGGCAGAAAGTGGGCAGTAACCTGGCTTTTCCAATGAATAACTTAAATGGCCTTTTTCCCAGCCTTGAACTTCTTTGAGCGTGGGCTCTGCCCCCAGGCTAGCAGTACCATAGTAGTGTAGGAACCAAGAAAGATTGTCCATTAATAAAGAGGTCATTCTTTAAGGGCCCTCACAGTCTGGGGACCCCAGGAGTTTGTAGCTCCAGACTAGGAGATGGGGTTCTTCAGTGCAGCCTAGGGGGATGAGAAAAACATCAGGGCCAGGATGCCATGTGCTGGTGTAGGATGGGGTTCTTATGCATGTCTCTTCCCAAAGGAAGGGTTCAGGAATTACAGACCTGGGGTTCTCCAGGGAAACCCAGGCCATCCCTCTAGCGTGATTGTTGCAGACTTGTGATGAGGAGGGGCCAGTGAGATTACTGTTTGATGGTTCATAATGCTACAGGGGGCGGGTCCAAATCAGCAGTGCTTCTCCAGAAACCACTACCTCTCTGAAAATGACAGGGAGATGGTTATGGCCGCTAGGGTGTCGGCACCTTTACAAACTCACATTTCTTTGTCTTTGCAGGTACTACGGATTATCCATTTGGTTCCCTGATGTCATTAAACATCTGCAGTCGAATGTGTTGAAAGATGTAGATGACCCGACAGGAAAATTTTCAAATTTAACTACTAACTTTACGACGGCAAATAAGATTGTTACTGGACTAGAATGGGACAATGGCAGGTCCAGAAACTTTTAAATCATTTCATTTCCTACCTGGTCTCAAAAATGTATTTCTTATTAGCCTTCATGGCACTAAAATATGAATAGTTTTTTTAGTTTGTACATGTAGTCATTTTCAGACTGAATTTAAATACTTCCAAATGGCCTTTAAAGAAAAGGTACACATATATCAGTTATCAGTTATAACTACTTCTGAAACTGAGCTGCTTCATATTTATAAAGAAATGGAATTGACTGGTGTGAAAAGAAAATTCAGAGAGGCCTTGGAAAGCAAGCAAAATAAGTTATGGAAGAGAAGAGTGAAGATTATGAGAAAATAAGATAGGTTATAGCATTATTTAACTCAGAGAGGAAAACTGACCTGTAATCTCATGCCTGTTTTCTATCTCTGGAGAAGAGGACCACTTTTCAGATTTCCTTCCTTCTCCACTATGCTGAATCAAGAATTGGGGTTAAGTTGTATCAGGAAAAGTTTCAATTAGAGAATAGGAATGATTCCCCAAAGTTAAGAGCTTTGAAAATATGGAATAAGTTAGCAAAGGACATTTTTGAGTATGGAGTCTGAAACGCCTCTTGATGAGGAGAGAGAAGTGACTCCAAAGGTGGTTGTGGTTTATTTTTTCAGAGAGGGAAAGGGGTAGACAGGGTCCTTATTTCTACCCATTATTTGTTATCTGAGCAAATAATTGCTGGTATGAGTTCCTGTTGCTTTACATCATTCTTAGGAAATTCTCCCAGTTTCAAAATTAAACTCTAAAAAAATAAATGATCAAAGTTTCCCTGGGCAAAAACTAGTTTGGAAAGATGAAAAATAATTCTGTGGGATGCTTATGATTTGTGTAATGAAAAGGAGAGTTACCAACCCGGAGATAATTGTTTGGATCAGCAATTCAGTGAGAGGCCTAATCCATATAGGATGACCTTCACTCTCCCACAGAAAATAGTGACTTGAATCTGTACTTGCTTCTCCGCAGAAACCTTAGAGTCAAGTGCTTTATAATTCTAGCATGAAAATTGACTTAATTACTTAAAAGTTATTGTTACTCCATTAGAAATTTCTAATATGTTTGTGCCTCTGACAGTCATATTTCTAATAAAAAGTTCTAAGCTGGATATTCAGTCATCACGGAGAAATTTTTTACTTTGGCAATGTAATGATTAATAGTTTTAATAGTATTAAAGTCCTTCTAAAACATATACATTTATTTTAGAAGGCGATAGAAATTGTTTTTTTTTTTTTGTCTTTCAGGGAAATTTGAAATACCACTAGCTAACTCATTTTTTTAAAATAGTTTTCCTATTCAGCATTCTAAAATGACGATTCTTTATATACTGATAAGGAATGACCAGCGAAGTAGACTCTGAGGAGAACAAAGCAAGGTGTAGAATAGTGTCCTGTTCGCTAGCACTCTGTATACAGAATGCTCCCGGAAGAGCATACGAGAAACTGACAATAGTGGTTATCCCTGGGAAAAAGAACTAGGTGGCTTGAGGATGGGAGACAAAAGACTTACCTTTTCCTTTTTCAACATTTTGAATTTTGCACCATGTGTACTCTGTGCATATAGTATCCATTAAAAAAAAATTGTTTCCCCTTTCTAAATTCAGTTTCACTTCAGAAAATTAGTGATTTTCTTAAAATGTGCCATTCTTTACCCTCCTTTGGTAGATAGATTTATGGCTTAGATGGTTTTACTCTGGACTCCTAGAGTAAGGGTTGAAATAAGATTGTTTTTTGAAGAGGTTGGTCTCATAGGTGCTTAGTGCATTTTGAGCGGACAAATGCAGTCCGACATTAGGGTGAGGATGATTTTCAAGGTACTCGATAGTGAATTGCTTTTAAGTCAGCTCACTTGCCTAGGAAGATCAGTCCCTTTCTGCTCTCATAAGAGTGGTATTTGGTGTAACAACTTCTTCCCCAGGTGAATAAGCATTTTCCTCTCGGTGACTGGCTAAGTATACATTCGTAGTCTCTTAATAAATTACCGAGACACAATGATGAATATGTATCCATGTCTCCCAAGAGTCCTTATCAACACTGAATATCTGAGCCATAGACTCTTCTAAGATGTTAGGATCATTGTGACTATTATCATCTCGCCCTCCCCCTTTACATCACCCAAAAATGGATCTGAGCAAGTTTCATCATTCTACGCATTTCCAAAAATAAGCAGGGCTATGGTCGTTCTACTTGGTACCTCTTAGCGATAAGAAAAAAAATATTCTTGGGAATGACTGTAAGCTATGAGTTTCTTGACCCCCAAGACAATCATTCCTCACATAAATGATTCTCCCATCCTCTCTTCAAGATAATTGGAAGTGCCTACACTAGAATGAAGAAGCTTTGGGTTTTCAGCTTGGGAAATAGACTTTCATTAAAAGTGAGCATAGAAGCACATCCTCAAGTCAGAGCTATTAACCCCAAATAGAGAATTTTCAAATAAAGGCATGTGTGAAGGAACAAGAGGATAGGATTGAAAAATAAAGAATCAATAGCCACAGGTAATCTCCAAACTCAATACCTTCAACTAAATACCCTACAAAAACTTTTACCAACATTGCCAAAAGCTAAATGAAGTTATTTTGAATGCCATCTCTTCTTCTGGTAGAAAGTAATATTGGTGAGCAATGAGATAGCCAAAGGACAGGCCACCTGAGGAAAAAGGGGAAAAGCTAGGAGCTTAGAAAATCCAGAAGCCAATGTCCTTTATAATTAAGAGAGTCCATAGTGGGACCTCACATCTCTAAATCTGTTTGACTTAGCTTTCAACTCTGATAGACACAATCATCAATATGAATCTTTTTGTGTGTTGGGCAGATTCGAAGGGATCAGGCTCAGATCCATAACTTTCAAAGATTCGGTTTTTAAGTCCTGCACCTTTGAGGATGTGACTTCAGTCAACACCTACTTCAAGAACTGCATGTTTATTAATACTGTTTTTAACAACACAGGTAGGTGTGCCACTTAACCCTGCCTGGGGCCTCTTCACAGGCCCTAGTTCTTGGCAGAGTCGTGATACTCATTTGGTGATAGGCGTGGGCATAGGCTTAAGGGGGAAGTGAAGGTTGAAGTACAAATGAACGGACTCCCTCCATCAGGTCGAATCAAAGTTGAGCTTGTATTGACTGTCTTTGTCACATTTAATGCGGATGGAGCTTGCTGAGTTCAGAGTTGGAAATACAAAATCCTTTGGTGAATAATTTTTAAAGCAAAGAATTAACCCGTGGTTTGTTTGTTTTGATAATCCTGATTTCAAAATCTGATGTTAGCTTAAGTGAGCATGCCTGAACTACAAATCTACAGAGATGGACGAAACATGCTCAGTCAGATACAGTCTTTTAGTCCAGTCCATTTAATGGAGCCTGGAAAACTCCCCAGGGAAAAAGAGGAAGGGCAACAAACATTGATTGAACACCTACTATGTGCTGGTTCCTACCTCAGGTTATCAGACACTCATTATCTTGTTTAATTTTCACAATAGCTGAGGCTTAGAACGATGCAGTAATTTGGCCACAGTTGTAGAACTAGGAACAGCTGCCATCGGAGCCCAGGCTCATCTGATTGCAAAGCCCAGGCCTTGCCACCGACACACATTGGTCCGTCTGTCCCATGAGTCCAGACTAACAGCCCGACACTGGCAGGAGGGTCAGCTCCATCCCGTTGCCAGTCCTGCCTTCTTGGTGATCAGACAGGAGCCAGCTCTGCATAGCTCCAAGTGAGAGTGGAGTCAGAGGCCTCGGGGTTTGTTTAAACAGTGCTCTCAGTGTCTTCCAACCCATTCAGCCTCAGAAGACCAGCTTTTTAGGCACATCTTGTTCAGCGAGGACGACAGCCGTTTTGATTCTCACTGCCTTTTAGCAGAGCCCAGCGTCATCTGTAACCCCTTTCGGCTAGATCCAAGTTCAAGAAAAAAAAAAATCAGCAGCGAATGCTGGTGACCTTCCAATGAGGCTGACTCAGGTTCCTCGGTGGGTTCCTCCACTTGAGCCTTCTCTTATAAATTCAGCCTCAAGGACCCAAGGAAAGTCCTGTTCCTTCTCACTGCCTCAGAGCCCTATAAAATGGCAGTAGTAAGGCTGATTCATACACATTTTGAAACAAATTATTTTTGTAATGGAAGCTTTAGTACTCTAGTGATAGTCCTTATGTAACATGATAATTAGGACAAAGTAACATCATAAAGGAGTAAGCAGTCATGTAATTAGCAATGACCAAACATGAGAAATCAGAGGAAAACTGGACTCTTTAGTTTATTCCTTTATTCAACAGAAGTATTCCTTCCTTCAGCTACTTCGTAATGTGGGGTCCTAGACTAGATCCTGTGCTTTGGCCAGGCCCTGAAGCCCTCAAGGAGCTTACAATACCATGATTTTTTTCTGAATTTTCGGCAGGCTTTCGGTGCGCAACTCTCATGCACCAGTATGAGTTGTCGTTCTTTGTGTCCACAGATTTTGAGCCATATAAATTCATTAACTGCGAATTTCAAAACTGCACATTTTTGCACAACAAGACAGGATGCCGCATTACCTTTGAAGATGACTATGGTGCCTACTGGATTTATTTTGTCAACTTCCTGGGGACACTGGCAGTGTTGCCAGGGAACATCGTGTCTGCTCTCCTAATGGACAGAATCGGGCGCTTAACCATGCTAGGTATGTGCTTGGTTTCATGTAAAATACAAGAGCTGCCGTTGCAATCTAGAGGGATCCTGTCTCCTGCTGTACTCCCCACCCCCCTAGGATTTGCATCCCACAGAGATGAGGAGAAATCCCTTAAGACCTTTCATTAGGACTAAATTTTAGTAAAATATGTCTAATTACATCTCATTTGAACAGCTTCTGTGAGTTAACAGACTGAAAAACTAATTATGTGTGACTAATGTCTATTTTTCTACGTACATAGCTGAGTGATTGATGATGTGTAGTTCATGCTTGCTGTGTTCAGAAGGTAGTTAGAGAGGCAAACCTTATATACAAGTAAACACACTTGTACCTGAGCTTTATGAACCCAGGCTGTGGCTTCCCCTTGGGATTCAGTTTTGCTGTGAGATCTCAAAGACCCGAGGGTCCTTGCTCTACTAAGATGACAGGAAACATCCCAGCCTTGTCTGCTTCGTTGGCAGGTGGCTCTATGGTGCTTTCAGGGATCAGCTGTTTCTTCCTTTGGTTTGGCACCAGCGAATCCATGATGATAGGCATGCTGTGTCTGTACAATGGGTTGACCATCTCGGCCTGGAACTCTCTTGATGTGGTCACTGTGGAACTGTACCCTACAGATCGGAGGTATGTTGAAATGGGCCTCCAGCAAGAGGTTCTCTGAGCCCCACAGAACCACTGAAAAGTCAGAGAAAACAAGCCAAACTGTCATTTCCCGCAAAAAGCGAAAATCCAAAAAAAAAAATTCTGGCTTATGAAGTTGTAGGCTCTACTCATATCTTTCATTTATTCTTTATTTTTTAATGAGGCAAAACGTTATTTCTTCCTCATTGACTATTACACTTAGTATCATAAAAATGTTATTACTTTGAAAACAGTTTGTAGATCAGTCTCTCAATTTGAAAACATTCCTGGGGATACATGATGATTGCTGAGGAGGGACAATCATAAGTTAAATGCTAAATAATTACAAGGGAAATTGTTCCCAATTTTTATAGCTAGACTATATTTACAGCTAGATATTTTTATAGCAATGTATACATGTATTATGTAGTTAAATATATAGTCAATATTAGTATTACATATATATACTAAATATTATAATTATGTTTAACTATAATGTGGTATGGGAAAATCAGGTTTGCCTAGGAACTGTGAAGGCTTTTCAGTATACATATGGATATTTATATTTAATTTGTTAGACAAGGTAAGGCATTGAAGTTCTTTTTTTACCTGATTTTTTTGAGGTATAGTTGAAGTACAATATTATATATGTTTCAAATGTATAACATAGTGATTTACAATTTTTAAAGGTTATATTCCACTTATGGTTATCATAAGATATTGGCTATATTCCATGTGTTATACAATATGTCCTTGTAGCTTATTTATTTTATACATCTACTCATCTCTTTTAAAAAGAAAATGTAGGGGAATATAGTTGCTAGCCGGAGTTACTAGGACAATGAAACCAGTGAAGGAATTTAATTGTGTCCATGACTTAGCTTGCTGGCTAACAGTATGAGGAAGCAGTAATGAAGCAGGGAGGGATAGGCTGTAAGAGCCTCTCCGGGGGCTTCCCTGGTGGCGCAGTGGTTAAGAATCAGCCTGCCAATGCAGGGGACATGAGTTCGAGCCCTGGTCTGGGAAGATCCCACATGCCGTGGAGCAGCTAAGCCCGTGCACCACAGCTATTGAGCCTGCGCTCTAGAGCCCATGTGCCACAACTACTGAGCCTGTGCGCCACAACTACTGAAGCCCACACGCCTAGAGCCCGTGCTCCGCAACAAGAGAAGCCACCGCAATGAGAAGCCCGCGCAATGCAACAAAGAGTAGCCCCTGCTTGCCACAACTAGAGAAAGCCCGAGCGCAGCAACAAAAACCCAGCACAGCCAAAAATAAATAAATAAAATAAATAAATTTAAAATAAAATAAAATAATGTATGCAAAACAATACATGTTTTAAATAATAATAATAATAACGCTTAAAAAAAAAAACAAAGGAGCCTCTCCGGGCCCCTTATCAGTCCTGAGAGGGTCCTTACCTTACATTTGCAAGTATCTACATGAGCTCTGCATTAAGGCACCACAAAGAGGTCTCTGGAACATATCTCTTGACCTTCCTGGTCTGTTGAAGGAAAGCCCAACACATTTCCAGTAACCAAAAAAAGATAGCTATTGGAAGAAAATTATGCATCTGTCCCCAAAATGGAGACACAGAGACTTTGCACCTCATATCATAAAAAGGGCTAGAAGGTAGGGCTTTGAGGTGGAGCTTCAGCAGGTGACTCATGAAAAGAATAGAAGCCCTGTTTTGCCGTTTGACATGAGTGAAGGCAAATGGCCTTTGCCTTCTTTCATTTCGTGTACACTCCGTCACCACGGAGGCCCTCTTTGCTAGAGGATGGAGTCAGCATTCTCTGGACTTTGAGATGGAGGAGGGTTTTTTCTAGGACAATGCAGAGACATTTGGGATATAAATTTTCAACTGATCCTGAGTCCTCCTTTTGCTTATTGGCCCCAATGGGTACATTCTCTGCATACCCAGACTCTCTAACTTATATTTCTTCTTCATGAACATCTATTACTGAGCTTACAGGAACCCTATAGGTACTCCTGTATCCATCTCCCCGCTGAGTATCTGGAACTCTTATGGATGTCTGCTTATCAGATATTCTAATTAGTAACCTCCTGTTGATGACTTACGCTCTGAAAGGAACCATACAGCCCATAGCTGGCATCTCGTCCCTTCTTTCCACAAACATTAGTTCTCTTCTGTGGGCAAGCGCCTGGCATGGGTGTCACGGCACTAGGGTGCTGCCAAAACAAGACTAAGACTCTGCAGCTTGCTTGCCTTCTCATCCTGCAAACTGGGCCCAGGTGTGGACTAAACTAGACGTTTAAAAAAGCCCCTCAGTGTTCAAGCAAGGCTATGTCATAGCCTGTAACCTTTTTATTTTACATTGTAAACGCTTGATACTATTTGCGATGAATCAGCTGCTTATCCCTCTGCCACAGGAATGGAAGAATGAGTATTCTCCTGTGGCAAAAACCTGGCTTAAAAACAAAACGCCACAAATCAGGCGGGTCTGTCCATGAGAACCATGGACCTGCTGTGTTTCTGTTGTCGGAAAGGTTAAACATCAAGCAAGATAAAAACAGAAGTTGCCCTGTGTATTAGCTCAGATCCTCTGAGAAGCAGAGGACAAGATGGGATTAAGCGTGCACAGATTTTTGTTAGAGGAAATGTGGGTTATGAGAGAAAATGCAGAGGGAGGTATAATCTGGCTGTAGTGCAAGTCTGAGCCCCATGGGGGAGCAAGGAAGGAAGGCCGGCTGGGTGGAAGTGCCCCAGGCCACCAGCAAGCAGTCTCAGGGAGGTTCGGCATGGCTGTGACGGAGTCAGCTTCAGAGGAGTCCCACACGTCCCAGGCACCAGCCTGCCGTAGTATTCCTCTTGCATTCAGTTTGCTGCTGCTGGAACAGCCAAACATGGGGATGCGTTTCAGAGCATGGCAGCTGGGCCAGGACTCAGAAATTGGCAAGGTGCATCCTCACTTCAGCCACGCTGTTGCTAGCAGATGTTCTCCAGCACTCAAGCTGATGTTCCCAGATAACGTACAGGAAGTCACTTCCTTAAGCGATGGGGAGAAAACAACTTACCTGCCAGAGCTGCATCACTAGGGCCATGGTGAATTAGCTAACACCACCTACTCTGTTTCAGGCTAAAGCCTTCTGTTTCATCTCTGCTGCTTTCCTCTGGGTCACATAGGAGGGCTCCCCTGATCTCTGGCTCAGCTGTTAGAGGAAAACCCCAACTGTTTTTGTGTGTAGGTACCCCTATGGCCTCTTCTCCCCGTGGAAGCAGAATAGAATACATCCTGACAAGAATTTTGGTTATAGGGTGTGATTTTTTCATACTAGAACTTTAGCACTGCCAACTCCTTGCCCAGTTTCTAGAATCTGTCCTTAATGATCGCTTACTAGGACACTCTGATTCCAGGCTCCAAACTAAAAAGTAGCCTCTTGAGCTATTCAACAGCCAACTCCTATCAAAATCCCAGTGAAAATGATTATATTTGCGGGACATAACTTACCATATAATCTAAATGCTGTGAAAGTTATAACACTTGAAAGCCACATTTGTCAACCGCAGTACGGACTTGACCTTTAATGGTATACTCTTGGCTTGCATTTACTGTGAAAGCATGAGTGAGGACAGGACGTTTCCCATCATAGCGCACCCTTCCCCTCTGGTAGAGCCCACCACCTGATCTGCAGCGAGTTCCAGGACCTGCTCTGGGGAGCTGCTCTGTCTCTTCACTTCATATGATAAAAATTAGTAATTCCTCACATTTGCTTCCCTGCTGTGAGGTCAAGAGGCAGAGCGCCTATGTCGGTGTTACACCTCCATGGTCCAGGTATTGCTTTGCTCCTCCTCATCCTGGTTTGCACTCTTGCATTCCTATTTTATTAATTTTGTCTTTTATAAGCTACCCTAAATCGTTTCATAAAGAGGCAGGAAAATTTGAAATTAAAATTGTATGTACTTATTGAGCAGCACTTTTCTGTGCCTGAAAAATGAAGCAGAACAGCCACTGCTAACATTTTTTGTAAGGAAAAGCTCGGGTTTCTTTCCCTCCACACTCAATTCTTGACTTTTGGCCACCAAATAGGGAGGGTTTTTTTTCCCATACCAAGCAATTCTCTAATTCCCAGTAGACACCAACTGGATGTTCTAAAATTTCACTTAGTTCTGACACGATCTACCTGGAGACAGCATCAGATCCCACAGGTTAAGGACTCAGTTCCCACAAGAGTGCCCCCCTTCAGACACCAAACACAAGTCAGGTTATCACCTATACATCTGACCAACCAACTATACGTTGGAGTTCTCTCTACCCCCTCCTTGGGTTTGATCACTTGCCAGAATGGCTCACAGAACTCAGGGAAACATTTCCTTGTGTTTACCGATTTATTATAAGAGCTTACAACTCAGGAACAGCCAGACAGAAGAGATGCATACATACATAGGGCAAGGTAACGGGGAAGGAGCACAGAGCTTTGTACCCCATCCAGGTATGCCACCCGCTTGGTACTTCCGTGCATTCACCAACCTGGAAGTTCATCAAATCTTGTTGTTCGAAAGTTTTTATAGAGCTTAATCTCCAGCCCTGTTCCCCCCATTCCCAGTGCCAACCTCTAATCGCTTGCTCTTTCTGGTAACGATGCCGAAACTCGGCCTCTGTGCACCAGTGCCAAGTTGAATCTCAGAGACAGAGTTTTGGGTGAAGTAGCAAAGAATAGCTTTATTGCTTTGCCAGGCAAAGGGGGACACAGTGGGCTCGTGCCCTCAAAACTGTGTGTCCCAACCTGGGAGGATCTGGTGAGTTTCATAGCAATGGTTCAAGGGTGGGGTTGCCGATAAAGATCAGGGTGTGCTCAGGGTGTGCAAAAGGCCTGCATTCCTTTAATCTGGCCTAAGATGGCCCCCTGATGAGATTCTGGGGTTCTCAAGGTTATCAAACTGTGGCCTCCTCTCTGGAATGAAGAATGCTTCATCAAATAGTTCACGTCTTCCATTTGTTGGGGGTTTTAGTTCTGCAGAAGAGCTCAAAGATATTGTTATAGGTATCCCTTGAGGTGGAACCAGGATCCTATCCCAAGGCTGCACTATTGTTTCTTTTTTTATTTTATTTTAATTAATTTACTTATTATTGGCTACATTGGGTCTTCATTGCTGTGCGCAGGCTTTCTCTAGCTGCGGCGAGCGGGGGCTACTCTTCGTTGAGGTGCGCAGGCTTCTCATTGTGGTGGCTTCTCTTGTTGCAGAGCATGGGCTCTAGGCGTGCAGTCTTCAGCAGTTGTGGCACATGGGCTCAGTAGTTGTGGCGCACGGGCTTAGTTGCTCCACGGCATGTGGGATCTTCCCAGACCAGGGCTCGAAGCCATGTCCCTTGCATTGGCAGGTGGATTCTTAACCACTGCGCCACCGGGGAAGTCCCTGCACTATTGTTTCTTGGCTGCTCCTCCCTAGTCTCAGCATCCCCTCCCTTGCCTGACTAGCAACTGTTTGAATCTGCCCTTTGGGACTTAGGGAGGCCTCATGGAGGCTGGAGTCTATTCCCTACAAACAAGGAAAGGCTTCCATCCCAGAAGCCCCACAGGGTCCTGCTTGGTTGCATTTACAGATCACCACAACAGATATAATAGTAATGGAAACATTTGAAATATTGTGAGAATTACCAAAATGTGACAAAGAGACAAGGAGTGAGCAAATGCTGTTGGGAAAATGATGCTGATAGACGTGCTAGACCCAGGGTCACCACAAATGGCCAATTTGTAAAAAACACAATATCTTCCAAGTATAATAAAATGAAGTGCAATAAAATGAGGTATGCCTGCACATAGGGTGAGGTCCAGAAGACTCCCAAGTACAAGAGCCTATGTCATCCTGGAGCTGGGGGGTACACCACCCTGCTGGCATGTGGATGTGTTCACCAATCTGGAAGCTCTCCAGATTTATGGAGGTTTCATTATGTAGACATGATTGATTAAATCATTGGCTGCTGCTGATTGAACTCAATCTCCAGCCTCTCTCCCCTCCCTGAGGGGAGGGTGGGATAGGCTGAAAGTTCCAACCCTCTAATCACATGGTTAGTTTTTCTGGAGACCAGCCCCCATCTAGAAACGATCTCGGAGCCCCTCAAATTCAAGAAGTTGAATGAATCCCAAACATGAGAAGCCAAAGAAATCCACACCAAGACAAAGAAAAAAATCTTGAAAGCAGCCAGAGGCAACACTTCACCTATAGGGAAAAACAGTTAGATTGCTAGATTCCCCCCCTCTAAAAATGTTGCACCTGTTTTTAGAATTGCAATGGTGATATGTAACTTTCTTTTATTATGCAGAAAAGCCAAGATTTTAAAGACTGATTAAAAACTCAGTGTTAACTGGAGTGGGTGAGGGTGAAATTACTGCTCAGAGACTGTTGTGGGAATTCTAAAAACAAGTGCAACATTTTTAGAGGGGGGAGTCTAGCAATCTGTTTTTCCCTATAGGTGAAGTGTTGCTTCTGGCTGCTTTCAAGACTTTTTTCTTTGTCTTGGTGTGGATTTCTTCGGCTTATCACATTTGGGATTCATTCAGCTTCTTGAATCTGTAGGTTTGTATCTCTTGCCAAATTCGTGAGGCATTATTTCAAATTTCAACCATTATTTATTTGAATACTTTCTCTTCTCCTGCTTGGACTCCAGTGATATAAGTATTAGATCTTTTGTTAGAGTCCCACAGGTCCCTGACGCTCTGTGAACTTTTTTTTTTTAGTCTATGTTCTCTCTGTTTTTCAGATTGGATGGTGTCTATTGTTCTGTCTTCAATTTACTGATTCTTTTCACTCTCTCCTTCATTCTGCTGTTGAGCCCAATCACTAAGTTTTTTATTTTGGTTATTGTATTTTTCAGTTCTAAAATTTCAGTTTGGTTCTTCTTTATGTATTTTATTTCTTTGCTGAGGCTTTCTATTTTTTCTATTTTTTCATGATGTGTTCTGTATTTCAAGTGTGTTCAAGAGTTTAAAGTGTGTTCATAATTGCTCATTGAAGCATTATTATAATGACAGCTTTAAAAGCTTTATCAGATAATGTTAACATCTCTGTCATGTCAATGTTGGCATCTCAATTGTTTTTTCTCATTCTGTTTGAGCTCTTCCTGGTTATTTGGATGATAAGTGATATTCAATTGAAAGCAGTCATTTTCATATTATGTTCTGAGACTTCTGATCTTAGTTAAGCCTTTGGTTTTGGTTGGCATTCTCAGACATCTCTCTGGGAGGAGAAGGGGTGCACTGCCCCATTATTGCCAGGTGGAGATAGATGTCCAGGTTACCACTCAGCCTCCATTGACAGCCAAGAAAGGGTGTCCTCATTCCTGCTGCACAGCGGTGGGAGTCCAGGCTCCCCTCAAGATTACCAATACCATGGAGGGGAAGCAGGGACAAACTCATTACTGGCCAGCAGGGATGAAAATCCCAGCTTCCTACTTAGCCTTCCCTGACACCACCCCAATGGTGATGTTGAGGCCCCTCATTACAGGTTCACGAAGATGGAAGTCTAGGTTCTCCACTCGGCCTTTGCTGGTGTGACTGGCAGTTGGGTTACACTTTTTTCTGGTATTTGGTTGGAGAAGCGAGGTTGTTGTCTAAACGTTTTCTGTCTTGCTAGGCTGCCTCTATCCTGGTCCTTTGGGTAGAGAGAGCAGGCTCTGGTTGGGGTGTTATTTAAATCTGTACCTGTTGGTATTTCCTTTTTCCAGCTTCTTCAGTTGTATGAGGCAAAAAGAAAATTCAGGAAGTCACCATCCCCCAGGTCCCCAGCTGCTCTGCCTTTTTTCTTTATCTTCCAGAGTCTTCTTAGGTTTGTTTTATAATGTCCAAGACTTTTAGCTGTATTTAGTAGGAAGAATAAGAAAAGTATGTCTACTCCATCTCAATATGACTTTTAATATTGTTCATTTATTTACACAACAACTTTTTTTGGAGTGCCTGTGATACAACCGTGAATAAGCCATTCGTGGTCATTACTTTCATGGAGCTTAAGGACAAGTGAACATCAGGCACAACACAGTGTGGTCAGGGTTATTGTGGGGAAAGGACATGGTGTTCTGAAAGCAGAAGAAAGGGTTCCTTAGAAGGAGTGATATCTGAGCTGAGACTTGAAGGAACATACATACAACCATTCTGTTTTTCACTTTCAATGCAGTATTCAGTAAATTACATGAGATATTTAACACTTTATTATGAAATAGGCTTTGTGTTAGATGATTTTGTCCAACCGCAGGCTAATATATGTGTTCTGAGCACGTTTAAGGGACGCTAGGCTAAGCTATGATGTTCGGTAGGGGTATTAAATGCATTTCTGACTTATGATACATTCAACTTATGATGGGTTTGGAGGGATGTAACTCATATTATTAAGTCAAGGAAGATCTGTAGAGGCAGCACATGCTCTGGTTCATTTTGGTTCTGAGTTCTAGCCTGTGTGTCCTTCTGCATCCAGGCAGTGACTTCCTGCTGGGAGCTCCCCGGCTCACACTTCCTATCTCCTTAGGGCCCAGAGCCATTCTTACCCCTCCTCCATGGAGCTCAGGGCAAGGAGCTCCCACCTTGTAAGTGATGAGACCGAGGCTGTCCCCACTGGCCACCAACTCTGCACAGAATCCCTCAGCCCAGCAGGCCTGTCTCACAGGGATTCTTCCAGCAACCTGCTCCTGCCTTTCTCTGGCCACTGGCCTCCTTCTTCCTCCCCCCTTACACATGCCCAGTTTCAGATATGACCTCAGAAAGGATGTGAAAATAAACCCCCGATTGTTCCCACCTGCTGTTCCCTGCTCATCCTGGGCAGCTGCTGCTGTCACCCAGTGCTCTGGGTTGGTCCTCTTCCTTGATGAGCTAAAATTAAAACATCTGCCCAGAATTAACCAACCTAAACCCCTCCCCTTAGGACGGTGTTTGTTTAGACAGAGAAGTTCCCCATTCCTTCCGGGAGCTCAGACCTGAAGTTCTTTAATCCTGGATCTCTTACCGGCCAGCTGTGTGACCTCAGGAAGACCACTCAGCGTAACTGTGCCTCAGTTGTTTGAGATATAAAATGAGGAGATTCTACATCTGTGCCCATGAAGATAAAGACCTCACTTATTGTTTAAAGATTTTGAGATGAAGGAATCTTTGATTCAGTCATCTTATCTAACCAACCTACACTCCATCCATTTCCCTTTGCCCTGCTTTCTTTTTTTTTAGAGCCCGTATCATTATATATGTTTATATTTTATGTGACCTGAGTCACTTTGGCCATTCAGCAAATGTCAGATCATTTTTGTCTCTGGCAGTTAGAAGTGGAAAGTGAGGGAGGGGGCAGTATATGGCCCTTCACCCACCACCTCACCCCCAGGGGATGTATTAAATGGCAGCAAATCCTACCAAATGTGCAAATGGACACAAAAACAGTCCTACAGCCTGTTCTTGACTCCAGGGAAGTCCATCTCTCTGCCCTTGCCTGAAAGGGCCATGGACATCATGACATGCTGACAGCAGGACCACCAGACTTGGGGCTGGTCAGGCAGCAGAGTATGCCTGTAAGTGTCAGAGTCCAGGACCAGTGGGCTCTAGAGTCTGGAATCCGGGCCAAGGGTACCATTTCACCAGGTTGCGGGGCTTGGAGGATGCTTGTCCATCCATCGTGCTAAGGGCAGAACATTCCAGTCAACTGCATATCAAGCACTCATATCACCAATGAAAACTCATCTCCATGTTCATTAACAAACCTTCTCATGCAGATTTCTAAAATGATAGTTAAAGCCCTAAGTAATCACCTCTGGCCTGTTAATTCCTGATTAACATGTTTTAAATTCTATGGGTATAGAGACAACTTCTCTTTATACTGATGTACTTTTAAGGCAAATTACCTCCCAGACCATATGATGATGGGATGTTAGGGTGTACATTTGTTTACTGTCTGTCACCCACTAGAATGTAAGCTCCTTGAGAGCAGGACTTTGTTTTCCTTATTCACTACCAGGACTCCAGGTGAATGAATGATAGATGAAAAGATAGAAAGATGGCAAAAAAGATGCTTTTTACAATCCGGCTGGTTATGGGCGATAGTCTTCCTCCCTGTGTGGGGTCTGGCTCCCTACTCTCCAAGGTAAGCTAGTGGGACCGGTTGTGAGTGAGGGAGCGAGCATTCCTGTTCACTTCTCCCCGGCTGCCCTTCTGTGTCCCTCTTCCACTTTGTCCATCCACGGCCTATGCCCTCCCGAGCCTGCAGCTGTCAGCTCCCCCTTCCCCATACAGCACTGCCTGTTGGAAACCTCTTCTTCCTCTCCCCCTCCTTCTCCATCAGCAATGTGGAGGAAACCTGAATTCAGGTATGGACGCTACCAGAAAACAGCTGGGTAACTTTAGTCCTTGAACCTTTCTGGAGCTTGGTGTTCTCATCTGAGAAATGAATGGGTGAGTCAGGCACAGTGCTGAGTATTCAGATGATCTCATTGAACCTTATTTAATCCTCCCTCCAACCCTACAAGGGTAGGTAGTTTTATTCCATTTTCAAGTGAGGGAAAGGAGGCACAGAGGGGGGAAAGTAACTTGCCCTGGATCCCTTAGCATGAAACCCAGATGTAATGACCCTTCGGTGCGGCT